>NC_064826.1:50445000-51695000 GCF_024166365.1 Elephas maximus indicus | reverse complement strand
AGGAGTCTGACAACCATCCCCTGAGTGTCTGTGAGGAAAGCATGTCCCTTTCCCTACAGTGCACAGTTGGGTGGGTTCTGAAGATAGACCATGGGCACCCAGTGTTTTTGTTTGTAAGGACTGGGAGGTACCAGTTATCCTTGGAGCCTTGTTGCAGTTGCCTCGGTGACCTGAGTGAAGCCGACAGTCCTTAAGCCCTTAATGTCAGTAGGCAAGGACCCTGTTTAGTATGCAAAGTGGAGTCAAACATCAAACACCCACCTCTTCACCAAACAGCTGAAACAATTTCAGTCTGCCAACAAGGGCTTATTCTCCTGAAATAGGACCACACAGGTCCATGCAGGGGGGAAAGATATTCAACGTCCGTGGACCATTTTTGCCTGGACAGAAGCTGCTTCTGTCCTGAGCTCCCCAGGGTAGTGGAGTTGGCAGATTATCTTTTCCCCCAATTGTGAATTTTTTCCTTCTCCATGGCCGGGAGAATGACTCAGAGTGCTCAGCAGAACCTCTTTCAGGCCCAGGGAAATTGGCAGCCACTGAAGCCGGCTTGGGGGCTGGGAGAGTGGTAAAATATATGCAAGTACTTAGATTTGCCAAGAGTGTCATTCTCCTCTGTTTCTGGAGGTGTGAGTAGGCTGTGCGTCTGGCTGTTTCTCCCTAAGGAAACTGCAGCAGAACGCTACCACCAGTCCCCTGCTGTCTGGGGATGGTGCCTGAGGGTTCCCAGGGCTTCAGGACCAGCAACTCCTCACCACTTCTGAACAGTCTCTCCCTCCCTGTGCCGCTCAGTCTGTTTTCGAATGTTGCTTTTTTTTTGGTCTTTGATGTTCAGGGCTCCTAGCTTATTGTAAATATAATCATTTCACTTTTTTTTTTTCAGGTCTTTGTTGTTAGAGAGTTCACTGGAAGCATCTGACTACTCTGCCATCTTGGCCCCTCCTCCTCCATGAGTTTTTATAGTAATGGCCTCATACAGTATTTGTCCTTTTGTGATTGACTTATTTCATTCAACATAATGCCCTCCAGATTCATCCATGTTGTGAGTTGTTATCATTGTGTAGTATTCCATTGTGTGTATGTACCATAGCTTGTTTATCCGTTCATTTGTTGTATGGTCTGTTCAGTCCCTTTGCACAATATCTTTAAAATATTATTCTTGAATATGAATAAAAATCAAAAACATCAAGAATATTTTAAATGTATTTTATTTCTGTTTTGAGAGTTGGATAAAATTTAGGAAACTGATTTCACTTATCCTAAAAGAAAAAAAAAAGAGTAATAACATTTTCTCTCACATCAATCATCAATGTTTTCTTCAAGATCCATGTGGATCTAAAATGTTCTTGTGACCCAGAAACGTATAGAAGAGCCAGCACAGTGAGAAATTCTCTGTGTGTGTGTGTGTTATTTGGGGGACACAAAGGAATGTGGGTGAGGAAATGAGTTCTGTCTATTAAATCTTTCTTCTTAGCCTTCATAAATGGAATGTACGGCTTTTAGATCAGTGTACGTGTGCTAACGCTGTCTTCTTCCAAGGGGGAAACAAACAAACACTCCTTGGGCTAGCCCTCCAGAATTCTGATGTTTTATGTTTAGTAGAGCAAAGACATTTGGATCTATTTCCATTAAATATTTGTACAAAAATACAGGATACATTTCTTTCCTTGCGAATTCCTTCCTCTGTTACAAGGGCATTTTTTATTTCAAGAGCAACTCCAAGGAGCAATATTTGTCAGAAGATTTGAGCACAAACAGAAAAAAGATTTGAAAAGATAATGTGGAATTTAATAGAGATAAAAAGTTTGGAGTATGGTTTGAGACATTTGATTGACCTGCAGTATATAGAGATTTGCTTAGTCTGTCAGCCATACTGAAAGAGTTGCTCTGTCATTCAAAGACCAGATAAGTACATGTGTGAAGAGAAATGACTCTGAGTTCAGATGTTTGGATCAGGTGTCTTTTCCTATACAGCATCATTCATATTCATGTCATCATGATGAATTCAATGTAACTTAACACTACCACTGTCCAAGTCCAGATGAAAGAGCATATGGTTGTATTAAAATCTAAGGCTACTTGTTTTTTCAGTCTACTTGACAGCATGATAAAAAGTCAAGGGTTATCACTAACGGTGAGTAACATCCTATAATAATTCCATGTGGGCTGAGGAAGAATTTTTTTTTTTTTTGTCTTGTATGTTTGAAAAAGAAAACTTATCTCCAAACTGAAACTCCAAACATTTTTTTTCCTACAAACATAATCTGGACATATTTTATTTCCTTTCATAAATCATTAGCATTAATTTAACGTTACAGGAAAATAGCTACGGATGTGAAATTTCTGCCATGAACTAAGAATGTAAAGTCAAAACAAAACAAAAACAAAAAATATAACCTGTGGTTTCTTGATGATATATTCTTTACACATGGACCAAGCTATATGTAAACAATAATTTAAACAGAAACAATCCCAGGACTTCTAGTCACATGTATCAGTAAATTCAGCTTAAAGAACATGCAGTATAATATTATTTATTAAAAAAAAATACTATTCAATTTAACCTTTTCTTTTTTACAGAAGATGATTGATATTCTATAATCTGATTATCAAGATTAGATGGTAGGTCAGGATAAACTCTCAGGTTAAACAGAGAGTTTTTTAAACCCAAGCTTTCATGAATCAGAAGTTTGTCTCTATTATTTTCTCGATCACCAAATTAAACAACCACAATAATAATAAAAACATGACAATACTTCAAATTCAGTACAGAAAACTTTGTTTGCTTTGTACTGAGCAGGTTTAAATTTTTGAAATACATAATACATAAGCTAGTTTAAGAAAGACACTATGATTTATGGCTTCTCATGTTTATACTGGATCCATATTTAATTAGCAGTATCTGGTTGTCAGAAAGTCATATATTTGTAAAAGATAACACCAAAAATTTTAGGATCCTTTGGGATATTTGTAAGAGTAGGCCTAATTAACACACATTGGTAATCAAAGTCACTTTAACAAGTGACTTTGAAGTACAGTACACCCTTATCACAAAAATCCTTTTGGGCTTCATCACAATAATGACTTAAGAATGAATTACAAGAAAAGCTTACTAAGGTCAAGAACAATCTTATTCTGATAAATGTAATGGAAACCTACTCAATAAGAGAGACTGTAAAAATTAGATCTACATCTTGGGATACATTTATTTGGAGAAGATTCAAAACTTCCTTCTATCAATTATGTAGGATTTGGTTAGGATAAGTGAAGTTGAATATTGCCCTTTAACCCCTGAATTTTCCTTTAATCACTGAAGAGTACATTTGTTACTTAAAAGCTTTTCCACAAGTGTGAATTTGTGAAAGTTTGGGAAAGTATTCACATTTTTAATTGCCATAATAATCACTTAGCATATTTACATTACCCTGACATAACTTTAGTTTATGCTGGAATTGTCTTATTTCTTGCTACCTTATGAATATATAGTTATGTCTCATCCAACTGTACAGTTTTTTAAACCTATTAGCCACAAAAAGTATTGTTCTTACTCATATTTAATAAAAATTGTTCTCACTCATATTTAATAAGAATGAAAATTCATTCATATGTAATAAACTCTATTTACATAAAAATATCCTTTATTTGGGGTAGGGAGGTAGCTACAGAAGCAACCTTTTTGCTCCCTCATCAGTAAACTTTGCACTTCCTGTCAGTCACTGAAGTCACTGACATACCAGTGAGTTACCTGTATGTGCTTCAGTCAAGCTTCTGAAGTTTTAGCAAAATAACTGAATCACAAAAAAGTGTAGTTCATACATTTATTCTTAATAGTTATTTTTATAATGAATTTTTTTCACATATATGAATAAGTAGAGAGAATAGTAAAATGAAACCCATGTATACATATTCTAACTTCAACAATATGGCTGATTTTGTGTCATTTCTTGCTTCCTCCCAGGTAATTTTGATGCAAACACAAGACCTATTATTTTGTCTGTAAATATTTCAATATATCTCTTAAAAATAAGGATTCTTTAAACAGAAACACAACCACAATACAATTATAACTACAAATGAATAATAATTACTTCATCTGATTAATTTTCACATAATTAAATCCTTACTTTTCATAATGTTTGTATTTAGCTTTTTGATGCTTTGGCTGCCATTGTTGCTGGAAAAGTAAGCAACAACAACAGCAATAATAATAGCAACCAATATTAAATTAATAGATGTTGAGACTCACAGTCTCTGTGAGTCAGGTCTACACTAATTGCTTTATTTTGATCAAAATTTTATTCTTTGGAACAATACTTTGTAGTAGGTATTGTTATTATCCTCATTTTCTAGATTGAGACCTACATGAAATTTCCTGAGGTCATGTTTTAAGTGGTGTTATTGGAATTCAATTCCATGCATCTGGTTTCCAGTATCTATAGTTTTTCTTATCCACCTCCATATAATTTAAACTAGCTGAAGCTAAATGTTGAAAATATGGCAGAAGAATATGCTGTTGTTGTTGCTAAAAAAAAAAAAAAATTTTTTTTTGTTGTTGTTAGGTGGCATCAAATCAATTCTGACTCATAGTGACCCCAAAAGTAGAGTTGCCCCCATAGGATTTTCTAGGCTATAATCTTTATGGGCGCAGATTTCCAGGTCTTTCTCCAGAA
Organism: Elephas maximus indicus; assembly: GCF_024166365.1. Taxonomy (NCBI): domain Eukaryota; kingdom Metazoa; phylum Chordata; class Mammalia; order Proboscidea; family Elephantidae; genus Elephas; species Elephas maximus. The sequence continues at coordinate 51,690,333 of NC_064826.1, read as the reverse complement.
GAATATAAGGGATGGAATTACACCTAGATAAATATCCTACTTTTCTGAAGTATTTGAGTATGCAAACTTTTTTTTAATATTAAATATATTCAACCTTATCCATCAACTCAGGAATGCCTATTCATTTAATAAATTTGCTGTGAAGTTTATTTTATTTTCTGCAAAATATTTTATGCATACAGCATTATGAGTCAGAATCAACACAACAGCAACAGATTTTTGTTTGGTTTAACACGTGAAGATAAATGTTCATTTCCTTCTAGCTAAAATTTTTCAGAGAGCATGAAAATTAAAGAATTAATTTTGTAAATGTATCTGGATATTTAATCCTAGAATTTAAAATTAAATAGATTAAAAAATACAACTGAATCAATAGACAACATCATGATAAAACCAAAAAAAAAAAAAAAAACCAAACCCAGTGCTGTTGAGTCAATTCCGACTCATAGCGACATATATATATATATATATATACATATATACATACACAGAGAAAATATTGAAGTTGTCAAGGATTTCATTTTACTTGGCTCCACAATCAACGTCCGTGGAAACAGCAGTCAAGAAATCAGATAACGTATTGCATTGGGCAAATCTGCTGCAAAAGACATCTTTAAAGAGTTAAACAGCAAAGATATCACTTTAAGAATTAAATTGCGCCTGACCCAAGCCATTGTATTTTCAATAGCCTGGTATGCACGTGAAAGCTGGACAATGAATAAGGAGGATCGTAGAAGAATTGACGCCTTTGAATTACGGTGTTGATGAAGAACACTGAATATACAATGGACTGCCAGAAGAACGAACAAATCTGTCTTGGAATAAGTACAGCCGGAATGCCCCTTGGAAGCGAGGATGGCAAGACTTCATCTCGGGTACTTTGAACATGTCATCAGGACAGACCAGTCCCTGGAGAAGTATGTCATGTCTAGTAAATTAAAGGATGAATGAAAAAGAGAAAAACCCTCGATGAGATGGATTGACACAGTGGCTGCAACAATGGGCTCAAGCACAACAATGAGTGTGAGGATGGCACAAGACCAGGCAGTGTTTCATTCTGTTATTTATACATAGGGTCGTTATGAGTTGGAACCGACTTGACAGCACCTAACAACAACAATATTGATTGAGGTTGGTTTCTATGTGAATATAAAATAGAAAGCTTATCAATTTCAGGGCCCAAAATTATTAGAGGTAGAAACAAACCAGGGAAGGCACTAAAATCGGTGATTTGGCATATATGCAACACATGCTAGCTGAAGCAAAGGAAACGTTATGAATGTATTTGATTGAACTAAACTGTGATAGAACCTTGTTTGAAGGTTTATATGTGGTTGCAAACATTCCAGGATAGTTGGCTCCAATTTTTTTTTTTTTTTTTATATTTTCACCAAGCGTTTCTAGCTGTGCTGAGGCTTCAAAGAAAACATTGATCAAATTGATTATCTTTTTGAAGTCAGTCCTACAGATTGCTTTCTTATTTCAGTTATTAAGGTAATCTAGTTTGTGAAAAACACTCTGCCAAGCTTTGCGGGGGATATAAGGATGAAAAAAACCCTGAATCCTCAAGTGGGAAGGTTAAAAAAAAAAACATTAAGAAGAATGGGAGTTATATGAGATATATTTATAAAGTTCTGAGTGTGTTCAAAAGAAAGCAAACCATAGCAACAAATTGTGAAGAAACCAGGACAGGCCTGAGGATAGGCTAGATACCAAGTAGAAAACCTTGGAGGCACTTTACGTTTCTCTCTGTGTGTTAGCCTTTGGAAACCCTGGTGGTGTAGTAGTTAAGTGCTACGGCTGCTAACCAAGAGGTTGGCAGTTCGAATCCACCAAGCGCTCCTTGGAAACTCTCTGGGGCAGTTCTACTCTGTCCTATAGGGTCGCTATGAGTCAGAATTGACTCGACGGCAGTGGGTTTTTGTTTTTTTTTTTGGTTTGTTAGTCTTTAGTTCCAACAAGATGGCACTGCTATAGATTCTACCTCGGTTCCATTCCTTCCCCTATTCACAGTTGGCACAATAAATCAGGACCTTAACTCATTTCTAAAATTTCAATTATTCTTTGTCAAATTTAACAAAGCTGCCAAATTAATCTTGTTAAAGAGTAGCTTTACGAGTGTTACTAACGTTTACGGCAAACAGAGCTGAGAGTATAATAGTTCTTTGAAAAGCATCAAGTACCTCAAAAATCAAGATATTATTATTGGCTATGTCAGTTCTCATAGCATGCATTGGAATCACCCAGAGGGCTTGTTAAAGCACAGATTCCTTGATCCTACCTCCAGATTTTCGGACTGAATAAGTCTGGGGAGCAGTCTGTTAACATTTTTGAAAATTTCACAGATGCTGCAGACGCTACTGGTCTTGGGACCACATGTTAAGAACCACTGGCCTATAGCACTATTATTAGCATGGTTAAATACAAAAAAGAGAAACTAATGAGAAGATCTGGAGCCTCTTTCAGATTGTCCACTTGCCGGAACTATGAGCTTATGGAAGTTGCTTATTCTCTTGGGGTTTCATTTTTTCATCTGTTATACATTAGATCCAGTTATGTGCTGGAGCTGGCTCAAACTAGTTCCCAAAAGCCAATTACTATGGGAATCTATTCCCAACTCCGGGTTCAGTGACATCTCATTGGAGCTTGAAATAAGCCATGGTAAGAGTACTTACACTATAAAAACAGACAAAGGCTGCAAATCAAAGGGTGCTGTTTTTTGTTTGTTTGATTGATTGATTTTGGAAAACTGTTAAACAATTACCAGCACACCAGTGATTAGATCGATGTTAATTGTCAGCAAATTTTAATTGCTGTGATTTTGAAACGTCTCACTCACTTCTGAATCATCTATTTTTCTCTCAGCAACAGATTGGGCTTCCTTGGTCTATTTTATTATAAAAGCTTTTCTGATTGAATGGCAACAAAAACATCAGTGACTATGATTTGGTCAAAACTGATTCTAACTTCATGGAAACTTCTATATCATGATGTACAAATGAAGGAAAATAAATGGAAGAGTTTGAAGTAAGTGTAGACCAAACTTTCCTGGTTTTCCTCTCACCAAAAATACTGTGATTTTTTTTTTTTTTTAAGTTTAGGCCCTGGGCTCTTTTCTCTTCAAACTCTATACTTTCTCCAAAGGAAATTTCATGCATGGCTACACCACTCTTTATTTGAAAATGACTCCCAAGTTTATATTTTCTATTAAACTCTATTTTGAGCTCCAGGCTCACAAAACCCAAGCTTGCTTACTATTTCAATTTGGGTGAAATAAAAGTAGCTTCAATGCAGTACATACAAAAAGACATTTATAATTTTCTCCCTAAACATGTTTGTCTCCCTTAATATTTCTACCTTCTTATTACATTCCAAAGATGTGCATCAGGGTTGTAGCCTTTCACCATATTTATTCGATATGTATGCTGAACAAATAATCTGAGAAGCTGGACTATATGAAAAAGAATGCAGCATCATGATTGGAGGAAGACTCATTAGCAACCTGCGTTATGCAGATGACACAACCTTGCTTGCTGAAAGTGAAGGGAACTTGAAGCACTTACTGATGAAGATCAAAGACTTCAGCCTTCAGTATGGATTACATCTCAACATAAAGAAAACAAAAATCCTCACAGCTGGGCCAATAAGCAACATCATAATAAATGAAGAAAAGATTGAAGTTGTCAAGGGTTTCATTTTACTCAGATCTATAATAAACACCCATGGAAGCAGCAGTCAAGAAATCAAATATATTGCATTGGGCAAATCTGCTGCAAAAGTCCTCTTTAAAGTGTTAAAAAGCAAATCACCTATTTGAGAACAAACAAAAGTTACTTTGAAACAGAGATGAGAATTTAAGAGGGCAGGGAAAGTAGATTAATGAAATGGAACAACCAGAACAAAAATAATGAGAATCTTCAAGCATGGTGAATAATGTCACCAATATCACTGAACAATTTGTGTAGAAATTGTTGAATGGGAACCTAAACTATTGTGCAAACCTTCACTGAAAACACAATAAAATATTATTTAAATAAATGAAGTGTTAAAAAGCAAGGATGGACTAAGGTGTGCCTGACCCAATCCATGGCATTTTCGATTGCGTTGTATACATGTGAAAGCTGGACAATGAATAAAGAAGACCAAAGAAGAACTGACGCCTTTGAATTATGGTGTCAATGAAGAATATTAACTATACCATGGACTACCAGAAGAATGAACAAATCTGTCTTGGAAGAAGTACAGCCAGAATGCCCTTAGAACCAAGGATGGAGAGACATAGTAAACCAATTTGATGGCACCTACCTACGAAAATTACATTTCATATTTAAAACACTCTTTGGAATGCTCCTACTTCTATTTGAACTGCTATCTCCCTAATCAGGGGCCCTGGTTGCACAGTGGTTAAGCACTCAGCTGTTAACCATGGGAGAAAGATGTGCAGTCTGCTTCCATAAATGTAATTGTTACGTTTCAACTCATAGCGACTCCATGTACAATAGAACGAAATGCTGCCCGATTCTGCACCATTCTCACAATTGTTGCTATGTTTGAGCCCATTGTTGCAGCCACTGTGTCAATCCATCTTGTTGAGGGTTTTCTTCTTTTTCTTTGAACTTCTACTTTTTACCAAGCATTATGTCTTTCTTCAGAGACTGGTCTCTCCTAATAATATGTCAAAAGTAGGTGAGATGAAGTCTCGCCATTCTTGCTTGTAAGGGATATTCTGGTTGCACTTCTTCTGAGACACATTTGTCCATTCTTCTGGCCGTCTGTGGTGTATTCAATATTCTTTGCCAATACCAGAATTCAAAAGCATCAATTCTTCTTTGGTCTTTCTTATTCCAAAAATATTACAGCCATGGAAATGCTATGGGGAAGTTCTACTCTGTCCTGTAGGGTCATTATGAGTTATGGGTTATATCCTTAATTAAAGATTCTATCATCTCTTACCTGTACTACTTTTCTAATTAGTCTTCCTTATTCACTCCTTTCCTCCAAATACACTCTTCAAGTCTCATAATATTCCATCTCTCCTTAAAATCCTTCATTGACTTCCTCTGCTTTGAGGATAATGATCAAAAGCCTTACTCTGTCCCAGAACTCAGTGTTACATGGCCAACAAGTATGAACTGACTCCTATACAGGTACAAACTGACTCTTGCCCAATTCTCCACACACATATCAAACTATGTTTCATCTTGGTCTCTGTATGACAATCTTACACACCTTCTTTCAATAAATAGTCCCTGGAGGCTCAGGGCCTTTGTACTCCTGTATCTCTTTGTCTTATATCACTTTAAACTCTCATTTTTGTTTATAATTTGATCTCTGTCCAAATGTCATTTTATTGGGAAAACCATCCCTCCCAAGGTATACAGATGAACCCCTTATATGTTTTCTCTCTCACTCTCTTTCATGGATTTAATTAGTTATAATTCATAGGCTTTTCTCCTTTGATTGATGTCTGGTTTCCTCTCAATAGACTATAGTCTCAGCAATAGTCTGATTATGCTCACTATTACAGCATCAATACTAAAGAAAATATGTGAAACCTAGTAAAAACTCAGTACATATTTGCCAAATATTAAATAAATATGTTATAATGTAGAATAATCAGAACATATGTCTGTCTTTCTCTCTCCCTTCCTCCCTTCTTTTCTTTTTCCTCTCCATTCCTCCACTTTTTCTCTTCTTCATCTCTCTCCCTTCCTTTGTTTCTTTCTTTTCTTTCCTCCCCCTATTATCAACAAGAGATGTTCATTCCTATAAATTGCAAGTCATTCTAAGAACTTACCTATAAGTAAGGCTGTAATGCAGAGATTCTTAATCTTGGATGCATGTTAGAATCAACTGGTGAACTTTTAATAAATACCCCTGCCTAGGCCCACCACAGACCAATTAAATCAGCATTTCTGGAGGTGGGGCTCAGGCAACATTTTTTTTAAAGCTCCCTAGGTGATTCTAATGTGTAGCCAAGATTGTGAAACATGCTCTAATGGATGAAATCTGAATACCCGTCTGTTCATGAACCATATAAGCCATTACCCTAGGCCTAGGAAAATATCTAAGTCTAATTATATGGTCTTTTCATTCATTTATATAGTCATTCAAAAATTATAATGATTTAAAATAGTATGCTATTAAATATTATATTTGTTACACTACTATTAAATAGGAGTCCTGGTGGCACAGTGATTAAGATCTATGGTGGCTAATCAAAACTTTGAATCCACCAGCTGCTCCTTGGAAACCCTATGGGGCAGTTTTAGTCTGTCCTATAGGGTTGCTATGAGTCAGAATCGACTCGATGACAATGGGTTACTATTAAATAGGGTATTTACTACTAGAAAGAAAACTTTCTGCTGGGAATTGTGAAAGACTAGTCAATGTGGCCAGATATTTTCCAGATTCTGATTTGAACTCTTTCCACACTTAGCCGATATCATGGATTTAGTCATAAATTATATCTAGAACCTTCTTTTTGCTTATCCTTTCACTATATATTTTACTTTATATGTGGTAGTCTTTCAGACTGACTGTGCAAATGTAATAATGCAAACATAGTTTATGCCAGAAAACCCATAAATCTCTTCTGTAACATAGCCATATTCATGCAAATATATTTCTCCCCAAATCTGAAAGCTCTGAAGTAGAGCCTTTCTGATTCCTCTAACATCTAGCGGACAGTGGTTAGAGTGTTGTTTCAAAAAGAGAAGCTGAAGAGCTGTTGGGGGTAGGCAGGAAAAGTAGAAATATTTAAAAAGAGACATGGTGAAATCAGGAAGCTTTTTCCCCAAAGGGCAGTTGCTGCAGGAGCAACTGAGTCATCCTCCCAGTATTGTCTGTCCTAGATACAGTGAACAGGAAGTGAAAGTTCAGTGTTGCTTACTGTCAATTGCCATCCACATAAACAGACACAGGAAGATCAAGTCATGTTACTTAGCCTTATTGCCCTTGGATGTTTTGATAAACATGATAGCTATTTACTCAATATAAATACTAAACTTACATACCCCCAAGGCCAAATTTTATAGTTTTCCTTTTGAATTCCTGTCTTTTAAAAGTACTCTCTGTTCCCACACATTTTCCTTGTTAATTCACCAAACTCCTAGCCCCTTACCTCTCCACACCTTCTGCTTATGGGAGAGGAAAGTCTCATCATCCAGACCCCTCATAAAGGTAAACTCGGTGCCAGGGAGTAATCCCCTTGGGTCACTAATGGATATTCACACATCTGAGAATGCTGTTAAGAAGCTTCTGAAGTGGAATGCGAGTCCAGCTGTAGCAATTACATACTGCTCATATTTCCTAGTTTAGACTCAGGGGAGTTCAACAACTGCCTATTAGCAAACTGGCAATGGAAGGAAGCGCCGTAAATCTCACAAGCAATGATAAAGCCGAAGCTCCTGGAAGAAGTAGGAAAGAATGAATTGCAATTAAAAAACAGAACTGTGAACCTTGGCCTTTGAAAAGGACAACACCCAGAGTAAGTTAATGAAGAACATGAGAGGATAAACTAAAGTGTAAACATTTTCTTATATCTCTTTTTGGTTATCATCTTGGTTGCAAGCAGAATGAAGGAGGAAATTAAACATCAAGAATCCAAATTAGTCTGTAAGATACATCCAATTCTCAAATACCATATCATTTTGACCTTTTTTGAACATTTGGTTTACATATAATTTGGTCACTCCTGTTAAGACAGAGAGACAAAAAGTTTACAACTCCTATCATGTAGGTACCATTAAAGTGGATTATTTAGCACAAATAGTTGTTCAAAGAAGAGCTGAATTTAGTTGGTACAGAAAGAAAAAAAATAACTAATTTTGCACATACGAAGTTTACGAAATGCCATAGGCTGCACACTAGGCTTTAAAACAACTTAAGTGGTTTTATTACCAATCCCACTTGAAAGATAGGGAAACTGAGATTTACAGAGTTTAAGTCCTTCCTTGGTAATACCACAAACAAAAAATGGCAAAATAAGGATTAGGACATAGTCCTGTCTGATTCTAAAGGTCATGTGTTTTATAGTACATATTATTTCCTACTCTAAATCTAACTGGGCTGTATTCTGGGATAAGGGATTTAAAGACAAAAAAGGACGTGTCCAATCACAAATGCTTGACTAAATATGTTGAATTTTTTAACAACAATATGGTAGATTGACAGCTCATCTTCCTCTCTATTGTTTAAACATAAACTAATTACAGTTTTAGAATGTACCCTAAGTTCTCTGAGTCTACCTTAAGTAAACTGAATGGCTACTTTGATTAAAGCTAATGGCAAATCTACCCGAAGTAGGATGAAGGGAGGAAAGCTTGATATTCAGGCTGAAGGAAAGGGAGCGATGTAATACAATTAAAAAGACATAAGAATTAAAAATTGAGAAGAATGATGATGAAAAATATCTTGCTTAATTGGTACTTTCCAAAGTGCTTCTGGAGTCCTGGTGGCACAGTGGTTAAGAGTTTTTGGCTGCTAACCGAAAGATTGGCAGTTGGAATCCACCAGCTGCTCCTTGGAAACCCTATGGGGCAGTTCTACTCTGTCCTACAGGGTAGTTATGCGTTGGAATTGACTCAACGGCAACAGGTTTGGTTTTAAAGTGCTTCTACATAAATCATCTTATTTTGTACTCACAGTCTTCCTGTGGAGTAATATCTACTGTTTATGTATATACATAAAACAAAACAAAACAAAAAACTGGATACTAAAAAAAAAAATCACCATATATCATGAAACAGTAGAAAACTATCATCCTTTTGATTGACTTAAAAGAGGTATTAAAATATGAGTATTTTTCTTTTGCAGCTTGCTAATGTCTCATAGCACCCTCACTAAGTTGGCTGAAAAGAAAATTATATTTCTAATTGCTAATGTACCAAAATAATAAAATAATATCCAGAAGATAGGATGCTAACTATAGCTATCACCAGCCGCAAGTAATTTTGAAATGGGGGAAAAAATAGAGCCTGTGAGTTTATTATTAATTTTCCAAAGTATTCTCTCTAAGCTGTGGAATTTAATTATTTTTACAATGTAAATCACTTGATAGTTTCACTTTGTACTGCACTGACTATAGGTGAAAAGCTTAATCAGTAAAGTTCACAACTCACCAAGAATATTAGGAAGAAGTATCAGTGAAGAACATGTCTTCAATATGTGGAAAAAACTATCTGCTAAAGATAATCAAGTTTCCTCTTGAAAATACTTCTAGTGCTGCATTACAAATAACTTTACAACACTTCTTGGCTAAATCTTTCAGTATGTTGGCTTTAAGTAGAATTTTTTTTTTTTCTCTCCGTACAATAGAAATTCCTATTCTACTGCAAATAATCCATTAAGACATTTTTGGGAAAATCCAACCAACCGAATTTTACAATTGCGAGCTTATTTACTTGGACTGTCTCAAAAAATCCAGACAGATGAGCTCCCAAAAGAGTCTAAATTCTGTATGTTAGATGTATACAATTTTGTTTCTTAATTTTAGATGACGTTTTGAGATTAGAGAAAAATAATGTTACCTGTTTGTTCACCTGGGAGGACTGCGTATTAATTAGATCTGCACTACAGTTTAGATGGGGTCCCTAGGTGGTACAAATGGTTAACCCACTCATCTGCTAACTAAAAGTTTGGCGATTCAAGTCCACCCAGAGGGCCCCGGAAAGTAGTTGCCCTCAATAGTACTTAAAATTTAGTGGGGGAAATAACAAAATATAGAACTTAAAAAGGTATGACTGTAGAGATTATAAGCCAATAAATAAATATTCACAAGCTATAATAAGTGCTATGATATACTAGTGAAGAATCAATGGCAATCGGAGGAGATTTATTGTCTCCCAGGAGTTAGTTCATTGGCCAGCCAAGGAGACTAACAGGAAAGGAATAAAACATACCTCATCCTTAAAAATGTTTTCATGAAATTAAAGTAAATGATGCTACTGAGAGTTTAAAAATTAAAAACAAACACATACTAACAACAATTCTACCAACCTTAATATTGCCTGCTTAATTTATCATTCATATGCACACAGAGTTATAATGTTTATACACATACAAGCTGTATCCTTCATTGTGCATTATTTTTGTCAAAAATGTTATGCCAACTTCCTAAAAAGTCTCTATGACTACACATTAATAAAAAAAAAAAAAAAAGATGTCATAATATTACATCCAGTGGGATATTCTCTTATTTTTGAACATATATGTTGATTTTAATATTTATAATTGTAAATTATGCTGCAAGAAGATAGTTCTGTACATCAAGATTTTTCTTATTTTGAATTATTTTCTTTGGACTACAATTATTATAAGTGAGATTATTATGTTCAAATATATGATTTCTTTTTTTCTGATCCAACTACTACTACCAACTATTCATTAAAAATTAAAGTGATATTAATGTATGTTACAATTATAAAAAATTATACTTGATATGTATAAAAATTCAAGACAATATAAAAATATATGAACTAAAATTTTTAAAAAGTTATTATTTCCTATCCTCTGGTAATCACTCTTTTGATGCACCTTTCTTCAAGATTTTGTTTTAATAATTGGGATTCTAGAACAGGCTGCTCTGCCATGACATGAATAGGACCTATGCCATTTTTCTCTCTTCTAAACTTACTCTTGACTGCTTGATTAACATCCTTTTCAAATTGTAAAAACAAGTGATATGATCTAAGAAAGTCTTATGACCACCAAAATCACCCCAGGAGACCAGTCACCCCCTGGGTAGATGACATGATACCTTGGGACCATGATCACCAGAACCACCCCAGGAGAGAATGACATTCCACAAGTTCCTGAAACCTGTGATTTTGCCCTATAAATCTTTAAGCCAGTCTCCACTGGGGTAGACAGGCTTTGGAGGAGATCATTCCCCTCTGTCTCCTGTGTATCGACACACATTAAAGCTCTTGCTACTCACCTCATCCTGTCTCAGGAATTGGGTATTTGCAGCAGGCGGCTCTGACCCGCAAAATTGTGGTAACAAATTTTGACACCCAAAGTGGGGCTCTAGCCGTTTGAGACATTGTGGCCCCAGGGTGGGGCTTGGGCCTGATCAGCAGTTCTTCCATCTAGTAGCCACTGGGGACCTTGTTTGTCCCTGGAGGAGCTGTTGGTCAGAGTCCGTTTCCCCACGACACCAACAGACCCCAGCTGCATTCCTGGAGGTGAGTAAAAGGCAAGACCTGTTTAGGATCCTAAAATCAATCCTCAACTCTCTCCCCGTTGGGCTCAGGGCCGGGGTGGTAGGGCAGACAGGTGTGGTTTCCAGAACTGGATCCTAGCCCTTGGCTTCTGGGGCCAGTGGCACCCTGGATGACCAACTCCGTGAGTAGGGTCAAAGAGAGGGACTCTGGGGGAACTCTAGAGTTGGAAGGTTGGTGTGGCGGCCATTGGAACAGGGGAGCCTGGGAGGTTGAAGCCTTCAAGATCACCCCGTCACGTTTTGGTGGTCTGGGAGGTTGAGGCTGTCGAGATTACCTCTCTCACCCTTGTCTGTTAGTCTTGTGTCAGTCTAAACGTTCTTTGTATATCTATTTATGTGTACTTGTACCCCCGAATCCTTGTAACGTCGTCATTGCAATCTTTACTTGTATAAAACCCCCGCCAGGTTCAAGAACTATTTTGGTCTAAGGAAGTTTACTATGCACAGGCTAGCTTGGAGTGGCCTCTCCGGGAGGTTGGGGCCATAGGATAGGGATTCCAGGAATACTAAGAGAATTGAGTCACTCTTACCAAAAATTGCGGTAAACACTTTAAGAAACTAGAATCCTCATATCCTTGTTTTGTGTGGTATTTTTCAGTGAGTTATGTGATCTTTCTGTTTCCTTCGTTCTAAGAGCTTACTTCTGGTCTAGAACACTGTGACTAAATTTCTGTCTGATATCAGTTAAGAGGCTATGGCTGACAATTATTGATTTTTTTAAGGCTGTCTTAGAACCTCAATTCTTTCCTGGTCCAGAAAAACTGTCTGTGTCTGTCTTAAGATACAGATTTTTAGTAACAAGCTTGAGAAACTTTTAGATAAATTGGTCTATTTGATGTGGGCAACTCCTGTCTGGTGGCAAGATGAGAAGAAAGAGGGGGACAGAAGCTGATTGAATGGAGCTGGGGAATACAGGGTGGATAGGAAGAATGTGTGTATAACTTTTTGTATAAGAGACTGACTTGATTTGTAAACTTTCACCTAAAGCGCAATAAATAAAAATAAATAAATAAATAGGGTCTATCTACTCTGTCCTATAGGGTCGCTATGAGTCGGAATGGACTTGATGGCACTGGGTTTTTATTTGAAAAGTATACCAAAATTTTTATGTTCCGTATGTTAATCTTAGAAGCAAAACCTAAGTAACTTAAGCTAGATGTTACGGGAAATGTGTTTTATTTAAAGAAAAAAGGGTTAATTTTGTCTTAAAGCAAAAGTAACAGTTCCAGAACAGCAAGAGGGAAACAAATTAGTTGTCTTTTGCCTTTCAAAAACATCTGGATGGACTTAAGCACATATAAATGAATTAGTATCCTCTTAACATGAGTTAAAAGGTAGGTAGGGCAGAGCAAGATCCAGCCTTCTCAGCCCCCAGTCCCTAGTCTCCAAGATTGTATAGCTCCAGGGAAGCTTTTGAAAGGCATTTCAGTCTGGGTGGAGACCCTTTTAAGACAAGAAAAAAAAAAAAAAAAAATTTTTTTTTTTTTAAGACAAGAGATAAGGAAAATTGCTGTTTTACTATAGTAATCAGAAATTAGGTGGATCCCAATCATAAAAGAACTGTAAACAAGTTCTCTCTATTGTAGGAGAACTTTAAGAAGCCCAAAAAAAAAAAAAAAAAAAATATGTATATATATGTGTATATACGTATTTGGGTCTGGTAATGAGTTTGTTTTTGTCATTTAAAGGGATGTACTATAAGAGATATGAAACAAAGAGCTTTAAAGAGGTTTATTGAAAAAAAGAAATTTATTTGATAATTGTCAAAAATTTTATCTGTCTGACTGAAGTTTAATGGTTTATTTTATGAGATTTTTAAGAGCTATAATGTTAAATAACATATGTAAAAAAAATGGGTTTCTTGCTGTTAAAATAACAAAATTTTCTTTGATTATTGAGTTAAAGAGTTAATCTTTTCTTTGTGTAATCTGCCTCAAAAACAAAGGTTTGATCTCTCATTAGCATAAGATTCCTGAGTTGAAAACCAAGCCACCTGGCTTTACAGAAAAAAAAAAAAAGAAAAGCTAAGATCTTTGGTTAAATAAGTATTGTTTCACGGTAACTTATGAAACTCCTGACATGTTTGAAAATTCATGGAAAGCCAAAAAAAAAAAAAAAAAAAGCAAAAATTCTATAAAGGAAAAGTGCTAAAAAAAAGTTTATTTAGCATGTTATAATTTATACATGTTATTAAAATCAAGAGAAGTGCCTGATTCTCCATTGGGTTAAAATTCACATGTTAATATTTCTTCTTATGTTTTTGCCTAATATTATACAGCAAATGCATAATATTATGTTGTAATTTCAACTTTATTTTTTGAATCTAGCATCATCGAAGCCAATGGTTTGAGGAATTCACATCATTTACCTATGAAGTTTTTTTTTTTTTTTTTCACTATTCAGGTATTTAGAGACTTGATAATCTTGGTATGTTCTTACTCACGACTACTATGTATTGTATCTGAAGCCCTTTAAAATACAGTTAATGGTTAGATTTAGAAATATTTTTATCTAAAGTTTTCAACTGATTTTATTTGGTCTTTACATTGTGCTTGTGATTAATTTCTATCAGGTCTTTCACTATTAAGGGCATTATTTTTATAACTTAATCATGGCTATCTTCAGTTTTGTTATCTACAGATGAGTTTTTACTTTGCTGATCTTCAGAAAACATTTGGCCAAAAAAAAAAAAACACTGAACTATATGAGACTTATGAAAAGGACTGTGACTAGACTCAGTCAAGATTTCCAGACCTCCTGTACAGAAGTTGATGAGTTCCCAGACTGTGGTTGATCCAGAATCATTTAGAATAGGGATTAATTACATAAGACTGAATAAACGAAACGATACTATGGGTTTTATGTGAGAATAGTGCTGATGTTTTTTAAAGTCTTTTTTTCTGAAAAAAAGAAATGCTTTAAGGCCCTACTTGCTAGATATAAGAAACCATTTCCCCCTTTTTTCCTAAATTATCTAACTAGTGGGTTTAGATATTGTAACTCTTGAATTAGAAGTTCCTGTTGGTAAACTTAACAAAGTTGTAAATATCATAACCAGAAAAGTGTCTAAAATTTTATCTATGATTTTACAAGTTAGAATAACATCAGATTTCCTATTAGTTCTCTCAAGGAATAGTTTGTGCCTTAATAGATAGATGTTGTTCTGTTTATATTAATACATAATCTTTGGTTTTACAGAATATAGGTGCTGCTGAGGCATATGAAAAGCAGTTACTAATGCTATTTATGCATGAACAAACACCTCATGAGATTTGTTTCCTTGGTTCCAAGACCTTAGAGTCATGGTTCATTGGTTATTTCAGACAATTGGCCTAACATTATTTGTTGGTGTTTCTATTTTACCTCCTAATTTGCTGTACGGTACCTGGGATCTTAAAAACCAGATAGTGCCCAATTACCATTTATTGAACATTCTTGATCGAAGATTCTGTAACAAGATCATGATCCAAAAGAGGGAACCATAAAAGAGTTGTGATTCTCCTGAAATCCAGATTTCCAGCTTTCATGGAGGTGGGGGCAACACGCACGGGTCATCGCCTTTGGGTGTCCTTTTGAACCTCGAGCTTTGAGGAAAATCTGGTTCCTCAAGCCACTTTGAGTCAAGCAATTGTCCAGATAAACCAGCAAGACTATTTTGCTCTAGGTGTTGTGGTTTTTTTTAAAAAGAATTCAGTCTGTTTTGAGAAACCAACTCCAAAGATTAGTAAGTAGAGTTATATTTATGTTAAATCAGTAATCGGTTTAATCAGTCAAGACAATGCTGTATGAAATACCTATCTAATGTTTGTAATCAAACTCTCACCTTCTTGCTACACAGAAAATTATGTACCTTAAAGAAACCAGATTTTCAAAAGAAATCCACCTCTTTGCTCAGACTCTATTTTGTCTTAGGTTCTACTACTGCTTCTGAGAAAGTGACCCATGACTGTTATTATCTTGCTAATCATGTATTCCTTAATAGAAACTTGTTTGTTACATGTAAATTTTTCTATACCTTCTGTTTTCTCTAGACGAAATTTGTGTGCTTTATGAATATATGTTTTTTGTGTGGTAGACTCATCTAAACTAATTTAGATGATCACTTTCCAGCTGATAGTGAATTTACATGGGCAATCTCTTGTTTAGATTGCTGGCGAATACATGGGCAATGCACTTTGAAAGTCTTAAGATTATCTTTGGATATTCATGGTAGTGACACTAGTAAATACTAGAAAGATAAATGTTAACTTGTTACCCATTATAAAAGGAGAGTCAGAAGAAATCTCACGGGTCCAACACTCATGATACGGTTGGTAGATTTAATTCCTTTTTTTTTTTTTTTGTAGTACAGTTACAGTTCAAATCCACCAGGTGTTCCTTGGAAACTCTATGGGGCAGTTCTACTCTAGTCCTATAGGGTTGCTATGAGTTGGAATCGATTCGATGGCTACAGGTTTGATTTTGGTTTTTTATAGTATTGTAGAATCAGCAAAATCTTTTAAGAAATTTATCAATTATCATGGGGCAAATAAGGGATGAAATTGCTAGAGGGATAGAAACACAACAGCGATCTCTCACCTCATTAAGCCGAGGTGACATGAAATAATGAAATAGACTTGAGGTTTTTTTTTTATTAGCCCAAGAAAGTGTAGTTTGTAGATTTATTTGGTTGGTTACCACCAAGAATAAGTACATGGACTAAATCTTTGCAAAGAATATTCTTAGTCTGCATAAAAGACAAAAGAAAAGCCTCGGGCTAAAATGTTGAGATACAATGAGTCTGAAATTGATGAGAACTTTGCTTTACTTAAGATCCTGGTGAAGAACCAGGTGGTATCCAGTGGAAAATTAGCACTATGAGTTTAAAAAGCCTGCAATGGCCACCATCTAGGAGCTCAACAAAGTCCAGGAATTGATCATCGATGTGTTATCTCCAATGTCCAGTCAAAAACAAGGAATGATTTAAGACATTATTCCGTGTCCTTGAACATAGAAAATGTGACCCAGCTGGAGCTGGATTCACAAAGACTCACAAGTACACATCAACTGGGCCCTGAGGTATGAAGACAATAGCTAAGACAATCTTAGAAAATGTCTTTTTAGAGAAGCTTTCACATAAGCCAGAAAACAAAAGACTTCCCACTCTTATCTTTTTCTATTAGCATATAATGAGCAGAAAATTTATTGGACCAATGAAGACCCTCCTGACTGTTGGTTACTGAAACCTGTACCAATGATTGCTTAGAAAGGCAATTCAAAATGTAAGATCACAGTTTCTAGCCAATCTGTGAAAAGGTGAAGCTTTCAATGGTTTTGCCCATTTTACACCCTTTTTTTTTTTTTAATATTCTTAGGGCTCAGACAGACATGGCTGTGGCAACATGCTTATCCGTTTTGCTATTCTTGCCTATTTTATAATATTCCTTGGATTTGGACAGACATGAATCTAGCAACATGCTTGTCCGCCTCCCACTTTTGCCTTTTTGAATATTTGAACCAGTTAAAGGACTTAAGTGGCTGTTCAAGAGTCAAAAACAAAGATGTGTAAATAAGTATCATAAAAATAAGTCCTCTACAATACAGGAGAGGTCAATACAACTGGACTAAACCCAAAGCAAAGAAGTTTTTTGGATAAACTGAATGCTTCAAAGGCCAGCATAGCAGAGGCTGGGGTCTTGAGGACCATGGTTTCAGGGGATGTCTAAGTCAACTGGCAAAATAAAATCTATTAAGAAAACATTCTGCAACCCACTTTGGAGAGTGGCATCTGGGGTCTTAAATGCTAGCAAGCAGCCATCTAAGATGCACCAATTGGTCTCAACCCACCTGGAGCAAGCAAGAATGAAGAACACCAAAGACACAAGGTAATTATGAGCCTAAGAGACAGAAAGGACCACAAAAACCAGAGACTACATCAGCCACAACCGATGACTGTCTTGACAGAGAACTAAACAGAGAACCCCTGAGGGAGCAGGAGAGCAGTGGGATGCAGACCCCAAATTCTCGTAAAAAGACCAGACTTAATGGTCAGACTGGGACTGGAGGGACCCTGGAGGCCACGGTCCCCAGACCTTTTGTTAGTTCAGGACAGGAACCATTCCCAAAGCCAACTCTTCAGACAGGGATTGGACTGGAATAGGGGATGGAAAATGATACTGGTGAAGAACAAGCTTCTTGGATCAAGTGGACACATGAGTCTATGTTGGCATCTCCTGTCTGGAGAGGGGATGAGAGGACAGAGGGGGCCAGACGCTACCCGAATTGATACGAGGAGAGAGAGTGGAGGGAAGAACTCTGCGGTCTTATTGGAGGGAGAGCAATTAGGAGTGTATGGCAAGGTGTATGTAAATTTTTATATGAGAGACTGATCTGATTTGTAAACTTTCACTTAAAGCACAATAAAAATTAATTAAAAAAAAAGTGCTGTAGAGGTATTAAGAATTGTTTTTGCTCTAGCCCTTTTATTAATTTTTATTTAACCTTTGCTTGCGTTGTTCCTCTCTAGACAAGCTCATGTGTCTTGGTGTATGCCTTAATGAGATGGTGCCTTCTCCCCAAAAGATAGAGTCATTTCAAGTGATTCAAAAGTTCCAACTCCAAATGATGGTTAATCAGGGATTTCAACCCATTCCCCATCAAGAGGAGAGAAAACAGCCCAAAAAAGGGCCAATATAGATACAAGAGAGATATAATCATTTAGCTCAGACAGGTTAGTTCCACTCCTCTAACCTTTTTGGCTTTATGCCCCCATTCAGCAGGAAGCAGCTAGAGAGACTCCAAGATTGAGAAACTCACAACAAAAAAGGGGGATTGGAACAGGCTGCTCAGCCATGACATGAACAGGACCAACGCCATTTTTCTCTCTTCTAAACTTATTCTTGACTGCTCAGTTCCTTTTTCCTTTTTGAATTTCTACTAATGAATTTTTACCAATAGATTGTAAAAACAAACGATATGATCTAAGAAAGTCTTATGACCACCGAAATCACCCCAGGAAACCAGTTGCCCCCTGGGCAGATGAGATGATACCTTGGGACCATAATCATCAAAGTCACCCCAGGAGACCAGTCACCTCCTGGGCAGATGAGGTACCTTGGGACCATGATCACCGGAACCACCCCAGGAGAGAATGACATTCCACAAGTTCCTGAAACCTGTGATTTTGCCCTATAAATCTTTAAGCCAGTCTCCATTTGGGGGAGACAGGCTTTGGAGATCTTTCCCCTCTGTCTCCTGTGTATTGATACACATTAAAGCTCTTGCTACTCACCTCACTCCTGTCTTAGGAATTGGCTATCTGCAGCAAGTGGCTCTGACTCACAAAATTGCGGTAACAATTATACTCTGCAATGTAGAACCTATATATTGAATACAACAGCCTGCATTATTTTACTTAATGTGTTGTAGACATCTGTTCATTTCATTACCTAGAGTCAAAATTCAAACTTCTTAATGACTGTATAGTAGTCTTCTGCATGGGTGTGCTGTACTTTTGTTCATGACACCACCACTGATGGTCATTCAGATTGTTTCCAAATTATTACCATTAAGTGCAATGAACCACACATACACATTTTTTTTAATTTGTCAATTTCCCCTTAATGAAGCCCGACATGCAAATTTGCTGAGTAGAAATTGCTGTGCATTTAGAACTAAAAAAAAAAAAAAAAAAAAATCTAGCCTAATTGTCCTTTAGAAATGCACTGGTCTCTACCAACAGTGTTTGAGAGTTCCCTTTTTACTAGATCTTAATATTTTCAATTGTTCTTAATTGATTGGTTCTTTTAAATTGTAACTCTTGGACTTTTGATGAGGTAAAATATCTTTCATACTTTAAATATACTTCTAAACTTTGTTTATGGTGACTTTGCTGTTTGTTGTTGTTCGATGCCATCGAGTTAGTTCTGACTCATAGCAACCCTATGTACAATAAAAGGAAGCACCACCTGGTCTGCTCTGTCCTCACAATTGTCGTTATGCTTGAGCCCATTGTTGCAGCCACAGTGTCAGTCCATCTCACTGAGGTTCTTCCTCTCTTTTGCTGACCCTCTACCCTACCAAGCATGATGTCCTTCTCCAGGGACTGATGTCTCCTGATAACTTGTCCCAGTATATAAGACAAAGTCTTGCCATCCTCATTTCTAAGGAGAATTCTGGCTGTACTTCTTCCAAGACAGGTTTGTTCGTTCTTCTGGCAGTCCACGGTATATTCAATATTCTTTGCCCAGACCCTAATTCAAAGGCATCAATTTTTCTTCAATCTTCCTTATTCATTGTCCAGCTGTTTTATTTTTATTTTTGTTGTTTAGCAACTTTTATTCTTTAATTTTTGTGTAAACAAATCTATCAGTCCCTCCCTATGTGATGTCTGGCCTAGATTTCTTTATTCTCAACAAGGCCTTCTCTATATAAAGGTAATGAAAATAGTCTCTAAAATGTTAATATATATATGTATGTATACACACACATAGAATCCCTGGTGGCTCAGTGGTTAAGAGCTTGGCTGCTAATCAAAACGTGGGCAGTTCTAACCCACCAGTCAATCCTTGGAAACCCTATGGAGCAGTTCTACACTATCTTATAGGGTCTCTATGAGTTGGAACCAACTCGGTGGCACATAACAACATCATATATTTTACACTTTAAATTTAAATCTTTGATCAACCTGAAATTTATGTGTGCGTGCATATGTAATACGGGCAGAGAAGTGCAACTTCATTGGCTTGAATAATTCTTTACTTCTTTTCAATTGGAATTTCGTCATATGTGAAGTTATTGCCTGAATTTATTTGATGTTCTGTTCATCTATTTCTTCTTGTTCCTTCCTCTGATAAACAGGGATGATTTGTTCTGGTTTTATTATCTAATGGGCAGATACTCTGCATTATACTTAAAAAAAATGTTCTGTTTTATTACATTTGTTTTCTCAAATGAACTTTAGCACTGATTAGTTAAAGCTCATGCCCTCAAAGTGGACTTGTGATCACATACAATTTTATTCATTAGCTTGGGAGAAAATGTACATCTTTACATATTCGGCCTCCCCACCCAGGTACAATATAAATCTTTTTCTTTTTTGGTCTTTATGATTCAACTTCATTTTGGTGCTCCACATATCAGTGTTTTAGCTCTTTGATTAAAGCAATAAAAGTACCCAAACTATGTGAAATCAATTGAACCGTCTTTATAGGGTATCTCATATAAACAAAGCAAACTAGTGAGTTCAGAAAGAACACATGGCCAGAGTAGCTCTGGGGATAAAGATAGCAGAATCTAATGGACATCTCAGGTTAATTTCTCACCATAAAATTGGGATTTTGCTATGAAAAAGGGAATAAAGAATACTGGGCAGCCAAAAACAAAAAATGGCCTCTGTTTTAGGCTTATTGTGGTTATTATTACTGTGAATAGAATCACAATTTTAGCTCTTCTAGTGATTAGTTGGTATGAAAATATTCATGACTTTTAATAATATCTAGCTTTAATAAAACTTCCTACATTCTCTCAATAGTTAGAGTACCTTTCTAGCTGCTTTTCTTGAAGCCTCCAGGCACTAAATCATTATATACAAATAAGGATTATTTTGTCTCGTCTGTTCTAAAATTTGTTATTAGATCATTTGTAGTCTTACTGCGCTACGAAGTATACGCTAACAGTGGTAATTGTTACAGTTTTTTTATTCTCAATTCTACCAGAAATATCTCTAGTACTTCACTGTTCAGTATAGTTTTTGATATAGATTCTAATATGTATTTTTTAACCATGTTGAAAAGATTCTTTCAATCACTATGCTAGGATTTTGTTTAAATTAGACTTGGATACTGAATTTTACAAAATAGTGTTTTGTACATGTTGAGATGCAGTTTTCCTCCTTTATTTATGAAATTAATTACAGCATTAGATAATATTATCAGATTTGCTTTGTTGAATCGCCTCATTAGTTCTCAAGGCTTGAAAATAAACCCCTGTTTTCTAGCCACATCAGGCCAATAGCCCCACCTGTCAGACTCTGGACATTGGCGACACTCTCTTGATTCTGGGTCCACTGGGACTGTGACCCCATTCCCCTGACCGACCAGAACAACAGTTCCACCCTCCAGAACCGAGCTGGTGGTGACCTCTCTCTTTGAAACCTAGGTGCACTCTCGTAATATGCCTACATAAAAAGTCACAAGATGAAATACACTGTATAAAAAGCTACTGTTTCGTGATGGAAAATTCCTTTCTCCAAATAGGAAGATCTTTGTAGCCCAAAACACAAGTTTTATTCAGACGCATTTTTCCCTTTCACATAATTAGAGGAGTGCAATAACATTTTTTATATTTTGCTTATGTTTCCTATTCATTTTTCGTGAGTTAGTCTTGGAGCTCCCGTGGTGCAGCGCTGTCTATAATTTGTGACATACTTTTACCTCTCATCTTAGAGTTAGGTTTCCCAATTCTGAAAAATTATTCAAGGACTGAATCCTTCTCAGTTCGGAGTTAAAAGAAAAAATAAATACATCCTTAATCTCACTTAGTGAAAAGCAGCAGGTGCTGTATTCTTCACTAAATCCGTTCTCTCCTTAATGTGTTGCAGACTCTGTCTCAGGTCTCATGAAGCCTCACCGCTCTTGCTCCTTAATCAATTAACATGTCTCTTAGTGATATTTGTCTTCCAATAAAACCAGACCATATTGTGTGCAGTCAAGACTGCTATCATTTGCCAAGTATCCTCAGCATAGAATTATGTCTGAATTGATAGCATTAAACCGCTCTTATTTTGTAAGCTTCCATTTCATTTAAAAGAAGGCTGCTACGTTTAAGTATTTCATTTGACCTCCTCTTGCTCAATAGAATGGCATGGAATTGCTTTCTAAATAACCTATTCTGGTCCCTTTCATACCAGTATAGTGAAAATATGTTCTTTCTTTAAATTCCATACACGTCCTAAAAAATAAACTGTCCTCCTTATTTGGAGACTGTCAGTTCTGTTTAAAGAATGTAGTAGAAACAGGCTGTGCTAATCCAATGTACCTTTCTGGTGGAAACTCTCCTGGGGCATCTGTTCTAAGACCAAGGATACATTTGAAGTCTTTAAATCTGGTATTTCAGACAGCTGAACTAATTTAACTAAAAATGTTACAGGTGTGGGTGGAGATAAAAATCTATAAAGCAGTCAACATTTGAAAAAGAAATTGGATGTTTTGTCATTAGCCTCATAGTGGCACCTTAAATAAATTGTGATGATGTTACAAGATTTAACAAGGATATATGTGGAAATTGGAAAGCTTATTTCTAGATTTATAAGAACAAATGAGTGCAAATGAAAATTATCTAATATTGATGTGAATATATGTATGTGTGGGTGTGAGCAATAAATACTTATAGATATGTATTTTATATAGAAATACTAAATCTGATTGAATTTTAAAAATATGAAAAAATCTCAATAGAAACTGGACAATGCAATAAATTACATAGATGCTTATAAAATTTTTGCTTTTTAGGATCATATAAAGGACATCAATATCAACGACTTTTCCTATTTATATAAGTATGTTGTTCCTTATAGGAGAATAAACCATACGGAATGATATTATTATTAATTTTTGATGCAGAGAATATCGTGAATTATAGAAAAAGAGAGAGGACAAAGAATCAGGAGGAAGTACAGGAGGAAAAAAGATAACCACAGAATTTATAAAGAGAAGAAGAATTCTGAGGCTGTTTGGGGATTTAGTCAGTAGATCACTTGCTTTTCAGTTGAACAAGGTGATTCATTTTTTTCTCACTACTTTCTTCAGGTTGAAGGCTTATTTTCACCTGGCTCCTTGTCACCTGGCTCCTTGTGACAAATCAAAGAGGGACTCAAAGGCCTGGCAGAGCCAGGCCATGATTCTAACATGGCCAGCCTTCATGTCCTGGAGCAGTACAATAAAGCAAATATAATCAGTACTTGCAGGGGTCACAGCTGCCATTGTGTCTTTGTCAAAAATATGTCCTAATAAACCGAACCAACAGGCAAAAGATATAAAATTATCTTTTTTTTTCAGTTTGGAAATTTTATTTTGAAAATAAAGCTAGAGTTCAAGTGGCTTATTAATAGTACAGAATGAGGACTGCTTTGACCAAAAAAAAAAAAAAAAAAAAAACCCTCAAATATGGAATCAAGGTGATATCTAGTTTAGTAATAAAAATAAGAATTTCCATAAAAAGTTCGATTTGACACTCTAAGGGCATTACATAATGCCAAAATACCTTGTGAATTTGGTAAAATAATCTAGACTGGTTACTCTGTACCTTGTATGCAATAATCTTATCCACTTTTTCAAATGGATATTTGATTTGCAAACATTTGTGTCAAAATATTGTACAAAATCTATATAAACAGAAAAAAAAGAAAATGGGCATTAACTGAATGCTTACATAATTTCATTAAATCCAAAAAAAATAACTCTACCTGATTAGTATTATTATCGCCAATTTACAGAGGAGAGAATTATCACTCAGAGAATGTCACAGAGATAACTCAGCCCAGCTATAGTTTGAGGCCTGCACTATATAATTAGAGGGTTTTTGTTTTGTTTTTCCATTATACCAGGTGAGACTCACAACCTAAAGATAAAAATTAAAGTGTATTTTTTTTATTAAATAGAACAACAAAAAAAGAGAAGTAAACACGTAAAAATGTTTTAAAATAATATTTTTATTGTTTGTGAGAATACAGATCAGTCCAATATGCCCAATAAATTTTTTAAATAGCCTGTTCCATAGCCATAGACATAGGGCACTTTATCAGACAATTACCTGACTGTCCAACCAAACTACTTTCTTAAACATTCCAATATGTTGTTAAGAAAAAGATATGAAGTGTGATGTAAAGTATTAAAACACTTAAAAGCATGCCTGCACTTTTTTGGTGAATGGACATGCCATTAATGAAGGTATATAAACTTCAGAAAATAAGAGCAGAGTGTGTGTGGAGAGATTTACTTCAAGTGAAATCCTCTGCCCTCAAAGGGTTAAATGTTAACAAAGTTAAAAAGCAGAAATCAGGCTCCTATTAGTCTTGAACACTAATCTTGTTGACGGCTCAAGTGTTTCCTTATTTTATCCATATTTATTATATTGAAGGTGGGGTATATCGTGGTGACTAACGACCAAACGTCTGGACCTAGTGACCCTTAAAATCCTCCAGCCATTACTGTTCATAATTAAATACCACATGAACTAAAATTATATTTTGGCTTGACCAGGACAAATTAGTGTGGCAAAAGTTAAAGAAATGGTCTTGCATTTAACTTTGGAGAATAGACATTTAAATAAAAAACTGAAATTTTTATGACTTGCATGTATTACTGCCAGTATGGAGCTAAGAAAAGTAAAACGAACATTTTTTTTCAGAAGATCCGAGTGGATTGATTGTTATGGCTATGGAGAACATTTGTTTCAGAGGTTTTACCTCCCAGAATTCTGATTGAGCTGTGGAAAATGAGATTACTTCAGGTTAAATAATTGGCAAATCTCATTTCCAGAGTAATTAATCCTATCTGCAGACAGAATTTGAAACTGAAGGCAAATGTCGTCATCATCATCAGAATTATTCATCAAATTTGAGTGATTTTGTCTTCTTGCAGGTAGAAAGGCAGGAGAGGCAATATAGTATAATAATGGTATCAGCAATAAAGATGGAATTACCAGATAGAAACACAAAAGAGAAAATGAATTACACAAAAGTCTCTGAGGTTGTTCAAGCATCCAATGCTAGAGCCTCAAAGAAAACCCTGTTTGAACTCTATTAAAGTTGTCTATTTTTCTCTTCTCAAGCTAAGAGTTGAGGTGGAGTGCTACTGGGAAATGGTTGGGAAAGGTGTGGCACTCAACCCCTCTGTGGTTGAATCTATGAGAGATGAAGCCTTCCTGATTTAACTTCGATATTAAACTCAAACGTATCTCCTATTAGATTATTAGATTAGGACAGACCTCTAACTAGGTGTTATAAAACCTTTAACCAAAAAAAAAAAAACAGAGACCAAGTGAACCAATCGTGTCCACACACAACTCTGATTAAGAAAACTATGCCTCTGATTTAATATTAGACAAAAAAAAAAAAAAAAATACAGACAGAACACAATCTGTAAGTCTCAAACTTCATGATGTAAAAGAATCATGGGTAATTCATTTAAAAAAAAAAAACTATGTCCTGGGAAAATTGTCCAGATATAGCTATCCACATTAAATATTAGTAAGATGAAAAGAAAAATACTAGACTGCTATTAAAACTAAAACACTACCAAAATTTTCAGAAAAAACATAAAATGCAATGTAATCTTAAAAAAATCTCATCTTATAAAATTTACACAAGATACTGAAAGGGATTTTCTTTAAAAATTATGTCACATTCTGAAATTGTGAAATGCAAAAGAGCATGAAATCAGTGAAACAGACAAAATGCATCAGATGAGGTACTAATATAACAAAGTGATGTAAATGAGAGACTCTGGGCCCAAGGAAACAAACTGTGGACCAAAAAAAATCATCATAGAACTAACAAAGAAGTGACTAGTAGGGAGAAATAAAATATGCAGATCTAAGAATGAAAATAATGACATAGACAAGACAAATTATTTGAAGTAGTTTGAAAAGATTATATTGGGTACATAATCAACACTGAATTTATAGAAAACTAATATCTCTAAATTAGAGAATGAATATGCAGAAAGTAGCAAACAATCAAATATGTAAAACAAGAACTGCAAGGAGAAATCTATAGTGACTCAGTCAAAACAGGAGACTAAATCACATCTTATATCCAAGAAAAACCAAGTAGATAAAAGGATACAGATGCATATAATAAGTAAAGTCACTCCAATATACATCTATCAATAAATACCTTGGCACTAGTGTAAAACTTCAAGTTATGTTAAAGGAATTACAAAAAAACAACAGCAAAAAATGCATATTTAGAGAACATATTCCAAAATATGACATAGAACAAATCATATTTTTGTTACAGTGCAATAAAAATAGAATTAATAACACCAATAAAATGAAAATTATCCAGCTACTTTATATGTATGTGTGTGTATTTAAAATTCAGAATAGAAAATATTCACAATGAAACCACTAAACATAAAAAATATATGGTGTTATGCTATACTTGGACTTAGGTGAAAAATTCATAGCCTTATACATTAATACTACTAAATTAGGTACAAAATAAATGCAAAAGATTAAGCATTTAGCTCAGAAAGATAGAAGTAGAACAGAAAATAAACATAAGGAATGAAAAATGGTGAATGAAAACATAAAATAGAGTTAAAAGAAGTAAATGAATAAAAGAAAAATAATATGATAAATTTAAGCCAAATGTTTTAGATAAAATAATTAAAAAAATAAAGAACTAAAGTGAGAAAACAGAAATACACAAAATTATAAAAGTAAAAAAAAAATCACAAACAGAAAATTTAACAAACTGTAGAGTACATTTTGCAAAAGTACAGGTAAATAAATTTAAAAACCTGGAAGAAATGGATGATTTTCTAGAACACTAACCAAAATAACTAAATGACAACAACAAAAACTAAATAACCAAAACTGACCTTAGATGAGATAGAAATACTGAACAATCCTTTAACTGTGGAAACAACTGGTCAGAGAATCATTA
Source organism: Elephas maximus indicus (assembly GCF_024166365.1). Classification (NCBI taxonomy): domain Eukaryota; kingdom Metazoa; phylum Chordata; class Mammalia; order Proboscidea; family Elephantidae; genus Elephas; species Elephas maximus. The sequence continues at coordinate 51,663,460 of NC_064826.1, read as the reverse complement.
AGCTAATAAAATTCGTAAACCAAACCTATTGACATTGAGTCGATTTCGACTCACAGGGACTGTATAGGACAGAGTAGAACCACACCATAGGGTTTCCAAAGAACTGCTGGAGGATTTGAACTGCTAATCTTTGTGTTAGCAGCTGTGGATCTCAGCCACTGTGCCACCAGGGCTCCCATTACACTAATAAAAACCAAAACCAGTGCCGTCGAGTCGATTCTGACTCATAGCGACCCTACAGGACAGGGTAGAACTGCCCCACAGAGTTTCCAAGGAGCGCCTGGCGGATTCAAACTTACACTAATACGCATCCTAAAATGCCAGTCCTAGACAATTTCCCAGGTAACTATCAGTCCTTAAGGAATAGACAATTCTGATATTTTTTGATCTTTTCCAAAGTATGTAGATAAGTAAGCATAACTGACACAAATCCATATATTAACGAACATATTTAAAAAAAAAAAAGGAAAGAAAATTTATAGGTGACATACCTAATATATTTTTTTTACCTAATATAATTCTCATGTTATCAAATAAGCAGTTTTCAAATAATGGAATCATTTGTAAAATATCCCTTATGGTTATCTTTCCTAGCTCTTCACTTTAAGGTATAGTAATAATTTAGGAGCCGTAACTATTTTGCTGGGTCCATACCATTTTTTCCCAACACAAACTAGATAAAATTTTTATAACATCAAAACAACAATGAATTTCAAATGAGTACTCTCTTCTTCTTAGGTCCCTAGGGTTCTAGACTGCTATCTTAATGAAAACAGATCACCAGGCCTATCTTCTTTGGTAAACTGAGTGGGTTTGAACCCTAAAAGTTGAGGGTTCAAACCCACTCAGTTTACCAAAGAAGATAGGCCTGGTGATCTGTTTTCATTAAGATTGCAGCCAAGAAAACCTTATGGAGAAGTTCTACCCTATAACACAGGAGGTAGCCTTGAGTTGGAATTGACTCAACAGCAGCAGACAAGTCCCTTCAGATAGCAGTTTCCATTAGAGATTAGTCAATAGGTCACATCAACTAGTGTTTGTTCAATACTCATACCTCCCTGTTTGAATAGTTTACAATCCATAGGAAACCAACTACAGAGTGTTTAAATATAATGCATCCTTGAATGCTATTTTCTTATGGGAGAGATTATAAACAAGATCAAAATTAAGATAAGGGAAACACCAAATTATCAAAAGAGGTCAATATCTTTATTAAGTGGAAAAACTGAATTTCCAAAAATGTTTAATAACTGTGCCAAAATAACTATTCTTTATGATCAGAACTGCACCATGGTAAGAAAAGCAAAACGTGTTCATAGGAAATAATTTAAAATTTCTGTAATACGGTTGAATTTTCTCAATAAATGAGTTAAGCAGACACCATTTGTTGATAAGCATCATATGGGAGAATGGAGTGGTTTGCCATAGTCAGAAAGTAAATCAATCATAGGTTTGAAAATAGAATCCACATGTGCTGACTTGCAGAGCTGCTTGAGCCACCAGCCAACACTCTCTCATCACAATATATTAGCTCTGTTCTCATCCAGGGAAAGATTGTTAACAGTGAGTCTGATTAGACCATGAAACTTGATCCCAGGGGAACAGACAGAGACGCCATCTCATGTGCCATTTAAAATAACTTTAGGACCTGGAGGATGTCATTTGGTGTTAAGAAGTAAATACAGGGCTTGGTTACCATGAATTTTACTAAATTCACTCAACCTGAGTAAGCTACCTTGAGGATTATTTGAGGGATCTTGACCCACCATGACCCTGCAGCATGTAACAAAATAATTTGATAATTTTTACTTAAGGGGTTTTTGTTTGTTTGCTTTGGGACAGGAGCACTAAATTGTTGGAATATTGGGACTATGACCAGAAATGTATAAATAAGTATCCCTAGGCTATACTTTATTTACTGATTCATTCATTTATTCCTTCTTTCATTCATTAAACAGAGCACCATTTTGTTCCAACTTCTGTTTTACAGTAGAAGAGGTAGTTCCTCTATCTTGTACTATGATGGAGATAGAAATGATATATTAATGTAGATTCTTCTGGTTGCAAATGATGAAAGCTCAACCTAAACTAGCTTTATCAGAGTAAAATACATTAGCTAGAGCACATGACATATCTAGAGGTACATATGACTTCAGCCACAGCTCAGTTCAGGGGCTCAAATGATGTTTTCAGACTCTTTCTCCTTTACTTGACCTCTTGGTTATTCTTTCTTCTTTAATAACTCTATTTATTATCAGGCATGCTTCCAATAAAAGGTAGCAAATACGACCCACAAATTTACACAATGTTTAGCACCTGAAAACTCAGAAAAGAGACCCTTTAATCTCAAGTGTCCATTTCAATATCAAAAAGGAATCTGATTTTTACCACGTGAGTCATTTATCCTTTCTGAGCTATTCATTGTGTCTAGAAGAATTTAGTATTATCATTGGCTTGACTCGGGTATTTGTCCATCCTACAAAAGCAGAGAGGTGGTTTTAGTTCCACCTGAACTGCATGGACAAAATGGGGAGAATTATTTTTTTTCCAAAAATCAGTTTAGAAAATAAAAATGGAATATCCATCATGCATATTTTTTAAAAGTATATTTACATAACATAGGTACTTCTGTAGAAACATAGATGAACTTAATCAAAGCACAAAGGAAGTGATGGTCAATATTCTAGAGGGTTGGTAAGGCTCAAGAATGCCTTAGGAAAGTAAGTAATCTACAGGTTGAATCTTAAAATATAAAGTAGTTGCTTAATTTTTGGAAAGTAGTAAGACATGGCAGCAAGAAGAGAGACCGTGAGAACAAGTATAGAGACGTGAAACTGCCAGGGAAGTAAAAGTAATTTGTTATAAACTCATTAACTAGGAAAACTTTAATCAGCGGGCAGATTGATCATTGTGTAATAGTATGTGAATCATAGTAATGATTCAATAAAAGTTTGTTGAATGAATAAATGTTGAGTAACTTTCAAATCTAATTGGGAAAAAAATTCGAGTGTAGCATTAGGGAAGAGGTAGAACATTTTCCCCCTTTGGGTATTTGTCAATTACATTGAAGCTTTTGGTAAATTAAAAGGTAAGGACTTGGAAAGAAACCCTGGTTATGCAAATGGTTAGGCACTTGGCTGCTAACTGTGAGACTGGTAGCTCAAACCCATTCAAGCTCTGGCAAGCTGTTTCCATAAAAACTGCAGCCAAGAGAGCCCAACGGGGCAGTTCTCCTCTGTCACATCCTGACTCGACAGGACAGTACCTGACAACAACAGGAAGAATTTGAGGTTTCATGGCATTATTTTGATTCCTGGACTAGTTGATAGAAGAAAGCTTGGATAATGTAAGTTAACCTCTTAGTTAGATCTTCAATATCTGGTAGGACATTTAGGTACAGTGTTTTACTTGAAAGAAAACAATTATGTTAGATGACAAAGAGTGTTAGTGAAGTCTTAAGGCTATTGAATGGTACTAAACATTTGTTTTATTTTCCTACTGAGTTAATTTTCAACTCAATTAGAGTCTATTTCCAATTTCTGAAGTCTTTTGACCATAGTCTCCCACCTTCCTCCTTCTTTTTCCCATGATGGCCTCAACTTTATCCAGTTCCCTGGCAAGTTCCCTAATTTGTGATCTGGTCTTGAAGAGAAATGTCTTTATCATCAGAGAGACTGTAGGCAACACTTCTTGCAGACACTTCTTGCTTTTCGTAGCAGGAAGAGATTTTAAATGTTTTGTAAGTTTCCAACTGGAGCACCATGAAAGCTACATAAGGAAAGGAAGGAACAAAAACATGGGTGTGGAAGGAATTCTTTTTTTTTTATATTTCAAGATTCAGATACTTACATGTTTTCTAGGGACCCTCTGGTGAATTAAGAGCATATTTTCTTCAATATTTATTAGATGGAATCAATATTCCACCGTATTTGTGTGTTTTTAAATAACTTAAAGACTTATCTAATATTTAGGCATTTTCAAGATTCTAGTAAAATTAAAGTACAATTGTTAATATAACTGAAATATTTTCTTATTGAGCCTATGAGTAGAAAGAAATGATGCCCCATCCAACAAAACAAAACAAAACAAAACAAAACCCTGGATTCTATGTTTGGACCAGGCAGAAACACTGTTAGACTACCTGCTATTTCAAGTCTCTAAACAGGCAATACATGAAGAGAAAGAGAAATGGAAACAGTGAGAGGCTACACAAGTATTTTGAATTAACCGTGTCCTTTGTGAGTTGAAGTATAAAACCAATATACAAGGCAGTATGTCATGTCACAAGGTTATGGCATTAGGATTTAAATCAATCTTTCTTATATTTGATTTCTATCATCTTTTTTTTTTTCCTATACCAGTTTGGGAAACCCTGGTGAGGTAGTGGTTAAGAGCTATGGCTGCTAACCAAAAAGTCGGCAGTTTAAATCCACCAGGTGCTCCTAGGAAACACTCTGGGGTAGTTCTACTCTGTTCTATAGGGTTGCTATGAGTCAGAATTGACTCAACGGCAACGAATTTAATTTTTTTCTTTTTTTGGTATACAAGTTTTACTTTGAGCTATTCAGTTAACCTTGCTGAAATTCATTTTCTTTACTAGTAGGTAAATTTGCAGGGCAATTATTAGGATTAAATGAGAAAATTCATGTAAAGTACACTGCATAGTATCCTTTACAAAATAATTAAAAATCAAAAATTAAAATTGCAGTTGAGTCGATTCTGACTCATACCAAAAACCAAACCTGCTGCCATCGAGTCAATTCTGACTCATAGCAACCCTATAAGACAGAGTAGAACTGCCCAATAAGGTTTCCAAGGAGCAGCTGGGGGGTTCGAACTGCTGACCCCTTGGTTAGCAGCTGAACTCTTAACCACTGCACCACCAGGGCTCCTTCTGACTCACAAACCCATTGTGGGTCAAGTTGATTCTAACTCATAGTGACCCTATAGGACAGAGTAGAACTGCTGCATTGGGTTTTCAAGGAGCGGCTGGTGGATTCGAACACTTAACTTTTTGGTTAGCAGCCATAGGATGCTGTAGCTCTTAACCACCGTGGCACCAGGGCTCCTTCTGACTCATTAAAAAAAAATATTTAGGTACTCCATAAATATATTATTATCTGAGAAATCTGCCTTTGAGAAAGCAAATAGATCCCAGGTTATAGCAAAACGAAAGGAAGGCAGCAACGTATGGAAATAAAGGTGTTGGTTAGAAAAACAGTCACTCAGTCCTAGGTGCTTCAAGAAGGAGTTTCACTGGCAATCGTCATGCACCTAGTGTCCAAGGAACTGGAAATGAGGATATGAGCTCCTTAGTCAGGAGGCTGGTATATGCCTAATGAGGAAGTGAACACATCTGGTTGTAGAGTGATACCAGTACATATCAGATGATCTCTCAGTTGTCCCCAAATGCAAGCTAGTGTCAACAGAATTGTCTGTGGTGCTTTCAAAAATGCAATTCCCACGGCACACTCAGAATATACAGGCTGATTCATATTTTTAGCAATCTCCCTACCTGATACAAATATAGATGATAAGGTAGTTCCCTCTGATAGGTAGTTCCTCTGTAGGTCAGTTACCTGTAGGGGGAAAAAAATGAGCTATGTGCATGGGACAGAAGTTTCAGTCTCTAACACAACTTAATTCCTTGTTGTAAATCAATTAATTGCTATCTGGCTCATCAGAAATTATTCCAAGCTAGATTAGCATATCTGCTACAAACCACTTTTGATGTGTTGACAAAATAAATGTCTGCACTCCTCAATTATGAAGAGCAGATAACTCCCTAAGGGAAATGTCAACTGTGAAGCCTCTTAGTAGTCACACAGTTGACAGTACCCAGCCTCACCGTTACCAGTGGCTGTTGAGTTGATTCTGACTCGTAGCAACCCCATGTGTGTCAGGGTAGTAGGACTGTACTCCATGAGGTTTTCAATGGCTGATTTTTTGGAAGTAGATAGGCCTGTCTTCTGAAGTGCCTCTGGGTAGACTTGAACATCCAACCTTTCTTGTAGTAGTCGAGTGTGTTGACAGTTTGTGTTACCCAGGGACTCCAGCCTCACAATAGCTGCCGTCTTTTCACAGATCAAGAGAGCTGGCCATAATGATTCTATACTTAGGTGTATATATGCACACTGTTGTTTTAGTTAGCATTAGTCATCACTGGATTTTAAACAGAGCCGACAGAGGTGACCCACTCATTCAGTGACTGATTTTCTTCACAAAATCTTGTCAGGAAAACTTGAGGAATGCAGGCTGCCAGATGGATATTACAAGGTTTGATGTCCTCTCTTTGTCTCTAGTCTTTGTGTGGTGCCACCAGAGATGGCTCTTTGTTCTGGAGGATTAGCTTTACTGAATCAGGTCTGAATGATCTCATCAGAGCCTCTAGATATGTATTGCCCTACTTATAATAAAAAGAGGAATTCTCTGTCTTACTTACTCTTTTATTTTTCTAGGGCTCAAGACCGTTAAATAATACTTAAAAATAATTTAGCTGTATCAGCAAGCAATCCTTGTGTCAGCTAAAGGCTTTGGACAGACCACATGACTGGCACAGACTGGTGGGAAAGTTCAGTGTCTTGCACTGACCACTGCAAGCAAGTCTTGTAGAGTATCTTCATTCCTAAATCCCTGAGAGACTAGGTTTATTCTACCACAGTATTACTGGGCTTCTCTTTTTATCTGGAAAGGACCATTTCTCTGGTGGTTAATCAAAATCAGACCCTGTTCAGCACAGCAAAGTAACTCCAGAAGATACTGAAATGTAGATTATGCCATTGTAAATATATTTTTGTCATAAACCCTTGCTAAGTTCCCTAAAATAACTTTGACATTTCTGGTGTGACAACATATAAAGTTACACTTCTCCCACCCACTGCTGATTTCTGAGGGAGTCAAGTTTTATTCCAGTTATAGACAAAACTATCTCAAAATTAGATTTTGATATAAATATTTAAAATTTTCTTCTTAATATTCATGATTCTAATAATCAACAAAAACCAAAGGTGAACCCATTACGAATATTTATAACTTTATGTGAAACAATATTAAAATCATCTAGCAGTTTTCTGTTCTACCTCCAAACCCAGGCGCCTGGGTGTTTCCCTATGTTTCTGCTCCCCTGATACTGCCTTAACGATGGGACTAAATACAACACATATGGCAACAGGGAAAGGAAAAGTTTCCCCTGTGGTAAGCTGACAGTGGATTGGGGCAGCAGTGTTTTACTGCTTATCTTCCAAGATCTTGGGGGTGTCTGTCCACTTGCTGAGGTCCTAGGTACCTGTAATCTATATTTTTATTCAACTATATTTTGGGTTAAAATATGACATTTCTCTTTATTCAAAATTAATATATATATATATTTATAACATCACGAGTCTCTTAATTGAAGAATTAAGAATTAATTAATTAATGGGGTTTACCTGGGGTGGGAGGGGGATGAATGGTAGGCCTCTACCATTGAAGTCATTCATATTCCAAAATATTGGTGATTTTCTCATTAAAAAGTGATCAAAAGTAGAATTTTAAAGCTATCATCCAATAATATTAGTTATCAAATGTTCTAGGTATGTAGGATATTGTACTTAGATAAATTAGGCAATTTAAAGGGCACGACAGCTCAGTAAGATAAATATTATTATCCCCAGTTTATACTGAGGGAACTAAATTTCAGAAAGAATATAGATTTTAAAAAGACCAAAATAAATGTGACTTGCCCCCTTCACTGTGGTAAAAACAATATTTTTCATTATTTTGGATCAATGCTTTCTTCCCCACAGAACTCTAGAGAAGAGTAAAAAAATAAATAAATAAATAATCAAGGGAACAGAACATCTTAATAACTGAATCTAACCTAGAGATTAAAAGATGTAATGAACAGAATAATGTGAAATCGAATTCTGCAGGCCAAGTGCTGAGAAATCTTTGAAAATGCATCATATGTAGTGAAAAGAAAGGAAATGGATAATAAAATCTTCAAATTTTGAATGGCATCGATTTATTTTATAATAGCGACATTTAACTCAGTTATCAAAAACTCAAGGAAGATCTCACAATAGTATCAGGGACAAAAAAAAAAAACCTCTTATTTGTCACTGTTCTACCTCTTTGTGTCTTAACAGATGGTGTTATATGGTGATAAACATTACTGTTGCCAACTTTAGGCTAGTGGCACTGCCTTCAATACCGTGGATTTGAAGATTATACAAAGCAACAAGTCTACACAGACCACATGAGACACAGCAAAATTCAGGTATGAAAGGTTGTTGTCGTTAGGTGCTGTCGAGTCTGTTTTTGTCTCTTAGTGATCCCATGTGACAGAGTAGAACTGCCCCTAGGGTGCAATCTTTACAGAAGCAGTTTTCTAGGTCTTTCTCCTGTGGAGATGCTGGGTGGGTCCGAACTGCCAACTTTTCAATTAGCAGCCAAGTATGTAACTATTGCACCACCAGGGATCTTTAGTAAGAGAGATTCCAAAAAAAAAAAAAAAGACAACCAAACCCATTGCCCATAGAGTCGATTTCAACTCATAGTGACCCTATAAGACAGAGTAGAACCGCCCCATAGAGATTCCAAGGAGCAGGTGGTGGTTTCAAACTGCTGACCTTTTGGTTAGCAGCCTGAGCTCTTAACCACTGCACCACCAGGGCTCCACTGAGATTGTAGGGGCTGAGAAATAGGAATGATGTGGTAAAGTGATAAATGGTAGAGAGGGAATTGAAAAAAGACTTATCCTTGTTCTCTTTTTTCCTTATCTCAATTTTCATCTCTGCTTCCTCCTTCTCTTTTCATCCTATTTCCTCTTTACTGCAACAGGAGTTTTGGCGAATATTGTTGTTGCCAATGGCTTAATGACGTCTGGTGAAAAATATACGCTCTTTTTATTTCTTTCCTTTTCTGCCCACAGCTGTTAGTGTGTTCCTTTGCTTCTCACAGGCCTTGAGAATTGGAAGAAGCAGGAGAAAATGGTGCTAGACAGATGGTATGAGTTGCCGCAGACATATTAGACATCAGTGGGATAAGAGAGGGTGATATACTCAATTACCCAGAAGGGAGGCCCCAGAACACAGAAGCACATTTAATCAGACACTTCCATATGTATTATTTATATTTTGCATATATATATATCATTAAGAGATGGCATAGGATGTAAACACAAAAATGGTTTTTTACTTATTGACTGATTCACTAACCATTTTTTAAAAGTACAAAACATAACGAGGGTAAAAAATTTATATATTCCCCTTTGAATTGGGAAAAACCAAGGTTTTTATCCACAGTTTATAGATGAAGAGATTGAGGAGCAAAGTGGCTGGGTCATTTATCTGGGGCCATTCAGGTATTAAGTTAAAATGAATGAGATTTCTCAATGTGACACTTTAATACTACTTATATCAAAATAAAAATTCTTTTAGGTCTCCCAGTCTTCCTGTGTATTAATTTCTATCATGCTCATCTATAAATTTGCAGCTGTTCTCCTGAGCCATGTTTCCAATTGCTTGTAGGGTGTTGTCACTTAGCTGTTGTGCCACTGCATTTCATTTATCAAGTCCTAACCACATCATATCTTTCACAGATACTATCATTCTTCTCGTCATCCGAATGAGACTAGAAACTGTGGAGTCATCTTTTACTCCTTCTACTCCTTCATCATCTAATTATAACCTGTCCCCAAGAGTTATCATTCCTTCATCTTTGCCTCCTCTGCTTCATTCTCATAGCTACCTCCCTACTCTGCGCTTTCATCACCTCAGACTTGAATTACTGCAACAGCCTTCTGGATGACTCCCCTGACTATACTCCATCAACTACCACTCTAGCCTCAGATCAGTGACCCGTCAGTATTCACAGCCACTAGCTAGTCCAAACACTTCTTCTGGGATATCTGGGTCTTTCTAATCTAAATCTATTTTCTAGCATAGTCCAAATTTACTCTCTGCTCTAAGTAGGCCATTTCCATCTAGTCTCCTACACAAGCCACCTTTTTTAAAATCTGCTTCAAAACTTTGCCTTCAATTATTTTCTCTTCCCTCCTTTTTACCTCTCTTCTTTTCATTCAAACTGTGACCATACCTGGAGGGTCAGCTAAAATATTATTGTCCTCTGTCTTCTATGATTAAGGAAGTTCCTAATAATGTCTATATTTTATTAATTCATATGATTATCATCAATATCATATGTTCTTGTCCTTCCTTGTGCTCTAATGGACACGATGTTTTTACCTTGCCAAAAAGACTACAAATACTTTCTGTGAAGGAATGGTATCATTTGCATCTTTCACAGCATTCACAACAGTTGCAGGCACATAACAAAGGATTTTTTACTAATTGATTTACTAAATATAGATCGCAATTTTTAAATAAACATACAGGAAAAGCTGGCAGCCAATTCCTCACTATCAAATATCTTAAGGAGGTTAGTGACTTCTTTAGACTTTAAAAGTCGAATGACTTTGGCTTCATTTATACACTTACTCTGAGCAAAATATTCTGCATACTCTGTGGATAAGAAAAGTATCAAAATAGGAAGCATCCTTTACTTCAAGGATCAGTGATTTACGTACGGAATTATGTATTGAAATTCTAGTATTTCAAACGTTACTCTGATGCCTGTGCTGCGTCCTCTTTCCGACTGTCTTAGCCACTGAAATACCAAAATGGATGTATATCTGACTACATACGCACTCCTGACTTTCTGCATTTCTTTTTCGTGTCATCAGTTTCCCAAGCTAAAAAGCTGGGAGATACATAGCTACCAGTTAGGCATCCTTGGATTTAAAGAGAAAAATGTTTAGTTTAAGCTTGTGCCATTTCTGCCATTTATTTGAAATCTTTGCAAGCAAAGAGAGAAAAGAAATGAATTGTTTCTAGTGAAATGAAACTGTGCATAAAATTCCCAGCAGTTCAAAACTGGGCATTCTGGACTTTTTCACAAATTACAACTGCAGGTTTAACAGCCAACCTTTGGGACTTCAATGCACCAGGTAGGGGATATTGTTCCATAGAATAATTGCTCTCCAGGGAGGAGGTATTTCGGTAACTTTCATGTTATAAGGCAGCACGAGCCAGCGGGTCATTAATCATTAGTGAGTGTCAATGAAGAGTTTAAATAAAAAGAAAAGGGTAAACGACATTAAATATCAAAGGTGGGGGGAAGAATTGTACTAACTTTCATGATAATCTGACTTACAGGCGCTAAAGGTTCATGGTTATACATATATGCAAATATCAGCTTAAAAAGAAATCTGATAAGAGAAACTTAAAGACTAATTTAATACATGGAATAAAAATTTATGTTTTTCACAGCTAATTCCTTTGGGGTAGGTGTAGGAGAATGGCCATGTGGATGAAAAAGTGGTAATACTTTAATAGTTTGAAATAAAAATGCACCATCTCTATCCCTGATTTGGTTAAAATTGTTTTTAAAGTTCTGGTTTTCTAATTCACCCATTTAAGTATAAAGAAAGTGACATGATAGAAGGCAAATATGTAATCAAACATTAAAATAAATGTAAAGAAGTACCAGTAGGAGAAAAAAAGGGGTGTTACTTTTTTCCCCAAGATCCTGTTGTAAAGATAGTTACTGCAATCATGAGCTAATTTTAGCCTTAATGTCCAAGCAATGAAGGTAAAAAGAAAACTACAATAATTTGGGGGGCCGGGTGGAGGGGGGGACCTCTCTCCTAGCACTAATTTTCAGGAGGAATTTATCACCTAAGTGACTCTGTACAACATTGATTCAGTTAGCCTTCAGTTTCAAACAACAGAAACCACCTCTGGGTAACTTAGGGGAATATAATGGAAAGACATGAGGGAAATTCCAGAATCAAAGGGAAGATTGAGAACCAGTCTTGGACCCAAGAGAAACCAGGCTGTTTTAGAATCTCAGTAGCTAGAAGTCTGACAGCTTCTCTCAGGCTATAGCACTTCAGTGACTGACTCTCCCTTTCCTGCTGTCCTTGTATCTATAATAAGGTGACTTGTGTCTCAAAAGTAGGGACAGTTGACAGTTTCTTCTAGGCACTAGCACTCTAAGAAATAAGTCAAACTTTTCCTTTGTCCTTAGTTCACTAACAAGTATTTATTAGTGGCAGTCACTTGAGATATCAAACTACTTTCCTTCTCTTGCCATCATTGCTCACTCCACCCTTCCTACCTTGTCAATGCCCTGGTCCATGTAGACCTTGTTGGATCAAGATAAATATGGTTAAGTAAATTAGCTACGCTGAGTGGAAAGTGAATATTGAAGCTGAAATGAGAGTGAGATTTAATAATTTGATAACACTATACATTTTTGAACTGGTCAGAATTTTTCAGAAGATAATGATACTCTTTAACTGGGGATCTTAGTTTTCCCTCCTTCTCATCCCCATCTCCAGGCCAACGTATGCAAGAATGAAGAAAAAGTGATGAGCCAATCACCACCAGGGTGGGAAAGATATTAAGGGCCATCCTCCCAAAAGGAGAATATCTACCAGATATTTTTTTAAAATGGCTCCATATCTATACAATGCTCAGGTTTTAAAGTCCTGTCAGAGAGTCTGATTGGCTGAGCTTAGGTAATATGGCAGCCTCTTGGTTGGACTGAGGAAGTGAAAGGAAGGCTCTGATGAAAGGAACCTCCAGGGACCCTACTGGCTTTCCTAGTGAGAAAGCAATCATCTAAACTTACAATTTCATCAAGTTTGTACAAAGTGGGAGGTGCTAATTCCCCCCCCCCCAAACAAAATGAGTGTGCTGTTAAAAAGGGGAAGATAGATTGCTGAGCAATTGATCCACACAGGATCAATGTCCAATACAGATGGCAGTAGCAACAACAACAGTAGCAGTATCTTTTCTGACATTTATGAAGTGCTTATTATGTGCCAGGAACTGTTTTATTAATCCTCACAATCACTCTATGAAAATTAAAATTATATTATAGATTTAATAAATATGTTGCCCAAGTTCCCCTAGATGGTCCGTGATGGAACCAAGATTCAAATCTGACTGCAGGGCTCATGTTTGTAATCCCTAGGGACACCTTCAATAGCTGTTTTAAAAGAGAGGCAGAAACTCTTTTCATACAGCTGCTTCTCATAAAAATAAATGCATAATCAGAGTTCTATGAATACACTGGGTATACAATCAAATACATTTTGAAAATATGTGTTAAATATACTATTTAAAAAAAACCCCAAAACAAAAAACAAACAAAAATTCTACTATCAAGTTCAAACAAAGACAAACAAATGAAAAAAGTTAAAGAAATGAAGCTATAGACGAAGGTCAGTATCATTCTAGGAAAATAAGAAAGATTATTTTTTTATGATAGAATTTGAAGTTGCCTTCTCTGGAAGTTTTGATAAATGTATCTTACTGATCTAGGTAAGTGTGGTGTGATTAATTACTTTTGTGTGTGGCCTTTCTAGCAGTGGTCTTGTAACTCCCACCCAGGTGATTGTATGATAGGGTAAGTGTGGCCTACCAAGGGGATTTGTCAGTTTTGCCTTAAAACAGAGCCAATTCCAGAGCAGAGAGGACAGCCCATCACCACCACAGAAGGAGAGACCCACAGCAGGGACCTGCAGGAGACAGCGCAGTGAATTCCCAGTCCATGGAGTGAGAATTCTGAGTGCATTTGGGCAGAGACTGAGGGCCAGGGCGAAGTCTATGCCTAACCCAGGAGTTTGGGATTTGCCAGCCTTCACAACCACCTGAACCATTTCATTTACGTAGTTTGTGAGTTCTGTGAGACACCGCAGCAAATTAGAGAACCCAAAGACAGGAAGAAGAGTACTGAGGCAAAATGGAGTAGTTGATGTCAGAGATGATGGAGTGATACAGCAGCTTGGAAAAGTCGGATGTTTGGGATATCTTTAACTTTGACCTTATAGGAACCAGCTTTGTGCTGATCCTTATAAAATAAATTATTCATTCATTAGGTTAATTTATTAGTGATATTTCTTAGTGCTGTTGTAACAGCAATACCACAAGTGGGTGGCTTTAAGAAACAGAAATTTATTTTCTTACATCTTAGGAGGCTAGAAGTATGAATTCAGGGTGCCAGCTCTAGGGGAAGGCTTTCTTTCTCTGTTGGCTCTTGGGGGAGGGTTCTTATCTATTTTCAGCTTCTGTTCCTTGGTTCCTTGGTGATTGTCATGTGGGTTGGCATTTATCTTCCCCCATCTGTGCTTGCTTGCTTCTGAGCCTAAACTGCTCCTTTTATATCTCAAACGTGATTGGCTTAAAACACTACCTACAGTGAAAAGGCCTCATTAACATAATAAAGAAAACCCTATTCCTAAATGGGATTAAATCCACAGGTGTAGGGGTTATGATTTATAGCACATATTTTGGGGGGGAACACAATTCAGTTCATAAAGCTGTATGTTATGTCCCCTCAAAATGTGTATCAACTTGGTTAGGCCATGTGTGGTTGTCCTCCATTCTGTGATTGCAATTTCATGTTAAAAGGATTAGGGTGGGATTGTAACACCGTCCTTACTCAGGTCACCTCCCTGATCCAAGGTAAAGGGATTTTTCCTGGGGTGTGGCCTGCACCACCTTTTATCTCTCAAGAGATAAAAGGAAAGGGAAGCAAGCAGAGAGTTGGGAAACTCCAACCGCCAAGAAACACCACCAGGAGCAGAGCCCGTCCTTTGGACCTGGGATCCCTGTGCCTGAGAAGCTCCTCGACCATGGGAAGATTGAGGACAAGGACCTTCTTCCAGAGCCAACAGAAAGAGAAAGCCTCCCCTGGAGCTGACACCCTGAATATGGACTTTTACCCTACTTTACCGTGAGAAAATAAATTTTTCTTTGTTAAAGCCATCCACTTGTGCTACTTTCGTTATGGCAGCACTAGATGACTAAGACAAAGAGAGAGAGAGAATAACAAAGCAAATGTAGTCAAATAATATTTGGTGAATATGGGTAAAGAGTTTGTGGCAATTCTGTGCTGTTTTTCAAGTTTTGCCATAAAGAAGCCTGAAATTATGTCAAAATAAAAAAATTAAAAGAAATGTAAATATTAAAGAAAAGTATGTTATTTAAAGAAGACAACGGTAAAACAGAATAATAATTCTAATAGTGAGTTTAGCATAATTATTATCTTCATAGTTAGCATTCTAACACACACACACAAAAAACTAACCTTTAATTGTTATATATAATATTTAGTTATTCACTTCTATTTAAGCATAATCTTTCAAGAAAAAAAACAAAATTTATTTTTCATCTTGTGAGAATGAAATTAAAATAGGATGCAAACTTTGCTTCAAAATGTTATGAAAAGTATAAACTCTAGAACCATGTTTAACAACATCAATGAAAATTTATCTTTCATCTAGATAAAATAAGAAATATGATGAAATAAAAGCATTAGAGAAAAATGAGGGACCCAAAAAACACATTTTGTTCTGATGAGTAAAACTTCAAAACAGGCAACTTTAAACTAATTCACTAAGACAATTCCATGTAGTTTTGAACTAAGGTAGCAAACACTTGAACAAAAACTTGTCAAAATGCTTCTTACAGACTATTAATAATTTTCAAAGGTTGGAAATGAAGGATTTGAGATTTGCCCAAACTGTGAAATCAAATACAAAACTCTCTATTGAAATCATGTTATTGTGAAAATGTTTCCTCAATTATAGCAAATTCTATCAATCGTGTTTTTAAATATGAACTTGAAAAGAGATTTTATTTAGTATTTCAATATACAGTATAGAGGTTGCAGGCATAAACTAGAGGTGCCACTGTTAAGAAATTGTTATTCCTAACTTCTCATCCTGAAACTTTAAAATCTGACTACTAACATTTGAAAGGAAAATGTAAAAAATGTAAATTATAACTTAACTTTTTCTTGGATAACAGAACTACATTCTATGAGAGCAACATTGACCTTTAACTTTGAGTATGGTTGAATATTAATTTTAACACGTATTCATTGAGCATTTCATCAGAAAATGTATTTAGTGTATAGTATACAATTTTTAAGATACTAATAAATTAAGTTAAGATTGAGGAAATTTTCTCAGAATTGGAACAACGGAGACAAAAGAGATGTAAAAAAATGTAAGAGACAGAATCAATCCAGTAAGACCAAAATTTAATAGATATAAGGCCCAGAGTAGCAGAACAGCACAAATAAGAGAAACTTATCAAATAAGCAACAGAATTTCCATCTCTGAAGGACTTGAGTTCCCAGATTTCGAATCAGCAATGCTGGATGTCAAAAGGCAAGGGAGCAATACCTTTGACATTGTAAGTGAAACTTATATTCAATCTCAGCTGACCTATAATTAAATGTGAGGGTAGTAGGAAGACATTTTCAGGTAGGCAATGACTCAGAGAGCTTACAACCTCCATTTCCTTTCTTAGGACATTAATTGAGGCTATGCTCCCTCAAAATGGGTAGCAAACAGTAGACCTGACCCAGAAAAGTAATGAAGAAAATATCTAAAATGACCATTTTCAGGGGACCTACAGGGCAATCAGTCCTAATGAGAACAAAAAGATAAGGCTCAAAGAGTGAGAAATCTGGGAGGAAAGGGGAGATGTCAGATATTTTGTATTCTCCTTAAGAATCTGGAATAAATTAAAGTGGTAAAAAAATACCAGCAATGCAGAGGTATGGAGGGAGAATGAAGCAAAGAAAAAAATAACTAAGGGAATATAGCACTTATGGGGTTTTCTTGAAAAAGCTAATTGAGGATTAAATGTAACCAAATTAAAAACAAATCAAAGAACTCAGTGATAGAAATTTTTGATATAAGAACTAGAGTGAACATTTAATCCATTTAAATAGAGAACTAAGATGAAATGGTAGGAATTAGGGTCATAGTACAGAATGTAAGTGTTAAAAATATTATATAAGGACTTTTATATGTTTATTTTATTGGAAACTCATAACAATCCTTTGTAGTAATTAGAGATCACTGTGTTCATTAGATATTTGAGAAACTGAGGCTCAGTGAAGTTAAATAACTTGACCAAGGTCAACAGGTTGTAAATGGAGGCAAATGGAAAAAAACAAAAAAACAGATTTTGTTGCTCTAGATTCCGTCATTTACTTTACACTCTGCAGTCTTTTTAGGAGAACTGTGTGATGACTCATGTCAAAACGTCGTTTTGTATATAAATGGAAGGGAGCAATTATTCTTTTTGGATAATCAAAAAAAGAGATATTTTCTCAAGGAAGCAGAACACTCTGACCAGAAGGCTTCTACTATCCAAGACTTCTGAAAAGAGTGTTTTAAACTGGGTTCCATGGTGCACCCTGGTCAATGCGGAGATTGTTGGGAAAATGGTGGGTGGGCCAATCTGGAAGCTAGAAGGCTGTCAGACCGTCTCTGCTTCAATCAGAAAAGATGGAGCTTTATCTGTTTTAAGTAGTGGGCAGATGGGTAGCTGTCTTTTGGAGAAAGGATTTCATGGCTAGAGAGTAAAAACATAACTAAAAAAAAGTATAAAACATGACATAAAAGGGAAAATCAATGACACACTGACCTAGATTACAGTTAAAAAAATTAAGATCTCGTATTCTATCTATGTTCCCACAGATAGCAAGTGGATAATTAAAATTCCAACCCAGTTTCAATGATCCTCTTGTTATAGATATTTGTGATAACGCGCTGCCTGTGATTTTAGTTTGAAACTTCTTTTCACTCATCTAATGACCTGAAGCAGGGGCAGATTACCCAATAAGCAAGGTATGCATGAGTTTCCTTGTGCTTACTTACTCATTTGTAGTACACAATTTCACTTTTTTTTTTTTTTTTACCACATCTGTGGTGAAACCCATGTGAAATTGTGCACTACAGATTAGTAAGAAAACATAATTAAGCCCGTGTGTACCTTGCTTACTGTAAACCCATGCACACCTCGCTTACTGCTTAATCCACCCCTGACTTGAAGAGTAGTATTTCTTGCACTGTGATGCTGGTTGTAGATAGGAGATACCAGTAATATTTTTTAAAATGTAAACCATGACCCTGAACTTGGGTACAATACTTTCAAAAAATTTACTTACAACCGTTTTAAGCTTTTGCTGACACCATCATTTCTACAATTATTATTACTGATTTTCACCATTTCCACTTTTTAAATATGTAGATAGTATGAGCACAAATCCTCTGGGGTAAAAAAGCCCCATTTTACACAGTCATCCATGAGTAAAACTAGATTTATTTTAAAAAGGCATAAATCATGTATTTGCACCTGCATGGAAAAAAAAAAAAGAAAGGCTGCATTGTACAAATGATTTGTTCTTGCCAAGTGGATGTTTATAGAGCCAAAGCTAGCAACATTGTGGCGTCTTCTATTCCCAGCCTCTTTCTGGATTTTCTCCCACGATCACATTAATAACACGAGCTATCATCTATTAAACTTCTCTTCTGCACTAGGCGCTTTACGTATGGTACTTATGTAACTCTGTAAGACATTTATTAGCTTCAGTATTTTTCAGATGAGGAAAGTGAGGCTCAAGGAATTGAAGAGCGCCCATAATCTATATGGTTTCACAGGTACTTTACCACTTCACTTTCTAGGAGACCTCCTTTCTCTACAAACATTGAAAGGAAACTTGATATGAATTTTGATATATATATAGTTAGGGTGGTGATTTTCTTAAAAATAAAAGTAGCTACTTTGGAACTTATTTTTATGATTTATGGAGGTGTTGCTGAATATTGCTTTCATATTTCTTATCTTTCCTGATTTTTGATACTTTCCAAGATCATTTCTCCAGTAGTAATATTTGATCACAGGGATTTCTATTGGTCCTGCTATACACGCATGGACAGCACCATAATTCATATGATACTGGGTAACATGGTCCTCTCTATTCTAATTTATGTGCTTTGTTCCAAATAGTCCACATAAAACTTAAGTAATTATTTCACTATAGGCATATCTTAAATGCTTCATGATTAGGTTCTGTAGGTTTTAAAAAGGTGCAATTAAATGGATTGCTTTCTTTAATTAGAAAATTTACTGTTTTTGCTACCCTGATGACTCCTTTTTTTAATATTCTAAAATGGAGCATTTTAATGTAAACATTTATCACCATATTTTATATGCTTCCATTTTAACCTTTTAGTTAATTATGCCCACATTTTATCAAATATGGAGACACATGCAGAATATTTTATGAAAGACAGTATGGTATTGTAAAACTGTGTTCGGGACTTTTAATCAGGGAAATAAATTTCTGGTTCATGTTTGCCAGTAACTGGTGTGTACACTGTGGCAAGTCATCTCAATGATCTGGATTTTTGTTTCCTGTTCAGTGAAGTGCAGTAGTTAAATTGGATAATTTCTAATCCTTCAAACTTTAATATTCTAGTGAGTCTATCCTTTATTTTGTCCCTACTAGTAAATCACAATAATGGAGAATGACGGAGAAAGACCTTAAAATAGAAAACCTTGTTTACTTTTTTTTGTAACATATTTAAATGAAAATACACATCACGATCATAAAGACGAATGTGTCTTTTCCTATTTGTCTGTATCTATCTATCTATCTATCACCTATCGTTTAGCTATAATCTATCTATCTGTCTATCTCCCTAAACTTAAGGCATTAAATAAATTCACTGTGTGTGTTCTTTGGTAGCCTGGTAACTATTAACATAATGTGACATTTCCTTCTTATTTTTCTTTTCAGAGAAAAGAAATCAAATTTAAAATTAAACATTATAACCATTATTATTTCATTCTCCGTAACTGCATAAAACGGTTTACAAATGAGATTAGTATGTATTTGAGAGAGAGATTTGCAGGTTAACCTTCTTGATATTAGTTAATTACAACCTTCTGTTAGTCTATAGTAACCTTATTTCCAGGGTTAGAGCCAGTTTTTTGCATTAGTTCTTCCAAAGGGACCACATGTCAGACATCCTTGGAACAGGGTACAATTTAAATTACTGGTGGTCTACTAGTTATTTTCAGTCTAGGAGAACACACACCAGATGTATTATAGACAGGCTTTAAAGGGCATTATAAAGAGAAGGGGGAAATGGTCTATTTCTCAAATTGTGGGATCCACCTCATGTTGCTTTGTGTAATAATCTCATTCTGGAGGAATGAGATTCATATTTATCACCATGTTCTTTGAAATGATTCCATGAATGGAGCCTCCTTGCATAAAAAAAAGCAACCTCATATAAGCAAGACATGATTCATTCTTGAGTCCTAGTAAGCAATTTGGGATTTGCATGCCTGGTTTAAAAAGAGGAATTGATGATGTACAGTGTGTCAAGATCTTATTTGAGGTCACTTGACAATGTCCTGTGGATTTGCTTGAAAATCAAAATGTCTCTTAATTCAAGACACAATTTAAAAAATTGTCTGCAAAATGAATCTGCTAATTAAGGCGGGGGGAGGGGGGAAGACTGAAGCCAAAATCATTTATCTTCTTTGTAGGGCAAAGGTTTTCTGGAGATTTTGCTGATATTTTCAGCTTCTTTTCTTTATAACCCTATGTCCATTTTTCTTGCCTGATCTCTAAACCTACACTGCAGTTTCAGGGTGACACTGATACTCAACACAGCTATTAAACATGATTTTGTTAACTGCTCAATGAGGCCTGGTGTGAACTGAGTGCCCACTGTGGCCAGCTGTGCAAACCCTTTGATCTTTTATTTACATTTTGATTTCATGTTTTGGTGCTGGTGAAGATTTTCTAACCTACGCTGGTTAAATGGATTGAAAATTCTGTACAAAGATTCTATTTAGTGGAAGTTCATAGAAATCTGTTATTAATCTCTTCAATATAGGGCTATAAAACAAGGAAGTAAATAACTACCATTTCTTTTTCCCAACCGTAAAAAAAGAACAAAACAAAACTTATTTCTAACCTATATCTGCATTTTCATTGGAAGTAATTTAAATAAAATTTCTTATAATTTGCAGGACTCATAAACTTCACCAATCTGCATTATATAATTCATCTCAAAATATTTTTATCTTTATGTGGAATTTTTTAAGATATTACTTAGGGAACTCAAGATCAAAGAATTTTATAAAAGGAAAATTATGTACCTATCAATCATCTATCTATATATTTTAAAACCAAACCAAATCCGTTGCCATCAGGTCGATTCTTTAAATCAGAAGTAAGTGTTACAAAAATTATCTTACAGGCATGCCTACCTAATATGTTTGCATTTAAATCTGAACACTTTAAATGTTTTCATATATATATATATATATATATATATATATGAAACCCTGGTAGCATAGTGGTTAAGTGCTACGTCTGCTAACCAAAGGGTCAGCAGTTCGAATCCTCCAGGCGCTCCTTGGAAACTCTATGGGGCAGTTCTACTCTGTCCTATAGGGTGCTATGAGTCGGAATTGACTCGACGGCACTGGGTTTTGTTTTATATATATATTTGCAATCAATATGTATACGGCTATTTGTACATTTATCCCTAGCTTATATCAAAGAACTATATGAAGCCAGAAAATATTTAGAAGCAAGAGATATTATTCTCTTAGACATAAATAAATTTCAGAACACAGAATCTGTAATCCTTAGTGCAGATCTTAATGAAATAGGTATCTTTTTAGAAGCTAAGAAATTTATTCTAGAATTATTTAAAATACATTTAGAAATGGTCAAATCTACAGTAGCCTTTTGGCTACCTAATGGAATATCTTGAATAATACAAATCTAGCTTAATTATTAACCACTGAAGACTCTGCATATGTATAACTATTCCTTTTTACCCCCCGCATTAGAATATGACATTTTCATTAATATTTTAAACAGATAAGAACTGTTCACTGAAATGTGGATTTAGAGTTTTCTGAAAATAGAATGAATTTGTTCAAATGTAATGACTTTCTTCCCCCCCCTCCTTTTCCAATGGGCTTTGTTTCAAAGGTTATTTATTCTGTTGTTGTTACTTCTTAGGGCCAAAAGTTATATTTGTATTTGTAAAAGTTGATTAGTCCCCTAAATTATTTTATATATTATCTTTCAGTTATGTAAGGTAAGTATAATTATCCCCATTTGCACTAAGGAAATAAAATTCAGATTATTGTGTCCAAACAGATTCTGTGTGAACCATATTAGGGACATTGTTCAGAGCTTTCTGGAATTGGGATGGAGCTTAGACAAACTTCTGAATTCAAGAAAGAAACTTAACATAGTTTTATAAATCTAGGCCTCAGAACTAGCAGAAAACTTTTTTTAAATATGTTGTTGCTATTGTTAGGTGCCGTCCAGTCAGTTCTAACTCATAGCGACCCTATGTACAACAGAACAAAGATATAGTTTTCTTTATTCACAAAATATTTATCATTTGTTTTTTCAACATCCATATTCGCTTCTTCTATTATTGCCTCAAACTGATGATACATGGTTGATTAATAAAGCTCTTGCCCTTAAGGAGCTAAGAACCTAAAATGAGAGCGACAGACACTCAACACTCAATAAAATCAAGTGACAAATATTCTAAATGGCTCATTGTACAAACCCCAACTACTCACTCTTGTCTGGGAAAGTAAGAGAAGATAATTTAGGTGAGGTGTTGAATTATAAAGTTGGGTTATAAAGAATGAACAGATATGCTGGGAGAGGTACATTCCAGGCAGAGGAGATACTGAGTGGACACTGAGCACTGAGTTGTAACATTCAAAGTACTTTACGGCTCTGACTAGCTTAGACATTGTGCTGAGTGGAGGATTTTGATTTCTGATGAGGGTGGAACTCTACCTATCAGGAAAAGGCTTGTATCCTAGTCTCTGCAAAGTTATCAAAGTTCCTCAGGCAAAAACATAACATGATCATACCTCCACTTTGGAAAGATCATTGTGTTGTAGAATAAATTCGATTACAGAGAATGGAGACAATGTAGAAAGTAGAACAGAGTAGTACAAAAAAACATGATGAGGATGTAACTTAGCAGTAATGAAAACAAGTAGAATAATAAAAATTATTTGCAAAAAATTCAAACGCAGGTATTAATAACTGTTTTGATATAAGAAGTTAAAAAAAAAGGGCAATTTAAAATGATTGATGTTTCTTGCTTGAGAAACTGCTACTGATAGAGATAAGGAAGAGAGCCATGAGGGTGAGTGGAGAAGGTAAATTACCCTCTTTTGGACATTGGAAGGACTTTCAAAACATCCAAGTGAATGATGCTCAGTAGCTGTCAACCCAAATCTAGATCTCAGAAGGATACAGAAATTGACATAAGAGTATTGTAACAGTAATCAATGGAATAGTACCAAAAACAATAACTAAATTACTAAAAAAAAAATGATAATAATAATAATATATTCTGCCTCAGAGTAAATTCTACAGAAGCAGATATTGAGACAGGAATACAGGTGTGAGTGGCTTATTAAGGAAGCACTCCAGGGAAAAGTGGTAAACGAGAGGAGAAGCAGGATGTGGAAGGGGTGTAAGCCAACAAGAATGACAAAAACAATGATATTAGGCAAAATTGGACAGAGGGTAGATTTAGCCAGATCGTGCAAGGGCACTGTGGTGCACAAATTGTGCTTCTGAGTTGTTCCCTCATGCAACTGGAGTACCCTCAGTCTTGCTAAAGAGCCATTCCAGAGCAAGAGAAATTCTCAGTCCTTCCAGCTCACCCTTTAGAAGAGTCACAAGTGCAGTTATTTAAACTGGGTGGATGGATGGGAAGGGCACACAAGGAAGGAACAGCAACATTGTCTGCTACCATCTAAACCTAATCCTTGTATTATGATTCATGTCTAGAATATTAAGCCAAAAATAAAATAACAAACTCATTGATGTCAAGTAAATTCTGACACATAGCGACCCTATAGGACAAGGCAGAACTGCCCCATAGGGTTTCCAAAGCTGTAATCTTTGTGGAAGCAGTCTTCCGCGGAGTGGCTGGTGGGTTGGAACTGCCCACTAAGTAGCCAAGCCCTTAAGCACTGCGCTACAAGGACTCCTTTCTAAAATATTAAGCAATATTTAATGTGAGAAGTAGTCTCATGTGGTTGGAAGAACTTTGGGCTAGCAATGAAGATTGGCCTGTCCAATGTAATGAATGGAATCTGGCAAGTTTCTTGACCTATTTGTGCTATAACTTTTAGTCTGTTAAGTGGACAAAATAACACCTTTGCTGTCTGAAAAGCAATTTGTTGTTATGAAAAAATGCAAGGAACATTTTAAACCTTGTTACCGGGTAGAAACCCCAGGTTATTACTGGGCCTGACTCATATTGGCCAATAAAGGAGAGACCGAGATGGGAAAATAAGAAAGGCACCTTTATATAGTTGTACAAGGAAATGGTATCAGTCAGAGTTACTACTGCCAGGACTGCTCCCCAAGCACGGGCAGGCGGATTACTTTTAAAGGGGATTACAAGTAGGGAGCTCATACCAGCTTTGTCAGCAACGTTCGTAATCATACTACACATGCGCGACGGGGTTTCCTTACAACCTCCAGGAAAAAGCAGAATTCAAATGCCCAGCAAAGGAAATGATTTTGCAATACAACACTGTAGGGGAGGAAGCCAGGTAAAGAATACAGCACTGTGGGGGTTCTGTCTCAACCCGAGCCTAGGAATTTGTTTCAGAGGCTCCTTTCTTTCCTGGGTTGTTGCAACTATTAATAAATAAATAAATAAATAAATAGAACTTTAATAAGCCATATAAAAATGCCAAGCATTATGATTCAGACTCCTCCCTAATATGCAATCAATGCAAGAAGGGACTCAAGAAACTGGAGGGTAATCAACTTTATCACTGTGATTACATTTTTTCTCATTTGAACATAAACATCTGTTGTTAAAACTCAGAAGAGAGAAAACTTATTTTCTGCCACCAAACAGCTAAGAATCTTGCAAATAAAATTGTAACATTCTAATCCTCTTTTCTTGGTTAAAAGTAGGGTTGTGGATGCAGATTACTAGGGTTTATAGCCACCTCTGACACAATAGAAAAAAAAAAATTTTTTTTTTACACTTAATAAAAAAAAATTTTTTTTGTTAAACATAATAGCTGTATGCTAATCTCTTAACCTCTCCCTGCCACAGTTTATTCATCTGTAAAATGGGAGATATGTATTTCATTGAACTGTTCTGAGTATTAAATGAATAAAATGCTTTGAGCAATATGGCACATGAAAATAGCTCAATAGTTGCTGGCTGATTTTTTCAGGCACTGTAAACCCTCAGCAGCCCTCGTGACGCAGTGGTTAAGAGCTATGGTGAGCTAAGGCTTCTAACCAAAATGTTGGCTGTTCAAATCCATCATCCGCTCCTTGGAAACCCTATGGGGCAGTTCTCCTCTGTCCTGTAGGGTCGCTATGAGTCCAAATGGACTCCACAGCAATATATATATATATTTTTTAATATCGGTTCAGGGCCATCAAACCCTATTGCCATCAAGTCGATTCCAACTCATACTGACCCTGTAGGTTCAGGGCCATAGAAGAAGTTTAATTAACATGTTAAGTGAATGGATGAGTAGCTGAATCCTATGCTATGCTTCTCTTGCTTCTAAAAATAGGGAGAATAAACGCAGAATTATGAATGTTCTTTGTTCGATTCTGCCCCAAGTAATGTCCACTGTGTAACGAGCCTGGGGACATAAAATGGGGTCAGACCAACGACCAATACTTTTCCGTTAACAATTTTGGTGAGAGAATGTCGACTGAATTAGAAAAATTTACAAGATTAAAAAAATCACTTAAGCATGATTAGAAGGAGGAATTTGTTTTCAGGTGCATACGATCTATAAAAGAATTCATTTTTCAATGTCACCACATTTTCTGTTGGGAGCAATCTAAAGCTTTGCTTAGCATTTCGTGGTTTACCGCTCTGTTACCATAAGAAAGCACACAGCAGCGCTTATTCTAGGAGTGCTTGGGCGTCTGTGCCTCTAAAAACATTCAAGTTCAACACTTGTTTCTAGACCAATTAAATTCTGCCACCTATAATTAACTTACACTAAAGACCTTAGGGAATGATTTACCCATGAAAAGAAATGAAACAGCTAAAGGTAAGATTAAATGCTGTTGATATTAAGCTGATCGTAAGAAAACACTTGCAACACAGAAGAAGCAGTTCGAGGACGGCAGCTGGACCACGTCACTTTCTGCTCCTCCAGCTCCACCATGGGCGAGCAGGGATTTCAAAGCCAGGGTTTTGCAATGAATGCTTCGTCCCACCACATCATCCAGCTTGTTGTTTAGTCTAATATACTTTCTGCTTAGCCAGTTCCATTCAGGATTTTCTAGTTCCTTCCCATTTGGCTTTGGCAATGCATTCTTGTGAATGGGTGACATTCTGAACAGTTTCCATTTTTCTCCTTGTGAAAGAATGTGAAACATAGACCTATTCTAATTTCTATACAACAGAATTCCATTCAGTAGGACTTTGCTAAGAAAATAATTACAGTACTGAAAATAATTAATACTAGGAGCTGAAATTTATTGAGTATTACTATGTGCCAGGCAGTGTGTTAAACACTTTACATTCATGATTTCATTATTTTATTTAACTCTTAAAACAGCTGTATAGGGTATATACCAGTATTATCCTCACTTTATATAGTAAGAAAATGAGGCTTAGAGATGATAAGTAGCTAGTCCAAAGGTCATAGCTATTAAGTTGTAGAGACAGAATTCAAGCCCTCAAAGGATCCATACTTATAAAAAGCTTTTTTAAAAGATGTAGATTATCCCATAAGTTTTTAGATATTTATGAGAAATTCATACATTGAGCAAGTAAAGAAAAAACAGCATATGATTTAATTCTATATTTTCAGTAGCTGCTTCAGGCATTTGGAGAAAATCAAAAAATAAATTTGAATATGGGAATTTTCAGAGGAAATGGGTAGGCCTTTTTTTTTAATAAAAATTTTGTTGTTGACAATATACAGAGCAAAACATAAACCAATTCAACAGTTTCTACTTGTACAATTTAGTGACATTGATTACATTCTTTGAGTTGTGCAAAGGCTCTCATCCACCTTTTCTGAGTTGTTCCTCCCTCATTTACATAAGCTCACTGCCCTGCTAAGGTTCCTATCTAATCTTTTGAGTTGCTGTTGTCATCTTGATTCCATATAGACAGTTCTTAAAAGAGCATAGTGCTCAAGGCAGATATTTTTTACTAGTTAAGCTAAACTAGTTTTTGGTTTTAAGAAGACTTCAGGGGATTATTTTGGTTTAAGATTTAAAGATTATCTCAGGGCAGTAGTTTCACAGGTTCATCCAGCCTCCATGGCTCCAGAAAGTTTCAAGTCCATGAGAATTTAAAGTTCTGTTTTGCATTTTCTCCCTTTTGATCAGGATTCTTCTATAGAATCTTTGAGAAAAGTGTTTAGTAATGGTAACCGGGCACCATCCACTTCTTCTAGTCTCATGGTAAAGGAAACAATTAGTCACACACTCCATTTCCTCTTTCTATTCCTGACTCTCCTTCTTCCTCTGTGGAAGTGGGTAGGCTTTTTGCTTTTTTGGGATAAAAATAAAGAATTCAAAGTAGGAGCCTTGGTGTGAATGACAAGATGGAGGAAGAAGGGAAGAAAATATTTTAAAGACAGTAAGAAAATAGTCTAGCTCCTTCTGGCCCTTCAAAGATGAAAGCGCCAAAACCAGACAGACACATGAACAGTTTTCTTCTTTCTAACTCTTTCCTGGGGCTCTAAAGTTCTTGGAGTTGAATGATCCCATGCCTGTAACATAAGTATATATAGATTCACGTTCCAGCAGATGGACAGTGTAATGGATTGAATTGTATTCCCCAAAGATATGTGTCAGCTTGGTTAGGCCATGTGTAGTTGTCCTCCATTTTGTGATTTTCCTATGTGTTATAAATCATAATCTCTGCCTGTGGTTAAAGAGGATTAGGGTGGGATATAACACCTTTGCTCAGGCCACATCCTTGATCCAATGTAAAGGGAGTTTCCCTGGGGTGTGTCCTGCACCACCTTTTATCTCTCAAGAGATAAAAAGGAAAGGGAAGCAAGCAGACATGGGACCATATACCATCAAGAAAGCAGTGCTGGGAGCACAGCACATCCTTTGGACCTGAGGTTCCTATGCTAAGATGCTCCTAGACCAAGGGAAGACTGATGACAAGGACATTCCTCCAGAGCCGACAGAGAGAGAGAGACTTCCCCTGGAGCCAGAGCCCTAAATTCGGACTTCTAGCCTACTGGACTGTGAGAGAATAATCTTCTCTTTGTTAAAGCAATTTACTTGTGGTATTTCTGTTACTGAAACCCTGGTGGCGCAGTGGTAGGCAGTTCGAATCTGCCAGATGCTCCTTGGAAACTCTATGGGGCAGTTCTACTCTGTCCTATAGGGTCACTATGAGTTGGAATCGACTCAATGGCACTGGGTTTGGTTTTCTTTTTTTGGTTTATTTCTGTTACAACAGCCCCAGATGACCAAGATAAAGAGCAAGATTGATCTGACATAGTAGTTTGTCATTGTGTCCTAATTACTTATCTTCAAGAGCTAATATCTACAATTTTTTTTTAGGTTTACTGTTCACATGACTGTCTTTCATGACATCATATCCCTGTATCTTTCCCACAACTTGGAACATAGTAGATGCTCAGTAAATGAATAAATGGGGGGGGGGGAAGTAAAATCTCTTGTAGTAGTTATAGCAAGCCTTCCTGCTTTCTTGTTCCCTGAACAAGATTTCTAAACTTTGTTTTCCAGTATTGTCTTTCTTCTCCTAGATTAGAACTGAAAAAAAAGAGAAAAAAAAAAAAAAAAAAAAAAACAGTTTAGAGTACTGGGTCTCTTTCTCCCTACTTGTAATTATTTCCTCCAATCAGTATGTAGTTTCAAGGGTGGCCAACATTGTCAATCACTCTCTACCCTCCTTTGAAACTCACTGATTATGGGAAAGTGCTTTGCATGTAATCACTTCAATTACTTGGTAAAACTTCCTGTGTTCCTTCTGCTGTGTTTTGAATTTAGGATTTTAAAGAGCCTTTGCTACTCTCGCCTTACGTTCTTTTTTAAAACATATTTAAGAAGAATAGAACAAAACAACTTTTAAACATGACCACACATCTAGTTGTCCAAATTAGCTCACCCGGCCTAAGGGTTCCTAGGATTGGAGCAGACAATAGCAGAAGCATCAGAATGAGGGGCTCTTTTTTTTTTTTTGGATGAGGGCTAATCCAAGACTGCAGATTCCAGGGAGACTACAAACTGGGAACTTGGTCAGCAGGCTGTTGCATTTGAAACCATTCATTTTGTCAGAAATTCCTCTGGCATGGAGTGCTGGGGTTACTTTATGGGCAAGCTACACTTCTCTTGCCTTGAACTTGGTTAAAGAAAAAAAAGCCAAGCAAAACAAAAACAAAGCAACCACAGCAAAAGCCCTCTTCGCTGGAACTCTCAGTACAAAGAATGATGGTTTCAAAATGAGATCTTCTCTTTATCTTTGAGGGGTACGACCTGATCTATGATATTTTGTATCCCTATGTTGGTAGTCTGGAGGGGTTTACAGAACCAGAAGGAGGAGTACCTTCCCAATTGGCTGTATGATTACAGTCCTTTCAGAACACCAGCCACTGGAGCAACATGACGCTAAGGCCACAGATTCCTCCATGTGAACCTCTGCACCTTTAGAAACTCAGGCTTGAGCAGTGAAATTTATTCTTCACGATTTCCTAGTCAATGATGTTGTTGTTGTTAGTTAGTTGGAGTCTATTTTGACTCACGGTTACCCCATGTGTGCAGGGTAGAACTGCTCTATAGGGTTTTCAAGGCTGTGATCTTTCAAAGCAGATACCCAGGCCTGCGTTCCCAGGTGTCTCTGAGTGGGCTCTAACCAACAACCTTTTGGCTAATAGTCAAGCACCTATCCCTTTGTGAATCCCAGGGACTTCTAGTCAATGATATATCCCCCTTTTATTTGAATATCTACTGTTTCCTAAATGCTGTATCAGAGTATCATGCAAATAAAAAAAAAAATTATTAAGCACCCACCATGTCCAGGGAACTGTGCTACGTACTGACAACACTGAATGAGACCTGGCTTTGACCTCCAGGAGATGACAGCTTAATGAAGAAAGATCACCTTCTAATGTAGGGTGACCAGGCTCTTCTATCTTACACGGGGCTTAGGCATTCATCCCCAGGGAACAAGAACCAAGTGATTCTTGAACTTCCGAAAGCCTGTTCTCATTGACAGTTTCTGTCTCCTATGATTCATTCTTGGTTAAATCTCCATGCTGTATGCTCTAATGTCCCAGTTTCAATTTGCTTGATGTAAGAGAGATAACGGCGGAAGAATTCTGAATTCTTTATTTAGCATCCGAACATTAGAGAAAAATTCAAGTGGAAAGGGGTGAGAATTTGGATTGGAGTGGCATTAGAAATAAATGAAAAGAACAACACAAAAATGTTTGACCAAATACTCCGCATCATTAGCAAGTGCTTTCCTACGTATCAGTTCACTGACTTCTGTAATTAGAAGAGACAGATGATATTACTTAACATTTATTAAACACTTATGCTGAACTATGTATGTTAGGTTTTTTTATGTGCTATCTTACTTATATTTACAAAAGCCTTGGAAAGTAAGTATTGTCACCTTTCTTTTATGGATCCCTTTTTTATAGACCAGGAAACTGAGGTTACACAGGCTGTTACTTTCCTGAAGCTGCAGCTAGTAAGTGGTAGACCAGATTTCAAATTTCTATTTTGTCTTTTTGCAAAACTCATGTTATTTCACTAGAAGTAAGTAAATTATTATCTCCCTTTTTATGAATGAGAAACTAAGATTAAAGGAAGCCTTGTATCAGGATGAGGGTAACACATCTAAGGAAGTAAGAAAAAAGAGAGATGAGGTCGTTTCAAAAGAATATAGACTGAGTGAAAAAGGAAAAGTAGGACTGTGGGTCTCTGCTACTTCAAAATTCTAAACCTGGTACAGGTAGTCCCCAACTTAGGACGAGGGTCTGTCCAATGACTCTGCCATCAGTTCTGAGGCAAATCGAATACCTCATTTTTTTAGTTTTCATTATTACTGCCTTTTACTACCAGTGTATTTATAACTCAGAATATTAAACATCTGAGAGTGATAACATCAGCAAATTATGCACTGCAACATTGTGTGTAGTGTATACTACTATAATAAAAAAAAGCCATTACCATCGAGTCGATTCTGACTCATAGCGACCCTATAGGACAGAGTAGAACTGCCCCATAGGATTTCCAAGGAGCGCCTGGTGGATTCGAACTGCTGACCTTTTGGTTAGCAGCCGTAGCTCTTAACCACTACGCCACCAGGGTTTGCACTAACAATAAGACGTCTCCAAAAAAGTCACAAAAAAAAAGATGGTAGTAAGTGCAGTTCAATGTAAGTCAAATATATCGTAAATCGGAGACTGCCTATAATTTGAAAATTGGTGGTTTTACTGAAAGCATTTTAAAGTTAAACATCTAAAGAGGAAGTCAATATGGTGGTTTATTATATTGACTCTTTGTTGACATTCAAATAGTTATTGAGATTACCAGAAGGCAACTGGAGATAATTGAAGAGGTAGGTCAGATGGCAGCTTATTTGGGAGACATGGCTTTAAAACTATACTTGCTGTGGCTTCCACCTGAAATTCCCTGTTCCAGATTTCCAGGGCTGTTTCCTTTTTGACATTCTGGCCTTAACTCACTTGTTACCTTCTCCGCCTAGGCTTCTGTAGTCCAATATAAATTCCCATCCCTACTTGCCCCATCACTCCAACACACTCTTTCATTTTATATTCTTCCTGACACTTGATATTATCTAAAATGATGTTAGTCGTTATTTGCTTACTGACTCAACCAGGGACCTTTGCTTATCTTGTTCACCAGTATATTTTCAGAGTCTGGAACTGTGATTGGCAGAGATTAGGTACACAATAGATATTTATAGACAGAATGGTAAAAGAAAGAAGGAATATAGGTATGCGGAACTGAAGTGTATGTGGGTCTCTGAGTTAAACAATGAAGATTCATGGTTTAATGAGGCTTATTACTTATCATTAAGGAAGTATATGCAATGACATAAAGCAGTTTTCTGAGGGCGGGTGTTTAAGCATTAGAAAAAAATGAAGGACTGAACTCTAGAGACCAGCCACAGATATGGTGTATGGGGCCAAAACTGACCCAAAATGAAAGAGAAAAACAAAAGCACTCAGTGAAAACAACAATAGGGTAATATCATAGAAGCCGAGTAAGAAAATCATATGGAGAGAGAATCCTTATAGTCAATATTGGAGGCATAGGATAAAAAAATAAAATTGTTACTTACCCCAATAATTTCAAAGATAATAAAAAAATACGTAGGTCCTACATAGATGAATAAGGAAGACCTAAAAAGAATTGATGCCTTTGAAATATGGTGAAGAACACTGAATATACCATAGGCTGCCAGAAGAATGAATCTGTCTTGGAAGAAGTATGGCCAGAATGCTCCCTAGAAGCAAGGATGTCAAGACTTTGTCGCACATATTTTGGACATTTTATCAGAAGGGATCAGTCCCTGGAGAAGGGCATCATGCTTGGTAAGGTAGAGGGTCATTGAAAAAGAGGAAGACCCTCAATGAGATGGATTGATAACAGTGGCTGCAACAATGGGCTCAAGCATAACGATTGTGAGGGAGGATGGAGCAAGACTGGGCAGTGTTTCATTTTGTTGTGCATAGAGTCACTATGAGTTGGTACTGACCGGATGGTACCTAACAAAAACACATAGATACTAATTTACTAACTGTACCTTTGGTCTTATTTAAAGATAAGTAACATGTTAAAAAATTAAGGAAAGCATTCTTATTTTGGCCTCAAAGATTCTTGAAATGTTTCTACGGTGATGTTTAAATACCAATTCGCATGTGTCTTTTTATATAATATTTATGTAGTGTAATGAATATGCAATAGCAATAGAAAAAGTATAAAAACGTGCTATATCTGAGCAGGTAAATGGAATTATCCTTCTCTACATCAGACCACAATATTTGGCTTGTTATATATGATCATTTTCCTCTGAAATCAGTGGCCCTGTTTATAGATAAATGTAATATTAGCAGTAGTTCAATACCTGGAAAAGATTAACAAGAATGGAAACAATATTTCTCTTGTTGGAAAATTAAATTGCATTTTCATTACTGCCATTTAAATAATATTTCAGTGAAATTTATGCTCAATCTGTAACGCATGGGATTAATCATGTGCTTAAAAGTTAGTTTAGTCTCCAGTTTGTTTGAGTTTTGACTATTGAACCTTGAATGTTTTTGTTATGATATATTGAATGAGAGGCAAAAAAATAAACCTCCCTTTGTTTTTATTGTAAGAATTAGAGTAAAATAAAGAGTGTATAAAACAAGTCTAATTTTCTTCAGAGGCTATTGTCCTTTCTTTCAAGAGCAGCAGTCAGTTTAGGTTATAAATGCAACTGGAAAATTTATATCCTTTGTTTCGGGGACTACAGCCTGTAAAAATTTTGAACCACGGTGGCAGAAAGTTACTTTTATCATGAACACAATGATTTCACCATATTTGTAAGCACTTGGGGTAATTTGTGTCCTGTTGAAAAAAATTAATTCTTAAATCAAATGTATTGAGTCATTACATTTTTTACAGACTTCTCTGGGTAAAATGTTACACTTCCAGGAACCTTTAATAAATAGTTATCAAAATCTTTGTAAATAAAGGCAAACAGTTTTGGAAAGAAGATTCTCTAAATATAATGACATCAAAGTACCATAATTGCTTTGAGGAATATTTGTGAATTTACTATTTCTCATTTCTCAGGACCCATCTTGAATATGTGAATGCATATTTATGTATTATATTCATTTTTCACTAATATTTTCTGAATTTCTTAAGGGTAAATAAAATGGAAATCATAGCATACTAAATAAGGAAATGAAAGAATGGTGATTTAAATGAATTTATTTCTATATTATAAAAGACTTTTATAATGTCTATCATTTTATTATTTGATTGGAAGTAACCACAGTCTAATGTTTTATGCCTAAAGTTGGCTAAGTCAACATATTACAGGGGTGACTTACCAAGTACTATATAAATTCAAGACGTGAGTGAAAACAAATTTAAGGCCTCAGCCTATGTGATAGCATCATCTAGTTAATACGTTTATCTTCATCTTTCTCCCTCACTTTCATGACGCAGATTTACCTCAGTGAGATTTCGATTACATCAGCCAGAGTGAACAGAACTCAGACTGCAATAAATCTGTTTTAGAACTTTGTTTAAAAAATATATGGAAGGGTAAGTATATTATAAACAAACACTAAACAAATTCATATTTCACCAGTTAGCTGCAACCTGTTTTGGCCTGCTGGTTGACTTCATGAGGTATTTTTCTTTCTCATTTTAAACTTCATTCTGAAACATGATTTTTTTTTTTTTTTGCAGGCATTCTGCCAAATCTTAATAAATTTGGTAAGGTCTGACAAGTCTGTTTATATTTTTGTGAACTATGAATATCAGGGGTTCCTGGAGTAGATGTAAAAAGAGTATAAGGTGTCATTTAGTTAATTTAAAACACATTATTGGGGAGTTACTCTTGATCCTAATGTTATAATTACATTTTATTCCAGTTGAAAAACAAGGATCTCTGGTTTTAAATGTGAGTAAATGTTTCAAAGGCCTTTCTTTGTGATTTATAGATAATTTTGTAGTTGTTTTTATTTTCACATTCCAAACAGATTTCCTAATGATAAAATATGGATTTTTTTTCCTAATTATAAACCATTAGGAATAGTAGATTTTAATTTCACAAAACAGCTCAAAATTCTATGATCAAATGCTTATCTATTAATACTTATATAATCAAATCATATGCATATATATGAGCTGACATAACCTTATAAGTATGAGTTAAATGACACATTACATGGGAAAATAACACTTTAAAATTTCTGCGTTTATGAGAATTTATTATGTGGGAATGGTTTTACTACATTGTTTTAAACTGCTATAAAATATATTTATGTGCATTTTATATTTTACTGTTCCTAAATACCCACAAACCACGTAAGAGAAGTTTCAGGCTGCCTGAAGAAGGGATATGAAGTGGGCACTGAGATCACAGTTAGCAAAATGTGAGGAAATAAAATTCGCATCTGGGTAGAGATAGCAGGCTTTGCTCCCCACAGAACCCACCTCAGGGGGTTGTTGGGAGGATTGAATGACATGCTGTTATACAAAATTCTTTCCCAGTTCTGGACATACAATATCCTGTCAATAGATGGCAGGTTCTGCATTTTAAGAATCAAGTCCAATTGACATCTCTTAGGTTTTTAATCCCTGAATACAGATAATCAAAGTTCCACTCTTGGTGGATTAGATCATGTTTGTGGTGTTCCATTCTCCTCTGTACCTGGCATGTGGACATGAGTAAAAGCTAAGAATGAAGAGTTGAAGGACTGGGTTGGGAAGGCATCACTTGAAGAACCAGTACACATCTTTATGTATTTGAAAGGGAGTAGTCTTAGTTTCTTTGGCTCTAGGAGACAAAATCAAGACCAAAATTCATGAAAGTTAAAAGGCGGTAGATTTCAGATCAATATGAAGGAAGATTTTTGTAACATTAGAAATGCTCAACAGAAAGGACTGCCTAAAATGATGGTAGTTTTCCTGTTTTTGAAGAAATAGCAGAGGATGAAAGACTACCAGTTGGAGATGTTATTAGCAGAGATGGGGAAATTAGAATTCTAGACTCAGTATTTTGTTTCAATGTTCAATAACCTTGTAACCACTATATGGTTCAGAAAAAAAAAAAGAAAAAGAAAGTGATATAGATGTATGTGTGGGATGGAGCGGTCCTGAGTGCTGATTAAGAGAAATGACTAGTCCATGCCACCACCTTTCAGATGGAGATAAATCAGTTTTATTATTAACGGGTAGATTTCTTCCCATTTCCACATGTAACTCAAGTTCATATTAGAGAAAACCCCTATTTTCTGTCCCTAGGCTGTTAAGGAAACCCTGGTGGTGTAGTGGTTAAGAAAAGGCTGTTAAGCAGCATTTTATTCCTTTTTTTCTAGAGGTTGATAGCATAGGGTCCAGAACAGCCTGCTTGGGTTCCAATGCCAGGTTTACCATATACAGTTGTTAGGTTGTTAGGTGCCCTCAAATCAGTTCCAACTGATAGTAACCCTATAGGACAGAGTAGAACTGCTCCGTGGGATTTCCAAGGAGCAGCTGGTAGATTCAAATTGCCTGCCTTTAGTTAGCAGCTGTAGCTCTTGACCACTACGCCACTGAGGCTCCACATATACCACAAATATCATATACTAGCTGTTTGTAATTTCACTCAATTCATCTGTAAAGTGCAGTTAATAATGCTTATCCCATATGTTTGTTGTGAAGATTTTTTTAAAAAAGTCCTTTAAAAAATATAAAACTCGGAATATCTTTAGAATAGTGCTCCTATAAATATCTACTACTATTTAAGGTCCAGAGTTACGTTTTTATAGTATATGATTTCATTTAAATTGTTTACAGCAAAATCAGTATGGGAGATAGTCTGATGATTTTCCATGAGCCTTTCTTAGATGAAGAAAAATAGTATTTCTAGTTATTTTAAAATTTATTAGTGGATGAATATTCTAACTAACCATGGTGATGGCCAAATACTGAGATAACTGAGGAAGGAAGGGAGAGAAATAACTCAGTTCTACTTATAACTAGCAGTTTAAAAAGCCAGAAAAAAGTAATACAATGAATAGAAGCACAAAATTAAAAGCAAAATACGTGAGATAAAAACTTTAAAAAATATATAAATCTCTAGTGACTCTATTCAGCCTATTTTTGTTATGCTCATTGGTAGAAGATAATTCCTCCTTTGGATGGGGGAATATGTCTCCTATTCCTTTGGGTGACTTCATATCTATGAGTACAGTGGGCACTCAAAGATTATTAATGTCACTTCCCAGCAGGTGCAAGACTTGGAGTAGGGTTTTAACATATGATTTATGTTTGTAATAAGATGTGTAAATAAAACAGCCATGCAAGGCATAGTAAATGGGCCAATAAGGTAAAGGGGAAATAAAAATACTTTCAATTACCCACCTTACACCCACAAGTCCTAGAGAATGTGGCCAGAATTTTTATCAAAACCCGTCTGTGTTTGACAGACTTTCTCTAATTCTTATAACTATTTCTCTGTTCCTTTTTAATTAGTTTTTTTGGCAAAATTTTGGCACTGCTACACCAATTTTTCAGTTACATTTTGCGCAAGAACATTGGATCTACATCCCAGAGGAGGCTCCGGGAAGCCTTAAGGTATCAGATAAACTTGGACTGGAGGAATGCCAGACATATAAAAGAGTCTCCAACAAGGATAATACTAGTTGTAAAATCCTCCTTCCTAAGGAATCTGAATAGATAAAGGAAAAGACAGTTTTGCAACTTCCCCTTTCAAAGATACAGATCTCTGTCTTTCAAAACAGCACTATTGTTTGCTAATCTTCCTGCAATGTCAAGTGTAATTTTTGTGCTTTCTCCTGATTACTTGAATAAACAGCACATTGCAAAATGTTTCTCTCAGAGAGCAGTTAAAGCATCATTGCACAGAACAAGGCAGAAACCACTCTGAGGTTAAGATTACCATCACGACATAATCAGTACAAATAGTTTTTTTAAAGGTCCATATTATATAAGCCATTAAGTCAAGATTCTTGAATAACTACTAAGTGTAAAATGTAGAAATACATATTGAGGGAAGACATAATGAAATAAAAGACAACCGCTATCTTTGAAGACTTTACCAACTACTCACATTTATTAAATTTGCGTAGCAGAGGTAGGAGTTCTACACAGGTGTCATTAGGCCAAAATCAAGATGTCTTCAGAACTGTACTCTTTTCTCGGGGCTCTAGGGGAGAAGCAGCTTCCTTGACTTTTCCAACTTTTAGAGGCTACTCACAAGCTCCTGGCCCCCTCCTCCCATCTTCAAAACCAGTAACTTTGCCTCCCTCTGACCCTTGTTCAGTCATCTCAGCTCTCTCTCTGAACACAGCTGGGAAAGTTTCTCTGATTTTAAGGACTCATCTGATAAAATAGGGACCCCAAGATAATCCAGGATATTCTCCCCATCTCAAGGTCCTTAACCTTAATCACATTCTGCAAAGTTCGTTTTGCCATGTACAGTGACATATTCACAGAACTAGGTTCTCAGGACTAGGACAGAAACATTTTTGGTAGCCAATATTCTCTCTTCTACAACATATAAAATCACTGAAATTGGATTATGGGCAGGCCTGTGGAAAGTGACACACTTTCAAAGCGGTGGCCCAGTCAGCTGCCATCTTTGAGTAGGGCACTCCTGTTTCCGACTCTGTTCAAAATCGTGCTTGCAAGAGATTTGGTTGCAATGTAATGCCTACGCTGCCCTTGTTTTCTAAAAGGGAGATTAGTTTTCTAGCAGGTCTTCAACCCGTCGTGTTTCCTTCTCCATCGTTATTGTTCCGGTTCACCCAAATTTTAAAAATTCGGGTCTGTTCAGGTTTCGCTTCCTCAGCCATGACTGAACTGGGAACAATCAGTTCAAACCCCTAAAATTCAGTTAAGATTTTAGCATTTAAAATTTTGACCAATACAGACACTTTGGACAAAGCATGTTGGTATTTAATCTCTCTCTCTTTTTTTTTTTTTCTTACTGATTCAATGGAACAAAACATACTACTGTAAGTTTCTGGATGCTATATTTCCCTTTGATAACTTCAAGAAGATTATTTTAATGACTTTTATCCACACTGCTAATGCGAAGTTGGACATGCCCAAAACTTTTTACTTTTTTAAAAATCAAATAATTTTACCAAAAGGTAATATTTCACCGGTAATATTTCATAATATGAAAATTATGTGGCATTTTCTGTCTCCTTGCATTAGTTCATAAATGAATACATATGGAAAGCTTTAATTTATATTTAGTTTCAGTTAAAATTTATTGTAAAATAAAATAAAACCCTGTTAGGCATTAAAGGGTTTCTTAATATCATAACACCAAGAGTATGTCTTCGCTCTGCATACTTAATATTTAATTAATATATTAATACATAAGTATTTTTGTTTGAGATATTAAATGAGTAAAAGAATATCTTAAACTTTTCATTAACAAGAGTAATAAAGTGTAAAATTGTACTGTGTCCCTAAACATGCCCCACGTGATTTGTCTGACTATCCTCTAATCATTACTATAATTAAAGGTTATAATAAACATAATTATAAATAATTATAAAAAACCATAAATAACTATTCTGTAGAAGTGTAAGTGAAATAATCTGTCAGTTATTTCTCAGTTAGTAAGTAGCATCGATTTGGCCTTGCTCTGGACTTTGCATTATCTCTTCATTAGGAAAGAGTATATTAGGAAAGAATTAAATAAATCCATAGCACAATAAGTTAAACGGCCAGGTATTAAAGTTACATATTTTGCAGAATTCCTGAATTAACAATTAAGTGAGACACAGAGTTTTATTATGATAAGTAACTATTGGGAGGATACTGAATAACTGCTAGGCCCGAAAGAACTTTGGAGAATTAGGAAGCTATTTTTGGGGAAAAGAAAAGCCAAAAAATTTTACAAAATATTAAACCAAGAAAACCAAAGCAGTTGCTGTCGAGTTAATTCTGACTCATTGAAAAAAGTTTCAGCCTAGCTATAAACTGGCATTCTTCGTAGTACGTACTCGGCTAAATGTCATCACCTATGCCATATTCGAGGCATAATTCTCTTTTAGAGTTGCAGGGTGAGAATATTTGGCTCACTCTCGTTATCCTTCTTCTTCCATTCAGGTTTAGATTAAAGCATTAAGCAAGGCACTTCATCTGTCCCTTGCTCTTAGAATTTTCTGTAATCTTGCTATTTTTGCCAGTTTTATTGTGATTTATTGAAAGCTTATACATACAACAAGATTAACTAAGAAATATTATAGATAGCTTCAGAAATCATGAATTGGCCTTCTCATTTCCACAATTACATGACGAGAAAAACAATGGTTTTGGCGGTTTTGATAGTGCCTTTGCTTTACAGAATCTCCAATTGTCCAGTAAGTGCAAATAATCCCAAACTTGAAAGAGTTTAGAAGTTGGCCACGGACTCTACCATTTAGAATGAGGAGTCCAGGCTCATAAATTAGGAACTTAAGTATAAGTTTCTTAAAAAAAAAACAAAAAACTAAACCATACTGCCTTATAAAGCATAAACTAGATATAAATTCTGGCAGTTTTTAATTTACTAAAATTAATAAATGGGACCAAACTATCAAAGTTTCAGGTGAATAGCTCCTAAGTGATGCAAATTACGGCCAATTCATCAAATAAACTGTGTACGTAATAAACAAACAAAACTCACACACTCTCTCTCAAACAAAAGCAATGTTCCACCAGATGAAGCCTTTTTAATCCAAGTTTGAAATGTAATGCCTGGTATTGAGTGCCATATGGTAAAAGGAGTTGCCCTCAGATATCCCCAAGACCACAATAAACACTCAACATGTACATATAGTAAAAGAGAACCCTCAATTTTATTACATGACTTTTAAGATGCAAAATAAATGGATTAAGCAGTTGCTTTGAAAGGTACCCTACCGTGTATATTTTAGTCTTCTTATGCTAATGATTTTATTAGGGTTGGATTCTAATTTCAGGAAAAAAGAAATAGATTGTATAAATTCATACATTGTACTAATACCCCAGTGTCTAACTTACCAGGTGTAGAATGCTTAGGCTTTATAAGTTTGGGGCACTCCAGATTTAACAAAGCAGCCAACACCTGGAAATACATAAAAGCTGGCCTTTAAGGGCAAGGTGATGAGTGTTAGTTAACTAGGAACCCTGGATTCAGAGAATGGCCCCTCGTGGCTGGGAAAAGAAAACTGAAAATGCAGCATCACAGAGCTCGGTTTGAGTTCAGGTTTCCTAGCCTTCTCAACACCTATCTTCTCTTTACCCAAAAGACAATGCACCATTCCAGTCATGACTGTCCTTTTGGTTTGAGAATTTATTTTATTATTCGCCGACTCTTGTGTTATAGACGTTAGTGAATTGTGTAAAGAAAAATGGTGATTTCTGCTTAAATAGATACAACATACTTCTAGAGAAAAATAACCTTGCTCTTTTTACGCACTTGACAATTCCTACCCTGTGATGATGTACTTTAACTGTTACTGTCATTTTTCTGGATGTCGTCTTGTGGTCTCACCACAAGTTCTGCAACAGATTTCCTAAGAGTGTGGCAAAAGTCATGGGTGAGTGGCTGAGTCCTTGATTTGACTGAGTAACTTTTAATGTCCATTTAGCAGTTAGTCAATATTGTACTAATGAAAAAAGAAAACTTAAGTTTATAATGAATCCTAAAATCCTGCAGTTGTGTTAGTTAAGTCATTTTTATTATACTAAGGACAAAGACTTGTCACATTTCCAGATACCTCGTACTTGGCTGTATGGATTGCATCACATTCCTTAAGTAGACAGGTGTTTTGTTAGCAATACCTGTTTAAAAATATTTTTCTCATGACTAATTTCTCTGAGCTTGTGTCTGTGGTACATGCTTGACATATTCTCCAAACAATGAACTGTCTTCTGTCATAGTTAGTTATATTTAAAAGACAAAGAAATCAAAGTCCTGCTACCCTTGTTCAAACTACTTAAAATACTGAAAATTGGGGATGGGGGTTCAAACTAAAACTTCAACATAAAGGTTTTTAAAAGTATTCTTTTATTGTTGTCTTGCTTTGCCCTTCTGGTTGAGCCCATTATCACATTTAGATGACATTTATGCCAATCATTTTAGATTAGCTCAACATTATATAATAGAACTTTCTATGATGATGGAAATATTCTATACCTGCATTGTTCACTGTGCTAGCCACTAACCACAGACATGTGGCTATACCTCTTGAAACATGGCTAATGTAATAGAAACAAAAAACAAACCCAGCGCTGTCAAGTTGATTCCGACTCATAGCGACCCTATAGGACAGAGTAGAGCCGCCCCGTAGAGTTTTCAAGGAGCACCTGGCAGATTCCAACTGCCAACTCTTTGCTTAGCAGACGTAGCGTTTAACCACTACGCCACCAGGGTTTCCAAAGTAATAGAAGAAGCATAGTATTAACTTTACTTAAGTTTAAATTTACTTAGCCTCATGTAGCTTGTGGCTACCATAAGGACAGAGCAGGTCTACATCTTAGTATGACCACCGTACCCACTCTTGACCAATTTTGCAAATAAATATGCCATCGTAACTGCTTGTGTCATATTATGTTCTCTGATTCAGCTTTACAAAAAGGTCAACTCTCTGATCCAATGTTTAGTTGAACAGATACTCAGTTTTCACATTAGGGACTTTTTAAAATTTGTCTTTTGAAGAATGCTTGCAGCAATTACCCAATAACCATTTTCTATCTATGGGACATAGATTCTTTCTTCATTAGGAGTTTCTGTTTAAGATACAGTGGATGTAAGGTAAGGCTAATCCATGTGTTTAACCAATATTTTAAGTACATGGTCTATTAGCTGTATTATTAAAAAAACAAAAACC
This sequence comes from Elephas maximus indicus, assembly GCF_024166365.1. Classification (NCBI taxonomy): domain Eukaryota; kingdom Metazoa; phylum Chordata; class Mammalia; order Proboscidea; family Elephantidae; genus Elephas; species Elephas maximus. Next base: position 51,620,954 of record NC_064826.1, on the reverse strand, counting down.
AAACCCGTTGCCATGGAGTCAATTTCAACTCACAGTGACCCTATAAGACAGAGTAGAACTGCCCCATAGGGTTTCCAAGGAGTGACTGGTGGATTTGAACTGCCAACCTTTTGGTTAGCAGCCAAGCTCTTAACCACTCTGCCACCAGGGCTCCACTGTATAATTAGAGAAAATTAATACAAATTGTTATGAATTTTGCAACATTCATAACATTTTTTATACCTACATTAAAGGTATAAAAATATTAATTAATATTAATTATTCAGTGGGAGGGTTTCTAGAGGAAAAAAATATTACCATTTAGAGAATGAATTAAACAACCCAAACCCGCTGCTGTGGAGTTGGTTCCAACTCATCGCGACCCTATAGGGACAGAGTAGAACTGCCCCATAGGATTTCCAAGGCTATAAATCTTTACAGAAGCAGACTGCCACATCTTTCTTCTGTGACGCAGCTGGTAGGTTCAAACTGCCAATATTTTGTTTAGCAGCCAAGCACTTTAATCACTGTGCCACCAGGACTCCTGAATTCAAAAAAGAGGAAAAGAAAGAGAAGATGTGATCGTACAAGAAAGATAACCAACACCAAAGATTATACGGTGCTTCTTTAGATGTTGAAATCAATAGTTTAGAAGTATGGTGACCACTAAAGAATTTAGATAAGTAGAATAATCAAATTTTAAAGCTGGAAAGAATGTCAGAAATCTTTCAATCTGAATCTCTTTAATGTGGCATAATGTTTGAGAGCAGTAACTTGAGATCAGGTGTCGTTTGGAATCACATTTTATTAGCTGTTTAACTTAAAGTGGTTTATTAGCAGTTTAACCTCTAAAGTGGTTAAACTGGTTTTTCTCTAAACCTTGGTTTCTTTTCCTGTAAACTTGTGACAATAATAATACATAACTCTTAGATATGTTGTTGTTGTCATTAGGCGCCAACTCATAGCAACCCTGTGTACAACAAAACAAAAACTACTCAGCCCTGCACTATCCTCACAATCATTGCTATGCTTGAGACCATTGTTGCAGCCACTGCATCAATCCATCTCCTTGAGGGTCTTCCTCTTTTTCACTGACCTTCTACTTTAACAATCATGATGTCCTTCTCCAGGGACTGTTCCCTCCTGATAACATGACCAAAGTACATGAGACGAAGTCTTACTATCCTTCGTTCTAAGGAGCATTCTGGCTGTATTTCTTCCAAGACAGATTTGTTCATTTGCGTGGCAGTCCATGGTAGAGTCAATATTCTCAGCCAACACCATGATTCAAATGCATCAATTCTTCCATCTTCCTTATTCATTGCCCAGCTTTCCCATGCATATAAGGCGATTGAAAATAATGTGGTTTGGGTCAGGCGCGCATTAGTCCTCAAGGTGACATCTTTGATCTTTAACACTTTGAAGCCGTGTTTTGCAGTAGATTTACCCAATGCAATGCGCTGGTCTCTTGTTTTCTGACTGCTCCTTCCCTGGGTGTTGACTGTGGGTTCAAGTAAAATGAAACCCTTGACAACTTCATTCTTTTCTCTGTTTATCATGATGTTGCTTATTGGACCAGTTGTGGGGATTTTGTTTTATTTATGTTGAGGTGTAATCCATACTGAAGGCTGTGGTCTTTGATCTTCATCAGGAAGTGCTTCAAGTCCTCTTCACTGTCAGCAAGAGAGGTTGTGTCACCTGCATAATGCAGGTTGTCAATGAATCTTCCTCTAATCCTGATGCCCCGTTCTTCTTCATATCATCCAGCTTCTTGGATTATTTGCTCACCGCACAGATATATGTACCTTTTTTTTTGAGGGCTGGCTTGTGTTAAGTGAGATAGTACATTTTAAGTGTTTAGCACAGTAGTTTCCCATTTTAGTGGTAGGGAAAGTGAGGATTAGTATTGGGCGGCTAATACCTTTAAATTTCTCAGATTTCGTAAGTGACACAACTGGGATTTGAAACTATGCTATCTGACTAATCTGAGTTTACAGGAGTGAAGGCGCCAAACAAAATGGCATCTAGCACGTACCAGGTAATAAATGAAATGACTAGTGCAAGAGCACAAAACTCATTAGATGTTTGCAGAGCACAAGGCCAGATTAGTTTCCTCCTGACGTATTTTGATATAAACATGACTCATACTTGAGAAACATGGGACTTTTAAGGCAGATTTTTTTTAAAACTAAGCGCACCCCTAAAAAAAACCCAAAAACCCAATAACATACATTTTTTCATTAAATCCTTCCAGTTTACATAGGACACTAGAGACAAATTTAAGACAGATTTAAAATATTATGTGGAGCTATGAGTACCTATCCTGTACTTAAGTAATTACAGAAGCTGTAGAATTCAAAGTATTCTCTTTACAATATCTTCTGTTCTAGGGGAAAAAAAACCTTCAGGCACATTTCTGGGAATTTATACAGTTTAACACTTAAAGAAGATAAAGATAATGAACAGGGAGTGAGAAAAACATTGTGAATATGATTTAGAAAGGACAACGAGAATGCGTTATCAGGACAAGTTAATAGCATAATAGGTAATGTATTTGTCTAATCTACCATAATTTTGGGACACTGTTTCTTATTATTTACTGGATTATTTTGTAAATATTCACTGAGCATCTTCTATACATTTGGCCTTAGGCTAATCCTGACAGTTATAGTCTTGAACAAAAGAAAAATGGTTCTCGTCACGGGACTTACACAAAGTCACTTTACCTTACACGTTGTGACCATCCTGGTATTGAATTTCACACCTGAAACTGTTCCTCTGGAATCTTAGGTAAGTTACTTACTTAAGTATAAGAATAATTTACCTAGGTTTCTGTGACTACAAAGTGGAATTTATAATAATTCACTTAAGTTTACTGTGGAAACCCTGGTGGCATAGTGGTTAGGAGCTAGGGCTGCTAACCAAAAGCTTGGCAGTTCGAATTCACCAGGTGCTCCTTGGAAACTCTATGGGACAGTTCTACTCTGTCCTATAGGGTCACTATGAGTAGGAATAGACTTGACGGCAATGGGTTTGGTTTTTTGGTTTTTATAAGTTTATTGTAAGGATTAAATGAGACACTTGAAATTTTAAGAGTATTTAGCCATGATGCTTAAAAAAACCCATTGCTGTCGAGTCGATTCCGACTCATAGCGACCCTACAGGACAGAGTAGAACTGCTCCACAGAGTTTCTAAGGAGTGCCTGGTGGATTCCAACTGTTGACCTTTTGGTTAGCAGCTATAGCACTTAACCACTACGCCACCAGGGTTTCCAAGTGATGCTTAGTGTGTACTAAAAGCTCAATGTATAAATTAACTATTATTTCAAAATAAATAAACCACATAGGAACTCTTTTCAGAAGAGAAACATAAATATATAATAATTAAATAGGTTTAAGTGTTTATACTTGTTATGGATTGAATTATGTCCCTCAGAAACGTGTGTTAACTTGGCTTAGGCCATGATTCCCAGTACTGTGTGGTTGTCTACCATTTTGTCATCTGATGTGATTTTCTTATGTGTTGTAAACCCTACCTCTATGATGTTAATGAGGCAGGATTAGAGACAGTTATGTTAATGAGGCAGGACTCAATTTACAGGACTAGGAGCCCTGGTGGTGGTGTGGTTAAGATCTATGGCTGCTAACCAAAAGGTTGGCAGATCAAGTCTACCAGCTGCTCTTTGGAGACCCTATGGGGAAGTTCTACTCTGTCCTTTAGGGCTGCTATCAGTCAGAATTGACTCGGCAGCAGTGTGTGCTTTTGGGTTGTATCTTGAGTCAATCTCTTTTGAAATATAAAAGAGAGAATCAAGTAGAGAAGAGGGGCACCTTGTACCACCAAGAAAGAGGCACCGGCAGCAGAGGGCGTCTTTTGGACCCAGGGTCCCTATCCTAGGGAGCCCCTAGAGCAGTGTAAGATTGATGAAAAGGACCTTGCTCCAGAGCCTACAGAGAGAGAAAGCCTTCCCCTGGAGCTGGCACCCTGAATTTGGACTTCTATCCTCCTAAACTGTGAAAGAATAAATTTTCTTTGTTAAAGCCATTCACTTGTGGTGTTTCTGTTATAGCAGCACCAGATATCTAAGACTACCCTATTAAACCCAACAACAGAAAACTGGGAAAAAAAAAAATGTGACCTATCAAATACATTTATTCAATCTTCTTGTATTACCCTGAGTCCCTTATCCTGAATAGATTTGGTCCAAGCCTATAACAGTTACAATTAGCTTATAGCTTTGACTCTTTTCTCAGAGAGAGAGAGAGAAAACAAAAACAAACAACGACAACAACAAAAAAGAAAGACAGGTCTCCTTCATTCTTTACCTATAAGAATTTACCTACCAAAAAAAAAAAAAAAGCCTCTTTAAAAGCAGTTTTCATCCCTGATACAGCATGAGAGATGCACTGGGTAAACATGGGTCACCCAGTTTTTCCTGGATAGAAAAAACACTGAAAGTGAGATTTCCCAAAAACTGTAATGGAAATAAAAAGGAAAGTAAAATGGATGCTTAGGATGCCAGAGATAGGCCAACAATTTATTTTTAATTTTATAAGGAGAAAGTGAACAAAAAGAAGGATTAACAGTAGAAAAAAATGCAAAATATTTCTCTCAGAAGTAGTTCTTTTAATCCCGAGTTTCTTTAGCTCTCCCACAAATTTGGGGGCCCATCAGCAGATTTTTCTTGAGATGGGATGGGGGCGCTGGAGAAGAAGGAATGAGAATTGGAGGAAGAGGAATGTGAGGGAAGGCTATTTTTCCGATGACTTTAATTTTGCGCTGCGAGCCTTGGTGGCGCAGTGGTTAAGCCTTCAGCTGCTAACCAAAAAGTTGGCAGTTCGAATCCACCAGCTGCTCCTTGGAAACCTTATGGGCATAGTTCTACTCTGCCCCATAGAGTCAACGTGAGTCGGAATCGACGGGATGGCAAAGGGTTTGTTGGTTGGACCACTCTGCACAGCCACACGCTGCTCCGGAGTCGTTCCTGCATTCTGCCCACCTTCTCTGTCGACAGAGAAGCTGGTCCCCGTCCACACCCACACAGAGATACACCCACACAGGGCAACTACTCCTCAAAATCCATTAAAAATAACATAAGCTCTTGCCTAATCAGAACATCTACCTGGAGGTACAAAGACAAATCCGTGAATAAAATGAGAGGTCTGGGAAATGATCTCCCACGTACAACCCTTCTTACCTCCAACTAGAGTTTGGGAGGCTGGTGGGCACATGAAGGGGGATGGAGCTGAAGGAGATAGGCACATTCATTATTCTTGATGAATTTCTAGTGAAAGTTAGTCTTAGAAGATATACACACACATATGTGCGGTGTGTATGGATATAGTTTGTGCTGTATTTACCTGCCAGGGAGAAGCAATGGATAATGTCAGTCTCCCAGATATAACGAAGACCATCACCAGGTTTTTTCGCAGACCCCAAATCAGACTTTTTTTTTTTTTTTTTTAATACACTTTGGGCAAATCTGTGGTAACTTTGGAGCTTAGTATAGTTTCTGAAAAAATAAATAAAAAGAACCTGCCTACTCTGAGCAGATGAGGCAGAGGCAATTTCCCACCTGACAATGTGGGTGCTTTGTTTTGCCCATTTTAAATTTTATTTTGGCCCACAATACACACCCTTTTCTTATCTAGTCTCTGTCTACCTGTGCAGGACCTGCCTAGTCTCTGCTTTCTCGCCTGCCTCCCTCTGGGTCTTTAGGGAACCAGTGTCTGTATTTTGAATCCCTAGATGGCTGGAGCAGTGACACTAGACAGATTAGGAGGTAGGGCACATTTGGCTGAAAGGCGGCTCTTTGCTTTCTTATTATGCTGCTTCCCCTTCCTCTTTTCCCAAATAGATATGTAAACACATGTATTTTCCAGTTTAAATTTAGCGAATTGGTCCTCTGCCTGTGCCTTGATTTAGCTATTGGGTCCAGCCTTGCTCCTCCCTTCCCTGTTCAGATAGGAGCCACTGGGATCTGGAGCTCCTGCTTCCAAATTGAAGCTGGCCTCAGGCCAGGTGACCTTTTCTTTGTAAGTTTCTTTCCTATGCAGAGAAGGCGGTGGGGGGAGGCTGGGATCTGTTTGGTGTTGTTTGGGGTGGTGGGGGGGTAGAGCAGTGGGGAAAGGAGGAGGGTGGAAGAGAGTGAAGGGCTGTTGTTAAACAGTTTCTTACCGTAAGAGGGAGTTCAGACCTAGATCTTTCCAGTTAATCACACAACAAACTTAGCTCATCGCAATAAAAAGCAGCTCAGAGCTGACTGGCTTCTTTAGGCACTGACTCTGAACAGGATTCTCTTACCCAGGCATCTCCTCCAGTGGGATCCGCCAGCTCGTCCAGCAGCACCATGTGGGTGACCAAACTCCTGCCAGTCCTGCTGCTGCAGCATGTCCTCCTACACCTCCTTCTGCTTCCCATCGCCATCCCCTATGCAGGTTAGTTTTCTCTTCTTTCTTATCATTGCTATTATTATCTTAAGTCTCTCTTGCTAGTCTTACCTTTTCCTTCTGACACTGCCTAGTCCCAGCATCCTTTCTTAACTCAGTCAGTGGCGTGGGTTTTTAAAAACCTTTCCTCATGCTTTGTTTTGACATCTTTTTTTTCTGTTTGAAAAGCATTTAAAGTGATAATTAACCTCCCCTCAGCCTCCCGTCCCCCATCCCAATCAGCCCTGCCCCCGCCTCACTTTCACGTAGCCTAAGAGTTGTGGATTGTGGGGTAAGAATGAAGTGCTAACACTTGCTGGAACTTTGCTGGTTTGACCAAGTTTAAAGCTAAGGAAAAGGTCTGGTCTGAACTGGGGAGAGTGATGGTCAGCACAGCAGGGAGCCATCCTTTTCCAGAAGGCAATTTTCCATGGCAATCCAGTCTCCACATCCCCAGTCCAACATTCGGGGCCAAATTATGACTTTATACAGGTTTTCCTTTGGAAAGACAAATTAAATTCTGAGAATATGCGTGTTACAAAAATGAAAGAGAAAGCCTCTCTTCTTAAGATCTCATTCTTTCTGGGTATGGATGTCTGCCCTTTCGAGACTGCAGTGCAAGGAAGACATAAATTGTGTGACTTTGATTAAAGCTGCAGAACTGCTCCCCTCAATCTCCTGCTTTCTCCCCTGAGTATAAAACTTGGGGAGGGGTTACTTAGGAGTGCATATTGCCTGCTCATTTACAGATTTCATTTGTTGCTTTTGGGAGTTTCTGTTGTTATCAGTATAAGAGGAAACATCTGTACTTGGTTGTATTATCATTGTAGTGGCTGGGATACCAAAGGGAGAAGGCGGTGAGCATCAAGGGTGGGCACAGGGGAATAAAAGAATGGAACAAATACCCAGATGGTAGACATGGTCTTTTTAAAATATAAAACAGAGGGCTGGCTATATCTTTTGGGGTGAATTAAATATGAAATTCATCAGACCTCTGTTCTAGTTTCTGATGTATTCCAAGGGTTGACAACTTCAAAATGAACTAAACAACAAGAAAAGTCATTCAACCCACCTGGCTTTCTTCTATTTTGTTAAGTGGTCCTTCTGGGAAGTGACATTGTTTGGGAAGGGTCAATTTGAAAGCATTTAAGTGAAATTTCTACAAAAGGTGAAATAGAAATTAGTTCAAACCATTCGTTATATAGCAAGCAGGTTAACATACTTGAGATGTGCCACTTTAAAATGGATTCTTATTAGATATTGCTGGTTTAGGGGATTCTAAGCATACACGGGAATTATGGCTAATATTTGGAGGGCTTATATTTCTAAAGATAAAAATGTTGGTGTTCTGAAGTAGAATATGGTTACCTGAAATCATCTGTGCTAATGAAAGGAGAACACGGTAAGGAAAACCCAAACAGTAGATCAACCATAGACAATGTCTATTTGTTTTTGGCATGCCTTACAGGGTTTTGGCAGGGGATATATATTCATAATTATATTTCACTCTGGCCAATGCTGAAATGACTGTGTTTCCTGAGTATAGGGAGAATGCAGCCCAAGAGTGTGCTGGCAAGCAGGGAGAGCCCAACTGGGAATTACAGATATGCTGTGAATAATTCCTGAAGTGGATAGTGCTAAGATATATCATCAAAAGAGGGCCTTCCTTTGTTTGGGTGGCAAGTGTGTTTTGATTTTTTTTTTTTTAAAATAAATTTCTCCAAAATAGAAAGCATAGGTAGCCCTCTTAGAATACACAAAAAAGGGTTGTTCTTTTTTATGTCATGTAAAGTTGAACATTTTAGAGTTTTTATTTTTATTTTTGGTTGTTTTTGTTGCTTGCTTTGGTTATACTTTTTGGTTTACTATATGGCTTATATTTGTGCATATTGTAAAATAATGCAATTTTAGAAAAGACACAGATACTATAATAAGTTGCTAACCAATTATGAAGAAAATGCACTTTGAAAGTACTTTATTAAAAAATTTCTTAAGAAATATTTAATAGTAGACCCAACCCATCCTTGTAGGAATTGGCCTACATAGGATTATCCTCTTTCCGTACCCACCTACACTGGAAACAAATACTCAATCCCCGATAATAAAAACAGCATTAAATGAGCATCTAATATCCAAGAGCCTGTGCAGGATACAAAGATGAACAAATGAGAAAGAAAGCTCCATTTTTTGAGCAACTGCTATGGATAAATTTCTAAAATTAAAATTTATTTAATTCTAATAAGATTATTGAATTATTTTACCAGAGGAAACCAAGGCTAAAGACTTTAATTATGTTATCTTTTATCTTAGCTAGTTGTGGGACAGAACTGAGAGCCCTACCTAGATCTATAAATCTGTGTGAGTGAAATAGGTAGGTTTTTTTCTTCTTTTATTCACAGTGAAATAAAATCAAATGAAAATCACTTTTTAAAAAATCTATTTTGCTAAGTGATATGAGAAAAGCCTTGGGTTAGAAATATTGTTATACTATGGTTACAAATTTATTTCTAGCTTAGGGGATCAAATCAGGATTATGGAGTACATGACACTCAAGCTGAGCATGAAATAATGGTTATATAGCATGGTTGGTGCCTAAGTTAGAGGAACACAAAGTGGCAAAGGCATAGAGGTAAGAAAGTGAAAGCTATGTCCTAGAAAGAAGAAGTGACCAACTGGGGCTAGAGTACTGGGTATGTGATGGGGAGCAGTATCACCTGTGATTGGAAAATAAGACTGGAGTAGTATGAACAGGCTTGAATGTGATGCTCAAACCATGCGGTCTCTATTCTGGACATCATGGGCAGCAGTTGAAAGTGTATCAGTTGACAAGATACTTAATTGAAGTTGTAGTTTAGCTGGTTGCTTCAGTTGCAGTGTGAAGGGGGAGTTGTATGCTGAAATGGACAGTGAAAGCAGAGACCTGGAGGGGCTCCTATAACGACGAAACCCTAAACAAGGAAGTGGAAAGAAGGAAAAGGAGGGAAATATCTAGGCAGGACCCTAATCTTGGACATCATTTTGTAAATTTCCTGGGAAGAGATTATTGTGCTGTTTCCCACGTACAAACATATTATTTAAATCTGACATGATCTTTCAATCTTTTTCTTTTGACATCTTTCTTTGTGATATTGTTTCCTTCTTTGAAAAGGGGAGATGATTGTCCTTTTGGGAAATCCAAGTCCTTTGATTCTAACAATGAAAATTCGAACTTCTTTTTATGATTCTTGTCTTTGGGTAGCTTAAAATCTGAAGTCACAATCATACCCTTCCATTAATTACTTGTATACTTTCATCTTAACATCTTGCCACCTCAAGCTGTTAATCACTAATCTTGGGGGTAGATTTCTTAGAATGTGTGGAGCCAAATTCCTGCTTCTTTCCACACCCTGCAAATCCTTCCTTGCACTGATTTTCCTTTGAAGTCAATGGTTAGTCCACACAGAGAAGAAAATATATGAGGTATTGAGAGAAATGATTGTGAAGCCCAGGGACCAGAGGGAGAAATGTGTCTTTCTTCAAGCACCTTAATACATTTGACCCTACTTTATGTTTGCAGGTTTTCACTAGGATCCTAATGATTTCGGTTCTAAAATAGGGACGTCACGTTCTTGAGGAAATATAGTTTCCAGAATGTTTTCTCATACTGGAAGAAGGGAAAAGGGAGTTGTAATATAAAGCACAGGAAAGCATGACAAAGTTGCAATGATCTCTCAGCCTTTGATTTCATTTCAGTATTTTGTTTATAAACTTCAACTAACAGTCACACACAAAAAATAGTGGGGAAAAATCTGATCCAAAGATATTTTTGAGTTTCTTCCCAAATTAAGCTTGGCTTTTAACTGTTTTCAGTAAAACAAGCATCAGTTGTTAATACATATGGAAAGGAAAGTTGGAACTATTTTCAGCAAAGGAATTTTATTTTCAGATGCTTTTTTGAATGGCTTCTGTTTTGAATTTTTCTTTTATTGAAGAAGGAATTAATTTTATAGATGTGTAGATTACACGATGTACAACTAGCTACAACTTCACATTTTTTGAAGAATTAGTTACTTACCTAGTAGAAGTGATTCAATTTTAAGGGAAAGTTTCTAAGTCATGAGAAGTAAATGGTGAGAAGAGAATCCTAGTATCTGGTTTCCATTGCCCTGATTAGCTTTGTAGCCCCAGACAAGCTTTTCGACTGCATTTATTATCTAGGATGTGGAAATCATAGATTTGTTTGTTTTCTGGAATACTTTTTGATCTTTAGATGAAACGTAGGGTTGGAAGAACTCATCAACAAATGAGAGTGGACTGTTTTTATGACGTACAACCACAATTAATACATTTTAATAGGACAGCTGAGGATCAGTAGAATGAAACACACCAACAATTCCATAGGGCCATTTTTCTCTACAATAGTCCTCATTGCTTGACTTTATATTGTGTGGTATTGGCAAAAGAAACAGAGCATAGACCAGGCATTCTCTTATATTTAATAATTAATAGAATACATTTCTGAGTTTAATGTTTGTCTTAGACTTTTTTGAATTTGTTTATATGCTATTCTAAACATACATAATAAATATATTTACATCAGGCTAATTTTAATTACATACTTTTAGTTAACAGAATTCATTTTGAAGTCTATATTTAAAATTGTCCCACTTTAGTGGACAGTTTTTTTTTTTTAATACATTTTTTGTATCCATTAATTGTTTTTTGCTTCTAAGAAATATTGAAAGTTATATGAGAAATCAGATGATTATTATGATGGGAAATAAAAAATAGCACCTAGAAAGTAGTGCAGTAAGGTCGAAGGAAGGAGAAACTTTTAATAGAGAAACATATCTCCCATTAACATGGTCCTGGATCACAACATTTGAAAATATCGCACATTCTTTGAATGAGATACTGTCTCTTACTGCCAAAAATTATGGGTTGAAATTTCAATACTTTTCATATTCACATTTTTTAGCAAATTGACTCTAAATGCTTACTTGGTAATTATAGCTTAAAAAGCTCTTTCAATTCAAAGTTAATATAACTTCTTTTGTAGATTGAGTAACTGGGTATTAACATTTCAGGTAATTAAACAAGATCATTTGGCAAGTCAATAAGAATGTCAGAATTTATAGAAGGCATATGTTGATAGATTATTTCATTAATTGAATTTCTATTTTAAAATGTCTTTTAAACTGTCTTGGTTGTAAACATAGGGATTACATCCTGTTGGGAAAAAAAAAAAAAATTAAAGATGAAAACATCATTCCAGGAATTAGCATTTATTATGGACTAAAAAAAAAAAAAAAAAAAAAAACGAGAAATATCTGCATGTTTAAAACAAACAACTGAAGCCAGTGGTTACTGGCAAATATGAAGTACAATGCCATTCTTGGTAACCCATTTTGCTAGCCATGTTTCCAGATTTTCAACATAAAAATTTCACTCCCTTTTCCAGACAGATTTCACCATATATGAAGACCAGCAATGTATTTTCTGCTCTACTCTCCAAGTTTCTTTCCTATTGATATCTCTAAACTAAATCTTCAGAGAATGCTTACAAACCGTATTTTCACATGCATTCTTAGCAATTCTTAAAGAAAAATGGCATCATGAGTGGTTAAGTGTGAGGATTCTGAAGGGAAGCAGCTGCATTTCAAATCTGAACTCTAAATGGTCAATTAATTTTCCACTTGGTCTTGGTTTTTAAATCTTTAAAATGGATATAATAATCTAACCTTGACTTCTTTACAAAGGTGTTCAAAAGAATTGACAAGCAAAAGAGGGACACACTCATGATCATCTTCATTACCCCCCAAAAAACAAACCTGTTGCTGTCAAGTCAATTCCGACTCATAGCTACCCTATAGGGCAGAGTAGAACTGTCCTATAGGGTTTCCAAGGAGCAGCTGGTGGATTTGAGCTGCTGACCTTTTGGTTAGTAGCCGAGCTATTAACCACCGTGTTACCAGGGCTCCCATTACACAACAACTGCAATATGTTAGATCTTTTGATCCCCATGGTGAGGACGGTGGTCATCATTAGAAACTGGGTTACATTGGGGAAATTGAGAATAAAGAAACAAGTTCTTGATACTCTAAATACAAAACTAAGAGTAAGTCTTTTAGGATGTTTTAATTCTGTTTTTCAGCTATTTTAGTAGGAATCTTTCTGCTATCTAGGGGCCTTTTAGAATACTTTCATGAAGAAAAATGATATTGCTACATTAAAGGATGAAGTTTTACATACATTTGATTTACAGCACTTGGCTTGATCTCAAGACAAACAGTTCAGTGATACTAAGAAATAGTGCCCAAAAGCACAGAAAACATTTATATAATAAATGAGAAAAGAAGGGCTAAAACATGGATAGTGTGAAGTATTTTAAAGAACAAGGCAGAAAAATTTACCTAGTGCACAGCTTTTATTGAAAAATTTCTCACCTGTCTTTGAATTGGCTTATAATACTGCAATTTATGAAAGGACCAATTGTAGAAGGATATGGAAAATTTAATTGTAAAGCATGACATAGTATGATTCTGTCACTGATACTTGCTTTTATGTTGCTTGGAGAATATCACATTATTTATTTCTTTGGAGTGAACTCTGTCCTACCTTTTAAAAGTGTCCTTCATTTTAAAAATGTAGATAAGTGACTCCACATCACAAGTTACTTGTTTTTCCCTGGTTACAATATTCTTTTCTTACTCTTAACTATCTGTGAGTATCATTCCCCCAAACTACTCCCCTCCACCCCACGGTGTAGTATGTTGTCGTGCAAAATCCTTATCTTGTAGATGACCCTTAAGGACATTCTTTTAAATGAACCTTAAAAGCATTTCCCCCCATTTTTTTTTTTTAATAGAAGGACAGAGGAAAAGAAGAAATACACTTCATGAATTCAAAAAGTCAGCAAAAACTACCTTAATTAAAGAAGACCCATCACTGAAGATAAAAACCAAAAAAATGAACACAGCAGACCAATGTGCCAATAGATGTATTAGGAATAAAGGACTTCCATTTACTTGCAAGTGAGTTACTTCATTTTTTTTCCTAGGGTAATTTTCTAAAATAGTATGTAGTCATTACAATCATGTTTCATTGTATTCATCGTAATTTGCCCTTAAAGTTACAACCTTGATTCTAGTTTTAATTCATTACAACACAAAATTTACCTCTCAGTTGACAGAAATATACCTTGAATAAGGTAGAGTACATATACTGTATCTTTTAGAATCCACAGTGGCTTTGGTTATGGAATTTATGTTTTCTCATCTTATAAGCAATTGAATTCTAGGAACTAAAATTCAGTTGGATAGACTTATCTTCCTAACTATTTAAAATATTCTCTTTAGAGTAAACTTTTTTATTTTTCTTTCAAGTCGAGTGGAGAAATTTTTAGAATATGAATTGGGCAACATCCAAGCTTTCCTGTGACTTTTATTGTCTATTGTTAGTTGCCCTCCAATTCATGGCCACCTTACATATAAAACAACAAAACATTGTCCAGCTGTACCATCTCCATGATCTTTGAGATATGTTTTGGCCCACTGTTGAGGCTTTTATATCATTGTCTATAGGGATTTAAATAAATTGTTTTGAGATAACTAGATAAAAAGTAGAGGAACTAGTGTCAGCAGCAGAGGCTGTTTAAAAGATGTAAGGAAGTAGCCATGATGAAGTTTTAGGTGAATAGTGATAGGGTAATTCAAAGGGGTATGAGGGAGCTCAAGGGGAGAGTTTCTTATCTTTTGACCATCCCTGTGTGACCTTACAGGGAAGCATCCCTTACTATTTTGTCAGTAATCATAGAAGAAAAAAAACGTAGTTTTGGTCCATGAAGGTAACAATTTCCTCTGAATATTATCCCAGACTGCCAGAGGAAGATGCATTTCTTAGTTCTTCCTGAACATTCCCTTCCCTCCCTTACTTTCCACCTTTTAATTCCCTATTTCATACCATTTTTTACAGGATGGCACATGGAATCCTGTAAATTTTGAATTCTACTTTATTATATCAGGACAGTAATGTAAAATGTGAACATAGGGTTTGGTAATGTCATGGCAAGAAGTTCTAATTTTATCTTGCTTTTTTCTCTGAGGAATGAGTGTTATGAGGAAAGGACATGGTCAGAAAAGCTCTCAACAGATTTAGGGGGATCAGAGACTATCTCCTTTCTATTCATCTACAGCTCTTCTAGAAGCATTTTTATGGCCAAACTGCCAGTTTCAGGGATATATTTCTGACAAGAAGAGTGGGAAATTGATTTTGCAAGTATGTTTCTATGATAATTCCTTGACTTTCCTATAGAAGCCTAAAGATTGTTTAAAAATAAATTAGAGAAAATAACTCTCAACCAACAAGTCAGATATAGATTTATGGAGATGTTCTGGCAATTGAATAGATTGGATTTGTTGTATTTTCCTATCTCAGGGTTGGACGGTTGGGGTAAAGGGAATGGGAAAATCACATCACTCATTGTTCATTTTTAAGTTTGAATCTCATAATAAACTCTCCTGGGCCCACAAGTAAGAAAAACAGTGCCACTCAATTCTCAAGTTAGTCGGCTTTATGTTTGGGTGGGGGGTGCAGGCAGAGCAGGGGAGCTTTTATTTAGTAGAAAGTAAAATAATTTTGGTGCATCAGAACACATATGTAGCCTGATTAATAAATCTTCATGTATACCATGCATATGAGGTTTCATACTTTCCTACTATATTCTGGTTGAGTTAGATTTAGTTTCCAATTTTATGGCAACCTGTCCAGGATACTACATGTAACATTAGCTATGTACATCCAAAGTTGTTCTCCCCAGAAATGGTGTCATCTTCCTCACCCATCTACTCCTCACCATCTACTCCATATACTTATGTATTTGATATCCCTATTATATTAGTTATTCAGAATTGAACAAAGTATGATACTCAAATTAGATTCTAAATGAATCAAAGGATTGTGTTTGCAGACATGTTACATGGACCAGAATAGTTGGAATACAATGGAAAATACTCCAAATTGCTTGGAATAAAGCAGCAAAGCTGTATGAAGGCATCTGTGAATGGAGTGGGGGTGGGGTGGAATATTCTCAAACACTGTATCTTCTTGAAGATATCAACAATATTGATTTTACAGAGATGCGAGTTCCTCTTTGGTGAGTAGAAAAGACAACTAGAATGCCTGACTCTAAGATCTTCAGAAAATTGCTAATCCGTGAATTGACTTAAGAGAAGACAGAAAGTTTTCCTCTTCTAACTGTGACTGAGTACCTGGTACTGGAATTGCCCTCTTGTCATGAACAACTGGAAGACTGGACAAAAGAAACTCTTAAAAGGAGGATGATAATTAAATAAGGCTAAGATGAAGACTTTTAAATCACACATGAAAGAAAAGGTAACTCATGATATTTAATGGCTTTGGATCACTCTACATGGAGGTCTAAAATAGTATAGTGAAATACTTTTCTGAGAGTACATGCCACTGTAATGGAATGAGAGGAATGAAGAATGAGATTAGCAAACTGGAAACTGCCACCCACTTCCAATACGGGTGCACCTTTGTAGTTATAGACACAAATCTTTCATATTCCAATGGGGCTCATGAGTCTTCAGAAAAAGAAGAAAAAAAAACCATGCTAATCTGCAAAAGGATTTCACATCATACCAAACCAAAAACCAAACCCACTACCGTCTAGTCGATTCCAATTCATAGAGACCCTATAAGACAGAATGGAACTGCCCCATAGAGTTTCCGAGGAGTGCCTGGTGGATTTGAACTCCTGACCTTATGGTTAGCAGTCATAGCTCTTAACTATGCCACCAGGGTTTCCTTCATATCATAGTTATTTGTTTATATAAAAGTAATTTATAAATGTGCATTATATTTATATTTTAATGTGAGCTTAAGTGAGGGGTTACTGATTTCCATAACTTTAAATTTTCTCTTTAGATGTGTATTTAGTTTTTATCTTTATTCTTTATCTACTTACTATGCTTTCAAGGTCATCTAATTACTTCTTTCCTGTCCCCTGCAATAGAAAATGTAAGATATTTTGCAAGAGCTTACCATCTTCCAGATCAAAATTTAAGTCTACTTTTAGCTGACTCTCTCTTACCAAGTTGTTTTGTCACAGCTGAAAAAATATACTTTTATAATTTATTCTTAATATTTTACTTGTAAAATATTTTTAGCAGTAAATTTTTCAAAATACCTACATGTAAATCAGAGTGTAAAATTTACGAATATAATTTTTGAAGTTATCTGCATATAGAATAAAATGCAATAAATGAAAAATATAAAACAATAGATAAAATATTTTAAATAATTTATTATCTTTTTAACAAGCCCTGGTGTTGCAACAGAGCCCTGGTGGCACAGTGGCTAAGAACTCTGCTGTTAACCAAAAGGTCAGCAGTTTAAATCCACCAGCTGCTCCTTGGAAGCCCTATGGGGCAGTTCTTTTTGTCCTATAGGATCTCTGAGTCTGAATCCACTTGACAGCAACGGGTTTGGTTTGATTTTTTGGTTTGGTGGTACAACAGCTGCTAACTGAAAGGTTGGTGGTCTGAACTCACCCAGTGGCTCCTCCAAAGGAAAGAGACTGAAGATCTGCTTCTATAGAGATTACAGCCGAGATTACCCTATGGGGCAGTTCTACTGTGTAACATGGGGTCCCTATAAGTTAGAATCCACTCAGTGGCACCCAACAAAAACAAGATTTGTCTTTTTTGTGTTTGTTTTGTAAAAATTGTTTCTTGTGAGCGGCCATCTAAGACACTCCACTGGTGTCACCCTGTCTGGAGCAAGGGCAAATGAAGAAAACCAAAGACACAAGGGAAAGATTAGTCCAAAGAACAAATGGACCACAACTACCACAGCCTCCACCAGACAGAGTACAGCACAACTAAATGATGATCAGCTACCACCACCGGCTGCTCTGACAGGGATCACAATACAGGATCCCAGACAGAGCTGGAGAAAAATGTTGAACAAAATTCTAACTAAAAACAAAAGCAAAAAAACCCAGACTTACTGATCTGACAGAGTCTGTAGAAACCCTGGGAGTATGGCCCCTGAACACCCTTTTAGCTCAGTAAGGAAGTCCCTTCTGAGGTTCACCCTTCAGCCAAAGATTAGACAGGCCCATAAAACAAAATGAGACTAAATGGGAACACCAGCCCAGGGGCAAGGATGAGAAGGTAGGAGGGGACAGGACAGCTGATAATGGGGAACTCAAGGTCGAGAAGAGGAGAGTATTGACATGTCGTGGGGTTGGCAACCAGTGTCATGAAATAATATGTGTATTAATTGTTCAATGAGTAGTTTGCTCTGTAAACTGTCATCTAAAGTATAAGAAAACAAAAAAAGCAAAGATATAGACGATAAGCAGGCAGGGAAACTAGAGTACTGGAAATGGAACAAACTGAACACAAAGAGAATGTTGACACAGTATGATACATGTAACTAATGCCACTGAAAAATTTGTGTGGAATTGTCAAATGGGAACTTGCTATGTAAACTTTCACCAAAAACTCAATAAAATATTATTTAAAAAAATAGTATCTTATTTAAAATTCATTTAAAAGTTGTCAAAATACAAATAAATAAATGGCAAATTTGAAATATCTAAATTACTAAAAAATTAGATTCTTAAAAGTACATTATATGGAATGGAAGAGAAAATCCTTATTCTTAGATAATCTGTGTATGTCCTTTAACTGAATATTTGTACATGGTGGCATTGCAATTAGCATGAACGTAGTGAGAAGGATAGTTTTAATACCATTCCTTAATGGAAGGAAGACAATTCAGAATTCCAACTTCATATACTGTATTGTAAGGAATGATAACAAGTACTCTGTTTTATATTTACTAACTATACCCGGAAACCCTGGTGGCGTAGTGGTTAAGTGCTACGACTGCTAACCAGGTCAGCAGTTCGAATCTACCAGGCACTCCTTGGAAACTCTATGGGGCAGTTCTACTCTGTCCTACAGGGTCACTGAATGGGTTTTTATACTATACTCGTTCCCCACACATCTGTCAGTTTGTCGTACTGTGGGGCTTACGTGTTGCTATGATGCACGGTCACCCATGGCAAATAGGTTTCAGCTGAGCTTCCAGACTAAGACAGACTAGGAAGAAAGACCCAGTGGTTTACTTCTGAAAAGAATTAACCAGTGAAAACCGTATGAATGAATAGCAGTGGAACATTGTCTGATATAGTGCTGGAAGATGAGCCCCTCAGGTTGGAAGGCACTCAAAAGACGACTGGGGAAGAGCTGCGTCCCTCAAAGTAGAGTCGACCTTAATGATGTGGATGGAATCAAGCTTTGGGTACCCTCATTTGCTGATGTGGCATGACTCAAAATGAGAAGAAACAGCAGCAAACATCCATTAATAATTGGAATGTGGAGGGTAGGAAGTATGAATCTAGGAGGACTAATCAGTCTCTGGAAAAGGATACCATGCCTGGTACAGTAGAGGGTCTGCAAAAAAGGGAAAGACCCTTAATGAGATGGATTGACACAGTGGCTGCAACAATGTACTCAAGCATAACAATGATTGTGAAGATGGCGCAGGACTGGGCAGTGTTTGGTCTGTTTTACATAGGGTGGGTATGCGTCAGAACTGACTTGACAACACCTAACAACAACAACCCATCAGCCACTGTACGGGAGAAAGATGTGGCAGCCTCCCACACTAAGGATTTACAGCTTTGGAAACCCTAAGGGACGGTTCTACTCTGCCCTATAAAACTGAGTCAGAATCAACTCAATAGCGGTGGGTTTAGTTGTGGTATACTATTCTCAAGGAGCGCTGATTGTGCAGTGGTTAAGTACTTGGCTGCTAACCAAAAGGTCAGCAGTTCAAAAACACCAGCTGCTCCATGGGAGAAAGGTGTGGCAGCCTGCTTCGGCAAACATAGCCTTGAAAACCCTATGGGGCAGTTCTACTCTGCCCTATGGAGTCACTATGAGTCGAA
Source organism: Elephas maximus indicus (assembly GCF_024166365.1). Classification (NCBI taxonomy): domain Eukaryota; kingdom Metazoa; phylum Chordata; class Mammalia; order Proboscidea; family Elephantidae; genus Elephas; species Elephas maximus. The sequence goes on along the minus strand of NC_064826.1, from coordinate 51,601,582 downwards.
TTGTCTTGATGACAATGGGTTTGGTTTTTGGTATAATATTCTCAGTTAAGGGTTTTTTTGGTGTGGTTTTTTTTTTTTTTTTTTAGTTTTGTTGTAGAAAAGGCTTAGAAAGACTGTAGAATGATTTCTTTAATCAACAAAACAATGTAATACTTAGGAGTAAAACATTAGTAATTTTTCTTCAAGGTTATATATCAAGAGCATATTATCTGTGATACTAATTTTTAATTTAAAATTCTGTGCAAGCAAATCTATTTAGAAAACATTGGCATAACTATACAAGTATTCACATGGCAAGATTTTATAGCTTAATATGCTTAAATGCTTTATAACTCACCAAGAAGATATATGCAAAATTTCACAAAGTTATTTGACTTCAGATCTTGTTTTCCTAGAAGAATCTCCTGGTGCAGGTAACTTGTCTAATATACTTTAGGGAATATAACTTTAATATACAATTTTATAGAATTATAAACATTGGATATTAATCATGATATTTCAAATATAATCATTTGCATGTAATTGGAAACAAAATTTTCCAACTCTTCACATTTACTAAAAAAAAAAAATCTTCAGAAATAACCTAACTTGCTAAGTTTTATATTGATTTTACTTGTAGAAGCCCTCATTTTTACAATAACATAAGACTATTCCAAATTGTACTCAATCTAATATTTAAATCTACACCTAAGCCATGGAGTTGATTCTGACTCATGGTAACCCCATGTGAGCCAGAGTAGAATTGTGCTCTATAGGATTTTCAATGGCTGATATATTTTTTTGGAAGCAGATTACCAAACCTTTCTTCTGAGGAGCCTCTGGGTTGACTCACACCAACGTTTTAGTTAGCAACTGGTGGGACCGTTGTTAAAGTGCTCAGCTGCTAACTGAAAGCTCAGCAGTTTGAACCAACCAGCCACTCCATGCAAGAAAGATGTGGTCGTCTGCTTCTCAAAGTTTTAGATCCTTGGAAACCCTATGGGGCAGATCTGCTCAGTCCTATAGGGTTGCTATGAGTCAGAATTGACTTGTTAGCAGTAAGCTTGGTTTTTGGTTTTGGGCATCACCCACGGCTATGAGAACTTAGTTTTGTCTTTTCTTGTTTGACTATCAAAATGACAATTTCAAGTATCAGTCATGTTATTAGGTATATGTAACAATGCATCTGTTTTTATATTCCCTTCCTTGGTATACCATGTGTGCGTTCTTTTAAAAACTGTATAAATAGTACCATTCCTTCTTTTCATTCAGATATTTTTTTCAGGGCCTTTGTTTTTGATAAGGCAAAGAAACGATGTCTCTGGTTCCCATTCAATAGCATGTCAAGTGGAGTGAAAAAAGGGTTCGGCCATGAATTTGACCTCTATGAAAACAAAGGTAACTGATTTCTCCCTAAATAGTTCATAATAAAATAAAGCTCATTGCAATTTGGTTGCCCTGTTGGAAAATAGTAATCAATATATGTAATTATCTTTTTCTTTCACCTCACATACACATGCATACACATAAACAGACCCATATGATTTTACTGAGATAAAAAAGACAAAATAATTTATGTTATTATTTGATAAATTTAAATAACATATAATTATTTTAAAGTAGCTTTCTGAATTTAACATAGGTTTTAAAATTTACTTAATTTTTGCTTTTACTATTTTGTAAAGATGGGCTATATATTGGATAAGTCACCAAATTAAATTTGCCTAGCCAGTAGAGTAAATTATGTTGAGTACATGGATGAATCTCTGCAGTTATCCACGTATATACATAGAAAATTAAAATTTGTCAATAGTATTGTTTTGGATTATTCTTAAATGTATTATTTTGAAAATACTAGTAGAAGCTTTAGGAACGAAATGTCAATATTATTTGAAATAGTTTACAAGAGTTAATTATTTACAGTTTTGAATGGAATTTTATTTTTTTGTTTTTCTCTTTCACAAACACAGCATATGTTTCATATACTTATGAAATTTGTCTCTGCTTTCTTCCAATAGACTACATTAGAAATTGCATCATTGGCAAAGGGGGCAGCTACAAGGGAACGGTATCTATCACTAAGAGCGGCATCAAATGCCAGCCCTGGAATTCCATGATACCACACGAACACAGGTAAGAACAGCATGAAAAAAAGAGGATGGAGCCTCTCTTTTTTAAAAAATATGTGTTAACAATCTCATGTTACTCCTTCAGAATAATCCTCCAGTTTTATAATAACTTGGCCAAATTTGCTGAATTGTATTAGGGCAAGACATATGTGAACTCATGTCCAATATTTAGCAAATGAAAAATAAATTTATCATTAAGATGTGGCCTATCATTATTTCACTCCATTGTCTCAATTTATAGATCTTGGTGTTTACAAAGAAATAATGAAACAATCTAAAATAAAATATTTTTCTTACTCTCTTTCTTTGTCTTTGAGAAGGTACAACATGAAGCTGCTGGAGAGACTATGATAAACCCCAAGGTGAATCAAAATCTGACCTTACATGAGAGCCGAGTGTTCCTTAGTCTTGGTGGTTCTCAGCCTTGGCTGCGTATTAACCTCATCTGCTGCAGACCTCTTAAATAATCTCACCGCCCAGGCTGCATTGTAGACCAATTAAATCAGAATCTCTTGGGGAATAGCCCAAGCACAAGTAATATAGGTAAAATATTTTAAATAATTGTGCAGCCAAAATCAAGAACTAAGAACTCTTGCCTCAGATTGACCAGCTTTCACATTTCACCTGTTGCCTAACGACTGGGGAAAACTTCTCGTTCCGTGGAAATAATGTCTATGTTTAAGAGAAGTGTGTTCATTGTAACAGATGAATACTATTTAAAGATGAATAAATATCACATCCATAGGTTCATTAGACTGAGGGCTTTAATCATTATGGAGAAGAAACTTAGATGTCTAATACCAACTAAAAAAGCCCAAAAAAGCCAAACCTGTTGCCGTTGAGTCAATATCGACTCATAGCAAACCTATAGGACGGGGCAGAACTGTCCCATAGAGTTTCCAATGAGCAGCTGGTGGATTTTGAAATTGTCAGCCTTTTGGTGAGCAGCTGAGCTCCTAACCACTGTGCCACCAGGGCTAGAACTAAATACAGTCATAGATTTTCAAGATTTATTTCACAAATTAATAGGAATTGAAGTAGTTTCAAACAGCTGCCCCCTTGGTTATTAAATATGCTAGAAGATTTAACCTTGGTGCTATGTAGATAAAAATATTTCCCCTTTAATTTCTAAATATGCTAGTGAGAATTTACCATGTGGCAATCACCTTGCTGTCCAGAGTATCTAGTTTATCTCATTTAATCCTCACAAGAACTACATAGTGTGCATGGCCTTATTAGTTCTATTTTATGTATAATGAAACTGAAGCACAAAGAGCCTCAGTAACTTGTCCAAGGTCATACACATCAAGTAAGGGGTATGGCCAGAATACAAGTCCATCCACTGTCTCTCTGTAACCTGTGCTGTTAACAACCACAGGGCAGGAAACATTTGCCCCATCAGCAGAGTGTGTGCTGTGAATTATTTTGGAAATAGCGGTAATGACTTTGCCTTGAGGAACCCACTTCTTATTCCATTCTACTTTTCTTGGCAAAATTTTGCAAGATGATTTTACTTCAGTAAACAGAGTAGAATTAATTAATAGCTCACGTTAAAAAACCAAAGAGTTAATTGTCCCATACTGAGACAAAAACTGGTATCTAAGGCTAACTAACACCAGCTAACAAGTGTCCAAGGTAAAGAAAGAATTTTATTTAAATTGTAGATCTGTCCTTGAGAAGACGTTAAGTTTTTCATGAACAAAGGAATGGCATTTGAAATCAATCCTACCCCAGTCCAGGAGAGTGCAACAGACTGACCCAGTGGAGGTCTTATTTCAACCCAAATTCCCTATGATTGTGATTCTCTGCTAGACGAGTAAATGTGTAATAGATCTCCCTGGGAAATGGTTTCCCAATTCCAATAAGCTGTCTTACCAAAGAAAATATCCTTGTAATATGGAAGTTTATTACTGGGAAGATCTTGTATATTAATCAAATCCTTTTTTGTATACATCAAGAGAAACACTTAATTTTCATCAATTAGAGACTTATTAGAGTATCTGCGTGCTAGCTTAACACTTTTTAAGTGTTAACTAAAGATTAATTTTATGGGAAATGGGAAAAAGTAGGTCTGTGGCTGGAGAAGTGATTTATTGTTGACTCCCTACATTAAAATATTTTACAAGTGGTTTAATGGGAAGATGATGATAGATGATGAAATTAGTATAGAAGCTTACCCAGAAAATCAGGTGACCTGATATCTACATCTGTATCCTTCACCGGCCACCCAGCATTCATTAAAGAAGCAGATGATGGAGTAGATCAAGTTTTCTATAAACACAGTTTATATTAAAAGAAAAGAAAGAGAGGCTAGCACCTAGAAGATCTAATTTATATTTCAAAGTATATTTGGATATAAACCAATTTTAAATATATCTTCACTTTTCTCAAAGCCTTGCTGACAGTAAAAATAGAGAACCAAAAATACTACGTATACAAATAAAAGCTTTATCACAGAGCCTATGGACTACCACAGGCCTTATGTAAATAGGTTCTCATAAACATTTGTTGAATGAGCAGATACATGAAAAGATCAGGACTAGGCTTCATCCCTTGCAAGTATGGGATACTAAAGAAAAACAGGCTAACCACCACAGAAAGCACAAAGAAAATTAGTTAACTTGGGAACAAATCATATACACCAGAAAATGAAGAGATGACCCAGACTGCTTTTTACCCTCCACATCCTAAAAAGGAACTTGATATGGATTGATACCAAATTGTGGAAACAAGGCCATCTTTTTTCTTCATTTTTCATTTTATTAACTCCAGCAGGAATACTTTATATTTCACCCATACCTAGTTTTCATTTCTACTTTATCTCTCTTCCTTCCCACCTGTATTTTTCCTACTAAATCTGATTTGTTCACTACTTCTTCACAGCTTCTTTATGGCTTTAAAAATCCACCGAAAGGTGTATGTGTATATATGAGTACTTATTTATTTGTGTGTGTGCATGTGTGGATGGAACAAAAATTCTTTCTAAAACAGGAGATACTTAATATGTTGTATATTTAACATGTAAGGAGCCTTGTTGGCTTAGTATTGAAGTGCTCATCTGCTAGCTGAAAGGTTGGCGGTTCAAACCTACCAGCTGCTTCACTAGAGAAGATGTGGCAGTCTGCTTGCTTAAAGATTTACAGCCTTGGAAACCCTATGAGGCAGATCTACTCTGTCCTATAGGGTCACTATGAGTCAGAATCAACTTGACGGCAATGGGTTTTTATATTTAACGTGTGCTAAAACCAGTATCTAATTTCTTAGCAAACATAATGTGTAAAATGATATAGAAAAATAACCCTATAATAGTTTATTCTTCTTACAGTGAAGAAATGGAAAACCAGAAAATAAATTAATTGTTAAGGACTAATTTTAAATAGCAGTGTACTGATGTATATTGAGGCAACAATGTAGGTTTTGTGATTAACAGTAACTTATTATTAACATTATAATAATGCAGGTTTTTTAATAAAAATTGAGTTACAGTAGATTTTCCTTAAGCAAATTTGATTAATACATTATTTTATAAAAACATATTTATATAAAGTAAACATCTTTGATTTGATCAGAAAATGGATATTTTCGTGATGAATTTACCATGAAAAGTTGAGGAAGTGGCAAAATAAGAGAAACTAATTTGCAAGCAATCGCACTAACAAAAGATATCCTAAAATTTTCTGGAAAGATGGGGCTAAAACTGAGAACTAAAAACAAATTACTTCATTTTCTTTTGCAAATTTATTATTATTGTTTGGAACTATGAAATCATGATGAGCTTTAAGTTTATTATAGTTTTTTGTCAGTCACATATGGCCTAATACCTTATTTTTGTTTCTCCATATTTAAATGCTAGTGAAGTAAGGATATAAAATCTTTATCTAAAGACACTTTGAAGTTGAATAATGTTAGTAATATCTCATAAGTTCCTTGTAAAAGCTAAGGTATTATTGTCTTTTAAAACAGATCATTTCTTTTTGACCAATAATTTATATTTTCTGAGTACTTAACTCTTTGGTGTATGTTCATGTCCAAATGAAGGAATTTTGCTTGGTACCCAATGCAAGTCTGCACTGATTTTGTGTCACAGAATAAAGAAAAATGATGATTTCTTCATTGGATGTTTGGATGTGTAAAATCCTTGAATGTGACTAATTTAAATACCATTTGGAACTCAGAGATTAAAAGCAGAAATGAAGCTTTAGAGCAAAAACTGTACTGAGTATTGGAAATGTAACTGGATTTTCAAAGAAAAATTTTACTAGTGTTATCTATAAACCCAAACCAAACCTGTCAAATTGATCCTGACTCATAGTGGCCCTATAGGACACAGTAGAACTGCCCTTGGCTTTCCAAGAATTAGAACTGCGGACCTTTTGTTAGCAGCTGTAGCTCTTAACCGCTGCACCACCAGTGTTATCTATAGATGTATACTATTTAATGTGTTTTTTTTTTTTAGTACAGTCTAGAAGACAAATACAGTATCTTTAAGTCCAGTGCCGTCAAGCAATACAAAATAACAAAAAGGCTTTGGAGTTTTTTGATGTTTTCGAAATACTTTATGCTGATAATGAAACTATAACGAAGGTGTTGGAAAGTTTAAGTGCAAGTAATGCAGTATAGTCCCTGTGCCAAATGGCCTACTGTTATGATCTAAAACTGGGAGCACCAAACCCCGGTCACGGTCAAAATTAACAGATTTTTTGAAGCGAATAAGTGATTCTGTTCTTTACTATGACGGAGTAGAGGCTACTAAGTAGAGTGTACTTAATAGTAAAAAAATAGTAGGCGGAATTTATTAAGTGCCTAGTACTCTATCAAGGAGCCCTGGTGGTGCAATGCTTAAACAATTAGCTGCTAACCAAAAGGTCAGCTCGCTGGCCATTAGAACCCACCAGCAGCTTCAAAGGAGAAAAGACCTGGTGATCTGCTCCTGTAAAGACTACAGCCTAGGAAACCCCATGGGGCGGTTCTGCTCTGTCATATAAGGTTCCTACGAGTTAGAATCGACTTGATGGCACACAACAACAACAGTACTCCATCATCTCTTTGAACTTCTCAAAACAACCATACAAGGTGTAAGATGTTATAATTTATCATTATATTCAGTGTACAGGTAAGCTAACTTAGACTAAAATGGGCTAAATTTCTTGCTGGTGTCTTATTATTAGTGAGACAAAGAGCGCAAATTTGAGTACAGGTTTAATCTGATTCTGGAACTTTTGTTCATGCTGTTTTGTCAATCTGTTTCTCATTTGTGCAGAAGGAAAGGTGGCTATTCTTTATAAGAAAAGCAATAAACAAACAAGTAATTATCTTGGACAAGCAATGAAATAGGGAGATTTCAAGGTCAATTGCACTGTCTCCCTAGTTGTCTCCCAGTTGAACTTTGCTCAACCACTGGTTGCCTTTGAGTGAAGCTTTGAAATTGTGGCTCAAACTATTTCAATTAAGTTCTAGAATGCTTGGCTCTTAGCAAATCTAGAGGCTAATCATTTTTAACTTGATGGTGATGTTGAAATTAGTCAAGTTAATGTTTATGAAATGTTAGTATTTTAAGAATGGATGGAAATGACAGAATTCAAGTTAAAATATATGGAGATCTGAAAAAATACACTTTCTGGGAAAATATACTCACTAATTAGTAAAGTTAATAGACCAAAAATAAAGTTGCATGCTCTTATACTGTAATGATTATCATTTTAAAACTAGCTTTTTGCCTTCGAGCTATCGAGGTAAAGACCTACAGGAAAACTACTGTCGAAACCCTCGAGGGGAAGAAGGGGGACCATGGTGTTTCACAAGCAATCCAGAGGTACGCTACGAAGTCTGTGACATTCCTCAGTGTTCAGAAGGTAAATGAACCTGAATGCCATCTGGGGCACTCTGTTCCCGCTATGTGTGGAACTGTAACTCTCATTAAAGGTTAACAGAAACAATCAAATCATAATAAATATGTTGTTCATCCAAACACAAATACACATAAATTTTTAAGCATTTTTACATGATATTTTTTAAACTCTATGATTATCACCAGATTAATTCAAGGTAATGGAGTGAGTTTTTAGTTTAAATTTCAACAGAGCCTGAGGCAGCCCTCAGGGGAGAGTAAGAGTGGGCTTACTAACGTACTATCTTGAGCTCACATAGCTCAAAATATGCTCCTATACATCGCCTGAAAGGGGACAAATGGAACTTAGCCTTTATTAGTAACGCTAATTCTATTCATCTGGCACCTGCTTCTGCAGAAACTTTGTCAAGTCTATTCTGAAGTGGTGTGGCAAGCGTTTATGAGCCCAGAAGAGAATATGGGAGGGGCAACTGGAAATTCGACAGTCCCCATGTGTGTTTTGGTAAAAATGTGACTAGAACCAAATTTGACACATAGACTGGAACTGAGTACCATTCAGAATACATATGAAGAGATCAAAGCAGTGGATCCTAAGCTGTCTTGAAGGCAGGCACCCTAAATCCATGTCTATGTTCTTACCTCCTCTCACAGTATACATGGGCACTCTCCTTACTTTTGTAATACAAAACTGAATAACTGACAAGATGGAAAAGCAACCATTTCAGCATTGTATGTGGTGTGATTTTCTTAGTTACCTGGCTACTGAATAGCTGGGTTACTTTGGTGGTTGTTTTATTTTTTAGTTCTGTCAGAAAATCTAAAATTCCAAATGAATTAAGGATTAAATTCTGTTAGAAATTTAATAGAATTTTAAAGTACTTGGAGTTGGGGGGTTGCTGGAATGGTGTCCAATTTTTATAGTAAGGTATCTTACCTGTTTGTTGTTAATGAAAACGTTTTTTGAAAAATTTTCTCCATAAATATACACTTAATATTAGGTTTGATATTTATCCCATGAAAGGCCACTGTTAGCTAATTGTCACAGAGAAAGTGAATTTGTTTTCTGTTGTTAGTTAAAGTCCTAACTTCATGTGCTAGAGCCACTTCCACCTCCTGTTTGTAAATTCTCAGTTTCCATTTCATATCATATTCTGTGCACTATAACTTTCTTCATTGTTTTCTTTTCTTTTAAAAATAATAAACTTATCTGTGATAACGTTATGAACAAGTCTGTTTTGTATGAATAAGTTTGTAATTGATATTTCTCTTAAATTTACACATGGAAGCAAAAAAAAAAAAAATCCCTACTTTCAGGGGACTCTCAAATATCACAGTTTTCTGAGGTTGAAAATTACTGGCAAGATGTCTTGTTTATTGGTTTTGCTTGACCTGGTGAAATAGTTTTATAGGCAAATAACTTGGTCAATCTATAAATAGCTTAGTATGATTACCTACTTAACCCTTGTGGGAGGGATTTTCCAACCCCTGGTTTATGAGAAGACCCTTCATCAAAATACAATAACACAGGTCTGGACTGATTGACAGGTGATTTAGAATGACAAATGCTAGAAAAGAAGTAATTGGGAAAATAATATTTCCAGTTATTCTTATCTCATTAGAATGTAACTCTCTAATATCTTTTGGTAATTTGAGGTCATTTTACCTCCCTTAGAAAAGAGCATTGCTCATTAGAATTAATGGCACAGGATGCTATTGGTCACTGTGACACTAAACGTTGCAGATATGCTCTTTCTGGAAACAATTAAGGGTATGACCAACCCAGTGCCATCGAGTCGATCAGTAGAATAACCTTCCTGTGAGAGACATGAACCAACATCTGCCCTGTAGGCTAAACATATTCAGGGAGTATACAATGAACTGTGATATTTAAATTCAAGCTAAAATGAATAATGTTTTAGCAGGATTTTAATGAAGAGGATCCAAAATAAGAAGTATTTCCAACACATTAATAGAGAAAAAACAGAGTTGTTTATAAATAGACAAAATAATGTAGATATGGTATACATTTTTATATTAATAAAACAAATATATGAGAGGGAAACCTCAAATCCAGAATGTTTAAATAGAATAGTGGGTAAGCCATTTCTATATATCAATATTAATTTATTAAATGGCAAGTTCCAAAGTTTACTTCTGTCCCTCATCATCGTGGGTGAGGAAGTAGTTATCAAATCATTTTGTACACTTAAAATCAAACAAGAAAAATACCTAGAGTCAAAGTTTGGATTGTTCTTTTGAAGAAGACATATAGAACAGTATATATTTTATAAAATTTTTATAACTGTATTAAACTCCTGACCAAATAGTCACCTGAAATTGATTTGAAATTCTGATGCAAAAAGAAATATATCTGATAGCTAATGGTTAATAATGAAGATCTTCCTGTAATTTAAAGCTTTGAAAAAATATTGAGCATTCCAAAGGAAAACAAATACTCTTTTATCACATTTTGAACCTCACATATTTATGTAATCAGAGGCCTGGTGGTGCAGACGGTTCACCTTTTGGTTGTTAACCGAAAGGTTGGTGGTGCGGGCGCATGCAGTGGATCTGTGGGAGAAATGCCTGGAGATCTGCTTCTTCAAAGATTACAGCCAAGAAAATCATATGGGGCAGTTGTACTCTGTCACATGGGGTCGACTCAAGAGCACCCAACAACAGCAACATAGTTGTGCAAAAGAAATACTATCACTAATGCTTAACTGAAAAATTATAGAAAATCGAGGTATGTAAAGCCCATTTTCTTGCTTTAGCATTTGTTTTGGATTTAAAGTAAAGCAATCATTACTCATTGGGACAGATGTCTTTTTTTTTTAATGATATCTTATCAAATATTGTCAAATAACCAAGTAAATATATTTTCATTAAGCTATAATCATTATTTTTTAATACCTTATACTTAAAATCCCCAAATGATACTGCCATGGTTTCATGTATGTAATTTCATACTCTGTGTGGAGAAAGACTTTTAAAAACAAAGATTGGAATAAAAAACTACTTATAAAGGTAGATTCGTGAGGCTATTCACATTTTAAACATTCATTTTGCTGAAATAGTTACCAGCATGGATTTTTTTTTTCCCCTTGGAGATCACCCTTACTAGAATAAAGTAAACATTGATTAAAAATAGCTTCAGATATTTTCAAAATAATTGTTTTAGCCTGTGAACTCAGATTACCTGTAGTTTTGTGACTCAAAAAGTAGAACGCAAGAATCTTTTTTTTAATTTTGTTCCTTAGTAGGAGAAACATGTTAAATTAATCCTACTTTTATTAAGTATATGTATAGCTTTTGTAATTTTCTACTATCATTTAACTGCTGGCCATTTGGTTAGCAGTTCAGCTCTTAACCACTGCACCACCAGGACTCTGGTATAATTAGAAAACATACTTATGAACAGAAACTTTTTTACATAATTAATTTGAGTTTATGTGACCTAGGACAGTATTTTGCTTTTGCATTTTTTAAATGGAAGAATGTTCTGGAACTGTTAAATAATGCACTGGTATCAATAGAGATAGCCAAAACAAAGAAGATCAGAAACGGAAATCCTCACCCCCATGCACTGTTATATATAGTTGGCACTTTCACTTGGTTTCTTGAATAGGTGGACTTGGCTTCTACCTGTACTGTTTCATTTTGAGCTAAGAAAACTCAGAAGATTCTTAGAACTCTGGAAGTTTGAAAAGTGAATATGACTTCAAAAATTGACTTGCTTGAGCTAATTTTTATGGCTAACCTGATGGTCTGATACAAGGTAAAACACCAAAATTATCAGCCATTCACCTTGGATAAGATGGCCAATCTAACTGCTTTCCCATATGCTCCTTTTTCCAGTCCTTCAATAGGTGAGAATCCAACAGAAGGCTAACCTACTGTTGTAAACAAGAAGGCAGAGGGTAATGAGGACAATTTTGAAAAAGGCAGGAATTTTGAATTCCTAAAAGTATTGCTATCAATCCATCCTAAATTATGGCCAGTTAGAATGTGTAGGAAACAAGTTAAAATATGTAGCACATGAAAAGCAATTAGGAATAATGGAAAGAACACTAGACTATGGGTCAGAAGATCTATGTTCCAGACCCAGGTTTGACATTTTTTGTTGTGGGTAAGTTCCTTACAATTTTTGTGAGCCTTGTTTTCCTCACTGCAAAGATCATATGAAATCTTATATATTAAAAGTCCTGTATAAATAATCATAGAATATGCATATATGTTGTACTTAGTATATTAGTTCTGTCACAGAACACGTTTAGTTCCTACCTCAGCAACAACTTCCATTGGTTTCCAAAACCTAATGTTATTCCTATTAGCTTTTTTCTCATGTTTGTTTTTCTCACTAGGCCCATAGCTGCAGCTATAACTCTCTCTTCACTTTACCACAATCGTAACATCCTAATTCATGTTTCTATGTCCTGTTATGTTATTTTGCCCTTTTATAGCTTATCCAATTCTCATGCATCCTTCAAGGTCCAAGTAAACTCTAGCCTATACTAAAAAGCTATCACTGCCGACTACTTAGAACTTTTAGAATAGAACAAATTGTCTACAAACTTGTTGTTCGAAGTATGGTTCATGCACCAGCAGCAACAAGATCCCTTGGGAGCCTGTTATGAATGCCCCAGCCCAAAGCCCTGAATCAGAATTTGCCCTTTAACAAGAAAGATCACAAGGTGATTTTTATGCACATTAAATTTGGAGAAACATTGGTCTACCATATGCATTTTGGAAAATAATCTTACAGAATCACCTGTTTCATTTGTGTAGTAATTTTTTTCCTTAAGAAAATTAAAAAATACTTAAGTCCAGGAAAAATGTTTTATTATTATGTCCATAGTACAGCTTCTCCGAAATGAATCCTCATCACTCTCATTAGAAAGGGATACACTATTACAAACCGCATTTGCTGAAGGATGTATAATAGGTATATTCTTATTCCTGAGTACTATATATTGCTTGAAATTGTACATTTGTATACTTATTTCTTATTTGTAAACATAGTATTCTATTCTACTTTTTCCTTCAATATAATGGAACAAACAGCAATGATAGATGCCTTCTCATTTTCTATGAAGATATCAAACCTTACATTATTTTAAAAAAGAGAACTAAATAAAACTGTACCCTGTTCAGCTGGGAAGCTGAAATGTGATGATGCATAACCTGTGTTAAGCGTTTCAATGTGGAAATGACCTTGGCTAACCTGAGCACCTTTATCAATATGCTCTTAAGCCCCTCTCATTTACCATTCTGGTGCTTATTGACTGTAGTCTGGGCAATCTCAATATCAAGCTGAATTGGCCCCTTGTCTTAGTTCATGGATTAAACTACACAAAAGGAAAAAAAGCGTAAGCAAATGGGCTCATGGTTCAGACAGTAAACAGTTAATATCCTAGTAGATTATAAAAATCAAAGATTCAAAAGTGATGATTCTAATATTATATGCCAAATTACTATAAATACATGTCAGCTAGATTCTGGTGGATAAAACTAAACATTGATATCTTTCCCCACTTTAACTAAAATTAATTATCTGTAATCACAAGATACAAATGATGTGCTTGGGGATGTTTGTCGGATTCATAAGAAAGCCAGGCAATGATTTATTCCACAAGATGCCTGCCGTGCTCCAAATCAACCTGTCCATTTGAGAAGTCTCTTTTTCAGCCTTGTTGATGTGATTCCGAGTTTTCAGTGTGACGTTTGAGGCCAGCCAAAAGAGAACTGTTAATTGGCCTCACAAAATCCTCAGTAAGGTCCTGCATAATTAGATCAGTTTATACATTTTAAAAAGAGTGGATACTAGGAGTTCAATAGCAGGTCACCTTCTATCCTAAGCCAGATAAGAATATAAACCTGACCAGACTATTCAGCACGGACGTTTGCTAACAGAAAGGAGTCATGATTTGTTCTTTTAAAATATCTGTGTTCTTTGAATAGTACCAGATTTCTAACTGAAGACAGTTTCTCAAATCTATCTGGTCCTGATTTTGGCCTTAATTGCAGGAGTATAACGTATGCAATTAAAATTGTGTAATTCTTGTTTGGCAGAGAAGGAGGAAAGATAAGAGAGAGTAACTGAGATCACCTCTATTATAGACCAGCAAGGGAAAAGTCCCCAAGTGTTGAACTTACATGCCCAATTTCCAGGTGCCTTAAAAAAAAAAAAAAAAAAAAATTTTTTTTGTACAGTTGTTAAATATTAAAAAAAAAAAAATTTTTTTTTTGTACAGTTGTTAAATATTAGATAGGCAGGAGATTGGCCCTCTAGTAAATCTGGATGACTCTAATTACAAAAATCATATTTAAACTATCTGAAGAGCTCTGTGGGGAGTATTTTATGCTACTCTTGATGGATATTAGATCCTAATTTAAAATTAGAATGGTGTGTAGAGATTTCTAAAAGTCTGTTTGCCAAACAGGTGATTTACTGTTCTTTAAATGGAACAGTGGTGTTCTTGATTTTGCTGTCAGAAGTAATTAACATGCCATACTTTAATTTTATTAGTTGAATGCATGACCTGCAATGGGGAAAGTTATCGAGGTCCCATGGATCACACAGAATCAGGCAAGATTTGCCAACGCTGGGATCAGCAGACGCCACACCGGCACAAATTCTTGCCGGAAAGGTAAAATACAACTGAATCATGCTACTAATGATGCCTTTTACAAACTGTCTACTGGTTGCTCCATGACAAACTGCCATTGAAATTCTCTTTATATGATGTTTTCCTGTTGCAACATAACATAAAATTTAGAGCTCTCTCGATGTTCAGGATTCTTCTGACAAAATTGCTTGACCCATTATATTTAGAGGATGTAGTCTTGGGGAAGGAAACCCTGGCGGTGTAGTGGTTAAGAGCTATCGCTGCTAACCAAAAGATCAGCAGTTTGAATCTACCAGACGCTCCTTGGAAACCCTATGGGGCAGTTCTACTCTGTCCTATAGGGTTGCTATGAGTCGGAATTGGCTCGACGACAACAGGTTTTTTTTTTTTGGTAGTCTTGGAGGAAAGAAATTCATTATGAGCTAAGTCTGCCTTTAAGTCAGATTTGTAAGTAGGTTAGAACAGGTACATGAGGTTCTTATTCAGCATCAGTTAGTCAAGTGTTTGTCTAAGTAAATAGTATATATTTTACTTTTCTATTCATAAAAACCTTAAGAAACACTTCCAAACTGCACAATGTTTTCATGAGTGTCACAAAGTAGTGTTTGTTCATTATTACCAACTGTTATATTTAACTCAAATTTTTAATACAATAGACTTTATGGCAGTCCATTCATAAGTACGAGTTGTATGAAAGTCAGATGTTCATAACTTGGACTGTCTGTAGTAGCTACACTTTCAACTGGTCTTGGCTGACTTGGCTAAAAATTGCTGAAATCAGTATGGTCCTGGACACAGAGTGCACAGGGGAAGCACTAACAGAAGCCTCCTCTTCCTCTTCCATAGCTTAAAAAGGACAACCCATTCCCGTTGAGTTGATTTCAACTTATAGCCGCCATATAGAACATAGTGGAACTGCCCCATGGAGTTTCCAAGGAGTGGCTGGTAGATTCGAACTGCAGGCCTTTTGGTTAGCAGCCGAATGCTTAACCACTGTGCCACCAGGACTCCTAAAAAGCACAGGTGCCCATTAAAAACTGACCACTTTGACAGACCTGAGCTGTGGAGGAGGCATTATTGCAAAATTCAAACCAATCTTCTAGAGCAGCGACCCAAGTACTGTGGGATCACATGAATAATACCATGACCTAGACCATGCCTGTAGAAAGGGGAATGGAAGTTAGAGCAAATAATTAGCTGGTTACTTTTCATGGTGTGTTTTGAAATTGCCAATCTAGATAGCCAATCCGGAGAAGCCAGGCAATTAATTCCACGAACTTTGAACTCAAAATAGTTAAAAATTACGTCTCCTTTTGATCAGTCATTTCAGATGAAACTTTTTAGTCACAAAAAGTAGAAAATTATTTTTATTATAGAGAATAAAAATACAAATAATTACAGGGAGAATTTCGTTCTCACCTTTATTTAGCAATTTCTAAGAAGGTGTTTTTCCTTCTTTTTATCTCTTTTTTGGGGGGGAAGGGGTGGAAAGGGGGTGGTTCATTTAAGTGAAATTAAAACTCTACTTTTTGTAAGTGCATCTCTTGCTTTTAAGTGAGAGCAGAAGGGATATGGTAGCAATTAAAATCAAGTCACCAATTCAGGACTCTGTTAATTGAAAGGGTTGGGGGTGGTGGAGAAAGTGGTGTGATGGAGTTTGTCTCTTGCTCTGGTGGAGGTGAGGGCATGACCTCAAAAGTTTCTATTTCCAAATGGAGCTATCATTAGTAATAGAGCTGTTGAAACCTAACTTGCCGTTTGAACTTAAAGCCTGCCCTAGAAGAGGATCTGTTTTCTTAATGAGAATTCTACACAAGATCATATTAATGTAATCTGTCCTTAACTGGATTCTCTGAGAAAGGTATTCAGTTTGGGATTTCAACTAGTGGTGAGACACCAAATGGACCTAAATTATGAGTAAAGGGGATGGTACTCTCAACTTGCTGGAATATGTAGGTTAATAGACTTCATAGTCAATAATTAGCAATCCTTGTAAGGTGAAATATAGAAAACCTCTTCTTTTCTCAGCTATTAATATCCAAGGTGAGTGGAAAGTTATTTTGTGAGTTGAGAGCTGGGTGGTGTTTCCAGGCAGATTTACGTGACACTTTTCTTGGTGTGGTTTGCAGATATCCTGACAAGGGCTTTGATGATAATTACTGCCGCAATCCTGATGGCAAGCCGAGGCCATGGTGCTATACTCTTGACCCTGACACCCCCTGGGATTATTGTGCAATTAAAATGTGCGGTAAGTTAGGGGCAAATTTATTGCTTCCTTTTCTTCTCACAAACTGGATCTAAAGAGGCGATTATTAGGGAGACAGGTTAACAGTGATTTTACTTAATGCTTTAATGTTTGCAGGTTTTAATATTTTAAGAATGTGTTACATAATCCTACACAATTTTTTAAATTTTCATAGAACAATTATTGGGAAAGAGATAAATAGGCACACACATACATACATACAAAACATTTATATGTGTGATAAAGGCCTGAAGTCATGCCATCCAAAAAAAAAAAGAGGAAAAATCCATGAAGATCAGGGAGTATGTGCAGTATCACAAAGTCATTAGGGTAGTAAAAGCTGGGCCCTTAGATTCTGAACTTCCAATCCTTTATCCTTTCTATTACCCTGTTTCCTCCGCAGAGACATAACATGAACTGTCAACTGACTGCGAACCTCTTCTGGTAAGGGACAGAGGTTGCAATGAAGAATAATAAGGCTAATAGTAGTTTCTCATAGATACCTTCTATGCTAGCTGAACCCCACCTCTCTGGCTGTTCTTGAATGCAACCTGTATTCTGCTTCAAATTATCTTTTTGCAGTCCTACAACCCTTTTCTATACATTAACTGCAAGCCTTTACTCAACTCTCCTGAATTTATTTAAAAAAAAATGGAAAAACTCCCTTTCTTACTTGCTTTTTGGTATCCCTTGATGAATACTTGGTCCTCTCCTCCATGGCTGAGTTGTTCTTTTTTTTTTTTCACTTCTCTGAAATAATACAATAATTGGATATAGAAATGTTATTCCTATGACTATCAGCCTTATTTTGTCAACTGGATTCTAAAATGCTTTAAGAGCAGTGGAACTGCATACATTTAGTAAGGTATAATATTGTTATCAGTTGACTTGATGATATAAAGTTGTATATATATATATATATACACACACATAGATATACGCACACAGAGAGATGAAGATAAATAATCTACATACGATTAGGTACCAGCATCTCAGAATGGTAACATATACAGTGGTTAGGGCATGGATAGATATTTCCATATTTCCCCATAGCAGCATGATGGGAATATTCTTCTGAACAAGTTTAATTCAATATTATCCATACATGGTACTGTTAAGGTAAATCTCTTTCTTCTCAGATCTGCTAATAAAAGGAAATATTTTGACTACTGAAATGAAGCCCATAGAAAGGGGATGTTCCTGGCATGTGACTGCAGAATCTGGAAGCCTCTCAGAGTGGAACACGATGTTCCAGGGAAACTGAATCATTTGTTTTGTCCTTTAAAATAAAAGACAATTCCTCTGACAGTGTTGCTCTGTATAGAAGGGTTAGTTCCAGTCATAGACTTTTTAATTTTATTCATCTTTCCATCATTCTAGACTATTTAAGTCCAATAATCCAACTGTTTCCCTTCACTTGTAATGTGTCTTAGATATTCTTATAAATCTTCTCTGGAACGAGACAAGCATAAGTACACACTCGCGTGTGCCTGCGTGCACTCAGATGCACGCTCACCCTCCAGCTGGCACGCACCCACTAAAAATTCAAACGTTGCCCTACTCTTCAGTTCCGAATCAGTCTTTAGACTATTTTTTAAAAAGACTGTGAGAGGAAAGAAAATAAATATGACACTTCTGACCTGTTACATAGGCTTCTTCTTTTCTGTCCAAACAGGAATGGGCTAATTATGCAAGTAATATGCAATGATTCTGATGGCTTTGTTAAAGAGACGGTGGCACTTATAGGATAAGAATTCTAAGAAAATGGTAGTAGAGTTTATGAGCCAAACCTATATAGTTTAGATTAAGAAATAGTTCATTATAGGAAACTATTAGTTTTTAGACTATAATACATGAAAACAGAGACTATAAAATAAAGAGACTATACTGTTATTAAAATGAATGGAACAAAACTGATATTCTAGAAAGCATAAGGGATAATTTTTTTTTTCGTGCTTAATATGTGGACTTTTTAAAAAAATTTTATTGTGCTTTAAGTGAAAGTTTGCAAATCAAGTCAGTCTCTCGTACAAAAATTTATATACAACTTGCTATATGCTCCTGGAAACCCTGGTGGCATAGTGGTTAAGTGCTAGAACTGCTAACCAAGAGGTCGGCAATTTGCATCCACCAGGCGCTCCTTGGAAATCCTATGGGGCAGTTCTACTCTGTCCTATAGGGTCACTATGAGTCAGGATTGACTTGATGGCAGTGGATTTGGATTTTTATATACTCCTAATTGCTCTTCCCTGATGAGAAAGCACACTCCTTCTCTCCACTCTCTATTTTCATGTCCGTTCAGCGAGCTTCTGACCCCCTCTGCTATCTCACCTCCCCCCCAGATATTAGCTGCACACATAGTCTCACGTGTCTACTTGATCCAAGAAGCCCGCTCCTCACCAGTATCATTTTCTGTCCCATAGTCCAGAGGAGTTGGCTTATGGGAATGATTCCTGTCTTGGGCTAACAGAAGGTCTGGGGACCATGACCTCCAGGGTCCTTCTAGTCTCAGTCAGACCACTAAGTCTGGTCTTTCTATGAGAATTTGCGGTCTATATCCCACTTCTCTCCTACTCCCTCAGAGATTCTCTGTTGTGTTCCCTGTCAGGGCAGTCATCAGTTGTAGTCGGGCACCATCTAGTTCTTCTGGCCTCAGGCTGGTGGAGTCTCTGGTTTATATGGCCCTTTCTGTCTCTTGGGCTCATAATTACCTTGTGTCATTGGTATTCTTCGTTCTCCTTTGCTCCAGGTGGGTTGAGACCAATTGATGCATCTTAGATGGCCGCTTGCTAGCATTTAAGATCCCAGATGCCACTCTCCAAAGTGGGATGCAGAATGTTTTCTTAATAGATTTTATTATGCCGATTGACTTAGATGTCCCCTGAAACCATGGTCCCCAAACCCCAGCCTCTGCTATGCTGGTCTTTGAAGCATTCAGTTTATTCAGGAAACTGCTTTCGGTTTAGTCCAGTTGTGCCCACCTATCCCGTATCGTGTATTATCTTTCCCTTCACCTAAAATAAAAAAAAAAAAAATAGCTCCTACTAATTAGTGAAAACCCCTCTCCTTCCCTCCCTCTCTACTCTCATAACCATCAAAAAATATTTTCTTTTCTGTTTAAACTATTTTTCGAGTTCTTATAATAGTGCTCTCATACAATATTTGTCCTTTTACAACTGACTAATTTCACTCAGCATAATGCCATCCAGATTCCTCCATGTTATGAAATGTTTCACAGATTCATCATTGTTCTTTATTGATGTGTAGTATTCCATTGTGTGAATATACCATAATTTATTTATCCATTCATCCATTGATGCGCACCTTGGTTGCTTCCATCTTTTTGCTATTGTAAACACTGCTGCAGTAAACGTGGGTGTGCATATATCTGTTCGTGTAAAGGCTCTTATTTCTCTAGGATATATTCCAAGGAGTGGGATTGCTGGATTGTATGGTAGTTCTATTTCTAGCTTTTTAAGGAAGCACCAAATTGATTTCCAAAGTAGTTATACCATTTTACATTCCCACCAGCAGTCTATAAGTGTTCCAGTCTCTCCACAACCTCTCCAACATTTATTATTCTGTGTTTTTTGGATTAATGCCAGCCTTGTTGGGGTGAGAAGGAATCTCATTGAAGTTTTGATTTGCATTTCTCCAATCATGAGCATTTTCTCATGTTAGCTACCTGAATGTCTTCTTTAGTCAAGTGCCTGTTAATATCCTTTGCCCATTTAATAATTGGGTTATTTGTCTTTTTGTAGTTGAATTTTTGCAGTATCATCTAGATTATAGAGATCAGACACTGCTCGGAAATGCTTTAGCTAAAAACTTTTTCCCAGTCTGTAGGTAATCTTTTTACTCTTTTGATGAAGTCTTTGGATGAGCATAGGTGTTTGATTTTTAGGAGCTCCCAGTTATCTAGTTTCTGGTGTTTGTGCATTGTTAGTAATGTTTTGTATAATGTTTATGCCATGTATTAGGGCTCTTAGCACTGTCCCTATTTTTTCTTCCATGATCTTTATTGTTTTAGATTTTATATTTAGTTCTTTGATCCATTTTGAGTTAGTTTTTGTGCATGGAGTGAGGTATGGGTCTTGTTTCATTTTTTTGCAGATGAGTATCTAGTTATGCCATCACCATTTGCTAAAGAGACTGTCTTTTGCACATTTAACTGACTTTGGGCCTTTGTCAAATATCAGCTACTCGTATGTGGATGGATTTATGTCTGGATTCTCAATTCCATTCCATTGGTCTATGTATGTGTTGTCCCAGTACCAGGCTGTTTTGACTATTGTGGCAGTATAATAGGTTCCAAAATCAGGTAGAGTGGGGCCTCCCACTTTGTTCTTCTTTTTCAGTAATGCTTTACTTACCTGCGGCCCCTTTCCATAAGGGATAATGTTTAATGAATATTCTGCCAAGTGTTTTGGCTTACATATACGATGAAGCCTATAATGTACACTATGAGTCAGAATTGACTGGACAGCAACGGGTTTGGTTTTTTGTTTTTTTAAAATGTATACCTGAATTTTGTGGTGGTTTTAATTATGTATTAGTTTTCTATTGTTGCATAACAAATTACCAAAAATTTAGCATATATTTATTATCTCATAGTTTCTGTGGGTTAGGAATCTATGCATGACTCAGGTGAGTTCTCTGTTCAGAGCCTCACAAGATCACAATCAGAGTGTCCTCCAGGCTTGTCGGTCTCATCTAAGACTCAGGGTTCCCTTCCTAGTTCACGGTTTTTGGCACAATGAAGTTTTTTGTGGTCGTAGTCTTGAGGCCCTCAGCTCCTAGTGACTGTCTGACATTCCCTCCACATGGCCTTTTCCACAGTATGACAACTCTTTTTTTAAAGGGCTCGTCTGATTAGGTTGGGCCCACTTGGGGTCACGTCCCTGTTGATTAACTTCAATCAACTGATCAGAGACTTTAACTGCATGTCTGCAAAATCTCCTTACCTTTGCTTATAATGTAACCAACCTAATCACAGGAGTTGCTATCCCATAATATTCACAAGTCCCACACACATTCAAGGGCAGAAGATTAGACAGTGTATGTGTAACAGTGTGTGGGAATCTTGGGCCATCTCGAAATTCTATCACACAAATATTTACATGTGCTGGATGTAACAGAAAATTGATTGCTTTTTATTTTGATCATTAAAGGCCTAGGACAGCTTCCTGGTTATTACTCAGTCCCAATGACTTGAATTCATTATGAGATTTCGGTATGTTGGAAGAAAATAACAGAGATGATGGCTGTGTCACTTGCCTCTCTAAAGTTGAAGGGACATTTTGAAATTCTTGTTTCATTATACAATAATTATATTAGAAACTCATAATTGCCACCATTTGTTTAGTACCTGTAGATAGGTGCTTTCAATTCACTATTAATACTCGTCATTTCAGTTCTACAAAATGACTCCCATTAGGCCAGTGAGTAAAGGTGCAAAGACGTGGATGGGTGGAGCAACACTGCAGTATTCAGGATGTGGTAGTAGGTTGATGTGGGTAGGGCTTGAGGGGAAAATAGGGAAATGGAAAAAGATAAAAATTGGGTTGATGTGAGGCAGATCACGCAGTTTATCTAGTTGCCATGAGCATCACTGAAAATTAAGGAAGGGAGTGATCTTATCTGATTTGTGATCTAGAATTGTGGTCTCCAAAGAGGCTTCATGAAACCTAGGGGAACACAAAGATCCTCCTAAAAGTCTGTGAATATGGATAGTTTAAGGGACTCAAGTTTCTGCTTCTCAACTTCCATCTGAATTCCTTCCCAAAGTCCTTTGCCTGAAATGCATCTGCTCTTAAGGAGTCATGCCAACTCAACACTCCTACTTCCCCATTCACAACCACCCTTCTCCTACTTTACTAAAAAGAGGAAGACAACCCATTCCTCCTGAACTTTACTGTGGTGTATTGTCACACAGTGTTAAACCATTGAGACACTAAGCAAACTTTGCCTATACATTTTAGCAAAATACATTACCAAATATATATTCATGCTGTTTGTCATTTATGGATCACTAATAATTGTACTACAAATTGACCCGACAGCTACTAGCAACAACAACATATAATTACCCTCACTTTGCCCAGAATATATATATATATGTCTTAGAATCTTGTGGTCATAAAAAATTAAAAAAATAAATTTCAATGTATAAAAATCTTTTTGTTTCAGAGAACTATGGTGAGTGAGGAATAAAAGATTCTCAAATATACAATATATTAGACTAACATTTTCTGGGTAAAATGGAATTGAAAAATAAATTTGAGGAGAAAAAGTAAAATTTTGACAGTTATTAAAGAACTTAATCATTTATTATTTATGCAAGAATAGGTAGATATCAAATTACTATGGTATTTAGAGCCCACTGGATACATTTAAAAGAATGATGTAAAATTTTTTTGTTTAAAAAATGTCAATAATTATAATATGCCAGAAATCACATCCTTTGCAACTATTTAAACTCACCATAAAAAGTTTTCATGTCGACTTAAAAACATGAGGAAATATGGGTAATTTTTCAAAATTCTTTGGGTTACAGGAGAAAAAATATTGAAGACCAATGATCCAGAAGAATTACTATGTTTCAGAGTAATTGGCATGGTGGGGGCTGAGCAAGGAGACAGGGATCAGATAAGAGCTGCTTGCAACAGGCCAGTAAGAAACGAAGAAAGCGCAGACTAAGGCAGTAGGCAGTGAGAAAGACAAGGTGAGGAGGGATGTGAACAATATTAAAGAGGCAGAATGTACTGCATATAATGACAAAATCAGTACGGTGGGAAATGGGAGAGGGAAAGAGAAAAGTACAAAATATCTCCCAAGCTGTTTGGGTAGGAGAGATATTAATTCAAGGAGAATCAAAAAGAGTGTAGTTCTGCTTATATTGAGATGCAGGTGCTTGATGTCTGTGCTGATTGATAGCACATTCGAGTTCAGTATTTTCTAGAAGGTCATGGAAGTCATAAGTAGATACTGATAACAAAAGTCTTCAGCATAGTAGCATTTCCAGTGAGCATGTACAGAACACAAAGAGGCTCCTTTGCCCCTTTCTTAATAGGATTCATTCAACCCATATTTACTGAGCAGCTATTACATGGCAAACATTTTTCAACATGCTGGGGATATAGAAGTGAAAGAAACAGACTAAGGCCTAGGGTAAAACTTAAATTTCATAGCTTTAGCATGAATTAGTAAAGCGAAGATGCTACTTTAAGGACTAAGGTGAGCCTGACCCAAGCCATGGTGTTTTCAACTGCCTCATATGCATATGAAAGATGGACAATGAATAAGGAAGGCCGAAGAAAAATTGACATCATTGAATTATGGTGTTGGTGAAGAATATTGAACATACCATGGACTGCCAGAAGAACAAGCAAATCTGTCTTGGAAGAAGTACAAACAGAACGCTGCTTAGAGGCAAGGATGGCGAGATTATGTACCATATACTTTGGCCAATTACCAGGAGGGACCAGTCCCTGGAGAAGGACATCATGCTTGGTGGAATAGAGGGTCAGTAAAAGAGACGGAGACCCTCAATGAGATAGATTGACACAGTGGCTGCAACAATGGGCTCAAGCATAACAACAATTATGAGGATGGTGCAAGACCAGGCAGTGTTTTATTCTGTTGTACATAGGACCACTATGAGCCAGAACCAACTTGATAGCACCTAACAACAACGACATCAATAAAGCAAAAGCTGACCCTGCCTTGATATATTAGGGTATCCTCACCTTTCAGAAGTCAAAATTTTTGAGTACTGTTCTCAGTTAATTTTATTTGTTCAAAAGTTGAATAAACCACAAATTTGCTCTAGCCCCTTTGCTTCCAACCCCCCATCTTACAGTCTGTTACTGAATGTGAAGGATGGATATTGCTCCTTGTTTGATGAATGTGTGCCAGGATGTTCAAGGACAGGCCTTCTCAGCCCTCTTTCAGACTGTAGACCTTAGAAGGTGATCGCTGCCCAAATGGCAGCAGCTCACAAATATTCTAGTTATATACCTTTAACAGCGTTATAGGCATATGGAACTTCAAAGCATTGCACATATTAATAAGACTAGACGTTCTGTATAGCATCTGAACGAAGTACTGCTTTTCTTACAATTTCCTGCTGTGTTTATTTCATATTCTAAGTAACAATTTGGTCTATAGATAAGTTCACTACTTTTCGTAGAGAAATGAAAATATTTCTTGGGATTAACTTTATTTTTCTGAAGTGAACGTGAAAAGTCTCAGCAATTGAGAAGCTATCTTATGGTTGATGTCCCTTAGAAAATCTTGCTAATTATGTAGGTCAGTTGAGTTGTTCTCAAGCTTCTTAGACTGAAGATGCCTTTATACTCTAACATGATTAAGAACCCCAAACAGCTTTTGTCTGTGTGAGCTCTATGAATCAATACTTACTGTATTAGAAATTAAAAATGAGAAATTAAAAGAATACTAATTTGCTTAAGAATAATCATAACAACCTCTTTGGATGTTAAAAGCATAACAGATTTTTAAATGCAAAATAACTATATATTCCAGGAAAAAACAGGGAGAATAATGACATTGTTTTATATATTTTGCCAGTTTCTTTAACGTTTTAAAAGACCTCTGTGTTCTTATGTTTGTTTCTGTATTTAATCTTTTGTGATGTCACACATCATGTGGTGTCTGGAAATTCCACTGTACATTTGTGAGAGAATAAGAGCATAAAAGGCAAATGATATCTTAGCATTGTTATGGAAATAATTTTGATCTCCTGGATCCCTAAAAGGGTTTAGGGAGCCTCAGGTGACCCTGCATCACTCTGAGAAGTGTTTTTTTGTTGTATGGCAGGACGTTTAAGGCTGATGTGGTTTCCTTAGAGTACTCTAACTAGGAGATACCTGTTGGCTGCTCTAATTGTTCTCTACCTTTCACCACCAGCAACTCACCCAACTGAAGATGTCTTCTATCATTTCTCTGGTTTTCTTCATTTGTGTTGTAGGATGGTCTGTTCTGCTTCCTAGACTCTCCTTCTCATGATTGGTACCGCAACTGATCCAGCTTAAAATTCAAAAGCCTACAATACAGACTTCTCCTACACTTCTCACATTTATCCATCGCCAAGACTGTCAATTTTATGGTCTGTTCATTTGCCAAATCTATCCATTTCACTTCATCACCGTCTCCCTCAACCAAGAGACTATCATCTTTCAACTTGAATATTCAAATGGCCTTCCGAGTGGAGGTGTATCCGTATCCAAGATTGTTCCTTTCCAATCTCTTCACTGCACTACAAATGGAATGATGTTTACAAAAATCTGATTATATCTTTCCCCATCCCCAGAAACACACACACACATACAAATTAAAACCCTTTAGTAATTTCCTTGATCTTATGACAAGACAAAACCAACTGCCTTTAATTCCTTACTTGTGTCTCTAACCTCATGTACCACCACATTTCCCTCCATGCTCTCTGTTCCAGTCACAAGGGCTTTCTTTCTATACCTCATGTTTTCTATATTCTCTCTCATTACAGGCATTTTAGCTCTGCCATCCCCTCTGCCTTGAAAATTTTTCTCTTTCTTCCTTACCTAGTTAACAGCTACTCATTGTTGAAATTTCAATTCAATCATCATTTCCTCAGGAAAGTCTTCATTTGACTTTCTTGACTTGGTCAAATCCCTTATTATATATTTGTAGCACCATATACCCCCTTTTCCACATACTTCTCAGAGTCTGATTTTTACATTTATTTTACTTTATTTGGTTAATGATTTTACCAAAATTTGTACAATTATTACTAAGATAACAAGGACTATGTATGTTTTTGTATCCCCTAGTGGTCACTGTGGAAACCCTGGTGGTGTAGTGGTTAAGAGCTACCGCTGTTAACCAAAAGGTCAGCGGTTTGAATACACTAGGCACTCCTTGGAAACTCTATGGGGCAGTTCTATTCTGTCTTATAGGTTGGTTATAAGCCAGTAATCGACTCAACGGCCATGAGTTTGGTTTGGTTTGAGCAGTCACTATTGGGTGGCTATGAGTCGGAATCAACTCCATGGCAATGGGTTAGTGATTAGCACACTGCCTTGCACAGGGTAGGAATTCAACCAGTATTTGTTGAATGAATAAAAGTTACCCTTTCTAGTTAAGTGGTGGTTTTTAATTTTCTTTCTCTGGCGCCTGGTATTTTTTCATGCTTCTTGATTTTCATATGAAAACCTGGCTTTTCTCAAACACCTTATTTGTTTTATGCTTTCTTATCACCTCAGCTTAGGTGCTGTTCTCAAGTTTTGCCCCTCCTTGTGCAGGTTATACTCGTTTGCTGCTGGTTGTCCTGGTGGCTTTTTATTTACCAACAAAATAGACAAATCTTGTCATGGTTTCGCCTATTTTTTCTTCCTCTTCCTTCTCTCTTTTTTTAAATTGCTAGATGTTTACCTAGCCAGAGCCATTTTAGAAGTGTGACCAGGGCAGATCATTGACAGCTAAGGTTACTATGAAATATACGTTGCCATCGATAGCAAAGTAACTGTTCTCTTAGCAGCCAATGAACAGTGTCATAATATTCAGGGAATCTCTAATCTTTTAAAATTAAGTGTGTTATACTCATAAAGAATGCTGATTATCTGTCTGAATTTTATTAACTTATCCAAGACAAGAATAGAGATTCACAGACATAAAATCTTCTTATTGTATTCTGAGTCTGGAAAAAACAATACTATCCATACCCTTTCTCAAGAGAATAACCTTGTACTTGAAGGTCTTTTCCAAGTCATCTTCTAAGGAATAAGACTGTAGAATTGACATTTTATGAAAATCTTGTCTCCCGAGCATTTACATGAGAGAAGGTTTGGACAAAATCCAGGGGAAAGTTTCAGATATGATTTCTGGCTTCACATGGAAAACAAACGTACAAGCAATTTGAGGTTTATACTTTGGAGGTCTTTACTATTTTCCCATGTCAATTTTAAAACAAGAAGCTCTTTAAATTTACAACAGTCCCCATCCTGCCCTTTGTGGCCCCAAAAGCACAAGTACTGTTGATGGGAGAGCAGCTTTACCACTGTTCTCAATCTCTGGGGACCATCATAAAGGGAATCCTAGGTTTCAGTTGCTCTTCGGTAGCTGGAAATAAGAAACGAATTGGGTTGAACAACTCTAAGGGATAATCAGGGTATTTGTCCACTGACCTATGAAGCAACTGGATCTCACCTATAGGGTAAAGAACAGCAATAGCTTGTCATCACCGGAAAATCTGGCTTTTGCTTATTGTCTATGTAAAGCTTGCAGAACAATGGGTGTGGAGCACTCTAAAATACGTGTGCACTCATATTCTGAGCTGGCGTTCATGAACTTCCATTTGGGTTGTGTGGATCTCTGCAAGGCTTTGGCTAACCCTTCACAGAGACAATGGATCAAATATAATGATCTTGTTCTACTGGTCTCTGACTGTCTAGGGACAGAATGTTTTCCCAGAAATTAGCTGGTAGTTAATGCCCTTTCTCTCAAAAAAGTTAGCCAAATTTTTAAACTCCCTAACAAATATTGTAGGAATCAAACCATATCACATCCACACCAGCAAAGAGAAATTAACGTTCTAAAAGCCACCCATTGTGTCTGATTATGTTCTAACAGGACAGTGAAGGATTTCAATAGCAAATGTTACTTTCCTTAAAACATATCCAAACAGAAAACTTCATGTCCGTCATCAAAGGAAAACATTCCTTCACTTATAGGCCACTCTGAGGATCCTATAAATATCTTTGCATCTGCTTCCAAAGGGTGGCCACCACTGACACCCCTAGCAAAAATGTTTTATTTGTGAGAAACTCTCAGAAGAGTTCCTGGTATTTTCAATGTGAGCTTGCTAGATATATTTGCAAAAATATTTGCCTATGTGCGGAAGCAGTATTTTAAAAACATGCTGCCTTAGCTAAACTTGATCAGCTTTAGCTGATATTTGGAGATATTTGTGTGCTTCCCTAACACTCTGCTTGGCCACTGGAGATGCTTCAAAACATTTCCTCATTCAGATGCCATGTTAAAGTATTATGTCCAAAGGAATTGCTTTCCCAACATCTAATAGCCCTTTCCAAATCAATCGGTGTGAAACGTTTGTTTTGTTTTTGCACTAAGTTTTGATATTTATGCAGTAGAGTAGCAGAAGGGGTCTATTTTTTCCACAGTTCGGGAGTAATTTATTTTCTTTGAATAGCAAGTATGTGAGCAGCAAAGATCAAACATTTATATCACAGTTAAATGGTCTGTGAAAAAATCATTCATCATTGTCCTCATCAGATAATATTTATTATACAGCTTCATGAAGGTCTCATAATAACTCTTATTTATTGATAAAAACCATTTCATGAACTTGCTGTACTAATATATCTTCATTTGCCTATATTATTTACTCTATACATTGCCATCAGAATCATGTAGATTTTGTGTAATATGGTTATGGGGTCACTTCTAGCATCTGAATGCTGAATGGAATAAATGCAGCTGTACTAACTTCAGAGGGCAATTTTTAGATAAAGAAAAAATACTAGCTCAACAGTGCTAGTTTGTGGTTAAAACCATGAGAGAGAGCAATTTTCACTGAATTACAACATAAGAATAAGTAAAACTGTCAAGGTGTTTATAATTATATATTTTAAAGTTATAGATGCTCATTAAAGACAAAACATAATACTGCTGTTATTTAGATTATTTATATCTTGATGAGGCCTAACAAAAAGTTATATTTACTCTGTGGAATATTGTTTTTATTAGTTTGCTGTAAATGTGCAATATATCAATATAAGCTTGATCTTTTCTTTTACTTGTTTTAGGGTTATTACCTTTTAAAAACTCCTCCACACATGCTGCCTGCCCAAATAAATGACCAGTTAATGCGAATCATCAGAAATATGGTAGTTTAGTGACATTTGTCTTGATGAAATATAATTCTTGAGAATCTATTTAATCTTCTTATTTTGTATTTCCCCAAATACCTTTAGGTAATATCCTTAGAATCATAAAGGATTTGGGTAACCAACCTCAACTTTTTCTATAAGCCATTTCTTCCAGGTCAACAATTTTTGTCTTCCTGAATCAATATATTACTGGATTTAATTCTCCAGGCTATCGACTCTCAATTACTTTTTTATGGGTCAATCTGGACATTTATCACCTCCATTTGAATTTCTTTTTAACTGGTGTATTTCCAAGTCACATATCTATTCCCTAATGTAGATACATAAGAAATTGAAAAATATTTTTATTTATTTTTTACCTAATCGTGCTTTAAGTAAAAGTTTACAGATCAAGTCAGTCTCTCATACAAAAAGTTATACACACCTTGTTATGTACTACTAGCTGCTCTCCCCCTAATGAGACAGCACATTCCTCCTCTCCACCCTGTATTCCCAGTGTCCATTCAAGCAGCTCCTGTCCCCCTCTTCCTTCTCATCTCGCCTCCAGACAGGAGTTGCCCGCATAGTCTCATGTGTTTACTTAAGCCAAGAAGCTCCCTCCTCACCAGTATCATTATCTATCTTATAGCCCACTCCAATCCCTGTCTAAAGAGTTGACTTCTGGAATAGTTCCAGTCTTGGGCTAACGAAGGGTTCTGGGACCATGATCTCCAGGGTCCCTCTAGTCTCAGTTAGACCATTAAGTCCAGTTGTTTTATGAGAATCTGAGGTTTGCATCCCACTGTTCTTCTGCTCCATCAGGGATTCTCTGTGTGTTCCCTGTCAGGTCAGTGATTGGTGGTAGCTGGGTACCATCTAGCTCTTCCAGTCTCAAGCTGATGTAGTCTCTGGTTTATGAGGCACTTTCTGTCTCCTGGGCTCATGTTTATCATACACGTCTTTGGTTTTTTTCATTCTTCTTTGCTCCAAGTGGGTTGAGACCAATTGATTCATCTTAGATGGCTGCTTGCTAACGTTTAAGACCCCAGACACCTCACTGCAAAGTGGGATGCAGAATGTTTATTAATACATTTTGTTATGCCAGTTGACCTAGATGTCCCCTGAAGCCATGGCCCCCAGACCCCCACCCCTGCTACTCTGACCTTCGAAGGATTTGGTCGTATTCAGGAAACTTCTTTGCTTTTGGTTTAGTCCAGTTGTGCTGAATGCTCCTGTATTTTATGTTGTCTTTCCCTTCACCTAAAATAGTGTTTGTCTACTATTTAATTAGTAAGTACCCCTCTCCCTCCCTCCCCACCCTGGTAACCATCAAAGAATGTTTTCTTCTGTGTTTGAACTTTTCCTAGAGTTCTTGTAATAGTGGTCTCATACAATATTTGTCCTTTTGCAACTGACTAATTTCACTCAGTGTAATGCCTTCCATATGCTAGAGACATAAGAGCCTTCACAGGAACAGATACATGCACACCCATGTTCACTGCAGCACTGTTTACAATAGTAAAAAGATGGAAGCAACCAAGGTGCCCATCAATGGATGAATGGATAAATAAAAAAAAAAAAAAAATTTTTTTTTTTTAATGGATAAATAAAGTATGGTACTCAACGATTAAGAACAAAGATGAACCTGTGAAACATCTCATAATGTGGAGGAGTCTGGAAAAAACATTTTTAATTGAACTGAATCAAAGTTATGTAAAAGCAATAGGGCCGCTATGAGTCAGAATTGATTCGACAGCAGTGGGTTTTGGTTTTGGTATATATACAACTATTCCAGTATTTGGGGTGGTTGTTCATGTAACTCTTCTCCCTCTTCACAAAACTTCACAGAGCATCTCCAAACTTATGATGTGCCTAGTTTGCATGGAACTCAATGAAGTGAAGCATTTAGCCATAATAAACTATATTTATTATTTGTAAGAGAGAAATAAATTTTAATGAAATTAAAGAACCACTGTTTGGTTTCTTTTTGTTTTTTAATTTACAGTAACCTCTGAAGGCAGGTTGGATTCTGACTCTCCTTTGGAGAAGAGGTTCCTAATTCCAGAATGGGTTGAGTTAAGGAAATCCGTTCAAATCTTATACTGCTATAGAGAGTGTTAACTTGAATTTTATCCAGAGAGTTCCTGAAAGACCATTTCAGTTATAAAGGTAGTTGGGGAGTTTAAATTGGCATTACTCTATTGACCCATAAACATTTTCAGGTATGCTTCGAGAAGATATATAAATTTTAGCTGCTCAAGAATTTTCTGAGCTATAATTTAATTAAGTAAATAGTAAAGTTAAAAGGAGAGTCCCAGTGATAGTAAAATTGAATTTTGTACTTTTTTAACTTAGATACTGAGGGTTTCATTATCCCATGAAGTATGATAAACAGTGCAGTTAGACTGGATAAAAAGCAAGAAATAAACAACCAATTTTTTAAATGCCAGTACCAAACCAAACACATTGCCTTCAAATTGTTCCGACTCAGAAAGGCCCTATAGGACAGAGTAGAACTGCCCCACACGGTTTCCAAGGTTGTAAACCTTTACAAAAGCAGGCCACATCTTTCTCCTGCAGAGCAGCTGGTGGGCTAGAACTGCCAGCCTTTCACTTAGCAGCTGAACATAACCATTGTGCCACCAGGGCTACTTGAATGCCAATAAGATAATTAAAAAATAAAGATAACACATTGGCTTAGGATATATTTATCACTTTAGAGGAAAATCACGGTTAATACTATTAACAACTTCGTATGTATTTGAGCAACCTTATTTTAAGGGTAATTGTATAGTCATTTCAGAAATAGTGTCTAACTAGCATGTGTAAGTTATAGTTGCATATGGAAGTACAATGCCTTCAAAATTTTTTTCAAAAATAAAATAACTTGGATTTGAATGAAAGGAAAATTGGAATACAGATATAAAAAAATACATTGAGTTTCTTATTACACTCAAGTTTTACAAAAACTTATAAGTGATAAAAAAAACCCTAGTAATAAAAATACAAATGAAATCTAAGAGGAAGATGATAATACATGTCAACAGGTTTAATTTGTTTATATTTCTTTTTACCAATAGCTCACAGTGCTATGAATGATACTGATGTTCCCATGGAAACAACTGAGTGCATTCAAGGTCAAGGAGAAGGTTATCGGGGCTCCACCAATACAATTTGGAATGGAATTCCATGTCAGCGCTGGGATTCCCAGTATCCTCACCAACATGACATAACTCCTGAAAATTTCAAGTGCAAGTAAGTAAATTAGATGTTAAAAATTTCAATAGGCTCTGGGAGAAACAAGGCAGCGTGATTACTTTCTATTAGTTTCTGTGTTAATAGTCTTCAAACTTTAGTGTGCCTTTGATAATAAGGATGAAAGGCAGATTCCCATGCTGCCCCCTGGGATTTGGTCCCCATAAGCACTCTAGATGATTCTGATGCAGGTGGTTAATGTACCGTGTTTGGGGACATTTTTCTAGGTTGTTCCTGATAACAACTTTGCTCTTGCAGGTAGAGTTAATAAAACATTTAATGATAATGATAGCCATACATGTTTCAAAAAAGTGTGTTTCTAGATTTTTATATTAACTTTAGTGAGATTCAAATTTTTTTCTCTATAAAAAGAGGACTTTGATTTCAGTCAACATTTTAGATCAATAATTTTCCAACCTCAAAGAACTATAACAAATGTTTTTCTTAATCTAAATGAATGTTTTTCATTGTTTCTAAATTTGCTTTAAAATGTGGAGAAGTAAGACAGTTGTTAGGAAGAATCAAGCCAAAGAAACTGCCCTTAATGCCCTTGAGTGTCAATGATAAGGTTGTTACGTGCTTTTTCTGTGACTGCTTTTTTTTTTTTACCACTTGACTTTTGTTGAACAGACACAGCCATAATGCCATATGTTTTTAAATTGTCCACCTTGTTATGAAGAACATAAAGAGATTGCTTTTGAAATTTATAACACATATGCCATTCATAGTGACTCTGCTGAAATAAGAACTATAAATAACGTATATTGGCTTTGATGTAATTGACTTTTAATAAGAAAGCTTAATATTTCAGGATGAAAAACTATGAGCAATAGCTGTCCCATCCACAGCAGAGGACAGATATTTTATGTTTTTTTGTTTTGTTTTGTTTTGAAGCTGATTCAGCAATTATTGGCTTAGATGGTAAATATTCATATGTTGTGATTTTTTTTTCATTATTTCCTAATTACAAAATTTATAGTTGTCCGTCTGGGCTTATGTCCCTCATTTCCTTCTCAGCAATTCACTCTCTAAACCTGACCCAGAAGCCTCACTTCAGAAATAAATATCAAAGTTCAGATCAGAAAGCAAAGAAAATGAGAAAAAAAAATTAGTTCATAGAGACAAAAGGAGACAGTGACATAGTGTCGTTCACACTTTTCGTTAACTGCTAATGACTGGTAATACTGAAATAAGCAATTGTGTATGTGCAAGTGCCCAATGAACTTCTTTTGTAAGAAAAAGAGGATGATTATTGAAATTTAACTCACACATTTCATAATTATAACAAGTATAAAAAATTGAGCTGTTGTTATTGTAACCTTAAGCCATCCTTTCCTAACTTAATTCTTTGGTCAAAGTAATGAAACATTTGAAGTATCAAAAACAAAAAGTGAGCTGTGCTAAAGAACTGATAAAATGTGAAACAGGGTTTTGCTCCGAATATCAGTGCATTTACTGTTTGTGGTCTAGGAGTATTGGTCAATGGCCTATGTTGTATTAAACACTATTTCTCCCCATACTGAGAATCCAAAAAACAATTTTTAAAACTCCATAACTGAACAATATGGCTATGATAAAGCTACATAAATCATGTAATTGTCCATCCCCTTTAGTAATTGTGGAAACCCTGGTGGTGTAGTGGTTAAGAGCTATGGCTGCTAACCAGAAGGTCGGCAGTTCAAATCCACTCCGGTGCTCCTTGGAAACCGTATGGGGGCGATTCTACTCTGTCCTATATGGCTGCTATGAGTCAGAATCGACTAGATGGCAATGGGTTTAGTAATTGTAAACAATTCCTATTTCAAGTGAAGAGAAAGGGCTTTGGAAAAATATTTTGGCAAATCTAGCCTTTCATTCTCATTTAATCTTGAATAATGAGGTGCTTTTGGATTTAAATTTTATAAGTAAGCTTAAACTTATACTTTGGGAAGCCTGTATCTTATACCTCCATTCAATTATGTTGGCTTAAATTAACAACCAAAAATAATTTTACTCTACAATAATTCATTTAAAATTGCAAACTTGTGTAATTTTAAGTAAAATTTAATACATATATTTTATACTTACATAATTTTTGCAAATCACAAGTATAACTTGGTATAAGAGAAATAAAAGTTTTTTTTTTTTCCATCTTTTCCAACTAATAATTGTATAGGAAGTTTAAAGTTTTAAATATGGCCTTTAACTATGAACACTTGCTATTTAATGACCTTAAATGTTGGCAATCAATGTTCTTAAATACTTAAATACCACAGTTTATATCAAGACCTTGGACAGTTAAAAAATGGAATTATATGTGCGGTTGATGTGGCTGGCAATCTGAAACTATTTTGACTAGATAGAATAAAAAAAAAAAAAATATTACCTGTTAATTTCCTAACCATACTCATCCTTCTTCCCTTAAATGTTTCTCAGTTTCTGATGTTCCAATTAAAAAAAAGAAAAACCAAGCCCATTGCTGTCGAGTTGATTCCAACTCGTAGTGACCCTATTAAGACGGAGTAGAACTGTCCCCATTTTGTTTCCTTGGAGTACCTGATGAATTTGAACTGCTGACCTGTAGGTTAGCAGCAGTAGCACTTAACCACTATGCCACTAGGGTTTCCAATTGGGTATTGATAAAATCATAGTACTTCTAACTGGACATAAGTGATACACTGTAGTTTCCAGTATATTGAGTAGTAATTTAGTTAAATAATTAGCCAGGAATATATAGAAAAAATGTGCATGCTTACTTAGAAATAGCAATTTTCAAATAATAAAGTTTGCATTTTGTTTAATTTCAACCTTATATTCAGGTAAAAAACCTTTAAAAGCATTTACATTTCAGGAATATTAGCATAGTTTTCTTTTTTTCTCCCTTATTGGAAACTAAATTTCTAACTGAAGCACTGAAAAGATAAAGGACGCACATATATTATATTGACCAAACAGTGCTATAGTTAGATGTTCTATACTATGCTTAGGCTTTAGTTTTACAGAAATATTTACAAAGATTTCAGATAACTTCTCTGAATCAAGAAAAAATTACTTTGTAATTAAAAGAAATTTATGCAGAACATTCAATGAATCAAAGAAATACAGCATTCAAGGAAGAAATAGCTATCACCTTTTTGTGTCAAAAGTTTGAATAGGTTGAACTTTATTTTAAATGACAGTAGTTAATGTTGTTTCTACGTTATATGTGGGTTGAGCCAGAAAAATGCAATAAATCGTAGGTCAATTTTTTTAAAGTTGTAACGAATGAGAGTCTAAGTCATGAGAAGGAGTGATAAGAATGTAATGGTACCATTTCTCTCTTTCATGAAGCAGTAATGTTTGCATGAAACTCCAGGCCTATGGAAGGAAAAGGATACTGACTTCTAACAGCATTTATTTCAGTAATTTGGGCAATGTCAATTGTTTATACTGAATTTTGATTATTGTAACTATCTTAAGTCCAAAGACTTAAAACTCTATGTATAGACTTGCATGCATTCTGGAATTAGAAACGTAGTAGAGGTGACTTCACCAATGTAAAAACTCAGGCAATTTACGTTAACATGTTTATTCTTAATAGGGACCTAAGAGAAAACTATTGCCGAAATCCAGATGGGGCTGAGTCACCCTGGTGTTTTACCACCGATCCAAACATTCGAGTTGGCTACTGCTCCCAAATTCCAAAATGTGACATGTCAAGTGGACGAGGTAACAGCTGGCATTTTGCAATGTCTTATGATTAAATCCAGGGGAAATGCCTAAAGGGAGGACACATTTTATAGCAGAAGATCTACTTCTTGGCAAACTGGTTTTGTTGGCTAGCAAACAAAATCATCAGATATAAAGTTGGACTTCTTTTATATATTCATTTATTCATTCAACACCTATTTAGCTGAGTGTATACTAGCGACAGGCACAGTTCTAGGCACTGGGGTTATAGCAGTAAACAAAGCTAAATTCTCTGTTTCCATGGAATTAGTTTCTAGCAGAAGGAAAGAAAAGAAAAAGAAAAAAGGGTGAGGATAGTTCGTTAGTTTGGGGTAAGTGCTACAGAGAAAAATGCCCCAGAGTTAAAGGGACTGTTTTATATTTTAATGTCTTTCAAGATCTTACTCGTTAAGGTAACATTTAAGGAGGTCCCAAAGGAAATGTGCAAGTAGGATAAGCCATGTCATATACGGGCAAAGCATAATCTAGGTGGAAGAAACTGCAAACACAAATGACATGATATGTCCAAGCCAAAAAGCCAAACCCATTGCCATCAAGTCAATTCCAACTCACAGCGGTCCTACAGGACATAGTGTTTCCAAGGAGCGTCTGGTGGATTCAAACTGCTAACCTTTTGGTTAGCAGCCCACCAGGTTTTCTGTGGTATGAGGCAGTGTTTGAAAAGTTAAAGGAAAGAAACAAGTACTGCACGTGGTCTGGTCCAAAACTAGCAAAATGGAGAGGAGTGTGAGATGAGGTTAGAGGGGCATTGTGGCTCCAACTGCACAGGCCTTGTAGGAATTGTAGAAGTTTGCTCTTTACACATAAAAAGTGACTTTGTAGTAAGGTTCTGGGAACAGAAGTTATGTGATTTGACTTACATTTTAAATTGATCACTCTGGCTGCAGTATGGAAAATGGGCTGAACTTCCTGCAAAGACAGAAGCAGGGAAACCAGCCGAGTGGTTGATTGAATAATTCAAGCAAGAAATAAGAGTGATTTGAACTGGGGGATGGCAGTGGAGAGAATGAGTAGTAGTGGGGTTTGGAATAAATTACCACTGTGATTCGAAAAGGTGGAGGCCACTGAATATAACTGATTCAGAGAGCAATGATGGAGAAAAGCCAGATTAAAGTGGAACTAAAAAAGAACTCATTTGTTAAGGATAATAATGTTAAACTATGGGCATTTTGTTAGTACATAATGATGAAATTCTATTTCACATAAACTTATTTGTAATAGCATGACCAGTCCTAAATCCTCCCCAAAACATCCAAGCCAAACTTAAAGCTCCATTTCATAGGTTGATTCCTCTATCCATACTTCTCCATCTGTTGTCCTTTAATTGTTCATGAACAACTGTGAAACAGAGTTTTAGAGGGAGGAGATGAGTCCCTTATCAGTCCACGTCACTCTTCTTTAGCAGATTTTAAAGGTCAGCTGGAAATAAAGTTGAAGCCAATGATTAAGAGAAGTTTGGTCACATCTGGGTCTTCTGTTTCCCTATCTTGTTCACTTGAACAAGTACTGATAATTTGAGAGTAGTAGAGGGAATAAAAACAATTGTTTTATAAGCTTCTGGTGTGTATTAAGTGATATATGCTTTCATGTGCATATATCATTTACCAAACGGTCATATAAGAGAATACGAGAATTTTGGATATTGGAAGTTAAACAGGTCTTATTGCTTATTTAATAATCTATTTGTGAATAGATAGTGAAATTAGTTTTATGAAATCTGAGTAACTTACGTAAGTTCTCAAATTGGCACAGCTGACATTAGAATCTGACTCTCCTTATAAAGACCTTTTCATTTTTCCATGCTTTCTTCTTTTTACTCATTCTTTAATATTTTTTTTAACAACATGTTGTATTATTTTTTTAGCAATATATTATATTTGATATAGGCAACAATATGCTAGGTTCTATGTAGGAATTTAAAAACAAAGAAGTGACAGACCTTCAATTGAAGAAATACAGTTAGTCAATTTCATATAAATCCGTGAAATTTAGAATGCCAGTACATGCCATTTATTGCCAAGCTAATAGTATGAATTGCAGAATTTCTTAAAAATGTGATGAAACACTGCATATTAGATTATAAGATACATTCAAGGTGGTAATCAGAAAAAAGTCCATAGTGTTAAATATTTAAATGTATATAATAAAATAATAAAAATAAGTAAACTAAAATTTGAACTAAAAAAACTAGGGAGGAAACAAGCCAAAAGAAAGTACAAGAAGGAAAATAATCAAGACAAAAGCATATCCTAGTGAGGTGGAGAAACAAAACAATAGAAGTAATGGATAAATCAAAATGATGTTCTTTGAAAAAACTAACAAAATAGATAAACTACCAGCTGACTGACTCAAGAAAGAAAAACAGAAATATAGAAAATGAAATTTATCAAGGGTGAAATAATCATTAAAACAGGGAAATTATAAAACATAAGAGGCTACTTCACATACCTTCACATAACAAAAATTTAAAACTTAGATGAGATGGATAATAGCCAAGAAAATTTCAAGTTACCCCAACTGACCCCAGTAAAGAAAAAAACTTTGTTTAGTATAAAGGAACAGGAAGAACCATGGTGAAAAATATCCCTTGTTCTCGTTATCATGATGCAACATCATAAAATGTTAATTCTGCCTAAGCTAATTTATATATTTAATGTGATATTAATAAGAAGATCAATAAGTTTTTTTATTTTTCCTGATGTTAAACAGTATGATTCTAAAGACCTTCTGGAAATATAAACATGCAATTATGACAAGGAAAACCTTGGATAAGAAGACCTATTGATGGGAACTAATTCTAATACATATGAATGTATTTTATAAGGAGTTTAAAATTACAAGATTATAGTTCTGGGGCATGAATAAATTGACAATTAGAAGTCTAGAAATAGACCTAAGGACGTACTAATGTTTATTGTATTACAAAGGTGGCAATTTATACCACTAGGTGACATATGGGCTTTTAAAATATGATACTAGGCCAAAAGAATAACCATTTGGAAAAAGATAAAAATAAATACATACCCTACACTATGCCCAGAAATAAACCACAAATGGATGAGAAATCTGAATGTAAAAAAGAAAATAATACCGATACTAGAAGTAAACCTGGAAGAATATTTTTATAACTTAGATGTGGGGAAAGACTTTCTAATTAAGATAAAATAAGTGAAAAGAAAAAAAAAAATATATCAAAAAATCAAACTACAGCAAAAAGCTCACCATAATTAAAATCAAAAGACAAATGACAAATTTGGAGAAAGTTCTGAAACATGTTAAAATATACACCACAGATAAGCAAATATCCTTAATATTAAAAACTCTGAAGAATAAATTATAAAAAAATTAAATAATGGACAAAAAATGTGAACAGAAAGATTATTAAAAAATATAGGCAAATTTACCCTTCAGCACATTGAGATATACTTATATTCACTCATAATAAGAGAACAGTGAAATCTAAGTACAATGATGTTTCATTTCTTATATACATTTGTAAAACATTAAACGTTTGACAACACAACGTCTTGGGAAAGCTATGGGGAAAAGGCACTCTCATACATTGTTTTTAGGAGAGCGAAATGATAAAACCCTTATGGAATAGACTTTGACAATAACTGGTAAAATTGCATATGCACTCATCCTTTGGTTCAACAATGCCACTACCTGAATATGCATACGCCTCCAAAAATTTGCAGAAACTTTGCACAAAGTTTTTCATTGCAGCATTATCAGTAATGGAAAAACAACCTGAAAATGCTCTGATAAAGCCACACAATGGATTACTATGAACTTACAAAAAAGAATAATGACGCTCTCCATAAACTAATATAGAGTGGTTTTTGGGTATACGGTTAATTAAAAAAAAAAAAAAGACACAAAAATATGTCTTCAATATATTACTTTTTGAGTAATAAAGAAGGGGATATATGAATACATATATGGAATATTTATATAAACATATAAATTTATATTTAAAACAATTTTATAGTATACTATAATTTTTATTGTATACTGTAATTACTTATATTATCTGTATAAAATTCTTCCCATTTGAATATTTACTTCTAAGCCCAAGTTAGGAAATGTAATCCAGGGATATGTGTACCTGACTATTGAATACAATTATTATTTTTCTTTTTCACTATGTTTACTGATTTCTGTCTAAATGATTAAATTTTCCATTTAATCAATAATATTGAGATTTGTCCTGGTGGTGCAGTGGTTAAAAGATCAGCTGCTAACCAAGCAGTTGGTAGTTCGAATCCACCAGCTGCTCCTTGGAAACCCTGTGGGGCAGTTCTACTTTGTCCTATAGAGTTGCTATGAGTCGGAATCAACTTAACCGCAGTGGGTTTGGTTTTTGTCTTATGCTATGATTTATCATAATCACAAAATATATTTCAAATCCAGTGGCTGTATGCCATGGCTTACCAATTTTTATCATAGAATAATCTTAATGTGGACATACATTCGTAGATAACATTTTTAGATAAGCATAGCAAAGATTGTGAGGCAGGGGCAGGACTGGGCAGTTGTTTTGTTCAGTTGTACACAGTGTTGCTATGAGTCAGAACTGACTCAATGGCATCTAACAACAACAACAACAGAAAACATTTTTAAGTCAAATCTACAGTTTTGATTTGTATAAAGATAAGGTATATTTAATAGAAAGAGTCATCTTTTAAGTCTCCAGTATTACTTCAAAATATAAAATGTTTCTTTTTAAATATAGAATTCATCTTACATTTTTTAAAAAGCTCGATTTCTTTTAATGATATTTCTTTTAAGAATAAGGGTATTTCTATTAATGTTTAATAGAATATAAATTGTTCTGTTAGAAAAAGAAAAAGAAAACCTCAGAAGACTTATTAAAAGACACAGGAGCCGGCTTGAAGTGGCTCACACTGGGCAGATTTTGAAAATTTGGGCGTCAAAATGAATAATGGCAGAAATAAATTATATATCACATGGAATAAAAAGGGATTACATGAGTCCATATTTGTATTAATACTTCTATTAGCACTAGTATACTACTACTATTAGCACTAGTATACTACTACTAGTTGTTGTGTATCATCACTTTGATTCCTATGTGACACACCAGAACTGCCCCATAGGGTTTTAAGGCTGTAATTTTTAAGGGATCGCCAGGTCTTTTCTCCCATGGAAACGTGGTAGGTTTGAACCTTTGACCTTTCAATTATTAGCCAAGTGCTTAACTGTTGTACCACCAGGGCACCTAGTAGTAATAACTAAATGGAAAAAAGTAGAGGAGAAAAAAAAGTCCGATTTACATAAGAATACTGACTAAGAAATGCGAATACATGTTAGAAATAGAAAAATAACCACTTAACAGCTACCATAGTAAAAACTGATTCACATAAACTCATGAAAGTATGATTAAACAGAAATTTCATGGAAGTTTTTTGAGGAATAGGATATTCACTCAGTTTCAAAGTCCCTAACAGATTTTTGTTGTTGTTGTTAAATATAAAGCGAAAATTTCCTTTCACGTGACTTAATCAAAGTCATCATCAGTAATAGGACAAAGTGATATGTCACCTGATGTAATGTTCTGAAAAGGAAAAAAAAAATCACCTATGTCATATTCTTTCCAGATATCTTTAACTTGATTTCATTCATAAGATAATCTGACAAATCCAAATTAAAGGGTATTTGTAAAACAGCTGGCCTGGATGACTCAAAACGCCAGTGACATTAAAGATCAAAAATCAAAACACACGAATGTCAGGGATATATGAGTGCTCCTTATATTATTCTTGTGACTTTTCTATATATGTCATTTTTTTTTTAGAAGAAAAAGGTATACAATATATATGTCACTCTAAAAAATCTCATTTCTTTAATGTCTTAAAATGTCACACTCATTTAATTTTTTCTTTGACTTTTTTATTGTTTAAGTATTATTTGAATTTGCATAAACACTCTTTAATGAAGAAGAAATTTGGCCAAAAATAGAGGTATTGTAATCTGAGATATATAAGACTCTTTGACTTTCACGGATTTCACGGTGCTTTGTTTTTATATAGATTTTCATGAATTCATATGGCTGTAAAAAAATTTTTTTTTCTAATTCCCCTAATATTCATTAGGCTTCTTTCCATACATTTTATGTTTAGATTGTTATCTTGGGAATGGCAAGAACTATATGGGCAATTTATCCACGACAAGATCTGGACTAACATGTTCCATGTGGGACAAGAACATGGAAGACTTACACCGGTGTGTAAATTTCTCTCTTTCAATACATAGCATATAGTGATAACAGCAAATACGTATATATCAGTAAATACAGTGCTATCTAATAGAAATACAGTGTGACTCACAAATGCAAGTCACATATGTAATTTAAAATTTTCTAGTGGCCGTATTAAAAGAAGTAAAAATAAATAGGCAAAATTAATTTTAATAATATATTTTCTTAACCAACATATCTAAAGTTTCATCATTTCAGTATGTAAAAAGTATAATATTAATGATATTTTTTCATTCTTATGTCATAGTAAATGTTAAAACTCTGGTGTATATTTATACTTACAGTACATCTCAATTTGAACTAGCCACAGTACGAGTGCTCAATAGCCAGATTGCCTAGTAGCTACTATATTGGTCAGTGTAGCTATAGAACATCAAAGATGGACAGAGTTCTGCCTTCATGCAGCTCACATCCTAGTGTGGGATAGCTAACAGGATATGCTGATACCACATTATAAAAACCATAAAAGATAGCATATTTCGTTCTACACGAATACAAAGAAGTGACTACCCGGACTTACATGGTCAGGAAAATTTCCTAGAAGGGACATAAACTGGGCATACATAACAAGTAGGGGTTGGCCAAGGGAAATATTAGAGGAAGAATAATACACCAGGCAGATGGAATAGCTTGTGCAAAGGCCCAGAGATTGATGTTTGAACTTCTGAAATAACTTTCATAAGGCTGAAACAGACTGTGATGCAGTCGATGTCCAGAGAGAAGGAATTCTCCAGTGGAAAGATCGCAGAGAGGCTTGTAAGCTGTGCTAAGCAGTTTGGATTTTATCCTAAACATTACAAAGATTCATTAAAAGGTTTTAAGCAGGAATTAAAGAACGATGGTGGTGCAGTGGTTAAGTGCCTGCTGCTAAAGGAAAGGTCGGCAGTTGGAACCCACTACTTGCTTCCCAGGAGAGAAGACCAGGTGATCTGCTCCCTGTAAAGATTACAGCTTAGGAAACCTCTGACCTATAGGGTGTCTTTGAGTTGGAATCGACTGGATGGCAACAACAACAATCTTTTAGACAATGTTTCTCCATTTCTAGGCACAGGGATGTCATTACATTGCCACTGTAATTATTAAGTAGAAGCAAAGTGACAAAATCTCTCATTACTTTTATACATTCTGATTATTGCTGTCTATCTTTTTTTATAAGCATCCACGGAAACCCTGGTGGCTAGTGATTAAATGCTACGGCTGCTAACCAAAGGGTCGGCAGTTCGAATCCACCAGGCGCTCCTTGGAAACTCTATGGGGCAGTTCTATTCTGTCCTATGGGGTCGCTATGAGTCGGAATCGACACGATGGGACAGGGTTTGGTTTCGGTTTTTGGTATAAGCACCCATATTTATAGTTTTGCTTGTGATACTCCTATTTGGGTAGATTCTTTATGTCTTTACTTCCAATTTTCTTCTTCTCCAAAAATTGAGATAGGGAACT
Organism: Elephas maximus indicus; assembly: GCF_024166365.1. NCBI lineage: Eukaryota > Metazoa > Chordata > Mammalia > Proboscidea > Elephantidae > Elephas > Elephas maximus. Next base: position 51,557,182 of record NC_064826.1, on the reverse strand, counting down.
AATAAAAAGAGAAGATACAAAACAGAGTCTATACCACTTTCTCTAATTGTTTGGAATTTTGCTTTCATATTAGTTTTCAGACCAAAAGGACCCCATCTTCATTTGAGACATGATGAATATAATGCCATTGAATGTGTAAAGCTTGATACTCCTGAGTTCAAAAACAAGCTTTCAAACTGCAAGAAAAAAAAAAAATATCCCAAACAAAATAACCAAAATTCACATTAAGTAGACGCTTATCTACTTGGTAATATTTTGTTTCTCTTGGATGAAATAAGCATCCTGTGATGTTTGAAGTTTGTTGTTTATGCAGGCATATTTTCTGGGAACCAGATGCCAGTAAGCTGAATAAAAATTACTGCCGGAATCCCGATGATGATGCCCATGGTCCCTGGTGTTACACGGGGGACCCTCTCATTCCTTGGGATTATTGCCCCATTTCTCGTTGTAAGTATATTTACTAATCTTTTTCTGCTGAAATATTTTGGCTCATCTCACAGGAAAAGCACTCTTAAAACAAGGTTCTTATTGAATTGGTAAAACTATGTCCTTTTTCAAAGAGGGAGGTGGCTTAATATAGTGATTAAGGATGTTTGCTATAGAGAGCTGTAGAAAAATGATCTAGGAAAAAGTAAAAAAAAAGTGTTAGTGATATGGCTTCTGAAACAGATTTCTTCCCATTCTAAATTTCAGATACTGTAAAAATTACAGTGGGCCAGTCTTAGTATGTAGGTATAGTTAAAGAGTAAAATGCTCCCTTAGAGTCTCAAAGCACTGTGATTTGATTTACAAACCCAGCTAAGGGAGACAGAACTCTATAATTTTAAGATCTTCTAAAAATATTTTCAACTAACATTTTAAAACTAAAAGTAATGTGTTGTAGAAAGACTTTGGGGTGTTGCTAGTATTTGATTAAATGCTATTGCAGATAATTCATTTTTATTTCTATTCATTCCAAACATTAATTTCAATAAATATTTTTACACTGTCGTTTTCCTAATATTTATAACCAGGATTTATTTACTCTTCCCCCCTGGTGAAAGGCTAATAAAATTTATACTTAGAAGATTTGAGTTCTTATTATTTATTTAACTGCAGATACTGTATAAATCATTTCCACACTGTACATTTGTCTTATAAACTATGTAAAGGTTTTGATTCCTTTTTTCTAAAATGCTTATAAAATAATATTTAACATATATGTGAGGCTTATTAAATATGCAAAAATTAAAATGTATAATGTGCATATGTGTCTGTATATATATATATATATACAGACACATACTACATGTTAGGAAAATCGAACATTAACTACTGAGTTTGTAGTGGTCAAGAACTTCAACTCAGAATTTCTGGGAAAGGATTCCCTCTCCTTGGGCAAATTAATAAACATACTTATGACTCATTTTCTACATTTTAAAAATTATACAGTAAGAATATCCTATCCAGATTTTGTGAGCAGTAGCTATTGCATTGTAAGCACTCAAAAACTTAACTTCCATCTCGTCTTTTGATTTATTCATTCATTCAACTTTTTATTAAACTGCTATTGTGTGCAAATCCCTATAGGAGATGATACAAGAAAAATAAGATTTCTTATCCTCAAATAGTTTACAGTCTAGATGGAATATATTTACGTAAACGACTTCAAAGCAATATAATAATTTAATAAATATATATTAATACATGAAATGTAGAATGAGAGCATAGATGTCTACGTGGGGAAATGTGATGTTCATGAAGTTTTGAACTTGAGTTGAGATTTTAAAAATATAGTAAAAGAAAGCTATCTTTAAATTTTCAGTAAGAGCCCACACTTGGCTTTGAGACTGTACACATACACACAAACTTACAGGTGTTTACCTACTCTTCCATAGGCAAAACCATTATTGCTGGCATTTTTTCATTCTTTAAATTTAAGTTGAATTGATGCAGAATAAGATTTATATCATATATATTTTTCAGAGATGAGTAATGTGGTGGGGACTATGAGAAAAAACAAGAGCAGTGAGAATAGTATTTGATGGAGAGATGGAAAAGGCCTAGAGAGTGGAGTTTCTCAATGTTTTACTCCAAGTGTACAACAGAACAACTTAGAGTGTTTTTAAAACATTCAATACCTAGCCATCAACCCAGAATCTCCAAAAATATGATTTTAAATAGTGTTTCTGCTTATTCTAAAGTGTGTGAAATGTTGGCTGAGAGGAAGTTTTATACAGAGAGAGCACAAGTGGTACAGTGGTTAAGCTCTCAGCTGCTAACTGAGAGGTTGGAAACCCTATGGGCCAGTTCTCCTCTGTCCTATAGGGTCACTATGAGAAAGAATTTGACTTGACAGCAATGGGTTTAGCTTTTGGTATATATATTTATATATATATGCAAATATATATATAAGTATATATTTATATATTATAAATACATATAAACATATATGATCAATTATAAAAATCTAATTTTTTGATAAAATTTTAAATATTTTAGTTAAATCCTATAATGAACTAAGTAATTTGTTGACCTATTAAATAATCCAGTGCTTAGAAAAAAAAAAGGCTTCCTATGCAATTAAGCATAAATTGAGTAGTCTAGTGTTTCTCATCACAACAACTTAAACAGTATCACAACAACTTAAACAGTATCTAGGTATTTTTTTAAAAAATTTTCCAGTAATTGACTTCAGTGAAAAAGCCATTAGTCTGGCTGTTTTAATTACCATAGTCTGCATCAATCCTAATTTATACTCAACACTGACCTAGTTCACTCTAAGGCAAAACCCTGCTCCAAGATAAGCTAATTCATTTAACATACATAAAATCTGAAAAATGATCATAAAGTGAAACCCCTTAGCATATATTAATTCTCTTTCAATTCCTCATAAATAACAATCATATTTGCATGTATTATAAAGGAATCCATATGCCATTACTGTTATCTCCCCCTTGCCCTCTCCACCCCTTGGCTCATTAATTTGAGCTCAGGGCATTTCCAGGGATTAACTACCAGTTGGGGCTGAACAGTGCCTGGCTGAAATCTATGCCGTCAATTCTGAACAGCCAGCCATTAAGCTCCAGGAAATGTCTTGTGCCTCATTCATTACTGAGTAAGTGCTTCCAAATTCTAACATCTTCTAACTGTTTCTCCTCCCAGCAATTAAACCCTAGTAGGGAGTTTATAGGGAGTTTATGAAAAAAAAAAATAATAATTATGAGGTTTTAGTTAGAATTTATTTGCAGTTTTCAGTGTTCTTTTATTTCATACTTTTTTTTTTTTACTGCTGTCCTGAAAAACCAAACTTTGAATTATTCTAACAAAACATAATTATACTTGGTTATCCCTCTTTTTTTCCCCCTAGTGATGCTGATTTCTCCTCTCTAGAATTCTTGCAAAGATTTCTGAAGCATGCGCAGTTTCAATTATCCTCAACCTCATGAAAATGAAAGTAGCTTTCAGAAAAAAAAAAATGTAAATGGTCCAAATAACAGTTAAAAAAAAAAATGAGCTATGACTCCAAGCAAACAAGGAGAATTAGCCTCATTCATTGGACGGTCCATCACGTGCATCATTGGGCATCTCGGTAGAACGGAACAGCTCTTTGATTCCAGAAGTGTAATTCAAGTTGCTGACGGTCAGCAAACCACACAGCAAAGCCTCCACAGTTATAAAACAGACCACTCTTCACATCAGCCAGTATCAGTAGTCACATACCTATAACGCTGGCCAATATAAATTATACAAAATTACTCAAAAGAATACTACGGGTCGTCCGTGACTTCTGATGCAGCGGAGCTATGATGAACTGCACTTCTGACCATCTGATTGTCAAGAATACGTACTACATACAACGCTGCAGTGCATAATTTGCCGATGGTGTCATTCTCAGGTGTCCACTCGCAGGTGTTCAATGTTATGACTTATAAAGACAGTGATAATAAAAGTCAGTAATAATGACAACTAAAAAAAAAAAAAAAAATTGAGGTATTCGACTTACATTAGAACTGACTTACATCAGAGTCATCAGAAGGGTCCCCATTGTAAATCAGGGACTACCTGTATTACAATTTACCTTGAAAAAAAAAGTCAAGAAGTGTGGTAAATTATCCAATTCTTGGATGTTTGGATATCTCCAGGTAGCTTTTCCTTTACATAACAGAAATATATATATGAATAAATTGTGTACGTATATATTTATTTTTACAGGTGAAGGTGATACCACACCTACAATAGTCAACTTGGACCGTAAGTAAACTTTCAAAATCTAAAGTATCTCTGAATCTCTCTATATCAGAAATGATACTATTTTATTCATAGAAAAACATCACTGTATTAACTTCCATCATAAAAATGAGTTAGAACTATTTTTCTTAATTATTTTTTTCTGTGTGCATAAGTTAAGAAGTTACAAAGGCAACTGCACACTGAATATCAGAATTCAATTCTCAGAAAATCTACAAGATATTATATTTGATTTTTAAAGAACATTTATATTGGCTTTTAATTTGGGGCACAATGAATATCATGGGCCTTAACCAGAATGCTGAAGTCAGAAAGAATGAAATGGGAGAGGTTGAAAAATTGTGCAATCTCTCTTCCATTTAATTGTCAAAGCTCTTTGCATGCCCTCCAGTCTGCCAGGCACAAGATGACACAATCTGAGAGGCTCAGTTAGTCCTTAGTTTAAGAAGATCTGTTGAGTGCTGCTTATTTTTTGTTTTCACATATTTTTTGGGCTGAAGGAAGTTAATCAAGTGTTTTGATCTTAAAAACCACCTGTTGTGCCCCAGGCTGAGGAAACAAATAGAAATCTCTTCTAGACCATGGACAAAAGCAGAAAGGAACACAGAGGAAGGTCAGGATAAAGTTCACTCTGAAGAATTCTCTGTTATATCACTTGAACATAATGATTTGGACATGATAATTATGTCATTTGAAACACAATTTCAATAAATATCGTGTTGGCAACATGTTCAAAATGGCTTAACATTCTTATTGTGCAAATTCAGAAGTAATAACTAGAAATAGCTTTCCCCCCTCCCTCTCCCTCTCCCAGGCTATTGTTTTCAGTAATGTTTGGAACTAATCATTACAAATAACATTGTTTCATTTTATGTTGAGTTTGGGGAGGGAAATACAACTAGAAGCCACTGCCACTATCATGACAATCCTGTCCGCCTTGAGCTGACTAGTTATCTATGTTACTCAGCTCTTAGATGGGGGTACAAGTGTTTTTGGCTTGATTTGGCACTCTGGTCACAATATTTACTCTTTCTCCGAAATGTTCTCTGACATAATACAGGAGTTACATTTGTCTAGTTGTCATTGCATTTAAGAAAGCCAAGAAGCACTAATTATTTTAAAATGTTCTGTTTGGTCCTGTTTTCAGATCCTGTGATATCATGTGCCAAAACAAAACAATTGCGAGTTGTAAATGGAATTCCAACGCAAACAAATGTAGGATGGATGGTTAGTTTGAAATACAGGTAATTATTAATTGGCACAAATCATACATATCTAGGCTGTTCGCAAATGTATTCCCAGCAGTATGGCCACATATGGTCATGCAAGCTGGGCACTCAGTTGAGTGGGTACAAGAGTGAACTGATCACATTCCACTTGCCACATTGTGAGCCCTAAATTTTGCAATTTGTTCTTCCAGATATAGTGCCTTTTTAAGTATTCAGAAAGGTCCCATATGTGTTGCAGTGTCCCTAATTCCAAGTGACACTTTAGTTCTGATTAAGCAAAATACACAGAGGACCCACTTATACTCTACCATTAATATACCATAGTAAAACCAAAAAGCCAAACCTGTTGCTGTCGAGTCGATTCCGACTCATAGCCACCTTATAGGACAGAGTAGAGCTGCCCCATAGGGTTTTCAAGGAGTGGCTGGTAGTTTCAAACTGCCAACCTTTTGGTTAGCAGCCAAGCTCTTAACCACTATACTACCAGGGCTCCATAGTAGTTACATTAAATATGTTAATATTTTCCCAGTCTATAATATTATGACTTTATTTTCCAACATGTCCATGAATACCAGAAATTTCATATTTGTGTTCAGTTTCTGACTTTTTTCCTAGTAATTTTAATGAAAAATACCAGTAATTCTAAATTCTAGAGTCTGTTATTAAGAAAAGGATTAGCAAGCTATATTGATAGTTGAATATTCTTGATATTATAGTACTCAGTGTGGATTAAAAAAATTTCCTGACATCTTTACTTCTCAGTGCTCATAAGAATCAATGACATGTTCTATATAAAACCACTATGCAAATTGTATTCAGCTTAGTAATTATGTGGTAAGAATTAGGTACACCTACTCCTAACTTATCAACATGGTTAGCTTCCAAAGACCAGGTCATTATGCAAAAAATGGCATTATGAGAAAATGGAGGATGGCCACATTGAATCACAAAGTGGAGGATGACTACATCATTACATAACTTCCAAATCATATCATTAAATAACTGCCAAACCGCTAAGAATATTGGCCCAGCCAAGTTGATACATAACCTTAACAATCACAGCCAGTGTTACTCTCACCTCACACCTCAGCGTTTGTTACTGCCAGATATACGTCATTAATGTGGAAAATAGCCAGATGGTATTTTTTTTTACTATTGTAAATGCAAAATGCTGGATAAAATGGTAGTTGATAAGTGAGGAATGGGTGTATTGAAAATAGGAGGTAACATAAAATCTGATCTCACAACCTTCCATGTCATATGTAGATTATACTGGATGATAAAAAAATAGAATGTTAAAATGTCTGTCTATATGAATTTCTGTAAGAACGTCATCCTGCACAATACCCCCAAAATATTCTAGCCATATTTCCCTGTTTTCTAGATACCCCAAGTTTCTCCCCCCACCCTAAGCCCTTTTTTCCCACTATTTTTTGTGGCTTTCTTCCTCCATGTTTTGGGTTTGGAAATTCCTTTTCGTTCCTCAAATCCCAATTTGAATGTCTCTTCTTTGTGGAAACTCCCCCTGTTTCTTCACCTCTAGCCTCCAATAGTAAAGGAACAAATAACCGATTTTACACAGTGACATTAAGTAGGATAGAGGCAATTTGAAACTGAAGTTCTTTTATGAATAAGCCATTTTTTGGCAAGAATGGAATTTGCAATCCTTTGATAAACATATACCTCAGTAAACTTGAGATTACTGTAATGTCGTGAAAGATGGCCTAAAGCTCTCTTTGGTATGTCACTCTCAAGGAGGAATCTGTCAAATCTCATAAATATTTATGCCAGATAATTCTAGTATAGTAACTGTCCTAGGTGGGTAGTTCTGAAATAGAATCGTGAAACTAGCCAAAATATTAAAGCTGATTGTGTAGCATGAAGATGTAATAAAGGCCATGAAGATTTAATTAAAGATTTGGAGTGTTTAATTTTCTATATTGCAGAAAATGCTCAAAGAATTCACATCTTTGAGTTAACTAGTGATTCTTTGCTAATCTCCTAACCTCCAGGGAAAAAAAAAGAGCCATCTACTTTTGAGTTATTTTTACCAGTTGTAGAATGTACAGGGATGTTCCTTTGGTAATCTCTATTTAAAATTCACAAAGAAGCAGGTGAAAGTCTTTTTCATCAGGTTATAGTACTACAAGCTTTAAAAAAATTTTTTTTTCTTTTTAATCCAAGTTCTTAGTAATAACAGCTGTTTAGTTATTCTTCCAAATAGAATTTAAATAGAAATTAAAACATGATATTGTACTTTTATCCTCCTGTGTGGCAAAGACCGTAAATAACTGGTCTTAGTCTGGGAATCTTCTTGTATTACTCTCTGAAGCACGGAACATCTGTACTCTTTGGAACTATAAATTGTGAGAAGTTGTACTTTTTTCCATGTCTCTGCCAAAAAATAATGGAGTTACAGAATTTGGATATCAGTGAATACATGTAGTAGTATTTATTATTCTCTACAAATGTTTTACAGTTTCCTAGATGATCTGTCCTGCAAAATATTTTAAATTTTATAAGTGAAAAATTATAGTGCTGGTATTAAACTGAACAGATGCATTCAAATTCAGTTATGTCTAAGATAACATATCAGAACTAAATAACGGTAGTAAAAGAAGAAATTAGCATACAAACATACATTGGTACCACTAGATAATTTTGGGTTTAAATAAAATGCGAAATTACATTTTTTAGAATTACTTAATTTAAAATAGGTCCTTTTTTTTTTAACATTCTAATTATCCCATATTTGTAGCACATACTCTCTCAGAAGGGTAGAGATGCTGTGTAGTGACTGAATTCTTTAATTTACACAAAAGGAGAAAAAGTTTTCATCAAAATCTGATCACATTACAAAAAACAAAAGTGCTAGGTCTACCAACAACAAATACCTCCCGTCAGATAAATAGAATACTTATCTGGTTGAGTTGGTTTCTACATTTTCTCCTCTAATGGGTTTATTTTTAACAAACAGAGCCATAGGCTCTGCATTAATTGGCAGACACTTTCTGCACAGATGTTACTCGTTTCTCTTTCCTCTTTCTCATAGAAATAAACATATCTGCGGAGGATCATTGATAAAGGAAAGTTGGGTTCTTACCGCAAGACAATGTTTCCCTTCTCGGTAAAGTCTTCTTAAAACAAATATTTGTTTTTAGAATTTTTAAATATGTGTGTTTTCCACTTTCTTTTAAGACTAAAAGTGTTTATTTATTTTATGGAGATTGACAGTGTGGAGTGAACAAATCGATTTATTTTTCAGATTTACCTTACAAAACTCACTTTGACTTCTCTTGTACCTACTTACTGGTACCAATTCCATTCACCTCTTTTCACAATTAGCATAGTCTGCAGGGTATTTTCCAATACTCTAACTTGGATAAAAATATTGCAAAATTATGCAAGTGACTTAGACCTCAACCTCCTATTTGCACTCACTGTATCTAGATAGAAATACTTTTGCTGAATTACCAATAAAAATTTCTCAATCTTCACTTATCCTTTTTTATGTAAAAAGTCTCAATCATCATGGGAATAATTTTTAATGAAAATTTGCCTAAGGAAAAGATGAGGTAGCATAAATAGGCTTATTTCCTGATTCTCATCAAATTCTCTTGATGTATAAACCTTCAACCCCCATTAACAAACCAAACATCTACAAATTTCAGATAAATAAAGGAAAATTGTAGTAAATTATAATTCATACAATGGTCTTTACCTGAGAATGTTTCACAAGTGACTTTCTCTGTAGCAAATATAAGTTTTGTAACCAGCCATTCAGAATTCCAGAAATTTAAAAGCTCTTTCTGCTTATATATTCTTGAAGCATTCAAAATCTCCCTTAATTTATTATACTTAGAGTAAAAATTTAAATTTAGGTTATTTTACTGCCCTTATAAGCTAAAATAACAATATATATGGGTTATATTATAAAATTTAGGGTCAACTCTTACATTTTATTTATTTATTAATTTAGAAACAAAGATTTGAAAGATTATGAAGCTTGGCTTGGAATTCATGATGTCCACGGAAGAGGAGATGAGAAACGCAAGCAGGTTCTCAATGTTTCCCAGTTGGTATATGGGCCTGAAGGATCAGATCTGGTTTTACTGAAGCTTGCTCGGTTAGTTCCTTTGGAAGATTTTGTATTTTTAACCTAGACTAGAATTGTTGAAGTATTTTCTTCAGCTGTATGGCCATCCTTTCTCTCTAATAATTTATTAGAAGATTTATTATAAAGACCATATATCATACACATAGAGAGAGAAAGAGAGAGAGAGAGGGGCATTTTTAAAAATGAAGTTGGCCAACAGTCTAATCTTCCTGCTTTAATACTGAAAGCTGAATGAGCTGTTATTTGGTAACTTTACTATGTAAAATAATGATGTGGTTTTAAAAATATATGACAGTGACTCTTTTATTCTTAAATAATAGCAGAAAAATGACTCATCTTTCTACTATCTATTCTTAATTTCTATATTATATATTAGACATTGCTGCCCTTTTTTAAGATAACAAGACTGTTCACTCTATCTAAATATATGAAACACAAATAAACATTTTATTATATAAATTTTGTGTTGGCTTCATTCAAGAGTATTTATCATTATATTTTCTATTTTCAGGCCTGCAGTCCTAGATGACTTTGTTAGTACAATCGACTTACCTAATTACGGATGTACAATTCCTGAAAAGACCACTTGCAGTGTTTATGGTTGGGGCTACACTGGATGTAAGTGTTTTGTGAAAAAAAAGCAGTATCTAGCAATGTCATATTTATTTTATAGAAACCATTCATGTTTTTTTTTTTTCACCATTACCTTGTGCTCATTAACTGTGTATTTCTTTGCTCCATTCTAGTGATCAACTCTGATGGTCTATTAAGAGTAGCTCATCTCTATATTATGGGGAATGAGAAATGCAGCCAGTATCATCAAGGGAAGGTGACTCTGAATGAGTCTGAAATATGTGCTGGGGCTGAAAAGGTTGGATCAGGTCCATGCGAGGTAAAAAGGGAGTCCTTCAATAAGAATGTATGGTATCGATAGCATAGTTTCTCATGTTTACTTTTTTCTCTGTGTATTTTTCTCAAATCAAAATCACTGTGTTCTAATCTGTTCTAGGAGAGAATTGGGGAAGGTAACCCAATTCAGTCCCTGCAAATTTCTTTTAACTTAACAGTAAGACAACCCAGGCTTCATTAATAGCAAACTGCGATGGCATTTTTCTCTCAAAAACAATAAACAAATGTAGCTAGAACTCTAAGGGAAAACTATTCAAATCATAAATATCCAATATGCAGTTTGATAAAATAGCTTGCATTTTTCTAAATTTATCTTCCCCAGATTTTCCTAAATGAATCCCACTAGTTATTAAAAGATGCATGGCTGGTATTAAATTTTTCCATGTGCTTTTGGTTAGTCTGGTGTGTGTGTGTTAAAGAAATTTTGTTTAAAGAAAACCTAAAAGGTCAAAGTTTTTGACTTTAAGAGCATGCATATTTTCATTTGCTAGGCAACTCTTCTTTTAACTTGGAAGGGTTCCTTTCCCTATTTTACATAGACAAGCTGTTAAACTATTATTATAGATTTTCTAATTTGAATGTGAGAGACAAGATCTCTAAACTTAAGAGTTGTGGAAGTGGGGAATACTATGTGTAACAAGGCATAGAATGAGTTAACTAATAGTGAAATGTCCTTTAACATGGAAGGAGGACATGCAGGAAAATGTCCTAAATACAGAGCAAAAATATCTAGGTAAAAAAAAAAAAAAAAATTAAATGTATTGCTCTGTGGTCTCCTCCCTGAAAAAAAAAAAAAAACAGTTTACTAAGATGAAGAATTTTGAGAACTGCTCCAAATAATATGGTTGGAAACAGATTATGTGATTATAACTACTTTTTAATTTAGTGTCTTTCTAGGAAATCATATTACTAAGAAATAAATATGCACCTCCCCTCCCCATCAAGAGATTCAAGCTGGTCTCAATCTTAGATGTCATCTAGGAAGTTGTGTACTTATTACAATCTTATTGCCAGTACTAAAATACCTTTAAAACTGCTCTTCAGGAATGGCCTTTAATCGGGTTTATCATTTTTGCATTCTTAATGTAGTTTTCTTACTTTAGCATTATTTTCCCCTTATCCTGTATTTGTCATTTCTTATCTTTATTGACAAGTCTTGACTTCAAATTGATTCTGCCACTTCTCAAAAGTGTGCTTATCCTCCAGAATGTTCTATTTCCTACATCATTGACATTTGTTGCTGTTAGGTGCTGTCAAGTCAGCTCTGACTCACATCAACCCTATGTACAACAGAAGGAAACACTGCCTGGTCCTACACCATCCTCACAATCATTGCTATGTTTGCATTATTGCAGCCACTGTGCCAATTCATCTCATTAAGGGTCTTCCTCTTTTTGTTGACCCTCTACTGAGCATGATGTCTTTCTCCAAGGCCCGGTCCTTCCTGATAACATATCCAAAGTACGTGAGATGAAGTCTTGCCATCCTTGCTTCTAAGGAGCATTCTGGCTGTACTTCTTCCAAGACAGATTTGTCCATTCTTCTGGCAATCCATGGTATATTCAATATTCCTAGCCAACACCATAATTCAAATGCATCAATTCTTTGTTCTTCCTTATTCACTGTCCAGCTTTCACATGCATATGAGACGATTGAAAACACCATGGCTTGGGTCAGGTGTGCTTTAGTCTTCGAGATGACATTTTTGCTTTTTCAGCACATTAAAGAGGTCTTTTGCAGCAGATTTGCCCAGTGCAATACATCATTTGATTTCTTGAATGCTGCCTCCAGGGGTGTTGATTATGGATCCAAGTAAAATGAAATCCTTGATAACTTCAGTCTTTTCTCCATTTATCATGATGTTGCTTACTGGTCCAGTTGTGAGGATTTTTGCTTTCTTTATGTTAAGGTATAGTCCATACTGAGGCTGTAATCTGATCTTCAGCAGTAAGTGCCTCAAGTCCACTTCACTTTCAGCAAGCAAGGCTGTGTCATCTGCATATCACAGGTTGTTAATGAGTCTTCCTCCAATCCTGATGCTGCGTTCTTCTTCCTATAACCTAGCTTCTCTGGTTATTTGCTCAGTTTACAGATTGAATAAGTATAGTGAAAGTTTACAACACTGACCTGACACAAACTTTTCCTGATTTTAAATCCTGCAGTATCCTGTTATTCTGTTTGAACTGACATTTAAAACTATGTAATTCAGCTACTGAAGGAAATTAGAAAAAGAAATTCCCCCAAGTGTTTATATAATTGCATCACAATACAATAATAGTAGAATAGAATCACATTTAGTGAAAATCTTTCAAAGTGCTTTGAAGAGTTCTGAACTCATTCATATCAGTAATCACTGGTGTATTTATTTGAAAATCATTTTTCTTCTTCTTTTTTTTTTTTTTTTTAACCTAATGTGACATAATTCATACCAAGTTCCTTAGAACAAACTACTCTTCCTCACTATTTGGGCTCTTACCCTTCCCCCTTTGATTTTCTCCATCTTAGAATGTCCGTGGCTCTCTTCTTTCAACCTGCCTTGCAGGACAGAATTATAGCAGTGATTTAATCTGTTTCACCACATTAATGTTGTGAGAAAATTAGAGAGTCCTAAACACTCTTCCCCACGTATGGGGCCAAAAGCCAGTCATTGCATCTGTAGGAGACTGCATGGTGGATGCAAGTGATACAGCACCTTTGTGATGATTATATATAACAATATACGTAAACAAATGTATAACTACCTATGAATAAATAGCATGTGTATGTACAAATTTGTATATATATATATATATATCTCAAAAGCAAAGAAAACCAAACCTGTTGCTGTCAAATCAATTCCAACTCATAGCGACCCTATAGGACAGAGTAAAACTACCCCATAGAGTTTCCAAGGAGCAGCTGGTGGAATAGAGCTGCCAACCTTTGGTTAGCAGCCATAGCTCTGAACCACTGTGCCACCAGGGCTCCACACACCCAGGTACACACACACACACACAAATGTCTCTCTCTCGCATTTATATGTAACAATACAGTAGGGTTACCACACAAGAGGTGATATAAAAATCATAAACTACTCTGTAGAAATGAAGTAACTTTCAAAAGAGAGGTTCTATACATATATTAACTGCTAATACCAACAAGAAGTGGAGGAAAATCCCTTCTGTATGCTAGGAAAACCAATTTTAAAGGAGCAAATGAAATTATTTTATCAACTCTATAAGTTTTTATTTAACTTTTAAAGATCATCCTGGGGTTGGAGGTGGAGAAAGAAAAAAAGAGCTTTAGAAATAAAAGAAAATTTAATGCAGTATAATCATTAAAAGTGTATGATTACAAGTGGATTTCTTTTTTACTTATGCGTTCTGCATTTTCCAAATTTTCTGTATTGAACATATTTTGAACACTGGAAGAAAATAAAAATAAGTATAAAAATCTACCTTGTTAAATAATTATCAAATATAATGGTTGTGTATATTAGCTTGCATTCAACCAAGGCAAAGTATACTTTAAAACGTGAGTGAATATTTTAGAAAAGACAAAGTCATTCTTAAGCGAAAACTACACATAACAGAGTACTTTGGATTTCTGCACTTTCTTAATTGGCCAATTCAACAGAAAGACAACCCATGACACAGAGTTTTTTTACTTCAGTTGTAGCTATTTTCTTTGTTTTCATATGCGCCTTTGAGATACAACATAATATAGGATAACTCTAAGGACTTTTCTTTTTTTTTTTTTTTTTCAATTGCCAATATAATACTTTGTCGTTCTTGTTGTTTCCTGTTTTCTTCCTAGGGGGATTATGGTGGCCCGCTTGTGTGTGAACAACATAAAATGAGAATGGTTCTTGGTGTCATTGTTCCTGGTCGTGGATGTGCCATTCCAAATCGTCCTGGTATTTTTGTCCGAGTAGCATATTATGCAAAATGGATACACAAAATTATATTAACGTATAAAGTAACACAGTCATAGCTGAAGTGTGTCTGATGCTTCCATCAAGAGAGCTCTTTTTTACATGAAGATTTCAGAGAATGTGGAATTAAAATGTCACTTACAACAACCTGAAGACAACTACTTGAGTGTCAATTTTGTTAAGATACTCATTAATATTTGTGGATGTTTCTTTTGTTTTGTTTGTCATTGCTATTTTGTAAATGTTGAAGTGAATTAAGGTACCTGCAAGTGTAGTAACACATCTCCTGAAGATACTTGAATGGATTACAAAATGCAAAGGTATAATCACTAGATGATAAAAGATTTAAGGGAAAAGATCTACGCTGCTTTCCAAGGTTAGATCCTTAATAAGGCATAAACCACAAGCTACATGTTATTTTAACCTCACCACAACCATTTATTACCTTATGTCCTTAAATTGTAACTTTATATTAAATTATATTCCCTTTCATATGCCACAGATTATATTTCATGCATTTCTCCTCACCCTGTATCCTGCTATACAACTACACAAACATACTTTAGCAAACACCCCCATACCCCCATGCCTGGGTACACATGTATATACATTAGAGTTCAAATTGCATTGTATCTAATGTAACCTAAACCATTTTAAAAGTGTGTACCTTAATTTCTAAAGAACAATAGAAATATTAAGAAAAGGTGCAAGATGGAAGAGCCTAGGTCCTTCTTCATATATAATCTGCAGCTGAATTTCACTGATTGGCACTTAAGGTGTAGTCATGATCCACAGAGTTAAAGGATGCCTAGTCCAGGTGTTTACATATATTTGTAATCCTAGTTATTTTATGTAGCTTCTAATTCTTACATGGAAGAAGAGTAATATGTATGTTTGTGTTATTTCTTTTCTCCAAACTTAACCCAATTATTTTATGCAAGATGTTTTCTGATCTACTTTTCTAAATCATTTCTTAGCTTCATGTCAAGATAAAGAAGTTAAAAGTATTTTGGTCATTAAATATAATTTTAAGATGAGCCGATGTGATTGGCTTTTAGCTCGCTCTCTTTATAGTTTCAAAAATTATTTAAGGGAAAATTTCTACGTATCTCCAAAGTTTTGTAAAGCTCATTGTCAATTCATGCATTGAAGCATATATTGGAAAAAAAAATACTTTTCTCACTTGCAGATCTTTTAGCCTAATATAATAAAGTTTTACTCATATAAAAGGAAAAAAAAATAAGGAAAGGAATTAGCTTGTCTAAAAATTGTATTCAATTATTTTTTTAAAAGTAGAATTGAATTTGCTGAATGAGATATTTTATCAAGATATCTTCATTTTCCCTTACTTCATTTTACACAGATCTTTCCTAATGCCACGAAAATATTTATTCAATTTCCTTATTGTGGTATCATAATAGCCAAGTTATTGTATTAATTATCATATTTGTCACAATTGGTTAAATCATATATTTTTCAAGAAATGGGATAACAAAGGATAGACTTCCTGAATTTTCACATCTTCCAGTTCAAAAGACCTGTATCCCCATTTCTCTGACTTGATTCCTTAAATGATCTCTATTAAAGCCAGGAGACTGAACGATGCTCACAAAGCTCTACAGAATTCTGTTCAGTCTTGAATAAAACGGTTTTAAATTTACTACAGGGCTTAATCTACAGAGTATCAAAATTCACATGCCTATTTTTTTTTTTTTTATCCAGATTGTGCCTTATTTCTCTGTAAATGGTATGTGGTGATATCAAGAAACTTACAGGGGACACAAAGAGAACTCCAACAAGTTACCAGTCCATACCATCTTATCTGGTTGTATTCTTGCTACTCTTATAAAAACCCATTATACAACACATAATTTTAATCAAAACACATAGAAATTTCAAAAGCATATTGTCTAAATATTAAACTATTTTTTTTATGTAGTTTTCTTCTTTTTTTTCCTCTGTCTTGACCACATTATATTAACTCCCATAGTTCCCCCCCCGACCCACTGACCTGGCCTCATTTTATTAATACACATAGTAATGATATTTGTAAAATATTTAGACAAATTTCAATACTTTTTAAATACTTCCTTCATATCTTTCCCTCTAAATTTCCATGCAAAGAAAGATAGGGACTACCCAGGTATTAGATGAAGTTAACTCTTAGGCATTTTGAACTCTGTGTTTTCAATTTGATTAGAGGATAAAAACAGCACCAGTGAATCTTCAAGTGTAGTGTACAAAGCAGTTCTTTTTTCCAGGGCAGGTTTCCTTTGTGATAGAAGGAAATTGGTGGAATGGACAATGAAAGATGAACAAGATCCGTGCTATTTTACGTGGTACCCACTGCCCACTAAAGCAGTGGGTTTTACATGGTAGGACAGGGTATAATCATCCCATTAATCTCTGGTGAAAGATGCTATTTACTGGGTACACTATTTACTTTTTCTTAACCAACTGCAAAAAATGAAAAAGCCCAATTTATCGCAAAATCCACTTTATTTCAAGTCATGTACAAAATGACCGTTAAGCAGTTTTCAATGTTATTTTTGTTTTATTGCTTGAGTAATGGTTATGTGATGTTTTAATTATAGACATTTTCTTATGTCTACTGGGAATAGAAATGTAAAATGAAAATATTTGTCATAATGCCTCTGCCGTGCAGAAGGGATGATAATCCTTTTGTATACATCTTTAGTTTTATTGTAAAATATGTAATGACTTTTGCCTATTAGCTGTGGGCAGGTCCTCAGTAAAAATGGTTTATATTGAGTCAATCTCTAGTATTAACAGGCTCTTGCTTGCTATCTGAGTGTTTCTATGGAAAATGTGAGACACTGGAAGGCAAGAAAAAATAACAATAATGGCATGTGATAGCAAAACTGAATTTCACTTATTCCTGTGAATATTTCTTGTTGGTACCAATGGTACTGTACAAAGTGAATGTTATAGCCACAGCATTCTCTTCAAAAGAACATTGTCAAGATGTGAGAAATTGCTATCAGGCATTTTCTTGTTGTTTCTAAACAATCTTTTAAAAATGAAAAACTGTTATTGTAATATCGTAACCAGGAGGTAGGGAATACTTTGTGAGGTCTTATACTGAAAAACCTAAAATTGACTTACAAAGTTTCAAAAAATAACTACTTTGAATCAATTATATCAGGGGTTGTATGAAGAAATTACTTTTCATGATAAAGTCCCAAAAGAATTTATCTTTCAGCACTCATCTGAATTCAGAACTAAGAAGTTACTAATACAAAATAAAACAAAAACAAACAACAGTGACAAAAATAAAGAGTTAAAAATCTTTGGACACTATAAATCTTGACAGTGTAACTTTTAAGTAGTTTTATTTCTATTTGTATAGAAAGTTTCTGTCTTTAGGAAACTAAAAATGGAATACTGTGGATGTTATGACTGTTTGTCTTGTATGTAAATAGAAAATCGATAAGCTGCCTATTGAGTGGTATAGCTGGATGCTTACCCAAAAAAGGGAACACTGTGGTTATGACTTGTATTATAAAGTTTCTGTAGTTAATAAAGTTGTTATTTTTGTAACCTTGCTTATATTATTATTATTAATAAAATATTTTATCAAAATTCTCCCTTTCTTATAATTATATTCATGGACATATTAAAACTTTCCCTAGGACTTTCATAGTGAAAACAACAATGGCAACATTGATTTCACTGACAGAAATTACTTATTCCTCTTTGCAAGAGATGTCATGTAATTTGTTTATAGAACTAAGACAAAAAAATTTTACCCAACCTCTATCCACAACAATCTCAGTGGTTTCCAGTAAGCCACTAATCTCAAAGCAACCCAATTTTCTTTGTGAGCCCATCCTCAACCTCCTTATCTAGAAGTCAGCACTTCTTCAGCCTGCTGCTGTGTTCGTGTATGCTTCCTTTTCACTTCTTACAATAGTCTGCCTATGAGTGCATTAGATTTGCCTTGTTTTATTTTCGAATTTGTCTCTTCTACTATAAAATGTAAGTGTAAGTATTCAGTCAGTCTTATTTGCTAGAAGGATGCAATACGATGTAACTTGCTAATATGTGCAAAATATTGTCATGAATGATTAAATTCCTTTACCGTATCATTATATATTACAAAAAAAAAGGTAGTTTTAAATGATCTTAATCTGTAGTACCCCTTCAAAATACGAATTAACTTCATAATAAATATGAATCATATTGATTCATTTAATTTAAGTTAGAAGCAAGTTTGGAAGAACTAATTTGAATGATCTAACCAAAAAGAGTCCTGATTATCTCAAGTTATATTATACCATCCTATCCCCATAAAAGTTAGCTCTACTCATTCTTTTTGGCATAGTTATGGATCTCCAACAATGACTGATGCATCTAATTCTATAGAATATGTTAAAATATCCAAATTTATTAATGATTACAATTATTCATTTATGGTGCCAGTAAAATTATTTCATACATACTTTTTTTTATATATACACACATATGTGTATATACACACACATATACATATATAGTTTATTTTTTCCTCTAAATTTTTATTTTTTTCCATCTATTTTTTAAAACTCCATTCCTGTCTAAACCTACATTCTGTGTTATTTTAAATAGGATGCACAATGTACCAAGTTCACAAGTTCTTAGTGTGTAGGACTGTTTGGAGCACAGTATAGACCTGACACTGTTCTAATGGCGTGATCAGCAGGCATTTATTACTGAATGAACAAACAGAGATGAGTAGAACATCAAACATCATCATCAGCCGAGGTTCCCTGAAGTTAAGCTCTCATCCCAGGCTGGGAATGTTACGGCTGTATCCAAATGTGCCCCACTTCGCACCAAGGGTGAGGAACCCAGAAGCCCCTATGCTCCAGGTTAAAATACTAGTAAGCTACAATGATTACCTGCCAAACAGCATGTATAGAAAGAGTGTAGGGGAAAGAGACAATAAAAGGAGAAAGGAGAAACAAAAGGGGAAGGCCCTCTGTGGGCAATTGACATTACTCATTGCCCCTCTTCGGGACGGGTGACCATCTTTGGATCAGCTATTCTAGAATTACTTGTGTCAGAGAACAACGCTTCCTCCTTTATCCCAGTGAGATAGTTTCAGGTCTGCCGGAGGGCAATCATCTCTTCCCCTAAGGCGCATCTTTTGTGTCTACTAGTAGCTATGATAGAAAGAGTGAGGGTAATTAAGTACAGTACCCCTGTGCATCCAGAAGAAAGGCCCAGGAAAGCTTATTGGAGATACGCTATTTGAATAGGGTCCTTAATAAAGCAAGACACCAAGCTATGTAAATATCTGGGGTTTGAGAAATAAAATCGGAATATATATATATATGTTTCTTAGTGTACTCAAATTACTTTTATTTATTTCAATATTTTGGTTAGTCACTGTTTGTCAATTTTGTGAATAAAATTACTCTGGTCTACATTTCCTCTATGTTTCAGTGCAGTAGCTCTCTTGCCATTCTATTTCGTTATTCTCCTACAGAGGTGCCATTCTCAATCTGTACAATCCCAAAAGAGCTTTCTATGTCACTTTGACCAAATTACAACCCACTCATGTAAAATTTGGATTAAAAGTTTTATTCTAGACATCCTGTATTTTTCTTTCATCTACAAATATCTCAATTATATGGGTTATTTAGGGAAGCTGACATTTAAAATCAGTTTCAAGGTAAAGAAATATTTGTAGTAATTTGGAATAAAGTTTACACTACTATGAATAATACACCTTTGCCTAAAGCATATTTAAGCAGACTGAAAATACTGAGCAAAGAAAAGAAGATTTCACTTTATGTAATTTTTTAAAAAGTGTAGGAAAATAGACGATTTTTATATGCACTTTTGCTTAAAAGAAAAAAAGAATATCACTCTGATATGCAGTATAACTCCAAACTAACTTTGGACTGTCATCTCCCCAAATACTCCTGAACATCCATTATGTTATTTTCGTTTTTGAACACACTTTCACATTTAAAACAGACCCTGTGGACACCAGGCTTGTCTTCCACATCTCAGAACCTTTAAATATCAACCAATTTTCTTTGGGCCCATCCTCAACCTCCCTATCTAGAAGTCATCACGTCTTCCACCTGGTGCTGTGTTTGCGTATGCTTCCTTTCCACTCATTACAACAGTCTGCCTATAACTGCATTAGATTAGTTTTGTATTACTTTATTTTGCTTCATTTCATCTCCACTCAGTTTGAGCTCCTTGGAGACATCAGTAATGGCTTGTTATTAATATTTGCGTATTCTTTATTTTGGACAGTGGTTCGCAATATACTAGTGCTAAATACGTATTTTATAACTAAATATTTTATACTTCATTCTGTTTTGAAGGCTTATCAATGTTAACAAATTATTTGTTACTTCTGTAAAAATTGTTCAACTCTTGCTGAGGGTTAAGAATTTTAGAGCTGTATATTTAATTATAAAAAAAGCAGATGTAGCTCTGGAGGTGCTCACTCGTCTATGCCAAGAAATATGGAAGACAGCTTCCTGGCCAAATGATTGGAAGAGATCCATATTTATGCCTATTCCCAAGAAAGGTGATCCAACCGAATGTAGAAATTACAGAACAATATCATTAATATCACACGCAAGCAAAATTCTGCTGAAGATCATTCAAAAATGGCTTCAGCAGTGTATCGACAGGGAACTGCCAGAAATTCAGGGCGGTTTCAGAAGAGGGTGGAACCAGGGATATCATTGCTGATGTCAGATGGATCCTGGCTGAAAGCAGAGAATACCGGAAGGATGTTTACCTGTGTTTTATTGATTATGCAAAGGCATTTGACTGTGTGGATCATAACAAACTATGGATAACACTGAGAAGAATGGGAATTCCAAGACACTTAATTGTGCTCATGAGGAACCTTTACATAGATCAAGAGGCAGTTGTTCAGACAGAACTAGCGGATACTGATTGGTTTAAAGTCAAGACAGGTGTGCGTCAGGGTTGTATTCTTTCACCACACCTATTTAATCTGTATGCTGAACAAATAATCTGAGAAGCTGGACTATATGAAGAAGAACGGGGCATCAAGATTGGAGGAAGACTCATTAACAACCTGCCTTATGCAGATGACACAACCTTGCTTGCTGAAAGTGAAGAGAACTTGAAGCACTTACTGATGAAGATCAAAGACCACAGTCTTCAGTATGGATTGCATCTCAACATAAAGAAAACAAAAATCCTCACAACTGGACCAGTGAGCTACATCATGATAAACAGAGAAAAGATTGAAGTTGTCAAGGATTTCATTTTACTTGGATTCACAATCAGCAGCCATGGAAGCAGCAGTCAAGAAATCAAAAGACGCATTGCGTTGGGCAAATCTGCTGCAAAGGACCTCTTCAAAGTGTTGAAGAGCAAAGATGTCACCCTGAAGACTAAGGTGCGCCTGACCCAAGCCATGGTATTTTCAGTCGCATCATATGCATGTGAAAGCTGGACAATGAATAAGGAATACCGAAGAAGAGTTGACACCTTTGAATTGTGGTGTCAGTGAAGAATATCGAATATACCATGGACTGCCAAAAGAAGGAACAAATCTGACTTAGAAGAAGTACAACCAGAGTGCTCGTTAGAAGCAAGGATGGCGAGACTGTGTCTTACATACTTTGGACATGTTGTCAGGAGGGATCAGTCCCTGGAAAAGGACTTCGTGCTTGGCAGAGTACAGGGTCAGCGGAAAAGAAGAAGACCCTCAACAAGGTGGATTGACACAGTGGCTGCAACAGTTAGCTCAAGCATAACAACGATTGTAAGGATGGCGCAGGACCGAGCAGTGTCTCGTTCTGTTGTGCATAGGGTCGCTCTGAGTCGGAGCTGACTCGACGGCACCTAACAACAGCAATGACAACGTATTTAATTGTTTTATTTAGAATTGAATTAATAGGTAGGTTATTTTAAAATGATTTAGTGTATTGCATATACCAGATCATGCAGCTGGAAAAGAGAGAAAGCATCAACTTTAAAGAATCTATGCATAAAAAAAAAAAGAAAAAAATGCATATGTATGTGTAAATGTGGTTATTAAGAAATCAAAAACAGAAAACTGGATTTTAGTGTACTAATGTATGTACTTAAGAGCTTGGCTGCTAACTTAAAGGTCTTCAGTTTGAATTCATCAGCAGTTCTACTCTGTCCTATAAGGTTACTGTGAGTAAGAATCCACTCCAAGACAGGTTTGATTTTGGGGGGGGGGCAGGGGGGGCGAAGTATAAAGGAAAGGAACCCTGGTGGCACAATGATTAAGGATTTGGCTGTTAACTGAAAGGTGGGTAGTTCAAACCCACCAACAGTTCTGTGGCAGAAAAGACCTGGTGAAGATTACAGCTTAGGAAACACTATGGGGCAGTGCTACTTTGTCCTATAGGGTCACTAAGAGTCACAATCAACTTGATGGCTCACAACAACAATGTAAAAAGGTGTTTACTTAATAAAACCTAATATAGATTGGGTTATGTTAGTGAATATTTACCCACCTGGCTTTCTTCCATGAAGCGTTGATGTAATAACATCAAGAGAAAAAAGTATCACACCCATTATTGCAAAAATATCCTGAGTCAACAATGGCCCATTCCTTACTTATGTGCAAATATGCCATCTGCTGTGCGTTGAAGAGTTTCACAATGTTGTTACTCAATTAGGAAAACGTCTTCATTTGATGAGTTTTCTTAACTAACAGAGAAAATCAACATATATAACTTTGCAATGAACCAAGACATAGATGGGTTTTTATATTAAATATTTTAAGAGCTTTACAAAGGTATTGTCCAGTTTTTAGGCCTTTGATTTTTAGGGGGCATAAACTCCAAATGTAATCATAGTTTAGAATATATGACTATGCCTTAAAATGAAGTATTTACCTACTGTAAAAGAAAATTAATGAATGATTTAAGAAGTGGAAATTTGTCACTATGGAATGAGGAGAGTTGTTAAGGATCTCTAGACTAAAGCAGAGAAAGTAAAATGATGATTCGGTAACTTTTTTGGTTGTTCAAATCGTCATCTAAGTGGAAAGCTCAGGTCTTTCTAGTTCAGTGGGTAAGAATTTGGGAAAAATAAGATTGGTATTTTAGTCATATAGTTTGAACACTAGGGCAGAACTTCCTATTTATGAAGGTGTCTTAGACTGGGTTCTCTAAAGAGGCAAAGCCAGTAAAGCATACAAATATGTATACAGAGATTTATACGAAGGAAATGGCTCATAAAGTTGTAGAGGCTGGAATGTGGATCAGGACAGAGGCTTCTCCTGATTTACAGAGCTGCAGGGTCTGGCAGACTCAAGGTTGGCAGGTCAGAGAATAGGGTTTTTGCTCACAGGCTGCAAAGATCGATGAATCCCAAAATTGGCAGGCAAGATGGAGATAAACTTTAGCTCAAATCCCAAGAACTGGAAGTCAGATGAACAGGAGCCTGCTGAAGGAAACAGAGTGAGCAAAAGCCCAAGAGCCTTGTCAGAAAGACCACTTATATTCAATGCAGGTCACACACACAAGGAAACTCCCTTTCAAATGATTGGCTACATACAGCAGATCACGTCAGGGGGTGATCACATTATATCAGATCTCAACATGGAACTGCCAAACCACTGAGGATCATGGCCCAGTCAAGTTGACACACAGCCTTAACCATCACAAAAGGCTAAGTGCACAAATGAACCAGAAAACTTATAGAATCTTTATTCATGGACATTTTTTAAAATAGGAAATGCAAATTTATTTCTTCTAGGAAAGACAAATATGTTTCTTTAGTGACTGAGATAAGCTTTCCCCAAACTGATCTCTTGTGGAACATCATTCTGTTGGACACTTAAAAGCTGTGCTGAGAACAAACTGTACTTTAAAAAAAAAAAAAAAAACCCACTGCTGTTGAGTCAATTCCTACTCATAGCAACCCTCTAGGACAGAGTAGAACTGCCCCACAGGGTTTCCAAGGAGCACCTGGCGGATTCGAACTGCTGAGCTCTTGGTTAGCAGCTGTAGCACTTAATCACTATACCACCAGGGTTTCCAAGATGTACTTTAGGGCTTGAATACATTTTGGCAATGCTAGGATGTTTTATATACTTTGCTGTGGTACTGTTAAGAACATTTGGATGTTCATATGCATTTTCAAACCTTATGGTATTCTTCAAACTTACAGTACATAGAGAAAAAAAAAAAAAAGAATTTTTTTTTTTTAACATAGAGAACTCCCTAATAAAGACAATATTTATGCCTCTGTTGTCGTTGTGTGTCATCAAGTTGATTCTGACTCACAGAGACCCTGAAGGACTCAGTAGACTGTAATCTTTACGGAAGGAGCCCTGCTGGCACAGTGGTTAAAGCGATTGCTAAGGGAAAGTTCCACAGTTTGAAACCACCAGCAGCTCCACAGGAGAAAGATGTGGCAGTCTGCTTCCTTAGAGATTAACAGCTTCAGAAATCCTATGGGGTCACTATGAGTCAGAATTGACTTCACGATAGTGGGTTTCGTTTTTGGGAATCTTTACTGGAACAGATCCCCATGTCTTTTCTCTCAGAGCTACTCGGGGTTGTTAATTGCCAACCTTTTGATTAACAGCTGAGCACTGAAGCAAAACTCCTTATTTCTGCCTTTAGGTGCTAGAATTCTGCTAAGTGCAATAGGAAAACTTGATGTATGTATCTATTTTCTGATTGGGACAGAGTAGTAACCATATGGTTTGAGATTTCTAGTGTCTCTTAAAATCTACTATTTTTTTTTCTTTACAAAAACTTTCAGCAAAACTTTCCATTTGAAAAAATTTTCCAGAACAACTTTACTTTTACATGACCTTTTTCCTCCCTCCATTTAAGTGAAATTCAAACATTAGGAGTGGAAGTTATTTTTTTCTCGACATGTATATCATCTATTTGACTGCTTATATCTTTAATACAGAACTGATATTGATAACACAAAAAAATGAAGGTTCTCCTATAGTAACACCATCTAGGCTAAAATAAATGTAGAAGGAAATACCCTAAAATTGTTTCATGTTACCAGCCCTAACAATATCCCCTCACATGCTCAACATTCCAGGTTTGGAAGTAGGAAACTAAGGAAAAGAAAGACAAGAGCCATAATGAGAAGGAAAGAAAGGAAAAGGAGAGAAAGTTAGAGCAAAGAATTTGTTCTTGTTAGGTTCCATCCAGTTAGTTTTAACTAATATCAACCCTGTGTACAACAGAACCGAACACTAACTGGTTCTGCACCATCCATACAACCATTCTTATGCTTGAGTTCATTGTTGAAGTCACTGTGTCAACCCATCTCCTTGAGGGTCTTCCTCTTTTTTGCTCACCCTCAACTTTACCAAGCATGATGTCCTTCTCCAGGGACTGGTCCCTCCTGATAATATGTCCAAAGTATGTGAGATGAAGACTGCTATCCTTGCTTCTAAGGAGCATTCTGGCTGTACTTCTTCCAAGGCAGATTTGTTCATTCTTTTGGCAGTCCATAGTATATTCAATATTCTTCACCAACACCACAATTCAAAGGCATCAATTCTTCTTCAGTCTTCCTTATTCACAGTCCAGCTTTTGCATGCATATGAGGTGATGGAAAACACCACATATGGGTCAGGCACACCTTAGTCCTTAAAGTGGTATCTTTGCTTTTAACACTTTAAAGAGGCCTTTTGCAACAGACTTGCCCGATGCAATTCATTGTTTGATTCCTTGACTGCTGCTTCCATGGGTGTTGATTGTGGAACCAAACAAAATGAAATCTTTGACATCATCAATCTTTTCTCCATTATCATGATGTTGCTTATTGGTCCAGTTGAGAGGATTTTTGTGTTCTTTATGTTAAGGTGTAATCCATTCTAAAGCCTATATCTTTGATCATCAGTAAGTGCTTCAAGTCCTCTTCACTTTCAGTGAACAAGGTTGTGTCATCTGCATATCACAGGTTGTTATTGAGTCTTTCTACAATCCTTCATATAGTCCAGCTTCTCTGATTTGTTCAGCATACGATTGAAAAAGTATGGTGAAAGGATATAACCCTGCCACAAATCTTCCTGGATTTTAAACCACACGGTTTTCCCTTGTTCTGTTCAAATGACTGCCTCTTGGTCTGTGTACAGGTTCTGCATGGGCACAATTAAGGGTTCTGGAATTCTCATTCTTTATCATGTTATCCACAATTTGTTATGATCCACACAGTCGAATGCCTTTGCAGAGTCAATAAAACACAAGTAGATATTTTTCTGTTATTCTCTGCTTTCAGCCATGATTCATTTGGCATTAGCAAAGACATCCGTCATTCCATGTCCTCTTCTGAATCCAGTTTGAATTTCTGGCAGTTCCCTGTCTATGCACTGCTGTAACTGCTTATGAATGATCTTCAGCAAAATTTTACTTTCGTGTGATATTAATGATATCGTTCCATAACTTCTGCATTTGGTTGCATCATTTTTCTATGGAATGGGCACAAATATGAATCTCTTCCAGTCAGTTGGCCAGGGAGCTGTCTTCCAAATTTCTTGGCATAGATGAGTGAGTACTTCCAGCACTCGATCCATTTGTTGCAACATCTCAGTTGGTATTCCATCAGTACCTGGAGCCTTGTTTTTCACCAATGCCTTCAGTGCAGCTTGGACTTCTTCCTTCAGCACCATCAGGTTTTGATCATGCGCTACCTCCTGAAATGGTTGAACACCTTTTTGGTATAATGCCTCTGTTATTCCTTCTATCTTCTTTGGATGTTTCCTGTGTCGTTTAATATTTTCCCCCATAGAATCCTTCAACATTGCAACTCAAGTCTTGAAGTTTCTCTTCAGTTCTTTCAGCTTGAGAAATGTCAAGAGTGTTCTTCCCTTTTGGTTTTCTAACTCTGGGTTTTTGTTCATTTCATTATAATACTTTGTCTTCTCATGCCACCCTTTTGAAATCCTCTGTTCAGCTCTTTTACTTCAACATTTCTTTCTTTTGCTTCAGCTACTCTATGTTCAAGAGCAAGTTTCAGAGTCTCTTCTGAAACCCACTTTGGTCTTTTCTTTCTTTCCTGTCTTTTTAATGACCTCTTGCTTTCTTCGTGTATGATGTCTTTGATGTTGTTCTATAGCTTGTCTGGTCTTCGGGCATTAGTGTTTAATGAGTCAAATCTATTCTCAAGATGGTCTCTAAATTCAGGTGGAATACACTCAAGGTCATACTTCAGTTCTTGTGGACTTGTTCTAATTTTCTTCAGCTTGAACGTGCATATGAGCAATTGATGGTCTGTTCCATAGTTGGCTCCTGGCATTGTTCTGACTGATGATGTTGAGTTTTTGCATCATCTCTTTCCACATATGTAGTCAGTTTGATTCCTGCGTATTCCATCTGGTGAGGTCCATGTGTATAGTCACTGTTTATGTGGGTGAAAAAAGATATTTGCAATGAAGAAGTCATTGTTCTTCACAACAGAGAACCCCTGAGGGAGCAAGGGAGCAGGGGGCTGCAGACCCCAAATTCTCATAAGACCAGACTTAATGGTCTGACTGAGTTTAGAATGACCCCAGTGGTCATGGCCCCCAGACCTTCTGTTGCCCCAGGACAGGAATCATTCCCAAAGCCAACTCTTCAGACATGGATTGGACTGGACAATGGGTTGGAGAGGGATGCTGGTGAGGAGCGAGCTTCTTGGATCAGATGGACACTTGAGACTATGTTGGTATCTCCTGCCTGGAGGGGAGATGAGAGGGTGGAGGGGGTTAGAAGCTGGTGAAATGGACACGAAAAGAGAGAGTGGAGGGAGAGAGCGGGCTGTCTCATTAGGGGGAGAGTAATTGGGAGTGTGTAGCAAGGCGTATATGGGTTTTTGTGTGAGAGACTGACTTGATTTGTAATCTTTCACTTATAGAACAATAAAAATTATATATAAAAAAAAAGAAGTCATTGTTCTTGGAAAATTCTATCATGTGATCTCTGGCATTGTTTCTATCACCAGGGCCATATTTTCCAACTGTTGTTCTTTCTTCTTTGTTTCCAACTTTTGTGTTCCAATCACCATCAATGCATCTTGACTGCGTGTTTGATCAATTTCAGACTGCAGAAGTTGGTAAAAATCTTCAATTTCTTCCTGTTTTGAATTAGTCGTTGGTGTGTAAATTGAATAACAGTAGAATTAAGTGGTCTTCCTTGTGGTAGGTATAGATAATATCACTGACAGCATTGTACTTCAGGATAGATCTTGAAATGTTCTTTTTGACAATGAACGAGATGCCATTCATCTTCAATTTGTCATTCTGGCATAGTAGACCATATGATTATCTGATTCAATATGGCCATACCTGTCCCTTTCAGGTCACTAATGCCTAGAATATTAACGTTTATGCATTCCATTTCATTTTTGACGACTTCCAATTTTCCTAGTTTCCTGCTTAGTACGTTCCATGTTCGTATTATTAATGGATGTTTGGAGCTCTTTCTTCTCATTTTGTGTCTTGCCACATCAACAAATGAAGGCCCCAAAAGCTTGACTCCATTCACATCATTAAGGTCAATTCTACTTTGAAGAGGTAGCTCTCTCCCAGTCGTATTTTGTATGCCTTCCAACTCGAGGGGCTCATCTTCCAGCAATATATCAGTCAATGCTGTGCTGCTATTCAAAAATTTGCACTGGGTAATTTTTCAAAAGTAGACCACCAGTTCCTTTTTCCTCGTCTGTCTTAATCTAGAAGCTCAGCTGAAACCTGTCCACTATGGGTGATCCTGCTGTTATTTAAATACTGGTGGCGTAGTTCCCAGCACTGCAGCAATGCAAAAGCCACCACAGTATGACAAACTTACAGACGTGTGGGTAGACCAAAGAATAGAAAGGAAAAAAAGAAAAGGTATTGAAAAAAAATTGGAGAGCAACTGTGAGAAGTTCTTCAATCATTTACATGTCCTCAGAAGTAAGGTTAACAGAAGGATCTAAAGTATTATTCTTCACTAGCCTCTTCCCTTCTTAATCACAACCATTTGTATTTCAAAAATCCACTTGTAAAAACTAAATAAGTCATCCTAAAATTAACGAACAGAGTCTATGCTGCATATATATGAGTGTAGATCTTCCACTTTCACAATGTCCCATTTTTATTCTTTCATCTCCTCTGTTTCTTTTTTTACCTAATGACTTCCTAAATTGTATCTTCCTGTGACCCAAAGTAACTATGAAAAATAAAATTTGTCTATATTAATATTGTTCTCTAAAATACTATGACTCCTTTTTTACCTTAAAGAGTTTTAGCATGTTTTCACTGCTATAACTTAAAGGTAAAATTGGACGTAACTTAAACAATGAAGTTTAACAAGAACAGAAGCACCAGGTGGAGACACAAAGGCAAAAGTTCAACTGCCAACTTAACACTGCTGCTTAGATGTGCTTATTAGCATCTAATCATTCCTTATCCTTCATTCTTACCTGTAAATGGCACATCCACCAAGTTTACTTAATTAAACCAGAACCCAGAAAGTCATTCTTTTACTTATTTTGTGTCATCCTTTCTACATCCAAATAATCACCAGGACATCAACTTTACCCCTTAAATGTATCTTAAATCACTCACATGTCACCATGTCCAAAAGTTCCACCTTGGTGCAAGCCACAAATTTCTTTTGCCTTTTTTACTACAATAATATCAAAATGTGTTTCTCCATATACACTCCAGACCATATCCATCCAGCTTCTACAATACATATTTAACTTTTTGAATCTAATCGTTGTTCCTCTCCTTAAAGCCTTCAGTGGTTTCCCACAGGTCTACCTATGCTTATATGAACTGTACTTGATTGACTTATCTTTGCCCACAATTTTCCAGCTACAGTGGACTCTTTACAATTCTGGGAATAGCCTAAAGTCTTCCTTTTCTTTCTGCCTGGAATTATCCTCCCACGCATCACTTTTTGCCTGACTAATGTCTATTTCATCCTGCAGCTTAAATGTCACTGATTGTTCTCCCACCCACCCTCCTAACAGAGTTACACATCTCAATGAATGATGCACTTCTGTTTAAGAACACTTACCTCAGTTTATTAAATTATTTGTACGCATATTTTAATAGTGTCTTTCCTATTATATTGAAAGTTCCATAAGAACCTGGGCTAGATCTAAATTCTTCACATTTATCTTCGGTACTGGAGCCATGATGGTACGGTGGTTAAGAACTAAGCTGCTAACCAAAAGATCAGCAGTTTGAGTCCACCAGCAGGTCCTTGGAAACGCTATACGTCAGTTCTACTCTGTTCTATAGGGTCGCTATAAACCGGAATCAACTCAAAAGCAACAAGTTTGTTTTTATCTTCAGTACTGGCTAGATTCAAAAGCAAACAAAAACCAGAAACCAAACCAGTTGCCATTAAGTTGATTCCGACTTATGATCCCATGTGTTGCAGAATAGAACTGCATGGTAGAAGGTTTTCAATGGCTGCAATCTTTCAGAAGCTGATCACCAGGCCTTTATTTCAAGGCACTTCTGGGTGGATTCAAACCTCCAACATTTTGGTTAGTAGCCAAGTGTTTTACCATTTGTACCACCCAGGGACACCAACAAATATTTGTTGAATGAATGCATCAGTAGTTACCTGCTTGCAATATTTTTTTTTTTCAGTTAAATTAAAAAAAAAAAAAAATCATACCACAATCTCCAATTTTTTTTCTACTACCTGAATAGTAACTACTACAAATTGTGGTGGGGAGTGTGGGGGGTGTTGCTATTTGCTTCTGTCATTCATTTCCATTTAAAAATAACACTTTTTTATTTGAGCATTTACTACTATAGTTCTAGGTGCTGAGGATATGATGACATAAACATAATCTTGACCCCTACCCTACTTATAATTACAAAGAAGTTGGAAAGCCAGGTATGAGAATCTGAACGTGTTAGCTGGAAAGTGCAAATTGCTTAGGAACATACAGCAAGGAGATTTTGCTGAGGTTTTTGGCTCATTTTACCTTAATTTTTCAAAATCTTAAATCTACCAATTTGCATGTTATTTCTTCTATTTTATGAACACTTCCCTCATCGCATTGCTAATGATTTAATTATGTTTAGAGCTATTTTTCACACAGTTGAATGCCTTTGCATAGTCCATAAAACACCGGTAAACATCCTTCTGGTATTCTCTGCTTTCAGCCAGGATCCATCTGACATCAGCAATGATATCCTTGGTTCCACATCTTCTGAAACCGACCTGAATTTCTGGCAGTACCCTGTTGATATACTGCTGCAGCTGTTTTTGAATGATCTTCAGCAAAACAAACTGTGGATAATATTGTGAAGAATGGGAATTCCAGAACACTTAATTGTGCTCATGAGGAACCTTTACATAGACCAAGAGGCAGTTGTTCGGACAGAACAAGGGGATACTGATTGGTTTAAAGTCAAGAAAGGTGTGCGTCAGGGTTGTATTCTTTCACCATACCTATTTAATCTGTATTCTGAACAAATAATATGAGAAGCTGGACTATATGAAGAAGAACGGGGCATCAGGATTGGAGGAAGACTCGTTAACAACCTGCCTTATGCAGATGACACAACCTTGCTTGCTGAAAGTGAAGAGGACTTGAGAAGATCAAAGACCACAGCCTTCAGTATGGATTGCACGTCAACATAGAGAAAACAAAAATCTTCACAACTGGACCAATGAACAAAATCATGATAAATGGAGAGCAGATTCAAGTTGTCAAGGATTTCATTTTACTTGGATTCACAATCAGCAGCCATGGAAGCAGCAGTCGAGAAATCAAAAGACACATTGCATTAGGTAAATCTGCTGCAAAGGGCCTCTTTCTTTAAAGTGTTGAAGAGCAAAGATGTCACCCTGAAGACTAAGGTGCGCCTGACCCAAGCCATGGTATTTTCAATCCCATCATATGCATGTGAAAGCTGGACAAGGAATAAGGAAGACCGAAGAAGAGTTGACACCTTTGAATTGTGGTGTTGGTGAAGAATATTGAATATACCACGGACTGTCAAAAGAATGAACAAATCTGTCTTGGAAGAAGTGTGGCCAGAATGCTCCTTAAAGGCAAGGATGGCGAGACTGTGTCTTACATACTTTGGACATGTTGTCAGGAGGGATCAGTCCCTGGAGAAGGACACCATGCCTTGGCAGAGTACAGGGTCAGCGGAAAAGAGGAAGACCCTCAACGAGGTGGATCGACACAGTGGCTGCAACAATGAGCTCAAGCATATCAATGATTGTAAGGGTGGCTTAGGACAGGACAGTATTTCGTTCTGTTGTGCATGGGGTCACTATGAGTCAGAAGCAACTCGGTGGCACCTAACAACAACAGAGCTATTTTTCTTTTATTTTCCCCTTTTCTTTGTTCTATTCTTCCAGGTTCCCAGTCTTTTAAATCTTTCTTCTTCCTTACATTCTCAAGAATCTTATGAAAATTTTAGTAGATTCAGTGATGGTTATGTGCTTATTATCTGGGGAATAATGTAATCTCTCAAATGTTGAGAACACTAGCAATTTTTGAGATGAAATTATAAAGGCTTGTTTTTCTACATCTAAGCTGACAATTACTTTAAGTTTACAATGTTTAAGTTTTTAATTGTATTTGAAGATGATCTAACACAACAACAACATGCAATGTTTATTCAGTGATTACTATTTTCCAGGCTCTGTTTTACCTCATTTAAGAAAGTGTTCAAAAACTTTAAGGACAGATTTTCAATATTAATTCTGCTTGACCACATCCTTCTAGCCTGTCTACTAAACATTTGATTTAACTATTTTCCAGAAAAGTAGGAAAAGGAAAAACTCTTACTTCAACAAGAAAACGCTGCCATCATCTGGACAGGATATGAGCAAGAAGCTATTCAGAGGTCAAATTGCTTTTCAAGAAGGCCTTGCCCAAAGCTCTGAGAGGCATCAGCCAAAGGAGCATGACCTACCCATCTTCAATACGAATGGCCAAAACATGAGCTGTTTGTAATGTTTATCACTATGAAGTTGAAGGTTAGTAGGGTAAGGGGCCAGTTCAGCAGGGGAAACTTTCACATCTCTGAGTGGGAGAAAGGATGTAAGTATTGAAAAAGAAGAGCAACAGATTGAGATATGTTTGTGGAGAAACATGTAGTGGTAAGAATTCAAAAGGGCCCAGATGGGAGAAAAGCTCAGAATTTATACTGTAATAAAGAAAAGCAATAATGGTTTCTACCTTTTATTGCAGATACCAGAAGGTGTTTTATGAAAGGCAGAAACACCTCAAAGGAATTTATGATCTTTTACATAGGACCGCTTTGTACTATATTTTATGGAATCATACATTGACAGCTGCAATGGCACATTAAAAATCACATCCTCACTTTACAGAGGGGAAAAAAAAAAGAGAGAGAAAACAGAAAGGTGTAATGACTTGCCCAGGGTCACACATCTAGAGGCATGGCCAGTCCTGGAAACAAGGCCTACTCCTTTTTAAATTTGGAAACTTGATTTTATTATTTACTTATTTTTAAACTTAGGTCAGAAACTACACAGTGTTGAAATTTAATCAAAACCTTAAAGAGAATTTTAATACAGTATTTTAAAAAAATTCTTAAAAAAAAAAAAAAAAAGAATTAGTAGCTAGACATTTAAAACAGCAACCAAAGCAAAGCGGAGGCTCAATCTACCTTAAAGTCTAAAAAGATTGAACAAAGGCCTGACAGAAAGGGCCAATCCCAGGTATCGATCT
This sequence comes from Elephas maximus indicus, assembly GCF_024166365.1. Lineage (NCBI taxonomy): Eukaryota > Metazoa > Chordata > Mammalia > Proboscidea > Elephantidae > Elephas > Elephas maximus. The sequence continues at coordinate 51,523,119 of NC_064826.1, read as the reverse complement.
AGCAAACTCTTGCACAAGGAGCAAGTCAAGGAAGTTTTCATTTGGCTTCTCTCCTAGCTCACTTTGTGATCTAACCCCAATTCTTGGTTGGGAAGAAGGTCTTCTAAGGAGAACATGGGGGTTTGACTTATTGGTAGAAAAGGAGTCAAAATGCATAGCAAAGAACATGCAAGAGCACAAGTGGGAGAATAAAATGGATTTAATGAATGCATACCAATCCTTTCTCTCCCTGGGAAAATAAAGCTGCCTGGGCTAACCAATGGAAATCCTGGTGGTGTAGTGGCTAAGAGTTACGACTGCTAACCAAAAGGTCGGCAGTTCGAATCCACCAAGCCCTCCTTGGAAACCCTATGGGGCAGTTCTACTCTGTCCTATAAGGTTTGTAATGAGTCGGAATTGACTCCACAGCAACAGGTTTGGTTTTGGTTTCCTGATAAACGAAGTGGATTTCCTTAGGGAGGGGGAACAACGCAGCCTTATGCTTACAGCCTTTCTATGGCTCTCCTTCTACCAAATCAAGCTTCTTAGTGACCTTGGAGTGCAACCCTCACTCCTTCCCTCCTTGTTAGCTGTGCTTCAGGCAAAGAGATAGCTGGTAGTCCCTTGAAAAAACTGTGGTTTTATTTGTTTGTTTTTAATTTTATTCATTCATATCTTGTTTCAATATCTCTGTCATGGTGTTCTGGCATTCTGAAATAGTTCCTCCTACGACCTCCTCCATTCTTGGCTAAATCCAACTAATGCTTTGATTTTGACCCTAGGTGTTGCTTCCTCTTGAGCTGGCTGGCTGGGTCCTGCTTTCTTGTTTGGTTCCTACCAGCTCTACTGGATGGAAGAGAGCACTACTCCAGATCTCTTCCATGTGTTTTTAGATGGATATCCTTAAAGAACCTTCGTTTCCTGAGGCAGAGTTTCAGCTCTGTAGTTGTTAACTGGGTCCAGCCCACTTAAAGCTTGAACAGCTGCCACATATAAATCCCTTAGACACTGTTCTCACAGTTGGTTCCTCTTCCTTGGAACTTCAGATTCCTCCACAAGTGTTGCCTAATGTGCTCATTAACTGCAGGGGTAAAGCAAATACCAAACCAACACACTGCAATACAGTCGATTCTGACTCGTGGTAGCTCCACGTGTTATAGAGTAGAATTTCTCCATAGGGTTTTCCTGGCTATAATCTTTACAGGCCTATGGAAGCAATGGTTAAGAAATCCACCAACATATTGAATTTGGCAAATCTGCTGCAAAAAACCTCTTTAAAATGTTCAAAAACAAAAGTGTCACTTTGGTGACTAAGGTGTACCTTAGCCATAGTATTTTCAGTCACCTCATATGCATGCGAAAGCTGGACAATGCATAAGAAAGACCAAAGAAAAATTGATGCATTTGAATTATGATGTTGGTGAAGAATACTGGCAATACCATGGACTGCCAGAAGAATGAACAAATTTGTATTGGAAGAAGTATAGCCAGAATGCACCTTAGAAGCGAGGGTGGCAAGACTTTGTCTCACTTACTTTGGGCATGTTACCAGGAAGGATCACTCCCTGGAGAAGGGCATCATGCTTGGTAAAGCAGAGGGTCCGCAAAAAAAAGGAAGATCCTTAATGAGATGGATTGACACAGTAGCTGCAACGACAGGCTCAAACCCAGCAAGGATTGTTAGGATGGCTCAGGACTGAGCAGCATTTTGTTCTGTTGTACGTAGGGTCGCTATGAGTAGGAATGACTTAACACCACCTAACAATAGCAGCAATCTTTACTGGAGGAAGTTTTCCAGACCTTACTTCTGCAGTGCCACCAGGTGGATTTGAATGCTAACCTTCATGTTAGTAGCTGATAGCAAACTGTTTGCAACATGCAGGACCTTAACTGTAGGAGTGACAGGTATTGATTATTGAATCATAGATTTTGATATTTTTGCTTTCCCTTCTATTTTTTTTTCTATGAAATGGAATTTAGAACGATGTATATATAAATGTCCTTTAAAGTAATTATTATCTTGTGTATTATCTCAATTTTAGATTTCTAGTTAATCAGCAGTAGTTTGGACCAGTCTAATTTTCCCACTAGTTCAGTATTTGATGATACGTTAGTATACACTTATGTGATGTTAAAAGTCAGTCTTTACCTTTTAAATTTTATTTTTACTTTTGCAATACTATTTTGATGTTAAGTGTTTTGTTTATTAATATAAAAAAATTCCACAGATGTGGGTTTATCAGTTAGAATTAGGTTTGGCTGCTAGTGACATATAATTCAAAACAATCCTATTTCTTTTTGTATAAATCAACCTAGAGGTATGAACCCAGGGTTGGCATGGTGGCTTCAGAAAATCATTAGAAACCCGAACTATTTCTATCTTGTTGCTCCATTATTTTCAGCATTCAGCTTTTATTTCATGTCTAAAATGGCTGCTCAAGCACTCATTGCATTCCAGATACTAAAAATGAGGAAGCAAGGAAGGAAGTGTACCCTCCTGTTAAGAGTATTTTCCAGGAGCCAGGCATGGTTCTTCTGTTTGTTTCATTGGCCCCATAACTTAGGCACATGGCCAAACCTACCTGCAAACGTGGCTGTGATATATAGTATCTCACGTCACATTTGCCCCGCTAAATATTGGAGGATTCTATTATTCAGGAAGAAGTGGTGAACCAATTTTGGGGAACAACTAGTAAACTCTGTAATAGAAAGGAGATTTACCTTTATAAAGAAAAATTTTAAATCATCTTTTCCTTTCTTCCCATCTATTTAGAATTTTCATGATTTTGAGGAGAAAACTCAGTTAGCCTAGCACATAGCTTTCTCTTCCAAGTTTGCCTTCATGCTCTACTTCATAAGGTTTGATCTCTTTGTTGATTTTTTATGAAGATTCCTTGTAATATGATAACAAACTAGTATTACTCTAGTACTTCCTTAGAGGGAGTATTGATATAAATAATCATCTAACTCATTTTATCTAAATGACAGGTTCAGGCTACATAAAGAGACAAATATGCATTTGTAAGGGGGTTATTATAGGAGCACTGGTGGCCCAGTGGTTAAGTGGTCAACTGCTAACCCAAAGTTCGGTGGTTCAAACCCAGCAGCCGCTCTGTGGGAGAATGATGTGGCAGAAGCATTTGACTGTGTGGATGATAACAAATTATGGGTAATATTGTGAAGAAAAGGAATTCCAGAACACTTAATTGTGCTCATGAGGAACCTATACATTGACCAAGAGGCAGTCTTTTGAACAGAACAATGTGATACTGCATGTTTTTAAACCAGGAAAGGTGTGCATTAGGCTTGTATCTTTTCACCATACTTATTCAGTCTTTATACTGAGCAAATAATCTGAGCAGCTGAATTATATGAAGTAGAATGCAGCATCAGGATTTGAAGAAGACTCATTAACAACCTGCGATATGCAGATGACAAAACCATACTTGCTGAAAGTGAGGAGGACTTGAAGTACTTACTGATGAAGATCAAAGATGACAGCTTTCAATATGGATTATGACTCAACATAAAGAAAATAAAAATCTTCACAAATGGACAAATAAGTAACATCATGATTGACGGAGAAAGTATTGAAGCTGTCAAGGATTTTATTTTCCTTGGATCCACAATCAGTGCCCATGGAAACAGCAGCCAAGAAATTGGGCAAATCTGCTGCAAAAGACCTCTTTAAAATATTGAAAAGCAAAGACGTCACTTTGAGGACTGAGGTGCCCCTGACCCAAGCCATGGTATTTTCAATTGCTTCATATGCTTGTGAAACCTGGACAAGGAATAAAGGAGACTGAAGAATTGATACCTTTAATTATGGTGTTGGTGAAGAATATTGAATATACAATTGTTTTCAACAGAGGGTTGCATGAATTTAAGCTCCCATCAACAACATAAGAGAATGTGCCATTGTGGCACTTTCTGGCCTCAGGTATTTTGGTTTCTTCATTTAGGACCATAGGGTACTTTTTCTGGCTTTGGTTTCCAAGAGGGGCAAGGATTTGAACATGAGTCTGTGTAGCTCCAAAGATGACCTTTTTCATGCTCTCTCACAGTGGGGAGTAGTCTGCAATAGATATGTGGTGTGAAAAGAAATAAACCCTTGTCCTTGAAACTGCTAAGATATTCATGTCATTACCATGGCATAAACCTAGCCTATTTTGACTGATATAATTTATAATTATGCTTCAGATGATTAAAACTGAGGTAAATCATGAGCCCCCACATGACAGTCAATCAGTAACGATGCACAATAAGCATTAAGATTCTACGGAATGAAAACACAAACGGTTGTTTCATATATGAGGCCAAAATTAAATTTCAGACAACCAGAAGCTCCAAATGAACAGGTGTTGATTTAGAGTTGAATTGCCGCTCACACAGGCAACTCTGATTTGGGTCAGGGTGAGTGGTATAAGGAATTTATTTATTATAAGTATAATTAATGATTTTTAAGAGAGAGCTGAGGAGGTTATCTCATCTAGCTTAAGGAAACAATTATGTATATATATATATATATACACACACATACACACACGTATGTATACATATATATATATAATAATATGCAACCATTATAATAGCATTTTTATATTATCTAAAACCTAAATAACCAGCTTTAGAATAGCTTAATATATGGTACAAACTCATATTTTGCAGCTATTAAAATATGTTACATCATTGAGATTACACATGAAAATGTTTATGATATATATGTATATACATACATATACATTGCATTGTCAAAATAAAGTAAAAAAGAAAATTATGGAATGGTAACAAATCAAAAAGGTAACATGTATAATATTGAGATGATAGACAAAGGAATGATTTTAAATAATTCTTGCTACTTTTTACTAAATTTTATTACTCTGTAGTACGCCGAGCCCCAGTGGTGCAGTGGTTAAGACCTCAGCTGCTAACAAAGAGGTCGGCAGTTCGAATCTACCAGCTGCTCCTTGGAAACCCTATGGGGCAGTTTTACTCTGTCCTATAGGGCCACTATGAATCAGAATCAATTAGATGGCAACAAGTTTGGTTTTTTGGCTTATAGTATACACATACACACATATACTTCATAAAGAATAGGGCCCTAGGATTTGGCAGGTACAGTGTCAGTGGTTGATCTAAGAAAGACATGATACAATTGAGGAAGAAAAGAAATTAAGCAGAATATAATGAATTAATGGGTAATTTTACTGTGAGTTGTTCCAAATGTTCCCTCTCAGCCTTGGGATTATCTAAGCAGAAAAGATAATATTTACAAATACAAAATGTTCATAAAGTCTTTAAAAGAGACAAAGCTGAGTTCTCATCTACATGAAAAATAGCATTTTCCCCTTAACATTACCAACGTTTCTTTCTGAAACTCAGAATGAGACTCTTCATGACTCCATATTAATCCATTTCCTAATCTTATACCCCAAATTTATCAGTTAAAAATGACGCAAACGTTCTTGCTAAACTCCACTCATGTCTGTGAAAACATACTCTGTGTGGCTTAGGTGCCATGTGCTGAAGTTTAATTTTATGCACATCAGCTCGGTTCCTGACCCCTTTTGCTTCTAATTTTGTATGGAATAAAAGGGGAGATTTATCTTTATTTACTTAATTTTAAACATCACAGATTTTCTCTGCTGCCCGTGCACAGCAGCAGCGCTCGTAGTTAGTGACCATAAGTGAGTAGAGGCTTGCCTCTGCATGTCTCTTCAGTTACCCTCCCCTGGAATTTCTCAACATCAGCTTTATCTTCATTAAGGTAAAGCCAACCACTTCCCCTATGTACATTTTTGTGTTCGCTCCCTGTGTGAATGAACTGGGCTTTTTTTTTTTTTTTTTTCCTCCTTTAAATCTTTTGTGTAGTAACTTATTATAAAGTAAATAGCTTGGTGAGGTGTGTGTGCGTATCTATGTGTATGTGTGTGATATATGTATGTGTATGTGTATGTATATAAATACATATACTTACATACATATATATAATTTGGCACACTATAATAAAGTGCAATATATACTTGTGCCTATGAAAATGCAAAGAATGCAGATCAATATAAGGTAAATATAAGATCAATACAAGGTAAAATTGAAAGCAACACATCACCACAGAAATGATGTTAGTAATTTGGCATACATCTTTCAAATAGTTTTCTATTTATAAAATGATTATATATATACATATATTTTTTAATGTGATGAGCTAACAGAGATTGGTTTGATCTGAGATTTGTTATACACATTCAACGCTATATCATGCGCATCCTCCTGTGATCGCATTTATACACCATTCCCCTACCCGTGTCTGAAATCGTATTATACTTTACTCGGAATCAACTCGACGGCACTGGGTTGGGGAATATATATATAGGAAACCCTGGTAGCATAGTGGTTAAGAGCCACTGCTGCTAACCAAAAGGTTGGCAGTTCAAATCCACCAGGTGCTCCTTGGAAACCATATGGGGCAGTTCTACTCTGTCCTATAGGGTTGCTATGAGTTGGAATCGACTCAACGGCAATGGGTTTGGTTTTGGTGTATATATATATATACACACACACACACACACACACACACACACATATATAAGTTGGCATTTCATTTGAAAACTATTATTTATGTGAATGGAGAAATAAGCAACCACACCTATATGATGATATACATGATGATAACACAGGCTATCTGTTTTGAAAAAAGTAATCCTTTGAACACAATCTGGCATGAAATGGTGTTGTTTGTAGAAAACTTCTCCATTCACCTATCAATAATCTAGCTTTGGAATGAACACTTCCACCCTTTTCTCATGTAATGTCTGCCTCTGTTCAACCTATTCCTAGCTCCCAAAAGGAAGAACTAGTTGCAAATCTGCCTGATAATTGCCCCATTATGCTATAAATCACAATACCAGCAAATGAAGTCATTATGATTTAAATGCATCATTGCCTTTTGTAGTTCTTTCGCTTCCACTTCTTCTTCGTAGGCAGACAAGTGGATAAGACAGTAGTAGGGCCTTCTGGCTGTGTCTGTACCTCACACCGCTGAGCATGCTTTTCCCAGGCCTGCCCAACTTTAAGGGTTTCTCTCTTGCACTTCCTACTGCTTAGAATGATCTCATTCTGTATCTCTCTAGGCTTTCTTCCTTAAGGTCTTTGTCAAATGTGCAAAGTTCTCAATGAAACCTTCTCATGTCCATCCTATTACAAATTGCACACCTATCCTTCTGGGTTTCTCTGTCATTCTTCCTTGCTTTATTTTCCCATTGAAATTTTAACCATCTGATATACTAAATAACTAATTTCTTATTAATTATCTCTCTTCCCTCTGTAGGATATGAACTCCTTGAGTGTAGAGAGGGGTTTGTTCAATCTTGTATCCATAGTATCTGACACAGAGTAGATACTCAATATGTATTACTGAATAAATTAAAAAAAAAAAAAAATCAGGGGAAGGTAGAACGCCCAAGCCATACATTCCGACTAGATTTCACTAGAGTTCTCATTTGGGATTTTGAAATACAGCTCAACTCTTAATCAATTAGCACATTAATCCCTAATTTGCTGCCTTTTCTTTCAGAATGATAAAAACCAAACCAAACCCATTGCTGTCGAGTCAGTTCCAACTCATAGCATCCCTAAAGGACAGAGTAGAACTGCCCCATAGGGTTTCCAAGGAGCAGCTGGTAGATTTGAACTGCCGACCTTTGGTTAGCAGCTGAACGCTTAACAACTATGTCACCAGGGGTTTTGGTTAAGAATAATGCCACAGGAAAATTCATGTAGTGGTGGGAGACATGGCGTTAGTTTTGACTAGCAGGAAGAATTTGGTTGTTTCTTTGTCCTTGCACTTAGTTTCTCCACGCACTATCAAAATCCCACTATAATATCTAATAATAATATACAAGTGTCCAATAAATGTTAGGTTATTCACAATGATATTGAATTTATCTTGATTTTATGCGCCTGAGTCTTTAGAGAAAACCAATAAAATGAGAAACCTGAGAACCATCCTAGATTCTATGCCTGATTTCCCATCTATAAAATGTGAATAATTCCATAAAATGGACATAATAGTAGTATTCTAATAGTGCAAAGTGTGTATAATAATGTCCAGCCCATATTAAGTGTCTAATAAGGAACCCTGGTGGCACAGTGGTCCCACCAAGCAGCAACGTGGCCAAAAGATCTGGTGATCTGCCCCTGTGAATATTAGAGCCTGGAAAACCCTATGGGGCAATTCTACTCTGTCACCAAGGGTCATTTTGAATTAAAAATAAACTTGCCAGCACCCAATATAACAACAAAGGTTAGCTAGTATTATTATCATCACTCAGTCAGCAGGCCATGTTGAATCTCTCAGTGTTTCTCAACCTTATACCCTGTCTATTACTACTGATAATGACAGAGGGCACTGTTTTGCAAAGTTGTTCACTGATAGTTCGAAAAATTATTTAGAATGGCATGTGTGGGGTTATAATTTCCCAAAGAATTTGGTCTTTGTTCTTGGTTCCTCTAAAACCCTGGAATTTCTCCAGTGATTGAAATATCTTTGATGAAGACTCCAGACCTTACTTGAGGGTATGTGCTAATGAGGTGACTCATGTGGGAATTGGCCAGGCATGAGACTTTAAGATATCAGCCTCGTGTGTGTACATGTGTGTTGGGGATGGGTCACAATTCAATCAATCTTACCTACATAATGAGGTCCCAATAACGACTCTGGACACAGAAGCTCCATGGGCTTCCTGGTTGGTGAAAGACATTGATGTATGTGGGAGGGTAGCACATGCTTTTTTGGGACATGGCAGCTCTTCATTGGGAACCCTCCTAGACCTCATCTTTTGTGCCTCATCACTTGTATTGTTTTTTGCTATAGTAAAACTGCAGTGGTAAGGATAGTGCTTTCTTGAGTTCTGTGAGCCATTCTAGCAAATTATTGAACCAGAGAATGGAGAGGGAGCCAGCAGACCAGAAGTGAGGGGAGCCCTGGGAAACCCTGATCAATGGCTGGCATCTTTAATGTGTAATGGGAAAACTCCCAATTGGTAGTCAGCAGGTCAAAAGTGAGGGTGTCATAAACTCCCAAGCTTGTGGCTGACATCTGAAGTTTTGGGCCATTTGGCAGTCTGAAGGACTGTGTCCTTTAACTTGTAAGATCTGACCTACCTCCAGGTGGTTAGGATCAGAGGCAAAAGTGCTGTATGTGAAGCTGGTGTCAGAACAGAAGTGGAACAGAGGGAACAGAATTAACAATAAATTGATTTGGATTGATAGATATATATTTGGTGTCAGATAAGTAGGAATTGATTTACCACAAAGCATGTAAGAATAAAATTTACAAAAATAAAATTATATGTTTTATTTTAATATATATTCTTTCCTCACTGACATGGTTACATTCCAATGACCAGGTCATTATGCAAAATTGGTGTTATGTGAAAATGGAGGATGACCACATCATTACCTAACTGCCAAATTACATCATTACACAACTGCAAACCACTGAGAATCATGGCCCAGCTAAGTCAACGCATAACCTTAACTGTCACAGCCAGTGTTACTCTCACATTGTACTTCAGCATTTGTTACTGTTCGTTACTACCAGATGTATGTTGTTAATGCACAGAATAGTCAGATAATACATTTTTTATTATTGCTATAAATGCAAAATTTTGGATAACGAGATAGAGGATAAGTGAAGAGAAGGTATAGTTACATACTTTGTTTTTCTAAATGAATAGGCTTGAATTTTAAAGCAAGTCTTCCCACGACTTTAGACATTAGCCACAATATAAAGTAAAATATTAAGTAAAAACATACATATGTAATAACTTATATGCAAAAAATCTTGAAGTTTTACGAGAATGACTGATGTTTGGAAAATGTTACTTGGTTTGTCTTTTAATGCCAACCTCATTCTCTACTTTTTTCTTTCTCCACATTCTCCTCTGAGTTATCTTTTTAAACATAAATCTGATCCCGTAGTTCCTTGCTTTATTTAGTGCCTCTGACTCTTAAGCTTCTCCAAAAGACAAATACAATTGTTATAAATGTACAAAGCTCTTCAATTTCTGTCCCCTGCTTTTTCCCCACCTCATTATTGCAACCTCCGCAGCACATTTTTGTGCTCGAGCAAAATCAACCAGATCAAAATTTCCTTGATCATATGCCATACAATTTTACAGCTGTGCAGTCAAGCAAATTGTATCCTTTGCACTAGGATCATTCTTTGTTTATCTGAATGGAGAATATGTAGTCATGCTTCCAAACCCAATCCATATGTTATCTCTTTTAGGGAGTCATCTAAAAAAGTAGAGTTAGTTATTTCTACTCATATGATGATCTAGTGTTTTGTATTATTTAATGGCTTCTCTGATCCTATTTTTATGTACTTCATGTATATGTCCCATATTATCTCACTCAGTAGAATATGATAAGAAACTTTCTGTCTATCCCTAGCAATAAACATGGCAGAAAGAAGGCATACCATAAATGTTCAATAAGTGAATGAGTAAATGCATACATATTCACACTTTATACACACACACAATTGCATATGCTTATAAATAGATATATAGAATATAATAATAGCTGTTAATGATTTAAGGAGATCATAGTATCTCTTATATTTTTACTTTGCTTATTCACTGAAATTGTCTTTTTGGAAAAATTTACCTGTGCCTCGCTTATTATCAAATCTAATTCTTTATTTTAGACCCATTATTTAACTTTAACCTTTCCACAACTATTTGAAACATTAAATGGTAACTCCTTTTGAAACCCACTCTTTCTCTGACTTCTGTTTTGATATGCCATAGGACTTTAGATACCTAAGCTACGTTTACTGTCTTCCTAGTTCTCTTCATCTGTTTACTTGTTTATTCCCATTTTAGTTACCAGTCAGCTTTTTAGATTGAAAATTCAGTGTCCTTTTTAATGTCTCCTTTCTTCAATCTATACCCAATTGTATAAGAACTTTTGTGTTAGCCATCTAATTTTCCTTAATGCTTATATCTTGTGTATTCCACCATCATTACCTCATTTCAGGCTATTAGTAACTCTCACCTAGGCTATCAAAATGCCCCTTTAACTGGTTATATTAGGACACATTTAGCTGTACCAGAATTCCAGGAAAAAGGGAAATTTATTGACATATCAATTATGTACTGCCATAGTATTGCTGCATCAGAAACAGTCATAAAGCATAAGTGGATTATGATACTAAACATTTATTTGGCTCTGTATGTCTCTGGATTCAATGGACAGTTATGCTGATCTGAACTGAGTTTAGATAATTTTGGCTAAGCTTGCTTACATGTCTGATGTAGGCAGTCAGGTTGACTGCCAGCTGGCCGGGATGACTCGGCTCTCCCCGACATGATCTCTCAGTCTCAAGCAGACTGGCACAAGTTTGTTCTTTTGTCAATGGCAGAGTTTCAAGACATTGAATTGACCAAAGTATTTTGAGGTCTAGACTCAAGGCACATAGCCTCTTCTGCCTCATTCTGTTAACCAAAGTAAGTCACGAGGCCATCCCAAATTCAAGGGGTAGGGACATAGACTCCACTTCTAAGAGGAAGAACTGAAAAGTAACATTGCATAGGACACAGGTGAAAGGAGGGGAAGAATAAGGAGCATTTTCTCATTCAATCTGTTATCACATAAACAGAATTTAGAAATGGGATATGCTGGGATCAGAGAAGATTGGATATGGGACTAAAATTTAATCAGGAATCAATCTCTTTTTCTCTTCCTCTCATCAGGTTTAATCTGTAATTTTTAGTCCAGCTTTTCCCACGAGTCTGGTTCTAAGATTTCAAGTGTCTCTGTGTGTACATGTTTATAGCCTCATGACCATCTGTTCTGGATTGAATTATGTCCCCCCAAAACACATGTTATAAATCCTAACCTCTATACCTATGGCTTTCAAATTATCTTCAGCAAAATTTTACTTGCATGGGGTATTAATGATATTTCTTGATAATTTCCTCATTCTGTTGGATCACCTTTCTTTGGAACGGGCACAGACATACGTTTCCTACAGTCAGTTGGCCAGGTAGCTGTCTTCCAAATTTCGTGGCATAGACAAGTGAGCACCTCCAGCAGTGCATATGTTTTTGAAATATCCCAAATGGTATTTTGCCAATTTCTGGAGCCTGGTATTATCAAACAATGTCAATAGTATCACACATAAGTAAAATTTTGCGGAATATAATGAAAAAATTGTTGCAGCAGTACATCAACAGTGAACTGCCAGAAATTCAAGCTGGATTCAGAAGAGAATGTAGAACAAGGGATATCATTGCTGATGTTAGATGGACATTAGCTGAAAGCACAGAATATCAGAAAGATGTTTGCCTGTGTTGACTATGCAAAGGCATTCAACTGTGTGGATCATAACAAACTATGAATGACGTTCTGAAAAATGGGAATTCCAGAACACTTAATTGTAATCATGAAGAACCTGTACCAAGAGACAGCCATTCAAACAGAACAAGGGAGTACTGCGTGGTTTAAAATCAGGAAAGGTTTGTGTCAGGGTTGTACCATTTCACTGTACTTATGCAATCTATATGCTGAACAAATAATCTGAGAAGTTGGACTATACGAAGAAGAATGTGGCACCTGGATTCGAGAAGATTCATTAACAATCTGCAATATGCAGATGACACAACCTTGCTTGCTGAAAGTGAAGAGGACTTGAAGCACTACTGATGAAGATCAAAGACCACAGCTTTCTCTGTGGATTGTACCTCACCATAAAGGAAACAAAAATCCTAGACAACTGGAGCAATAAACAACATCATGATCAACGGAGAAAATACTGAAGTTGTCAAGGATATCGTTTTACTTGAATCCAGAATCAACACCCATGGAAGCAGTACTCAAGAAATCAAATGACATAGTGCATTGGGAAAATCTACTGCCAAAGACCTCTTTAAAGTGTTAAAAAGCAAGGATGTCAATTTGAGAACTAAGGTGGGCCTGACCCAGGCCATTATTTTTTCAATTGCCTCATATGCATGCAAAAGCTGGACAATGAATAAGGAAGACAGAAAAGGATTTCAGGGCTTTGAATTATGGTGTTAGAAAAAGATATTAAATAAGAATGAACAAGTGTTTCTTGAGAGATGTTCAGCCAGAGTGCTCCTTGGAAGCACAGATGGTGAGACTTTGTCTCAAGTACTTTGCACATGTTACCAGGAAGGACCAGTCCGTGGAGAAGGACACCATGCTTGGTAAGGTAGGCATCAGTGAAAAAGAAGAAGATCCTCAAAGAGATGGATTGACACCATAGCTGCAACAATGGGCTCAAACATAGCAACGTTTCTGAGGATGGTGCAGGACTGGGCAGTGATTTCTTCTGCTGTACATAGGTTTGCTATGAGTTGGAACTGACTGACTAGCATCTAACAACAACAAGAAGCATGTGGTTATAATCCCATTTGGGAATGGGGTGTCATTGTTATGTTAATGAGGTAGGATTAGTGTAGAGTGTATTTTGAGTCAATCTCTTTTGAGATATAAAAGGGATCAAACAAGTGAACAAAGCAGAGATGGGGGAAGAGAGATGCCAAGCACATGAAAAATGCCCATGAGCAGAAGCTCAGAAGAGACAAGGACCTTCCTTCAAAGCTACAGAAAAGAAGGGCCAGCACCATGAATTCAGATTTCTAGCCTCCTAAACTGTGAGAAAATAAATTTCTATTTTTTAAAGCCATCCATTGGTGGTATTTCTGTTATAGGAGCACTAGATAACTAAGTCACCATCAGTGAAAATAAACTCTTCCCCAGCAGCAATAGGTTTCAAGTGGCTCTACGCTTATGGTCTTATGGCCATCAATGAAAGTAAACTCTTCCCCAACAGTGACAGCTAGAAAAATATCCCTGAGAGATACCTTAATTCCCTCTTCTAGGCCCACGTACTCATCCCTGATCCACTTACTGTAGTTAGGGAGAAAGAATACTATAATTAACCCAGAAATGTTATAAATGGATACCCCTTGCTCCCAATACCAGAAAAAAAAAAAGTGCTTTTACTAAATTAGGGGAGAATAATAAAGAGAAGGCAAAACTAGCATGACTTTGCTCTTGTACAATTCAGTTCCCTCGCACTCTCCTATTACACAGCATCACATGGTTATACCAAATGACAAATCCCACCACTTCATTGCCTAATTGACTAGCTTAAATTCTTCCAGCCACCCCTCATTGACTGCAGTTATAATACAAACTTTTTGGCCAGATATGCAAGACCCTTCTCAATTTATTACATATATATATCTTCAGGCTTTTTTTCCTTACTTCGTTTTTTCTTGATCACCCAAAGATATGACATAATTCAGCAACTTATTTGCTATGACAGAAATGTACCACACAATTTTGCTAAAACTTAACTGAAGATTCTTCCTTATCTGGATCGAATCTATATCTCCTGCATTGTTTCTAACCAGAGGGTTCCAACGCCTAACAACGTATGATCAAGTCATATTTCTGTTCCTGAACTCCTAATATCCTTTTATGGTTCACTGTCTTTGCTTATGCCCTCATCTGGATTTTTTTTTTTTTAATTCCTATTCTCATTCTCTACCTGATATAATCTTGATTCTTCTTCAAGCCCCAAGTCTAATACCTTCCTCTCTGTGAATCTTGCCTCATCCATAAATTGCTCACCTATTTGTCTTTCATAGTCTCAAGCATACTGCATGCTGATGAGTTGGATTTTTCATATCTGGAATCTTATTGACTTTTTATCCCCCGTGCTAAGTATGATGTCTATACTATACTAGTTGCATGATAATTCCCAGTGATTATTTTGCTCAATATATAAGTGTATATAAATGTTAATGACTGAATAGTAAAGAATACTATAATGTCATTATGTTGATAATATAATGTAGATAGATATCAAAGAAATTTGGAAATCTTGGGTAGAAAATGACCGTATTTCAATCCTAAGTTAGAGTAATGAAGAATAGCTGTTTTAAAACACTCAAGTCATTTTCAAAAACACTTAAAAACACCTGAATCTAGTAAAGTTTAGAACTAATTTATCAACTTTGTCTTTAAAATTTCATTATTGTATTATTTGTGAATTATTCTCTCCTGTAAAAAAAACTGTGCCACTCTTTTTTGAAATTAATTATCTGATGTCTCTTCTTTGGTCTAATTCTAATGTATCCTCTCTCTAAGCTCTAAGTGTAGATAGATGCATTTTTACTTTGTTCTGTAAAACCATACATGCTAATGATAAACGAGCAGAGTCTGTGGTTACATTTGTTCTTATCTCTTTTGAAGCAGAAAACCTGGCAGTCTCTTATCTAAACTTGAACAAGTACAGATAAACCTTGATAGAAAAATGTCTCTGAACTGCCATCTCTTTTAACAAGACTAAACTATTTAAACTAAAAGCAGCTGTTTGATTTTTTTCTAAAAAATAAATCTAAAAGTAAGATTCTAAAGAATGACATACAATTCAATGTAACTTTCATTCAACCGCAAATGCAACTGTAGTGCACACTGAGCTATTAGGAATGTAACGCCATTTTAATTCTTTTGGTTTTAGAACTTTGGTTGCTATTGAAATAATGTTCAGTCACTGCCATTAGTTTGGCCCAGGAAGTGGTGTTAATGTTGGAATTCAGGCTATTAAGCTTATAAACATCTTTTATTTTTGTGACAGTTGTTAAGTACATTGGCTAGGTTTTAACTTATGCCCCAGCAACCGGGAGTTCCCCAGAGAATTCTTTGGGTAGATTTTGGCTCCTAATGGAGGAAGACAATTCAGGAATGGAGTTCCTGTTCTCTTTCAGAAAGGGGGCAATATAGGAAGAGAGCAAAAAATAAATTCTAGAAATGAGGAAGTCAGCAAACAAGTGTTTCTGTATTTTCAGAGGTACACGTTTATATCTTAAATTTGAAAATTGTCACTTAATATAATCATGCTCCAATTAGCTTGCTGCTCTGAATTCCCTAGATGAATTGCAGACAAAAATTAGTTCTATTGTTCTTTCTCTAGTGCTTAACCTTTGGGATATTTTAGTGAGTTCTTGCCCTTGCACAAATACTGGGCTGGCATATAATACTTAGTGTGTTTTCAACTGGTTTCATTAACTGAATTTTCAAATTTCTTTCCTTCCTTCTTCCTTCGCTTACCCCTTCATCTCATATTTTCCTCCCTCCCTCCATCTCATTTCATCCTCCCCTTTCCTTTTCTTTTTCAAAGCAGATTTGAGCATCACAACAGTGAAACAAAAACTATTTTTCTTTATAAATTAATTTAAAATATGTATGTAGGTATTTTTAACTAAAGCTTATGATAAGTTCAAGCATTAAACTAAGCTCAAACTATAGCTGATACTTCTGTGAAGCTAAGTACTAAGGAACCATTTTTCTGTCCTTTCAGAGCATGGGAGTCACCAAGTTTGACTTACAAGTTCTTAGCATACTTTCCAAGTATTAAGGACATACATTTTCTCTTTAATTAACTTCAAAGTTTTCTTAGAACTAAAGTTACACTTTGTTGAGAAATTTAAATGTGAAGATTACACATTGTATATATATGAGTAGCTAAGTTCTACTTTAGAGGTTTTCTTGAGTAAATTCAGATCCTTATTTACTTGCCAATCTCTTTAAAAGGCGATTTCACAAGGTTATCAATTTGCTTTATATTTATCCTCTGAGGGCTAGAACCTTTGTGTCTTCTGGGATTTTATTTTAAAATAAGTAAAGAAATGCTTAAATTTGTCCTGCACTAACTCATTTAGTTTAATGCATGGTAGTCATGGCAAGGTACACAGGTAAGCCCACAGGATATTCAATTAGGACTGGAGAATCAGGACAATAAAAGGTTAGTCCAATGGTTAAAGTCCAAATCTTTAGACTTCAGGCATTTACCTTTAATGAGTGGTCTTGGGAGGAAGACTTGGCCACTTCTTATCTTTGGCAGAGTTTCCTCATACTTTGGGTTCAAGATTGGCAGCAGCAAGCAAAGTATCAGTCTTCGTTTGGCAGGGCCTCATACTTCAGAGAGAGCCAGACTTAAGAGAAAGATATTCTGCTTCTGCCTTTTCTAATGGGGTGAGCAGAACTCCTGGGTTTACACATGATTTTCTTAACTGGACTCATATATTAAGGTCCAAGAGATGTCATGTCTAACAAAGACTAATATGGTCCATCTTTTCTTCAAAGGCAAAGATTGGGGAGGTTGTTTAAAATTTACATATGTCTTAAGGCTAATTTACAGAGATTTATATATATATATATATTTTTTTATTACATTTTCTTTTATCACAGTATGTAGTTACAAAACCAACTTAAAGAGGTTGTTTACAACATACTTCTACTTCTTAGTTCATCTGCATTCACATTATGAATAAATTTTTCATATGTGGATTGAGAATATTACAAAAGCATATAAAACACTTTGAATAAGAGTTTGTGTTTGACACTGTATTTTTAGTCCCTGGTTTGTACAAATGGGTAATGCACTCAGCTGCTAGCTCAAAGGTTTGAGGTTCACGTCTACAGAGAAGCACGTCAGAAGAAAGCCGTGGCAATTTACTTCTGGAAAATCAGTCACTGAAAACTCTATGGAGCGTACTTCTGCTCTGACGCACATGGTATCGCTCGGAGCTAGAATCGGTTCAGAGGCCACGGGTACCGGTATTTTAGTTGTGGTCCCAGTTTTTAAAGAATAAAAATAAAAGATAGATGAATTTAAGCAATACTACCACTTTAAATTTTAAAAATATTTCTCTTGGTATCACTATGCATTTCATAATTATGATTTTTCTAAGTAAAAGCACTAGTGACAGCAGACAGCAGTTAAGGTGTAGGGCACCTGTGAATTAATGGATTGGGTAGAGGCAATTGGCAATTGACTGCAAACAAATTAAATTTATGAGAAAAAGAGAAGGCCAGAATCAATCCTCCAACAGAAACGTTCTAGGTTTAGTGTCACCATTATTGAAGCTATTACAGGAATTCTCTACTTTGTACTGCTGCATTCTTTAAAAAAAAGTCTTTTTTTAACATTCTGCCTCCATACCTTGAATAATCACACTCTCAGTAGGTATAAAGTATACAAAAACTGCTTTATTACAAAATACAGACCTTGGAAGAAGTAAACTGCAAATAAATTACAAGTAAACTATAAATAAATACAGGTTCAGAAAGGAGTTTTATCCAATTTCATGGATCGGTCTACTTTCTCTTAGTCTTTACTCCAGGTAGAAGCTGGGGCTTAACAGAACAAATTACTTGTGGGCAGTTATCATGTAAAACCTTGAGTTTAAAGCAGAAGTGCTCTTGGAAACATTCAAATTATTTGATGTCTTCTGTCTACTTACCGTGCCTAGAAACCCCTTAGCTAGCTAACAGAGGATTATTTATCAAGAAGATTCTTTAAACATTAATTCTATTTTTTTCATTCATTTCCTCCCTTTATGTATACATTTCACATTTATTCTTTTAATCTCCTACTATTTACCTAATATATTGTACACCCCCATATCAGTTATATCCAGATGTAACTCCAACCTTTAGTGATTGTCAAATGGATATTTCCTCGCATTTTTTTACTTTTTAATCTTAAATACTCAGTAAAGCTTCTAGTGAATTGGATAAATGGCTTTCCTCTATGAATAAGTAAAAACAAAACATCCTTCTTCATACCTATTGCTTTTTGGTAGTGGATTTATGTTAAGACTGGACTTGGTAACTAATTGATACCTGAAAAGGCACCTTACTATCAATTCCACTTAGAGTAGTTATATTCCATATGTGCTTTCCAACCAATCGATAACAGCATCTAAACACTCAGATTTATGGTTTAGTTCATCGATTAGGTACAATTCTTTATAAAATTTAGGCATTCTATCCAGACTACTTACGCTTCCCTAATTTTTTTCCACATTAATGTCACATCTTTTATAATTTAAAGTTCGTATTTTAGACATTTTCTCAAAGTACTCAAGCAGATATAAAGCTCTTTTCTGAGTTTAAATCTAGATCTAAAACTGCTGGATGCCTAATGCCTGCATCTGTTATTGTCTGCAAATACAAATTCACTTCTTAAAATTTTAAAGTGTAATGATGGCTTTTCCTCTCTCTTCTACTACGTAAATCATAAATTTCACTTTAACAAAATAACTAACTGTGTGAAGTATAGTTGTCAGAGAATTCAGTTATGTCTTGACTGCAATCTAACACCTGTCAAAGGCTCTTTTTAAAACATCTGATGTTTGAGGCCAGGCTCATAGACATTTTTATTATCATTTGAGTACATTTTCCAAGTTCTATTCCAGTATTAAGCAAGAGTATAAGAAAGTTCAGTGTCTGGACCTCATGTCTCAGTCTTCTATGTTGATCATCTCCTCTGCTTCACAGAATGATGCTTTAAGAAATAACTACCAGTGACTTCTGGAAATTTTTACTTAAACAGGTTGTAGTTGTTGGGTGCCATCATACTAATTACAATTCATGGCAACACCATGTTACAGGTGCTCCATATTGTTTTGTTGGCTGTAATCTTTATGGAAACAGATCTTCAGGTCTTTCTCCCATGGAGCCACTGGTGGGTTCGAACTGCCAAACTTTCAATTAAAAAGGTGAGTGGCAAAATGGTTAAGCTCTCAACTGCTAACTGAAAGGTTGGCGGTTCAAACTCACCCAGTGGCTCCACAAGAGAAAGATCTGGCAATCAGCTCCCGTAAATATTAAAACAAAACAAACCCATTGCCATTGAGTCGATTTCAACTCATAGCGACCCTATAGGGCAGAGTAGTACTGTCTCATTGGGTTTCCAAGGCTATAAACTTTGTGGAAACAGACTACCACATCTTTCTCCTGCAGAGCTGCTGGTGGGTTCCCTCTGGTGGGTTCAAACCACTGACATTTCAGTTAGCAACTGAGTGCTTAACCACTGCAACACCAGGGCTTCTTCCATAAAGATTATAGCCTATAAAACTTTATGGGGTAGCTCTACTTTGTTACTTGGGTTTGCTATGTGTCAAAACTGACTTGAAGACACCTAACAACATTGTTAAAATAATTAATATTAATTTTAAGATAGCCATACTAAAATTGTAGGTGTTGTCTACTCTATTGCTAAATGCCACGGACGGTAAATGCCCAATTGAATTCTGGGGAAAAATGTATTTTTTCATGGGAATTGGCATGCTTTCGTCTGAAAGTACACAATACCTTTTTGCTTTCCCTTGACTTAATTTTCAGGAAATTTATAACCATACCTATCACTTAATATTGATAATTAGTTTATCCAGAGCTTTGAAGCTCCTATACCTGTGGTCTTAAATTTATTTTTTTAATTTTATAATGATTTGTCCCTTTTGCTTTATACTTAATTTTATTCCATTCAAAATCTTTTTGGAAGACAGTGGAGTAGACATCATAAGTAAATTGAGATGACATAAATTAATACATTGTGATAAAAGACATAAGGGCTATAATGTAATACATACCATAATATTAGCAGTAATAACAATTACCAATCTGTGAAACTCTAGCTCTGCTTTTAAGGAAATGGTCTATGTCTCAAAAATTTTAAACTTATAATTAACAATAATAGCTGATTTTATGTTTATAATTAATATTTGGCAAAATGGATAGTATCTGCCTTTGCCAATATATTTGTTACATAAAGATTTGTGTGGAGAAAAAATCAGCACTGCCTGTTGAGAGTTTAGTTTGTGGTGTGAATGTCACATAAATATTTAACAAAAGGAAACCCAAGGTCTCCCATGAACGTACATCTGCTACTGAAGAGCCACAACTCATATCACGTGTCTTTTTCTTAACATATGGCATGTCAGAAAAGATTTTTTTAATGAAAAAATTAAAAATAAACTCCCAACAAACACATTAAATTGTGTGTGGATAATGATACAAGTATGTCCCATTAAAGGATACTGGAAAAATATCTGGAGTACATATGGAATAAGACAGCTGTTAGGTTGCTGTTAAACAGATTTATAATATCTCTATTATACTCCCTACATATTAATATCACAGTCTTCTAGGAGTGACTGATGTTAATTATACGAAAAAGAAAACAAGTGTGTCTTTCTTTAAAAAAAATCAGATTTTGCACATAAATTTTGAATTGACTCAGAATGTAAGAAAGAAATGTTATTTTAGGCAAGACTGAAGAATGCTTTAAATAAATCCAAGTGAAAAGTGGAAAGTACTAAAAGATTGCAGTTATTTTCTCAGTCATGCAAAAAGCAATCCATTTCTGTTCATATATTAGATTCCTTAAGATTCTCTCACAACAATCTTTTAAGGAATATGAAGCAAAAATGAACTAAAAAAAAACTGAACAAAGTACAAAGAAATAGTCTTTGAGAAATACAAATCTGAAAGCAGTTATAACTTAGAGATCTATTTACAGCTAATAAAAACTTATACTATTTACACAATCTCTCCCTCTCTTCCCTTCCTCCTCCCTCCATCCCTCCCTTCCTTCTTTCCTCTCTTCTACGCTCTCTCTTTCTGTTCCAGTGTATGCAAACTCCCTGCTATGTTCTGAAAGGATTTAAGAAGTCTTATAAGGAAATACATGAAATTTAGCAAGATAACTCTCAGGGTCTAACCAGGGAAAAAAAAGGTCTCAATTTGTTTAACAAAGTGAATTTAATAGAAGAAATTGTTTACACAGGCAACAGACTCTGGGGTGGGGGAAGGAGGCCAAATAGGGGACCATAAGGCATCTCAGAAATTAGCAACAGCAGGAAGCAGCTGCCATCCTTTGGCTGAAGGGACAAGGGGATGAGAAAGTGTTAGTGGAATTTAAGAACTGCAGACTCTCCTTAAGATTTAGGATCACGCAGGCCTCTCTGGCAGAAACTTGGTCCTCAGGAAAGTCGCAGTCATTGACAGGGATACCTCTGGAGATGGAGAGAGATAGGGAGAGGTACTCTGGCTTCTCCCTTCCTCTTGCACTCCAGCTTTCCACGAGTGCCTTCCATTGGCTGAAGGTAGTGAGAATCAGTGGAAGGTGGTAATGGAACTATCATGTAAGAGGCCCAGAAACACCGGCACAGTAGCATACAATATAAGTGGATAAAAAAAAAAAAAAAAAGTGGATAGCAGAGATAATTCCAAAGAAAAACAATGATAGAAACATAACATTGAGTGAAGAATGAGATTTGTATACAAATCTCTGCCACAAAACCATACTACTTGATAATTGGAGGCTGCCATATTTTTGGGCTTCCTAGCAACAAAATCAAAAAGGAAAATACAAGTAATCATAAAGTTTACAGTGTCCAAAATGACTCAGAAGAGGCATAACTTTTTCTGATGTCAAGACCACAAAGGAATTTATTCTAAGTGTTTTAATAAAGAAGACACAGTTTAAAGTAATGAAGAATGATATTCTCAAAATTCTTGTAATGATGAGCTTCATAGGTCTATTTCCCACAGTATTTTTAAAATGTAAATTAATACCATTACAGGAAAAGCTTTTCCAAGGGAACAGCACACCTAATAATGTCCAGGTTGGCTGTTCTCCCATTGTCTAGATTTCTTTACTAATCCAGGGGCAAACTTCGAAAAGATCATGGAATGTGGATCCATCAGCTACTGTTCAAAAATGAAGAATTTTTGATAGACATTAAATAAGAAGAACTCAAGATTAACTTTCCAACTGCCTGTGTAGAGCAATTCAGTTTTGTGGGCCGATGTTGCTAACACTGTGCTTTGACAAGCAGTTGACCTGGATTAAGGGCCAACCAACTATTCTGTAACTATTTTTATAGTACAGCATGATATCCCAAAGGGAGGAAATAGTGGCATGTAATTAATGGTTTATCTACACTGCTATGCTAAATATGCAAAGATATGTAACAACTAATAACAGTTTCATTCCTACTTAGAATGATAAAATTATTCAGATTTAGTAATTTATTCAGCGATCCTTGACTTATTTTTTTTATTATTTAGATAAAATACATTCTTTTTTAATGAATTTTTTTTGTCTTTTCCAGAGTGTTCAACTAAATATGTGGTGGACCAGAGCTACAAAGCTCTCCAGTATTTAATATAAGCAACTGGTCTCATGTATTACTTCCATTAGTTAAACATCACAACTAAAGTTGGCTACGAAAATATGATAAGCAAAAAAAAAAAAAAAAAAAAAGACTTGACCTTTAAAGGTCAATATCCAAATGTATGCAAGCTTCTTCTGGATAGAATATTGGTGAAATAAATTAATTAGGTTACAATTACAGCTGTCTGCACACTATGTGACTCTCTCAAAGAATATTATTTGACAAGTCTCACAGAGTGTATTTTGGTTTGGGTATTATATATGAAACTCTTACTTCCTACCCTTTACCAGAAATGTAAAAAAGTATAGTAAAATATATCAGAATGTTCTAATTACTGTGGCTGTATATTTGGCTGCCTAAAAAATAATAATTGATTCCTTTTTGCACAATCATGCCAAGTCCAGTAAATACGTAGATCAAATGATGTAGCTGTTGTTATGAGGTGACTTCAAGTAGGTTCCAACTCACAGCAACCCTATAGGATAAAGTAGAACTGCCTCATAGGGTTTCCAAGGAGCGGCTTGTGGATTTGAACTGCCGACCTTTTGGTTAGCAGCCGAGCTCTTAACCACTGTGCCACCAAGGCTCTGATCAACTGGTGGTTATTGAGAAACAGAAGAATTATCTCAGAATATCATCACTTTGTCTTGGAAATAATGATGTTTTAAAAAGGGAAAAGTAAAAGTTCAGGGATTTATAATATTAAACCCAGCAATGACTCCTTTTTTACCACCTCAAGGTCACTATAAGTCAGAATTTACTTGATGGCAAGGGGCTTGGTTTTTGGTTTCAGTGACCTTATCCACATGCCTTTCAAGTAGCAGGCAGCAGAGGGCGATGGTTAGGAACCCTGACTCAGAATACTGCCACCATGCCAAATGTAGCTTACCACTTACCTACCGTGTGACGTTGGAAATTTGGCTTATTTCTCTTGCCTCAGTATCCTCACCTATAAGGTAGGGGCTATAGTAGAACTTTCCACATTAGTTTCTTACAATGCTTTAAATGAAATGATACTTTTAAATTACTTAAAACAGTGCCTGGCTCTAAGTTCCATAAAAAAAAAAAAAAAGCAGCTGTTAAATTAATAAACAAAATCTTCAGTATACATGCTTTAAAAAACATTCAGTAAAATTATTTAAATCGAAAAACACAGCACTTTGTATACTTCTGACCAAGGTAAAGTACCCTAAGGCATATCTTACAATTTACTATGTTTTTACGTTTATAAATTACCAGCCATTGACCTATAAGTATGTCCCTGTGATGTTTATCACATCAGATTATAGCAAAATGTATTGAATTTTTTTTGCCAACTTTTAACTACATATACTTTTACTACCGAATTCTAGTTGGGCCAAAAAAAAAGACAAAAGCAGAGTCAATGTAGATGTTTGAAAGCCTAGGTAGTCATGGAATTAGAAAAATATGTGTCATAAGCTAAAAACACAGCTGAAGTATGGTTATGGCTAAATGCCTCAAATATAAACTCTTTGTTAGTGCTTAAGTAAGCCCTACATCTGGCTGGCCACTTATTACTCATGCACTTCCCTGGGGGAATACTGCAAATGACAAAGCATATGCTGATTTGGGATCATTTCAATAAAAACTATTTCTTATATAAATATTTATCTTAAATTCCTTAAATCTATTAATGAAGCCAAAAATTTTAAATAGACAATAGAAAATTGCTAACCCTGGGGACACTAAGGCCCTAAATTTTCAAAGATAAAAAGAGATTTCTATTAATAATTAAGGAAGCAGGTTATATTGTTTAAATGATGTTAAAGCACACATGTACTGTTTATAAGCAGAAAAATACATATATACTGAGAGGTTTTAACAAGAGTTAAATATTTCTGTAGTAACTATAGTAGAGCTCTGATTTTTACTGTACTACTTTCCTTATATTATCTTATTTAATCCCTACAACAGCCATAAAGTAAATAGTATTTTTCTCAATTCATAGAAAGAAAGATTGAGGCTAAGAAGTGTTAAGTATCTAAAATTATCTTATTATTATGTTTGCTTGATTTTTATACATTCCCCTCATTAGAATATAGTCTCCAGGGGAGTAAGGAACTTGTCTGTCTTTTCATGACCATACTCTCAGTATTAAAATATCTTTTGGCCCGTAATTATTTATTGAACGAATGTCAAATTCATGAGCTTGCTAAGACCTCACAACCAGTCAAATTACCCTAAATTTTCTTTATTGTAACAGTATATTAAAAAGTAAAGAAACATAAAATATTGTCAAAAATGAACAACCAGGAGTTCTGTACACAGTAGCAATGATGCTCCAAATTTAATGTTGTTTTCTCAGAAATGGCTGCATGAACTTGGGAAAGCTCCTTAACCTCTATGCATAATATAGTTAAACCTCATATTGGTGTGTTGAAGATTAAATGAGTTAATATTTATAAAACTCTTAGAAGAGCATCTAACACTTACTAAGTGCTTGCTTGCTAAGTAGAGGATCAGTGAAAATGAGGTATTATAATCAGCATTATTTTGTCAATCAGCTTTCTTCTTAAAGTTTATGCTAGGAAAAAGCTAACTGGAATAACAAAGATGTTCAGTAACTCTAACTGGTCATATTTTAGAAGAGAATAAATTTGCTTTAACATGTGTATACAAGCCAAAACAGTCAGAAATAAGCAAACAGAAATCAAAGACTTTGAGAGTTGTGGTAAGACATCAAGGGCATCGTACATAAAGTGAAAAGTTATTAAAAAGATAGGAAAGGAGGACAAGACCAAAATGGATGTCAGAAGAGACTCTGAAATGTGTTATTAAAGCAAACTGAAGAAATGATGAAATAAAAGAGTTAAACAGAAGTTTTCAAAGGGTGACTTGGGAAGACAAAAAAAAGCATTACCTTCCCCTTATGCAAAGAGCTGGAGTTAGAAAACCAAAAGGGAAGAACATGATCACTATTTCTCAAACTGAAAGAATTGAAGAGAAATTCAAGGCTCGAGTTGCATTACTGAAGGATGCTATGGGTAAAAAAACGGAATTACACAGGAAGCATCAAAAGAAGATGGAAAGAATACACAGAGTACTATACCAAAAGTAATTGGTTGACATTGAACCATTTCGGGAAGTAAAATATGATCAAGAATCCTGGTACTGAAGGGAGAAGTTCAAATATAAGAAGTTCAATGGTGAAAAACAAGGCTCAAGGAATTGACAAAATACTAACTGAGATGCTTCAACAAATGGATGTAATGCTGGAAGCACTTACTCATATATTTCAAGAAATTTAGAAGACAAGTACTGGCTAACCAACTGGAAGACATTCATATTTACACCCATTCAAAAGAAAGGCAATCAAATGGAATGCAGAAATTATCAAGCAATATTGTTAATATCACATAAAAGCAAAATTTTGATGAAGATAGTTAAAAAATGATTGTAGCCATACATGGACAGGGAACTGCCAGAAGTTCAAGCTGGATTCAGAAGGGGACATGGGACAAGGGATATAATTGTTGAAGTCAGATGTATCTTGACTGAAAGCCAAGAATACCAGAAAGATGTTTTCCTGTGTTTCATTGACTATGTGAAGGTATTTGACTGTATAAATCATAACAAATTATGAATAACATTGTGAAGAATGAGAATTCCGTAACACTTAATTGGTCTCATACAGAACCTGAACAAGGATCAAGAGGTAGTTGTTTGAAAAGAGCAAGGAGATATGCCATTGTTTAGAATGGGAAAAGGTGAGTGGCAGGGTTGTATCTTTTCATTGTACTTATTCAATCTATATGCTGAACAAATAACCTGTAAAGATGGACTATGAAAAAGAACACGGCATCAGGATTAAAGAAAGACTCATCAACAGCTTGTGATATGCAGATGACACAACCTTGCTTGCCAAAGGTGAACAGGACTTGAAGCACTTACTGTTGAAGGTCAGACTACTATCTCCAGTATGGATAAAGTCTGAATGTGAAGAAAACAAAAATCCATACAACTGGACTGATTAACCACATCGTGATAAATGGAGAAAAAACTGAAGTTGTCAATGACTTCCTCTTTCTTGGGTCAATAATCAACACTCATGAAAGCAGCGGTCAAGAAATCGAGTGACCTATTTCATTGGACAAATCTGCAAAAGACATCTTCAAAATTCTAAAAAGCAAAGATGTCACATTGATGACTAAAGTGTGCCTGACCCAAACCATGGTCTTTTCAATTGCTTCATATGCACATGAAAGCTGCACAATCTAAAAAGGAAGATGGAAGAAATACTGATGCATTAGAAATGTGATGTTGGTGAAGAATATTGAATGTACTGCAGACTGCCAGAAGAAGAAACAAAGAAGAAATACAACTGGAAATCTCCTTAGAAGCGAGGATGGCAAGACTTTGTCTTGCTTACTTTGGATACACCATCAGGAAAGATGAATCTCTACAAAATGACAGCATGCTATGTAAAGCAGAGAATCACCAAAAAAGAAGAAAACCATCAATGAAATGGACTGACACAGTAGCCTCAACAATGGGCTCAAACATATTAAAGGTCATGAAGATGGTGCAGGACTGGGCGCCATTTTGTTCTGTTATATATGATGTCACCATGAGTTGGAGACAACTCGATGGCAACTAACAACACACTCTATAAATTCTTCTAAATTTTCTAACTGTACAATTATGTTAAGGAGCTCTGGTGGCACAATGTTTAAGCACTCAGTTGCTAACAGAAAGTTCAACAGTTTGAACCCACTGCCGCTCTGTGGAAGAAAAAACCTGGTGGTCTGCTTCCCTAAAGATTGCAGCCTTGGAAACTCTGTGGGGGCATTCTACTCTGTAATATAGGGTCACTATCTTATTAAAAAAAAAAAAAAATTTTTTTTTTTTTTATAAGTCAGAATCAAGTTGATGGCACACAGCAACAACAACAATCAATCATCTTGACTATAAATAATGAGTTTTATTTCTTGCCTTCCAATCCTTATTTTACTGGCTAAGATATTATTTTGAATTGAATTGTGTCCCCCCAAAATATATGTTGGAATCCTAGCCCTTATAACTGAATGAAATCCTGTTTGGGACTAGGGTTTCCTTCATTATGTTAATGAACTATATCAATGTAGGATGTGTCCTAAACCTAATCACTTCTAATTATAAAAGGAGGAGATTAGACACAGAAGCAAGCACAAATGGAGGAAAATAGATGCCATGTGAAAATTGCTAAGGAACTGAGGAACACAGGGGCTACAGAAGCTGAAAGAGCCAAGAATGTTCCCCCAGAGCAGACAAAGAGCCTTCCCTGTAGTCAGTGTCTTGAATTCAGATTTCTAGCCTCCTGAAATGTGAGAAAATGCATTTCTGTTCTTTAAAACCATTAACTTGTGGTATTTCTCTTACAGCAGCACTAAGATATACATCCAAAACAATGTTAAATAGACGTGGTGATAGTGGGCATCCCTGTCTCATTTGTAAACTTGGAGAGTAGGGGATTCTTTCAGTATTTCATAAGTATGCATAACATCTTTCATATGTTTTTATAGATGCTCTACCTCACAGTAAGAATATATTCTTCATTCTTTAATTTCTGAGCTGTATGTATCTACGTGCTTATACATAAATCAATGTAACTGTCTTTTTGTCTACCTATCTTTGCTACCTGTTAGTTTGTCACACTGTGGTGGCTTTTGTGTTGTTTTCATGCTGGAAGCTATGCCACCAGTATTTTAAATACTAGCATGGCCATTTGTAGTGGACAGGTTTCACCAGAACTTCCGGACTAAGGCAGACTAAGAAAAAAGCACTAGTGATCTATTTTCTAAAATTAGTCAGTGAAAACCCTATGAGTCACAACAGAAAATTGCCTAATATAGTGCTGGGAGATGAGCCCCCTAGGTTGGAAGGCACTATACAATGGCCATAACAATAGACTCAAACATGCCAATGATCATGAAGATGGTACCAGACATAGAAACATTACCCTGTGTTTGTACATGGGGTCATCATGAGTTGGAGTCATCTTGATTGCAACTAACAACATTAACAATGTGTGTGTATAAATATGGCTCATGTATACATATGTGGGGGTGTACATATATATATGTATGTAATACTGAATTCATTCAGCTAACTTGAATTTTTGCAACAATGTTTTATGACAAGATTGTCCCATAAATTTCTTTCTTGTGATGCCCATGTCTTTGTTAGGTTTTGGTATCAAGGTTATGCTAGCCTCGTAAAGGTGTTGGAAAGTTTTCCCTCCTTTTCACATTCTTTGAATAAGTTTATGTAAGATTTGAGTTATTTCTTTTTTAAATGTTTGGACAATTTCATCCAAGAAGCTGTCTGGGCCTGGAATTTTCTTTGTGGGGAGGTTTTTACTTGTGGCATCAATTTCATTTATAGAATTTGAATATTGTATTTAGTTTTGTTATCATTTTGGTAAATTTGTCTTTTTTCCTCTTAGGAGTTTGTCCACTGTATTTATATTTTCCAACATATTGGCATAATATTTTTAATGAATTCCTTTTATTATGTTTTAATATTCTAAATATTTTTGTAAACCAATTGTAAATTTATGGTACAACGCTAAATATGTGCTCCTTATAAGACTGAGAAAAACCTATGCGCATCTGGCTGTGTTTGTTCATGAGTATATACCAGTCACACAACTTCTAAAACCATGGTTTTTGGATCTTGAATTTTGTTTGCTATATAAAATATGGAAATTCCTCTTTGGATTCTGGTTCTTCAGCTTACTCTTGTCACACAAATTGTTTTCTGCTGACAAATTGGATCCTGACTTCAGCTCACTTTCAATTCTGCTTTCACTATCTAGACAAATTTCCAGAGATTTCACTATATTCTCTAAGCATCAAAACTTGGTTTTGTGTCACATCAAGAAATTTGTACCCACTCTGTAATTTATGATAGAGAAGATAGATATGGAAGTACCTTTACTCTGAGATTCATGAACTCTTAAGGGTCCATTGAATATGGTTTTATTCAATCCTTGGCCCTATGAAGTTTATGAAAAGCAAATTGAAGTTTATATGCATATATTAGTACATTTACTTTTGTTTTGCTAAAGGCCATATATTTCATAATCTAATAATCACACTCCATGCCAGAAATTTAAGAGTCCTTCTTGATATTTCCCTCATCCAAATCTAACCAATCACCAGCGATTATCAGTTCTAACTCCTGAGTAGCTCTTAGTGCTATCAACTTCTCTACATCTCTGGTGCCATCATCCAAGTCTAAGTCACCATTATTTTTCACACAGAAAATTGTAAGAGACACAACTAACTCCTTAACTCTAATACTCAAAGAATCCTCAGAGTATTTTTAATACAGAATTATCATGTTGGTTGCTTAAAAGTTTTCAGTAGCTTCTCATTCCATTTTTTAAATTCATTTAAAGTAATATAAACTTAAAATAATGTTAAATCCTTAGCATTGTCCAGAAATCTAGCTAGTAAGACTATAAAACTCTTTGGCTAAGCAAACAGCCCCTGGAGCCACTTCAAGTCCCAGCTCTGCTGCTTACTAAGTATGTAATTTTGGGCAAGTTATTTAACTCTCTGTGCCAAGTTTCTTCCTCTGTACAATGGAAGTAAAATGGTATCTACATTAAAGGGTTATTATGAAGATTAAATGAGTTTAAATAAGAGTATATACAGAAGTGTCTAGAAAGCATTCAATAATGATCTTAGTAGATATTAAGTTCTGCATGATATAAACACTGACTTTATCTCCATATTTGTCTCATGCCTTGCCCCATATAACCTTACCTTGCTTTAACTCTAGCCTTATTGGCCTTCATACAGCTCCTTGAGCATCCTAAGATCATTATTCATTAAGATCTTCATACCTGGTGCTTCTGCTTTCACTTCCAGAATATTGCTTCCATGTCTGACTTCAGACAAATTTTAATCAATTTATGAGTCACTCTCATAGTGCCTCATTAAAGGGATAAGATTATAATGATTTTAAAGAAATAATTATTTTTTACTTAACTCTTCCTAATCTACTAAATTTAGTAGAGAAGTCTCACACTGTCCCATACTAGGATCTTTGTACAGTTTATCTTCATCTCTGTGTCATCAGCATGTAAAATGTTTAGCAAATATTAGATGCCCAATACTTGTAAAAATTATTATGCTAAAAACATAAAAAGGGTCCTGCACCCTCCCCTGCAAATGTTTAAAACCCGCTTATGTAGAAGGTTACGGAGAGGTAGGAGAAAATTGATAATTATGTAGTTGGGCAAGTTAAGCTTGAAGTTCTGTTTGGAAAAGTGTGGATTGCTCAGGAGAGATGAGACTTTTTTAATGTAAAGACAACTCCAACAGTAAGTTCCAGAAATAGAAAACTGAATAGCTTGGATTAATACCAAGGCAATTCTAGCTAAAATAAATATCAAGCACAATTTTGTCAAGTATGAACTGTACCTAATATGGGTATTTTGTTTAACATGGTTAACAGAATGATTTTTTTTTTTTTTCCTCCTGGGACATCTTTTGAAAATCCTTGGTCTTTTCTTGTCTGTTTCCCTTTCTACCTGCCAGCACCCCACAGAGACATTTTCAACTATACTAAGACACTCTCTTTCCCCCCAAAGAGGATCAAAACCATAAGAAACCACAAATAAGCATGTATGTTTTTGAAGCTGAAGGTTTGCCAAAAGAAAAAGCATACATGCCAAATCAAACTTGAAACTCTAATGCTTTCACACTTAAAACATTGCAGTTTCATGGTAATTCAGCATCCAAAAAACCTACAACATTAAAAATAAAAAAAATTCAACCCTTCATGATGTCAAGGGATAAATGAATTAAACATAACATTTTGATTAAACGTGAAACCAAATAAAATAAAGGTGCAATTTATCATCTTATTAATTTTTTTTTTAATTTAAAAGTTTTATCTGTGTTTTAAGCCTAAAAAAAAGCTAAAATCCACTCCCTGTCTATCAGTTTGCCATACTGTTGTGGCTTGTGTATTGCTATGATGCTGGAAACTATGCCACCAGTATTTCAAATACAAGCAGGGTCACCCATGGTGGACAGGTTTCAGTGGAGTTTCTATACTAAGACTAAGAAGAAAAGCCAGGCAATCTGCTTCTGAAAATTAGCCAATGGAAAGCCTATGGTTCAAAACAGAATGTTGTTCAATACAGTGCTTGAAGATGAGATCCCTAGGTTGGAAGGCACTTAAAATACGCAATGGCTGCAACAATGGACTTGATTATACCAGCAAATGTGAAGATGGCACAGGACTGGGCAACATTTGTTCCATTGTACATGAGGTTGCCATGAGTTAGAGCCAACTTGATGGCAACTAACAATAACAACATAAGCTAAAATGTAAAACAACACAATATATGGTATAGAATGATTTTAAAATGCTAATGCTAAAAGTAGAGTATATGACAGAATTGTTATAAAACCCCTTTGAAGGAAACATAATTTAAAAGTTAAAAATAAATATTGGCTTTGTGAAATCAAAGTATATAACATAATTAAACTTTCTGCAGTTTGTTTTTGCTTATTAGTAAACAAGGACTACCCAATTTTTAAAGAGATTTATATAAATGACATGCCTTGACTTTCAGCCAACATGGCACCGTAGGTAGAAGCACCATGCTGTCCCTCCACAGCAAAGACCTGAAAAACTAAGTAAAACAGAGAAAAATGATATTCCTGGAACCTGAAGTGTCAAATAAAGAGATAAAAAAATTACTCAGCAAAACACCAAATAGAATAAGAAACTGAGGACAGAGAGTGAGGAGAGATAAGTGTGGAGGTCTCCTATGAGCTAACGCAGTACAGATTCACCATCTTGGACTCTTGTCAGGGATGGGTGGTCAGGGAGCATGGGAAAAAAGCAGCTTCACAGAGCTCCCAGCAGGAAACAGAGCACCCAGTAACCAGAGATACATGCTTTCCTACCCCCCAATCCTCTCCCCGCTGACCTACCTCTGAGCTTCCTAGCTGGCTGCAGTGGCTTGGCTGTCCAGGAAGTGCAGCATCCATGCCACTTGGATTTGCCCCACTCACATTGGAGATCTGCAGACAGGAAGTACAGGAAAGCAGCTTTATGAAGTTCCCAGCAGGAGACAGAGCACCCGGTAATGAGTGATATATGCTTTCCTAGCCCCCACCCTTCTTCCCCTCCCCCCTTTGGCCTCCTCTGCTTCCCACCAGTTGCAGTCTCTTGGCCAGGAGGCAACTGCTTTGGGCTCAGGCCACTTGGATTCGCCCCGCCTACACTGGCCGGCCCCCTGAGCTAGTGTCGATTCTTTCCATTTCTTTTGGCTTCTTCTGTGCCTCCCACCACCTCCCCCTCCTTTCTCTCGAACACCTGGCTCCATGTGCCATCTTTGCTTTTTCTTGAAAGGCTGTGAAACCTTGCTGGACTGGGGAACCACTCCCCCGGGCCGCAACACCACACTGGTGGGATCCTTGGGGCTTTTTTTTTTTTTTGCTATGTTCTATTTTGTTTTGTTTGTTTGTTTTATTTATCTTTTTTGTGGTTTGGGAGCCCCTTCTAGCCAGACTGCACTGCACAGCTTAGGAGCGACTCCCCCAATCTGTGCAGCTGCATAGGTGGGATCCCTGGGGGCATTTCTTTTTTTCTCTTTTTCCCTTTCTGTCTTTTTTTCATTTTTCAGTTCTCATCTCTCTCTACTTACCTTCTTTTCCTGTCTCCTGAATACCTGGTGCTGTGAGACATTTATACTGCCTCTAGCCAGACTATACTGTGTAGCCTGGGAGCTACTTCTCCAGTATTCACAGCTACACCAGTGGGACCTCTGGGGACTTTTCTTTTCTTTCTCTTCAAAATTTTTATCAAGCTATTTTTTTTCTTTTTGTTTCCTTTTTGCTTTTCTCCATTTTTCAGTTCTCATCTCTCCACTCAAATGGCAAGCTTCCTTAGCACTTTTTTTCCCCTTTGTTTGTTTTTGGCCCCTGTTTCTCTCTGCTCTCTTTCCTCTTTCCCATACCCATATTAGCTTCACACATCACAACCTCTCCTCTCTTTCCTACCTACCTGCACTGTGTGCTGAACATCACACCCCTGAACAGCAGAGGCACAGCCTACCAGAGCCTGCCCAGGACAGATTCCTGGCCCGCCCTGTTGGTACTACTATGTGCCACAAACAACCCATTCCAGCCCCTCCCTTTCAGCTGGACCTGCCCTGCTGCACCATGGCTGAGCAACTGGACCTGCCCATTGGATAAGGTGACTACAGATGAACAAACAACAAAGAATGAATAGTCCACCTACTCAGACATAACCAAGTAAAACAAAACAAAACAAAACAAAAAAACAGGATGAAACAAACAAATCTACAATCAAGAAGCAAAGAAAATAACTACTGAATGTCTTGAAGACAGCAAACAATATCAAAACATATAAAAGAAACAGAACAGGATGGCTCTAGTAGCCATCTAAAATAAAACACCCCATGACCTACTAGTAGAAGAAAAGTCACTAGAACTACCTGATAGGAATTCAAATCTCTAATATTCAGAGCAATCCAAGAGTTGAAGCAAAAAGCAGACAAAAATAAGGAAAAAATAGACAAATTTATGGAAAAGGCAGAAAAGTCATGGAAAATACAGACAAAAAATAGAACAATTCAAGAAAGTAACACAGGAACAAAATGCCTAAATAAATTCACAACTAGAAATCATACAAAAACAGCAAGTAGAAATCCGAAAGATAAACAGCAAGATTTCAGAAATGGACAGTGTCATAGAAGGGCTGAGGAGCAGGTCTGAAATGATGGAAGACAGGATCAATGAAATTTAAGACAAACAATCGGTTACAACACTGTTTAAGGAAAAATCAGAAAAAAGAACAAAGAAAAATGAAAAAAAAAAAAAAAAACCTGATAGTTATGTGGGATACAATCAAAAGCAAAAATTTGCAAGTGATTGGAGTTCCAGAACAGAGAGAGAAAACAGAAAACACAGAGAGAATCATTGAAGAATTGCTGACAGAAAACTTCCCTAATGTCATGAAAGATGAAAAGCTGACCAACCAAGAAGCTCAATGAACCCCATATAGGATAGACCCCAACAGAAAAACACCAAGGCATATCATAATCACACTCGCTAAAACCAAAGACAAAGAAAAAATCCTGAGAGCAACTCGAGAAAAACGAAAGTCACATACAGAGGATAAACAATAAGACTAAGCTCTGATTATTCGTCAGAGATCATGCAGGCACGAAGGCATGGGATGACATACATAAAATCTTGAAGGAAAAGAATTGCCAACCAAGAATAATACATTCTGCAAACTTTCTTTCAAATATGTTGGTGAAATTAGGACATTTCCAGATAAACAGAAATTAAGGGAATATGTAAAAACCAAACCAAACTTACAAGAATTATTAAAGAAAGTCCTTCAGTCTGAGAACAAACAACACCAGACCACAGCGTGAATCTGGGATGCAAGATTGTACCAGCCAGATACCAACCTAGGAAATGAACTCTCAAGCACTATCCAAAACCAAAAGAATTGCAACAGACAACCAGAGAGGTTAATCTGTAAATGACAGCAACATCAGAACAATAAAAGAGGGAATAAACAGCATAAGAATAGAACTTTCTAATGGGGAGGAAGGCAATGTGATACCAAACAATAACACACTGGTTGAAGTATAGGAATATAAGGGTAAATTTCAAGGTAACCACAAAGAAAGTTAACGAACCTACTCACCAAAAAAAAGAAGAAAAACATGAAGTCTCAGTAAAAACAAAATCTACAAAAACAAAAGAAATGAAAACAAAATGAAATCCACAAACAAAAGGAACTCAGCACAGGAGAGTAAGAGAAACAAAGAAAATGTTAGTACCACAAAAAAGCAGTACAAAATGACAGCAATAAACTCACAACTATCAATAATTACACTGAATGTAAATGGCCTAAATGCACCCCAAAGAGAAACAGAGTGACAGATGGATAAAAAAAAGATCCATCAATGTGCTTGCTGTCTACAAGAGACACACCTTAGAAATAAAGGTGTAAATTTATTAAAAATGAAAGAATGGAAAAAAATGTATCAAGCAAGTAACTACCAAAAAAGGGCAGGAGTGGCAATACTATCTCAGATAAAATAGACTTTAAAACAAAATCCACCATAAAAGACAAAGAAGGGAACTATATAATGATTAAAGGAATAATCCATCATGAAGACTTAACAGGGCTCCGAAATGCATAAAACAAACTCTAATAGCACCGATAAGAGAAATTGACAGTTCCACAATAATAGTAGGAGACTTCCACACACCACTTTCAGTAAAGGACAGAACATTTAGAAAGAAACTCAACAAAGATACAGAAGAGCTAAAAAGCACAATCAGCCAACTTGACCTCATTGACATATATAGAACACTCCACCCAACAACTGCAAAGTACACATTCTTTTCCAATGCACATGTAACATTCTCCAGAATAGACCACATCTTAGGCCACAGAGCAACCCCCAACAAAATCCAAAACGTTGAGATAATACAAAGTATCTTCTCTTACCACAATGCCATCAAAGTAGAAATTAACAAGAGGAAGAGTAAGGAAAAAAATCAATTACATGGAAACTGAATAACACCCTGCTTAAAAACCACTGGGTAATAGAAGAAATCAGAGATAGAATAAAAAAAAATCTAGACTCAAACAAGAATGAAAACACATCATACCAAAACCTTTGGGACACAGCAAAGGCAATCCTCAGACGTCAATTTATAGCAACATATGCACACATCAAAAAAGAAGAAAGGGACAAAATCAAAACATTAGCTACACAACTAGAACAAATAGAAAGAGAATAAAAAAAGAAGCCCACAGCCACCAAAAGAAAGGGAATAAAAAATATCAGAGCAGAAATAAATGAAATAGAGAATACAAAAACAATAGAAAGAGTCAATAAAACAAAAAGTTGGTTCTTTGAAAGGATCAACAAAATCGACAAACTACTGGCCAAACTGACAAAAGAAAAACAAGAGAGGATGCAAATAACCCAAATAAGAAATGAAATGGGGAACATTACAACAGACCCATCTGAAATAAAAAGCATCATAACAGAGTATTATGAAAGACTCACATTACCTGACCTCAGGACCTAATATACAGTTGCCGTAGTCAAAACAGCCTGGTAGTGGTATAACGACAGATGCATTGACCAATGGAACAGAATTGAGAACCCAGATGTAAATCCATCCACCTATAGTCACCTGATCTTCAACTAGGGCCCAAAGTCCATCAAATGGTGAAAAGACAGTCTTTTTAACAAATGGTGCTGGCAAAACTGAACGTCCATCTGCAAAAAATGAAACCAGACCCATACCTCACACCCATGTACAAAAACTAACTCAAAATTGATCAAAGACCTAAATATAAAGCCAAAAACTATGAAGCTTATAGAAGAAAAAATAGAATCAACACTACCCAACCCATTACTTTTAGAGGCCCTAATACACTGCATTAACAGGATACAGGCCACAACCAACAACACACAAGCTCCAGAGGATAAGCTAGATAGCTGGGATCTTCTAAAAATTAAACACTTAAAAAAAAACTAAACACGCTCATCAAAAACCTTCATCAAAAGAGTAAAAAGAGAACCTACAGACTGGGAAAAAAAATTTGGCTATTACAAATCAGACGGAGGTCTAATATCTAAAAACTACAGGAAAATCCAACACCTCTACGACAAAAAGACAAATAATCCAATTAAAAAATGGGCAAAGGAAATGAACAGACACTTCACCAAAGAAGACATTTAAGCGGCCAACAGACGCAAGAAGAAATGCTCAGGATCTCTAGCAATTAAAGAAATGCAAGGCAAAACAACAATGAGATACCATCTCACCTCAGTATTACTGTCATAAATCAATAAAACAGGAAATAACAAATGTTGAAGAGGCCGTGAGGAGATCAGAACTCTTATGCACTGCTCGTGGGAATGCAAAATGATACAACCATTTTGGAAAACCATATGGTGCTTACTTACAAAGCTAGAAATAGAAATACCATATGATCCAGTAATCCCATTCATAGGGATATATCTTAGAGAAATAAGAGTTGTTACACAAATAGACATATGCACACCCACGTTCACTGCAGCATTGTTCACAATAGCAAAAAGATGGAGACAACCTAGATGCCCATCAAAAGATGAATGTATAAACTAACTGTGGTACATACAAACAACAGAGTATTATACAATGATAAAGAACAATGGACCCCCACAAGTCTGTCAGTTTGTCGTACTGTGGGGGCTTGCGTGTTGCTGTGATGCTGGAAGCTATGCCACCGGTATTCAGATACCAGCAGGGTCACCCATGGAGGACAGGTTTCAGCTGAGCTTCCAGACTAAGACAGCCTAGGAAGAAGGACCCGGAAGTCTACTTCTGAAAAGCATTAGCCAGTGAAAACCTTATGAACAGCAGTGGAACATTGTCTGACATAGTGCTGGAAGATGAGCCCCCCAGGTTGGAAGGCACTCAAAAGATGACTGGGGAAGAGCTGCCTCCTCAAAGTAGAGTCAACCTTAATGGCGTAGATTGAGTAAAGCTTTCGGGACCTTCATTTGCTGATGTGGCATGACTCAAAATGAGAAGAAACAGCTGCAAACATCCATTAATAATTGGAACCAGGAATATACAAAGTATGAATCTAGGAAAATTGGAAATTGTCAAAAATGAAATGGAACACATAAACATCGATATCCTAGGCATTAGTGAGCTGAAATGGACTGGTATTGGCCATTTTGAGTTGGACAATCATATAGTCTACTATGCTGGGAATGACAACTCGAAGAAGAATGGTGTTGCATTCGTTGTCAAAAAGAATATTTCAAGATCTATCCTGAAGTACAACGCTGTCAGTGATAGGATAATATCCTTACAGCTACAAGGAAGACCAGGTAATACGACTATTATTCAAATTTACACACCAACCACTAGGGCCAAAGATGAAGAAATAGAAGATTTTTGTCAGCTGCTGCAGTCTGAAATTGATCAAACGTGCAATCAAGATGCATTGATAATTACTGGTGATTGGAATGAGAAAGATGGAAACAAAGAAGAAGGATCAGTACTTGGAAAATATGGCCTTGGTGACAGAAACAATGCTGGAGATCGAATGATAGAATTTTGCAAGACCAGCAACTTCTTCATTGCAAATACCTTCTTTCACCAGCATAAACAGCGACTATACACATGGACGTCACCACATGGAACACACAGAAATCAAATTGACTACATCTGTGGAAAGAGACAATGGAAAAGCTCAATATCATCAGTCAGAACAAGGCCAGAGGCCGACTGTGGAACAGACCATCAATTGCTCATATGCAAGTTCAAGCTGAAACTGAAGAAAATCAGAGCAAGTCCATGAGAGCCAAAATATGACCTTGAGTATATCCCACCTGAATTTAGAGACCATCTCAAGAATAGATTTGATGCATTGAACACTAGTGACCAAAGACCAGACTAGTTGTGGAATGACACAAGGACATCATCCGTGAAGAAAGCAAGAGGTCACTGAAAAAGACAGGAAAGAAAGAAAAGACCAAGATGGATGTCAGAGGAGACTCTGAAACTTGCTCTTGAGTGTCAAGCAGCTAAAGCAAAAGGAAGAATTGCTGAAGTAAAAGAACTGAACAGAAGATTTCAAAGGGTGTCTCAAGAAGACAAAGTAAAGTATTATAATGACATATGCAAAGAGCTGGAGATGGAAAACCAAAAGGGAAGAAACGCTCGGCGTTTCTCAAGCTGAAAGAACTAAAGAAAAAATTCAAGCCTCGAGTTGCAATAGCGAAAGATTCCATGGGGAAGATATTAAATGACGCAGGAAGCATCAAAAGAAGATGGAAGGAATACACAGAGTCATTATATCAAAAAAAATTAGTCAATATTCACCCGTTTCAAGAGGTGACATATGATCAGGAACCCATGGTACTGAAGGAAGAAGTCCAAGTTGCTCTGAAGGTATTGGCGAAAAACTAGACTCCAGGAATTGATGGAATATCAATTGAGTTGTTTCAACAAACAGATGCAGTGCTGGAGGTGCTCACTCACCTATGCCAGAAAATATGGAAGACAGCTTCCTGGCCAACTGACTGGAAGAGATTCGTATTTATGTCTATTCCCAAGAAAGGTGATCCAACCCAATGTGGAAATTATAGGACAATATCATTAATATCACACGCAAGCAAAATTCTGCCGAAGATCATTCAAAAACGGCTGCAGCAGTATATCAACAGAGAACTGCCAGAAATTCAGGCCGGTTTCAGAAGAGGATGTGGAACCACGGATATCATTGCTGATGTCAAATGGATCCTGGCTGAAAGCAGAGAATACCAGAGGGATGTTTACCTGTGTTTTATTGACTATGCAAAGGCATTCAACTGTGTGGATCATAACAAACTATGGATAACATTGCAAAGAATGGGAATTCCAAAACACTTAATTGTGCTCATGAGGAATCTTTACATAGATCAAGAGGCAGTTGTTCGGACAGAACAAGGGTACTGATTGGTTCAAAGTCAGGAAAGTTGTGCATCAGGGTTGTATACTTTCACCATACCTATTCAATCTGTATGCTGAACAAATAATACGAGAAGCTGGACTATATGAAGAGGAACAGGGCATCAGGATTGGAAGAAGACTCATTTACAATCTGCGTTGTGCTGATGACACAACCTTCCTTGCTGAAAGTGAAGAGGACTTGAAGCCCTTACTGATGAAGATCAAAGACCACAGCCTTCAGTATGGATTACACTTCAACATAAAGAAAACAAAAATCCTCACAACTGGACCAATTAGCAACACCACGATAAACGGAGAAAAGATTGAAGTTGTCAAGGATTTCATTTTACTTGGATCCACAATCAGCAGCCATGGAAGCAGCAGTCAAGAAATCAAAAGACGCATTGCACTGTGTAAATCTGCTGCAAAGGACCTCTTCAAAGTGTTGAAGAGCAAAGATATCACCCTGAAGACTAAGGTGCATCTGACCCAAGCCATGGTATTTTCAATCACATCGTATGCATGTGAAAGCTGGACAATGAATAAGGAAAACTGAAGGAGAGTTGACGCCTTTGAATTGTGGTGTTGGTGAAGAATGTTGAATATACCATGGACTGCCAAAAGAACAAACAAGTCTGTCTTGGAAGAAGTGTGGCCAGATTGCTCCTTAGAGGCAAGGATGGCGAGACTGTGTCTTACGTACTTTGGGCATGTTATCAGGAGGGATCTGTCCCTGGAGAAGGACATCATGCTTGGCAGAGTACAGGGTCAGCGGAAAAGAGGAAGACCCTCAACAAGGTGGATTGACACAGTGGCTGCAACAATGAGCTCAAGTATAACAACGATTGTAAGGGTAGCGCAGGACCGGGCAGTGTTTTGTTCTGTTGGGCATAGGGTCGCTATGAGTCAGAACCAACTCGATGGCACCTAACAACAACAACAACAAAGAACAATGGGTAATCTGTGAAGTATCTCATAACATGGAGGCATCTAGGTGGCATTATGCTGAGTGAAATAAGTCAATCACAAAAAGACAAATATTGTATGAGATCACTACTGTAAAAACTCATGAAAAGGTTTACATACAAAAAGAAACAACCTTTGATGGCTATGAGGGAGGGGACGGGTGGGGATGGAAAACACTTAATAGACAATAGATAAGTGGTAACTTTGGTGAAGGGTAAGACAGTACACAATACTGG
The DNA here is from genome assembly GCF_024166365.1 of Elephas maximus indicus. Taxonomy (NCBI): domain Eukaryota; kingdom Metazoa; phylum Chordata; class Mammalia; order Proboscidea; family Elephantidae; genus Elephas; species Elephas maximus. Next base: position 51,481,344 of record NC_064826.1, on the reverse strand, counting down.
GGAAGCCAGCACAACCTGTACAAGGCAAGGTCATGGTAACTCCATACACACATCCAAATTCTCTGAGGGACCGAATTGCTGGGCTGAGGGCTGTGGGAACCATGGTCTCAGGGAATATCTCGTTCAGTTGGCATAACGTAGTTTATAAAGAAAATGTTCTACATTCTACTTTGGTGAGTAGCATCTGGGGGTCTTAAAAGCCTGTGACTGGCCATCTAGGATACTTCACTGGTCTCACCCCTTCGGGTGCAAGGAGGAATGTAGAAAACTAAAGATACAAGGGAAAGATTAGTCTAAAGGACTAATGGACCTCATCTACCACGCCTCCACCAGACTGAGCCCAGTACAACTAGATGGTGCCCAGCTACCACCACTGAATGCTCTGACAGAGATCACATTAGAGGATCCTGGAAACATCTGGAGAAAAATGTAGAACAAAACTTGAACTCAAAAAGAAGGACCAGACTTGCTGGCCTGAGACTGGAGAAACCCTGAGAGTATGGCCCCCCAGACACCCTTTTAGCTCGGTAATGAGGTCACTTCTGAGGTTTGCCTTTCAGTTAAAGATCGAACAGGCCCATGGAACAAAAGAAGACTAAACGGGCGTACCAGCTCTGGGTCAGAGACTGGAAGGCAGGAGGGAACAGGAAAGCTGGTGATAGGGAACTCAGGGTTGAGAAGGCAGAGTGTTGACATGTTATGGGGTTGTTAACCAGTGTCATAGAACAATGTGTGTACTGTTTGTTGCAAAACTAGTTTGTTTTGTAAACCTTCATCTAAAGTACAATTAAAAAAAATTGTAAACAAATGCAGGCTCCATCTTTAAAAAATAAAATAAAAATATGCATGCCTTTTTTCTCCAACAAATAGATTTTAAAAATATAAAGATATTTATATGCTTTTTTGTTGTGTTTTTCATAGCACATTTATAATATGAATATGTGATCAGTGTTTTTTTTAATATTTATTAAATGCTTACTGTGTGTCGGTCTACATGCATTACATGCGTCTATATGCATTAACTCAGTTCTTCAGAACAACACTATAATTTAAGTACTATTACTGAAATTCTTTTACACATGAGGAAACAAAAGCACAGAGACACTGAATGAACTGACAAAAGTTACACAGCTTTTAAGTGGCAGAATTGAGATTGAGTCCTAACAAGCCTGAATCCCTGTGCTTAATCACAATGTCAGGCTGCCTAAACTTTTTTTTACCATCTGTTTTCCCTTCAACTGAAATCAGTCTGGATTTCATTACAATGAAGCACTGTTTGCCTGGGTCACCAAGTCCTTCCAAATTGCCAAATCTGTTGGATGTCTTTCTGAGCTTGTCTTGTTTCACTTATTTGCCATATTTGACATTTATTATCCACTTCTTGCTTACTGAAAATCTCTCTTTAGCTTCCATGAAAATACTGTCCATTTATTTCTTACCATCTGGCCATTTTTTTTTTTTTAATGCGTTCTTTTGCCTCTTTCAACCTCTTTGTTTTGATTTGTTTTGTTTTCATTTAGTCCTCTGCCCTCTCCTCATACATGTTTTTCCCAATTTCATCTGAAAGCTGGTTCAAACATCTAACTATTCACTGGAATCTATGCCTGGATACCCTGTGTGTAACCAAAACTCAATCTGTTTAAACCGAACATGATTTTTTTCCCCAAGAGGTGAGCTCTCCTCATCAAAAATACTTAATTTGGAGTCAGCCAGTCCCATTTCTGTGACTATTAGCTTTCCTAGTCCTTTCTGGGGTTGAATCCCCACTACTTTATAAATCTTTTTATCCTAATCATTTTTTCATTTTTATTTTTTGGTATGCGTATACATGTGTGTGGACCCTGGTGGTGTAGTAGTTAAGTGCTGGAGCTGCTAACCAAGGGGTTGGCAGTTTGAATTCACCAGGTGCTCCTTGGAAACTCTATGGGGGCAGTTCTACTCTGTCCTATAGGGTTGCTATGAGTCACAATCGACTCTGCAGCAACGGGTTTATATGTGTGTGTGTAGATATATGAACATTAGTTTTCATTTTGTGATCAGGCTTTCACACTGTCTCTTCTCCTATAATTGTTTTAAGAGTTACTCATGTGATCTTTTATTTTTCTCCTTCTCACTTAACCTAAGTAATAGTGGTAAATTGAGAGATTTAGAGGTGCTCTATTTTTGGGTATGTGGTTAAAGCACTTGGCTCATAAACGAAAAGTTGGCAGTTTGAAACCACCATGGGAGAAACATGTGGGAGTCTGCTTCCCTAAAGATTTACAGCCTTGGAAACATTATGGCATCACTATGAGTTGGAATCTTCTCAATGGCAGTGGTTTTTTTTTTTTGGGGGGGGGGAGTTTTATGTGGTGTAAGTATTTCTATTCATTTTCAATTAAAAGATATGCTAATAGTTATTTTTCTCTATTGATTCTGGATGACTAATCCCTATTTAGTGTTTCTTTTTACTAAAGTCTTTCTTAACAGCTTTTCTAATTTCACTATAAACATATGAAACTCAAAATCTTGGTCAGGTATGCAAGAACTATAGCTACACTTTCTCTTAAACAATTGATAGTTTGAACACTGCCCCCCTAAAAAAAACAAAAACAAGCAAACAAACAAAAACCTGGAATGTGTCATTGTTCTCGGTATTTACAGTGTAAGACATAGTTTGAAGGACTCTGAATGTGGATCTTTTGTACAAGATGTGAGATGATTCTTGCCCTTGAGTTCGTGGTTCTGATCTTAGCTACTTAGTGCTGTTCTAAAAGAAATACCACAAGTGGCTTCAAAGAGCAGAAATTAATTTTCTTACATATCTGTAGAGTAAAATCTAAATCAGGGCCTCAATTGAGCCATTTTCTTCTGTGAGCCTCTCTTCTAGTTTTTGATGTCTGCCAGAGATCCCGATGTGTGCATGTCTGTGTCTGATCCAGTCTTTTTATAACTCAGAAGTGATTAGGTTTAGAAGCTACTCCACACTGGTATGAGCTCATTAACATAACAAAAGAAAGCCCTCTTTCTAAACAAGTTCACATCTACAGGCACTTCAATCCATAACAGTTCCTTTAAGTGCCTCAGTGTTCTATAGCTTCCACTTCATGCTTGCAGCATAGGAACTTTTGCAGAGACTAGAAAACCCCTCCTAGGTTCCTCACGCCAGTGTCGTTACTCACTGAGGTCTTGGTATCTTCCCAGCAACAATTCTGTTGTTGTTGTCAGGTGCCATCGAGTTGGTTCCTTGACTCATAGTGACCCCATGTACAATGGAACGAAACACTGTCTGGTCCTGTACTGTCCTCACAATCATTGTTATACTTGAGCCCACTGTTGCAGCCACTGTGTCAACCCATCTCATTGAGGGTCTTCCTCTTTTTTGATGACCCTCTACTTTACCAAGCATGATGTCCTTCTCCAGGGACTGATCCCTCCTGATAATATGTCCTAAGTATGTGAGACATAGTCTCACTATCTTCACTTCTAAGGAACATTCTGGCTGTACCTTTTCCAAGACAGAGTTGTTAGTTCTCTTGGTAGTCTATGGTATATTCAAAATTCTTTGCCAACACCACAATTTAAAGGTGTCAACTCTTTTTTGGCCTTCCTTATTCATTGTCCAGCCGTGAAAACACCATAGTTTGGGTCAGGCACACCTCAGTCTTCAGGGTGACATCTTTGCTTCTTAAATCTTTAAAGAGGTTTTTTGCAGCAGATTTGCCCAATGCAATGTGTCTTTTGATTTCTTGACTCCTGGTTCCATGGGTGTCGATTGTGGATCCAGGTAAAATGAAGTCCTTGACAACTTCAGACTTTTCCTCGTTTATCCTAATGTTGCTTATTGGTACAGTTGTGAGAATTTTTGTGTTTTCTTTATGTTGAGGTGTAATCCATACTGAATGCTGTGGTCTTTCATCTTCATCAGTAAGTGCTTCAAGTCCTCTTCACTTTCAGCAAGCAAGGTTGTGTCATCTGCATAACGTAGGTTTTTAATGAGTCTTCCTCCAATCCTGATGCCTCATTCTTCTTCATATAGTCTAGCTTCACAGATTATTTGCTCAGCGTAGAGATTGAATAGGTATGGTGAAAGGATACAACCCTGATGCACACCTTTCCTGACTTTAAACCATGAGTATCTCCTTGTTCTGTTTGCACAACTGCCTCTTGATCTATGTACAGATTCCTCATGAGCACAATTAAGTGTTCTGGAATTCCCATTCTTCACAACGATATCTATAATTTGTTACGATCCACACAGTCGAATGCCTTTGCATAGTCAATAAAACACAGTTAAACATCTTTCTGATGTTCTCTGCTTTCAGCCAGAATTTATCTGACACCAGCAGTGATATCCCTTGTTCCGCATCCTTTTCTGAATTTGACTTGAATTTCTCGCAGGTTCCTGTCAACATACTGCTGCAGGCGCTTTTGAAAGACCTTCAGCAAAATTTTACTTGGGTGTGATATTAATGATATTGTTCAATAATTTCCACATTTGGTGGGATCAACTTTATTGGGGATAGGCATAAATATAGATGTCTTCCAGTCAGTTGGCCAGGTAGCTCTCTTCCAAATTTCTTGGCATACACGAGTGAGTACTCTTAGCATTGTATCTGTTTGTTGAAACATCTTAGTTGGTATTCTGTCAATTCCTGGAGACTTGTTTTTTGCCAATGCCTTCAGTGCAGCTTGGAATTCTTCCTTCAGTACCATTGATTCCTTCTCATATGGCACCTCCTGAAATGGTTGTGCCAATTTTTTTTTGGTATAATGAATCCGTGTATTCCTTCCATCCGTAATGTTAGGGATCAATACCTCAGCATAAGAGGAAAGATATAACATAAAATGAAATAAATTGAGAAAACTCTTTATACTCTTAAATATGCTTTGTAAATAGTAATATTTATAGATTATTTTAATATTTCTAAAATATTTATTCTGTAGCTTCATTCACATGAAAGCCATGGAAACTGACAACCCAACCTAGAAGGAAAGACAACTCAGTAGCAACTAGCACCTCTGGCAAACAGATTTTGGTCTCTAAATACCACTTTCCATTAACAGGAACTGGAACTTCTTGAAGAAATGACTGGCTCCAAGTAAATTACAGGAAAAATACAAGGCACTCCTGGAATGTCTTGTGCTGAAAACAAGGAAAAAAAAACCCCAAAAAAAGGGAAGCTATCAAATATCACTGCGGTCCCATTTAAAAAAACAAAACAAAAACAAGAAACCACTTAAAAATTTTTCCCCTGGCCTAAAATATGAGATGATTTTAACCTCCAAAGAATAAATAACTGCAATGATTTAAACTAAACCCAGTGCCATCTATATGTTAAAATCCAAGAATGTATTAAAAATAAAGAAATAAATGACATTAGTATACTTTTGGAGATTTGCTAGGGCACACATTAATTCAGCAAATAATTTCGGAAGCAATAGAATTGAAAATCATCATTTGAATTTGAATAATGGATGCCTTTGAATTATGGTGTTGGCAAAGAATATTGAATATACCATGGACTGCTAGAAGAATGAACAAATCTGTCTTGGAAGAAGTACAGCCAGAATGCTCTGTAGAAGCAAAGGTGTAATGATCATTAATTATTTTAGCATTACCTTAATCCACTGGTTCCCAAACTTTGCGACACATTGGAATCACTTGGGCTCATGCTTGGTTGCCAGTGCAGGACATTCAGATTTAATTGGTATGAGTTGGAACATGGGCATCAAGATTTTTCACAGCTCCCCTGATTCACCTTAACATTATTAAAAGTGCAGCAACCTTATATTGTGTTCCTCCTGATAAGACATCAGAAGAAATACACAGCATTGCCAAAATACAAACCATTGTCAAAAAAAGAAAGAAAAGCAGCATTCCAGGAAAATAAGTCATCTTTATGTCACTGGTCACTTCATATGCCAGCACAACTTGAAGCACTTACTGATGAAGATCAAAGACCACAGCCTTCGGTATGGATTACATCTCAATAAAAACAAAAATTCTCGCAACTGGACCAATAAGTAACATCATGATAAAAGGAGGAAAGTCTGAAGTTGTCAAGGATTTCATTTTACTTGGATTCACAATCAACACCCCTGGAAGCAAAAGTCGAGAAATCAAAAGATGCATTGCATTGGGTAAATCTGCTTCAAAAGGCCTCTTTAAAGTGTTAAAAAGCAAAGATGTCATTTTAAGTACTAGGGTGCTCCTGACCCAAGCTATGAATGTGAAAGCTGGACAGTGAATAAAAAAGACCGAAGAAAAATTGATGCCTTTGAATTATTGTGTTGGCGAAGAATACCGAATACACCATGGACTGCCAGAAGAATGAACAAATCAGTCTTGGAAGAAGTACAGCCAGAATGCTCCTTAGAAGCAAAGGTGGAGAGACTGTGTCTCACATACTTTGGACATGTTATCACGCTTGATCAGTCCTTGGAGAAGGACATCATGATTGGTAAAGTAGATGTTGAGCAAAAAAGAGGAAGACCCTCAATAAGCTGAACTGACACAGTGGCAGAAACAATGGGCTCAAACATAGCAATTATTGTGAGAATGGTGCAGAACCTGGCTGTGTTTCATTCTGTTGTACACAGGGACACTGTGAGTTGGAACTGACTTGACGGCACTTAACAGCAACAACAACAAGTTCACTTAACTTATTATGCATTTTAATTGGCTACATTATCTTTGACAGAATATTTGAGTATTTTTTTTTCATATTTAAAGGGAAAATTTCTCTGCATCCCACTTTGGAGAGTGGCATCTGGGGTCTTAAACACTAGCAAGAGGCCATCTAAGGTGTATTAGTTGGTCTCAACCTACCTGGACCAAAGGAGAATGAAGACCACCGAAGACATAAGGTAATTATGAGCCCAAGAGACAGAAAGGACTACATAAGTCAGAGACTACGTCAGCCTGAGACTAGAAGAACTAGATGGTGCCCAGCTATAACCAATGACTGCCCTGACAGGGAGCACCACAGAAAATCCCTGAAGGAGCAGGAGAGCAGTGAAATACAGACCTCAAGTTCTCATAAAAAGACCAGACTTAGTGGTCTGATTGAGACTAGTAGGACCCCGGAGGTTATGGTCCTCAGACCTTCTGTTAGCCCAAGACAGGAACCATTCCCAGAGCCAACTTTTCAGACAGGGATTGAACTGGACTACAAGATAGAAAATGTTACTGGTGAGGAGTGAGCTTCTTGGATCAAGTAGACACACGAGACTACATGGGCAGCTCCTGTCTAGAGGGGAGATGAGAAGGTGAGGGGGCAGAAGCTGGCTGAATGGACACCTGAAAGCAGGGTGGAGAGGAGTGTGCTATCTCATTAGGGAAGAGAGAAACTAGGGTTATATAGCAAGGTGTATATAAATTTTTGTATGAGAGATGGACTTGATTTGTAAACTTTCACTTAAAGCACAATAAAAATTAAAAAAAAATAAAGGGAAAACATCATATATATAATAGGTTCGGAAGGAAACATAGGAAGACACAATTCTGTGGATTAAAGTAGGAGCCTCAGAGGTTCAGGTTGGGAAAGATATTTTTCTAATTGTCTAGTGTGCATTATTTTCATTCACCTTACTAATTATTTGGTGGACCCTTTCAATCTCAGACAAGAAATTTTCTTGAAGTATTTCTTTTAACGTTTTCTCCCCTACATTGTGTATGAACATCTGAACTTCTTTATCTTCTAGCTCTTCCACATTTTCCCAGGTATATTCCATGTCTGTGTCTTTTTATGTTTGAGAAGATTACTAGATTTTACCTTATATGTCACCAACTTGATTAATTCTATTATGTAATTCTTCATTATTTCCTCCTAAACTTAGCAGTTATATTTTAAATTTCCAGTAATATTTCTTATTACTTGATGTGCATATATATAAAAAAATATGTATATATATTCCCCCCACTTGAACCTGTTTTTGATAAAGAATGTAATCTGAATATAGGCCAAGAGCCCCTGTTTATCAAATATCCTGTGTTCAAATCCAAACTCTAACCTCAAGTTTCGGATCTTTTGTAAAATGAGAATAATAATAGCTCTTTGCTCTATTTTAATGGGGTTTAATCAGGGTTAACACCTATTAATATATTAATACTTATTAGTCATTAAACACAGTGGGCAGCACATAGTAAGTACATAATTAATGCTGAATATCATTCTAATTACAGAATCTTAATTTGTTTACATTAATCAAAAACCTGAAACATGTTTCTTTTATCTTCCTGTATTTTTGTTTTCCAGTTCAATTTGTTTATCTTGGTTCTTTTCATTCAGGCTTACTCTTTTCATTATCTGATGATCTTTGGTTGTTTGCTCATATTTGAAAATGAAGGACTGGATTAATTATCTAGGTAGCTGGTGTAGTTTTCCTCTGCCTCGGTTTAGGTAAATTTCTCCAATAGGCGTATTCTTTAAAGTGGTGGAAGCTGTACATTAACATTCATGACTCACCAATCTAGATTCAGTGTTGTCTGAATAGACAATAGATAAGTGATAAATTTGGTGAAGAGAAAGTCACAGTACTGAGGAAGCCAGCACAACTTGACCAAGGCAAGGTCATGGAAGCTCCATAGACACATCTAAATTGCATGAGGGACCAAATTACTAGGCTAAGGGCTGGGGACCATGGTCTTGGGAAACATCTAGCTCAACTGGCTTAACATAGGTTATAAAGAAAATGTTTTACTTCCTACTTTGGTGAGTAGCATCTGGGGTCTTAAAAGCTTGTGACCGGCTATCTAAGATACTCCACTGGTCTCACCCTGTCTGGAACAAGAGAGAATGAAGAATACCAAAGACACAAGGGAAAGACTAGTCCAAAGGACTAGTGGACCACAAGTACCACAGCCTCCACCAGGCTGAGCCCAGCACAAATAGATGGTGCCTGGCTACTACCACCAACTGCTCTGAGAGGGATTTATAGTAGAAAGTCTCAGACAGAGCTGGAGAAAAATGTAGTACCAAAATACTAACTCTCACATACACAAAAAAAAGACCAGATTTATTGGCCTAACAGAGACTGGAGAAACTTCAAGAGTATGGCCCCCAGGCTCCTTTTTAATTCAGTACTGAAGTCACTTCTGAGGTTCATCCTTCAGCCAAAGATTAGACAGGCCCGTAAAACAAAACAAGACTAAATGGGCACACCAGACCAGGGGCAAGGACAAGAAGGCAGGAAGGGACAGGAAAGCTGGCAATGAGGAACCCAAGGTTGAGAAGGAGAAAGTTGTTGTGGTGTTGTGGGGGTGACAACCAATGTCACAAAACAGTATGTATATTAATTGTTTAATGAGAAACTAGTTTGCTCTGTAAATCTTCATCTAAAATACAGAAGAAAAAAAGAATATTTCAGATACAGGAGAAGAAGAAAAAAAAAAAAAAGATTCAGTGTGGTGTGTGTGGGTGTGAAGCCAGAAGGAAGGCTAGTGTACCCATCATTACTAAACCAGGACAAGATTTACTCTGGGCATTCAAGAGCTCCATATACTTCGTTTCTGGGTATGGTTGTCTTTGCTTTTAATAATGCTTAGGTGTGGTAGTCTAGGCTTTTTTTTGCAGATTCCTCAGCTTGCAACACCCATATTTTGCTAGTTCCCCTGGCAAATGGTTCATTTTCCTTTCAGACCATTTCTTGGATTGTATCCTGAGGGCAAAGCCCACTGGACACATCTGGGTTAGCTGTTCAGAATGAAGTTCTCTTTAGTTACTCTGGTAATTAGCCCAAAACTCACTCAAGGTTTTTATATTTGACTTTAGGTTTGAAGATTCTTGAGGGCCCTGTGGAAACCCTGGTGGCATAGTGGTTAATTGCTACAGCTGCTAACCAAAACGGTTGGCAGTTCAAATCCACCAGTTGCTTCTTGGACACTGTATGGGGCAGTTCTACTCTGTCCTAAAGGGTCACTATGAATTGGGATTGACTCAACAATAATTTTTTTTTTTTTCAGGGCCATGTTACTCTTAGCTTAGGCCTTGAAATACAGTATTATCTCCTCCATTTCTCTCATAGTTCAATTTCGTTTGTTTTTTATCTTCTAGGATTTTCTCATAATTTTGAGGCTGATTTAGATTACCTTTTTTGTTTTCTAACACCCTGGTGGCTAAGTGGTTAAGAACTCAGGCTGCTAACCAAAGGTTCAGCAGTTTGAATCCATCAGCTACTCCTTGGAAACCCTGTTGGGCTGTTCTACTCTGTCATATAGGTTCGCTATGAGTTGGAATCGACTTTACGGCACACAACACCATTATAATTTTTTTTCATTTATTTACATTTTCCTAGTCATAGAAAATCATCCTTTGGATGGAGCAGATATGTATATAAATGTTCAATTTGATATTGGGATCAAATGTCATAACTAAAAATTTACCATAGAAAACTTAATTTCTACTATGGCTTCTATGTCTTTAATATTCTTATTTTTAGTTAGCTCCCTTGCAGTTTCTACATTCAGGGAGGAAAAAAAAAAAAACTATGGTTATGGTAGATGACATTGTAATAACTGGGAAGTTCCCAGTTTAACAAATTGTAGTGCTGTAGTTCTGTCATGTTCCTCTAGGTGATAGCACCTCCACAGGTCCTCTTCCATGATATACTAGGCTTCAGATCAGGAATTCATTATAAAGACAAGTGATAAATGCATGCAAAACAGACTTTTATTCCTACTTTTTACACTGGTAGCTCAGTGCTTAAAGCACTTAGTTGCTAACCAGAAAGGTCAGTGGTTAGAAACGGTCAGCAGCTCCACGGGAGAAAGATGTGGCAGGCTGCTTCTGTAAAGATTTACAGCCTCGGAAACCCTGTAAGGCAGTTTTACTCTGTCCTAAAGGCAACGGGTTTTCCTTTGTTATAGTTTTCTTTTTCGTTAATTCTCCTATCCAAATCTACTCTCTTCAATCTCTACAATCCTTCGTAGCTTTTTTTTTTTTAACTTTTGTTCTTCTTCTTCTTGTTTGTTTTTTAAGAAAGCGATATGGATAGTCATACACAACCTTAACTTTGCTCCCATTCCACAGGCCAGTTGATCTACACTGTCCTGCTATTGTCTTTTCTCCTCTATCCTTTGAACAAAGGGCCCTTCTTCCTGGAGGCCAACTTACACTTCTAAGCACTTGGTTCTACCTCTTTTTGTCTCAGAGATTTTGCACCATTGCTCATTTCCTCTCTTCCTGTCTATTAGCTTTTTTGCTCAAGTCTCTCCTGTTCTAAACAACTTCTTTCTGTTCTCTAGCTCTTAGTATCATTAATGGCGCTCTCTTTCTCTGTTTTTTTTCTTTTAGACAAAATTTTTGAGGGACCCAGAATTCATTATGCCTGGTACCTCATTTCTCTACAAACTGCCAACCAGTTGCTGTTTCCAAGCCCATTCAAACTATCCTGGCAACAGAAAGTTAAGCAATGACCTCCATAATGTCAAATTCAATGGCTGAACTCTATTTCCTCAACTTTTGACACTTCCTCCTGGCTCCTTCTTATTTTTCTTACTGTGTATTCCCATTCTTTATTGTGGTATGTCTTGCTAGGCCTGCCTCTTAATTAGTGGTGTTAAAAAGAAGTGTTTTCTTACTTTTTGGACCATCTTACTTACAGTCGAGATTTTAATTAACAACCCTATACTTGTTTTTATGCCAGTTACTTACTTATTGATCTGATATCTATTGTGACCACTATTACCTAATGGATGACCACTGGCTGTAACTCAAACCCAAAGCATCATTTCTCTCCTCTTTCTCTCAATCACAAGTCCTTAGATAAAATTTTCCTAAATCCTTTGGATTTAATTAAGTATATCCCTTCAATGCAAATCTCTCTCACCTACGTTACCATATTGCATTTAAATTATTTTTACCTCTTCACTTACCCATTAGACTATAACCTTGCCAAGAGCAGAGATGGTGTCTTATTCCTCTTTCTTCTACACCCTGGTGGTACAACAGTTAAGTACTCATCTGCTAACAGAAAGGTTGGCAATTTGAACTCAACCAGCTGCTCCTATGGGAGAAAGACCTGGGAATCCACTTCTATAAAGATTACAGCCTAGAAAACCCTATGGGACGGTTCTACTCTCTCATAAGATGTTGTTGTGTGTTGAAATTGGTTTGATGGCATCTAATACCAACAACAAAAATAGTGAGGTAGATAAAGGACCCTTATTAAGGGTGTGTATTTTGAACTGAACAAACTTGTGCATAACATATTGACTCAGGAAAGATGAATAAGCAAAATCTTTTCAGGCTTAGATTTTTAGAATTGGCATGATAAATTGAATAATTTTTAAACTTATTTAATGTTCTGTCTTTGAATACAGATGTTTTAATGATAATATATAATTTTTCTTGAGTCATAATAATATAATATTCAAAATAAAGTGAAATTGAAAAGGGTTTAACATTATTTCTCAATGTATGTATTTAAATAATTTACTTGTAAGGCAGTATAAGATTAATAAATGTCATTTAAAAATTTGAAATATAGAATAAATTTAGTATGGTGTGAACTATCAGTACCATTTTGATAGAAAACAATTGGTTTGAGGCTTAACCTAAACTAAAAACCCAAACCCATTGCCATCGAGTCAATTCTGACTCATAGCAACCCTATAGGACAGTATAGAACTGCCCCATAGGGTTTCCCAGGAGCAGGTGGTGGATTCAAACTTACAACCTTTTGGTTAGCAGCCAAGCTCTTAACAACTGTGCCACCAGAGCTCCATTAGGTTTAACCTAGCACATATATGTTTTCCCAGATAACGTAATTTATTTTCTTATTGTTTGAAGTTTTGTGAAATAGAGTACAGTATTAGGGGTTTTCTTTCTCCTTTTTTCTACTTCTTTTTCTTTCTTTTTTTATCAAGGAGTTAACCCACCCAGTGCCATCTTTTATATATATGACCACTTAAATCGAATTACTTTTTAAAATCTAGAAATTGTGACATTTCACAAGGCTAAACACTATAATTCTCCAATTGAAACATTCTCTTGAAATTCATACACACATATATCCCTCCATTTGTTTGCAGTGTTCTATTATCTGTACATAATCTGCACTGTATCTTCCCAGGATAACTAACCCCAGAGTCTGATTGACACCAGAGAGCTTTAGAGCATCTCCTTGCTGGATTGACATGTATATTAGGAAAAGAGTTGCTCTTTAATTTATAAGTCTATAGTGTATCATATTTCTATTTATCCTGCGTGTCACTATATTTCACTGATGCTCACAGATGTGCTTCAATAGGTTATGGACTTGTGCCAAAAATGATTGTACTCTCTTTGTTTTTATTGGTTTACCATTTTCTCCAGGGAATTGACTAAGACGCACACTTTTGAGATTGCTGCTAAGTGAAAGTTAATATATGATCCTGAAAAAAAAGTTGAAAGTTAAAGGGAAGGAAAAATAAAAGCAAAAAGTCTCTTTTTATTTTCTACCTCTAGGTTTTTTTTTTTAAATCTGCCTGTTCAAGTTTATACAAATTAAAAATGAAATATATTGTATGACCCTTATAAGTGTGTCCAAATCGGGAGACCCAAGTGAAGAGTCACTTACTCCAGAGGGAATTATTTTATCCAAAGAATAAATTTGCTGAAATGTGATTATATGGGAGTAGACAGGGTTCTGGCTAAAGAAATAGCTTCTAAAACACTAGTTCTCATATATTTTAGCCTATTTTGGTACACCAAAGATCCCAATGTTGGTTGACTCTAATATTTTTCTTTAGACAGAGTCAGCCTGCTTAGTACTTTTCTAAGCCTATTACTTCTGTGACAACTGAATAATAACTATGCCACGACTGGAGATTTTCCATCTTTAAAATCACTTTTGGTCACTGTGATGATAGACAGGAAGGCTGCAGTCTTTGGTAATAGACAGACCAGTGTTTGTCATCTGGCTGCATTATCAATAGTATATGGCAAACTATTTGATGTTTATTTCCATCAGGGGAAAAAAAATCACTTCTTTCACTAAGTTATTGACAGTGTTAAGGTAAATATTGACAGTTTCTAGTATACAGTAGGAGATAACAAATATTTGATTCACTCCTCCCAATAACAATTTACCTTTACTTGTTATCTAAGACATCGGCTCATTCTGCATCTCCTCTTTGGACCAGGGCCTGGAAAACTGGGAGAATATTTGTGTGTGTTTCATTGGTAATTTTAGATTGTACTGGTACATTATCTCCACTGCTTATAATCATCTCCAATGAGATCAGTTTGTTCAACAATTCTGCAACTGAATTTGAAAAAAAAAAGTTCTATTGCTTCATTTTGCTAAGTCAGATTAAAAAAACCCGTTGCCATTGAGTTGATTCTGACTTGTAGCTACCCGACTGGACAGAGTAGAACTGCCCCCATAGGGTTTCTAAGGAGTGGCTGGTGGATTTGGACTGTGGGCATTTTGGTTATCAGCCAGGTGCTCAACCACTGCACCACCAGGCCTCCAATTCAGATATGAGAATAGCCAAAAGCAGCCAATTAATTACCTCACTAAGAATTAGGAGAGCTTTAGTAATACTTTTGAATATCTGCCTCAGATTAAAAATGGAGGAGGAAATGGAATGTATGGCTAATCGCCTCTGTGAAAAACTGCCTTTTTTGCCATGAGACCAGAAGAACTGGACAGTGCTGGCTACCTTTACCGAACATTTTGATCAAAAATTCTGTAGAAGAATACTGATCAAAAGGGGGAAATGTGGAACAGAATTTAAAATTCTTATGGACTTCAGACTTCCTGGAACCATGGGGCTGAATGAACCCCTGTAACTACTGCCTTGTGATCATCTTCAAAATTTAAACCAAAAATATTCCGTGAAGTCTTCCTAAAACCAAACAATAGTTTAGTAAAGAATGTCTGCCTTGAGCATTGTGCTCCTTTAAGATCTATTTAGGGTCAAATTGACAACCCAGAATAGAAACTCAAAAGATTAGATAAGAAACTTAGGAGGCAGTGAGTTTATGTTAATGGGGGAGGAACAACTCAGAAAAGGAGGATGAGAATGGTTGTACAACCTGAAAAACAGTATCAATGTCATGAATTGTACATGTAGAAATTGTTGAATTGGTGTATGTCCTGCTGTGTATACGCTCAACAACAGCAACAAAAATAAAATAAATTATTAAAAAAAGGGAAAATAGGTGTAATGGAGGGGAAATACGGTTGCTGTATTCATTCCCTAATAATTGTAATCAAGAATTAAAAAAATATATGTATATATATATAAAATCTAAAGATGTGTGATATTTTTGCAGAAAAAGAGGAAGAAAATTCTCCCCTAAGGCATAAAATTATTACCTAAATATAATAGGGTTTTTATATTTTAATAATTTTTTGTTGATGTTGTTAGCTGCCATTGAGTTGGTCCCTGACTCACAGTGACCACACCCAATGTGTTACAGAGTAGAACTGCTCCATTGGGTTTTCTTGGCTGTAGTCTTTACGGAAGCAGTTTGCCAGGCTTTTCTTCCATGGAGCTGCTAGTTTGGTTTGAGCTGCCAGTCTTTGGGTTAGCAGCTAGTTGTGAACCACTTGTACCACCCAGGCTCCTAATAAATGTTTTATAAGAAGTAAAATATACATACATAAATGTGTGCATTTAATAATATTTAAAAATATGCATTTATTAATCTATACAGCATTATGAAAAACGTTAACATATAATATAAATATAATTAGTATCATACTAGTAATAGCATACCCATTATGTTACTATAAATAACATTTTATGAGAAAAAAACTTTTCCAAAAGTGTCATTGCTTTACTTTTTTGCACATCTCTTTAACAACCGATTAACAGAAGACTGTTTTTAACAACCGATTAACAGAAGACTGCTGGATTTTCATGTCAGCTTCTGCATTCTGTATGTTGCTTTGTTTGGTTGAAGATTATGAAGAAAATGCAGCCTCATGTAGACACATGGTTGGACAAAAAGAAGGTTCTTTTAATTCTGTTTTTAGATAATAGTAGATTATCTTCATTGAAGCTACAGCAAAACTTGACAAGTGATACTATCTGAAAGTTCAGTTAGAATCTGGAATCTGAAACTATTAATAAACTTTTATACTCTGAACACTTGTGAGCGAATGAGAATGAAAAAAGCAAGTGATGTCTTTATTATTATGAAAATAGATTTGACTTTGCAAACCAATTGCAAGAGCCTCAGAGACCTTCAGTGTTCCGTCAACCAATCTTTGTGAATCATTGTTGTATAATATTCCATTTTATGAATACACCTAAATTTATTTATTCATTGTATTGTTAAGGGACATTTGGATTGTTTATGGAAATATTCTTTTGCCCCACTGTTCTGCAGTCTCCTTTTGTCATGCTTGGGTTTTTTTCTGGACTTATAATACTTTCTTATTTTAGCCATACCAAAACAACACAAAGTCTTACTTACTATAGCTTTGTAATAATATTCGATATGGCTAATGTGAGTCCTCCAATTTTGACCTCCTTCAATATTTTTTCTCTATTTTTTCCTTTTGATATTTCAATATGTATTTTAGAATAATTTTGTACATTTGTAAGCAAACTCACACATACAAACCAGTTGGAATTTTGATTGAGATTGCATCAAATCTGTGTATCAGTTTGGGGAATATTTATGTATTGAGCCCTTTAACTGATAAAAGTATTTTACGTTTATATAGGTATTTTAAAATACCTTTGTAATGATTTATGGTTTCCTTTGTAGAGCCTTTAAAAATATAGGTTAGAGTCATTCCTGGGTATCTTGTGTTGCTTATGGAACTTTTTTTAAATTTTATTTTCAGTTTCTAATCGTGTCAGTATATGCACATACAATTTGTCTCTATCTTGTGAACTTGCTATATTTACTTATTCATTATAATATTTTACTGTAGATTCCTTTTGTTTTTCTCATATCAAATTCATGTCGCCCGAAATAATGACCATTATATTTTTTCTTTCTCATTATTATTTTATTTCTTTTACTTGACTTATTACTCTGGCTAGGAATAACATCAATTAAAATATTAAATAGAAGAAATGATATCAGATGTTGTCTTATTCTCAATCACAAAGAAAAGTTCTCAACATGTTTCAGTTAAGTATATGTTTGCAACAGTTCTTTTGTAGAAAGTTCCTTTGTATTCATATTTTACAAACATTTCTTGGTAATGAATACGAATTTTATCAGAGGACTTTTCAGTACCTCACATTTCATGAGACCTCATCTATATTTTCTTAACATGATGAAGTGCATTGATAGATTTTTCAAACTTTAAAAGAACCTCAAATTGTATGTGTATGATTTTACACACACATGCACACACACACACACACAGAATTTGAATTGCTAATATTTCATTTAGAATTAAAAAAAAAAAAAACTACATTCATAAGAAAGACTGGCTTGTAACTTACTTTTCTTGTATTGTCCTTGTAAAGTTTTGGTATTAAAACCATGTGACCTTAAACCAAGCTGAAAATTGTTACTTTTATTTATTTATTTAAATTATCTTCTAAAATAGCTTCTGTAAGATTGGAGGTTTTTTTTTTTTTTAAGGTAAGGAGGTTAATTGCTTCTTCAATTTCTTTAATGATTAAAAGCTACGGATTTTTCATGTCTTTTTTTATCGAATGAAATATAATATACATACAATAAAATTCCTAGTTCTAAAGTGTTGAGTTTCATGAGTTTTAACAACTTTATACATCAAGGTAACTACAAGTCCAATCAAGACATAGGAGATGTCCATCACTTCAGAAAGTTCATTTGTGCCATTTCATAGTCATTTTCTACTTTGCATAGTAGGACTCAACAGATTTCTCATTTCTATCTCCTTCAATTAAACACACTTGCTTTTGGACTTCATATAAGTGGAATTATACAATATGTAATCTTTTATGTCTGCCTTCTTTCTCTCAACAGGTTTCTGAGTGCATTTATACTGTTGCATTTATGAGCAGTCCATTATTTTTATTGCTTAATATTCCATTGTATGAATATACCAAATTATCCCATTTTCCTATTAATGGGCATTTAAATTTTTCTGTTTTATGGCTAATGTGAAAAATATGACTATGACCATTCCATTACAGGTCTTTTTGTGTCACATGTTTTCCTTGGGTATATACTCAGGAATAGATTTTTAAGTCATGGGTATGTTTTGGGTCATGGTATGTTTAACTTTATAAGAAAGTTTCAATTAGTTTTTCAGAGTTGTATCACTTTATAATCACAACAATAATGTATGAGAAGTCCAGCTGCTTCCCATTCTCTCCGACATTTGAAAATGTCACTCGTATTTTATTTTAGCTTTTTAATGTGTGTGAAATGGTATCTTATTGTGGTTTTAATTTGCATTTACCTGATGCCTAATTATGTTATGATCATTACTGTGTTATGATGGTTAATCATAAATATTTTTTGTAAAGTGACTGCTCCAGTCTTTTGCTCATTTTCAGATGTGTTGTTTGTCTTTTTACGATTGTATTTTTAATGAACTGAAGGGAAAGAGATTGTATGAAATGAGAAGAGGTCTTTAAATCTCCAAACCTCTATGGCTAGTAAACTGAAATGTGAACATGGACTAAAAAAAAAAAAGCATGCTCAGATGGTAGTGTTGAGTCAGGTGTTGCAGAGAATCAGCTCTCAGGGGGCAAGACTGGGTCCTAATCAAGGAACTGGCATTGGGAGCCTCGCTGGTTTACAGAACTTCTATGTGCTAATCACAGCTAAGTACCTTCTGCTTCTGTCCTTTTTTGAGCAGAAGTGTCTGTCGTGGTAGTTCTATGCATGTTCCACCATTGACTGTTTGATGTGGTGGTGGTGGCAGAAGGCAGGGGCAGATGAAGAGGAATTAGAACCATAAAACTACAGGAGGCTCATCTGTATGTGGACCTTATTCAGGTGATGAAATCATTGACCATGAGTTTGATCCTACATTGTCATTGGATAAGGGTCATGGAGGGTCTTGAGGAAGGTTTTTTTGTTTGTTTGTTTTTGCTTTTACTTGAGGAAGGTATATAAATAATTTGTGGTAGAGGGGCATACTGGTGTAGTTTTAAAAGATAATGGCAGATTATTTAACACGTCTCCCATCAAGAAGAGGGGGTCTACGTCCTCTCTCCTTGAATCTGAGTGGGCTCTGGCTATCCTGAAACCACCGTGTCTGAGGAAGCCCCAGCTACATTGAGAGGTCACATGTATGCACTTTGGTTTACATTCCCAACTAAGCCATTCATTCTTAGAGTAATATCAGCCCAGGACCTAGATATGTGAGTAAACAAGTCTCCGGATAATTCTAGTCATAAACCAATTAGAGTCACTTCCAGCTATTTGAGTCCTCTCAGCTGAGGCCTCAGAAAATGTGGAACCTAGTCATCTTCACTGTGGCATGTTCGAATTCCTGAACCGCAGGATCTGTGAGCAAAATGAAATAATTCTTTTTCACCACTAATTTTGAAATTCTTTGTAAACAGAATAGCGGCAACTGTTAATGTTTAGCTAGACATAATGAAAACCCAAAAAATATTTACAATTGAGAAGGGTAAAATAAAGGACATTCTAAACTATTAATTGAATTATACATATTATTTAACTGGATATAAATTACTACTCAAAGCATGGGTTCATCATACCACGTGATCAATAAACTCAACCAACAGTTTTCTTTCTCTTTGAATTACTGTAAAATTACCTTTCTAAAGCAGAGTGCCTGGTTAGTTTACTTCATTTAATTTAGTCATATTGTTTATGTCAAGTTATCGTTTTTACTTTTCTCAATAAAAAAGTACATTATTTCACCATGATGCCATTTTCATACCAAATTAAAGCCTCTTTAAATGGTGAATTATCATTACAAAAATAAAGTTTTGTCTTTTCTACTGTAAAAATAATTAAACATGACTTTTTTTTATAATGATAGCACTGTTTTTTTAATATAACAATATGGTTTTTATAACAATATGCATGGGATCATTGCTTTCTGCATATTAAAATTGAATGTCATAATTTTCATTGATAACAGAGCACTGAAAAGATAATCAAAATAAAAACATGTGCACAAATATTTTATTGTTATGCTTGCTTATCCAAAAGATTCAGGGTATGCATGTGTAGATTTGTGGATTCCAGCTGATAAACACCAGTCTGCATACTTTATCCAGTGTCTATATTACATGAATCTAAAAATGAATTAGATTCATAAAAAAATAAATTATTTATTTAAAAAAAATGAATATAGTTATTGGGCCTATTTTATTATATTCCCTTTTTTTTTTTAACTTTTGATGATTTACAGAGCAAATTACCTTCTCATTAAACAATTAATACACACACTGTTTTGTGACATTGGTTGCCAACCCCACAATGTATCAACGCTCCCCCTTCTTGACCTTGGCTTCCCCATTACCAGCTTTCCTGTTCCCTCCTGCCTTCTTGTTCTTGCCCCTGGGTTGGTGTGCCCATTTAGTCTCATTTTGTTTTATGGGTCTGTCTAATCTTTGGCTGCAGGGTGAACCTCAGGAGTGACTTCAGTACTGGGTTAAAAGCGTGTCAGAGGCCATACTCTCAGGGTTTCTCCAGCCTCTGTCAGACCACCAAGTCTGGTCTTTTTTTGTTCTACATTTTTTTCTAGCTCTGTCTGGGACCCTCTATTGTGATCCCTCTCAGAGCTGTTGGTGGTGGTAGCTGGGCACCATCTAGTTGTGCTAGACTCAGGTGTAGGCTGTGGTACTTGTGGTCCGTTAGTCCTTTGGGCTAATCTTTTCCTTGTGTCTTTACTTCATTCTTCCTTGATTCAGACAGGGTAAGACCAGTGGAGTATCTTAGAGGGCTGGTCACAAGCTTTTAAGACCCCAGACGCTACCCACCAAAGTAGGATGTAGAACATTTTCTTTATAAACTTTGTTATGCCAATTGAGCTAGACGTTTCCCAAGAGAATCGTCCCCAGACCTCAGCCCAGTAATTCAGTCCCTCAGGGAGTGAAGCTTCCATGACCCTACTTTGGTCAAGTTGCGCTGGCTTCCCCAGTATTGTGTAGCGTCTTACCCTTCACCAAAGTTACCATTTATCTATTGTCTAGTTAGAGTTTTTCCCTCAAAAATATGGAACGCTTCATGAATTTGCATGTCATCCTTGAGCAGGGGCCATTCTAATCTTCTCTGTATGACTCCAATTTTAGTATATGTGCTGCCAAAGTGAGCACTTTCTATTATATTCTTATATATATTATATTCTCTATGTTCTTATGTATGTCTACTCAATACAAAAATATGTGGAAGTTGTTTAAAAAAATTATCACTGTGGTTGTAAAGATAAAAACAGTACTATTTGCCTTTGATAAATGTTTACTAGGCTCCTAGTCCTGTAGTAAGAGCTTTGCATGAATTAATTAACTAACTTTTTGTCATTCTTATTATCCCTGCTTTGTAAAAAATGAAGCCAAGTCTTAGAAAAATTAACTAACTTGCCAAAAAACACAGAATTGGGTTGTAAATATTAGAGCAGTATTGGAATCCAGGCTGCTGGAGGTTGAAGCCAGATTTTAGCCAGGTGCCTCAGAAGAAAGCACTGGAGACCTGCCTCCAAAAGGTCAGAGCTTTGAAACCCTGTGGAGCGCAGCTCTGCTCTGTGCACAAGGGGTCACCATGAGGCGGAATCGGCTCCATGGCAACGCGTTTGGCTTGTTTTTTTGATTACTCCAAGGTTACCACTCAATAGCTGTCACACTAATTTAACCTCGTTTTATCCAAAGTTTAACATGCACAAATATACATACAAGTCAGTAACTAAGGAGATTAGTCATAAAGCAAGTGCTTAAACTTTTTTAAAGTTTCTACTCTTCAGTTGTTCTTTTGACTCTTTGTTCTGGCCTTATTTACATTATGGGCTAAAATAAACAAGTACCAATTTTTTTTGGTTCATAGTTCCTGATATATTGAATTTTAAGTAATTCTTTAAGATGGTAGTAAAAAAAAAAAAAAAATTTTTTTTTTTTTTAAAAAGGGACCCTAAATTTCCACAGATTACAATGAATTGTGTTAAAGATTTATTAAATGATTTTCAAAGCCAAATGTTCCAATATTATAGGACCATGCTTTTCATGGACTAACATTGAGTTGTTATAGGGAGATTTAACTTCATTATAGTTACTCAATGTTACTGAATCAAAGTCTTCTGATTTGATTGCTCAGTGTTAGTCACCATATAACAGATGAAATTTTTTTTTTTTAGAGGCTGGTAATTCCCCATAGGCCCATGAGGTAATTTATGAAAGGAAACTGTTGTTTACTACATTTATCATCTTAGTCTTTGTTGCACCATATATTTCAACAACAACTTTCTAAATTTAGTAAAAAGGAAAATGATGTCACAGTATGACTCCTATTTGAAATTCCTAAAATTTAGTTATTTTCATTTTCACAGAGCATGAAACACTGATTTTCAACATCTGTGCTCTTTGGAGGTTATTGAACTGCAAATAATCATTATAGTATCATTTACCTACACTTTGCCTACATTTGTAGCTAAAAAGTATCAATTTGATTCTCTCGAATTTCTCAAATTAAAAAAAAAAAAAAAACCATTGCGGAGCACAAAAGTATTTATGAGAATAAACAAAAACTATATAAGTAGATTCAGAAAGTTTAAAACCCATTCCAATCTATTTTTAAATGTGTGCAAAATTAGGGAAAGTAAATATTCTTAGAAAAATTTAATTCACTGGACAGTAACTTTATTTATGAGTCTCGTTGACCTGGGAAGTTTTAAAGACACTTTCATATAATTGAGCCAGTTTTGAAGCTCTTAAGTTTTCAGATACAAAATACATTTTCAGAATAGGACAACAAATGACAATGAAACAGTGGTTATTTGAGCAAAGTCCTGTTATTTGTCTTCTGGAAACTGATTTAAAAATCATAAAGATAACAAGAAAATTTTATGGACTAATTTTTTATATTCTTATGACATTTGGAAAATAATTTAAATTATGCATTCAATTTTTTTCTATAGTCTTCTTAATTTGATTTTACCTTAAGAAACATTACAAAATAGCATTTTTATGTTGATTATTTTCGTGTTTTGTTTTCATTCTCTTGTAAGTTTAAACAGTACGTATCAAGCTGATTATGATTAGGAAGAAGTTTCTTGTACTAGAAAACATGCTAAATCTTATGTAAAAATAGGCAAAGTAAGTAATTTTACTATACACACAGAAAAAAAAAAAAACACTATTACTGAATCCAAGATAAATGTTCCAAGAGTTATCAACAGATTCTAAAGGGAAGAATAACATTTTATGAAAATATAAATTCTTCCCATTAACAGTGCTTTATAATGCTATTAAAATACAAACTTTTCTAGAAAAAAATTTAGATCTTTAGAATTTCTTAATTAAATATAGCTTATAGAATCATATATTTACCCAGAGTGAAAGAAAGGGATATTCTTTTTTTTTTTTTTTATTGTACTTTAGATGAAGGTTTACAAAATAAACTAGCTTCTTATTAAACAATTAGTACACACATTGTTTTGTGACATTGGTTAACAACCCCACGACATGTCAACACTCTCCCTTCTTGACCTTGAATTCCCTATTGCCAGTTTTCCTGTCCCCTCCTCCTTCTAGTCCTCACCCCTGGGCTGGTGTGCCCATTTAGTTTCATTTTGTTTTATGGGCCTGTCTAATCTTTGGCTGAAGGGTGAACTTCTGAAGTGAATTCTTTACTGAATGTCTGTGGGTCATACTCTCGGAGTTTCCCAGTCCCTGTTAGAACTTTGTTCTACATTTTTCTCCATCTCAGTCCAGGACCCTCTATTGTGATCGATGTCAAGGCAGCCAGTGGTGGTAGCTGGGTACCATCTAATTGTGCTGTCAGCCTGGTGGAGTCTGTGGTACATGTGATCGATCCATTAGTCCTTTGAACTAATCTTTCCCTTGTGTCTTTGGTTTTCTTCATTCTCCCTTGCTCCAGATGGGGAGAGACCAGTGGAGTATCTTAGAGGGCCACTCACAAGCTTCTAAGACCAGAAGGGATATTCTTTTATTCTACATTAGTAATTGCCCTCATATATATTATATCAGATTGAGGTAATAGGAAAGTGAAAATATTTGTTATTTATCAATAATATTTGCAAATAAAACAGAATTTTGCTATTAAGAAAGGATATATAAATGGGAAAGTGTAGATTTTTACTTTGCTGAATAACACCAGATAATTTCTTCAATATCCATTTCATTCTGTGGCTAAAAAGTGCCTTTTAATTTATATTTCTCCGAGCCAACCATCAATTCCAATGCATCATTTAGACAGTCTATGACTATTTCACATTCTCACGGCCTTATCCAGCTCTGTGTTCAGGCAAAATAAAAATTTCCCCAGGGATATCACACTGGGAGAGCCACTGAAGAGATTTTGAAATAGGGCCAGGATCTAAAATGAGATACCGGCTGGGATCTAGGGGGAATCCCGGATTTCCCCCATTAGGTAGCCATTCATGAGACCAATGTCCTGTAAATGAGGCCAAAGCAGCCATATACCGGGTGGCAAAAACAAGTCATTAATATGGGGTAAGTTGTGGATGAAGTAACTTTGAGGATCATGAACTTTGCTGAAACGTCCATGTAAAATCATTGTCAGAAGAGAGTACTCAAAAGATATCTAACAAATAAAGATTAATGCTACCAGGAAGGAAAAACTGAATAACATAGATATTAATACTTTGCACAAAGAATGGGACCTGAAATGAAAACACTTGAAATTGGGAAGACCAAAACCAAAACCAAACCCACTGTTGTCGAGTCGATTCCGACTCATAGCGACCCTACAGGACAGAGTAGAACTGCCCCACAGAGTTGCCAAGGAGCACCTGACGGATTTGAACTGCTGACCTCTTGGTTAGCAGCTGTAGCACTTAACCACTGCGCCACCAGGGTTTCCATTAGGAAGACATACAAATATTATTTAAAAAAATATAGAGCATTTTAAAAGGTGTTAAAGTACTAAAATGAATATTAATTTTTCTTAGTCATTACGTTGATGCAAGAAGCACTGCCTGTTTTTTCTTTTTTTTTGCCCACTATTGGGAAGACATAGTGGGCAAAAAAAGAAAACACAGGCAAATATTATTTAAAAAAATATAGAGCATTTTAAAAGGTGTTAAAATACTAAAATGAATATTAATTTTTCTTAGTCATTACGTTGATGGAAGAAGCACTGCCTGTTTTTTTCTTTTTTTTTTTGCTCACTATTGGGAAGACATAGTGGGCAAAAAAAGAAAAAACAGGCAATGCTTCTTGCATCAACGTAATGACTAAGAAAAATTAATATTCATTTTAGTATTTTAACACCTTTTAAAATGCTCTGTTTTTTTTTTTTTAAATAATATTTGTATACCACAGTTGTCAGTCTATGGAAGTATTATATTCTGGCTAACAGAGATTGATCTCTTTGAGGGAAAAAATAAAAATTATAATTTTTACTCCTAAAAATAGTATTTGGATTTTTTATTCATTTTAATATCTAAAACTTTTTTTTTTTTTTAACATCTTTCAAGAACCTCCTTACAAACCATAAAGTTAAACAAAAGCAGCAAATGTTAAGGATAATCTGGTTAAAGAAAACATTGTATTTTATGAGTTAAATTATAACTCCCAGGTTCTTAAAACAGAAATCTATAAACTTGCCAAGATCGTTTTTATACTTTATCACATGCACATTAGTTTGTTCTTGAAAAGATTCAGAAAACCTTTTCTGTTTTCTATAACTAAGAAACCCTGGTGGTGTAGTGGTTAAGAGCTACGTCCGCTAACCAAAATGTAGGCAGTTCAAATCCACCAAACGCTCCTTGGAAACTCTATCGGGCAGTTCTACTCTGTCCTACAGGGTAACTACGAGTCGGAATCAACTTGACGGCAGTAAGTTCGGTTTTTTATAATGGCATTAAAAATTCATGTTATTTTTCAATCTGCTAGCTATAAGTGAACTTGATAAAGAACTCTACATAATCCCCAATCTGATAAGAAAATCTTGAATATCTCCCTGCAGTAGCTATTGATGGCACACCCAGAAGCCATGCTGTCATTCTGAATAGATCCATCTGACTTATCAATTAAAAGTAAGGTAGTTCCCTGGGATCAAACATACACAGATGTTTAAGACTTATGGTACAAATTAGAGTAAAAAAGTAGTCTTAAAAGAGCCAACCTGTTTAAAATGCAAAATTGTCTTTTAAAAATTCTCCTTATGGAAACACTGCTCTCAGTGAAGTTTTGTCTACGCTGGTAATCATTCTCGATGAGATTTGCCAATGTTTACTGTCTATCCCCACTGGAAAGAAGGAAAATGGATGTTTTCCATCTGCAGCAAATAGAATCAAAACAAATGTATTTAAATTGGAAACATTTGTGGCTAAAAGAGCTGTTCTCCATGAAAACATCTGGTTGCACTTTTAAGTCATTGCCAAATAAACGCATGCTGGAAAATCTATTTTATGCCACACATGGTCACCCATGTAGATGTAGCCTAAACCTGTTTTTGTTTGAGGTCAACACCCTATTTTAGGACGAAAAGTACAGATTTGTGAGTGTGCAGTGATTTTTTTTTTTTTTTAAACAATACTGCTGAAATGGCCATGGAAGTTTGAGCATGTCTACTTTCTTTCAGACAGGGAACGAATATGACACAGTCCTTTTGCTATTTCTCAGGTAGATAATGCAAAGATTGAAATAATGATGGTTCTGGGGCAGATCAAATAGCTACTTACTTGTGAACAGAGACTGCTTGTGGTTTCTCATTTCAGCCAACTCTGGTTGTTATTTTTCCTTATTTACATAGACTCAGATAATCATTGAAAAGAGGTGAAGAGATGGAATTTCAGATTATTTAGTTGACTGTTGTTGTTAGTTGCCATTGAGTTTGCTCCAACTCACGGGGACCTTCTGTATAACAGAATGAAGAGGTAACAGGGTTCTGAGCCATCTTTATGATTGTTGGCATGTTTGAGTCCATTGCTGTGATTACTGTATGAATTCATCTTACTGAGTCTTTCCCTTGTTTTTACTGACCTTCTACCAAGCACAATGTCCTTCTATAGTGATTCTTCTTTCCTGATGACTGTCCAATGTAATTGAACCGAAGTCTGATTTACTTGTTAGGGTAAGTAACGCCCAGTGGCTTAGTACAATAGAAGTTTCTTTGTTACTCAAGCCTAATGCAGATGTTCCTGGTTGGTAGGCAGCTTTTTACGTTGAC
Source organism: Elephas maximus indicus (assembly GCF_024166365.1). NCBI lineage: Eukaryota > Metazoa > Chordata > Mammalia > Proboscidea > Elephantidae > Elephas > Elephas maximus. The sequence continues at coordinate 51,454,123 of NC_064826.1, read as the reverse complement.
ATTCAGGGATACAGGTCTTTCAACTCTGTGTCTTTCACAATCACTAGGACTCAGCGACTTGTAAAGGTTGTTCTGTATCTAGTCATCAGATAGTTTAAATGATCATGCTGGAGATGTTATATGCCGAGCCTGGAAGCATGGATAACACTTCGTCCCTCATCTCACTGATTACGCCTAATGAAAGGAAGGCTCGGAAATGTACTGTAGCTGTATGCCAGGGAAAAGAGGATACAGGCATTAGTGAAAGCCAAGTTGTTTCTGCTACACCAAGGAGAGGTAGTAAATTGAAGCTCTTCAAATATTAAAACACAATATTTTATATATTGCACTGGGTTATTGGGGTATATGTATATAAATCCTCACAACTGAACAAATAAGTAATATCATGGTACATGAAGAAAAGATTGAAGTTGACAAAGATTTCGTTTCACTTGAATCCAAAATCAACACCCATGGAAACAGCAGTCAAGAAATCAAAAGATGCATTGCATTGGGAGTATCTGCTGCAAAAGACCTCTTTAAAATGTTGAAAAGCAAAGATGTCACTTTAAAGACCTCAAAAAAATTTTGGAAGACTAAGGTGAGCCTGACCCAAGCCTTGGCATTTTCAATTGCTTCATATGCATGCAAATGCTGGATGATGAGTAAGGAAGACCGAAGATAAATTGATGCTTTCGAATTATGGTATTGGTGAAGAATATTGAATATACAATAGACTGTCAAAAAACAAACAAATCTATCTTGGAAGAAGTACAGTCAGAATGCTCCTTAGAATCAAGGATGGTGAGACTACATCTCACATACTGGACATGTTATCAGGAGGGACCAGTTCCTGGAGAAGGACATCATACTTGGTAAAGTAGACAGCCCGTGAAAAAGAGGAATGCCCCCAATGAGATGGACTGACACAGTGGCTGCAACAATGGACTCATAGCAATGATTGTGAGGATGGCATAGGACTGGGCAGAGTTTTGTTCTGTTGTATACAGGGTTGCTATGAGTTGGAACCAACTCGATGGCACCTAACAACAACAACAACAACATATAAAACAAATTTCAGATGGACCAATATTAACTATTCTAAAATAAATATCACTGGCCTTTGCCAAATCAGCTACATGTAGAAAAACAGGTAGAGCAACCCTTAAATATTCTTTGAAAATTGTGTCATACTGTCTTTTGTCCTTTAGGCAGCTGCTGGGTACCACTATCTCCACTTTTCATGGACCACTTCCTATTCAGCCTACCACCATCTCCTGATGAATAATATCTTAGTACTGCTGTGTCCAGGATACACTATGCGCCTATGAAGGCAAGACATTATAGGCCTCTGGGATGCTAAACCTATGCAATGTTCTGAATGTTCTCTTGCAAAATAGGGAAAAGGCTGTTACAGGTGTACTCAGGTATTGCTGCTTGTGTTCTTACTTCCCTGTCAGAGACCCCCAGAAGACATCTCTTTCACTTTCTGATGGTAGTCTCTCTCTCTGTAGGGCTCTGATGCTGGTCTTAGACTATTACGCATTTCTGTGCATATCTGTTATTGTTGTGTGTCATCAAGTCAATTCCAACTCAAGGCAACACTATAGGACAGAGTGGTACTGCCCCATAGGGTTTCCTAGGCTTTAACCTTTTTGGGAAAAGATCTCCAGGTCTTCTCTCCCTTGGAGCCAATTGTGGGTTTGAACTGCCAACCTTTCAGTTAACAGCAAGTGCTTAACCATTTTTTAAAAAACCCACTGCCGTCGAGTCGATTCCTACTCATAGTGACCCTGTAGGATGGAGTAAAACTGCCCCATAGAGTTTCCAAGGAGTGCCTGGCAGATTTGAACCGCCGACCTCTTGGTTAGCAGCTGTAGCGCTTAACCACTACACCACCAGGGTTTCCAACCATTGTTTAAAAAAAAAAAAAATTTTTTTTTTTTTTGTTTAGGCATGTCTAAATCCTTTAGACTCAATCAAGCTTACAATGCTGTTTGATAATTATGATAATAATGGAAGGACTAATTAATAACATGGAGATGGTATTCAGTGACACCTGGAAGATTTCCCTGTAAAAAAAGACACAAAGGTTGGTATATACAAAGCCCTGATGGTTTAAAATAGCAGAGTACAGTTGGGAAAACTTAACTAATTCCACATGGCTGGAGCAGAAGATGCTACTGGAAGTGTGAAAGGAAACCAAAAGCTATAGCTTTCTGAGAATAACAAAAGCTGATGGAGCACTTACGTTGTTAAATATGAACAATGTTCATATTATCACATCTATATCAATTGGCATGTTATTTTTTATATGTGTTATTTGACTATTCTCCTCAAATACATGTGGGTGTTCACTGGCTCCATAATAACCATACTTGTATACTATAAAGCTGCTAAAATCCATGTGTAATTTTACTCTTTTTAAAGATAATAGTCAAAAAAATTAAAAATAAATGTATGCTCTAAAAAAAACTAAAAGCATACTATAAATAACAGCTATTCATCAGTGGCCAGCCTTCCCGTTCTGTTCTCTATCAGCCCATGCTAAGAATTGAAGTTCTCTAAGAAAGGAGTGGACTCTCCAACATATCCATTTTTGATATTGGTTTTCTTGTGTGCAAAAGAGAATGCTGGAGGTAGCTGCTACGGTACTCTCTGACTCCAAACAGCAATCCATTGCCTTATGTTATTCTACTAGATTCATCCCCTAGTCGTATGACACAAAATTAACCAAAGCAGAATTCATGCATTCAGTTCATATATATATATATATATATATATATATATATATATATATATATATATATATATATATATATATGGGATTTGATACATTATTTTGTTATTACAACCTCAGGAAGTTGAAGGACTAATGTAATTAACTTTGACTAAGATTGTCTATTTCAATACCAACAATCTTTTCAAACCTTAATTTCATGACTATTGATTGGGCACGACTCATATACTAGTCCGTAACTTCAAAAAGTTCAAGTCCTGAATAATTCTGCAAACTTCATAAAAAATGAAACTTTCAAAAGAACATTTCAGAAAACCAAAAAGAGGAAAAAAAAAAGTTTTCTCTGAGTTTTTCCCCTTCATTTTTCATGCGTTGAAATATGCTCTCTATTTGGGGGTAGGGGGGAGAGTAACTTTCAATGTCTACGCCCTTTTTATCAAAGATAAATTAGCATTTTTTTTTTTTTTTTAATTTGGGCTCTTTGAAGTGTTTTGGGAGATTTCACTATTAAAGGTAATTAAACATCCACCGATCACAAGCATATATATAACAAGCACATGCCAGAATGAGCTCATAGTCCTACTAAAATGGATTTTGTGGCCGTAAATAAACTTATCAAGAGGGGAATAGTGCTTAGTAAACTTATATCCAAATCTGTTTGTTTGATATCTGATATGAAGGATCCACGTACCAATGGTTTGTTGACATTATAAGATTAAATAGTAATTCAGAAACCTATTTTAAACTTTCATTTCCTTCAAGACTTACTTAAGCCTTTGGTTCAGAAGAGCTTGAGTTACTCACGAAGGATCTGTGTTTTTTCAGACACGCAACCAGTGTGACTCACAGGATGAATAACAGAGCCAGTCCTCTTATTTCCTCCCCCCGCTCCTCTGTTCTACCCTGATCATCCAGAACACACAAATTAATTGATTGTTTTCAACACGCCCTTCTGTTGCTTATCTTAGTTCTTGATTTTCACAGATGCTTAAGAAATATACAGTTATTTCACACATTAGACTGTATTCTTGAAGGGGTTAACATAGAATCACCGAAAGAAAAAAAATGCCCTATTGACCTAATATTTGACTGGGTAATCTTATTTACTTAGTAATATTTCATTGTTCACATGTTAAATAGACATGTTAATACTTGTACTACTTGGTGTAAATGTACAAATTATTCAGAATATATAAATCATATATCAATATATACATTATATATATTTAATTTACCTGTATAGAAAGGCCCTGAACACATTCATGAAAAATGTTCTGAGGCATTGCCAAATCCACTTCAGTTTTATAAATCAAATACTTGAACTGTTTCCTAATCAGTTTTTATAGGGTTTTGAATTCAGATATAATTCAATGTAAAAATCTTTTTCATATTTTCCCTTATAGTAATTCTTTAAAATAATCATTGAGCCTAGTATTATTCCAGTTACTGGAGATTTCTCCTTGAAAGAAAAAAAAAAATTCCTGCCATCACATGGGCTACATTGTATGGAATAGAAATAGACAATACATACAATTTTAACAGTTGTACTCTATGGTAAAGGACAACAAGTACTATGGAAAAAATACAGCAGAGAAAGGATTGGGTGGAATGAGGAGTTGCTATTGAAATTGAAAGATCTAAGTAAATCTCAGTTGGAAAGTCATATCTGAGCAAAAGCTTTAAGGAGTTGATAGAGCAAGTACTGTGGGCATCCAGGGTGAAAATGTGCAAGGCAGAGAGACTGGTCAGTTCATAGTGACTGTGGCAGTAGTGTGTCAGTTTGGCTCCCAGAGATGTTTCGGGTTTAATGTAAGATTCTATGATAATAGACATCTTTAAGCTTCAAAGGAATCAAGTCCTAATGATAGAATATCATGGTAGACACAAAGTCTTGATCATTCATTCATTCAAAGATCAAACAGTTAAATAGTAAGTCTTTAATTTCCAGGGCACTGGAAACACAAACAGGAGTTAGGCAACAGAGAAAGACTCATGCAAACAAATTATTGCACTCCATGTTATAAGTGTCATAATAGAGTGTGTACAGAACTCTTTGGGATGATAGTAGGGTGACTAACCATATAGGGGAAGCCAACAGCTTCATTGGAGAAGTAATAGTTGATATGGTTCCTGAAGAATGAGCAAGATTTCACAAGGAAGAAAAGAAAGGAAGACACTTTTATGCACAGAATCATATCTGTAAAGATGTATTAAAGAGAAAGGTAAAAAACTTGATTTTCCAGAGGCAAAGAAGACAAATGAGCACAATGTGAACTACTGAATGCTAAGTAGTTCAAACTTTCTTCTGTAGGAAGATTTTTTTTTTTAGTATAAAAATGACAAAATTAGATTTGTAAATAAAAAATATTTGATGGTGGGTGTACAGGATGGATTGCATCATGCAGGCACCATCTACAGTTACCAGCTGTGCATGAGAAGTCCCTGCAGATATAGCTAGAAAGATACATTAATTCTTCAGGGAAAGCTTTATAACATTACGTAAGAACCTTAACTGCTAGTGTTGATGTAGAACAGAACTCAGAATAGGATAGGTTACTTCCAAAAATATTCAAATCACAATCCCTTGGGGTGTACGATTTGAGAGTCTATAAGATTCCATTCTATACTTTGAGTTATTTAATGAAATATCCTAAGTAACTTTAAAAGCAATATAAAATATTTGTTGAGTGCTTCTCATATATCCTGTACTGTGTGAGTTCCTTTTATTTATTACTTCATATATTCTATACCCTTCATAACATCTCTGAGATAGTCACTGTTGCTTTCCACATATGATAAATGAAGAAAATTATGTGCAGGGAATGAAATAACATCCATAGATGAAACAGCTTTTATTGGAATCAGGTTTGAACTCTGGTACATTTGATTGCAAGTCCTATGTTATAATACTTTACTGCAGATCTGGCACATATTGATGTCTATACAATTTTGCCACTGAGGTGCAGAACACATTTAAATTGTCTTCCTAAATTATGCACTGAGAAGATCTGTTTTAGTGAGTGACTGTAGAGATATATTGAGGTTTCTCATTGCAAGAACTGTGAAGCTAAGATGTTAGCTTCCCACGTGGATATATGTATGGTAGTGCTATGGATATAGTAGGTAGAAGACCCGAGACTCTTGGCTTAGAGACAAAGGACATTATTACCCATAGGAATCATAAAAATCAGAGTGTCATCATTCACATTGGTTCCTTAAGCCTCACATCCTACAGAGTTATGCAAAGAGGGTCAGGTTATACCTACATATGCAGTGGGTTGAGTTAGAGGAAAAAATCTTTGAGCTTAGGGAACCCAAATCTTTTGAGAGGCAGTAAGTGTGCCTAATTTTTCACTGGAGAGAGACATTCTCTTTGCTACACTGGACAGTAAAAAAATCAGCTTCTTGTACCAGAGGGAGACACAATCTCTATCTTTCAAAACTGTTCACTATATAAAAATATTTCAAAAGATAGTCCAGAAAATAGGTGATCAGGTCTTACATTCACAAGATCTGTGGAAATGGAAGAGACCTCTGGAGAATTGTTTTACAACATCTCACTCAAAGGAACATGTTAGGAACCTAACCAACCACAACTGCTACCTTAAATACCCAAAGTCTCATGATACTGTTGAAATGCAGATATTTCCTAGAAACTGATCTGAGTAATTTAAACCAAGCACTATTCCGTGGCCAGAGCCAGATAGAAACTTGTAGATTTCATTACATGCTTAATAAGTCCATGTGGAATTGATTTTTAATCAAATTGTATGCAATTCTCACTCCTTAGTAGATTTAGATGTTACAGTTAAAGGACAGTGTCCTTCAAAGTATTTTTCCAGCATTGTGATTTGATTAGTCTTATATACCCTTTTTTATACCCTTGGTTGATCTTCTCAGTGGTAGAGAGATGCTACAGACAAAATAATTGAACCTTGAAAGTACTATCAGTTACTAGTTGAGTCAATTCTGACTCACGGCGATCCCATGTGTGTCAGGGGAGAACCATGCTCCATAGGGCTTTAAGTTGCTGAGTTTTTGGAAGTTAATCACCAAGTTTTTCTTTTGAGGTGCCTCTAGGTGAACTCAAACCTCCACCATTTCAGTTAGCAGCCTAGCACATTAACTCTTTGCATCACCAAGGGACTCCTTTAAAGCACTACAACTAATAAAATAATTTAACTTTTAAAGCACTAATGCTGTTTAATAGAGAATTCCAGAACATTTATTTGTGCTCATGCAGAACCTGTACATGGATCAAGAGGCAGTACTCTGAACAGAACAAGGAAATATTGCATGATTCAGAATTGTAAAAGGTGTGGAACAGTGTTGTATCCTTTCACCTTACTTATTCAGTTGGTGTGCTGAACAAATAATCCTTGAAGCTGGACTATATGAAAAAGAATGTGGCGTCAGAGTTGGAAGAAGACATAGCTCTGGGTGGCAGTAAAGTTTAAGTGCTCTACTAAACCAAAAACCAAACCCATGGCCATTGATTCGATTCCGACTCATAATGACCCTATAAGACAGAGCAGAACTGCCCCAAAGGATTCCCAAGAATCAGCTGGTGAATTCAAACTGCCAACCTTTTGGTTTACAGCTGAACTCTTAACCACTGTGCCACCAGGGGTCCAAGTGCTTGACTACTAGCTGAAAAATTGGGAGATCTAACCCACTCAGAAATACCTCTGAAGAAAAGCTCATGGTTTGCTTCCAAAAGGCCATGGCCTTGAAAACTCCATGGAGTAGTTCTACTCTGCACACATGGAGTTGTCATGAGTTGGAATCAACTCTAGGACAAGTAACAACAATAACAAAGATGTTATAAGAGTACTGGAGGAAGACTCATTAACAACCTGTGATATGCAGATGACACATTATGCTTGCCAAAGATGAAGAAGACCTGAAGCACTTACTGATGAGGGTCAATGACTACACTGTTCAGTATGGATTAAGCCTGAATGTGATGAAAATGAAAATCTTCACAAATGGACCAATAAATAACTTCATGATAAATGAAGATGAAATTGAAGTTGTCAATGATTTCATTTTACTTGGACCAACAGTCAACATCCATGGAAGCAGTAGTCAAGATTGGGCAAATCTTCTGCAAGAGACCTCTTTAAAGTTTTAAAAAGCAAGAAATCACTGATGACTAATCAATATGTAGGTAATGAGTCTGATCCAAGCCATGGTCTTTTCAATTGCCTTGTATGTATGTGAAAGCATACAATGAAACAGGAAGATAGAAGAACTGATACACTCCAACTGTGATGTTGGTGAAGAACATTGAATACAACATGGCCCACCAGAAGAACAAACAATATGAAAAGAAATACAATCAAAATGCTCTTTAGAAGTGAGGATGGGAGACTTTGTCTTACCTACTTTGGACATGTTATCAGGAAAGACCAGTTGCTAAAAAAGGATATCAAGCTTGGGTCAGCAAAAACAAGGGAAACTCTATGACATAAACAGACAAAATAGCCAAAACAATGGACTTAAACATTCCAATGATCATTACGATGACTCAGGACTAGGCAACGTTTCATTCTGTTATACTTATGGCAGCTATGATTTGGAGCTGACTCGATGGTAACTAACAGCATTATTAAATATTTCTCCAAGTCATTCTGATTCTCTTAGAGTTTTAAAGAAAAATGTGCAAATTTTATTTTTACCACCAAACATAATTTCATTAATCAGCCAAAAGACCATGGAATTATTTCAACTTTTTTTTTTAAATAATTTTTATTGTGCTTTAAGTGAAAGTTGACAAATCAAGTCAGTCTCTCACACAAAAACCCATATACACCTTGCTACACACTCCTAATTACTCTCCCCCTAATAAGACAGCCTGCTCTCTTACTCCACTGTCTCTTTTCATGTCCATTTCACCAGCTTCTAACCCTCTCCACCCTCTCATCTCCCCTCCAGGCAGGAGGTGCCAACATAGTCTCAAGTGTCCACCTGATCCAAGAAGCTCACTCCTCACTAGCAGCCCTCTCCAACCCATTGTCCAGTCCAATCCATGTCTGAAGAGTTGGCTGGGGAATGGTTCCTGTCCTGGGGCAACAGAAGGTCTGGGGGCCATGATCACCGGGGTGTTTCTAGTCTCAGTCAGACCATTAAGTCTAGTCTTATGAGAATTTGGGGTCTGCATCCCACTGCTCTCCTGCTCCCTCAGGAGTTCTCTGTTGTGTTCCCTGTCAGGGCAGTCATTGGTTATAGCCAGGCACCATCTAGTTCTTCTGGTCTCAGGATGATGTAGTCACTGGTTCATACGGTCCTTTCTGTCTATTGGGCTTGTAATCACCTTGTGTCCTTGGTGTTCTTCATTCTCCTTTGATCCAGGTGGGTTGAGACCAATTGATGCATCTTAGATGGCTGCTTGCTAAAATTTAAGACCCCAGACACCGCTCTTCAAAGTGGGAAGCAGAATGTTTTCTTAATAGATTTTATTATGCCAAATAACTTAGATGTCCCCTGAAACCATGGTCCCCAGACCCCTGCCCCTGCTACACTGGCCTTCGAAGCGTTCAGTTTATTCAGGAAACTTCTTTGCTTTTGGTTTAGTCCAATTGTGCTGACCTCCCCTGTATTGTGTGCTGTCTTTCCCTTCACCTAAAGTAGTTCTTATCTACTATCTAATTAGTGAATACTCCTCTCCCCCCGCCCCAGTAACAACAAAAGAATGTTTTCTTCTCAGTTTAAACTATTTCTCTAGTTCTTATAACGGTGGTCTTATACAATATTTGTCCTTTTGCAACTGACTAATTTCACTCAGCATAATGCCTTCCAGGTTCCTCCATATTATGAAATGTTTCACAGATTCCTCACTGTTCTTTATCGATGTGTAGTATTCCCCTTTGTGAATACACCATAATTTATTTATCCATTCATCCATTGATGGGCACCTTGATTGCTTCCATTTTTTTGCTATTGTAAACAGTGCTGCAATAAACATGGGTGTGCATATATCTGTTCGTGTAAAGGCTCTTATTTCTCTAGGATATATTCCAAGGAGTGGGGTTGCTGGATCGTATGGTAGTTCTATTTCTAGCTTTTTAAGGAAGCGCCAAATTGATTTCCAAAGGTGTTGTACCATTTGACATTCCCACCAGCAGTCTAGAAGTGTTCCAATCTCTCCACAGCCACTCCAACATATATTATTTTGTGTTTTTTGGATTAATGCCATTCGTGTTGGAGTGAGATGAAATCTCATTGTAGTTTTGATCTGCATTTCTCTACTGGCTAAGGATCGTGAACATTTCCTCATATATCTGTCAGCTACCTGAATGTCTTCTTTAGTGAAGTGTCTATTCATATCTTTTGCCCATTTTTTTAATTGGGCTATTTGTCTTTTTGCAGTTGAACTTTGGCAGTATCCTGTAGATTTTAGAGATCAGGCGCTGATCAGAAATGTCATAGCTAAAAACGTTTTCCCAGTCTGTAGGCTGTCTTTTTACTCTTTTGGTGAAGTCTTTGGATGAGCATAAGTGTTTGATTTTTAGGAGCTCCCAGTTATCTAGTTTTTCTTCTACATTCTTTATAATGTTTTGTGTACTGTTTATGCCATGTATTAGTGCTCCTAACGTTGTCCCTATTTTTTCTTCCATGTTCTTTATCGTTTTAGATTTTATTTTTAGGTCTTTGATCCATTTTGAGTTAGCTTTTGTGCATGGAGTGAGGTATGGGTCTTCTTTCATTTTTTTGCAGATGGATATCCAGTTATGCCAGCACCATTTGTTAAAAAGACTGTCTTTCCCCCATTTAACTGTTTTAGGGCCTTTATCAAATATCAACTGCTCATATGTGGATGGATTTATGTCTGGATTCTCAATTCTGTTCCATTGGTCCATGTATCTGTTGTTGTACCAGTATCAGGCTGTGGCGGTGTAATAGGTTCTAAAATCAGGTAAAGTAAGGCCTCCCACTTTGTTCTTCTTTTTCAGTAATGCCTGATTAATCCGGAGCCTCTTTCCCTTACATATGAAATTGGTGATTTGTCTCTCCATCTCATTAAAGAATGTCCTTGGGATTTGGATCAGAATTGCATTAAATGTATAGATCGCTTTTGGTAGAATAGACATTTTTATAATGTTAAGTCTTCCTATCCATGAGCAAGGTATGTTCTTTCGCTTATGTAAGTCTCTTTTGGTTTCTTGCAGAAGTGTACTGTAGTTTTCTTTGTATAAGTTTTTTACATCTCTGGTAAGATTTATTCCTAAGTATTTTATCTTCTTGGGGGCTACTGTAAGTGGCATTGATTTGGTGATTTCCTCTTCGATGTTCTTTTTGTTGGTGTAGAGGAATCCAACTGATTTTTGTATGTTTATCTTGTATCCCGATACTCTGCTGAACTCTTCTATTAGTTTCAGTAGTTTTCTGGAGGATTCCTTAGGGTTTTCTGTGTATAAGATCATGTCATCTGCAATTAGAGATACTTTTACTTCTTCCTTGCCAATCTGGATGTGCTTTATTTCTTTATCTAGCCTAATTGCTCTGGCTAGGATTTCCAGCACAATGTTGAATAAGAGTGGTTAAAAAGGGCATCCTTGTCTGGTTCCTGATCTCAATGGGAATATTTTCAGGCTCTCTCCATTTAGGGTGATGTTGGCTGTTGGCTTTGTATAAAACCCCTTTATTATGCTGAAGAATTTTCCTTCTATTCCTATTTTGCTGAGAATTTTTATCATGAATGAGTGTTGAACTTTGTCAAATGCCTTTTCTGCATCAATTGATAAAATCATGTGATTCTTGTCTTTTGTTTTATTTAGGGGGTGGATTACATTAATTGTTTTTCTAATGTTGAACCATCCCTGCATACCCGGTATGAATCCCACTTGATCATGGTGAATTATTTTTTTGATATGTTGTTGAATTCTATTGGCTAGAATTTTGTTGAGGATTTTTGCATCTACATTCATGAGGGATATAAGTGTATAATTTTCTTTTCTTGTGGTGTCTTTACCTGGTTTTGGTATCAGGGATATGGTGGCTTCATAGAATGAGTTTGGTAGTATTGCATCCTTTTCTATGTTCTGAGATACCTTTAGTAGTAGTGGTGTTAACTCTTCTCTGAAAGTTTGGTAGAACTCTGCAGTGAAGCCATCTGGACCACGGCTTTTTTTTGTTGGGAGCTTTTTGATTACCTTTTCAATCTCTTCTTTTGTTATGGGTCTATTTATTTGTTCTACCTCTGCTTGTGTTAGTTTAGGTAGGTAGTGTGTTTCTAGAAATTCATCCATTTCTTCTAGGTTTTCAAATTTGTTTGAGTATAGTTTTTCATAGTAATCTGATATGATTCTTTCAATTTCAGTTGGGTCTGTTGTAATATGGCCCATCTCATTTCTTATTTGTGTTATTTGCTTCCTTTCCTGTTTTTCTTTTGTCAGTTTAGTCAGTGGTTTATCAATTTTGTTGAGTTTTTCAAAAAACCATCTTTTGGCCTTGTTAATTCTTTCAATTGTTTTTCTGTTTTCTATTTCATTTAGCTCAGCTCTAATTTTTATTATTTGTTTTCTTGTGGTGCCTGTGGGTTTCTTTCATTGCCCTCTTTCTATTTGTTCAAGTTGTAGAGATAATTTTTTTGATTTTGTCCCATTCTTCTTTTTTGATATGTGCATTTATTGATATAAATTGGCCTCTGAGCACCGCTTTTGCTGTGTCCCAAAGGTTCTGATAGGAATTGTTTTCATTCTCATTGGATTCTCTGAATTTCTTTATTCCATCCTTAATGTCTTCTATAATCCAGTCTTTTTTGAGCAGGGTATTGTTCAGTTTCCAAGTGATTGATTTCTTTTCCCTGCTTTTCCTGTTATTGCTTTCCAATTTTATGGCCTTCTGGTCAGACGAGATGCTTTGTAATATTTCAATGTTTTGGATTCTGCTAAGGGCTTGCTTTATGATCTAATATGTGGTCTATTCTAGAGAATGTTCCATGTGCACTAGAAAAGAAAGTATAGTTGGTTGCTGTTGGGTAGAGTGTTCTGTATATGTCTACAAGGTCAAGTTGGTGGATTGTGGCATTTAGATCTTTCGTGTCTTAATCGAGCTTCTTTCTGGATGTCCTGTCCTTCACCAAAGGTGGTGTGTTGAAGTCCACTACTATGATTGTGGAGCTGTCTATCTCAGTTTTCAATACTGATGGAGTTTGTTTTATGTATCTTGCAGCCCTGTCATTAGGTGCATAAATATTTAATATGGTTATATCTTCTTGGTGTATTGTCCCTTTAATCATTATATAGTGTCTTCCTTATCTTTTCTGATGGATTTAACCTTAAAGTCTATTTTCTCAGAAATTAATATTGCCACTCCTGCTCTTTTTTGATTGTTGTTTGCTTGATATATTTTTTCCATCCTTTGAGTTTTAGTTTGTTTGTGTCTCTAAGTCTAAGGTGTGTCTCTTGTAGGCAGCATATAGACGGATCTTGTTTTTAATCCGTTCTGCCACTCTCTGTCTCTTTATTGGTGCATATAATCCATTTACATTCAGGGTAATTATGGATAGGTATGAATTTAGTGCTATCATTTTGATGTCTTTTTTTGTGTGTTGACAGTTTCTTTTTCCCACTTGATTTGATGTGCTGAGTAGATTTTCTTTATATATTGTCCTTTCCTCATATTTGTTGTTGTTGATTTTCTTTCTGCTGAGTCTGTATTTTTCCCTTGTATTTTATTTTGATGAGTAGGATAGTTTGTCTCCTTTGTGGTTACCTTATTATTTACCCCTATTTTTCTAAATTTAAAACTAACTTTTATTTCTTTGTTTCACTGTATCTTCCTCTCCATATGGAAGGTGAATGATTACATTTCTTAGTCCCTCTTTATTATTTTAATGTTGTCTTCTTTTATATAGTAACTTCGCCGTTACCCTGTGTTGTGCTTTGTTTTTTTTTTTTTTTTTTTTTAATCTTGCTTTGTTGTTTTTGATTTCCCTGTCTGGGTTGACTTCTGGTTGCTCTGCCCAGTGTTCTAGTCTTGGGTTGATACATGATATTACTGATTTTCTAACCAAAGAACTCCCTTTAGTATTTCTTGTAGTTTTGGTTTGGTTTTTACGAATTCCCTCAACTTGTGTTTATCTGGAAATGTCTTAATTTCGCCTTCATATTTAAGGGACAGTTTTGATGGATATATGATTCTTGCCAGGCGATTTTTTTCCTTCAGTTTTTTAAATATGTCATCCCATTGCCTTCTTGCCTGCATGGTTTCTGCCAAGTAGTCCGAGCTTATTCTTATTGGCTCTCCTTTGTAGGTAACTTTTCGTTTATCCCAAACTGCTCTTATAATTCTCTCTTTATCTTTGGTTTTGGCAAGCTTGACTATAGTATGTCTTGGTGACTTTCTTTTCAGATCTACCTTATGTGGGGTTTGATGAGCATCTTGGATAGATATCTTCTCATCTTTCACAATATCAGGGAAGTTTTCTGCCAACAAATCTTCAACAATTTTCTCTGTATTTTCTGTTATCCCTTCCTGTTCTGGTACTCCAATCACTCATAGGTTATTTCCCATGATAGAGTCCCACTTGATTCTTAAGGTTTCTTTATTTTTTTTAATTCTTTTACCTGATTTTTCTTGAAATATGTTAGTGCCACATGATTTATCTTCGAGTTCAGAAATTCTAACTTCTACTTGCTCGATTTTGCTCTTCTGACTTTCTATTGAGTTATCTAATTCTGTAATTTTATTGTTAATCTTCTGAATTTCTGATTGCTGTCTGCCTATGGATTTTTCCAGCTTATTAAACTTTTCATTATGTTCCTGAATAAGCTTTCTAATTTGTTCATTTGCTTTATCTGTGTGTTCCTTGGCTTGTTCTGCTTATTGCCTCATTTCCTCCCTGATGTCTTGAAGGGTTCTGTATATTAAACTTCTGTATTCTGCATCTGGTAATTCCAGAAATGTACTTCCATCTAAAATATCCTTGGATTCTTTGTTTTGAGAGCCTGATGAGGTGATCATAGCCTGTTTCTTTATGTGACTTGATATTGACTGTTTTCTCCAAGCCATCTATAAAGTATTGTATTAGTTTATGCTTGCTTGCTGTGTCATAGCTGCTTGCTTTGTTTTGTTTTGGTATACCCCTATGAGTTGCTTGAGTGAGCTAGCTTGATTATTTTTGCCTTTGGAGTTCTGGTATCCTGTCCCCAGCTGGCTAGAGCTGTTATCAGGTATATCAGTCTAGGAGTCCATACAGGTTTCCAGGTAGCTGATATCAAGTGTGTGGTACAGGCTCTGCCCTACAGTCTTAGAGGGGCAGGGGTTATTGGCGTATATACCGGTATCTGATTGCATGAGGGGGCCACGCTCTGAACAAGGCAGGGGGCTGAGAACCAACCCCCAAGTGTCTCTGAGGAAAATGCACTCCTGTTCCCTAAAGCGGGCTGGTGGGTGGGCTCTGAAGAGGGACCATGGGCACCCAAAGTTTTTGGTTGTAAGTACTGGGAGGTACAAGTTATCTTTGGATCCCTGTCACGGGTGGCTGGGTGACCTGAATGGAGCTACCAGTCCTTAGGTCCCTGCTGTGGGTAGGTGAGGACCTTGTTTAATAGGCAAAACAATGCCAAACATCAAACACCCATCTTTTCATCACACAGCTGAAATGGTTGGAGTTTGCCAACAAGGGCCTATTCTCCCAAAATAGGCCCACACAGGTCCATGCAGAAGGGTAAGGTGCTCAAGGTCTGCAGGTGGTTTATGCCTGGACAGGAGCCGCTTCTGTTCTGAGCTCCCCTGGTTAACAGAGCTAGCAAATTATCTTTCCCCCCAGTTGCAAATTTTTTCCTTCCCCAAGGCCAGGAGGATGGCTCTAGGTGCTCACCAGGCTCTATCTCAGGCCCAGGGATTCAGCCGCTGAAGCTGGCTTGGGGGTGGGGGGGGTGCAGTAAAATATGTGCAAGTACTTAGGTTTTGCTGAGAGCACGCCCTTCTCCTCAGGTTCCAGAGGTGTGAGTGGGCTGCTTGTCTGGCTGCTTCTCCCTGAGGAAACTGTGGCCCATTGCTAGTACCAGCCCGCTGCCACCGCCACCACTACCACTCTGGGAGTGGTGACCGAGGGCTCCCCACGATTCAGGTCTGGTAACTCCTCTCCACTTCTGAAGGGCTGTTCCTCCCCTGCCCTTCAGTTCGTTGTCTAAGCTTGCCTTTGATGCTCAGGGCTCCCAGCTTGTCACAAATATACTCGTTTCACTTGTTTTTTGGGGTCGTTGTTGTAAAGAGGGCTCAACAGAAGCGTCTGTCTATTCTGCCATCTTGGCTCCGCCTTCTACTTCAACTTTTAAAGTTTATAACTTAGGTGAATTTTCAAACATGTTATTGACACTTGAACAGTAGATCATGTTAGTTCTTTTCCTGAGTTTTGGAGAAAATATGACATAAAGCATGCTATGAAATCATGAGAGCATCAAGGCAGGAATTGACAGTGAGTAATATGCAAGCAGAATTGGATATAAATTGATTTATAGAAGATGCGGCTGATTTCAGGAATGCTGATACTGCTGTTATTTCAGAAACTCTAAATATGCAGCCAAAGGAACTTAGTGAAGTCAAAGGTTGATGAAACTCAAAGTCTACAGCCTTCAGTATGGATTAATTCTGATTGTGACAAAGAGGCAAAGGTGACTTATAACAAATGAAGAAACTGGTTGTGACAAAAAGAATTAAGATATCTCATAGGAAGTGACACTGGCAAAAAAAAAAAAAAAAATCACATTCAAGAAAATCTCAAGGATATTTCACAACCTTGAAAATGCAAAGGATAAAATGTTGGAGGTTGATCCAAATGTAGAAAAAGGAATACAACAATTTCCCAAGGCACAGAAAATATCCTTGCTCTGTATGTTAAGTTATACCATGAGAAGAAGGTAAGCACTGTCCAAACAACTCCTGATAAGTTTTACAAAGAAATAAAATACTTTAATTCTAAATTACAGTGTACAAAATCAATTTTGTTTTACTATTTTTTAAATTTTCCTATGTATTTCTAATCTATGTGTTGTTTGTTGTTGTTGTTAGGTGCCATTGAGTCAATTCCAACTCATAGTGACCCCATGTACAACAGAGTGAAACACTGCCTGGTCCTGCACCATCCTCACAATTGTTATGCTTGAGCCCATTGTAGGAACCATTACTTCAATTTATCTCATTGAGTGCCTTCTTCTTTTTCGCTGGCCCTGTACTTTACCAAGCACGATGTCCTTCTCTTGGGACTGATCCCTCCTGACAACAGGTCCAAAGTATGTGAGATGTAATCTCGCTATCCTTGTTTCTAAGGAGCATTCTGATTGTACTTCTTCCAGGACAGATTTGTTAGTTCTTTTGGCAGTCCATGCCATATTCAATATTCATCTCCAACACCACAATTCAAAGGCATCAATTCTTTTTCGGTCTTCCTTATTCATCATTCAGCATTCACATGAGGGGATTGAAAACACCATGACTTGATTCAGGCACACCTTATTCTTGAAGTTTCTACTCTTCGGTATTCAAGGTGGTACTTTGGTTCTCATTGACTTGTTCTAATTTTCTTTAGTTTCAACTTGAACTTGCCTATGAGGAATTGATAGTCTGTTCTGCAGTCAGTCCCTGGCCTTGTTCTGACTGATAATATTGAGCTTTTCCATCATCTTTTCCATAGATGTAGTTGATTTGATTCTTGTGTATTCCATCTGGTGAGGTCCATGTGTATAGTCACCATTTATGCTGGTGAAAAAAGGTATTTGCAATGAAGAAGTTGTTGGTTTTGCAAAATTCTTTCATGCGATATCCAGCATTGTTTGTATCACCAAACGCCATGTTTTCCTGCTACTGATCCTTCTTCTTTGTTTCCAACTTTTGTATTCAAATCTCCAGTAATTGTCAATGCATCCTGATTGCATATTGAATCAATTTCAGGCTGCAGAAGTTGGTAAAAAAAACAAAAATAAAAAAACTATTGTTTGAGAGTTTTTAATATTTTGACTGAATTTTTAAAAGTACTGAAACAATAATAACTTTCCTCATTGATTATTAAGATTAATTTGATGACTTCAGCTTGTGTGGTAATTTTACAGTCTTATATAAGGCAATGACTGCCTGTAAACATGTATAAGGTTGTTTATAAGTACATATAATATAAACATATATTACAATAGAGGGTCCTTGACAGAGCTAGAAAAAAATGTGGAACAAAATTCAAACTCACAAAAAAGGACCAGACTTACTCTTCTAAGAGAGACTAGAGGAACCCTGAAGGTATGGCCCCAGACACCGTTTTAACTCAGTACTGGTGTTGCTCCTGAGGTTCAATCTTCAGCCAAAGATTCAGGCCCATAAAAAAACAATAATACACGTAGCTCAAACATGTACACAAGACTAATGGGGCACACCAGCCCAGGGACAAGGATGAGAAGGTGGAGGGGGGAGGTGGACAGGAAAGCTGAACAAATGGTAACGGGGAACCCAAGGTTGAGAAGGAGAGAGTATTGACACATCGTGGGGGTGGCAACCAATGCCACAAAACAATATGTGTATTAATTGTTTTAATGAGAAACTAATTTGCTCTGTAAACCTTCATCTTAAGCACAATTAAAAAAATAAATGCAATCTGTACAAAGAAAAAAAAATATGTATATATATATTCCACATACTAGAGGTTGTTCCATAAATATGGAAGTTAGAGTGGATATAAATTTTTCACACAATCAGATGGTAAAACTTTCTTCAGAAATACTATGCTCTTCACAACAGCTTATTTCGAGTCTGTGTCTTTTTTTCATTTTCAGTTCCAGTTTCTCATCTTGCCAATCAACCCTTCATATCCCTTTAGATGAATCTTTCTAAAATGCATTTGTGGGCATGTCACAGTCTTATTCTAAAGCAAATAATGAGGAATTGCTGTGTATTTTCTTACACAGAAATATTTTTCCACTACTCTGCTGTTATGGAGAGCCCTGGTGGTGCAGTGGTTAAAGCGCTCGACTGCTAAACAAAAGGTCAGCGATTCGAACTCGCCAGCCTGGCTACGAGAGAAAGACGTGGCACTATGCTTCTGTAAAGATTTACAGCCTTAGGAGCCCTATTGGGCAGCTCTACACTGTCCTGTAGAGTCGCTATGACTGGAAATGGACTCAGTGGGTGTGGGTTAGGCTTTTGGTTTGGCTGTTATGAATTGAAATAATAGGGTTCTCTTATAGATAGACTTTGGACTTTGTGCTTAAAAGTCTCATTTGAAACAGCCACCTTCTCCTTGAAGATTTCTCAGTTTCTTCCTTTTTGCAACTGATTCTTCCTTCTTCTGAATTTTTGTCATTTTTCTGAAATTCTGATGTGGTGTAGTTATTTTAATCTATCTGTTATCTTCACTGGGTTTTAAACTACTTTTTTTAAGAGTGGTTTTAGCTCAACTTTGACACTCCTCAGCCATAAACAGTGAGGTAAGTACGGTGGCAATCAGCAATGTGTTGACCGAATTATTTTAGTTTGCAAATACATACGGAATCGCATGAAAAATAACCCTTTGTCCTACCTACTGAGCACCTTCTATTAGGTAAATAAGGATTGAAGAGCAAATTACCTGGACGGTTTGCCAAAAATTCTCCATAGGAAACCTTATATCAACTCTAAACATTTATAATTTAAATTGATGTTATATAATGATCCTGGGTTTGCTGATAATCTTCACAACAGATTTAAACAGGAAATAGATGTTGAAGCTGAAATATGACCTATGTGAATATCACTCAAACAGGATAAAAAGATTGAATTCACTGTTGAGTAACAATTTATTGATTCTTACTCTGAGTATAGAGTGAGTATGTATAAATAGTCAAAGACATGTATTTGTTAGTAGGCATTGCTATGACTATTAGAGAAGCTGGTTTTAATATGTACATCTTCAAGATTTTATTAATATGCACAGGTTTGTTTAAATTTTGATAAGCCCTTTGCTTTTAAGAAATTATTGTTTAAGTGTTACTATTTAGGAATTTGAACTATTGAAATCTTTTTATTTCATTGAATATTTCTCTCTTGCTCTCTCCTCACTCTTGCACTGTGAGTGTGTGTGAGTGTGTGGTGGTGATGCTAAATACTGATCAAAAACTCAATACCTAATCTTGGATTATTTCAAATACGACTACTTTTGGTAATTTTTCCCTTTAAGGTCCTCTTTTTGCTATCTAAAATCTTTCTCTGTTATGCAAGAAAAAGTCATATGAAATATTCATTATTAATTTATGACTATTTTAAATAGTGGTCCTTTTTGGAATGTTACTTTTATTACCCTTTAGTCATACTACATACCCTGGAAGTGAGTTTCAGGATATGCTTATTTCTGCATTTCACTCTGGAGGTGCAGCATAATTCAATTTACAATTGTTCACATCTAAACGAAAAACAGAGCCTCTTTCCTTTCTAATAAAAAGAAAAGCAATGAAAATAAGTATATTAAAGCAGAAAGGATTGATGTTTCCCTGATTTTTTTCTACCACTATTTTAAATTATCATACCACAAACCTTATATTAACAGTTGATGTGCACATATTGAATGATTTGGCCAAAATAATCAGTGAACTAAGGGGCAAGTTAGCCAAACTGGCTTTTTACTAAACCATCCATTCTATGTAGCAGTTGTTAAATATACATGCTGAATCAAGGAATGAACTAAAGATGTAGTAATGCTGGGGTCTCAACTCGTTTCTTCCAAGTCTGTTTTACACAGTAGAATACTGAAAAATAATACTGAAATGTGAGTTAAATAAAAAACAAACATTGACTCAGTTTTGTATGAAATTTTGTTCCCTATTACAATTTTAGCTATGGATCTAATTAACTGGGAACAAACTACCCACTAGATTATTGTTGATAAAATTGTACGTTTTTATATTTTTTTCTTGGTATTACTTAGCAGTCTTTTTCTGTTGTCTCTTCAGTGTTTTCCTACATTGCAGCAGACATTCAGGTGTTAATTAACCCAGTGAATTTGCCTAAAAACATGCGTCCTGGGACACAGCTAAGAGGAGTTTATGATAAAGACTGTTGCCGGAAAAGCAGATGTCTACCTACCACTTTCTGAATAAAACAAAAGATTTTATCATTAATGCAAGTAAATGAATTTTAGCATTTATATTTTTACTTATTTTATACCTATTACTTTGTAAGATTTAGGTTTCAAAGAAAAGTTATTTAATTAAACTCAAGTGATATATTGAATTTCTTTGTCAAAATCTGCTCCAGAAATTAAATACTTCTAAAGAGACTTCCCATCTCTATCCTGACTCACATTTATGATAACCCAAATATTTTTCTGGAAATAATAGTACTCTTTGTTCATTAAATTGGGATGGCATTTACCTCATTCTTTTCAGAAAAAACAAGGACCCTTTTTAAATAATAGGTAATAGGTTAGATAACCCAGAATATATGTTTTTGTACTAATGTCAAGAAGAACATTTTAAAAAAATGTTGTGGCCAAGTGGATTGACACTTGTCCTGAAAAAGGAAGTATTGATAAATTAGTACATTTAAACACGGTATTTGTGTTCTGCTTTGTGCATCTCACAGCCCCTAGTATGCAACCAAGCATTTTGCACAGTAGGTCCTCAGTAGGTTCAAGGAAAATATGGAACAGTTTCTCAGTTAAAACCAACAAACAAAAAATTGTTTTCACAATTAATAATCTAACCCTGATCAGTTACAAATGCCAATGCAATTCATTCCTTTGAAATAAGGTCAAAGTATTTTCTTAGAGAGGATTTTTTTTAACCAAATATGTGATTTCTACTGTGATGTAAAATTTAACCCCCTGCTGTTGAGTTGATTCTGACTCATACCGACCCTATAAAACACAGTAGAACTGCCCTATAGGGTTTACTAAGGCTGTAAATCTTTATGGAAGCAGACTACCACATCTTTCTCCCACAGAGCAGATGGTGGGTTCCAAACTCTGACCTTTTGGTTAGCAGTTGAGAGCTTTAACCGTTGTGCTACCAGGGCTCTTCATATAAAATTTACTAGATGTTCATTCTAAAATGAGACCTAAGCATAGCTATTATTTACATTTCAAAATAGCTGTAAAATGTACATGTATTTATTTGCATGGTATGGTCAGGAAATGTCAAAATATTGCCCGAAATGATTTGTATATGTTTTAAAAGATGGTTGTGAAGACCGAAATAGAGTGTTTTATGTGTCATTCGCCACCCACTGTCACTTCACATGAATGCTTTGTCTGTGGCTCAGATCAGGTCCACACTCTGAGAACAAGCTCAGCCTCTTTCGGGCAGGGGTCGATTCTAACCTCTGTTGACTCACTTGCTCCCTCTCAGCTCAAGAACTAGGACCATGCTCTAAACCTACAAATTTCGAGCAACGTATGACCAACCTGGATCCTCTGACTAGGATCATGATACTGGAAACTCTTCCTTTGGTGAGAGAGTTTCTGATTTCTGCAGTCAAGCTGTAATAAAGTCCACTTCTTCAGACTCCCAGATTGTCTGTATATGTACCCAAATCATTTTTTTTTTTTTTTCTATTTGGCCTCTGTTAAGAGTGACAGCACAAATCTTGGCCTGAATCCCACATCCTCCTTGCACACTGCCCACCATCATATGGAAATATCTGTATCTATTATATGAAAAACTTATGTCCATCTAAACTCACTATCTCTCTTGTATATTCTTGTTATCCTTGGTCGTTGTCTAAGACAAAAGTCCCTCCAGATATTTTTATCCTCTTCCCTATGCTCATTGCTATACTGCTCCAAACTTTCTCACCCCTAACCTAACCTTGTACTCTTTCTTGCCCTCTCATTTCTTTCAATTACGCTCCTTTATATGGCAAGGGAAAAAATAAAAAATAAAATTCCTTACATTCTGAGCCCATTTTGTGACATTTCTCTATCTCCTGTCTTAACTGAAATTTGCTCTCCCATGAGGACAAGCAAAGCATGCCTTAAACTGATGTTACTCATTCTCCCACACATCTCCTATCTCTGGGTCAGGAAGTGGGAAGTCAGCATTCTTCTCACTCCCCAAAGCTGATTACCGACCATTACTCTGATCCTTTTTGGAAACTCCCTTGCTCACTTGTAGCTCAGAATATTTGGCTCCTTACCAAACAGACTAATCGCTCCCCCTCAAGCCCTGAGGATTTGAATATATGTCTCACCATTTTTCACCCTATGTCAAGTTCTGCCACCATCTCTTGGGCTACTTCAACGTTCACAGTATGGCCCATCCAGTATCCCAAATGCTGAATTCCTTTCCCTTAACTCCAATGACTTTAAAATCAACTTTCATCCACGTACTCCCATGGTCGCCTCCAGGATGTTATCGTGTACAACAAATCTATCTCTTCACTCTTAAACTCATACATCTCACTCTAAGCACAATTACTTTCTTTTCACCTCTTGTAATCGCTGTTGCCCACATCCCTCTCCATTTACTGTTTTTTTTCCACCTTTCATAGAATATCTCATTTCCCCTTTACCTAGGCAATTATCTTTAAAAAAAAAAAAAAAAAACACAAATATGAGCATACTAATCCTGTACCTATTTCTACTACACTGTACTGTCGTCACAACTCAGGCAATCCATGAGATAATCCAACTTTTAATATTTCCTGCTATGCCTGGGCTGACGAATATTGCTGAAGAAATTCACATGAACCACATATTAACAATTCATCGTCTCTAAATTCTGCTTGCCAGGTATGCTTCCTGATAGCCCTTCAAAATTTCTCAAGTCAGGTGGCTCATCCATTACCCAACTTGGCTAATTTAAGTTTTCTTTATAGCCTTAGGTTAAATTTCCTTCTCACCTAAACCCTTTTCTCATGTCAGATGAACTCAACTCACATAACTGAGAAAAAATATAAGCAATAAGTCAGAAATTTCCTTCTACTGTCACAGATGGGTGGGGCCTGATGGCGTAGTGGTTAAAGAGCTTCACTGCTAACCAAAATGTCAGCAGTTGGAATCAAACCAGCTGCTCCTTGGAAACCATATGGTGCAATTCTACTCTGTCCTTTAGGGTCACTATGAGTCAAAACTGACTCGATGACAATGGATTTGGGTCTTTTTTTGGTTTGGTCACATATGGACAGTTAGTTGCTTTGCAATCTGCTCCTTCTTTCTGCCCTCTTATTGCAAAGGAAAACGCATGTTTTCTTTTGTTTACTTCCATTCCCTTCAATGTTGTTCTGAGTCTATCTTCTCCCTCTTCAGGGATCTTGCTGCACTGATTATACTCTCTCTCTCTTTTTTTTTTTTCCCTTCTTTATTTGCTCTTCTCTGTTGGTTCCACACCATTAATTTTTAAATAGTCATTTAAGCATTTTCTGTCTTAATTAAATCCACGCTTGCCCACATCTCTCTCCATTTACTGGGTTTTTTCACCTTTCATAAAAGTTTTTTCACCTTTCATAGGATGTCTCATTTCCCCTTTACCTAGGCAAATATCTTTAAAAAAAAAAAAAATGATCATACTAACCCCCTACCTATAATTCTTTGATAACTCCCTATTGCCCTCAGGGTAAAATTTAAACTCTTTAAAATAGCATACTAACCTCTTTAAAATGTGGTCCCTGTTTTTCTTTCTAGAATTAAAAGCTCTGTCCATTCCATGATCTATGAAGTGAATCTCTTGAGCATAAAGACTGTGCCTGATTCATTTGTTTTCCCTCTTGGTTTATATTCCCCTGTATGTACCTACACTAGTAGATTCTTGGTTGTATTTCTAACTGTGCACTCAACTTTTCAAATCTGCGTGCCTTCTGCATTAGCTATTTAGTGCTGCATAACAAATCACTCCAAAACATAGTGGTTTAAAACAACACTGATTTTTTTCTCTCACAGTTCTATGAGCTGGCTGAGTGGTTCTTTTGCTGCTTTTGCCTGGGCTCACTCATTAGGCTACATTCCAAATGTTGGGTCTAGTTTTCTGAAACCTTGTCTAGCAGTATCCTCTAAATTTATCAAAACCGTCTTTGACTTCCTTTGAGACACCAAAGCCTTCTGATACTATTCTGATGAATCACTTACAAAAACTTGGGGCTATATTAGTACCGGAGAGACAAGTTCTAGTTATCACATACATTGCAGAAAATTCTTCCTTTAATAGCCAGCATCGGTGGTCCCCAGATGGATTCATCCATTTCCATTGAGACTCAGTTGTTTGATACATTTTCTTTTTTAATTAATATGAAAATCACTTACCATTAATATAATTGAAAGTTAAAGTAAAAAGTACACATAACTGTCAAAATTTAAGATTACAATGTTAGGACTTCTGTATTTAAAATGTATCTGTATTTTACAAATTGTTCTCAGCAATTTGTATTTTCATCGAAACAACATACAACGTTGTTCAACTCTTGCCCTTGCAATTTTCAGGCTGTTTTCCCATTGCCTCAGTCTGCTAAACCTCTATTCCTTTTTTTTGTGTGTGTGCATTCGGTGCAAGTTTATAGCTCAAGTTAATTTCTCATACAAAAATTTATACACATATTGTTTTGCGACATTAGCTGCAACCCTCACAATGTGACAGCAAACTCCCCTTTTCCTCCCCTGGTTCCCTGTGTTCATTCACCCAGCTCCTGTCCCTTCCTGCCTTTTTATCCTGATTTTGTACAGGGGCTGTCCATTGGGCCCATATATCTGATTGAACTAAGAAGCACATTCCTCGCATGTATTGTTTATTGTTTTATAGTCCTGTCTAGTCTACCTAAAGGGTGGGCTTTGGGAATGGTTTCAGTTCTGTACTAGCAGAGTGTCTGGGGGTCATAGTTTCCGGGGTTCCCGCAGTCTCTGTCAGATCATAAAGTCTGGTCTTTTTATGTGAATTTGCATTCTGCTCTACATTTTTCTCCTGCACAGTCCAGAACCATCTGTTGTGTTCCCTGTCAGGTTGGTCATTCGTGGTAGCTAGACACCATCTAGTTCCCCTGGCCTCAGGCTGGTGTAGTCTCTGGTTCATATGGTCCTTTGGGCTAATATTTTCATTGTGTCTTTGGTTTTCTTCACTCTCCTTTACTGTAAGTGGGATGGGACCAATTGATGTATCTCACATGGCCCCTTGCAAGCTTTTAAGACCCCAAATGCCACTGACCAAAGTGGGATGTAGAACATTTTCTTAATAAACTTTGTTATGCCAATTGACCTAGATGTCTCCTGAAACTATGGTCCCCAGGCCCAGCCCCAGCTACTCTGTCTCTTTTTGACACATTTTCATTACTGGTACTTGGCCTCTTTCTTTGTTGTATCCTTGACACCAAAGATAAGGGGTAAAATATTTGCCTGGGCTAGAGGTGTCAAGAGAAACCCACAGGATCATTCAACCAAGTTTTTACTTTTCTTAATTTGGTTAAACTTAAAAAAAAAAAAAAAAGCCCGAAGATCAATTCGGACTCACATTGCCCATACAGGACAGGGTAGAACTCTCCATAGGGTTTCCAAGGCTGTAAATCTTTATGGAAGAAGACTGCCACGTCTTTCTGCTGTGCAGCAGCTGATGGATTTGAATTGCCAACCTTTTGGTTAACGTCTGAGCACTTTAACCATTGTGCCAACAGAGCTTCTTTTAATATGATTGGAGGACACCAATTAGGAGACATCATAATAAACAACAGAACCAAAATCTGTTGCCGTTGAGTCAATAGTTAAACCTATTAATATTATCTGCAAGCTTAATCCAACACTACGTTTTGAGATTGTGTCTTGTCCTGTTTGAAAGAAATTTAACATTGGGTTACTCTTGTTTCTTGGTATGATCTGATATTACTTGACTCTTATTGTTCCATAAAGTTGTAAAAGAGACTTTACAAACACCTGTAGGAAATTTTTGTACCTTTCCCACTGCCACGGATTGAATTCTGCCCCCTCCCCACCGTGCTCCCCAAAATATGTATATCAATTTGCCTGGGCCATGATTCCCCGTATCTTATAGTTTTCTTATATGTTGTAAACGCTGCCACTATGATGTTAATGAGGGATGATGGGCGGCAGTGGTGTTAGTGAGGCAGGACTCAACCTACAAGATTGGATTGTGTCTTGAGACAATCTTTTGAAATATGAAAGAGAGAAGCGAGCAGAGAGACAGGGGACTTCAAACCATCAAGAAAGCAGTGCTGGGAACAGTGCACGTCCTTTGGATCTGGGGTCCCTGTGCCTGAGAAACCCCTCAACCAGGGGAAGATTGTGGACAAGAACCTTCCTCTAGAGCTGACAGAGAGAGAAAGGCTGCCCCTGGAGCTGACACCCTGAATTTGGACTCTCAGCCTACTTTACTGTGAGAGAATGAACTCTTTGTTAAAGCCATCCACTTGTGGTATTTCTGTTATAGTAGCACTAGATAACTAAGGCACCCACCAACACATTCTCATTTGTTCCAGAGAGAATTACTTTTTGTCCTTACTAAACCCATTACCTAAAATTATTTAGTATATATTTAAAAAAGAATTGCCTATTGATAACAGTGACTTTTCCAGAATGAAAAATATATTTTTTTCCCCTTAATAGTGTTGTTGTCACTCAGGGCTTTCTATAGCGTTATTCCAAATATTTCATTAAAATTTTAAGATTTCCTGTGTTAAAAATGGTAATTAATTTTTTTAAAAATCCTACTTTTAATGGAACTAATCTTGCCAACAATGATAACAATGTAATAATTATCATTTTTATTAGAGCCTATGCTTTTATTCCCTTTGTCTACACTTTCTTGTCTTCACTATAAAACATTTGATTATTTTACATCCAGGTCTTAGGCTAGTCCAGTGAGGAATTGGTTCCTGTTGCAATAAGTAGTATATAAAATTGCCTTTTCTGAGGCAGTATGCCGCCATCGACAATACAAAATTCTTGGTAATAAAGGCTATCGTGGTGCCAGGTTAAACATCATAACAGCTTATGAGACTGGATATAAACACACAATTTTTTTCCTTTGTTAATAAAAGTAGACAGGTATTGTGATCATGATTTGATCTCTGTCACTGATGGTCTCTGTAATCTCTGGAAATGATTTCCAATGAAAATGTTGAGGAGAATAATATAATTTACTAAAAATATAATTTTGAATCCTGAAACAGTTTGAAAAGAAAAGAAGTCAACTCTCAACACTTAATATTCATTTGCATATTTGAAATGTTTTCCTTGTATGGTGGCAAAAAAAAAAAAATTGGGACTGAATTCTTTTTTTTCCTCTTTTCATTAAAGATTAATATGATGCATGACTTTGGGTAGGTCATGTCGCTTACATGTTAGGCTTTTTAAATGAAGGAGTTATAACATGTAATAATAGTTTTTCAAGGCTTCAAAGGTATATGTCTGTATACTGATGGCAATTGTAATTTTTTTAATTATGAAATTGATCCAAGAAGGTTTCTACTGATTGTGGATACTGGAGGCATGTTTTGGCCACTAACATCATTGATGTCCCTGAACCTCCAGACTGTACTGCTGATCGCCAGTTTTCTTCAGGCACAGGTATGGCACATCATTTTCCCACGGGTTACCTTCAATAGCTATCTATAATGAGAGAGGTCAGGAATAATGCTTCAGTTGGAGATATTTAGCTATTTTTATTATGCATATAATATACAAAATACACAAAAACTTGTGTACATATTCATGTATGTAAAAAAATAATACCACTTCTTGTGGAATAGTTTGAAAAAGTGGTTTACCATGTAGAAATTCTCACTTCATGATTTAGAGTTCAGAGAGCAAATTCATTAAAAAGAAAAAAAATCAAGATTCTACAAAGTTATTGTGAGGTGATGAAGAAGAGAAGAAAAATAAATAATTTAATAACTTAAAACATACATTTAAATCTTTAATTGTGTAAATGCCATAAAACCAAACAACCAAGCCTCTTGTTGACAAGTTGTTTTCGATTCACATGCTCCATAGTGTTTTCTTGGCTGTAATCTTTATGGAAGGTCTTTTCTTCCATGGCGCTGCTGGGTGAGTTCAAAGTGCCGACCTTTAGATTAGCTTCCAGTTGCAGACCACTTGTGTTACCCAGGGACTTCATGAAAATGCCATAAAGAGTAATTTATTCTTAATAGCCTGAAGGTTCAAATGCTATATTCAAAAGAATAAATTCGTTTTTCTCAATAAAACTTTAATAAAATTAACGAATTCTTGAATAAATCTTCCTTCAACAGCAATATCCAAAAATTTAGTAATTTAGGTAAGAAAATTATTGAATAAGATTACGCTGCTTATTGTTTTCTTTTTTCCTTACTTCAAACTGTTTCATCAGAATGGAAACAAATTTGGTTCATCATACTCTATGCCTGACATTTAATGTATATTTTATATATTATGGAAACCCTGGTGGCATAGTGGTTAAGAGCTATAGCTGCTAAACAAAAGGTCGGCAGTTGGAATCTACCAGAAGCTCCTTGGAAACCCTACAAGGCAGTTCTACTCTGTCCTATAGGGTCACTATGAGTTGGAATATAATATATATTACATACCTATATTTAGAGGAGCCCTGGTGGTACAGTGGTTAAGTGTTTGGCTGCTAACCAAAAGATCGGTGGTTTGAACACACCAGCAGCTTCTCAGGAGAAAGATGTGGCGGTCTGCTTCCGTAAAGTTTCCAGCCTTGGAAACCCTATAGGGCAGCTCTACTCTGTCCTGTAGGGTTGCTATGAGTCAGAATCAACTTACATATTTTAATAGCCACATTCAGCACATTCGTGTAGACCATATTTTTATATTAGAAATTGCATTAGGTGCAGGAGATAGAATAGTGAAAAAAAAAAAGGTAAGATGGGTTTACTCTCATATACTTTACAATTAGGTGGGAAGACAGCCATCAATCAAATAATCACAAAAAGTGAATGCAAAATTATAAATGTGATATGATAATATCAATGAGGTATGTGTATTATGAAAGTAAATAATGGCTGGGTGTGTTTATATGAAGATTGAACTAATCTGAGCTGCTAGAGAAGCTTTCTCTAAAGAATTGACAATCGACCTTCAATCTAAATTCTGATACGAGTACATGCAAGAGGAGAAAGAACAATGTTTCGTGCAGAGGAAACTGCATGTACACATGCCTTGACGCAGGGTGGAGCGTGGTGAGTAAAAATTGAAAGACCAGTGTGGGTGAAATGGAGACAGCATTAAGTGATATGGTATAAAACAATTCCAAAAAGTACTAAGGGATATTTTAAGAATGCTGGTCTTTATCCTAAGAGTAGTGGGGATCCTTCTAAGTATTTCAAGCAAATAAGTTTTTCCTATAGAGCCAGCTGATTGAGTGTGGAGAATAATTGTAAGGGGACAAAGGTAGACTAAAAAAAAAAAAATGTTGTTAAGGGCTAAATAGTAAATATACCAGGCTTTGTAGGACAAAAGGTAAAATTGAGGATATTATGTAGCATTTATATAACAAGACAGAAAACATATTTCTAGAATTTTTATTGATAAACAAAATTATTATTATTATGTTAGTAATAATTGGGTATAAATTCTGTAATAAACATCTATTAATATGAAAAATTGATTTTCTTTTTTGGGGAGGATAACTTTTTCCTTAATTGGGTGGAGGGGTTAAGGAACTCACTATTAGTAAATGGCTCTGCTTGCTTGGATAGTGAATAAACCACTCGGCATCTTAGTTTGATTGCAGCCTCATTTTTATTTATTTTTGTGTGTGTGAATAAATTCTACTATGAAAAGATATTTTAATTTTTCTAATTTATCTGGCCATTACTTTTCTTTTTTTTAAATATGATGATGAGTGCTTAGTTTCATAATTTCAAAGTAACAGTTTCTTTTAGCATTATGGTGTCATGGCATAATAAACACAATACATTGTCATTTAATTTAATAACAAAATAATCCACATTCTATGGTGCTTTAAAAGTGTGGAATTCAAACTTTACTTTTCTTTTTCTTTTTTCTCTTCTCACTTTTGTCTTTTTTTATGAACACTGAAATTTGAATTTCACATAAAGTTAATGTTGCAAAATATTTATTATTATTCTTATTCTGATTATTTTAACCATTTAAAATGTAAAAACCATTCCGTAGCTTCCAGAACATAAAAAAACAAGCAGCAGGCTGCATTTGACTCCTGGGCTGCAGTTTACAAACCCCTGGATTAGAAAAGGAAGGCTAGTTAGGCTATTCTAGTAATCCAGGCAAGGAATGGTATAGTTTTGCCCAGGAAGGAGATGGAGATAAAAAGAAAAGGAAAATCTTGAGATATTTAAAAAGTAAATGAATCTTCTGATTAAATGGAAGGGCAGAGAAGAGGACTCTAAAGTTTCTGATTTGTATAACTGGACTGTAAATCCGTAACTAAGATAGGTAAACCCAGAAATAGACCAGGCCTGAACAGAAGAATCATAAATTCCGTTTTGAACATGGAATTTTTGACTCGCCTTTGAGTCAGAATTGACTCAACGGGAATAGGTTTTTTTTTTTTTTTGTTATATCAAAGAGATTTAAGTGGGCAATTGATTTTAAAGGAAAGGTCTTGCCTAGGGCTATAAATGTTTTATAATTGAAACCACGAACGTGGATGAGATAACTCAGAATTAGAAGAAAGAAAGGCATAGGGCCAAACCTGGAGGAACTCCTACGCTTAATGAGTGAGGAAGAAGCCAGCCTGCCAAGCTGATTGAGAAGGAGCAGTTTAAGTGGTAGTAGAAAAGGAGAGAGTTATGCTATGAATGGCTAAGTATGAGAGTGTTTCAAGAGTGACAATGGTTAGTAGAGTTGAATTCCACAGTTGACCAGGGTGAGGAATTGAAATGTCTATTGCACTTAGTTAATAGGGATAATGATAAATAATGAGCCTAATGAGAATTATTTCAGAGGTTGGATAGGGATAGAAACCAGAATGCCACAGATTGAGGGGTGAGCAGTAATGAGAGATTGTGAAAATAGGGAACATTAAAGAAAAAAAAAAAATGGATGTAAAAGTGGAGACAAGGCAGTAGAAGAACTATATGGGGTTGACAGAATTTTGTCTGGTGTGTTTGTGTGGTATATGTGTGCTTTAAAGCAAGACATCTGACCATTCTTAAAAACAAACGGGGAGAATCATTTCATTGAGGGGTTAAAGACACATGAAACAGAAGGTAGGCAAAATGAAATCAAAGCACGGATGGAATCAATCTCTCTATCATCTATCTATCTATCTGTCTGTCTGTCTGTCTATCTCTATCATCGATCTATCGATCGATCTATCGATCGATCTATCGATCTATCGATCTATCTATCTATCTATCTATCTATCTATCTATCTATCTATCTATCTATCTATCTATCTATCTATCTATCTATCTATCTATCTATCTATCTATCTATCTATCTATCTATCTATCTATCTATCTATCTATCTATCTATCTATCTATCTATCTATCTTTCTCCTATCTGTCATCTATCTTCTATCTATGTATCTATCATCTATCCATTTATCATCTATCTGTCTATCTATCATCTATCTATCTATCATCTATCTATCTATCATCTATCCATCCATCATTTATCTACCTATCTAATCTGTTTATTTTCTAAACATGTATATGTTTACGACTACATTTAAAGTTTTTGTTTATACTTACACTTAACATTTAAAGTTTTGGTATATACTTTGTTTATACTTAACAAGTCCGAATTGCCTTGAAAAGAGTTAAGTTTTCTCCTTTCAGATTTCACTTGCTCTTCCCACCTCTGAAAAAGTGCAAGTAAACTGGAGAACCCACTTTGAGTGTGCAGCTGAAAGAAATGTTTTTTTTGGTTGCAAATGAGATAATAACACATGTGAAAACGTGTTATTTCTTCATGTGAAAAATGATGAACATAAATAAATTTCTTTGGACAGTATAAAAGAAATAAAAATTTTACAATCTTAAGGCTTAGACAATATAAAACAAAATCAATCATTCACGTAATTAAATTTGTCAAATTGACTATATTTTAAGATGATTATAACAAAACCAGAAACCCTGGTGGTGTAGTGGTGAAGTGCCATGTCTGCTAACCAAAAGGTCCAGCAGTTCAAATCCATCAGGAGCTCCTTGGAAACTCTAAGGGGCAGTTCTACTCTGTCCTATAGGGTCGCTATGTGTCTGAATTGAATCGATGGCAGCCGGTTTAGTTTTGGTTTTGGTTATAACAAAACTAGCTTTTTTTTTATATGCATGTCTGTTATATTGTTCTTATATACCAAATTCATTTTCTTAAAAGCTGTAGAAAGAACATGGGTTGCATTCAGAAATGTAATGTTTATTACGTTGATACAAAAGCACTCTTTTTCTAATTTTAACAATGAAAGGCAGTGTTCCCTCATAATCATGTGTAGTTATTTTTCAAAGTACGGATACACATGCCCACGTAGGTGAGATAATGATAATTGGCTATGGATGTGAGTAAGAAATAGATGGAATCCCTTCATGGTTTTTCTTTTTTCTATAGGTCAAGGGGTGAGACACCAGGTCATCTCTTCCAGGCTGTCCTGTTCTCTCAGCTCTGTTTTGCGCCACAAACCCCTCTGGTTACTGAGGCCCTTGGGTCTTATGATTAGCTACTTCCTGTTTTCCATTCCCAATACCTACTCTGTCCAGGATAAAAAAACAAAAACCAAACTCATTGCCATCAAGTCAATTCCAACACAAATTGACCCTGTAGGACAGAGTAGAACTGCCCTACAGGGCTTCCAAGGAGCAGCTGCTGGATTTGAACTGCCAGCCACTTGGTTAACAGCCAAGCCCTTCACCACTATGCCACCAGAGTTCCTCACTCTGAGGCAGTAAAAGGTATGCAGTCAATGATAATAGAGTAGGATGATACCTATGGGAGACTTCAGCATATAAAGAAGATGTTGGTTAAGATTTGGAAAGCTGTAATAAGGATTTTGCCTGATCTGAGAATTTAATGACTGTTCAGAAAACTTGCCAACAGTGATATTCCCAGGCAATTTTTCTGGACATACTCAGAAGTTTTAGAGAGATTTCTATGGATATGCAATGTTCTTATTCTGTCAAGGCAGGAAGAAAGAGTCAAATGTGTAAATGCTGAAAAGAAGTCAAGTAGGATGCTCACTAAGTGTCCATTAAGTCTGTCAGCATGGAGGTCTGTGATGACTTTTTAGGAGAAATTTCAGTGTTTCAAGGGTTAGAACTTCTTTTGGAGTGGACTAAAGGCTTACTGGGAGATGAAGAAATATACAAAACTCTGAACCTGAAGGGTAAGACAGAGATAGTGCTATAGTTAAAGTATGCTTGGGGTCAAAGGTGCTTTTTTAATGAAAAGAACTGAGCATATTTAAATGCTAATGGAAAGGAGTCAGAGCCAGTAGTGAAGGAGTGGTTGAAGATGGGAGATAAATTTAGAGTCAAGTCTTTGAGAAAGCAGAAACGGAGGCACCTACAAGTGGGTAGAGATTAACCTTAGTGACAAGAAGTCTGAAAATATGTTGTGCTCTTTCTCTTTAAGCTATAGTTGCCACAGCAGTGCCAGGAAATACAGAATAGACACTTTGTGCAGCCTGAATTGGAGGCAGGAAGAATAACTGGAGCCTGAAGGGAAAAATGTAGAAGTGAGGAAAAATACTTTTATCTTAAAATATTATCCCAGCCTGATAACCCAGTCTGAAATTAAGATGGCTCTGTTTTCATTGTGTAAAAAGCTAATGAATACATATATGCTTTACATTTTGATATAATATATTAATTTTTCTTCACAGCTAACTTAGAAATTGATGAAGACTACCCAGTATTTCAGTCCATTTACAGAGCGGTGGCTACAGATGAGGACTCTGCAAATGGCGGTAGGCTGATGGTAGGTTGGGATCATTCTATGAGATGCATGTGTTGTTTTTGCAAACATTCCTATGCTTCAGAGATACACTTCAGGAGGAGGTAAGACATTTAACTTGATAATAAATGAGAATGTAATGAAGTTGAAAACCACTGTATACAATATTCATGTTAATGTCGGAAATGACATTGTTAGAAGCAGAGGTATACAGGACAGTTACCCAAGGACCTCTAACAGATGAAGGCTTCAGTGGTGAAGCAAAACTCCTTTTGCCTTTTAGATTCTATTCAGAACTGTTTCATGTTTCTAGTTGTTTCAATGACTCATGTGAATGTGATTATATACATATTTTTATATACTTTATTACTAGGTAAGTGTAAGAGACTTGCTTTTCTTGTAATTGATTCATGGTTGTAGTCTTTTAGGGATTTGGCAAAACAAAAAAAAGTCTATAAAGTTCTATCTGGAGAGTTTATTACTGCACTGGACTACAAAACTCAGCATGTTTGTTCTGCAGCTGTTCTTTTAAACATGTATTGAAATAGTTTACTATTTCTAATTTGGTGACTTGCAGTATTAAGTCATAGAGCCCTGAATGAGGATGGGGTTGTCAGGTGACTTATGTTACAGTTTTACCGCTAACTTGCAGTATGATCCTGAGGAAGTCACTTAATCCCTCATGTCCTTGATTTTCACAATTACAAGAAGAAATTGGTCTGTTCTTTCTTTAACCTTCAGTGATATATGTGCTTTTGTCAGTCAAAGCACTCACAATCCCTGTGGAATGCTCTAAAAACTTTTTGCTGTAGACCAGCCAATGTGAAATTTTTAAGGAACATGAGACTTCTCCCACAAAATGATAAGTCTTTCCAAAGATTAAAAAAATAACCCGTGGTTCAGCTGAAAATGACATTACCAGTCCCGTAATTTCCAGGGACCCTATAGGTGATTGTTTTAAAATTTAGTGTTTTGAAAAATGGTTATATTGTTAGAGGATATAATCCATATCAAATTTTAAAAACACAGAGATCACTGAACCTCACTTTAATCAAATTTGACCTCACTTCAAATTAAAATTTTCTTTGGATACTTTTAAGATTAGCTTTATCTACTCTCACCTCTTCTGGGAGGTGGTGGCATACAGAGTAAAAAGTGGAATGAAGAACATAATATAAATCACAAACTGTATCTTCAAATGTATTAATATTTGAAATCGTTTTAAACTCACAATTCTCATTTTGTTACCTTAAATTCGAACAGTGGAAATGAGTTTATTTTGTACATTCTTTCAGAGCTGTGTTTTCAGAATTAGAAAAAACTTTGTTGGCTTTTTTTAATTCTTCTGGGAAAATGCGTAGAGTGTCGTGCAGCTGTATAAAAAAGCAGCAGGTATTTTGGTTGTGTTAATAGGCTGAATAAAGATACTAGCTCTCCTATATTTGGAGTCAGTCTACGTCAGTTGTTTTAATAGTAGTTAGATCATGAAGAAATACTGAACTTAATCAGTGTGAAAATGTAGAACTTTCTACACATTTGTGTGTTTATTGTGTCTCAATGATCCTCCATGCATTCTCATTTATTTTGGTGTGAATAATATATCTTTGTTTTTCTAGTACACCACTGAAACACAGTTACTTGGACCAAAGAAAGGAGCAAACTCTTTTGGAGTGGATCCTATAAGTGGTGTTGTTAGCTTGAGAGGTGAAGATCTCTTGGATTTTGATGCTGAATATCATGTAATTAATGTATTTTTATTAACCTACATAGAATGAAAGGGAGTTTTTATAACTTTGCATTCTTCCTGAAAATCCAAATGAAAGAATATATCACATGATTCATTTATGTGGTTTTGTTCAGTTAACCAAAAGCCTAGATTCAGACTTTTTGGTTATTCAAGGAAAGTGATCATATTTTAACTTTTTAGATCTATTTAAAGAAGTTTAAGGGAAAAAAAAAAAACTTTTCTAATTGGGGAAAACCAAATAAGTAAATCATTAAAAATTAAATCTTTCTAAACATCAACGAAATGAAAGGAACTTAATTGAAAATTTTCATAACGCCGCCATTTGAACATTCATATTCTGCCCCACTTAGAATAGCAAAATGCTTAGATATCCAGGATAAGGTCTGGTATAAACCTTATAGATAAATTTGAAGCTAATGTGATAAAAAGGAAGAACAATGACTGATATTTCCATGAGAAAGGCAATATACATATGTTTTTTAAAGCATTATTGGGAAGCATTTTCTGAGGGGAAAATGAAGAATATGTAACTAGGAATGACTGAATAGAAAGACCCTAGCTAGATGGCTATTGAGATAATCTGGCACACAAAAAAATGAAGTGTGAAGTTTGAGAAATCAAAGCATAAAGAGTAAATTGTTGTTGTAACTATTAGTGTAAAAGCATTTCCATTTTCGGAAATGCCTTCACATATATTATTTCAATAAGGTGGTTTGAGAGAATAGAGACAAAGGGGTAAATGAAAGAGACCATGGGGTGGGGGGAAGAGAAGATTTCATCATGGTTAGATAGTTAGGAGGAAGAAGAGTGGATAGTTGAAGATGATCTCAACTTTCTAGCCTGGAAGGACATCAGTGGTGGAAGGAAGCCAATGAATTCTATTTCAATTTCAATTTGGTTATGCTGAATATTAGAGCACACTAGAGAAGCCAACGATACATGAGCCACATATTTAAACAGCTGGCTCTATACCTGACTTTTCCCTGCCTCACTCCCTCTATCGCCTTGACACACATTCAACCAGATTTCAGTTAAAGCCTTTTTGTCTTTTGACTACATAACTAATCGGCTAGCTTTATGACATTTAATAAATTGACATCCGACAAAGAGACTGAAGTTTGATCTATCATATCAGTCATAGACAGCCCCTCGCTCAGCATAGAGCACATCAGAGGAGCTCAGCATAGAGTACATCATTGAATATTTGCTCAACAAAATGTATAGTGGACATCTTGCTGCCTAAAGCAACATTTTCTTTTCAAAATAACATTTAATGACATGAGAAACAATACCTTATTGGTGACATGTGTGACAGGCTGATGGGAAAGATGTTTGAGGTCTGATGACATTCTCAGCTCTCCAAAGATTGCACCATGTGCATCATCCCAAAGAGTAACTCACAGTCTTGTTTTGGGGGTTTGCTTCAAACATCCTCCCTTGTCATAAGTTTCAGCACACTGTATTTTTGGGTTTAGGGCTCAATACGGAGTCATTCATTTTCTTTTTTGTTCGATTTCGTCTATATTTAGGCATACAGCCAAACTACACAGACCTTTGACTGAAATTTAATGGCATACCAAATAAGCCTTGGTTGAAATTTACAGTTAATTCAGCTAAATAAGATAGCATTTATATTTCTTTAACTTCCTAGAAAAAAAATTTAAAAAGCTCTATCTACTAACCAAAAGGTCAGCAGTTCAAATCCACCAGCCGCTCCTTGGGAAATACTATGGGGCAGTTCTACCCTGTCCCATATGGTTGCTATGAGTTGGAACCGACTCAATGGCACCTAACAATGACAACAACATATCTAACTGGAGAAAACCAAAAACACCTAACAGTAGACATAGTATAATGTGTTATTCTATGAAATATTTTGTATGTTATAGAGTTCTTTAAAACTCTTTTCCAGGTTTTCCAGCTTGCACTGAGAGCAACAGATACAACAGGTCTGTTCCATTCAAGGGACATTATCACAGTTAGAAACATAAATGATGAGAAGCCTCAGTTTGAGTAAGCATATTTACTTCGAAATCTAACCACAGGAGAATGGCTAAATAAACATTGCCACGTATATTATAAATAATAAAGATAAAGTATTTACATAGAAAATGGTTTACGTTGTTATATTAAAAATATAAAAGATTGCGTATCTGTAACTAATACATATGCTGATAGCAAGTAAAATATATGTGTTAGAAGATCCTGGAAAGTAAATGTAGAGAGGCGCAAATGTAGAAGTGACCAAAATTGTATTGTGGGGAAAGGATTTGATGTCTTTTTTTCTTTGTTTTATTTTCCAAAGTTTCTATCAAGTTGTAGCATCACCTTTTAATATATATATATTACTTTTTTAAAATGAAAAACAAAACAAAACTAGACCATAAGACCTAATTTAAAACATTTAGTATAAACAATTTTATTTGCATTTATCTCTAAGGTACAGTTGTAGCATTCAAAACTGTTTGCAGATTATGAATATCTGCTAAGTATGTTTCTATACTTCAAAATGTAATAAGTAGAGTGCAAAAGAAAATGCTTTTTTCTTAGATTGATAAAGAAAAAGGTAGTATTCAAATGTTTTTCCTTCTATCCAGTTAATTTTATCTCTACTAATGAGTAAGGAGAATAATTCAATGTTTGAGTCTCTAGTTCAGTTTAACTGAAATTATCTGGACGATTGAAACAAATATTGGAGCTTAGTTCCTCCCTTTCTTCTTGAGGATAGTTGCCTTACCTGTCCACCCTAGTCCACAGTGCAGGTGCCATCAGCTTCCTGAAATAATTTTCTGTTAAATGTTATGAACTATATTATGCTATGACATAAAGGATAAATCCCATTTGATTCTGGTGGTCAAGAAGGTTGCTCACTGGAACAGTGTCACCCACTTATCAACCTTTTCCTTTAGCATTCATTTCCTCTCAGGACTTTCTTGAACCTCTTTCCTATCCTGAGAATTAGTTGTTCTTTTCTACTAAATAACTAGAAAAGTCGTGGCACCTATCACATGGCATTATAGTTATTTATATCTGTGTTTACTACTAACATCCTCAAGGGCAGGAGTGAAGGCTTAGTCATATGTGTATAAACTGGACTGGTACACAGTAGGTTATCAATAAATGTCTGATGCCTGAATAGAAGGCTGAATGAGACATGAATTCAAGTTCCAGAAATGCTCTGGAAATTGACCAGGGACTATAAAATAAGTATAATATAAAGGAGGGAGAATAGGAAGAAGTGATTCCAATTTAGAACTGTCTTGACAGCTTGCTGTAATAAGATATGTGTTTGAACAGCATTTCTTCATACCAGACAAGAAGATGAAAATGAATATACTTAGTCCCTTATGTTCAAATGCCAACTATTCCATACATTATATGTATGAAATAATATAGGTGCACTATTTCATTCTACTTTTCTGATTTCATCTCTCTGATGTCATGATGTCTTTGATGCCTGGCATGATGCCAGAGACCAAATGATTGGGAGTTAATGCCTCTATCAAAAAACTAAGTAACTGTGCCACAAATAGTTTTTGATGAACTCTTTAAGTTCTTGACAAAAGGAAGGTGGTATCATCACAAATCCAAAAAATTCTTTGTAGATTATCATAACTTGGCAAATACGTGCATAAAATTTTTCATTTTCAGTATTTTTTCACCACCATATGCTTTCTTTTCTTTAGTGCATTTCCTTTGGATTTTATTAACGTGACTGAAAATAAACCTGTTGGAGAAATTATAGCCAGAGTAAAAGCAACAGATCGAGATGCAGATAGCAGCATCACTTATTCCTTTAAAACTCAGCAGGCAATGTTTGATTTGGACCCTTGTAAGTTTTAAATACGTACTTCTAGCCTACTTTGTTTAAACATTCACTATCTAATCTCTACTTCCTGTAGAACTTGGGCTGGTAAAGCTACCCTTTCAAAATTAAATTAAATATGGAGAACAAAACATACTGAGAATATCTGGCATTTACAGCTGCTCTTTTCTTATCTGTTAAAATGACATTCTTTTGAAACAATGAGTGACATAGTTCCTTGCTTTTATAACTGGCCATCATCTTTCAGAGGCAATCAATGCAAATGCTTTTGGAAAATCCTTTGAAAATATAGGAAAATTAAGACGTATATCTCTCATCAATTTCATTTGTAGAAATTAGGACTTTTCTTCAAATATTTGATTATTCTTATGGATAGATTTCTACCTATGTGGATAGGATTATTGCTCAGAAGTATTTATCTTTTATGGCCTATCACAGTACCCGATTTTATCAGTAAGGGCTCAACCAGAGAAACAAAACCACTGGGAGTGTGACATCCATCCATCCATCCATACACACATGCATCTATCTATTTGCCTGTCTATTTATCATCTCTAACGGGATTTGTTGCAGGGAATTGTTCTTACACAACTGTGGGAGCTGGTTAATCTGTCTTTGTAAGACAGCCGTCTCCATGTTTGAAGCTGGAGCTTGAAGTCTACAAGGTTTGTAGTCGGGAAGAGAAGACAGATATAAAGTGGAGGAGATTAAGGAAAGATTGGAAAAGCACGAGCTAGAACCCCTTGAGGATGGACAGAAACCCACATCAGTTTTTGTTGCCTCTTACCTCAGCACTGTGGATGTCCTACGTAAGCTGGGGGCTTTAATCACAAAGCTGAACACACGCACACACACACACACACACACAATCTCAGGTGTCAGAAGAGCTGAAAGAGGATCCAGAGGTAGGTAGGGTATTTGTAGGCCAAGCTGCTACTTTATACCAAAATTTGATACAGAAGACCAGTAACAATGTCTGTAACAAACAAAATGGCTGCTGCTACCTTTCTGCCTCCATATTTGGCAAGAATATCCATTGTGGCCCACCTTAGTTAGAAACATACATAAAATAAAATTCTAGGAAATATAGTCCAGCATACCCAACTCAAGACATTACAAAGCCATCGTACTGATCATTCAATATTAAAGAATAATTTATTTTAATCCTGGAAGTTGTTGACAATTTATGCATCTGTGATCAAAATGCGAATGTCAACAGGAGAAGAGCATATTAACAAAGAACAATTTATTGGTTTAGGAAAGAGCAAAGCCTTTTAGGAGCAATGAAGTAATTCAGGATAGGGTAAAAAATTGATGATACTAAATTGAAATGGCGAAATTCTAAGAGGAAAAGTAGATAGTGGCACCAGAAATGGACAATAATCTGTCTTTGAAAATTTTCCTAAGTTAGAGCCTTAAGCTCATTTTCTATCATTGTAGACAATGATATTGATGATAAAAAATGATTAGGATTTTAATAGGATTTGACTAGCTTTTCGTGCTCAAAAATATTAATAACATTTTATTTTTATAAATAAATATTATGGCTCGTATTTGGTATTTAGTTAAGTAGGAATGCTACCTGTTGTTGTTAGGTGTCGTCAAGTTGGTTCTGACTCTTAGCAACCCTATATACAACAGAACTAAACACTGCCTGGTCCTAGAATGCTACCTATGCTTAGTAAATGGGTAAATGAAAATTTAGAAACTTGGAGGAAAACACAGTGCAACCGTTTTTAATATTTAATTATTTTAAAATGTTAACATAAAGCAAACAGTAGCTTTTAAAGAAATATTTTCAGTAAATGTGTTGTTTTTGTTAGGTGCTGTCAACTTGGTTCTGACTCATAGTGACCCTATGTACAACAGAATGAAACACTGCCCTTTTCTGAGTTATATTTGAGCCCGTTGTTGCAACCACTGTGTCAATCCATCTTGTTGAGGGTCTTCCTCTTTTTTGCTAACCCTCTACTATACCAAGCATGATGTCCTTCCCTGGGGACCAATATCTCCAATATCATGTTCAAAGCATGTGAGATGCAGTCTTGCCATCCGTGCTTCTAAGAGCATTCTGGCTGTACTTCTTCCAAGACAGATTTATTCATTTTTGGCAGTCCATGGTGTATTCAATATAATTTGCCAACATCATAATTCAAAGGTGTCGATTCTTCTTCAGTCTTCTTTATTCATTGTCCAGCTTTCACATGCATATGAGGTGATTGAAAAAAACAGGGCTTGGATGAGGTGTACTTTAGTCCTTCAGGTGACATCTTTATTTTTTAACACTTTAAAGAGGGCTTTTGCAGAAGATTTGCCCAATGCAATGTGTCCTCTGATTTCTTGACTGCTGCTTCCATGGGTGTTGATTGTGGATCCAAGTAAAATGAAATCCTTGGCAACTTCAATCTTTTCTCCATTTATCATGATGTTTGTTCATTGATCCAGTTATGAGGATTTTTGTTTTCTTTATGTTGAGTTGTAATCCCTATTGAAGGCTGTGGTCTTTGATCTTCATCAGTAAGTGCTTCAAGTCCTCTTCACTTTCAGCAGGTAAGGTTTTGTCGTCTGCATAACGCAGGTTGTTAATGAATCTTCCTCCAGTTCTGATGCCACATTCTTCTTATACAGTCCCGCGTCTTGGATAATTGGCTCAGCATACAGATTGAATAAGTATAGTGAAAGATATGATGCACATCTTTCGTGACTTTAAACCATGCACCATTCGCTTGTTCTGTTCTAACAACTGCTTCTTGATCTATATACAGGTTCCTCATAAGCATAATTAAGTGTTCTGGAATTCCTATTCTTGGCAACGTTATTCATAATTCGCTTATGATGCACACAGTCAAATGCCTTTGCGTACTCAATAAAACACAGGTAAACATCTTTCTGGTATTCTCTGCTTTCAGCCAGGATCCATCTGACATCAGCAGTGATATCCCTGGTTCCATGTTCTCTTCTGAATGTGGCCTGAATTTCTGGCAGTTCACTGTCAATGTACTGCTGCAGCCACTTTTGAATGATCTTCAGCAAAATTTTACTTGTGTGCGATATTAATGATATTGTTTGATAATTTCTGCATTCAATTGGATCACCTTTCTTTGGAATGGGCTAAATATGATCTGTTCCAGTTGGTTGGCCAGATAGCTGTCTTTTAAATTTCTTGGCATAGATGAGTACTTCCAGTGCTGCATCCCTTCACTGAAACATCTCAATTGGTATTTTGTCAATTCTTGGAGACTGTTTTTTGCCAATGCCTTCAGTGCAGCTTGGAAATCTTCCTTCAGTTACATCAGTTCTTGATTATATGCTCCCTCCTGAAATGTTTGAATGTCAACCAATTCATTTTGGTACAGTTACTGTATATTCCTTCCATCTTTTGATGCTTCAGGCATTCTTTAATATTTTCACCACAGAATCTTTCAATATTGCAACTGAAGTTTTGAATTTTTTCCTTGGTT
This sequence comes from Elephas maximus indicus, assembly GCF_024166365.1. Lineage (NCBI taxonomy): Eukaryota > Metazoa > Chordata > Mammalia > Proboscidea > Elephantidae > Elephas > Elephas maximus. Next base: position 51,410,601 of record NC_064826.1, on the reverse strand, counting down.
CTTTCAACTTGAGAAATGCTGAGCATGTTCTTGCCTTTTGGTTTTCTAACTCCAGGTCTTTGCACATGTCATTATAATACTTTATCTTCTCAAGCCACCCTTTGAAATCTTCTGTTCAGCTCTTTTACTTCATCATTTCTTCCTTTTGCTTTATCTAGTTGATGTTCAAAAGCAAGTTTCAGAGTCTCCTCTGACATCCATTTTGGTCTTTTCTTTCTTTCCTATCTTTTTAATGACCTTTTGCTTTCTCCTTGTATGATGTCCTTGATGTCATTCCACAACTCCTCTGGTCTTAGGTCATTGGTGTTCAATGCATCAAATCTATTCTTGAGATGGTCTCTAAATTCAGGTAGGATATACTTTGGCTCTCGTGGACTTGTTCTAATTTTTTTCAGCTTTGACTTGAACTTGTATATGAGCAACTGATGATGATACTGAGGTTTTTATTCCCTCTTTCCACAGATGTGGTCAATTTGATTCCTGCGTATTCCGTCTGATGTGGTAGCCGTTTTTTTGTTTGTTTGTTTAAAAAACGGTATTTTCACTGAAGAAGTTTTTGGTCTTGCAAAATTCTATCATGCAATCTCTGGCATCATTTCTATCACCCAGGCCATATTTTCCAGCTACCAATTCTTCTTCTTTGTTCCCAACTTCTGCATTCCAATCACCAGTAATTATCAATGCATCTTGATTGTATGTTTGATGAATTTCAGACTGCAGAAATTAGTAAAAATCTTCAATTTCTTCATCTTTGGCCTTAGTGGTTGGTGCATAAATTTGAATTATAGTCATATTAATGAGTCTAGTAGGTATGGATATTATCCTATCACTAACAGCATTGTACTTCAGGATAGATTATGAAATGTTCTTTTGGTTGATGAATGCAATGTCATTTTTCTTCAGTTTGTCATTCCCAGCATAGTAGATCATATGATTGTATGATTTAAAAGGGCCAACATTGGTCCATTTCAGCTCACTGAAGCCCAGGATATAAATGTTTACCCATTCCATTTCATTTTTCAAAATTACCAATTTTCCTAGTCACACACTTGGTACATTCCATGTTTCAATTATTAATGGGTGTTTGCAGCTGTTTCTCCTCACTTTTAATTGTGCCACATCAGTAAATGAAGGTCCCAAAAGCTTTACTCCGTCCATATCATTAAGGTCGACTCTACTTTGAGGCAGCTCTTCCCCAGTCGTATTTTCAGTGCCTTCTAAGAGGACTCATTTACTGGCACTATATCAGGCAATGTTCTGCTGCTATCCATAAGGTTTTCACTGGCTAATTATTATTATTATTTTTTTTTTTTTCAGAATTAGACTGCTAAGTCCTTCTCCCTAGTCTGTCTTAGTCTGGAAGCTCAGTTGAAACCTGTCCACCAAGAGTGAGTGACCCTGCTGGTATTTGAATACCAGTGGCATAGCTTCCAGCATCATAGTGGCACACGAGCCTCCACAGTACAAAAAACTGATGGACACATCGGGGTTTAAGGGTCAGGTTAAAAATTAATTCAATTAAAAAACATTTATTGACAGCTTACTATGTTTCATACTCTATTTTGAGAACTTGCAATACACCAGTGACCAAAACAAAAATCCTCGCTTCCAGGAAGCTTTCATTTTATCAGAGAGAGATAAATAACAAACACTTAAAACCTATAATAAATATGTAAAATATATAATTTGTAAAGTTGATACGTACTGAGTAATCTTGCAGGGTAAGAGTGACTTGGGGATGCATGTAGTTTGTAATTTTAAATAGAGTGGTTTGCATAGGCTTCACTGGGGTTATATTTGTGGGATTGCTAAATATCACTTTTCTCCTACACTAAAAAGTTTGTTATGAAATGTATCAAAGCTCTTAAATACAAACAAATTAACATGTGATTAATTATTCAAGTTTGGTTTTTTTTCTTCATTTTATTTCTTTTTACCAGTTACAGGTATAATCACTCTTCTTTACCCTTTAAATCTTGACAACCCAAATAACGCCAAAGCCTATCCTTTGGAAACTGAAGCCAGACATAATGAAAATAATACCAGCACCTACATGTTTACAGTTTTTGTCAGGAATGTAGATGATCCTGTGATATGTGATTCAAGTTTTCAACAGGAGCAGGTATGTTACTTGTTAATTTTATTGATAAAATTCATGGAACATTTTCAAATAAAACCTGGAATTATAGTTCATTTTAAAAAAAAGTGTTAAAACAAGGAAGCAGCTAAAAAAACTGGATAAAGTAAGAGATATGCTCTGTAAAGAAAAAAATAGTGGTGAGAGTTAGTGCAGTTCAAATTAAAATTCCAATGTTAACTCTTCACTTGTTTCTGTGGTGGGCTGGAGATAGAAGGGATTAGAAAATTATCCCAAATTTATTTGTAACATATGAATTAAAATGTAGTGTCATTAGTTATCAATAACATTAAAATCAAAACAATGAAATATGATTTTCACCTATCAAATTGGCCAACATCTGAAAATAATAGGAGGAAAAAACAGTGTTGTCAAAAGTACAATGAAATGAATACTCTCACCAGCTGAGATTTTGAAGCTACGTCTAGGATACCATATTGGTAAACACTTATGAAGAGTCTTAAATGTTTATAACCTTTATCCTAGTGTTTGTTTCTTAGATTCATATTTACAGAATTATTGGATAAATGGTCAAGAATTATATGCAAAATTTATAATAGTGTAACATTTGAAGTAACCAAAATGTCTAACAATAGGAAACTGGTTAAAAATTGGTATGTTCATTTGATGGAATACTATCTGGCTTTAAAAATTTTCTTTTCAAAATGTAATAAACTTGAAACAATACACAATACAAAACTATGAAGAGTTTCTCTAAAGTTTTGTATATAATGGTATACTAACAAATTATAAATACATATGCCATTTGGTATAAATTTTTGTCATGTTCTTCAATTGTATAGTTACAAAAAATTATTCCCTATTTCCAAAAAAAATTTAATAACCATTCTCTCCTTTTAATTTTGTAATGTTATTTAAACTAAAAACTCCCACTTTAGTCATAAAATTTCAGCTTATTAAATAAGAATCATTATTCCTAATAAAAAAAAAAAATTCCTAATAGTACTTGGTTATTTCACTTGATATCCTTGCTCCCAAAAGAGTATTTGCCTACAGATGGGTTCTCAATTACATTCAGTTAGTAAGCATGCATTCCAATACTGAAAGCACATGACATTATCAAACAAACAAAAATTCAGGAGAAAAAAATGTAGCAATTAATAATGAGCTTATAAATCTGATGTTTGTGAAGACATTGTCTTTTGGATCACTTTGAGACAATTTAACTGATGTTTGTCATAATGTTCCTTCTGTCCCCCACAAATTATACAAAACTTTAAAAAGATACAAATGGATATTGACACAATTTTCCAATGGCTGATATGACACAAAGATATTATTGTATTTAATTATCTACATACCTTGATTAGCCAATGTCATGGATTGAATTATGTCCTCCCAAAAATGTGTGTATCAACTTGGTTAGGCCATGATTCCCAGTATTGTGTGATTGTCCTCCATTTTGTGACTGTAATTTTATGTTGAGAGGATTAAGGTGGGCTTGTAACACCATCCTTACTTAGGTCACCTGCCTGATCCAAGGTAAAGATAGTTTCCTTGAGGCATGGTCTGTACCACCTTTTATCTCTCAAGAGATAAAAGGAAAGGGAAGCAAGCAGAGAGTTGGGAGCCTCATACCACCAAGAAAGAAACACCAGGAGCAGGACATGTCCTCTGGACATAGGGTCCCTGCACCTGAGGAGCTCCTTGACCAGGGGAAGATTGAGGACAAGGACCTTCCTCCAGAGACGACAGAGAAAGAAAGCCTTCCCCTGGAGCCCATGCCTTGAATTTGAACTTGTAACTGGCTAGACTGTGAGAAAATTAATTTCTCTTTGTTAAAGCCATCCACTTGTGGTATTTCTGTTATGGCAGCACTAGATGACTAAAACAGCAGGATAAATCACTAAATTTGAACCTGTTTACACATGTTAAGTTTGGAATAAAGGTTCAAAATAAGCACGATCTAGTCACACAAAGTTGTTCCTAACATTAGAAATAGTCAAACAGTATGGAGTTTTTGCATGCAGAACTACCTAGTCTGGATTATAATGCAGTATTCACTGGATTTAATATCTTATCACTCAAGTGCACAGTAAGCACGAATCTTCTTTTCAAAGAAGTGTCACTTGTATAGTTACATAACAGGTTATGTAATGACCAATGGTCTAATTTCACATGCAGTTGTGTTATTTGGTTTTGGAGTAAGAAGAAGTCATAATTGATGACATTGGAAGGAAGTTAAGGAGTATTGGCTAGAAAGAAAAATGACATTTATTGAGCACTTAAAGTGATACAGACACAATGTGAAATACTTTATTATATTTTGCTTGATTTTCAGAACTACTCTAAGGTTGGAAATGCGCTTTATCCCCCTCGTACAGATGAGAATACTGATGGAACAGGAATTCAAACACATTTCTTCCTGACTTCACAGCCTGCACTTTATTTTTTGTACACATAAAAGTTTCAAATATCTAACATAAAGGAATCAAGCCTTGAAAGATTTGAAATCTCAGTGATTATTGACTTTGTTCCAGACACTGAGAAATTATATTTCATGCTACAGACTAGACCACAATTTAAGTGTAGAAATATTAAAATGAGTTATGTTGGCTCTCTTAAATGTGGATGATAATTGAATTTTTTTTTTTTTTCTGAACCAAATATTATTAAGAAAACAGCTAGAGGTAGAAATACCTACAGCATAACACTTCTGGCACCAATATGAAGCAAGGAGTGGTTGAAGAATATTTGAATTTTGATTAGTGTTCATGGTTTTTATAATTGTACAGGTGTTTCAGTGTCTGTTCCTGAAAACGTTCCTGCATCTGCTTTTAAAAATATGATTCTTGCAAGAGATCCAGACCTAGGACAAGAAGTTGAAGTAAGTATTTTACTATCATCTATTTATTTTATTCCAACTTTGATTAAAAAAAAAATCAACAAGAGTGTTCAACTTTTTAAAAGCAAAAAATTATTTAAGCTGGCTTTGAATAAAAATACTCTAATATCTATTGCAGTCATTGAAATGAGAGAAGGAATTTAGCATTTAAATATAGTACCATCCAATAAAAATATATTCTGCAAATGAAAGCAATAGATCTTCTAGAATGCTCTGAAAGCACTTTGGAAAACTAGAGCTTACATTTATTTGCATTTATCTGATGACATTTACATATGCTGTTAGGGCATCCTTTCAAGTTTTATTTCTTTTTATATATCCCATATCAGGCATGTTTTCTTTATTATACACATAATTCATATAAAGTATCCTTTAGATCTCATATTATTTCCGGTGTCACCAATAATTAATAAAAAGTAGAGACTTAAGGGAATTAAGCTAAGTAAAATAAGTCAATCACAAAAGGACAAATATTGAATAAGACCACTATTATAAAAACCCAAGAAAAAGTTTACACAGAAAAAAAAATCTTTGATGGTTATGAGGGAGCAGAGGGATGGGGAAGGAAAATCACTAACTAGATGGTAGACAAGTGTTTACTTTGGTGCAGGGAAAGACAACACATGATATAGGGAAAGTCAGCATAATTTGATCAAGGGAAAACCATAGAAGCTGCCTAGACAGCCAAACACCTTGAGGGACTGAGTTACTGGGGCTCAGTGCTGAGGATCATGGTTTCAGGGGACATCTAGGTCAATTGGCATAACATAGTTGATAAAGAAAATGTTCTACATTCTACTTTGGTGAGTAGCATCTGGGGTCTTAAAAGCTTGTGAGTGGTCATCTAAGATACATCTATTGGTCCCATCCCGTCCAGAGCAAAGGAGAATGAAGAAAATCAAAGACATAAGGAATATTAGTCCAAAGGACTAATGGACCACATGAACCAAACATGTCACTAGCCTGAGCCCAGAAGAACAAGGTGGTGCCCAGCTACCACCACCTACAACTCAGACAGGAATTACAATGGAGGACCCAAGATAGAGCAGGAGAAAATGTAGATCAAAATTCAAATTCACAAAAAAAAGACCAGAATTATTGGTCTGACAGAGAGATTGGAGGATCCCCGTAGACTATGGCCTTCAAACACGCTGCTGACTCAGAAATGAAGTCACTTCCAAAGTCCACCTTTTAGCCAAAGATTAGACAGGTCTATAAAATAAGCAATAGCACATGTCAGGAACATGTTTCTTAGTTCAATCAAGTATACAAAACCAAATGGGCAACACCTGCCCAAAAGCAAAGATAAGAAGGCAAGAAGGGACAGGGAAACTGGATGAATGAACACAGGAAACCTGGGGTGTAAAAGGAAAGAAGGAGGGTGCTGACACATTGCAGGGATTGCAACCAATGTCACAAAATTATTTGTGTATAAATTTTTGAATGAGAAACTAGCTTGGACTGTAAACTTTCATCTAAAGCCAAATAACCTATATTCTAATTATATTTGTAACAACAACAAAAAAAAAAAAACCTGTCTTTTTTGATTATCCAATATGTTATAAATCACTGGAATATTCTATCCTGATTTTAGTGACTCAGTCAAACTCTCAACATAACAGAAGGATTTATTCCCTCTATGTGTTTATATGGAAACCCTGGTGGCATAGTGGTTAAGTGCTACAGCTGCTAACCAAAAAGTCAGCAGTCTGAATCCACCAGGAGCTCCTTGGAAATCCTATGGGGTAGTTCTATTCTGTCCTGTAGGGTCGCGATGAGTCAAAATTGACTCTATGGCAATGGGTTGGTTTGTTTGTTTTTATTTGTTTATATTTGCTGTAACAACTAACCTAAAAACCTCATTGGGGAATGTGATAGAAACTGAAGGTTAGGGGCAGCTGTCTGGAGTATTTACACATAATTTGCCTGGTGAGCTGGAGGCATCGATCAGCACTCCCAGTTACATTTTTTGTTCATGTGCAGGTTACACTGAGTGCAGATGATAATTCCGCAACAAATAATTCCTAGTTTTTCAGACTCAGCAGTTCAATTTATGCGTATGAGTGTGTGAGCGTGTATGGAGAGCATAGAATCAGGATATGGGCGTATATATATGTGTGTTTAAGGATGTGGAGCGTATGTGTGGGGTTTAGGTCAGGATGGCTGTATGTGTGTAGAGAATGGGTGTCTATATAAATATCAAATGTAGTTTTGTGTTCACATTGATATTCTCCATAACTCAAATTGGTTTTAATATCTGGATATTGTAAAACTTTTGGGGGAAGAAAATGAAACAAATACTTGGAAAATCATAATTATTATTATTATTATTTTTAAATCCCAAGCTATAATAACAAGAGAAGAAAAAAAAGAAGAGGAAGTTTTTCCATAAGAACTTTTAAGTGGATTTTAATTTGACAGAAGCCAACTTTACTTGTTAACTTAGGGACAAATAAAAGTTAATACGCCCATCAAAATGACCATGATGTCCTTTTGGAAATAGCATTGGATATCACGTCTCCCACGTTTTCTCATTTTTCTTTGGGCCAGAATATGGATGCAAAATTTTTACAATTTAATTTCTTCACAAAGGCTTTTTCAAAATCTTTGATATTCATCTTGAAACTGGGTACAGTTACAAACCAGGGTGGTAACAGTGGACAGGAACAAGCTGATGCCCATAAAAATTATTTTTGTACAAAGCAGTATTTTATTTTAACCATACAGAAAGTCAGTACAGACATGGGATCAGATGACTTCTTCCTAATAAGGCATTGCATGTGCCTCCTTTAGATGCCTTTCCTGAGTATGAAAGGGAGATTGGCATTTTAGATTGGAAAAATCAGTAAATGCAATACGAGAAAGTAAACTCACTATGAAACCAATGACAGCTATTTACCAAAAGAGATCTAATATTTAAGCCTAAAAACCTTTAGTAAAAATACAACTAAATTGTGAAAGAATGTTCAGATTGTGTTCGAAGTCTGGAACTGAAAGAAAGTTCAGCTTTTATTTTATGGGCACTGTCTTCACAAAATTAATTTTGATTTGGTCTTGCCAAATCATTCCAACAAAGCTGTCAGTTCAAAATCCATGCATTTTCAATAATGTATTAACCATTTTTTTTGCATGTGTTTTCTTTATACGTTTTTAATATTAAATTCTTCGGTTAATGCCACTACCTATTTTGCTTTGGATCCATGTAACGGTGTCATTTCTGAAACCAGTGACTGTCTTCTGGACTATGAAACAGATTCTAAGGTGAGATTAACTATATAACTTTACACTAAAAGATTGATTATCTTTAAATATCCTTCCTTAAAATACTTTTTAAAAAGGGCCTAAATTGAAATAAGTTACCAACTTTATGTAAGTATATTTTCATATTCACCTATGTCAAGCAGCAACTGAGTTTAAGAAAATAAATTTAAAAGCTTATTTGATTCGTTTTACTTTTTTATTAAACTTTTTTGAAATATTATTTCAAATTTTGTGTGGGCTTCTTGGAGTGCATATAAAAGTTGGAGCAGGGATTGTGTCCATATTCGAGAGCATAGAATCGAGGCAACATTCTGGGTTATTAAATAAAATTATGCTTCTTATGGTCTTTCTCGGGATCCTGGTGGTACAGTGGTTGGTTGAGTGTTTGGCTGCAAACCGAAAGGTTGACAGTTCGAATCCACCAGCCATTCCTTGGAAACCCTATGGAGTAGTTCTACTCTGTCTTATAGGGTTTATATGAGTCAAAATCTTGAATTATCTGGAGGACTGCTTCTAGCCTTGGCTTTACTGGATGATAGAGGCGTAGGCTAATTTTTGTTTTTTCATTCAATTTTCTGATAAAATTTTAAATTTATAAATATTTGGAAGGAAGAAAGAGGATGGGAAATGTAATAAATCACTTTTTCCTACCAAATCATTCTGGGAAATGGGACACTTTAAATTTTCAGTGTTTCCCAGTTTCTTTAGCATATTCTGTATTTCCAATAGTAGTATATTAGGCCTTTTTTTTTATTTATTTAAATATTATCATACCTAGAACCTACCTTTCTAAACTGTGAATGTTTTAGCCAGATTCGCTTACTGTGCGAGAACTAAAGAAAAGGTTGGGGGTGGGGGAACAGAAGCAACAGCTCTTTTTCAGGGCACCCGTCTTATGATATTACTTTTTACTCAGGTATTGCTGGATCATCTGTGATATTGTTCACCTTTGCTGTTTTCCATTCACTCCTAAACAAATTACCTTAATTCTTTTTGATTCTTTTTTCTTTCCCGTATTTTCAGGATTAACTTGTTTATTTTTGTTTTTAAAAATGATTTATATTGTCTTAGTTATCTAGTGCTGCTGTAACAGAAATGTCACAAGTGGGTGGCTTTAACAAACAGAAATTTATTTTCTCATGATTTTGTAGGCTAGAAGTTTGAATTCAGTGCACCAGCTCTAGAGGAAGCCTTTCTCTCTCTCTCGACTCTGGGGGAAGGTCCTTGTTCCACAGTTCCTTGGTGATCTTCATGTGACTTGGTATCCCGTCTCTGCTTGCTTAATTTTGCTCTGTTATATATCAAGACGGGATTAACTTAAAACACACTCTGCACTCACACTACCTCATTAACATAACATAGAAAACCTATTCGCGAAGGGGATTATAAACACTATTTGGGTTAGGATTTATAACACATATTTTTGGGGAACACAATTCAATCTATAACATACATTTGGGTTTTGAATTTTATAAAATTCCTCTCCATCTGTCAAGATGACCATATTGTTTTTTTCCTTTAAGGTACTGATCTACTAAATTACTTTAATACAGTGTTAAGGATTGAATTGTGTCCCCCAAAAAATATTACGTCCTAAATCCTACTATAAACCGAAAAAGCCAAACCCACCGTTGTTGAATGAATTCCGACTCGTAGCAACCTCATAGGATTTCCAAGGCAGTAAATCTTTATGAAATAAAACTGTCACAAATCTTTCTCCCACAGAGCCACTGGTGGTTTGGAACCATAGACCTTTTGGTTGGCAGTCAAAGAGTTTAACCCCTGCACCACCAGGGCTTCTTAAATACTACTATGTCTGTAGTTATAATCACATTTGGAAATAGGGTTTTCTTTTTTATGTTAATGAGCATTAGTGTAGGATGTGTTTTAAGTCGATCTCTTTTGAGATAAAGTAGCAGATTAATCACAGAGCGGAGATAAGGCAAGAGAGACACTATACTGCATGAAGATCACCAAGGAACCAAGCCATCGCCCAGAAGCTGAGAAGAGACCAAAGGACCTTCACTCAGAGCCGATGGATGCACAAAGCCTTTTCCTAGAGCTGGTGCCCTGGATTTCGACATCTAGCCTCCTAAACTGTGAGAAACTGAATTTCTGTTTGTTAAAGCCACCCATTAGTGGTATTTTTGTTATAGAAGCACTAGATAACTAAAACATACAGTTTCTGGCACATAACCTACCTGATATATGGTAGATTTCAATATAGTTGCTGAATTTAATTTGGTAATATTTTATTTCAAACTTGGGGATTCCCCCCCCCCGTTTGTGGACTTAAGCCAGTGGTAATTTATTTATTCTTTTTGTTTTGGTTTGTTTTGTTTCCCTCAAATGTAAGCTTACCTTTTGAGGAACTTTACATGCAGTAATACTACACATGAAACTACACACTTATTTTTATCCTGATTTTTTCTTAACAAACAAAACAAATTATTAGGATTGTGTTAGGCACTGTTAAAGTACTTTATAAATAGTAACGCATTTAATGCTTATGAAAACTCTATGATGTAGATACCATTGTTACCTCCATTTTACAGATGAAGACATGTAAGTCCATAAATTAAGTAACTTACCCAAGATATCCAGACAGTAAATGGAGGAACCGTGATTCCAACTCAGCCAGCCTACCTTGAGTCTGGTTTCTTCACCACTATTTTATGTTGCCACTGTTGGCTTGTCATCTCCCTTGAAGGACTGTTACTGTTCTCCCTCATGTTCTTAGGTACTATTGTCTAAGCTTCACATAGGCAAGAATTGTGTGATGCTCATTTTATATATCGATATTTGATATTTAATGGATGTATAGAGAATAAACAAATGGATAACTGGTCAATCCAGATATCTGTGCTGTCATAGAGAACCCCGTATTTTTGTAAGAAAGTGTCAAAGAAAGGAAACACTGAAATACTAAAGGATAAAATTTGAATTTCAAATCACGCTTTGTCCTTATATTGGCAATTTGTGTATTTTTTCAAAATAGTAATTTACTCGGATGGTAGCAAAATATTGTTGGTCAAGCCAAATTTTAGTTACTTTTTTAAAATTTTCTTTTTCTTTTTGTTTATTTGCAATATTTTTGAGATAGAAGGCTGAATAAGGTACAGTCTTGTAGAATTACAAGAGCTTTCAAGCATTTATTTTTTCTATGCATAGTCTACTTGTTAACTGTAGAATTAAATTTACTACAACAAAAATTAAACTCATTCTTGACTTCATTAAAATTATTAGTTATTACCTTATTAGACCACATTTCTTACTTGTTTGGGACATCAGAATATCACTTCTTTAAATAAAATAACATTTCTTGAGGTTTCTAAGTACCCATGATTATTCAATTTTTTTCCAAGAGTAAGATAGTTGTTTAGCTTCACAGATTTTTTTTTTTTTTCTAAACAGCAAAACTTAAGTTAGTCTTTCATTTTGGTATTTCAACAATTTTAAACCTGACATATTGCTTTAAATATAGTATACTGAAAATCAATGTCTTCAAATATGGTCAAAAGTTTCATAACAGTTGGGTGATAGCACTGATTGCAGAAATCTTTATGTGAGAACAAAAAATATTCCTTTTGACAAATGACCTTAAGGTATTTTGGAAACCTTATGTTTCCTGTATTTTAAAATGTCTTTCAATTTTATTTCTAAAGTCTTTTTTTTTTTTTTTTTTATGTAAAGGGAAACTACATATTTAAGCTCTCAGGGAAAAAAAAAAAAAAAAAAGAATCAGAACAAACCCACATTCTGTCTCATTAATTTCAGCATTTCCAGATAGTGATTGCTGTGAAAAATAGAGGAAACCAGTCTCTGGAGTCATGCGTTCGCACCGTCACTATAAACATCCAGAATGTCAATGCTGAGAGTCCTGTTCTTACGTAAGCAATGAGTAAAAGAAATATTTAAATGCTAAGATTTAACCACTGAAACATTTATATAGCAGTGTAAATAGTAGTGTTTTGTTGTTATTTTCATTGTTAATTTTCTTATAAACAAATATACAAAGTGATTTAGAAAGTAAAACCTCTTTGAAGTCTATATCACTGCCCTTTTTACATGGAATATAAGTCAAACCCACTCTATTTTGTGGTTGAAATCACAGATGAGAACTGGTTGTTTTAGTGGAATAAGAATTTAAAGCTTCCTATTTTCTTTTATATAGAATGGAAGTCAAGCCCACTTATATTTTGTGCTTGAAATCACAGACAAGAATTTATTGTGTTAGTGGAATAAGAATTTAAAGCTTTCTATTTTCCTGCTAATTATCTTTAATAACTATAACATTATAGAAACTGCACATTGATGCATTAAGATTTCAAAATCTATGTAGCCATTAAAGAAAATTTGTTCAATAAGTACTTGCTGATTGACAGAGTCCAGGTGGTGCAGTGGTTAAGAAATAGCCTGCTAACCAAAAGGTCAGCAGTTCAAATCCACCAGCAACTCTTCGTAAACCCTATGGAGCAGTTCTACTCTGTCATATAGGATCACTATGAGTCGGAATCGACTAAACAGCAATAGGTGATATGGAAATATTTCCATATATATATATGAGAAATGAAAAAGTGATGGAAGAAGCATTTCCAGTATTTTGCTATATGGGATAAGGTGTAATTTACCTGTCAGAGGGATCAGAGAAAAGATATAAGTAGGTTGAAACTTTTAACTTCATTATATTATAAAGGACGGGAACTTGAAACTGTTATAAAATATGCATTGCATAAAATTTAAAATATTTGCTATGTGACACAGATTAATAAAGACATTTGTTTATACTGAGAGATAGAAAATCTCTTTTATCCCACAGATATATACCAGATGCACCTATAAATATTTATGAAAATCTGCCTGCTGGAACAAAGCTGGTCAAGTTGACAGCAACTGATAGAGACGTAGGGGACTCAGTACACTATGAATTTATAGGTACACAAAAGGAATTTTCTATAAATGAAGGTATAATATTTTTATTGCTAATTATTTCATAGAATATAATATAAAGTTATTTTTCACTAGTTAAAATTTGCCTGATTACCGTTCTGTTAGTATAAAACCATCTTTAAAACATCCAGCAGCATGTTTAATGTGTTCTTATGAGGTAAAAAGTGATTGTTTCTTCTCAGAACTGTGCAAATGATCTGTGGAATCTATCAGCTCCAGGGGTCTCCCAAACAATCCAGGCCCACAGCAATAGTCCCTGGGATTTTTATTGTGTAATTTGTCTCTCAGAAGTGAACCTTCTCGTGGATGATAATAGCAATCAACAACATTGAATATGTATTCTATATCATACATTCTCATAAGAACTTGGCACACATAATAACCCTTTTGGGTTTGTACTACCATTATCCCCATCTAACATATGTGGACTCTGGAGAGGAACCATAATTTACCTAAGCACACACAGCTACTTTTTGTGACAGAACATGTACTTGAGTCCAGTCTGCTTGATTATGACACTAGTAACTCTAAATACATTCTATACGACCAGAAGTTAAGAGTTCATACCTCTAAAATATAAGCATAAGACAAGAAGGGGGCAAAAATAGGTTTCTCCTCTCTTATGAGCTGATGTACATTTCAACATGTGGAGAGAACAGAATTAAGCACACACTATATATCTTACCGATAAAAAGAGCTGCATGTTGGGAGTCACAACTTGAGCAGGGTGAAGAAGGCAACCATGGAGGGGAGGCTTGAAATAGCAAGCCAGGGTTTAAGAAAAGCAAGAAGGGTGCCCAAGGCAGAGGTGAGGGCAGAAGGATGGCAGCAGAGATAGATTAGTAACATACAACGGGATTGATAAAATACATAACTATACTAAAGATAGATAAAGCCTGGTTTCTCCTATTAGAGAAGGGAGTTAAAAATGCAGAAAATGAGAAAATTTAAGTGAATCCTATGTGGATGAATTAAAATTGAAGTTATGGATACACACCACACAAATAGACGCACAGTGACGTAAATACACACATACATGTTGTCTTCATTACCTAATTCTGCCAAAATACACAAAATACCACTAATGGTTGGCTTTAAAGAACAGAAATTTATTGTCTCACAGTTTTGGAGGCTAGAAGCCCAAATCAGGGCATGGACTCTAGAAGAGGGTCCTTTCGAGTTGGTAACCCCTGATGTTCCTCGGAATTCCTCACATGGCCTCTTCCCTCTGTGTTTGTCTCTCTGTGTGTCTGTTCCCCTCTTTTTATAAGCCACCACTCAGAAGGGATTAGATTTAAGACCCACCATGCTCTGGTATAACCTCACTGACATAACAAAAGACCCTGATTTCCAGACAGGATCACATTTATTCATACAGAGGTTAGGATTTCAATGTATGTCAGTGATACCACAAAAGCAATGTGCACATCTAGTAAACATCTTGATTTGTAAATACCATTTTCCCCTAAGAGAGCTCCTTGGGGGAGTGGATCTTCAACTTGAAGAAATTAAAGTACTAGATGAGCCTGAAACATCTAGTAATAGAAAGAAAGAACATGCTCAACAAATGACAAGGATATGCAAACAGACACAGAAGTCATTTTGAATTGGCTTCCTCTAGCCAATTTGAGAACAATTTGAACACGAGAATAAAAAATAATAACTGCAGTTTATAATCCACTGCACATAGACCAAGAGGCAGTTGTTTGAACAGAACAAAGGAATATTGTGTGGCTTAAAATCAGAGAAGCTGTGTGTCAGGGTTGTATCCTTTCACCATGCTTATTCAATCTGTGTGCTGAGCAAATAATCTGAGAAGCTGGACCATGAATAAGGAAGACCAAAGAAAAATCGATGCCTTTGAATTACGATATGGCAAAGAATATTGAGTATACCATGGACTGCTAGAACCAACAAATCTGTCTTGGAAGAAGTAGAGCCAGAATGTTCTTCAGAAGCAAGGATGGTGAGACTTCATCTCACATACTTTGGACGTATTATTAGGAGAGACAAATCTCTGGAGAAGGACATCATGCATGGTAAGTTTTCTCAGCGGAAAAGAGTAATACCATCAATGAGATGAATTGATACAGTGGCTGAGACAATGGGCTCAAACATAGCAATGATTGTAAGGATGGCAAAGGACTGGGCAGTGTTTCGTGTTGTTGTACATAGGGTCACTATGAGTCAGAACTGACTCAATGGCAGCAAACAACAACAATATATAATGGGACACCATGAGCCCATAGAGATTTAAATATATAAATAAATTTACAGATTGATGGAGAACAAGATGTTATACAGTTTAAAAATACATTTCCACAAACTATTTATTAATTTCAAAAGGTAAAAAAGGAGGCACCATCTAATTAATGTGATTAAATTGACACCACCAGTAATAGTCAAACTGATAGCATGCAAACAGAATATAGCATAACTTCTGAAATATTTAAGCCAAAATTGCATAGCCTGAATCTAATCATGAGCAAACATCAGGCAAAACCAATTTAAGGAAGTTTCCATAAAATTACCACCTGCAATCTTCAAAAGGGTCAATCATAAAACTCAAGGGAAGATTGAAGAACTATCCCAGATAGAAGGAGACTGAAGATACAACAAAACCTGTGATTACGAACTGGATTTTTTTTTGCTATAAAAGGCATCATCTTAGTAATCTAGTGCTGCTATAATAGAAATACCTCAAATGGGCAGCTTTACCAAATGGAAATTTATTCTCTCATAGTATAGGAGGCCAGAAGTCCAAATTCAGGCTGCCAGCTCAGGGGAAAGGCTTTTTCTCTCTATCAGTTCTGGGGGATTGTACTTGTCATCAATATTCCCCTGGTATAGGAGCTTCTCAGCACAGGGATCCCAGGACCAAAGGATGTGCTCAGCTACCGGCACTTCCTTCTTGGTGGTATGAGGTCCCTCCCTCTCTGCTCACTTCTCTCTCCTTTTATCTATTGTAGGATAAAAAGTAATGCAGGCCATACCCCAGGCAACCTCCTCTTACATTAGGATCAGTGCTGTAACCTGAGTAATGGTGTTGCATCCCACCCTAATCCTCTTTAACATAACCTAATCTTACCTCATTAACCAAAGGCAGAGATTAGCATTTAAACACATAGGAAAATTACAACTCAAAATGAGAACTACTCAAAATGAGAAGAAACAACTGCAAACATCCATTAATAACTGAAATGTGGAATGTACAAAGTATGAATCTAGGAAAATTGGAAATTGTCAAAAATGAAATGGAACCCATAAAGATCAATATCCTAGGCATTAGTGAGCTGAAATAGGCTGGTATTGGCAATTTTGAATCAGATAATCATATGGCCTACTATGCTGGAATGACAAATTGAAGACAAATGAAGTCTCACTCAACATCAAAAAGGTTATTTCAAGATCTGTCCTGATGTACAATGTTGTCAGTGATATGATAATATCCATATGCCTACAAGGAAGACCAGTTAATATGACTATTATTCAAATTTACACACCAACCACTGAAGACAAAGATGAAGATATTGAAGATTTTTACCAACTTCTGCAGTCTG
Source organism: Elephas maximus indicus (assembly GCF_024166365.1). Classification (NCBI taxonomy): domain Eukaryota; kingdom Metazoa; phylum Chordata; class Mammalia; order Proboscidea; family Elephantidae; genus Elephas; species Elephas maximus. The sequence continues at coordinate 51,393,827 of NC_064826.1, read as the reverse complement.
AAATTGATTGAACATGCAATCAAGATGCACTGATAATTACTGGTGATTGCGATGCGAAAGTTGGAAACAAAGAAGGATTGGTAGTTGGAAAATATGGCCTTGATGATAGAAACAATGTCAGAGATCACATGATAGAATTTTGCAAGACTGACTTCTTCATTGCAAATACGTTTCTTCAACAACATAAATGGTGACTATACACATGGATCTCACCAGATAGAATACACAGGAATCAAATCGACTTCATCTGTGGAAAGAGATGTTGGAAAAATTCAATATCATCAGTCACAACAAGACTAGGGGCTAACTGTGGAACAGATCATCAATTGCTCATATGCAAGTTCAAGTTAAAGTGGAAGAAAATTAGAACAAGTCCACAAGAGCGAAAGTACGACCATGAGTATATCCCACCTGAATTTAGAGACCGTATCAAGAATAGATTTGAATAATGACTGAAGACCAGACAAATTGTGGAATAGCTTCAAGGACATCATACATGAAGAAAGCAAGAAGTCATTAAAAAGGACAGAAAGAAATGATCAAAATGGATGTCAAAAGAGACTCAGAAAGTTACTCTTGAACACAGGGTAATTAAAATGAAAGGAAGAAATGATGAAGTAAAAGAGCTGAACAGAAGATTTCAAAGGGCCACTTCAAAAGACAAAGTATTATAATGAAATGTGCAAAGACCTGGAGACAGAAAACCAAAAGGAAAGAACATACTCAGCATTTCTCAAGTTGAAAGGACTGAAGAAAAATTCAAGCCTTGAGTTGCAATACGGAAGGGTTCTGCAGAGAAAAAACTAAATGATGCAGGGAGCATCAAAGAAGATAGAAGGAATACACAGAGTCACTTTACCAAAAAGAATGGTCAACATTCAAGCATTTCAGGAGATAGCATATGATCAAGAACCGGTGGTACTGAAGGAAGAGATCCAAGCTGCACTGAAAGCACTGGTGAAAAACAAGGGATGGTTCAACAAAGGGATGCAGCACTGGAAGTGTTCACTCATCTATGCCTGGAAATTTGGAAGACAGCTACCTGGCCAACCAAATGGAAGAGATCCGGATTTGTACCCATTCCAAAGAAAGACTATCTGACGGAATGTGGAAATTATTGAACAATATCACTGACTCGACAGCAGTGGGGTTTAGTGGGGATCATTAATATCACACACAAGTAAAATTTTGCTGATGATCATTCAAAAAAGGTTGCAGCAGTACATCCACAGGGAACTGCCAGAAATTCAAACTGGATTCAGAAGAAGACATGGAAAAAGAAATGTCATTGCTGATGTCAGATGGATCCTAGCTGAAAGCAGAAAGATGTTTACCTGTGTTTTATTGCCTATACAAAGGCATTTAACTGTGTGGATCATAACAAATTATGAGGAATGCAAATTCCAAAACAATTGTGTTCATGAGGAACCTGTACATAGATCAAAAAGCAGTCGTTAGTACAAAACAAGGGGATACTGCATGTTTTGAAGTCAGGAAAGGTGTGTGTCAGGGTTGTATCCTTTCACCATACCTATTCAATCTGTATGCTGAGCAAATAATCCAAGAAAATGGACTATATGAAGAAGAATGGGGCATCAGGATTGGAGGAAGGCTCATTAACAACCTGTAATATGCAGGTGACACAACTTTGCTTGCTGAAAGTGAAGAGGACTTGAAGCACTTACTAATGAAAATCAAAGACCACAGCCTTCAGTATGGATTACACTTCAACATAAAAAAAATAAAAATCCTCACAACTGGACCTATGAGCAACATCATGATAAATGGAGAAAAGATTGAAGATGTCAAAGATTTCATTTTACTTGGATCTACAATCAGTCCCTGAAAGCAGCACTCAAGAAACTAAATGACGCTTTGCATTGGGCAAATCTGCTGCAAAAGATGTCTTTAAAGTGTCCAAAAGCAAAGATGTCACTTTAAGGGCTAAGGTGCACCTGAACCAAGCCATGGTGTTTTCAACTGCCTCATATGCGTGTGAAAGCTGGATAATGAATAAGGATGACTAAAGAAGAATTGATGCCTTAAATTATAGTGTTGACAAAGAATATTGAATATATCATGAACTTCCAGAAGAACAAACAAATCTGTCTTGAAAGAAGTAGAGCCAGAATGATCTTTTGAAGTGAGGATGGCTAGACTTCGTCTCTTGTACTTTGGACATATCATCAAGAGGAACCAGTCCCTGGAGAAGGACATCATGCTTTTTAGAGTAGAGGGTCAGCAAAAAAGTGGAAGACCCTCAACGAGACGGATTGACACAGGAACTACAACAGTGGACTCAAGCACAACAATGATTGTGAGGATGGTGCAGAACAGGACAGCATTTTGTTCAGTTGTACATGGGGTCTCTGTGAGTTGGAACTGACTCCACAACACTTAACAACAACAGGAAAATTACATCAGATCAGAAAATGAGGGACAACCACACAATACTGGGAATCATGACCTAACCAAGTTGACACCTATTCTTGGGGGACAGAGTTTAATCTATAACATTGGTATTATCAACAAAATTAGTGAAACATAACGTAATATTAGATGTAGTTATGTATTGATATTAATTTCCTGTTTTCGGTGTTTGTATTGTGATTGTGTTCGGTTTAGGGAATATACATTAAAGTAATTGATGATGATGATATATCACGTCAGCAACTCATTTTCCAATTGTTCAGGAAAAAAAATTTTTTTCTACAAGTTTGTGACTATTTTTAAAATTTAATACTTATGTTGCTATTGTTAGGTGCTGTCCAGTTGGTTCCAACTCATAGCAACCCTACATACAACAGAACAAAACACTGCCTTGTCCTTCATCATCCTGAAAATCTTCGCTGTTTCAACCCATTGTGGCAGCAACTTTGTTAATCTACCTCATCGAGGGTCTTCATCTTTTTTTAGCTGACCCACTACTTTACCAAGCATGATGCCCTTCTCTAGGGACTTGTCCCTCCTGATAACATGTCCAAAATACATGAGATGAAGTCAGTTTCTGGCAGTTCCCCGACAATGTAGTGCTGCAACTGTTTTGGGATTATTTTCAGGATAGTTTTAATTACATGGGATATTAATGATATTTTTTGATAATTTACACATTCCACTGGATCATCTTTCTCTGGAATGTGCATGAATAGGGATCTCTTCCAGTCAGTTGGCCAGGTAGCTCTCTTCCAAATTTCTTGACATTGATGAGTGATTGCTTCCAGCACTTGGCATTGACGGGTGACTGCTTCCAACTATATGCATTTGTTTAAACGTCTCACTTGGTATTTAGTCAATTCCTGGAGCCTTGTTTTTCACCAATGCCTTCAGTGCAGCTTGGACTTCTTCCTTCAGTACCATTGGTTCTTGATCATATACCACCTTCTGAAATGGCTGAACACTGACAAATTCTTTTTGGTACAGTGAATCTGTGTATTCCTTCCATCTTTTTTCTGATGCTTCCTGCATTTTTCAATTTTTTGTCCATAGATTCCTTTAATGCTACAACTCGAGACCTGAATTTTTTCTTCAGTTCTTTCTATTTGAGAAAGAAGCAGTACTTTCTGCTTGAGAAAGTTTGTACTTTGGCTCTGGTGGAGTTGTTTCGGTCTGTCCTGCAGTTGGCCCCTGGCCTTATTGTGACTGATGATATTGAGCTTCTCCATTGCCTCTATTCATAGATGTAGTCGATGTGATTCTTGTGTATTCCCTCCAGTGAAGCCCACGTGTAAACTCACTGTTTACGTTGTTGAACAATGGAGCTTCCCTACTAAGACAGAGTAGGAAGAAGCTTCTGGTAATCTACTTCTAAAAGAATTGGCCAATGAAAACTTTGTGAATAGCAGTGGAACATTGTCTGACAGAATGTCAGAAGATGACCCCTCAAGTTAGAAGGCACTCAAAGTATGACTGGGGAAGAGCTACCTCCTCAAAGTAGAGTTGACCTTAATGACTTGGATGTAGTCCAGCTTTTGGGACCTTCATTTGCTGATGTGGCATGACTCAAAATGAGAAAAAAAAAATACATAAACATACATTAATAATTCAAACATGAATGTATAAAAAGTCCGAATCTAGGAAATTGGAAGTTGTCAAAATGAAATGGAATGCATAAAGATCTATATCCTAGGCATTAGTGATCTGAAATGGACTGGTATTGGCCATTTTGAATGGGACAACCATGCTGTCTACTATGCAAGGAATGACAAGCTGAAAAGGAATGGCATCACACTCATTGTCAAAAAGAATATTTCAAGATTTCTGCTGAAATACAATGCTGTCATTGATAGGATAATATCTGTAAGCCTACAAGGAAGAACAGTTAATATGACTATTATTAAAATTTACACACCAACCACTAAGCCCAAAGATGAAGAAATTGAAAATTTTTACCAACTTTTGCAATCTAATAGTTATAGAAGTAACAACAACAAAAAAGTGATAGTTATAGAAGATTGGCAGAGAAGAGCCAAGATCTTAGATCATACGATAAAAATTACTGAGGAAGAAAACAAAAATATGATGCCAAACGAACACTCTAAAGTATAATTCAAGAAAGCATTTCTAAATTAAAGTAGACTTGAAATTACATACTGAATACTGAAAATAGGTTGCTAGGAAAAGCAATCCAGAATGACTGATTCTGATCCATAATCTAGTAAACTAATAGATGTTAATAAACAAAAAAAAATTATTTGAGCACATAGGCAAAAAGACAAAATCACTTGTAGGGTCATAAAGGGAATAACATATTTAGGAAACTCAAGGACACACATGTAATCCAAGAAATTTATGCCTAGCAAAGTGATCTCAGAAAAGACAAAGAAAGCCTATAAAATTTTAGGAACATACAAGTATTCAGTAAATATTGTTCCCATAACTTTTTCTGAAGAACCTACTAGAGAATACATTCCAGAAAAATGAAATAACTAGAGAATACATTAGCATAAAAAATGATAAAAAGCCAGTGCCGTGACAGTGAGCATTAAATTATATATATATTTACCTATAGAACTAAAATTAAATAATGTTTATAAAGGAGAGATTATATTGCACATAATGGCAACTGCTCTTGAAATACAGATAGAATTAAATTATTTAAAAAGCAATCTCATTTAAAATATTATCAGTTTTTGTTTTTGTTTGTTGCTGTTGTTATTTTTCTCTTTGCATCCAACACTTCCCCCCACCCCAGCATGGAGCTTGAAGAATAAAAAGTATGTGTAGCAGGAAAAAAATTCAAAGACAAGAGCAATGAGGAGAAGCCACTCCTAAAAAAAACATATAATGTCCCTGAATTTCTAACAGTGTGGTACTGGCAAATGATTACACAACAAATTCTATCAAGTGTTTGATAGAATCCAAAATTACCATTGAAATGTATTATTAAGTAAAAAAACCCTAGAAAATATTGTCTTTTTTAAATAAAAGTATTGTAATAACTGGCTAGCATTAGGAAATATAAAACATTTTTGCATTGTACACCAGAAAAATTCAAATAGATTAAAAATTTAAATGAAAAGTGTAAATATACACATTGTAGAAAATGCGAATGATTTGCTCTATAACCTAGGAGTAGGGAAAACTTTTATAATTTTGACTCCAAAATCCAGAACCTATATGATAATAAATTGATAAATTCAGCTACATCATCATCACAACAATGACTTTTTTTTTTTTTATGGCAAACAAACAAAATCACCATAAAAACAAACAAACCATTGCTGTAGAGTGGGTTCCTGCCTCACAGAGCTTCCAAGGGGAAGCTTTTGGTTAGCAGCCGTAGCACATAACCACTGCACCACCAGGGTTTCCAAAATCACCATAAGCAAATAAAAATACAAACACAAAATGGGGAAACATATTTGCAATTTAGAATGAAAAAGCTAACAACTGTATCTAAAAATGGACTAGAGAGATATATATAGAGAGAAGAACCAATAATTTAGAGAATTTCAAATTATTAAAAAAAATGCTCCACCTTGCTCATAATAAGATTAAAAATTAAAATTACTATTTCAAACATATCAGATTAGCAAAAGTCCATAAACTTGACAACATCCTCTGTTGGTGAGGCTGTGGGATAGCAGACCTTCTTATCTGCTGTTGGTGGGAATAATAATAATAATAAAAAAAACTCCTACAACCTTTACAGAGGTAAATTTGGCAGAATCTAGAAAAATTGCATATGCATATACCTTTTAGCCCTGAAATCCCACCTTTAGAAATCTATCTCAAAATACATGGGCAAAAATATAAAGTCATGTAGATGCTCTTCATTGCAGTATTACTTATAATGACGAGATTTGAAACATGCATACAGTACTGTTTGTATCAACAGAAAAAGAAATGCAGAATTTCTATTTTACTATGTAATGATCTCCAAGATATGTTGAGGGGAAAAAAGTAGGGAAAATTGTGTATATTGTGTTCTTATTTATCTTATTAAGGAAAAACACACAGACACACAATTACATAACTTTGTTTTTTTAATGGTAGGGGACCCAATAGATTAAAAGAGATCTAAGAGATATATCAACCAATTATGGAGTATGGCCATTATTGGGATATGGTTTTAGGAATTAATTTATGTTTTTAGGTGTGTTAATGGATGGTGATTATATTTCAAAAGAAGAGCCTTTCTACTTTATGGGCAAATAAGAAAATATTTACAAATGACATGATGTGTTGTCTGGGATTTTCTTCAAAAAAAGCCAGGGAGGAGATAAACTAGATGATGCTATAGATGGAAAAAAAAAAAAAAAAGAGGCCATGCAGTGTAATTGTTGAGGCTGGTTATGTGTACACCAAGGTTTATTGTACTATTCTCTCTAATTTAGAATCTGTGTGAAATTTTTTATAGCATAAAATTGTTTTATTCTGGAAAACATATTCATCATTACAAGAGACCTATAATGGATATTTACAATTGCGATGATAAACTATGTCTTTAAAGTGAGTGAAGCTATGTCTTTAAAGTGAATGAAGCATATTAAAGATACTAAGAATTCTCTAACTGCTTCCACCCCACTTCTGCTGTCCTCCCATCAGACACAGATCCAGTCAGCCTGAATATATGTTTATCAATTCTATTTGCCAAATATTGTTTGAAATCCATCCTTTCTATCGCTATTGGAATTCATCATCTCTCACCAAGTTTCATCAGTGAAACTCACTCTTCTCAATCATGCCCTGTTCTCATGTGTGTTTGCCCTTCCATGCCTAGAGTGTAGGCTTATTTCTTCCTCTTCTTTAACAACACCCCCTCAGACACGCCATCCCACCCCACTCTGTATTTCCTTTGCCTTGGCTTCCTGGTGGCATCCTCACCCGTAGCCACCCTCCCACTGGCCACGACCATCTTATGAAATAATTTTTGTTCTACATAGTTTAGGAGACATCTCCCTGCTATTCCCCATACATCCACAACTATGACGAGTTTATAAGCTTCACCAAGTCGGTCACTGTGGTTTGTCCTTTATTTTATCCCTAGCACTATTTTATCCATGCCACTATTTTAATTCATGATTTATTCATCTTATGAATTCTGAACAAATTTGTTTCTGCCTGCCTTTTAGACTCAGGAGAGGTCACAATTGCCTACCTTTTGGATTATGAAGATGCAGTCACCCCACATTCTTGGGCATTATATTTTAGAGCTTCTGACAATGAACAGATGCATTCCACATCTGGTACACTCACAGAAATTCTACAAGATGTAAATGACAAGCACAAGATATTTACACACAAGATATTTACACGTAAGCTATTATGGCAACGGTTTGCTCTTCGAATTTTGTCATACATAGAGAAAAAAGGGAGAGAAATAAATAGGTTAGCAACATAGCATCCCTAGAATAAAAACTCTTCATTCCTTCCTTACGATATTTTAAGGCAATATAAAGCATCTCTCTCTCTCTTTTTTTTTTTTTTGCCCTTCCTGATACAAGTGGACTTGCTTTATTTGAACTCAAATAAATATAAAAATTAAAGCTAGAGAGGACTCCAAAGGATGATTTTGTCTAAGCCCTTGTTTTCAGGGAGGCAAAAACCAACTATTACATTTAAAAATTATGTATTTCTATACATAGCAAAATTACGATTTTTTTAAAAAAAATTACTGACATTAAAGATATTTCTACAGCCCCATGCAAGCTAAAGCGAGACATGTTAGTCTTATTATACAAATGGAGTATCAGAGTAAGTAAAGGTTTATTTACTCATAAAAATTACACAATAAGTACTTGACTGGATCCTGAAACCAAGATTTCCTAATCCTGCCTGTTCTCTACAGGATACCAGATTGCTCAGAAAGTTCTTAACTGAGCTTGGGAGTATTCTGGAATCATACCCTTCTTTGTTATTCTGATAACATACCTCATTCCAAGAATGTATGTAACAATCCAGCACCTGAGGAAAACCACAGAAATGTGTGCTTTGTGTAATCCAGCAACAGAAGACAACCTAGATGAAACGAAAATCAACTTTACAGAGTTAGATCTTCTATAGTGCTGCAAACTGAGCAATGGACGTTCCTACTTAATCGGAATTTTCACTTACACGAGATGTTCTAAAAGTTTTTCCTGATCTGTCCTTGAATAATTTATCCCAACTTAAAACAATACTTTATGAATAATAATGCAAACATATTTGATCATTTTGCAATGATAAAGCCCACATATAAAATCAGTACTATCACTGTTGTACTTCAGATATCAGCTTTTACTTTGTAAACTTTTTACCAGAGATATGCTTTGCTCAAAAATTAAATAAGTAAAAAAACAGAAATAATAATTCCCTAGCCACCCCATAGTATTTTTCTAGTAATCTATGGATTCTTATTGGCAGAACATTATAAATTTGGGGTTTTTTAGAATGTCCTTTTTGGTAACAAACTAGGCAACATAACTTTTACTACTATTTTTTCAAACCTAAGGTATTTTAAATAATTAACATTAGAAATATCCTTTTAAAATTGTGAAATAATACAATTACATTTACAACCTTTTTATTAAGCAGGATCCTTACCACAGTTGCTGTAACAAAACAAAAAAAAATCAGTGGCTGAACCCAATAAATATTTGTTTTCCCTTTATGCCAAGAGTAATGCGGGTAAGGTGTATGGCACTCCTCTGTGCTGTGACTCAGCCATTCGGCTTATGGCTTTGTGTGATTCTGCTATGTTGGTGCACTTCGCTTCCAGAAAGGAGAGGAAATGCATGTGGAATGTACCCCAAATAGTTAATCACCTCACCTAGAACTGATATACAGCCTTTCCACTTGCTATCCATTTACTAGCACATGTCACTTGGCCAACTGGTGGGAGCTGTAGGGAGATTTGCATATATATCAGAGCAGATGAATATTGGTAAGAATCAACAGTCTCTGCTAACTGTTAAACAAATTAATACTTTATCAGTCATAACACTATTCCAACTTTAGCTGTGCATGGAGTACATCAATGTGTTAGTTCAAGCCCAATATTATTTTACGGAGTTCCTAACAATATGGCATTTTTAAATAGAAAGGAAACAAAGAAAATTATACTGCACAGGGAGACAAAAGGTCAAGAATTTATTCTTCTCTCTAGTACTTACTTGCCTGTGTTCTTTTAATTGTCATTTATCTCTAGTTCTGTTTCTGTATTTTTAAAATGGAGACATTGATAACTTATCTGCCTAAAGAAAACAGCACAAACTAGGTGAGGTAAGAGATCGCTTTCAGCTGTATGATTTATGAATATAAAATTATGAATTTGAAGTACAAATTGACATTTTAATCAATGGTAATATAGTTGCATGACTTATTAAATTTACTGCTTATTAATCCAAACTAACAGTAGCCTATTTCCCTAAACTTTGGCAAGTATGCCAAATAATTTTTTACCTTGCACAATTTTTTTTACCAACACTTTGACTTCCTTATTGGAAGAAGTGGCTATTTAAAATATAATCACTTTTAAAAATACCTTTTAAATTAAATATTATTGCCTGCATAAATCTAGATTAACATGCTATAACTCATTTTTCTCATATTTTACCCATTACAGAATTGAACTTCCTGAAAACATCCCAGTTGACACTCTTTTAGTCTAACTTGTACAGATAAGGATGGAATGGATCCCAATAACAATATTACTTATCATTTGATTACAAATACTTTTTCAAATAAAACTTTTACCCTCACAATGAACTAAAAGTATTTTATAGTTGCTTTCTGATTGTGGCTCTGTGATTAATCTTAAATATGAAAACATTGTATTTTTATTATTATAAAATTCTTAATGAGCTACAGTAGTTCAAATAGCTGATGGCAGAATTTGTTCCTGTGTTTTCAACTGAACCATAAATTGCCAACAAAATATCTTAGTTTGGGATGAATGTTGGAATGCAATTTTGATCCTGGGAATTGAACTAGGAAGGTTATAAATTTCCTAATACAAATAGTTCTATGATAAAGTTCTGGCTATTCCTTTGGAATGTATTGGGATTGCTGAAATTACTGTTAATAAATATGTTAAATATTAAATAACTATTGAATGTGCCATAAATATGGTAAATATACATTACCTTATTGCTGTACCAAGAAATATGCAGCTTAAATAATTTACCAATTCAGAGACTAGGTTTTACTTCTAATAATTTTTGAGACCTAAGTCAGGCTATCATGTTGCAATATTGACATATTTTTAAATACAATAGGCAGAATTGGGTCAGGTATTGTGTTGAACCAGGATTTGTGAGTAATGCCTGGACATTGATTTGATAAAAAGTTACCTACCTAACCATCTGGCTATAAGAAACCCTACATGGTCTGGATGAGTAAAACACTAGATAACAAGCATCCCTCCCCACCTTTTCTGATTTATTTTGTTGTTATTGTTGAGAATATACACAGCAAAACGTACACCAATTCAACAGTTTCTACATGTACAATTTAGAGACATTGATCAAATTCTTTGAGCTGTGCAACCATTCTCATCCTCCTTTTCTGAGCTGTTTCACACCCATTAATATAAACTCACTGCCCCCTAAGTTTCCTATCTCATCTTTCAAGTTGCTGTTTTCACTTTTATCCCATATAGATAGTTCTTAAAGGAGCGTAATGCTCAAGGCAGACTTTTTTCTTCTTTCTTTTTTTTTTTTTTTTTTACTAGTTTAGCTAAATTATTGTTTGGTTTTAAGAAGACTTCAGGGGATATTTTTGGTTTAGTTTTAAAATTATCTCAGGGGTTCATCCAGCCTCCGTGGCTCCAGAAAGTATGGAGTCTATGAGGGTTTGAAATACTCTTCTGCATTTTACCCTTTTGATCAGGATTCTTCTATTGAATCTTTGAGTAAAATATTCAGCCAGGCACCATCCAGTTCTCCTGATCTCATGGCAAAGGAAGCAGTTGTTCATGGAGGCAATTAGTGACGCATTCCATTTCCTCCTCCTATTTTTTTTACTCTATTTCCTCTGTTGTTCCAGGTGAATATTGGCCAATTGTCATGCCTTGGATGGCTGCTTGCAGACTTTTAAGACCCCAGGGATTACCCAACAAATTAGGAAGGAGAAAAGAAGCACTAAACATATTACTAGGGCAAGTACCTGGGACGTCCGTGAAACCATGACTCTAAACCTCCAAACCAAGGAACCAAATCCCATGAGGTTTTGGTTGTACATAAGCAGTCTCAGCAAGTACTCTTGTTTTTACACTTAATTCACTGCCAATGGACTCCTGCCCCAAACCTGAGTGGCATTTCATATAACCCTTACACATTTAGCATTCACTGCCTCACATTTTATGACTGAATCTCATAGAATCACTTTCACAACCTTATCATGGCTAATATGCCACCTGTAACATACATAGTTAGCACTTCTGTTTATGTATGTGTCTGCTTCTGGCTATTTTTTTGCTGGTGATGTATTTCTTTTCAATGTTCAACTTATTTCTACTTATGCTAATGATATGTTTTTCTTAATTATTACAATAAAATAACTATTTTACATTATTTTTAATATGAAAAGGGAAAAAAGCGTATAGTTAATTCATAAGAACATTGCTTGATTGAGATCTGGTTCAGTGCCATTGGTGTTCTCCATGTCATCTCTCCTTCTCTACTTAGAATACAAACTGTGTAATTTTAGAATTTAAAAGAACTTTAGAAATCATCTAACATTCTACTTTATTCATGAGGAAACTGTTTTCTCCCATTTGACTAATTCATTTATAGTCCCCTATTTCTATAATTCATGGACTATTCTAGAATCTTAACAGGGTTATTAACCTATGCTTTTCTGCACCGACGTGTCACCTAGTTGCTACATAAAACTTTTCTCCTTATTAGGTCTTGGCTGTTTGTTGAGAAAACCAGTTAATGTGAATATGGCTAAGACACAAAAAGGAACTCACATCTAGAGACATAGCACACAATCACATTCCTTCCACTCCTCTTGGGCCCCAAACATAGTCTGGGCTACAACCAGCCTGAGGATTTTGTGATTCACATGAGCTGTGAAGGGGGAAACTCTTACCCATCGCCCCTTTTGCATAACATTTTTAAAGATCCTGAAAGCCTCATGCCTGCTCTGCATATTATTCCCAAAAGAGTAAAGTGAAAGAGCAAAAATATGAGATGCTTTGACCTCTCTCACAGAATTGATCTTAAGTTCTGCTTTTGTACGATTTTGAAGCTTGCAATTTAAAGCTTGCTTTTGATATTCTATTCATGCTAACACTAACCCAGACCTAAGTCATTTTTAAAAATACAAACGAATCCACATCAACTACTTTTTGTAAGCCTTTAATGTGCATTATTGTAGCTATTTATGAAGGGATCTACGGAATAGGGAAAAAAACAAACAACCTATAGTGAATGAATCAATGTGATAGAATGTGCTTAAAATAAAAACCTTTGTCTTACTACTAATATACTTTTACAATATAAGGTAATAATTACAACATGTCATATATACACTAATATTATCTTAGTTTTTTGCAGTACATTTGCAGTTTATATATTTCAAAACTACTCTCTAGTGTGGTAGCCACTAGATACTCGTACATTTTGAGCACATAAAATGTGGCTTGTCTGAATTGAGATGCGCTGTAAGAGTGAAATACACAATGGGTTTCACAGAGTTAGTATGAACAATTTCATGGAAAACAACTCATCAATATCTTTTAATGTTGATTACATGATGAAATGAGAGTATTTTGTATATATTGGAGTAAATAAAATGTTTTATTAAAATGAACTTCACCTGTTTTCTTTTAATTTTTTTAAATGTACCCACTAGAAAATTTAAAATTGAATATGCGACTTGCAATTATGGCTCATATTATATTTCTTTTGGATAGTACTACTGTAAAATATCATTTTCATGTAAACAATAAAATTGATGTTTAGCCAAAAAGAAATAACCATTTATGTAATCTTTTTAATCTGCAGATTGGCCCTACACAGTAGATTATGATAATGATATTTTTGCAGGCATGCAATTCAAATATACATTGTGAGAGTGTGTGATGAAGGAAATCCTGTACTATCAAGAAGTTATTAATTTAAAATATAAAATATTTTGAGTTATATAAGATGTATTTACCACATGTATACTGCCATTTTAAAAAATGAGTGGCCAAATACAATTGCTGATTCTAGGTGCTAATCATTATTTTCTATTCACAATTTTAAAATGATCCAATGCAAAATTTTTTTTCAAAAGATTAAAGATACCATAAATTACATGCATCAATACTTAATAAACATATAGTCAGACACACACACATCTTTAGCATATCATCTCTATACTGGGTAGAAAATAAAGTGATTTTATCATAATATGTTACATAATACGTTACTCTTTCAAACACTGATCTTCAAACAAACTTAGTATTGCCTTTACTTAAGGAAATACAAATCAACAATATTACATGTGATACTTTTTATTATATCTTGGAATAAATGTAACATAATAACCCTTAGAAATGAGTTTTCATGCTACAGTGAAAAACTGGATCTTGAGTGAGAGAATGATGCCCAAATGTTTAATACAATACATTGCAGTTATTTAAAAGTAATGTTAAAGATGGACTTTTCTGAAAACTTTGTGTGTATAATAGATTTCTCTGGGAATTAGTTTATTCTGCATTTGAAAAACTAGTAATATTCAAATTTTCATAGTAAATCTCATTTCCTTCATTTTTTCCTTATTATATTGTCATGCTGAAGTATTTTAATCATATTTCAACTGTAGAAAAATGTGTCTGCTCATGGAAACTATGATATTTAATTCGTAATAAACCCCATTGCTGTCAAGTCGATTCCAGCTCACAGTGGCCTTATAGGATAGAGTAGAAGTGCCCCATAGGGCTCCCAAAGAGTAGCTGGTGTATTTGAACTGCCTACATTTTGGTTAGCTCTTAACCATTGCTCCACAGGGCTCTGTAATTATTAGCATTTATGTATAAATACATTATATAAAGCAATTGCTTTCACAGGTGTTCAGAATTAATTAGGGTATTTTAACCTTACAGTTATTTTTTTAACACTCTATAATTTAAAACATAATAATTTAATAACAAAAAATATCAATATAGATGTATCTGTATAATTTATAAATTTAGAGTTCATATTAGGTGTTAATTAAAAAAGGAAAAACAAAATTATGATTTAACTGAAGTGGGCATATGATTGCCCAAGCTCGCTCGATCTCTCTCTCTCACTACATATATGTGTGTGTGTGTGCGTGTGTGTATAAAATGGTGGGAGGAGTAGTAGTAGTAGTAGCACTCCAACCTCTCTGACTTTGGAGGGAATAATGACCATGATCAACCCCAAGCAAATTCCCATGAGGTGGAGGTCAGATATACCTCCATTCTCCAACCTTTTTCCAATTTTAACACAAGTTATCCCTCCCACGGCACTCTCTACTTCTCTTCTGGGTTTGACAATTCATTGCAATGGCCACGCAGAGCTCACAGAATGTACTTACAGTTGAGTGGTTCATTAAGGAACGGTGTTTATTAAGGAACTTGGGATCAGAATCAGCAGGCTACAACTCAGGATCAGGATCAGGAGGCACATAGGCAAGTATTCCTTCTTCAGCTCAGAACAGCTCTCTCAGCTGCTCTCCACAGTGCAGGCCTCTTGTCGGCCCCCTGAGGACAGGCTGCTCTTGGCCCTGACCTCTGTTGCCACAGACTCTGCAGCTGAGCCCTTTCCGGGCCTCTCACTGTCTTCAGTGTTACAGCCCTAGACCTATGTTACAGCTCTTTTAGGAGATTCCTTGCCTCATCTCTCTCCCCTTCTCTTTTCTTCTTTGTTCCTTTTGCTCTTTCTGCTGATTTTCTTCCTGCTTCTTTCTGTCTCAAAAATCTCTGTGGGGTTTGCTGCTTATATGCACAACTCCTTGTCAATTTCAAGGCATGCCCTCTCCCAGTGGGGGGGCCACAAACTGACCAATCCCATCTTGGTAAGCCACAGTCACATCATTTGCGTAGTAGGCTACAACTCACCTCATTTGCATAGTCTATTGACCAATCCCTGCAAGGTGCATATCAATCACAGGGCAGGCTGCAGCTCAGGACCAGACAAAAGTATCAATTCAAATTGTTTACAGCTTACCCAGGAAATGTCAATCAACCTGGCAAAAGTAACAGATCCTCTGGGGTAGAAAACTAGGGCAAAGGTAACTCCTCAGGGTTTACAGGGAAAACATTCTCAAGCTATTTTTTCAAAGAACTAAGGCTAAAGACCACATAAAGGAACTCATTTCACTATAACATATAAAAATATTTATATATACTGTGATGAGTATGAGTCGGAATTGACTGGACGGCAATGGGTTTGGTTTCTGGGTTTTGGTGATGAGTATATATATAACAAAACATTTGCCATTTCAACATTTTACATGAACAATTGCTAACTATGTTTTTGTGTATGTTTTTTCTCCTTAGCAATTATTGCAATCATCATAAGGGTGAGTTGCATAAATGAATTGAATCTGGTTGGAACTACATGGACATTTACCTTCAGTATATTTGAAAATAGTCCCACTGATACCCTAGTTGGAAAAATTTCATTTACAGATGCAGACTGGCCACTTAATAATATAAAATATACAATTGTTGGAGGTAATTTCGGAAAACCTCCCAAATTTTACATCAAAGCAGGCACAGGTACTATAAAACTCTGAAAACAAATAATAATATAAATAAAAGATCTCACCCTTATTCATTTGGATTTTTTTTTTTTTTTACTTAGTAACTGTGGGTATGGAAACATCCTAAAAAAATAATTTTCTACCTAAACTTGCAAAGTTTACCTTGGTTTGTTTAATGTATCCATAAATTCTTAGTTATTGTAGGAAAAACAGTGAAACTTTGTTTTTTTAAAAGTTACATAGATCTTCAGAAACCCTACACATGTATATGTTCTTCCAGATATCTAAGAATATAGAATAGATGATTAATATCGCATGTGATTTAACATGTGCCATGATATTGCTGCTGACACTTTGGAGATATGAATACACAAAGAAAATTAATATTGATGAATTTTCATTTTTTATTGCAGTGATTTTTTTCATATAGTTATCGTAAATTATGTGATATTTGGCAATTCCTGTGCTAAGAGATTGCACTTTATTTGTCCTCAGGAATGATAACGCTGTTGGATTCACTAGACAGGGAAGTTGAACCACAGTACAAAATTGCTGTGAGAATAACAGACTTGGACAACGATGTTATCCCTGACCGCCTCAGACAGAGAAGTAGTACCGCTCAAGTGATCCAATGTTCTGGTAAGTTTGAGTCACTGCTTATAATTCTGTTATCCTTAGGGGGCATATTCTTGGGAAATAACAGGATGGAAAATTGTGAATGGTTGAAATTCAGTGCCTTCAACATGGGACTGTTGTGTTAGGTGCTGTCCAGTTGGTTCTGATTAATAGCAGCCCTGTGTACAACAGAACAAAACACTGCCCAGTCCTACATCATCCTCACAATTGTTGTTATGCTTGAGCGCATTGTTGCAGCCACTGTGTCAATCCATCTCGTTGAGGGTCTTCCTCTTTTTCGCTGACCCTCTACTTTGCCAAGCATGAAGTCTTTCTCCAGGGACTGATACCTCCTGATAACATGTCTAGAATATGTGAGATGAAGTCTCACCATACTTGCTTCTAAGGAGCATTCTGGCTGTACTTCTTCCAAGACAGATTTGTTCTTTCTCTTAGCAGTCCATGGCATGTTCAATATCCTTCATCAATACCACAATTCAAAGGGATCAATTCTTCTTTGGTCTTCCTTATTCATCATCCAGCTAAAACATGGGACTAAACACCTAAAATATTTTAATTTATTATACAATAATAAAATTGTTGTGATATGCAAACATATATGCAACATAAATTGTGGTCTGAACTAATTTGATTCTCTCACGTATCTGATTTTAAATCAAGAGTGCTATACTCAGGTATACTTAAGAAGTGATTGAAGCATTCATTCTATGATTATAATGTTTCTATAAACAAACATTTCCTAGAGTCTTGGGAGGTTAATCTGTTCTATATGCTTTTACCTGTTCCTCTTCTTGTTTTCTCTCACTTGCTCACACTCTCACTGTCTGTCCACTTTCACTGAAGAAATATTTTCATGTTTTCACCAGTAAAGTTTCTAAGTGTTCAGCTACAGAGGTTCACAAACATGAGGAATAGAAGTGGAACTTCTAATTATACAAGTATATTTCACTATTAAAAGTAAAACTACATTTGACTTGAATTGTTCAAGGCTTACATCAATACAATTTTGTACATTACTTATATCGGTAGAACTATAATATACTCCTTGATAAACAGTGCCAAATTTTCTTTATTTTATAACTTTGTTTGCATCCTCTCATACTACTTGACAGCAGTAAAGATTCCAACATTGATCGTATGAAACAGGCAATGACTTCTAATAAAAGATATTTAAAACCACAAACATTGTTTATAGCCTGTGCAAACTCCTACCTGATGAACACTTTCATATGTGTTCTTGGTGAGCTAAAATTCTTAGTGGTGCCCATGACTCAGTGTTATGATCCCCATTATAGACTCATTATGTCTGGAAAACACAAAGACCCAGGCCAAAAATCTTTGTGGAGAGAAATTTAATGAAGTGACTTGAGTGGTTTTAAGAATGACTCAGAGGATGTCATAAGCTAATGAACTTGCTATCCTTATACAAGCTTTCAAAAATATGCCTTAAGTGTGTTTTAAGTTACATTGTAAGTATCAGTATATGTCCTTTGTGTCTGCATTTTATTCACTTAGAATTTCTATTTCATTTTGTATGTGAAATGCTATGCTAGTACAGGTATGAGAACTAAAGATTCCTTTGGTCTTCAGCCATAAAAGTTACACATTTCTTTGTCTTATGGGGTTAGAAGGATTTATTCAGGAGTGAATGCTTGATTTTTTTTAGGCTAGGCAAAAGGTCATATATTTTCCACCACCAAATAGATGGGCTGATATTTTACCTAAGAAATTGTTACTGGATTTAAATACTTTTCTTCTAAAGATGCTTCCAACCAAGCTTTAGGTGGAAGGTATTAAAAATGTTATATTTAGAAAAATAAATTGAGGCCAAAATTCCCAAGTGCAGTAGAATTACTTTTTCATACTTTACCTTGTTCTAAAAAAAGATTGAAGTTGACATAAAAAGATAAAAACGATTTAGCAATACAACTTAAAGTATAAGTAGATGAATGATTCTAAATTTTATCCATAAAAATGAACAAGTAAAAATTCATTTTTTTTACAAAAAGAAACATGAATACCAATATTTTTAAGTGAACATAAATATGCTATAAATCTATAATATAAAAACTGTATTCTGAGAATGCTAATAGATACATTGGTAGATTAGTAGGGCATATTTGGAAGTCTAGAATCCAAGATATCAGAGAGGAAGTTAATGACAAATTACATAAATGTCATTGAAATAAACCATTTTGGAAAAACAATGAATTTTTTTTCCTACTTCAACTGTGTAGTACAAAAATAAATATAAAACATTCAAATGCAAAAGTAAAAAATAAACTCTGAATATACATTAAGAAATATAAGCAAATAATTATAAAATCTTGAATATATGGAAGTACTTTTAAGCATCAAGGCAAAGCAAGTGCCTTAGTCATCTAATGCTGTTATAACAGAAATAGCATAAGTGGATGTCTTTAACGAAGAGAAATTTATTCGCTCACAGTCTAGGAGGCTAGAAGTCCAAATTCAGGGTGCCAGCTCCAGGAGAGGGCTTTCTCTGTCAGCTCTGGGAAGGTCCTTGTCACCAGTCTTTGTTGGTTGAAGAACTTCTCAGCACAGGGACCCAGGGTCCAAAGGACATGCTATTCTCCTGGCTCTTGGTCTGTGAGGTCTCACTTCTCTCTTTTATATCTCAAAAGAGATGGACTTAAAAAGCAATCTAATCTTGTAGATTGAGTCCTGAATCATTAACATAACCACCTCTAATCCTGCCTCACTGACATCATAGGAGTAGGATTTACAACATACAGGAAAATCATATCAGAAAACAAAATGGTGGACAATCACACAATACTGGGAACCACGTCCTAACCAAGTTGACACACATTTTTGGAGGACACAATTCAATCGGTAACAGCAGGTATCATATAGGACAAGACTGCTAGATCTAACTACAAAGACATTTTAAACTTCAGTGTTTCAAAAATACCATGAAGTAAATTGAAGGGCAGACAACAAACTGACAAAATATATTTGCTGCATTTAAATCAGAATTGAAAAATTAATATCCTTTGTCAATAAAGAGCTCTTTATAATGAGAAATTTAAAAATCACCATCTAAATAAGAAAATGACAAAATGACAAACTGATTAATTGCAAGTTAATAAAAGAAAAATCAGGAGCTTTATTAGTAAACAAAGAAATAAAAATTATAACCTAGTTAATTTTCTCCTATTAGCACCAAAAAGAAAAAAAAATAAACATGACATTCTGTTTTGGAAAAGGAATGAACAACTCATTTCTCTAGGACTTAAATTGGCACAATTTTTCTGAAGAGTTATCTATCCACGCACATAAGTATTCACATTTGTGTGTGAAGAAACTGATATATATAGAGGTTAAATAGCCCCACCTTGGGCTGCAGTCCTTTACTACTCTACACTTTTATTATAATATGGAGCAAAAGAATAAAAACAAAGACCATACTCCCAATTCATGTGGTGGAAATTATCTTAAATCATAATAAATACATTATTTTTAAACTGTATTTTTATTTGATAATGTACAGATATCGTTCCATGTCGTTATATAGTCATCTTTATGTCATACCTGTATCATCTGAAAATTTTAATCAAAGCAGTTATAGTACTGAATGTCTACTTTTATTTCTAAAAAGACAGTAACAAAAGGAAAAGTGTTCCGAACACAGCACCCAAAAATCATATATACGATTTCCTGTTATATCCTCTAAGATAAACTAGTTTGCAAGTGTATGTCAAAATATTTTAATGAGATGCATTTTATAGAAGTCATTAAATTGTTAAATTTAAATTTATTATTGTTAATTGATTGGTTGCTCTAATTTTATTTCTGGAATAGATATCTTCCTGCGTCATAAATTCCTAAGACATCTCCTGGGCCATGATAATAAACTGCATGATGATAAACTGTTTCTTTAGAAAAGGCATTTTCCACAGAAGCAGGAGTTGGAGAGACATTCCCTCACTTTGACAAAATTAGGCATCAAATTTTTTAAGGAAGTTTTAAAAATAAGTGAAGTTCAGTGTTATGGATTGAATTATGTCCTCCAAAATGTGTGTCAACGTCAATAGGCCATGATTCCCAGTATTGTGTGATTGTCCACTATTTTGTTTTCTGATGTGATTTTCCTATATGTTGTAAGCCCTACCTCTATGATGTTAGTGAAGCAGGATTAAAGGCGGTTATATTAATGAGGAAGGACTCAATCTATAACGTTAGGTTGTGTCTTAAATCAATTTCTTTTGAGATATAAAAGAGAGAAGTGAGCAGAGAGACGGGGGGCCTTCTACCACCAAGAATGCAGAACCGGGAAGGGAGCACATCCTTTGGACCCAAGGTTTTACCACAAAACACGGATTCCAACCACCTGATGGAAAGCCAATACTAAGACAGGGGTGAGGTAAGCAGCAAGAGGGCTTTATTGTATACCGGTATACAAGAGACAGAGGGGAATGGGCTCCTCCAAAATCTGTCTGTCTTCTGGAGACCAACCAGAGGGTTTTATAGGGTTAGGGCTTAGGCTTGAAGAATCTGGAGAATGGCAGCTCCCCGCTGAGGGGGGCATGTTGACCACATTTCAAACATGTTGACCTTCTGTGGGTGTTCTTAAAGGTCCTCTGATACCATATGGTTTCGGTTACAAGACAGGCCCCCATTGTCTGGTTGTCTCTTCCCCGATCTTATTGATCGTTGTTCTGCTTCTTCAAGAGGAACATAGGTTAATTTTAAACTTTACAGAATCATGGAGAATGGGAGAGGGAAGGTAGGAAACAAACCACAAATCACAAAATCACCACGGTATGCAAAAGTTAACTGTGCAAGCCATGCAGAAACAATGCTACGATACCCTGAATGTTAGGCCCCTATAAACTCTTTCTCATGCTGCCCCTTTCAGAGGTCCCTGTGCAGAGAAACTACTAGGACAGGGGAGGATTGGTGACAAGGACCTTCTCCCAGAGCTGACAGTGACAGAAAGTCTTTCCTTGAAGCTGACACCCTGAATGTGGACTTCTAGCCTCCTAAAGTGTGAGAGAATAAATTTGTCTTTGTTAGAGCCATCTGCTTGTGGTATTTCTATTATAGCAGCACTAGATAACTAAGACAGAATTTGGTACTGAAAGCAGGTTGCTGCTCTAATAAAAAACCCACTGCCGTCGAGTTGATTCCAACTCATAGCGACCCTATAGGACAGAGTAGAACTGCCCGATAGAGTTTCCAAGGAGTGCCTGGTGGATTCGAACTGCCGACCTCTTGGGTAGCAGCCGTAGGACTTAACCACTACACCACCAGTGCTCTAATAGATACCCAAAATATGGAAGCAGTTTTGAAACTGTGAATGGATAGAGGCTGGAAGAGTTTTAAAGTGCTTAATAGTAAAAGCAGAAATCCTGGTGGCATAGTGGTTAAAAGTTTGGCTGCTAACCAAAAGGTTGCCAGTTTGAATTCCCCAGGCACTCTGGGAAACCCTATGGGGCAGTTCTACTCTGTCCTGTAGGGTCGCTATAAGTCGGAATCGACTCTATGGAATTTTTTTTTTTTAAATAGTAAAAGCCTAGATTGCCTTGAAGAGACTGTTTCTGGAAATATGAATGTCAGACAATTCTCGTGAGGATTCAGAAGGAAATGAGGAGACCTGTTACACTGGAGATAGTGCAGATGGTGAGAAGCAGCATCAGAGAAATGGCAGCAGCAGAACCAGGAGACCAGTATGAGACAGTCCTGGAGCTGACCCACAAAGTGAGAGAGCTGAGTACCTTTGTGCAGGAGGCTTTCTGGCAGAGTGGGGTGTCTCCAGGCATTTATCAGCGGAGCTAGGCTTGCCAGCCCATACAGCAAGTGAGCTGAGCGCCTTCTGGCTGAAGTTTACTGGTGGAGTGGGGTGCCTCGGGGCACTTATCAGTAGAGCTAAAGAGCTTTGGAACACTTGCCCCAGCAGGGCAGACGTGGGCAGTAAGGCCCAAGAGGCAGAGAGGCCAAGGAACCAGGAAGCGAAATCTGAAGAGACAAGGAACACAGGAAGTGGAGCTCCTTCAGTCTCAAAGGGTAGGGCCACAACTTCTATGGCCTCAAAGGTGGAGCCATAGCCTCCTAGGTTTCCAAGAGTCAGTCCTTCACTAACTCAGGGTTCCAGAGTGTAAGGCTGCCATTCACAAGTGCCAGAAGGATGGCGCTAGATTGCTGACCAAAGTTGAAGGGGTGGAGCCGTCATGCCCAAAGGGCAGAAGAATGGGGCCTGCTGGGCCGAGAGGGTGGAGTCGCTACTCAGGTGAACTAGGAGAATGAAGCCACCCTAATTTTAGGGAGCAGAATTGCTGTTCCAGTGGGCCTGGAAAGTGGAGCTGAAGACCAGGGCCATGGAGCCTCCACTCAGAATCCAGAGTATGGCCAATACCTAGAGTCTGGAAGGCAGGACCATTGTCTAAATGGTCTCAGAGAACAGAAGATTATTTTCAAGACTTCAGGGCTAATGGTAATGTGTTCTGCTAACTTGCTTGGTGCCTGTTATCCCTTCTTTCCCTCCAATTTATTCCATTTGTAATGGAAATGTCTAGCTTGTACCCATTCCACCACTGTACTTTGGAAGCAGATAACTTGTAGTCTAGATTTCACAGATGAAGAATTTTTTGGATTTTGAACTTGGAGCTTGATTTAAGACTTTTGGGATTACATGATGGAGTGGATATGTTTTACATGTGGCAAGGACATGGATTTTGGGGGGCCAAAGGGTGGAATGTTATGGATTGAATTGTGTCCCCCCAAAATGTGTGTGAACTTGGCTAGGACATGGTTCCCCGTATTGCGTGATTGTCCGCCATTTTGTCTTATGATGTGGTTTTCCTATATGTTGTAAATTCTACCTCTATGATGTTAATGAGGCAGGATTAAAAGCAGTTATGTTAATGAGGCAGGACTTATTCTAAAAGATTAGGTTGTGTCTTAAATCAATCTCTTTTAAGATATAAAAGAAAGAAGTGAGCAGGGAGACAGGGGGACCTCGTACCACCAAGAATGCGAACCATTAGTGGAATGGGTCCTTTGGACCGGAGGTCCCTGTGCTGAGAAGCTCCTAGGACAGGGGAAGATTGATGACAAGGACTTTCCCTCAGAGCCAACAGAAAGAGAAAGCCTTCCCCTGGAGCTGGCACCATGAATTTGGACTTCTAGCCTCTTAAACTGTGAGAGAATAAATTTCTGTTTGTTAAAACCATTTGCTTGTGGTATTTCTGTTATAGCAGCACTAGATAACTAAAACATTCAGAATATACTCCATTTGGACCCTAAAGGAAATGATTACCTGAATTATAAAAAGACAATTCCCAACCACCATGACTCTCAAATCTCATCTCTTGGCTACTCTCATCACATCACCTATTTATCTACAGTTTTCCTTTGATCATGGCATGGACTTTCATAGCATGGGTTCTGCATGAGATCATCTCTCAATTTAATGTGCCCTTTACTCTCTTCAGCATCTATTAGTGTTTTACTTATTCTTCAAGATCCAAGGCTTCTCCATGAAGCCTCAGTTCTTAAGTAAAATGCAAGTATTGACTGCCAGTTATATGGCAGGTCCTGTGCTCATACTGTGAACTAATTTCTCTATTCTCCAGAGGCTTGAAACCTGGTGCGATTATTCTTATCCAGGGTGTGTTACACACACTAAGGGACAGGTCAAAAGTGCTCCACCTAGGATTGTGAGGCCAACAAACTTAATCAGAATGTAAATTATATGAAACACAAATTAAAAGACAAAAGAACAAATCGATGTTGCCTCTCCCTACTGCTCAGCTCAGGAGTATCCAATTCAGAAGTATTATAATTTACCACAATTTACAATTTCCTTCCATCTTCACTTATAAGGTGAAGTGAATATTCCAAAGAATCACCAGGTATAAAACACTTTGAAATGTGTGATAGAATATATCAAATCATCTTTAAATAGAGAATTGAACTCAAAAGAAATTGAAGGAAATTCCCAGTGGATAAGAATAAAGAGGTGCTCAAAGCCAGATTGTCAGGTGTCCTTTAGAGTACCTCTTTTTCTGTGTAAAGAACAAGCCTGGGTTTCCATAACCACTTGGGAAGAGGAAATAAGACATTGCTCATACAAAAGGAAGGGAGTTGAAATCCCTGTATAACAAGGGGGCCCTCACAATGATGAAATGGAAAGAACATCTCCATGTATTGCCCAGGTAGGCAACAGGAAGCCTGCCCTTTCTAGGCCTGGGCTCTGAATTAAGGGGAAAGACAAGTGTTCTCTGTGATTTGAAACAAATATATTGAGTTCGAATTTACACATACTGCAAGATACAAGTCCAAGAGAAGACCTTAGGAAAAAAGTGGTCCTGGGTGTTTTGTTTTGTTTCGTTTTTAGGAGTTCCTGTATGAAACAAAAGCAAAACTTCACTGAGTGGTCTAATCTCTGCCTAAATAGCAGAAAATTCTTATATTTAAAACTTGGCCAAATATGAGTTCAGAATCTAAAATCACAAAGCTCTTATAGAAAAATAAAAACTCCACAAAATTTTAGAGTACCAAATTCCTCAATGCACTGTTATTCCTGGCCAAATGCACCTCAAGCGCAGCCATCACCCATCTGTCAGTGGAGGCTTGAGTGTTGCTGTGATGCTGAACAAGTTTCAGCAGAGCATGAAGACCAAGACAGACTAGGAGGAAAGGCCTGGTGATCTACTTCTGAAAATCAACCAGTGAAAACCCTATAGATCACAACAGTACAAACCCATTGTGCATGGGCTTGCCATGAGCCAGGGGCCAACTCATAGGCAACTAAGAACAACAACAAAAATAATTGTTATACCATTTAGCTGCTAATTATTAATATATGTAGAAAAGTTCACTAATATGCACAACAACTCTAGGTAGTATTGGCATGTCTTGGGGTGTCTTTTATGGAAGAAACATATGTGGAAAAAGAACTATACTGCTGAGAGATCATTTGTATAATGGAAATGTTAAAATTTAGAAACTACAAAGTGTGCATTTCACTTAGTCTCAAATCATCAAGGCACTTTGAACATTTTAGCAAAGTCCAAGGAGTGAAATTAAATGTGATCCTGAAGCTTAGAAGGGCATGATTTTGTTATAGTAAAAAAAGCTTGATGTTATTTAGGATGGTGTTGGTTGATAAGTTGCTATTACAAGCATCCAACCAAGTTGTACTTTTATATGACAAGAAGCCTCAAGTAACACCTAAAGAGTAAGAGGAATATATGCATTAGACAATTTGAAGATAATAGTGAGATCAAATGCACCAAAGAAATTTCAACAGGTTTTCTTGTCAAATGATAATTCATGAATTGAATAATGATATCTGAAACAAGTTTTTAAAAGGATAGAAAAAACTTGTCCTTTTAAGTGGCTATGACCTTGGTTGGAAACCCTGGTGGCATAGTGGTTAAGTGCTAAGGCTGCTAGCCGAAGTGTCGGCAGTTCGAATCCGCCAGGCGCTCCTTGGAAGCTCTATGGCGCACTTCTAGTCTGTCCTGTAGGGTCGCTATGAGTTGGAATCGACTCGATGGCACTGGGAATGACCTTGATGGCTTCGATCAGCCTTATTTATATAAATTAGAAAGAGAGCATAGATGGAGGCTGTCCTGTGAAACAAGGCAAATAACTAAAAGAAAATATGGTTTCATATAGTCAGAGATGACTTTATTTCTATCCATAACACTCAAGGTAAGTAAATCAATATGCACCAGTAATGCTCTTGCCTTGATCTGGAGAAAAAAACAAATTAGGAATTTTTTTTTACTGATGTAAAAAAATAATAAAGCCAATTTCATAGCCTGGTCATACATTGTCTAGTACACCATCATATACTTGCTGACAAGAATTTGCATACAAAATTGAAGGCTGTTTTGTCTCCTGCAAAGAGCATGATACATTTCCTCAGAGGATAGTTTCTAAGTCATTGCTGCGTCTTTAGTGATTCTTCTGAAGAAATTATTACCAAACATATGCCTTTATTTCCAAACCAGTATATGGTGTCTTCCCCTCAGCCAGATGCTTACTTCATTTCTAGAACATGTAAAAATATGTTTTTATTTTTATTTTTTTTACCTTTAAACAGTAAAAGTCAATGACTTATAGATTAATATTCATTCTTCCTTGAGTGTACTTGTAAGTAGTTAGACTCTTAAAACTCAGCATTGTTCTAAAGGACCTAAATATAAAAGCGCACTCGATTGATCTGGTTGTATAAGGAAACTACTTGTGCAGAAAAGAGATTTTACTAACTTTGATTTCTAATAGATAGGCATTTGGAAAGTACAGAAATGATCATCTGAAAAGACAAGGCTTTTCCAAAGGTTGAGTGTCTCTCTGTGACTGTTTTACTCTTGGAGAGCTTTTTGTGCCAAAGAAATGGATCTATTTACCTTTAACATAGATGCCTATTAACCACAAGAACCCATAACTGTATCCACATGTATTTAGAGACAATGGTGTTGCCAAATTTCTTTTGTACCATGGCATACTATTTAAGAGCACAAACTCTTTAGTCAGACTGCCTGGAAATGAATCACAGATTTACAATTTACTGTTTTTGTGACCTAGGGCAAGTTACTGAAACACTCTTGACTTATTTCTTCGTCTATAAAGTTACGATAATAATAGTATCTACCCCACAACTTAAGGAGCACTGGTGGTCAGCTCAGCTGCTAACTGAAAGGCCAGCAGTTCGAACTCACCAGCCATGCCACAGGAGAAAGGTGTGGCAGTTTGCTTCCTTAAGATTTACAGCCTTGGAAACCCTATGTGATGATTCTAGTCTGTTCTATAGTGTCTCTATGAGTCAGAATGGACTCAATGGCAACAGGTACCCCAAAAGGTAAAGATTAGGTTTAAATTAGGGAATATTTTAATGGACTGATTAGTAAGCACCATACAAGAGTTTGGTAGATAAAGTAGAACTATCTCCACAACTGGGTAAGGAGGTGATGAAAATTGTTGTTCTGTTGAATCTACATACTTGAGTAAGATTGTATTTCTATCATTTACTCATCAAAACTAAGGCCAGAAACCAATTAAATGTGACTGATAAGCATTTCAAAAAATGTTTTCATTTTTTGCACATTATGGAATCAAAGCTACATCACAAAAGTCACTAAGCTTGGAAATTTTTAAAAGCATAATGTTCCCTGAATTGTTTATAATATCATGAAATTGAAACTGTAAATCTTTTTCATGTACTAAATATGGCATAGCTTAAGAATTTTAAAATATAGCATAGTTTAAAGGACTAACCTATTGCAGATTTTATTTATAAGATGTGTGAAATCACACTTTAAGAAAAAAATGAAGAATGCAAACTGAAGAAGACAAAAGAAAAACACTATTCTAGTAGTCCTCTGAAATTAATACACTTTCTTCAGTGTTATAATGTTTTCTTAAATTTATATTTTTTCGCTGAAATCTTTTTAGCTTGTTGTTGTTGTTAGGTGCCATCGAGCCGGTGTTGACTCATAGCAACCCTATGTACAACAGAATGAAACACTACCCAGTCCTGTGCCATCCTCACAATCATTGTTATGTTTAAGCCCATTGTTGCAGCCACTGTGTCAGTCCATCTCTTTGAAGGTCTTCCCCTTTTTCACTGACTCTTTACCAAGCATGATGTCCTTCTCCAGGGACTGATCCCTCCTGACAACATGTCCAAAGTGTGTGAGATGTAGTCTCCCCATCTTTGCTTCTAAGGAGCATCTGGTTGTACTTCTAAGATAGATTTGTTTGTTCTTTTGGCAGTCCATGGTATATTCAATATTCTTCTCCAATACCACACTTCAAAGGTATCAATTCTTATTTGGTCTTCTTTATTCATTGCCCAACTTTCACATGCATAGGAGGCAAGTGAAAACATCCTAGCTTGCTTGAGTCAGGCGCTCCTTAGCCTTAGAGATGATTTTTTTATTTTTCAACACTTTAAAGAGGTCTTTTGCAGCAGACTCACCCAATGCAATGTGTCTTTTGATACTTTGACTGCTGCTTCCATGGATGTTGATTGTGGATCCAAGTAAATGAAAGCCTTGACAACTTCAATCTTTTCTCCATTTACCATGATGTTGCTTATTGGTCCATTTGTGAGGATTTTTGTTTTCTTTATGTTGAGGTGTAATCCATATTGAAGCCTGTAGTCTTTATTCTTCATCAGTAAGTGCTTCAAGTCCTCTTCGCTTTCAGCAAGGAAGGTTATGTCATCTACATAATGCAGGTTGTTGATGAGTCTTCCTCTAATCCTAATCCTGATGCCCCATTCTTCTTCATATAGTCCAGCTTCCAAGATTTTCTTGTTCAACATTCAGATTGAATAGGTATGGTGAAAGGATACAACCCTGGCACACACCTTTCCTGACTAAACCACGCAGTATCCTCTTGTTCTGTTTGAATGACTGCTTCTTGATCTATGTATATGCAGGTTCCTCATGAGCACAATTAAGTTCTCTGGAATTCCCATTCTTTGCAATGTTATCCATAATTTATTATAATCCACACACTCAAATGCCTTTGCAGAGTCAATAAAACACAGGTGGACATCTTTTTGTTATTCTCTGCTTTCAGCAAGGATTCATCTGACATCAGCTATGATATCCCTTGTTTTGTGTTCTCTTCTGAATCCGTCTTGAATTTCTGGCAGTTCCCTGTTGATATACTGCTATAGCCACTTTTGAATGATCTTCAGCAAAATTTTACGTGGGTGTGATATTAATGATATTGTTTGATAATTTACATATCCTATTGGATCACCTTTCTTATTGGCTTATACCTTTCTTTTTGGCTTATATCATAATAAGTCTTTTTTAAAAATTCTATTAAATTTTTAAGTTCTTGACAACAGGATTCTTTCTTATGTATCCTTTATTTCTATGTACTAAGCAAGACATTTCAGTAATTATTTACTGAATGAATATTTTATACGCGTGTGTGTCTGTGTGTACTGAACTATAAATTATATAGAAACTCTCAATGGGAAAACGTATTTTAGGACCTTTTTAAAGTAATTGTTGTCATTGAGAATGAGCATTTTAGAGCTGGACAAAATCTAAGAGAAACATTATCTCTTCTCCCATGTTACACATAAAGAAACTTAGAATTGCCTTTTTGAAGGTCAAAAAAACAAAAAAAAGTTATTATCCATGCTTCTCCAAATAAGTAGATGTAGATTTGAGGCTGAAGTCATGACAGATACATTACTTTGTGTTCACCAGACACTGTTTTGTTTTCTGGGAACACCAAAAGACTACATTTCCTGGCTACTCTTCACTGAGACGGGGGCCATGTGACTGGGATGTGGGCAGAACCCCGTTCCCAGACCTGGCTGTAAGAACCTCAATATGAATGTCCACACACTGTCTTTCCCTCAGCAAGGTGATTTTCAGAAGCTATCTTTTAAAGGTGAGAACATTACAAGATGGAAGGAACATGAATTCCTAAATACTTTTGAAAAAGAGCCTCCAAAGAGAGCTGCCGAACATATACTGATTTTGACATAGGCAAGAATTAGACTTGGGCTGTGTTTTGTAGTTATCATGCTTTATTTGTTACTGCAACATGGTTTAATCTATTAACCCTGATGAAGAATTTCCCTGAGTGATAGTTGGATACTCCCAAATAGTTAGAATTATCTCTAATCTCTTTCCATCTTACTATATTCCATGACTTTGAGAGTAACCATCAATTTATTTCTGACACTGAGACACAGTTTTATGCTCTTATGGTTTATTTATAATAGTGCATAAACATTTATATGAGGGACACACTCTTGGAAAAAATCCATATCAATTTTTGCCAGATGCTTTTTTTCTAAAACTATGTTCTTTTCTAATCATTTGATACTTTTTCCAGTATCAGTGAATGATAAAATATAGGAAAACTCAAGCTTCTTGATAAAATTTAATAATTACTTATTTTAGAGAAAAATTATTTCAGCTTCAACAATCATAAAAAAAGTCCTCAAAGTCACAAAATTTTTGACTAAAATATTTGTGCAAATTTAAAATTTATTTATATTGGCATTTTTATTCCAGTATTAAATGATTTATGGAACCCATTTCTTGATATTAATGTCTGTGATTTGTTCTCATATTTTATTTTTACTGGAATAGAATTGTCCTATGGGCAGTGACTAAATGTTACAAAAGGATATTAAATATGATTATTAAAAAAAACAGCATATTTTTGGGAAAATACCAAAATTGTATATACACACATGATTATTTGGTTTTTGTTTTCGACAAAAATCAAGATATAAAACTTGAATGTATGGTGGTAATTCTTGCCTTGATAATTTAAAATTCTTCCCTAAGTTATTGTATTCACAAGTGGGAAAAAATAAATTATAGGATTTATCCCCTATAATACAAAGATTTGGTGGTACAGTGGTTAAGCGCTTTTCTTGGCTGCTAACTGAAAGGTCAGTGGTTTAACATCACTGGCTGCTCTGTGGGAGAAAAATGTGGCAGTCTGCTTCCAAAAAGATTACAGTCTTGGAAACCCTATTTGGTGGTTATTTTCTGTACTATAGATTCGCTATGAATTGAAACCAGCTCGACAGCAATTTTTTTTAATTCCCTATAACATAATCTTAAACAAAAACGTAGAGCCTCTTTAAGTTAAGTAAACCTGAAATTGAAATTTGAGCAAACTTGATTATAAGTAAGCATGTTATTATGGAATAGTAAAAGAAATACATGTATGGGTATTAAGCCTACTAAAGTAAGACAAAAAAAACATTGTTTATCAGAAACTATTAACAATAGTTAACATTTATTAATGACTTACTATGCAAGCGGTGTTGTAAATTCTTTGTAGACAATATATATTTTAATTATTACAAAAATTTAAAAGATAGGAAACTGTATTCCTAATTTATAGCTAAGACACTGGAAGTTTCCTTGTCCAGGAACCTGTCATGGAGATAGGATTTGAACCCAGAGTTTCAAAATATGTAAAGTGATAAGTAGTAGTCTGTGGTTAGAGACTTGTTTGATAACTTACAAAGCTGGCAGCAGCGTGGCCAAGCTGTTTACTACTCTGAACCTAAGTTCTCTTACTTCTCAAATAGGCATGCTTTCTTTCCCATCTAACTCCTAGAACTATTGTAAAGCTTACCTGAGAAATGATGCACTATAAAAGGTAAAGTATGATATGTATACAGCATTTTTATAAGCAATGTAACAAAGGGCATAGAATTTTTAATTTAGTGTAGAAAAATTAAGACAATCTTGAATGTACTTGATTATTTCAGTGGACAAGACCATATATTTTCAATGAAAAGAGTAGTATTGGAAGCTGAAGGTGCATGGAAAAGAATTGGACAAGTTAATATTGGATAATCCCCAATATTACTACTATTTTTACTCTGATTTGATAATGGGATATTTGCCAGACCATAACAAAGGAAATTCCAGATTATGATTTAGCAGACACGCTTATACTGGCTTCAGTGCCATTTTGCTTTCTGTGTAGTGTGTCAACAGTCATACCATTTTACATTAGTGCAGAGTGTCGGACAGACAATTGCACTTGCTGTGGAAACCAAGATTTCTCATGAGATTCTGAACATTAGGATGACAACAACATTGGATACATACACTCACAGAAAAGCTTTTTTTCCTGAGTTTTCTATTTTTCTTGTTATTTGGCCAAAACAAGAAAATGCAGAAATAAAGCCAGAAGGACTTTAAGTCTTATTTTTGTTATTTGCTTGAAGCTGAATATAAGTATGAGTGTGATTCCATTTTTAATGCTGTTGTTGCTTAATCAAAACTACTTTCCTTCACTTTTTACAACGCAGCAAATTTTAACAGCATGAAGGCAAGGAAGGGAAAGCATTACTATTACTTTTTTGTTGTTTTGGCTCAAAGAAAGCACTGTGTGAAAAAAGACAAAGGGAAAATTATGATTATGCCCACCCACGACTGGAAAGCCCACCTAAGTCAAGGTAATTAAAGCCCAGCCTCTGGCTGGAGGCTGTGTGTGTATAGACTCCAGAGATAACATGAAACGGCCTTCCGGACATCCTTTGAGACAGAGGATGTTCAATCAAATTCCAAGAACTCAAGAACATGTGTTTTACAAGGGTGAAAGCCAAAATACAAACTTTCTTGTAAGTACGACAAATACCATATGGAAAATTGATCCCATAAACTAAGAAGAAAAACATAATAAAGGAATGAGTTTTGAATCCCACTATGCCAACTAAGGAATATATTTTAGTCTTCAATCCTTCTTTCCAAAAAATATGACTGAGTTAAAGGGGAAGATTGGACTAGTGACACAA
This sequence comes from Elephas maximus indicus, assembly GCF_024166365.1. Classification (NCBI taxonomy): domain Eukaryota; kingdom Metazoa; phylum Chordata; class Mammalia; order Proboscidea; family Elephantidae; genus Elephas; species Elephas maximus. The sequence continues at coordinate 51,360,760 of NC_064826.1, read as the reverse complement.
GTACTATTTCTGGTTCTCTTAGCAAATCTTGTATAGTTACCTTGTTTTATGTTATTTAAAGAAAAACTAGTTTTCGAAGGAAAGAGGTCATTACTTTTATATGGTATTTTGGGTTAGTGTTTGTGTGTGCCTTCCATTAAATCTGTAGGGTGGTAATAAATTTACCCTGATTAAGTTGTAGGGGGCCACCCAATATGTAGGAGGAATAGGGAGACCATATTCTTTGTATTTGGGAAATAATTTATTATATTTATTTATAATTGGTAAGGCAAAATAGAGTTCAATGGTTAGATCATAACTACAATTAGCATAAACTCTATCCTTACATAAATGTATATGGTATTTATTTGTATTCCCAAGTTATCAAACAACAATGGCATTTTATCAGACCTTATGTTTTTCATATGGCATCAAGCTTTGCTTGTGTTCTATAATGTTTAAAAGTCTAAACTTAGTCAATTTGAGTATACTTATTTTTACTGTGCTAATTTTTGATTGAAGAAAAAAAAATTTTTTTTGAAGATACCAGCTTTCATGAGTCCTGACTCTGCACAGCTTTGTCGTTTTCAACCTCTTGTCTCACACAGCCTCAAGGCCTATTCTCTCACCATTCCTGTGTAGAGATTAATACCAGCTTCTTACTTTTTGGGCCCTGTACAAATCTGATCCTCCAGGATCAGTGCAGAGTGAGTTTGCCCATAATGCTGTGGCTTTCAATTTCCTCTCTATTTTAGGTATCTGTGAATTTCCCTTTCTTTCCTGTAAATTCAATTCTGTATGTTCAAATCAAGCATTTTAGGTATTTTCTAGTAGAAAGGATTCCTGACACTTTGCTGGCAATGGAAATCTGATAGGATCCTTTAATTTATTTTAAAAGTTGACTTCAGGTACATAAAATTGGGTTGGTTTTTTTTTAATCCTTGATTTGTAACTCACTCTCATCATTGTTCCTATGTGGCCTACTTCTACTTAGCTAGTCATTTTTAGTAGTATAACTAGCATGTGCAAACTCACCACACAAAATAATATCCAAGGTCTTAAAAATGAGTGAGGCAGTTCAATGGACACAGCAAAGCTGCAGTCACAGTGAATGATCCACAGAAACACCCAGTCGTATGCGTGGATCTTAGCAATATGCTATTTTTATTTAATCCCAAAATATTACACACCATTTTATTCATTTTATAAAGCTATCTAAAACTGAATTTGGACTTCTAGCCTTCTAGACTGTGAAAGAATAAATTTCTGCTTGTTACAGCCATCTATTTGCAGTATTTCTGTTATAGCAGCACTAGATAACTGAGACACTTGGCTTACGGAACCCCCTTTAGCTACTTCAGGTAACGCCAACAGGGACAATGATAGCCCCAATGACACCAGGTAAATCAAGTGGACAAAAATAACACCACAGAAGTTCTGAAATTTATGCTGTCATTACAAAACCCGTAATTGTAGGCCAGGGCCTATGTACTAAACAGGGCGATTGCCTCCTAAAACAGAAGATTTAACTGGGACCCAGAGCCTTCTAACATTGGAGACACAATGTCCAGGATACGATAAAAAAAATCACTGGTATTTTCATGAACCAGGAAAATAACAACTTGAATGATAAAAAAGCAACCAACTTATACCAACTCTGAGATGAATTAAATGCTGAATTTATCTGACAAGAATTTTAAAGCAGTGCTCATAAATATGCTTCGATAATTGATTATAAATTTTTTTGAAACAAATGAAATCTTAGAAATTTCATCAAAGAAATCTTGGTTTTAGAAAGAGCCAATGGAAATATAGAACTAAAAAATGCAATAAAGAGATAAAACAAAACAAAACAAAAAATCTTCACTGGATGGCCTTGACAGTAGAGCAAAGATAACTGGGGATAAAATCAGTGAAGGTAAAGACACAGCAATAGAATTCATCCAGTGTGAACAGTAGACAGAAAATAGACTGGGGGATAAATGAACAGAGCCTCTGGGACCTGTACAACAAGAAAGAATGTGGACTAAAAGAGAATTTAAAGAAATAATGTCTGAAAAATTCTCAAATTTGATGAAGTTTGATGAAACAAAGTGAGGTTGTCACACATCATTCAGAATATAAAATGTCACAAATGTGTATTTCACTAAATGTATATTGTAATGCCCAGAGCAACCACCTCACAAACTGTACAGAGAAACACTCAAGAACACCATCAATAAATGAAAATTGAATCCTTCCCCCCAAATGTTCAAGTATCCCCTAGAAAGGAAGAAAAGAGAAACATAGGAATCATAGGAATTAGAACAAAACAGCCCCTCACACTCCCCCTCAAAAGATAGAAAAAGAAAATAAATGGCAGACCTAAGTACTAGCATGTCAATTATTGCCTTAAATGTAAGTGGTCCAACTTATCCAATCAAAAGACAAAGATTGGAAGTATAATTTTTTTTTAATGATCGAACTATACATTGTTTACAAGAAACTCATTTCAAATTCAAAGACATAGTTGATGGAAAATAAAAGGATGGAAAAAGATATACCATGAAAACATAATAAAAAAAAATGAATGCCTATGTTTTTACCTGACTTACGAGACTTCAAAAAAAAAAAAAAAAATTGCTACAGGCCAAGAAGGATATTATAGATTGCTAAAAAGATCATTCTACCTGGAAGAGATAATGATCCAAATGGTTATGTACCAATCAACAGACCCTCAATATACATAACGTAAAAAAAAAAAGGATAGAGCTGAAAGGAGAAATAAACCTACAATTATAGTTGTGGACTTTAACACATTCTCAGCAGACAGAAAATCAGTACGGATATGGAAAATTTGTTGTTGTTGTAAGGGGCTGTCGAGTTAGCTCTGAGTCGTAGCAACCTTACGGAGAATAGAACGAAATGTTGCTTGGTCCTGCACTGCACCAATAAAAATTTTTCTAGGCGGGAAATCAGCAAAATATAGGAAATCTGAAGAGCATGATCAACCAGTAGTATCTATTTGACATACGTAGAACTCTCCGCTCAACCACAGAAAAATATACATTCTTTTTAAGTGCTCGTTGTACATTCACCCAAGATAGACCGTATCACAGATCTTAGCGCAAGCTTCAATGAATTTGAAATAATTGAAATCATGCAGCATGTATTCTCTGACCATAATGGTACAAATTAGAAACTGATAACAAAAAGATAACACGAAAACCAATTTACATGTGAAAAACAAAAAGTCAAAAAAGAAGTCTCAAAAGAAATTAAAATACATAAAACTAAATGAAAGTGAAGATACAACATACCAAACAAGCATAATATTTCTATGAGATTTTGGCATAAATTTCTGAACAATTTTGCTTCCGCCCTTCTTCTATGAAGTGTTTTCCTACTATTGTCCATGTGTCTTTGGAATCATAACAGTAAGTCATGATTTTGCCCCCAGTTAGTTTCTTTTTCCCAAATTTTTTTCTTTTATGTTTCCCAGTTCCATCTCATCAAATAGAAGCAAGTTCCTTGAGTTGAGGCACTATGTCATACACTAATTTTCGATATTAAAAATCTAGTTAAAATGAAAATATTATGATTGTTGATAATAGAAGTTGATCAGTGTAAGTAAAAATTTCAACAAGAATAAAAGACAAATTTATGTTAATAAAAAATTAAAGAATAATTTATCTTAAGCAATATAAAACTGTTGTTTATAGTCATTTTAATATATGAAGTATAAGTATTCTTCACTTTTGAAGATGGATTTTTTCCTGAGAGATTTTGTGTAAAATATAATTAAAATGACATGATACACAGTGTGATTCCTCATTGGAACTGGCCCCTTTGTGAGTTGAGAAATTGCAAATAGTTTTTGTCACATTTGATAAATTCAGAATTGCATTTTTTTTAGAGCTATGTATATGTATAAGAAGCCCTGGTGGCTCAGTAGTTAAGCGCTTGGCTGCTGATCAAAAGGTCAGCAGTTCAAACCCACCAGCCACTGTACGGGAGAAGACGTGAGAGTCTACCGCCATAAGGATTACAGCCTTGGAAACCCTATGGGGCAGTTCTACTGTGTCCTAAATGGTAGCTATAAGTTGGAGGTGATTTGACTGCAATGGGAAGCAAATATAGAGGGACTACAGTGAAAACTCTAAGAATGTGTCATCAACTTGCATGTGACAGAGTTTGTAGAATGTTGTGTTTCAAAAAGCTTTTGCCATTTGCTGAATATTATCATTTATTTATATTGTCAATCTGTGGCAACCAAGATTTTTAAAGCATTTTGGATAATATATAACCCTATTCATCTGTTTATGAACAAGGAATGTCCATACAAACCATTGAATATTATTTTAAAATAGATATTAGAGGCCTCTCCTAAACATTTCTATGGCGGGCCGGAGGGGAGGCCTATCTGCAGATACCAAGGTCTTCATTTGCTTTTCTAGACCAAGTTCTCAGTTTTGTTATTTTCTGTATACAACTTTCCTTTACCACCACTCATCTGTCAGTTTCTTGTACTGTGGTAGCTTGCATGTTTCTGTGATGCAGGAAGGTATACCACCAGTATTTCAAATACCAGCAGGGTCACCCATGTTGGGCAGGTTTCAGCAGAGCCTCCAGACTAAGACAGGAAAAAACTGGCCAGTGAACTATTTCCAGAGGTAGCAAATGATCAAGAATCCACAATATTGAAGGAAGAAGTCGAAGCTGCACTGAAAGCATTGGCAAAAAGCTAGACTCTAAAAATCGACAGAATACCAACTGAGAGGCTTCAACTAAGGGGTGCATCACTGGAGGGGTGCACTCATCTATGCCAAAAAACTTGGAAGACAGCTACCTGGTCAACACTAGAAGAGATCCATATTTGTGACCACTTTAAAGAAAAGTGATGCAACAGAACACAGAAATTATTAAACAATATCATTAATGTCACATACTAGTAAAATTTTGCTGAAGATCATTCAAAAATGGTTGCAGCAGTACATTGACAGAGAACTTCCAGAAATTCAAGCCAGATTCACAAGAAGATGTGGAACCGGGGATATCATTGCTGATATCTGATGGATCGTGGCTAAAAGCAGAGAATATCAGAAAAATGTTCACCTGTGTTTTATTGACTATGCAAAGGCATTCGCCTGTGTGGATCATAAACAATTGTGGATAACACTGTGAAGAATGACAATTATACAACACTTAATAGTGCTCATGAGGAACCTGTATGTGGATCAAAAAGCAGTCACTTGGACAGAACAAGACAAGAGGATACTGCATGGTTTAAAATCAGGAAAGCCATGTATCAGGATTGTATCCTTTCACCACACTTATTCAATCTGTATGCTGAGCAAATAATCCAAAATGCTGGACTATATGAAGAAGAATGAAGCATCAGTATTGGGGAAGACTCATTAACAACCTACCATATGTAGATGACACAATCTTGCTTGCTGAAAGCAAAAACACTTGAAGCACTTATTGATGAAGATCAAAGACCATGGTCTTCAATGTGGATTACACCTCAACATAAAACAAAAATCCTTACAACTGGACCAATAAGCAACATCATGATAAAAGGAGAAAAGATTGAAGTTGTCAAGGATTTCGTTTTACTTTGATCTACAGTTAATGCCCATGGAAGCAGCAGTCAAGAAATCAATGATGTATTGCATTGGGCAAATCTGCCGCTAAAGCCCTCTTTAAATTTTTGAAAAGCAAAGATATTACTTTGTGGACTAAGGTGCGCCTGACCCAAGCCACGGTATTTTCAATTGCCTCATATGTATGTGAAAGCTGGAGAATGAATAAGGAAGAGCAAAGAAGAACTGATCCCTTTGAATTATAGTGTTGAAGAACAATGAATATACCATGAACTACCAGGAGAATGAACAAGTCTGTCTCAGAAGAAGTACAGCCAGAGTGCTTCTTGGAAGCGAGGATGGTGAAACTTTGTCTCATGCACTTTAGACATGTTATCAGGAGGAACCAAACCTTGGAGAAAGACATCATGATAGGTAAAGTAGAGGGTCAGGGAAAAGGAGGAAGCCCCTCCACGAGATGCATTGATACAGTGGTTGCAACAATGGGCTCAATTATAGCAATGACTGTGAGGGTAGTGCAGGAACGAACAGTGTTTTTTTTCTGTTGTACATAGGGTAACTATGAGTCAGAACCCACTTGAAGACATCTAACAACAACAACATTCTCCTTTTGATGCTAGCAATAAGTGTATAGTATCCCCGTTACCATAGCATGTTAAAAATTTTACTATGAGAAAATTGTCACTTTTCTAGGCTTCCATTTAAGATTTATCATTTAAGTACATTTATATTAAGGAAATGCTTCATGTTTGCATATATGGTTGAAGAGTTTATCTGATTTGTATTTTAACTATTGATACACCCACACTTAGAGAAAACCTATTTTATCTCCAGAATATGAAATGAAAAAAGAAGAAATATAGTTTGATTTTGTCACTAATTAGCTATGTACGTAACAAGACAGAAATTGAAAATATCTTTTGCTTATTCCTTAATGATAATCATAACTCAATCATAACTTAATTTATTTCTCTTTAATTGGAAACAGGTGTGAAAGAAACTCTCAAATAAATTGGCTAAATTTGTAGTTATTGAAATTTAGTTAAAAAGTATATGTAATAAAATCCTACAGTATAACAAAAGCGTTATAAACTATGCAGCTTGCCTTATTATTTATATTTTTGTGTTCGAAGGTAAAGGAGAGGTGAAGTATTATCTACCTCTTGCCTTCCTCCCTTTATTATTTTTTAGTAAAAAAAGAGCCTAGTTTATCTACATGAATTCCAGGAGTTTAATAATTCTAATTTTTTGAAGTGGATAAATGGCTTTGAAACTTAGCTTTTCTCTCTCTTGTGGCCTTATATTGAGAACATTTCTGTAGAATAGTTACACTTCTAATATTTTAATTAGGAACATTCAGAGAAAAGACTGTGCTGTTATTCTGTAATCGGAGATTTGGTGTTTCAGAGTAATAATGGTCCTTTGCCCAAATTAATTCTGGCAACCAGCATTGGAATATTATATTAAATCCAAAGCCATAGAAACAGCACCCCAGAAATAAGAACTGATGATTCAATGTTGGCGAGATCTCCTCTGCTCAATGTTAAGAACTGACTTAAATGTTGGTGTTAATGATGTTGGAAAAGAATTATTACTTCCAACAATTTCATAGAGTTTAACAACACAATGGAGATGTCAAAAAGGTTGCTGAAAATTACAGATCTAGAAAATAAGGTCAAGAGAAGAAGTTGGAATTCACCAATAAATAAAAACCAAAATTATCATAGAAAGAATTTTTGAAAGCCTTTAAACAATTTATGTTTGAGGAACATTTATTTGTCCTTATAATCTCTAGTTTTCAGTTATGATTTTACCCTCACTCAAAAACAACAACAACAAAAAAACAAAGCCAGTGCCGTCAAGTCGATTCTGACTCATAGCGACCCTATAGGACAGAGTAGAACTGCCCCGCAGAGTTTCCAAGGAGCGCCTGGAGGAGGCGGATTTGAACTGCCGATCCTTTGGTTAGCAGCCATAGCACTTAACCACTACGCCACCAGGGTTTCCTTACCCTTACTAGGCTGGTTAATTCCTCATTAAAATTATAAGATGATTTTTAAAGGTAACAAACTTTGAAATACAATTTCAACCCCGTTAATTAATTTCCTTACCATTTAAGTATTGTCCTCGGATCCATAGGGTGTTCTTCTTTAAAGTTCTTAAACAATTTTGGTTCTCACTTCATAAATTCTTACTATCTCCACAGTGCTGGTACTATGATAGGATCTTCATAATGAAGCCATCGAGAGCCCTAAGTGCTATTATTTTTTTTTAAGTTTAGTGATAAATACTCCTGTAAAATGATTATGAAAGGACTGTTGCATATTAAAATCTATATTATTAATAGTCCACTAAATCAGTTTTATTTCACAAATGAGTAACTTGAGGAGAGAGGAAAAGGTGAATTAATGAATAAATGAGTCCAACAGGCAACAAGTGATGGAGCTGTAGTTGTGTATAAAGAGATTGCAATATGCAAAGTTGAAGAGGTGAGGAAATCTGACAATATCTAGTTTTTAGTCTTTTTTTTTTTTTAGTCTCTAACCAGTTCGGTTATTCTGCAATCATAGGATCTGAGCCATGGGGTGGATGGATTCATAGATAGATAGATAGACAGGTAGGTAGGTAGGTAGAGAGAGAGAGATGATAGATAGATGATAGATAGATGATAGATAGATAGATAGATAGATAGATAGATAGATAGATAGATAGATAGATAGATAGATAGATAGATAGATAGATAGATAGATAGATAGATGATAGATTAGGTGGGTAGGTGGGTAGGTAGAGAGAGATAGATAGGTAGATAGATGATAGATTGATAGATGATCAATAGATGATAGGTAGATAGATAGATGATTGATAGATGATAGATAGATAGATAGGTAGATGGATGGATGGATGATAGATAGATAGATACATAGATAGACTGATAGATGATAGATAGATGAAGATAGATTAGGTAGATAGATGACAGAGAGATAGATAGGTGGGTAGGTGGGTAGGTAGAGAGAGATAGATTGATAGATTGATAGATAGATGATCAATAGATGATAGGTAGATTGATTGATAGATGATTGATAGATGATAGATTGATAGATGATGATAGATAGATAGATTGATAGATGATTGATAGATAGATGATACATAGATAGGTAGCTAGATAGATAGATTGATAGATGATGGATAGATGGTTGATAGATGATAGATTCATTGATAGATTGATAGATGACAGATAGATTGGTAGATAGATGATTGATTGATAGATGATAGACAGATGATAGAGAGATGATAGACAGGCAGGCAGGCAGACAGAGAGAGAGAGAGAAAGAATACACATAACTTAGCATAATTCAGCAATCTTGCTCCAAAAGGAGAGATATGCATAGACTTAGAAAATATGGTTCCATGATGGATCCTCTCAGCTTACTCCTTGTTTAGTTAATAAGCACTCATCACAAGGAAGAAATGTAATTTCCTTGTGTAAACAACAAGAGCAATATGAAATTTGGATAATAGCATTCTTGTACATAAAAGTCCTCGGTATTACTGAGTGGAGTTCAGGGTACTCACATATTAATATTATATTCTCTCTAACCAAATAAAACTCTTTTTGAAATTATTTATTATATACAAGAGGAAAAAATCTCTATACAGGAACATATAATAATACAGACAATATTGAGAAGAAGTTTATTTTTAACATAATAGCAGTAACTCCCATCTACTCACTGGAAGGTAACAGGTTTTGTTTTGTATGTATATATCTTATAATAGCTGCAAGCTATCAATTTCTGGAATGTTATTCTGTTTGTACTTCCAATATCCTTTCCGCATCCGATTTTATACAGGCATTTTCTCCAAATTTATTTGTCTATATTTTTTTCTTTCCACCAACTCAAAAAAAAAAAAAGACAAGAAAAAAAAGAAAACAACCTAACAACTAATAGAAAAAAAAAAAGGAAAATTTAAGTTGGGTCCAGGCAAAGATTTTTTTTTTAAAGCGAAATGTACTTATATTTGTATTTAAAATGTATTATATTTTAAAGCTAACATTTTATTATAAAATGTTTAAACTATGTTTGATTAATTTTTTAAAAAAAGTTTGATGAACAAGGGAAACCCATTGGGGATTTTATTAAAATTTCCTGTTCAAATATGGAGAAATTATAAAACACACTAATCAGTTTTTTAGAAGTGAAAGAGCTTTAAAAGTGCATATAAACTGAAACATCATTTAAAAGATAAATTTTTTCTTTCAGTGACCTGACACCATTCAAAATATCTTTTTAAAAGAGTAGAAGGGTCTTTTTATTGACAACACACGACAGAAGTAGGCCATGGTACTAGTGTAAACTCTGATCGTGATTAGGTAGGGAGCAGTATTAAGCAGAGAGAGTATAGCCCAAAAAGTTAGGCTCTGAAGTCAAATTTTTTCGTGTTTGAATTCTGTTTCCACCAATTAATAGCTGTTTGAACTTGAAAAATTTATTTAACCTCTTCAGTCTTTCCCTTTTTAGCATAACACTGCTACACTCCTCGTAGGGTTTTTTATAAGGTTGTTGCATATATTAATGTAGGTAAAGCAATTTTTTTTAGTGTCTAGCACATAGTAGGCACTCAGTAAATATTACTTGTAGTTAGTATTATCTGTTATCATTACTAAAGCAGCTGTGAAAAATTGTGAAAAAACAGACCATCTTTTCCTTTTTGGATTATATTTAGAGGGAAAGAGGGAGACGAATGATGATTAGTTTTCAAAGAAATATGATTATCAAGGCTTTAATTTTAAAGGAATGACAGTTAATTAGTGAAATAGGGCTTAAACGTTGTCAAGTACCCTTTTGTCATCTCCAGTGGGCTTTCCAACAAACCAAGAAATACCTGCAGTAAGGAAGAGAAGAAAGATAATGGAGTTTTCTCTGTGCTTTCAAGTGGCTTCTAAGAGAACTGACAGTTCAAAGTGGAGGAGCCCGAGGATGTTCAAGAGTATTACTGAGGAAAGTAAGGAACACTTAAGTTTATTAAGCACTTCATTTTTGTAAATCAGGGGTATAAACTGATTTCACTTCATATTTCATTCTAATAAATTTTAGTGTCTGCCCTGAGTGTTATTTTGAAAATACCTCTGAAACTGTGTCTATAATCTTTAAGAAGGTGGATAGATAAGTAATGTCCATTACAGTTGAAACGGAGAGGTGTCACAGGTGATGTTGTTTGATGCCATCATGTCAGAACAATAGGACGAAACACTGCCCCATCCTGCACCATCCTCACAATCGTTATACTTGAGCCCATTGTTACCGCCACTATGTCAATCCATCTCATTGAGGGCTACCTCTTTTTTGCTGACCCTCTACTTTAACAAGCATAACGTCCTTCTCCAGGGACTGGTCCCTCCTGATAACATTATTAAAGTATGTGAGAAATAGTCTTGCCATCCTTGCTTCTAAGGAGCATTCTGGTTGTACTTCTTCCAAGACAGATTTGTTCATTCTTTTGTCAGTCCGTGGTATATTCAATATTCTTCGCCAACACCATAATTCAAAGGCGTCAATTCTTACTTCTGTCTTCCTTTTTCATAGTCCAGCTTTCATATGCATATGAGATAATTGAAAACACAATGGCTTGGGTCAGGTGCACCTTAGTCTTCAAGGTGACATCTTTGCTTTTTAACACTTTAAAGAGGTCTTTTGTAGCAGATTTGTCCAATGCAACACGTCATTTGGTTTCTTGACTGCTCCTTTCATGGGTGTTGATTGTGGATCCAAGTAAAATGAAATCGTCGACAACTTCAATCTTTTCTCCCAGAGGTGATGGTGGTAAATAGCTTATCAGGCACTTCCTAGATCATAAAGAACCTTAAAAAAAAAAAAAAAAAACCAAACCTGTTGCCATCGAGTCAATTCCGACTCATAAAGAACCTTAGAGTCCAAATATTTCTAAAGATAATATAGCTCACCTTTCAGTCTAATTACTGGAATCTTTCACATGTTTGACATGTAAGTATACATGCCCTATTAGATTGTGAATTTCTTCGTAACAAAAACTAGGAAGAATAGGTTGAATTTACAGACAAAAAACACTTGAGATCAATAAAAATCAATATTTCTAACCAGTGAAGCTGCCCAATAGTGATATGTGCTTCCCCTTGAGGGACTGTTCAAGAACACGCTTGATAATTTATATCATCTGGATTAAAGGGAAGAGATTAGATAGCATTTAGGTCCCAATCTAGCTTTAAAATTTAATTATTTTATGAATGTAATGGGTTCCTGTCCTCACGTCAATATTGCTCTTGTCCCAGCAATGTTAAATAGAAAATACACCTATTAAAATTAATTGCTGATTCTTAGAAATAAAGTATGAATTTTACTGCATGATAATCCCTAAAAACAAAGTTTCTATGATGAAAACACAAAAAATTATTCTTCGAATATAAAATATTAAGATAAATTGGAAAAATATGCTTGAGAAATAGCTTGAAGGTGAAACTAATGAATAATAAAAATTAGACAAGCAGTTGATCAGATATGGCAAGATTTTTAAGACATAACCTAAAAACAAATAATGTTTTGTATTATAGAATATGAATGATGAGCCACCAGTATACAATCCTCCACATTTGGAAACCTGGATTTATTCCACTATTAAGATTCCTTTTATTCAGCTCAACTGTTCAGACAAAGATTCTCCACAGGAAGAACTGAGTTATTCAACTGTAGGAGGTAAGATACATGATTTCAAATAAGTCACTTCTATGCTATTCTATAATATACCCATGTGAGATATTTTGGAACTGTTGGGAACATATTATCATGATACATATTTTTAAGAAGAAATTTACTCAGATAAGACAACAGAAATAACATAATACATAATGTAGTTTTATTTCTGTTTCATTACCTCATCATTCTGAGGAAATACAAATAATTGATTCACACTTTGGAGATGAGGTGTTGATCCTCCTTCTCTGGCCACCACTCAGGATTTCCAGTATGATGTATTTCAAGGGATTCAAGACCCTGTGACTTTCCAGCTACTTATTGAAGTTACTGATGAATTAGGTGGGAATAAAGCTAGTCAGCTGTCAGCCACTACAACAGTCATAATTCATGTGTTTCCTTGGACCACAATGCAGCCAACTTCAGCCACAAAAACAACTATAAGCACAGTAAGTACTTAGTGATGAAATATAATTCTAACATAGTCTGAATTAGTTATAAACATAAAAAGTGTTTGGGAACTCTCACAGGAGTTAGCGTTATGTTTTGGCAATGAAAGGCATCAAGGAAGCAGTTACTTTAATACATTAGGATTTTCATCATTAAAATAAGAAGTTATTCTAGCTGTTAACCATTAATTTTGAATCAAGGGAAATATAGAAATGTTAATCATTTTATAAAGCTCACTATTATTTAGCTTAAGATTCTAAGTAATTCTGTTGATTCTGATCATAGAATACTTTTCTCTGTTTAACTTAAATTCCTGAAGATTTTGTTATGTACCTAACACTATATTAGGATTACAAAATATTTATGACAAACATGTTTTCTTGAAGAACATAAGTCTCTTTGGAAGACAAGATATATGGTATTATCATGCAAATAATGCAAGCTTTCTGTGTTTGTTTGCCAGCCCCACATCCCCTGGTTTTTTCGTAAACATGCTGTGCTAATGTTTTTTATAGCAACATGTAAAAAGAATTGGCATAGCAGTGCTTATGAAAATACTTCGGAGGGGAGTGCACAGTTGGCAAACAAATGTAGAAGGCGTGCATTATTTGCATAAAAATAGGCAGACTTAGAACAATTTAAATAAGTACTAGACAGTATCAAAGGGCAGTGGAATTGTTATTTGACTTTGAGTTGAAAATAAGACATGTTTTACTCTGGGCTGAGGTATGCACTGAGTTCTCCGTACATACAGGAGGGAAGTGATGGAGTAGTTCTTGAAGAACAGATAATGTTGTTTATGCACAGAGAACAAAAGCTTGGCGGGGATAAGGCATGGAAGTACCCTGAGGAGAATATAATATATTCTGGGGAGTATTGAGAAGGTAGTGAAGCTGGAAACGAAATTTGTGTTAGGGAGAAGAGGAAGCTCATGGTAGACATATAAAGTACTAGAACATGGGAAATCTTGATTGCAAAGATAAGAAGTTTGGATTGTTAATGAAGATAGGGAGTTACAGACAGGTTCACAGCAGAAAAGATAGGCCCGGCAAGCCTGGTAAAGCTATGCCTGTTACCAATTGCCAATCTGACGCAAAGGGTCCTTGTCTTTTTCCGAGTAAGAATACATGCAAAAGACAAAATTTATCTTCAGCAAGCTTTATTTTGCTTAAGTCAAGCAGAAGAAGTCAGGGGGGATCTAGGCCTCTCCAAAAGACTGACTCAAAAAGGGAAGCAAGGCTAGGGCTTATGTGGGTTCGGTGGAGACAATAGAGTAATGAATATTTAGTGGGCTTCTGTCAAGGGATAGGTACGTCTCAGAATGGCAGTGTATGTTAATTAGGTTGCTCCCGCATCCGGAATCTGATATTCAAGATGGAGTCCTCTTGGCAGCCCTTGGCATCACTTATTATGGGATATAGTGCAAGTGCATGTGATCTTCTGCACTACATCGCCATCTTCGAAGGCCTAAGGAAGGTCAAACAGCAGTCACACTCTGTTCCTCTGCACATACGGAGCCTGCAAAGGAGGAGGGGACTATAAAGACACTAAGAAGGAGATAGTAATTCATGGGCTGCCCCAGTCCTATCTCATGTTGACAGGGTGGGTTCCTGTTTACCCACCTTTTAGGTGGTAATCTTTTTAAAAGCTCTTTTGTTCAGCCACCAGTACAGTTAACCCTACCTGTCTCATGCTGATATGGAAATAAAGAGAAATTCAGTGATGTGATGAAATCAATTTGTGTGGAATATACTGTTTGATTTCAGAGAGGTAGAGTTTAAACACCATGCCCTCACTAACATTAATTAAAAACCAAACCCGTTGCCGTCGAGTCTATTCTGACTTACAGTGATCCTACAGAACAGAGTAGAAGTGCCCCATAAGGTTTCCAAGAAGCATCTGGTGGATTTGAACTATCAACCTTTTGGTTAGCAGCCACAGCTCTTAACAACTACACCACCAGGGTTTCCTCACTAACATTTGTATGGTGCTATATACATAACTGAAGTAGCTCAATGAAAGATTTTTTAATTAAAATAGTCTTTTGTTGAAAAAGTTATGGGAAATTTCTACCATTGCCTGGCTTTGTAGTCAAGAAAATTTGCATTAGCTGTGCAGGCTTATATTAATACAAATTCGAATATTCTTATTGATCCAAAGAAGAAAAATCAAACTGTTTTAAAGTGGTGTAGTACTGGTAATTCTCCCAAGGGCCTAGCAGGAAAAAAAAAAAAAAAATTTTTTTTTTTTTTTTTTTGCAGAAGCAAACTAAAATTCTCTCTGTGGGAAGGTAACAGTATACTAGGTATCCAATTATTTCTAACAGGACTTCAAAAACAATGATCACCACAATATTATATATAGTCAGGTACATAAGGAAAAAAGTTACGATAACCAAAAGGCAACAGAAACCATGAAAAAGACACAGAAACTATAGATATTGGAATTACCAAATATAAATAACTTTGTTTATGAAGTTCAAAAGATAAAAACCAAGTTTGAAATTTAGTCAGAGTATTGGCTAAAGTAAAAAGTTACAGAATATTTGAAAATATACTAAATATAATATCTTCATAAATCCAAATGTAACAAGAAACATTAAAAGCAGTCAGAAAAAAAAAAGAGAGACTGATTTCTTTCAAAGAATTGTGAACGTAACAGATGATCTTACAATAGAAATAATGGAAGCCAGCGGATTTGAAATGTTCATGTTGCTGAAGGAAATAATAACCAACTTAGAATTATACACCCCCAAAACATATTTAAAGTATAATTGCCTCATAAATGTATTTTTAGGAAAAAAATAAAATAAAATGAAGGAAATAATAACCAACTTAGAATTATACACCCCCAAAACATATTTAAAGTATAATTGCCTCATAAATGTATTTTTAGGAAAAAATAAATAAATAAAATGAGGTGGGCTCACCACCAGAAGACTTGTACAAAGGGAAATTCATAATATATAGGTAAAAGAAGAAATTGTTGAAAGGGAATAGATAATATTTTGAAATGAATAAATGAAAATGCTATATATTAACACTTGTGAGATAAAGTTAAAATGTACTTGAACCTATATCTTTCCCTCTAAGTACCATTTATCTGCATCCCACACATTTTAATATGTAGCATTTTTGTTATCATTCATTTCAAAATATTTTCTGTTTTCTTATAATTTCTTCTTTTACCTACATATTATTTAAAATTGTATTTTTAAATCTATAGTATCTTTATTTTGACCTCCTTTCATAACTTCTTCAAATGGATGCTTAGTTCATTAATATTAGCATCCATCTGAAGTGAGAAAACAGAAAAAAACTCAAAATAATTCAGAAGAAATTAGTTAATAAAGATAAGCGCTGAAAATAAGGAAATACAAATTAAGCGTACAAAACTAAGGACAATAAACTCAAAAGTTGGTTATTTGAAATGACTAAGAAAGACAATATTACTGTGACTAAACTGATTAGACAAAAGTAAAATTGTGTATTACCAATGTCAGCAATGAAAAGGGAATATCACTGGGTACTGAAACACTTAAAAAAAATAATAAGAAAATATTATAAACAACATTGCCAATGAATTTGATGAAGAAAAATCAAGGTGAGGGGACTTATTCCCTATAGGAAGACATAATATAAAACCGTAGAAATTAAGACAGGTGGTATGGTTGCAAGGAAGATAAATAGACAAGAGAACAGAATAGAGAGTGCCGGTAATGACCCATTTGCATATAGACCATTGGTTTATGTAAAAAATGGTACTGTGGAACGGTGATAAAAGGGTGATATTTTCAATAAATTATTCTGGGCAATCAGTATGCATATAGACAAAAATAAATAAAATAGGACTCATCCTCTACCTTATTCCTTACGTGAAAAATCAAGTCCAGATGAATTATAGATTTAAATGGAAAAATGAGTAACTACACTTTAGAAAGAATGTAAGAGACTACTTTAATTTTAGGATAGGGAAATACTCCTTTTGTAAGACCAAAAAACAAACAAGCATAGTAGGTATAAAGGAAAATTTTGAGAAATTTGGCTTCATTGGAATTAAGAACCAGGTGTGGATAAAAGGATAGGATGTTTAAGATTTGCTTCACAATAATCTGAATAGGAAGATGTAACCCTTTTAAGGAGACTGGTACATATATGGAAACCCTGGTGGCATAGTGATTAAGTGCTATCGCTGCTAACCAAAAGGTTGGCAGTTCAAATCTACCAGGTGCTCCTGAGAAACTTGATGGGGCAGTTCTACTCTGTTCTATAGGGTTGCTATGAGTTAGAATTGACTTGATGGCAATGGGTTTGTCTCCTTGTTTGGCACATATATGTTCCCGCTACATTTTCCATCCCTGGAGGTTTATCGATAGGCATAGGAGCTGCTTTAGTACATTCTGGCATCGTGGCAGGTACTGGTGCAGCTGCCTTAAAAACAAGGAGGTTGATCTGCACCACATTTGAGTGTTGCAAGCCAATCTTATGAGGGGATGCTTCCCGGAGAAGTGATTGTGTGAGTCTTTTCTGTCTTTTGCTTCTGTACAGTGAGATAACTTTCAAGTATGTTCACTCTTTCCTTTGTGTTTTGGGGAAGGTACAGTTACCAGCATTTGGAAATATTCAAGTACTTGAGTTATTTGGGGGCGGGGGGTAAAAACAAGTTGTGATGCATTTCCTGGGCTACGGGACCGATACGCACTGTGTGTGTTGTATGCTTCGTGGAACATGGGGCTGATATGGCTTGCTGGCATTAGTCACCTCCCTGATGACATCTGATACGATGGAATTATGGGAGGAATGGACCACTATGACCAGATGTGCGAAAGGTATGCAATCAGAAGGCGCTTTCACAATTGGTCCATAGATTGTTGTATTTCCTTACTGATTGACCATTGTAAACAGTTTTGTAATGTGGAAATGTAACAAGAGAGGCAAGTGAGACCAACTGTCCCTCAGGATCACTCCCATGAAACAGCTTGCTGTAGCCTAGGAAACCAAAACAGAGGAAGACCCTGTGTTGCTGGGAGAAAGTCTGGAGCCAGCAGGGTGCCAAATGATGTCCAGTTCAGTAAGGACGGAGAGCATCTCCTGGTCAAACAACCAGAAGGTGATGCAGAGAATGCAGCACTCAGAAGAAGCATACTTGAACAATAATTATGTGCAGAAAATGCAAACTGCCTTTATGTGTCACCCAATGTTCCCTAAACTTTCACTCAAACTCAAACTGGTAACAACTATGTGCAGCAAGTGCAATGTTTATTTACCATTTCATGTGTATTTTTGGAAAGATGAGTGAGATACTTCATGGCCCAAGTGTAACCAGGAAGTGTGAGGCACTTACTTCCCGGGGCCTAGGACATATGTACCCCACTGGTGATGTCCTGCGTAGAACATAGGACTGATATAGCCCACTTGCAAATGGCACCTCATTTTTTCAAATAATAAAAACCTACCAACAATGATTCACATTCATTCCATTAGTGAAAAAACATAGCATCACCAAAAAATTCCCCCCCCAAAAAATATATATATAATTCATCCTTTAAAGGGGTAAGAGTGAAGATTAAGTAAAACTGGACATAAATTGACAATTATACACATTATGTCATGGGTATCTGGAGGTTGTTGTACTCTTTTATATACTTTTGTATATGTGTTCCAAGGCTGTAAATCTTTATAGAAGCAGACTGCCACATCTTTCTCCCACAGAGAGGCTCATGGGTTTGAACCACCAACCTTTCAGTTAGCAGCTGAATGCTTGACCATTGCACCACCAAGGCTCTGTTACCCAAAAACCAAACCCACTGCCATCAAGTCGATTCCAACTCATAGCGATCCTATAGGACAGAGTAGAACTGCCCGATAGAGTTTCCAAGGAGAGCCTGGCAGATTCGAACTGCCAACCTCTTGGTTAGCAGCAGTAGCACTTAACCACTACACCACCAGGGTTTCCTGTATATCTGTTAAGTATCACAAAAAAAGTTGCAAAAATATGGAAGGAGAAATAAATATGAAATGCCTATGAAGTTTGTTGTTATTAGTATTTCGTATGGTAAATTGTTCTCCAAATAACCCTCACAAATAAAATGTTCTTAGTTAGTTTGGCACTTCATAAAATTTTGTTGTCTGCCTTTGGAATTTTCAGTCATACGTTTTATATAGTCAAATCCTGCAGTCTATTATTTTAAGCATGCATATTTTCCTGGTCACTCAATAAATTTGTTAGTAACTTCTCCCTCCTACCCATCTCTCTAAGGGTATGTGACCATAGAACTTTCTTTCACGGTCCTGCAAACATTCCCTTTGCAAGTGTAGTAAATATTACCTAAGACAAAGCTATATTGGTGGTGGTGGTGTTGTTGCTATTAGGAGCTGTTGAGTCAATTTCAACTCATAGTGACCCCATGTGACAGAATAAAGCTGCCCCCTGGGATTTTCTAGGGTGTAATCTTTACAAAAGCAGGTCACCACGCCTTTCTCCCATAGTGCTGCTTGGTAATATTGTAAGATGTCCTAATAGCATTTTAAGCAGTTAAAATGTCTTGTTTTTCATTTCTGGCTCAACACGAACCTCATCTCCCTCTACTGAGTCAATCTTCTCTGCTGGATCTTGCTCCTATGGGAGAGATCATTTTAGCCAGTACTACTATGAAGAAAAAAAAATCTATATTACCACATAGATTTCCACTGTCCAAACTCCTGATTAATATAAAATCTAGCAAAGTAGAAGGTATTTTAATAAAGCATAATAGGCAAAATAAACAAATTCTGCAGCAAGATGTGAAAGGATTTTTAAATTTGAAGTTGAGCCTAGTGGTATTCATATACCGCCCTTGGCAAACTACATTAAGTGTGCTGAAAGAGGCAGACCAGTTAATGCCGTCTGGAAATGATTACCAACCTTGGACTCATGAATTTACTCCCAAGGTCTGTGGCAAATGGCCTTAGCTATTCATAAACTGTATCAGCTTTTATATTTGTATGTGTACTTATATAATATACACATCCCTATAGGGAATAGATGTGCCTCTCTTTGCCAAAAGTATTACCGAACCAGAAGTAACCTTAGAAATTTTATAGTTCAACTTGTCCATTGTGCAAGAAGGAAAAGTAACACCCTAACAGGTTATAACTTCTGTTTGCTTGAGAGTGAGTAAATGGACACATTAACACACCTACACATTTTAAGATAGTTTTTGAATAGCCATTATTTATAATTTTTTAGTAAATGTAAAATTAAGTAGCTTTAATTTTATGTATGTTGTTGTTCGTTGCTATCAAGTCGTTTCTGACTCAGAACAAAATGTTGCTTGGTCCTGCACTATCTTCATGATGGTTGATACACTTTTATCCATTGTTGTCAGTCTATCTCATTGAAGGTTTACCTCATTTTCACTGACTCTTTATATTACCAGTTATTTTTATTTTAATATATTACAAAATTTTCCATAAAGAGCACCTATGTCTCTGTTGATCTATTTACCTGTATAGCCAGACATTGCGCTAGCTCTTTGAACACAAAGTTCAATAAACTGGAGTAAAATCTTCCAGCTGTTAAGTAATAGAATATCCAACTGGAAATGGCTTAAATAATAAAAGCTGATGTTCAAAAAAGTGGTAGAATATTAAACCAAAAAATTTGAAGATCTTCAAACACCATCCTAAGGAAGATGAATTTTATCTTCCAATCAGAGAGGATACAAGGAGAGTTTACAAGAAAGGGGTGACAGGATCAGATCTGTCTGTAAATGTGGGTGGTTTTAGAATGATTTTTAAATGATTTAGAATGTGTGGAGAAAACATGAAGGAAGACTGGTGGATGGAGAAACCAGTGGTTGAGAAATCAATCATGAACCTCTTGGAATAATCCAGATAAATGAGTTAAGCCCTAAAATAAGGCAGTGGTACTTTATGTGGAGATGAAATACTAAATTTAAAACATACATAAGAATTAGAATCCTTCATCTTTTTTGTTTGAACTTGGTGTGTTACAATATGTACCTTTATAATATATCATGGGAGAGAGAATTCCTCTTAGGATTCAGCCATTGTTATTGCAGACTGTAGGTTTTTCTTTTTATTTTTTAATTACAAGAGATATTTCCATCTAAAATGTTAAATTAGATATGAAAACTTATAAACATTCTAAGTGGTTAGAGCATACTGCCAGAATTTTATCAGCTTCTAAAATATAACTATAAAAGTCCATTACAAAAATAGAACATTCTGAATGCCAGATTGCTAACTATGTGTGTTTGTTTTAGAAAAATAAAGGCCTGAGGATTAAAAGCTAAAACTAATACAAAATTAATTCAATTCACATTAAAATATTATAGGAGACATCTTCACCATGAAATTTACTATAAATGTAGACTATTTTTTAACAAAAATTTCTTCTAGGATCTTGAAAATAAAACAAAAAGGATAGGGTGTCCATAAGTTATAATCCACTGAAGGCATTCTAGAAAGACCTCTGCATCTTTTATGATGCCATTGCCATTGAGTCAATTCCAACTCATAGTGACCCTACAGGACAGAGTAGAACTGCCCCACGGGGTTTCCAAGGAGCACCTGGTGAATGCAAACTGCCAACCCTTTGGTCAGCAGCCTAGCACTTAACCACTACACCACCAGGGTTTCCATGCCAAGTACGGTACTTGATAAACCTAAAGATCAATGCTATATAAGAAAGGTATGTGAAAGTTCTGAACTGAGGGGAGAGAGAGAGTTTGTGAACTTTTGCAGGCTCTAAGCAAAGCTATGGCCGCTCTTTAGAACAATGCACACATGTTCACACAATTTTATATTCCATTTCAGAGATTCTTAAAACCTATCCATGGAACTCAGATTAAGAAACTATGATTAAGAACAAGGGTTTATCACCACTTTTGAATTTGTAAAAATGGATTGAATTGTCTCCCCCCAAAATAAAAAACAAAACAAAACCCGGTGCCGTTGGGTCGATTCCGACTCATAGCGACCCTGTAGGACAGAGTAGATAGAACTGCCCCATAGACTTTCCGAGGAGTGCTTGGCGGTTGCCATCTGCCGACCCTTTGGTTAGCAGCCGTAGCACTTAACAACTACGCCACCAGGGCTTCCCCCCACAAAATATGTGTGGTAAATCTTAACCCCTATACCGGTGGTAATCCTATCTGGCAATGGGTTTTCTTTATTATGTCAATGAGGCACTATTTGCGTAAGATGTGTCTTAAATCAATCTCTTGAGCAGATTGAGCAAGCAATCAAAAAAGCATATATGGGGAAAGATTGACGAGATCTCCAAGGAACCAAGAAACAGAAGCTGAGAAGAGCCAAGGACTTTCCTCCAGAGAAGACAGAAAGAAAGCTTTCCCAGAGAGCTGACACCCTGAATTTGGACTTCTAGCCGCCTAAACTGTGAGAAAATAAATTTTTGTTTGTTAAAGCCACCCACTTGTGGTATTTCTATTATAGTAGAACTAGATAACTAAGACGGTTTCCATAAACAAAACATATTTTTTAATATAAGTAAACAAAGCAAGATAAGCATCTAAGAAAAAGCTGTAGAGAAAACTTCACATAATATGTTTCTTCAACATATTAACACTTGGCATGCTTTTATAGACATTAGAATAAGTAATATAGTACCTGAAGCTTAGAAAAAGAAATAGTTAAGAAGAAATACTTTTATCTTAAATGAAAAAGAGTCAAATAAGCTAATAATAAATAAGCCCAACATTGGGCTAAGTAAAATAAACAGAACTGCTATACACTGTCTCCTGATTAACCTTGATCTTTGAACCCGTGCATGCTGGTCTGAGGTCTCTCTCAGGGCAGGTAGAGAAGAAGAAAGCAACTCAGTCATGTTTCGTGAACTGAATTAAACCTTTCCTATTTAAATCCAGATTTGCTAAAGAGACAATGAGGTAACTGGCTAGACACCATTTCCTGCAACTAACATAATCCCCAAAGAATTATGAATCAAAATTTCTGAAACTATCTCTATATAGTAAATTAAGCTGACAATTAAAAATAGTTCAGAATTAATGTCTATTCTGACAATATGGAACATAGCAGAAATTTTAAATTATCCTGATTTCTAACTATGTTTTAAACTCTGATTTCAAGATAAACGGTGCATGGATAAGAGTAGAAAAGAGAAAGGCTATAAAGAACTCTGTCCAATCCTTTTATCAATGTATTCTGGTAACCCATCCATACATCATGAGGTATTTCAGTATAGTGAAAAAAATTTTAAGCCATCAATAAATGAAAAAAAAAAAAACAACCAAAAACCAAACCTCTTGCCATCAAGTCACTTGGCTAGCAGCCATAGCCCTTAACCACTATACCACCAGGGTTTCCAACCTATCAATGAAGAAGTGAGAAAAAGCATTAGATTCATTCAGTGACAAAACTGGAATTGTTCAGTGCCTTTCACTTAATCTGAATTTTTCTAAGGATATGATGACTACTTTGAGAAACTACATATTTCTCCACAATTGTGCTGACTACACAGGCCCATTACTTTTGCAAAGCTGATTTTGGCATGTCAAAGACAAATGTTTTACCTGCATATAACTCACAAGATAATTTGCAACCAAATATTCTTTGATCTTTGTTTTTAGCTTAAAATTTGGAACAGTGATATGCCAGAGCTGGCCTTCTCCAGCTCGTGAGAATAAATTGCTAAACATTCAGGAATTTTTTTGCAAGCTGGTTGTTAAGCCTTTGGTAGCTTGAAATCGGCATGGTGGAAATTTTTACACCACAGAAATTGGCATACGCTACTGTTATGGATTGAATTGTGTTCCCCCAAAATGTGTGTCAATTCGACTAGGCCATGATTACCAGTAGGAATCAAAGTACAGAATTACATTGTATCTTGAGCCAGTCTCTTTTGAGATACAAAAGAGAAAATTGAGCAGACAGGAGTGGGACCTCATTACCACCATGCAAGAAGAACCGGGAGCAGAGCATGTCTTTTAGACTTGGAGTCCCAGCTCTGCAAAGCAATTAGGGAAAAATTGATGACAAGGGCCTTCCTCCAGAGCCAACAGGGAGAGAAAGCCTCCTCCTGGAGCTGGCACCCTGAATTTGTACTTCTAGCCTCCTAGACTGTGAGAGAATAAATTTCTCATTGTTAAAGCCGTCCACTTGTGGTATTTCTGTTATAGCAGCGCTGGATAACTATGACTGCTACCTATCAGGTTTTTTTTTTCCCCTTTGCATAGGAGTCAGTTTACTAGGACACTTCTGGACCTGTCCATCTTAAAAAAAAACCCTCTTATTCTTTAGTAAATTTAAGAAGGTAAAAGAAATTCATTGTGAGTGGGAAGAAGATTTAAGGAACATTAGCAAATGCTTGTGTATATAAGCAAAAGTTAAGCTTCTAAAAAAGAAAGGAGTGTCATGGGCTGAATTATGTCCCCCAGAAAAATGTGTCTATTATCTTGGTTAGGCCATGAATCCCAGTATTGTGTGGTTGTCCTCCATTTTGTGTCCGTAATTTTATGTCGAGAGGATTAAGGTGGGATTGTAACACCACGCTTACTCAGGTCCTTCCCTGATCCAATGTAAGGGAGTTTCCCTGGGGCGTGGCCTGGACCACCTTTTATCTTTCAAGAGATAAAAGGAAAGGGAAGCAAGCAGAGAGTTGGGGAACTTATACCACCAAGAAAGCAGCACCAGGAATAGAACGTGTCCTTTGGATACAAGGTCCCTGAGCCTGAGAAGCTCCTCAATCAGGGGAAGCCTTCTTCCAGAGCCCACAGAGAGAGAAAGCCTTTCCCTGGAGCCGACGCCCTGAATTTGGACTTGTAACCTACTAGACTGTGAGGAATTAAATTTCTCTTTGTTAAAGCCATCCACTTATGGTATTTCTGTTATGGCAGCACTAGATGATTAAGACAAAGAGTATTTATTTTACTTTCTAACCCCTACTTTTCCAAGAATATTACTGGGCATTTCTGAGGACCTGAGTCTAACTTTTATTGATGTATCAATTCAAAATTACAGCAGAAATTAGAGAAATATATGGCTTGCTATAAACTGTGTTTCAACATCCACTCTGCCAAGTCTGACTGAAAGTGGTGCTCACAGTGGTATTTCCATGATCACGCAACAATTCTAACTCCTGAAATAATTTTCTCTTGTTCTTTGTCTTTGCCTTCTGGGAAGACTGAAATAGCAATATAGCAGTAGTGGTGATAGTGGTGACTGATTGGTTTCCTACTGAATGCTATAAAGCTTGCATAAGGTATGTTTATTCCTCATACTAACCCTAGTAACTAGGCAATATTACCCCAAACAGAAAATAACTTTCCCAAATTAAGTCGCAGTCATAATTTCAGCTCAGTTCAGCCTGTTTCTAGAGGCTATGTTTGTGCCATTATTTTATTATCTCTGTATTTCCTAAACTTCATCCATTCCTTTTTTTTAAAAAAATAATTTTTATTGTGGGTTGAGACCGATTGATGCATCTTAGATGGCCGCTTGTTAGCATTAAAGACCCCAGACACCACACTTCAAAGTGGGATGCAGAATGTTTTCATAGTAGACTTATTTTGCCAATTGACTTAGAAGTCCCCTTAAGCCATAGTCCCCAAACCCCGGCCCTTGCTCCGCTGACCTTCGAAGCATTCAGTTTATCCCAGAAGCTTCTTTGCTTTTGGTCCAGTGCAGTTGAGCTGACCTTCCGTGTATTGAGTATTGTCCTTCCCTTCACCTAAAATAGTTCTTATCTACTAACTAATCAGTAAATAACCCTCTCCCACCCTCCCTCCCTCCCTCTCTCGTAACCACAAAAGTATGTGTTCTTCTCAGTTTATACTATTTCTCAAGGTCTTATAATAGTGGTCTTATACAATATTTGTCCTTTTGCATCTGACTAATTTCACTCAGCATAATGCCTGCCTTCCAGGTTTCTCCATGTTATGAAATGTTTCACAGATTCATCACTGTTCTTTATTGATGTATAGTATTCCATTGTGTGGATATGCCATAATTTATTTAATCATTCATCCATTGATGGACACCTTGGTTGCTTCCAGCTTTTTGCTATTGTAAACAGTGCTGCAATAAACATGGGTGTTCATATATCTGTTTGTGTAAAGGCTCTTATTTCTCTAGGGTATATTCCGAGGAGTGGGATTTCTTGGTTGTATGGTAGTTCTGTTTCTAACTTTTTAAGAAAACTCCAGATAGATTTCCGGAGTGGTTGTACCATTTTACATTCCCACCAGCAGTGTATAAGAGTTCCAATCTCTTCGTAGCCTCTCCAACATTTATTATTTTGTGTTTTTTGGATTAATGCCAGCCTTGTTGGAGTGAGATGGAATCTCATCGTAGTTTTAATTTGCATTTCTCTAATGGCTAATGATCGAGAGCATTTTCTCATGTATCTGTTAGCTGTCTGAATATCTTCTTTAGTGAACTGTGTTCATATCTTTTGCCCACTTCTTGATTGGATTGTTTGCCTTTTTGTGGTTGAGTTTTAACAGAATCATATAGATTTTAGAGATCAGGCGCTGGTTGGAGATGTCATAGCTGAAAATTCTTTCCCAGTCTGTAGGTGGTCTTTTTACTCTTTTGGTGAAGTCTTTAGATGAGCATAGGTGTTTGATTTTTTGGAGCTCCCAGTTATCTGGTTTCTCTTCGTCATTTTTGGTAATGTTTTGTATTCTGTTTATGCCTTGTATTAGGACTCCTAACGTTGTCCCTGTTTTTTCTTCCATGATCTTTATCGTTTTAGTCTTTATGTTTAGGTCTTTGATCCACTTGGAGTTAGTTTTTGTGCATGGTGTGAGGCATGGGTCCTGTTTCATTTTTTTGTAAATGGATAACCAGTTATGCCAGCACCATTTGTTAAAAAGACTATCTTTTCCCCAATGAACTGACACTGGGCCTTTGTCAAATATCAGCTGCTCATATGTGGATGGATTTATATCTGGGTTCTCATTTCTGTTCCATTGGTCTATGTGTCTGTTGTTGTACCAGTACCAGGCTGTTTTGACTACTGTGGCTGTATAATAGGTTCTAAAATCAGGTAGAGTGAGGCCTCCCACTTTCTTCTTCTTTTTCAGTAATGCTTTACTTCTCCAGGGATTCTTTCCCTTCCATATGAAGTTGGTGATTTGTTTCTCCATCACATTAAAAAATGTTATTGGAATTTGGATCGGAAGTGCTTTGTATATATAGATGGCTTTTGGTAGAATAGACATTTTTACAATGTTAAGTCTTCCTATCCATGAGCAAGGTATGTTTTTCCACTTATGTAGGTTCTTTTTAGTTTCTTGCACTAGTACTTTGTAGTTTTCTTTGTATAGGTCTTTTACATCTTTGGTAAGATTTATTCCTAAGTATTTTATCTTCTTGGGGGCTACTGTGAATGGTATTGATTTGGTGATTTCCTCTTCGATGTTCTTTTTGTTGATGTAGAGAAATCCAAGTGATTTTTGTATGTTTATCTTATAACCTGAGACTCTGCCAAACTCTTCTATTAGTTTCAGTAGTTTTCTGGAGGATTCCTTAGGGTTTTCTATGTATAAGATCATGTCATCTGCAAATAGAGATAATTTTACTTCTTCCTTGCCAATCCGGATGCCCTGTATTTCTTTGTCTAGCCTAATTGCTCTGGCTAGGCCCTGTAGCACAATGTTGAATAAGAGCGGTGATAAAGGGCATCCTTGTCTGGTTCCCATTCTCAAGGGAAATGCTTTCAGGCTCTCTCCATTTAGAGTGATGTTGGCTGTTGGCTTTGTATAGATGCCCTTTATTATGTTGAGGAATTTTCCTTCAATTCCTATTTTGCTGAGAGTTTTTATCATGAATGGGTGTTGGACTTTGTCAAATGCCTTTTCTGCATCTATTGATAAGATCATGTGGTTTTTGTCTTTTGTTTTATTTATATGGTGGATTACGTTGGTGGTTTTTCTAATATTAAACCAGCCTTGCATACCTGGTATAAATCTCACTTGGTCATGGTGGATTATTTTTTTGATATGTTGTTGAATTCTATTGGCTAGAATTTTGTTGAGGATTTTTACATCTATGTTCATGAGGGATATAGGTCTGTAATTTTTTTTTTTGGTGTCTTTACCTGATTTTGGTATCAGGGATATGGTGGCTTCATAGAATGAGTTAGGTAGTGTTCCATCATTTTCTATGCTTTGAAATACCTTTAGTAGTAGTGGTGTTAACTCTTCTCGGACAGTTTGGTAGAACTCTGCGGTGGAGCCATCCAGGCCAGGGGTTTTTTTTGTTGGGAGTTTTTTGATTACCTTTTCAATCTCTTTTTTTTGTTGTTGTTATGGGTCTATTTAGTTGTTCTACTTCTGATTGTGTTAGTTTAGGTAGGTAGTGTTTTTCTAGGAATTCATTCATTTCTTCTAGGTTTGCAAATTTGTTAGAGTACAATTTTTCGTAATAATCTGATATGATTCTTTTAATTTCAGTTGGGTCTGTTGTGATATGGCCCATCTCGTTTCTTATTGGGGTTATTTGTTTCCTTTCCTGTGTTTCTTTAGTCAGTCTGGCCAATGGTTTATCAATTTTGTTAATTTTTTTCAAAAATCAGCTTTTGGCTTTGTTAATTCTTTCAATTGTTTTTCTGTTCTCTAATTCATTTAGTTCAGCTCTAATTTTTATTATTTGTTTTCTTCTGGTGCCTGATGGATTCTTTTGTTGCTCGCTTTCTATTTGTTCAAGTTGTAGGGACAGTTCTCTGATTTTGGCCCTTTCTTCTTTATTTATGTGTGCATTTATCGATATAAATTGGCCTCTGAGCACTGCTTTTGCTGTGTCCCAGAGGTTTTGATAGGAAGTGTTATCATTCTCGTTGCATTCTATGACTTTCTTTATTCCCTCCTTTATGTCTTCTATAATCCAGTCTTTTTTGAGCAGGGGATTGTTCAGTTTCCAACTATTTGATTTCTTTTCCCTGATTTTTCTGTTACTGATTTCCACTTTCATGGCCTTGTGGTCTGAGAAGATGATTTGTAGTATTTCGATGTCCTGGATTCTGCAGAGGTTTGTTTTATGACCTAATATGTGGTCTATTCTAGAGAATATTCCATGTGCACTAGAAAAAAATGTATACTTTGCAGCTGTCGGGTGGAGTGTTCTGTATAAGTCTATGAGGTCAAGTTGGTTGATAGTAGCAATTAGGTCTTCCGTGTCTCTATTGAGCTTCTTACTGGATGTCCTATCTTTCACCGAAAGTGGTGTGTTGAAGTCTCCTACTATAATTGTGGAGGTGTCTATCTCACTTTTCAGTTCTGTTAAAGTTTGTTTTATGTGTCTTGCAGCCCTGTCATTGGGTGCATAAATATTTAATATGGTTATATCTTCTTGGTGTGTTGTCCCTTTAATCATTATGTAGTATCCTTCTTTATCCTTTGTGGTGAATTTAATTTTAAAGTCTGTTTTGTCAGAAGTTAATATTGCTACTCCTGCTCTTTTTTGATTGTTGTTTGCTTGATATATTTTTTCCATCCTTTGAGTTTTAGTTTGTTTATGTCTGTAAGTCTAAGGTGTGTCTCTTGTAGGCAGCATATAGACGGATCGTGTTTCTTTATCCAGTCTGAGACTCTCTGTCCCTTTTTTGGTGCATTTAGTCCATTTACATTCAGCATAATTATAGATAAGTATGGGTTTAGTGCTGTCATTTTGATGCCTTTTTGTGTGTGTTGTTGACAATTTCATTTTTCCACTTACTTTTTTGTGTTGAGATATTTTTCTTTGTAAATTGTGTGTTCCTCATTTTCATAGTACTTGAATTTGCTTGCTGAGTCATTATGTTTTTCTTGGTTTTTATTTTGAGTTATGGAACTGTTATACCTCTTTGTGGTTACCTTAATATTCATCCCTATTTTACTAAGTAAAAACCTAACTTGTATTGTCCTATATCGCCTTGTTTTCCTTTTCATATGGCAGTTCTATGCCACCTGTATTTAGTCCCTCTTTTTAATTATTGTGATCTTTTACAGATTGACTTCAATGATTCCCTGTTTTCAGCATTTTTTTCTTTTTAAAATTAATCTTAATTTGTTTTTGTGATTTTCCTACTTGAGTTGATATCAGGATGTTCTGTTCTGTGACGTTGTGTTGTGCTGGTATCTGATATTAATGATTTTCTGACCAAACAATTTCCTTTAGTATTTCTTGTAGCTTTGGTTTTGGTTTGGTTTTTGCAAATTCTCTAAGCTTGTGTTTATCTGTAAAAGTTTTAATGTCACCTTCATATTTGAGAGAGAGTTTTGCTGGATATATGATCCTTGGCTGGCAGCTTTTCTCCTTCAGTGCTCTATATATGTCATCCCATTGCCTTCTTGACTGCATGGTTTCTGCTGAGTAGTCTGAACTTATTCTTTTTGGTTCTCCTTTGTAGGAGAACTTTCTTTTATCCCTGGCTTCTTTTAAAATTTTCTCTTTATCTTTGGTTTTGGCAAGTTTGATGATAATATGTGTTGGTGTTTTTCTTTTTGGATCAATCTTAAATGGGGTTTGATGAGCATCTTGGATAGATATCCTTTAGTCTTTCATGATGTCAGGGAAGTTTTCTGCCAACAGATCTTCAACTATTCTCTCTGTATTTTCTGTTATCCCTCCCTGTTCTGGGACTCCAATCACACGCAAGTTATTCTTCTTGATAGAGTCCCACATGATTCTTAGTGTTTTCTTCATTTTTTTTAATTCTTTTATATGATTTTTTTTTCAGCTATATTGGTGTCAATTCCCTGGTCCTCCAGATCTCCCACTCTGCATTCCAATTGCTCGATTCTGCTCCTCTGACTTCTATTGAGTTGTCTAATTCTGTAATTTTACTGTTAATCTTTTGGATTTCTGAATGCTGTCTCTCTATGGATTCTTGCAGCTTATTAATTTTTCCTCTATGTTCTTGAATAATCTTTTTGATTTCTTCAACTGCTTTGTCAGTGTGTTCCTTGGCTTTTTCTGTAGATTGCCTTATTTCATTTATGAGGTCATCCCTGATGTCTTGAAGCATTCTGTAAATTAGTTTTTTTATATTGAGCATCTGGCAATTCCAGAATTGTAACTTCATTTGGGGAAGATTTTGATTCTTTAATTTGGGGAGTTGTAGAAGCAATCACGGTCTGCTTCTTTATGTGGTTTAATATTGACTGCTGTCTCCAAGCCATCTATAAGATATTGTAATGATTTATTTTGTATTTGCTCACTGAGTCTTGTTCTGTTTTCTTTCACTATACGTAGATGGCCTACTAGATTGCACTGTCTTGATTGCTGTAGCCCTTGAATCACTTATGTCCTACTACCAGCTGGTTTGGGCTGTTACCAGATATATAAGCCTAAGAGTCCATTCACTATTCTTAAGTAGTATCTGATTTTGGGTCACCAAGGGTGTGGTGCAGACTGTCACCTATCCACCTAGAGGAGTAGTGGTGATAGTTGTGTGCACCAGATTCCAGTAGCAGTTTAGGGGTTCACACTCCAGGGGGGGCAGGATGCTGACAGGCTTCCCCCAAGTGCCAGTGAGGTAGGTGTGTCTCTATTCCTATAGCACTTTGGTGGGTGGGCTCTGCAGCTGTACCTTAGGCCCCCAATGCATATACCTCTACAGGTTGGTAGGTGTCACCATCCTCAGACTCCTAAGGCAGGAGGCTAGGTGGTCTGGGGGGAGCTTCAGCCCTCAGTTCCCCGTTGTGGTCAGTGAGGGCTCTGTTTAATACGCAGAGATATCAGACCCAGGAAACTTGTCTTTCGGGTAATCTGCTAAAACAATTACAGTCAGATCCCTATCAGAATTGCCTTTGCATAATAATAGCCACCTCGTTCCCTGTAGGAATGAAAGCCCAAGACTTTGGGTCTCATATGCTTGGCTGGAGCTGGTTCTGTATTTTTAGTCCAATTTTGGGAAGTCAGGGAAGGATTTTTGGTCCCTGGGTTTTTTGTAGCTGCTTCTCTCTGGCCAGGAGAATGGGTTAGGAAAAGACCAAAAAACAAAAACAAAAAAACCTGCAGAGTGCTTCACTCTCTGGCTCAGGAAATTCCAATGTTAATGAAGCTGCCTGGGAAGGGGAGGGGAGGGATCAGATAGATAGGAGAGCGTAGCACCCCGGAATACAGACAAAGTTAACTATCTTGCTTGGTGATGACTGTTTTATCTGAGATTCCCGAGGTGTGTGTAGGCTGTGTGCGTTGGCTGGGTCAAGACTGCCCCGGAGGGTCAGTTCTGCATCCTGTGCTTGTGCTGTCTCAGAAGCCGTGGTCAGTTCCTCCGCTCCCAGCCCAAAGCCCAGCACCAAGGTTCCCTGGCTAGGACGCCTCACTCCAGGCTCCAAAACCAGTCGCTGCCTCCTGGTGACTTCTCCTCTTGTCAGCCACGTCACTGCACTACCTGTGTGCACTGGCTGGGCTTCCCCCAAGGTCATTTCTGGGGGCTAGGGCTGCATCCCCTGTTTGCGCTATCTCAGGATGCCGTGCTCAGCTCCTCTGCGCCCAGTCCAAAGCCCGGCGCCAAGGTGTTCTGACTGGGACGCTGGCTCCAGGCTCTGAAAACAGTCATTGCTTCCCCATGGTGCTCGTTCTCAGTCTCTGTCACTCAGGTCAACTCTTTAGATCTGTGTTTGATGGTCAGGGTTTGTAGATTGTCATGTATGTGATCGATTCACTTGTTTTTCCAAGTCTTTGTTGCAAGAGAGATCCGAGGTAGCTTCTACTTAGACAGCCATCTTGGCCCTGCCTCCATCCATTCCTTTTAAAGGAGAAAAAATTTTTGCAGATAATCAGCAGTAATTTAAATTATTTTTGTAAGAGGGATAGAATAAAAATGTATTAAATTATAACTTTTTAAATGTAATAGCAGGATTATAACAAGTCTTTCTCTTGTCTCAAATTATTTCTAAGAATAAGTCAATAAAGAAGTACAGGCAGACCCCAGGTTAAGAACATCCAACCTATGGACAACTCATACTTAAGAAGGGACTGCCATAAAGCCTATTATATTAAAAATTTGAGTTAAAACATACCCCCAAAAAACATACAGTAGTTCATAATAACGAATACACGCACTGCTTTTTGGTGCTCCTGAAAACATTGCACAGTTTGGCGGTGTCTCATAAATGTTTTATATGAATAGCAAACCAAGCCAAACCTGTTGCCCTTGAGCCAATTCCAAATCATAGCGACCCTGTAGGACAGAGTAGAACTGCCCCACAGGGTTTCCAAGGAGCACCTGGTGGATTCGAACTGCCGACCTTTTGGTTAGCAACCATAGCTCTTAACCACTACTCCACCAGGGTTTCCTTTATATGAATAAAAATATGAATAAAAAATATTTTATATGAATAGAAAGGTAAAATATAAACTATATACTGAAATGAATTTTTGACTACTGGACACTAAATAAGAAGCATATGTACATGTTCTGACTTACCTACAAATTCGATTTAAAGACAGACTTAGGAACGGATCACATTCATAACCCAGGAAATGATGTATTGATGTAACGGGTCAATGACGATGAATATACTTTTGTGGAAGGCTAGAAGTTGGGGAAGGTGTGAGGAAACACATAATAGAAAACCAAAAAAAAAAAAAACCAAACCCCTTGCCATTAAGTAGATTCCGACTCATAGTGACACTATAGGACAGAGTACAACAGTCCCACAGGGTTTCCAAGTAGCACCTGGTAGATTTGAACTGCCAGCCTTTTGGTTAACAGCCATAGCATCTAACCACTATGCCATCAGGGTTTCCTTGCCCATTTTTATCAGTTTTACCAGAGCATGCAGACCAGATGTATCATAAATACAATGTATGCACTTAACCCTGTGTGAAACAGCAATAAAAGTGTCCTTGGATCTATGGGGAAAAATGGAAGTCTGTGCTGCATATTTTGAGTGATTTTGCTGTTCAATTTCTCTCTATAAACAACATTTTTCTTCTTAAGTCGAAGACATGGTGACCAAGTGGCTAAGTCACTAATCTCTTTTTTCTTCAGGTGTGGTTTGGGAGTAAAGTCTCTTGGTACCTCAAAACATTTCACTTGCTGCTATGTTGAGAAGTGACATAAGTTATGCAACTCATTGAATGTTTGTTTCCGTGTATTTTTTGTGTCACATTCATACACTCTATACAAGACTAAATCCATGAATCATAGTAGAAACCATATTTCGTATTCATTTATTTCTTGGTTTTTGTGTCCTTCAGACTCACAGCAGGAATTAGATATAGACTAATTAAAAAGAGTTATGGAAGGAGCTACTTGAAAAGGTGTGGGCAAAGTTAAGGGAAACAAAAATGCCTCTGCCTCCTATTTTATATGCAGATTACATCCTGGATAATTGTTATATAATTCGCTTTTTTGATTCTACTTGACTACTCTATTACCTTAGGGTATACACAGTTAAGATTTTTTTGGCTACTGAACAGAGAGCTAGAGTTTATTTCTCAGTAAAATGCTATCTGTCTTAATTAAAAAGAAAAATTATTTATATTAGTCTCTTGATGTGTGGGTGACAGGCTTGAGGAAATTATTCCTTTATAAATAAACATTCCTCCCAGTAAATAATAAGAATGGTTTGATTACATACACTGCATTTCCTATGTAGAAGTTCTCAAAAATGTGGGACATTCTCCAGTTTAAGATACTTATGACTGTCTGCTATTTATGAGTTTCCATATGCTGGAAGAACATTGAACCCAAATGAAAAAAAAAAAAAAGCCTAGAAAAATACAAGTTTAAAACAAAGCCCATCTTTGTGATGAAGTTTCTAAATTTTTATCACATAATTTGTCACATAATTGCATACTTATGTGCTCTGAGATTATATAGAATACTAGTTAATTTTAAGATAAAATATAACTTTATTACTTGTTATTAATATAGTTGATTTATTAAAATGTTATTTATAAACTAGAAACCAAGAGTGTATTTAACATTTTTCAAAATGTAAAGGGGGTCACATGGCGTTTAAGTATAATTATATGAATAATCCAACTGAAACAGATAACTGAGTAAAAAAATTAATTTTTTTTAAAGATTTTAGGTCATTTTGTTTTGCATTGCTAAATCATAGCTTCTTGCTAATGGCTGTGTCTTTCATTCTAGGAAAATGATAGAGTAATTAACTACTTTAAACTCCTGTCTTTATATTTTTAAGGAATTTTTTTTTATTTTATGACCACTTATTCTCATTTTATAACATATATTAATTGAATTAGCTGTAGGATATGAGAATTAATAAGTTCTTGGAAATAATATCATAGTAAAAAATCAAAAGACTTCACTATTTCTGTAGTGGAAACCGTGGTGGCGTAGTGGTTAAGAGCTACAGCTGCTTATCAAAAGGTCAGCAGTTCAAATCCACCAGGCACTCCGTGGAAACTATGGGGCAGTTCTACTCTGTCCTGTAAGGTCGCTATGAGTTGGAATCGACCTCAACGGCAACAGGTTTTTTGTTTGTTCTGTAGTAGCCAATGCTCAAAAAACACTTTGGCAACATTAATTTTTAACACCTTCACCATACTCATTCACACATAATATTACCAGGGCTTCTAACCAAGGGAAGTAGAGTGTTCAAACAAAAGTTTGAAAGAAATGATATCAATGAAATTTCATGTAGACTCAGTCAAAACATTTTTTACATAGACCTTAATCAAGCTTAAGGACCAGATAGAGCAACGGGAAGAACGTAGCCTTGATAATAAGAGAGAATTAGGTTTGAATCCCAGTCTTTCACTGAATAGCTCTAGGAATCTGGGCCGAATTATTTACCACCTCAGAGCCTTAGTTTCTGACTTATCAACAGGGATTATAAAAGCTACTTTAGAAGACTGTTCTAGTGCAGTGCCCAAACATGGGAAGTGATTAATAAATGGAGGCTATTATTATTATTTTGTAAATGTTTATTAATTGATTGAAAACACAGATTGTTAAAAATGGTAGGCAGAAGTGACCGCTGATATGGTTTCCAAACCTCTAGTTCTCACCTGCTGTTCTGAGTAAGGGAAAAAAGGGGGAGGATTTTCATGCTTTAAAAACATTACCAAAAAACCCATTGCTGGCAAGTTGATTCTGACCCATAGCGACCCTACAGGACAGAGTAAAACTGTCCTGTAGGGTTTCCAAGGAGCAGCTGGTTGAATTTGAACTGCTGACCTTTTGATTAACAGACAAGCTCTTAACCACTATGCCACCAGGGATCCTATGTTTTATAAAAAATATTTTAAAATATTTATTAATTTTTAGAGCATTTTTCTGGGCAAATGGGAAAAAAAAAACAGTATTTCTACTTGAATTAACAGTGTTTTACCGCTAAAAATCACTTAAAATTTCCTATAGAAATCTTTTCTATATGTTTGTTTTGAAGTATTTGAGACACAGCATGAGAAGCAGCCATTTACAAACTTGAATGAGAATTTCTTATTGGCAAACTTTTTTTTTTTAATCTTTTACAATAGTAGTTAAATGAAATAATTTGTAAGTCTGCATAAATACTATAAATTGTATTCTGCTGGATTATAGCCTTATACATCTGTCGTGACTCTAATACCCACTGGTGAAAGATTTCATGACAGGGAAGAATATTATTATTGTCTTTTCTGTAAAATATAACAAGTTAAGTAATTAAGGTTATGAATCAAACCAAATTAATTGCACACAGCTGTAAGAAGCTTAGTGCATGACCAAATAACAGATGTGAAATTCTTTTTTTTCCGCTGGTCATTTACCTAATGCTGAGATAAATGTTTGATGACATACATAGTCCAGTGTACTGTCAATCCTTGGCCATTTATTTCATCACTCCTTCTGTTCATGAGACAAAGGAGCGAGTGATCAATTGTCCACCTAGGGAAGTGTCTTTATGTTTTCTGCTTAAGCAAGCCTATAAGCAATAGGAAAAATTTTCAACATACGTTAAAACTAAATATAAAAAAAAATTAGTATAATAGTATTTACGTGATCTAGAATCATTTTCAGAAACTTTGTTCTTGTTAGGCGTTATTGAGTCAGTTCCAATTCATAGT
Source organism: Elephas maximus indicus (assembly GCF_024166365.1). Lineage (NCBI taxonomy): Eukaryota > Metazoa > Chordata > Mammalia > Proboscidea > Elephantidae > Elephas > Elephas maximus. The sequence goes on along the minus strand of NC_064826.1, from coordinate 51,324,025 downwards.
GACCCTATGTACAGCTGCCCTGTCCTGCGCCATCCTCACAGTCATTCAATCATTGCTATGTTTGAACCCATTGTTGCAGCCACTATGTAAATCCATCTCATTGAGTGCCTCCCTCTTTTTCACTGACCCTGTACCTTACCAAGCATAATGTCCTTCTCTAGGGACTGGCCCTCCTGATAACATGTCCAAAGTATGTGAGACAAAGTCTTATCATTCTTGCTTCTACAGAGCACTCTCACTGTACTTCTTCCATGACAGACTTGTTTGTTCTTCTGGCAGTCTGTGGTATATTCAATATTCCTTGTCAACACCATAATTCAAAGGCATCAATTCTTCTTCAGTCTTCCTTATTCATTATGCAGCTTTCACATGCTTATGAGCTGATTGAAAATACCATGGTTTGAGTCAGGCTCACCTTAGTACTCAAAATGACGTCTTTGCTTTTCAACACTTTAAAGAGGTCTTTTGCAGCAGATTTGCCCAGTGCAACCTATCTTTGATTTGATTTCTTTTGGTTTGATTTCTTGACTGCCACTTCCATGGGCATTGATTGTAGATCCAAGTAAAATGAAATTCTTGGCAGCTTCAGTATCTTCTCTGTCTATCATGATGCCGCTTATTGGTCTAGTTGTAAGGATATTTGCTTTCTTAACGTTGAGGTATAATCCATACTGAAGGCTGTGGTCTTTGCTCTTCATCCGTAAATGCTTCAAGTCCTCTTTGCTTTCAGCAAGCAAGGTTGTGTCATCTGCATATTGCAGGTTGTTAATGAATTTTCCACCAATCCTGTTGCTGTGTTCTTTTCCGTAGAGTCCAGCTACTCAAATTATTTGCTCAGCATACAGATTGAATAAGTAAAAACTAATTAGTTTAAAATAAATACAATTTTATTAATTTTCATTGAGAAAATAACTCAGTTAATATACTAGCATAATATCCTACCCATCAGTCATGAACTTTGTATTTATAACACTATAAATAATTTTTACGTTAAATACAACCATCATTTGACTTGATCAGATTAAAAGTTTCAACTACCATTGTCCATATTACAGAGTGGAGAATTAAAGCAACAGAGTTTAAATGTCTTTGTCAAGGTCAAAGACTAACAATGTGGTAGAACCAGGAAAACTGGAAAAGAGACAGAGAAATGATTGAGGGTTGAGAAATCTTGTGACTGGTAAGGTGAATGAGTTGGGAAAAGAGTATATGAAGGTGAAGAAACTGGTAGTGGTGACGTCATGCAAAGACTTATAAGCCACAATAAGTATATAGACTTATTTCCAATTAATCAAAGTAAAAGTCCTTATGACAAATGCTATTAGACAAGAATAAACAAATGTATGGTAGACCAGAGGAATGATGAATTCTGGCTTGGAGAATAGGAGAAGCTACAAGAAGAGAAGGTATTTGAAATTTAAGTAGGCCTTTGGTATTTAGAATGAGGAGCAAAGACATTTTAGAAATGATAGAAATAGAAGTTCGTAGATGTGAAAGGAAAAGGAGCCCTGGTCATGCAGTGGTTAAGTGCTTGGCTGCTATCTGAAAGGTTGGTGGTTCAAACTCACCAGCCACTCCCCAGGAGAAAGATGTGGCAGTCTGCGTCCCTAAAGATTACAGCCTTGGTAAACCTATGGGCAATTCCACTCTGTCCTCTAGAGTCGCTATGAGTCAGAATTAACTCAACAGCAACGGGTAGATATGAAGGGACATGGTGTGCTCTTCAAAGGAAAATCCAGGGTGTCAGAAGCATATGAGGAGGGTTGTCCATAGACAAGAAAGGAAGATACTGGGCAGATTGATAAAGGTCTAGAGAGAGTGCAATGGATTTTGGACTCTGTTTTCTAGGCTATGACATAAAGCCAATTTATATTCCTGGGAAGTGTTAATAAATAGTTTGAGGATTAAATCTAGACCAGCAGAGTGAAGGACGGAATGGTGAAGGGGAGACTGGAGGCAGTGAGACCAGTTAGGATGCTACTGCAAGAGGTAAAGCAAGAGTGGATGTCTGCACTCTTGTGATCTACTGGGGCCTCCAAGAAGTTTGAAAACAAAACAGGGTGAGAGAGTCTAAGTGTGACAGCTGTGGAAGCACTGAGAGTTTCAAATACAGGCTCCAAATTTTAGTTCTCTAAAATCGTTTCGAATCACCAGTTGAAACAGAATATAACTGCAAGAACCAGGCCTCTACATAATACACATTTAAATATTTGTGTACAGGGATCAGTGAAGAGATTAAAATAATAGTTCATACTGTACAAAGCATGTTGTAAGGGTCAAATGAAACAAGAGACACAAAAGCTCTTGTAATAAACAGATTACATAAATACAAGCCATTAATATTATTTCTAATCCTTGTAGAAATGTTCAGCTCTTTTTGCAGCTCAGTATCTCAACCCATCTTAGACCTTGAAATATTAACGAAAAAAATAGATGTCGCTTTCTTTTTATAAAACCTTCAGGCTTTTTTTTTTTTTTAAATATGTGTGAGAGAGAGGGGAAAACAGGCAAGAAAGAAAATGAGAAATCTATCCTCACTTGTCAGGCAAGCGAAGCACAAAAAGTGAGGATGATTCTCTCATCTAACCTTTAAGCAATTTTCAAGTGCCTTTGATTGGACCTATACAACCAAATTCTCACAGATAAAAAACTGCAATTGCTTTAACACGAAAACAATGGTGATTTGCAAATTGGTGCCTTGACATGTTCATACAGGAATTGGATTTTTTTCCTCAAAAGTCTCATAATGTTCTCATGGAAACACCCAAACCTGTATGTGAATACAAGTTCTACTGCTTAGTGGCTGTGGAACTTTAGGTAACGTACAGAGCCTCCCTGAGCCTCTGTTCTTCCTTTGCAAATTGTTGTTCTTAGGTACCATCTAGTTGGCTCTGACTCATGGTGACCTGGTGGATCAGAATGCAACTTTGCCCAGTCCTGTGCCATCTTCATGATTGCTGCTAGGATTGATTCCACTGCTTTGGCCGTTGTGTCAATCCATCTCATTTTTTCTGACCCTCTATTTACCAGCCATGATGTCTTTTTCTAGCTACTTTCCTGATGAATACTTCTCTTTTAGGATTGGCATTAGGGAAAATGGAAATAATATAACTAAAATGCTTAACGTGAATCATAAACACAGTGGTTTTTAAATAAATGCTACCCCTACCCTTTTCGAGGAGCCCTGGTGGTGCAGTGGTTAAGCACTACGCTGCTGACAGAAAGGTCAGCTGTTTGAGTCCACCAACAGTTCTGTAGGAGAAAGATGTGGCAGTGTTCTCTCATAAAGAGTGTTGTTGTTTAGGTGCCCTTCAGTCAGTTCCGACTCATAGTGACCCTATGTACAACAGGATGAAACAGTGCCCAGTCCTGTGCCACGCCCACAATTGTTTTTATGCTTGAGCTTATTGTTGCAGCCACTGTGTCAATCCATCTCCTTGAAAGTCTTCCTTTTTTTCACTGCCCCTCTACTTTACCAAGCATGATGTCCTTCTCCAGGAACTGTTCTCTCCTGACAACATGTCCAAAGTATATAAGATATAGCCTTGCCATCCTTGCTTCTAAGGAGCATTCTGGTCGTACTTCTTCCAAGACAGATTTGTTCATTCTTTTGGCAGTGCATAGTATATTCAATATTCTTTTCCAACACCACAATTCAAAGACGTCAATTCTTCTGTCTTCCTTATTCATTGTCCAGCTTTCTCATGCATATGATGTGATTGAAAATACCACAGCTTGGGTCAGGCACACCTTAGTTTTCAAGGTGGAATCTTTGCTTTTCAACACTTTAAAGAGGTCTTTGCAGCAGATTTGACAATTGTAATGCATCTTTGGATTTCTTGACTGCTGCTTCCATGAGTGTTGATTGTGCATCCAAATAAAATGAAATCCTTGACAACCTCCATCTTTTCTCCATTTACCATGATGTCGCTTATTGGTCCAGTTGTGAGGATTCTTGTTTTCTTTATGTTGAGGTGTAATCCATAGTGAAGGCTGTGGTCTTTGATCATCATCAGAAGTGCTTAAAGTCCTCTTCACTTTCAGCAAGCAATGCTGTGTCTTCTGCATAACGCAGGTTGTTAAATGAGTCTTCCACCAATCCTAATGCCCTGTTCTTCTTCATATAGTCCAGTTTTTCAGATTATTTGTTCAGCATACAGATTCAATAGGTGTGGTGAAAGGACACAACCCTGATGCACACCTTTCCAGACTTTAAACCACGCAGTATTTCCTTGTTCTGTCCAAACAACTGCCTCTTGATCTATGTACAGGTTCCTCAGGAGCATGATTAAGTGTTCTGGAATAACCATTCTTCTCAATGTTATGTATAATTTGTTATGATCCACACAGTCGAATGCCCCATGACGATTATAGCCTTGAAAACCCTTGGAGCTCTTCTATTCTGTCCTATTTTGAGTCGGAATTGATTCGAAGGCAATAGGTAAAGGTACCCTTCTCGATATCAAAATTCAGTACTTCCTTTGTATGGTGATTCTGATACACACATCCTGGAATGTAATAGATATTCAATACGTATATTTTTAATGAGTAAAAGAAACAAAGAGAGATGGGGTGAAGTGTGTGTGTTCTAACAGGTTTAGGCTAGGGCCTCTTTCCTTTTATTAGTAGTGGCATTATCCCCAAATGTCTTTGCTATGAGTATTATTTCCTACTGAGCTGAAAATAGAGCTAGATGAGTCAGTGACATAACCAAATGGTCTGTCATACCTCTGGTCTGTTTATCATTTGGAAATACAGTATATTATTTATTTAGGAAAACAATTTCACAATATTTCAACTGACACTGCTAGAACATAGTCTGATTTCTTGATCTTTCTTTGTCCAGACATGCCCAGACTGTTGTAGTGTAAAACAGGATGCTTAGTTATGTAATATTTAATCTCAACAATACCAAAATTCAACAAAGTAATCAGGACTCTTCTCACTGAGTTATGTAATTAGCACTGTTTGTGATATCATCGTTGTTGATTCATCCTTGTTTGCAAAGTTATGTTTTCTCCCTTTTTCATTTCTGTAAAAGCAGCCTCATGACTTATGTTGCCATAAGAAATAGCACGCCTAATACACTAAAAAAAAAAAAAAAAATACATAAATGTTCACAAATCTTATTTCGGCCTATGCTGCCATCTGCTGGAAATTGAATGTTCCTTAGTCATGGGCGTTAAAATCTGCTTAGAATTTTCTGTGACTACACACCTACTTAAATGGTCACATTTTTAATGGTACTGGGAATTTGTCTGGAAAAAATAACATAAATTTTTTGTACTTTTTTTAATTGAGAGCAGGAAAGGACAGCAGCAATCTGACTCGTATTCAAAAATACTACTCTACCCTGTAAACAACTCATGATTCATTTATCTGTCATTTAATCAACATGTATCAATAGCTTCTCTGTGTCAAGAACTTTATTAGCTCCACAAAGATGAGCAAGTAATGTTTGTTGTTCAATAGGGGTTTATGTTCCAGGAAGAAGAATCACAATTACAGGAAATAACTACAATAAAATATTTAGATATTATAGTAGAAATATAAACCAAGAGGGTGTAGTAATTTCTACCCAGAAGCGAGGCTTCTGGCAAAATCAGTGATTGAGGATGATGCTGATAAGTGAAGAAGATCAACACAGGAAATAGGATTCTGGCCAGATACAATAGTATTAGCAAAGACATTTGTTTCTAAAAAAAAACGTTTGCATTGTCAAAAAAATTCGTTAGTCTATTATGCTTTCTAATTTGCTGTATGAGTGTTTTTAATTTTTCAAATAAACATCAGGTGAGGATGTCATTGCAATAATATAAAAAGAAGAAACTGAAATTTGGAAGAAATTTTGCTCAGTGAATACTATCTTTACATTTTTGTCAAGAGCATAGCTATTAATACTTAACAATTTTTTATTATATTTCTCAGATTACCATTTCTGTCTTAGTATGCATTTCATATTATTGGAGCCCCGATAACTGGATTCCTGTAGTACTAACCCTAACGGGAGTTCTTTTTATGATCTGTCTCTACACTGTTGCATGGTGCCTCTTCAAAGAGTAAGATCTGAATTCCTACTTCTATCTGAATTTATTCATTAATCATAAGGTCCATCAAGAATGCCTTAAAAAGACCATGATAGAAGAGGAGAGAAGGTTGGGAAAAATGTATTCAGCACTTATTACTTTTAGCTCTTTACAGGTGCTATCTTTGCCGATAATCAGAACAGAGCTGAGAGGTCAATAACACTGTTGTTTCAGATTAAGATACAGGACGTTAACCAAGATCTTCTGGTTCTAAAGCTAATGCTCGTTCCCTAGAATATCAGTCAAATGATTCAAGCTAAAAACTATTCGTCTGAAATAGATAGTGAATATATACAGCCGAGCCAATTTGACAACTCTACAGTGACCGTATAGGATACAGTAGAACTGCCCCATAAGGTTTCCAAGGCTGTAAATCTTTATGGAAGCAAACTGCCACATCTTTCTGCCATGGAGCTGCTGGTGGTTTCTAACCACTAACCTTTCAGTTAGCAGGCAAGTGTTTTAACCACTGAGCCACCAATGTAATAAACCAAAAAAACAAACCCACTGCCATCGAGTCGATTCCAACTCATAGCGACCCTATAGGACAGAGTAGAACTGCCCTGTAGAGTTTCCAAGGAGCGCCGCCTGGCAGATTCGAACTGCCGACCTCTTGATTAACAGCCGTAGCACTTAACCACTACACCACCAGGGTTTCCACCAATGTAATAAGTAGGTATAAAAGTCTGTTTGACAGGCATTTATCACTTGTCTCTACAATGAATTCCTGATCTGAAGCCTAGCATATCACGGAAGGGGACCTGTGGAGGTGCTATCGCCTAGAGAAGCATAACAGAACTACAAATAACACCACAAATCTGTTAACTGGAAACTTCTTCCCAGGTATTCCAATGTCATCTACCATATCCACAGGTTTTGTTTGTTTGTTTGTTTTCTGAATGTAAAAATGGCAGAGCAATCTGAAGTATCTGTAGCATCTAAGGACCAATAATCTCAGGGAATTTTCATCAACATAGTTTAAGGATATTATTTTCACTTTTTTAATCAAAGAAAATACTTATTACTTGGCATTTTATGTCTAGATTAAGTTTTTTCTTTTTTTTAAGTAAGCCTTAAACTCAAAAGTTTAATGCAATTTGATTAAGATCGAAGCAGGACACTGATTCTGAAAATTCTGACCAAAACTTAAGCACTAGATTTCTTTCTCTTTTTTTAATGTTTTCTCCCTGTTTTTATGTTTTACCTATAGTTCTCCTGGCTGTTCAAGATTCTTTCCTCAATGTCACAAATATCAGCAGAGTCAACCAAGTCTCACTACCAAGGAGCCCAGGGAGGTACCAAGGTACAAGTCAACTTTATGCTTTAAAAAAATGCCATTTTAGGCTTTAAGATTTGGGTCCTAATGGTTCATTAAATTTCAAATTTATAGTCATGAAATATTAGTTGGTATTAAAAAGTTAAATTTTACCTGTAAATTCTTTATCAAAGTAACTTTTATATTTATTCAGCAATATTTATTAAATATCTACTGGGCAGTGCTTAAGCTTATGGCTCTTAACCAAAAGGTCAGCAGTTTGAATCCACCAGCAGCAACTTGGAAACCCTATGGGGCAGTTCTACTCTGTCCTTTGGGTCGCTATGAGTCGGAACGGACTGGAAGGCAATAAGTTTGAGGTTTTTTTGGTAATATTCTAAGCACGGGGACATAGTTGAGGACAATATCGGATTTACACATGAACATTAAGGTCTGCTAGTGGGTTCTAATGGGAACTCTGCAGTGTTGTTACTATTTCCAAATTAAGCTGTTTATGTAATGGAGAAGGAGGATAAATGCCACAAGAATGAGAACAAACACAGTTTTTTTCAAGAATGGAGGATGAACTATTTTTTCCGTAGAGCAACACCAAGGTCCATATTCTTTATCTAGAAGAAAAGATGCTATCCAGGATTATTAATTAATAATAACAAGCAGACTTCCAATAATATCCACTTAACCTAAAATGATCGTGATTTATTACATATGGGGGGCTATCAACAGTCAATTTAAGGGATATTTAAATAGTATTATGTAGCATTTGTTTACTTAGTTATTTATAAAAGTAAACTACAGAATCACTTGTTATTTATACATATAAACACTAAAATGCTTCTTTTTGCATCAAAACTAAAGGTAAATGTTTCCATTCTTTTTTAATTTTTGTTTGTTTTTTGTAGGCATGGAAACTTATTAACAGTTATCCAAAACCAAATACAAAACCAATCTTGCTGTCTGGAAATAGTCAGGTGAGGGCAAAGAGAAAAATCAAGTCACAATTATTACAATAATTATTCTTTCATTTGTTACAGTGTCCAGATAATAAAACAATAATTTGCAGATAATTTATAGTGATCATAAATAGGATCGAGAAAATTTATGTATATTGGTTGAAAGTAGAAGGGAAGTTGAGGGAGAAAAATGCTATATTCAATTTTAAGTGATTGACATTTTGACATGTGATGAGGAAAATAATCTACTAAATTTGATAAATCTGTAGAGGTCTAAATTGATGGGTGAATTGGTGGGATGACGTTCACATTTCTATGGTTAATTTATTTCCCCTTTTAAAGTCGGCCTCCTTCCCTAAAAAAAAAAAAAAGGCAAAATTAGATAACGTAGGTAATCTGCTGGGGATGTGGCTAAAGATACCTAGATGCCCATTCATCTACGTAACACTCAGGCACTTAACAAATATTTGCTACATGACAAACTGCCTTATAGTGGTTCTTTCACTGAGGTATTCATTTGGCATATACTTCCCTTCAAGGTGGAATTAAAACATTAACCCACAATGCTCTGTTGAATTATAGAACTAATATCTTTTTCTGTAAAACTATAATTAGCTCAATATCTTTGGCTAGGTAAAATATTTTCCATATGATACCAGAGCAATTAGCACCTAAACTAGTTGAATCAATAAGATTAATTCAACAGATATTTATGTGACCCCTAAATGTAGAGTTTATTCTGCAGATTCCTCAGGAGAATTTAAAGAAATAAAAGACATGGTCTTTACTCTTCAAGATCTTATATTTCAGATGGGAAAGAATACAGGTTATAATATTCTAGGCAATACTGTATGGTAGTATTTTAATTCTTTCCAACACGCATAGTACATAAAATTAGCTCCACGGGAATTCAGAGGACATTATGATCCTGTGTGCAACTGTTCAAAATAACACAACTTCATACTCTGGGCTCACCAGGATCATGCTTTCAATACAGCCCTACCTGACTACATGTTCATAATAAATTCACTTTACTGCTTTCAGTGATGACAATTTCACAGCTTTTCTGCCTTTTTCTCAAGTTCATTTTAATTTTTCTCACTCCAAACTATGATATCTTCTCACGTCTCTTAAACAAAGCTGGCCAAATCAGATTCAAAAAACTCATGATCTCATATTCCTAAAACCAATTCTAGAATTTAACTGCACTGGTATCGCATAATCTGCCTTCTCCCCCAGTTCAAGAGAAGTGTCCCTGATCCTATTTAAATTCATCTTCTCCAGTTATGTTTTGGGTAACCATTTCTCTGGTCTTTTCCTGGAAAGTTCCCGCTTTTTCTCCTACATCAAGAATTTGTCTCTCTCTTTAATGGATCCTATGGCTTAAAATACCCTGCTCTCAAAGTGCCTACCTTAAACCCATGTCTCCTCCAGTAATCACCTCATTTCTCTTACTCTTGGTAGCAATGCGGGAACCCTGGTACCATAGTGGTTACATGCTATGGCTGCTAACCAAAGGGTCGGCAGTTCAAATCCTCCAGGTGCTCCTTGGGAACACTATGGGGCAGTTCTACTCTGTCCTAGAGGATTGCTATAAGTCGGAATCGACTCGACAGCACTGGGTTTGGTTTTTGGTTAGCAATTACTTTTTAAGAGTTACCTATCTTGGCTATCTCTACTCTCTTACCTCCAAATATCTACTTAACTCACTCCAAAGGGGGACTTGCCCCACTATTCCACCACTCCACAAAAATAGCCCTTACCAATGTCTTCAATGACCTACAATTTAGGCAAATTTACAGGTATTGCCTAATTGTGATTCCTTGAAACCTCTTGTTAATAGAGTTAATAGAAAGATGACACTTTTTCTAGTTGCCCTGGGGACATAGTATAATAGTGACAAATGTTGTAGAGACAGCCTGAGTAAAGCTTTAATATCAACAAGTAAATTGTTAAAACTATGAGGAAGCCCTTACTATATTTACTTAATACATGGGTAATAGGAGTAAATAAAACAATAATTTTAATCAGTTATCACATTTTTTTGTCACATAAACGACACTAGAGTAGTGGGCTTGCGAACTGAAAAGGAACGTTTCTATTAGTCATTATAAAGTCATTGATAATGTCAACATCTACATATACAAATACCAATTCAGAATAGAATAATAATTGTATATTATTTTCTTTCAGACACTGATTATTTATGATGGACATGCAGGAGATCCTGGTAAGAGACAGACACGATATTAGTGTTCCTATGTTTTGAAAAAGCATGGGAAAGGTTTCCCATGACTGAAGAGAAGTATTATGGTGTGATTAATTAATGTACTGTCAAGTTTTAATTATGCAAACAATGCTAAATTAAGGGAATTTTAAATGCTTATTTTTGCCAAAAGTGGCAAGTGCATGATTATAAGTTGTTCTGCTTTTCAAAGTTCAACTATGTTTTTCTTAATCACAATGATTCATGAAGCTCTGAGACAGTTTTTCTTAAAATCTATATTAAGAGTATTCACCAATGCCATCCTGAATAGGTCTCAAATGCCTCTGTTGTCTCTCATTCATCTCCATTACCACCTAAAGAGCCTTAACACTTTTTACCTTGCCATGGCAATGGGCTCCTAATTGTCCTCACTGTTTCTATTTTACATTCCTTCAACAAATTCATACAGTGCCTTCACTGCTAGTATACAACAACAGAAAATATCTCTGGACAACATTGAGTAAGCACATACTAAGTGCCAGCCTGGTGTGTAAAATGCAACCTCATCTGCACTCTTCATGAAACTATCAGGTTGTTGTTATTTTGTTAGCTGCCATCCAGTCAGTTCTAACTCATAGAGACCTTATGTGAAATAGAATGAAACACTGCCCAGTCCTGTGCCATCTTCACGATCACTGCTGTGTTTGAGCCCGTTGTTGCAGCCACTGTGTCAGTCTTCTTCTTTTTTGCTGACCCTCTGCTTTACCAAGGATGATGTCCTTCTTTAGAGACTGGTCCCTCCTAATAGCATGTTCAAAGTACATAAGAGAAAGTCTCACCATCCTTGCTTCAAAGGAGCATCCTGGCTGTACTTCTTCCAAGATAGATTTGTTCATTCTTCTGGAAGTCCATGGTATATTCGATATTCTTTGCCAACACCATAATTCAAATGCATCAATTCTTCTTTGGTCTTCCTTATTCCTTGTCCAGATTTTGGACGCATATGAGGCAATTGAAAATACCATGGCTTGGGTCAGGCTCACCTTAGCTCTCAAGGTGACATCTGCTTTTCAACACTTTAAAGAGGTCTTTTGCAGCAGATTTGCCCAGTGCAATATGTCTTTTGATTTCTTGACTGCTACTTCCATGGGCATTAATTGTGATCTATGTGAAATGAAATCCTTGACAACTTTAACATTTTCTCCATTTATGTTGCTTATTCTGTTGCGAGGATTGTTGCTTTCTTTATGTTGAGGCATAATTCATACTGAAGGTTGTAGTCTTTGGCCTTCATCAGTGCTTTGAGTCCTCTTCACTTTCACTAAGCAAGGTTGTATCATCTGCATATCACAGGCTAATGAATCTTCCTCTGATGCTGCATTCTTCTTTGATTATTTGCTTCACCTATCGATTGAATAAGTATGGTGAAAGGATACAACCCTGACTCACACCTTTCCTGACTTTAAACTGCACAGTACTCCTGTGTTCTGTTCCAGAGACTGCCTCTTGGTCTGTATAAAAGTTCTGCATAAGCACAAATAAGTATTCTGGAATTCCTGTTCTTTGAAATATTATCCACTATTTGTTATAATCCACACAGTCGAATGCCTTTGCATAATCACTAAAACACAGGTAAGCATCTTTATGATATTCTCTGCTTTCAGCCAAGATCCATCTGTCATCAGCAATGATATCCCTCATCCACATTCTCTTCTGAATCTGGCTTGAATTTCTGGCAGTTGCTGTCAATGTACTGCTGCTACATTTGAATTATATTTAGCAACATTTTACTTGCATGGGATATTAGTCATATTGCTTGATAATTTTCACAATCTGTTGGATCACCTTTCTTTGGAATGGGCACAAATATGGATCTCTTCCAGTTGGTTGGCCAGGTAGCTGTCATCCAAATTTTTTGGCATAAACAAGTGAGCACTTTCAGCGCTGCATCCATTTGTTGTTGAATCATCGCAACTGGTATTACATCGATTCCTGGAACCTTGTTTTTTGCTAATGCCTTCAGTGCAGCTTTGACTTCTTCCATCGATACCTTCCTTCTTGATCATATACTACCTCCTGAAATGGTTGAAAGTCCACCAATTCTTTTTGGTACAGTGGCTCTGTATATTTCTTCCATCTTTTGATGCTTCCTGTGTTGTTCAATTTTTTACCCATAGGACTCTTTAGGATTGCAACTAGAGGCTTGCATATTGCAACTCTTTCAGCTTTAGAAAGCCAAGCATGTTCTTTTTTGGTTTTCTAACTAACTCAGGTCTTTGGACTTTTGATTATTAATACTTTATTTTGTCTTCTCAAGTTTCCCTTTGAAATCTTCGGTTCAGCTCTTTTACTTCATCACTTCTTTTCACTTTAGCTACTCCACATTCAAGAGCAAGTTTCAGAGTCTCTTCTGAAATCCATTTTGGTGTTTTTTTCTTACCTGTCTTTTTAATGACCTTTTGGCTTTCTTCATGTATGATGTCCTTGATATCATCCCCAAACTCATCTGGTCTTTGGTGTTTAGTGTTCAATGCATTAAATCTGTTCTTGAGATGGTCTCTAAATTCAGGTGTGATACACTCAAGGTTGTACTTTGACTTTCATGAATTTGTTTAATTTTCTTCAGCTTCTACTTTAACTTGCTTATGAGCAAATGGTGGTCTGTGCTGCAGTCAGCTCCTGGCCTTGTTCTAACTGAGGATATTGAGCTGCTCCATTGTCTCATTCCACAGATGTTGATTTGATTCCTTTTTATTCCATCCAGTGAGTTCCACATGTATAGTTGCTGTTTTGGAAACCCTGGTCGCATAGTAGTTAAGTGCTATGGCTGCTAACCAAACGGTCAGCAGTTTGAATCTGCCGGGTGCTCCTTGGAAACTCTGTGGGGCAGTTCTACTGTGTCCTACAGGGTCGCTTTAGGGTCGGTATGAGTTGGAATCGACTCAATGGCACTGGGTTTGTTTTTTGGGTTTTTTAGTTGCCATTTATGTTGTTGAAAAGATATTTCCAATGAATAGATTGTCGGTCTTGCAAAATTCTATCATGCAATATCCAGCATTGTTTCTATCACTCAGGCCATATTTTCTAATTACTGACCTTTTCTTGTTCACAACTTTCACATTCCAATCACCAGTAACTATAAGGCATCTTGAATGTTTGATCAATTTCGGACTGCAGAAGTTGGTAAAAATCTTCAATCTCTTTATCTTCAGCACTAGTGGTTGGTGCATAAATTTGAGTAATTGTAATATTAACTGATCTTCCTTGCAGATATATGGATATTATCCTATCACTGACAGTGTTGTACTTCAGGATAGGTGTTGAAATGTCCTTTTTGACAATGAATCCACGCCATCCCTCTTCAGTTTGTCACCCTGACGTAGTAGACCATATTAGTGTCTGATTCAAAATGGCCAGTAACAGTCCATTTCAGCTCACTTTTTTTTTTTTTTTTAATGCCTAGGATATCAATCTTTAAATGTTCCATTTCATTTTTTATAACTTCCTATTTTCTTAGATTCAGGAGGAATATAATATTATTTCAATTGTAACTACTTGGGATCTGTTAATCTACTGAAACCTGGGACCAACTTCAAATTACCAAAATTCCAACTTCTGAGCTATAGAACAGAAGAATGTTCATGACTCAGATTCTTTGCTATGTGTATATACCTGTAAGAATATATCAAATTCTCTCTTTCCTCTTTTCTGCCACTTCTGTTTTGACACCAGCTGCACATGGTGCTCTTCTTCACTGACCCTAACCACCTGGAGCTAGGTCAGATCTCACAAGTTAAAGGACGCGGTCTTCCAGACTGCCAGCTTTTACCAATACCTCAGACACCAGCCACAGGCTTGGGAACCCCCATGATTCCATCATTTCTGATATGCTGGCTATGAATGCAGGGTTTTCCCACTACTCCTTTAGCATGCCAGTTGCAAGCTTGGGGGTCCCTAGAGCTCCCTCACTTCTGACATGTAGCTACAAATTTGAAGTTTTCCCTGTCTCCCTTAAGGATACCAGCCATAAACTGAGAGATCCCCAGCCCTGCTCACTTCTGACTTTTTGGCTCCCGGCACTCCCTCAGGTTCAAAAACTCACTGGAATGACTCACAAAACTCAAGAAAAATACTATATTTATGATTGCAGTTTTAATATAGCAAAAAGATAAAAATGAAGAGATGCAAAGTGTGAGGCCTGGGATGGTTTCCAACATGGAGAGTCCATGTCCCAAAGGACATGCTACCTTCCCAAGTGCATCAGTGTCTGTCGCCAACCAGGAAACCCATGGAGCTTTGTTGTCCAGAGACTTTATTGGGACTCTTTACGTAGTCACTATTGATTAAATCATCCCATCTCCCCTGATATCTAGAGGTGGTCTTACTAGCCTCGGCCAAGGCTCACCTGAGATACCTTGTTAGCATAAGCTCTTAGGTATGGTCTGGAGGCCTATAGATAACAGAGGTACCTCAGTTACTCAGAAAATTATAAGGTTTTAGAGGTTATCTCTTGGGAACCAAGGGCAAAGTCCAATTTTTTTTCAGTAAAGATAATTTTACTTTACTGAAAAAAAAATACCATTCACTCTAGTGATGTAGAACAAGTGGCAGCTCACCAGGCTGTCACACTGTGTCATGCCTTCATTCTTTCACATTAGGGCTTCATTGCATAATATTCCGTTTATGCTACCCTTTCTGCTTATCCCCTTTATAACCCCTTTAATCTTTCTTCTACTAGCTAACTCCTACTTGTAAAACAAGATAGCTCAGCCATTATACCCCCCTGGATAACCTGCCTTGACTGGGCATGCCTTTTCTGTACTCCTAAAACACTTATCACTATGCACAAAATCACTGGCCTCATTCTCCTTTATACTGTAAACTTCTTGTGGAACGTTTACAAATGTTAAGTTTGCATTCCCAGTGCCAAGCAAATATAAGGCACTCAAATCATGTTTGTTTAAGGGGTGAGTTGGTGATTAAGAGATTGCTGGTAACCTTCAAGAAAGTAAATGTCGGATTACAAAGTATTAATGATTTAATGGAGATGAGTCAACTAAATAGATATAAACGGTTCATCCCAGAAGCTTTCTAGCATAAGGGAAGGAAGAGATGAGACTGTAGTTGCTGAGAAAATCAAATCCTAGTTCCCTGATACCAAAACAACCTAAAGCAACTTATTATCAAATGTTTCCCTTCTGTTCTGACACCACTGCCCACGTAGTACTTCTTCTTGTGACTCTAACACCCAGAGCCAAGTCTGATCTCAAGTTAAAGGGCACAATCCTCCAGACTCCCAAGTCTGTGCAAGACTTCAGAAGGCAACCTCAAGCTTGGGGGTCCCCACTACACCCCCACTTCTGACCTGCTGCCTTCAAATTTGGGGTATTCCCACTACCCCCAGGATGCCAGTTATAAGCTCAGGGTCCCCAGGGCTCCCCATTTCTGACCTACTAGATTCTACTACTCCCTCTTGTTTGATAATTTGCTACAACTATTTAGAAAAGCCAGGAAAGTGCTATGTTTATGATTGATTACAGTTTTATTTATAGTAAAAAGCATACAAATGAAGAGAGCAATAGGACAACATGGCGGAGGGTTCCCAACATGGAGTGTCCATGTCCCAAAAATGGGTGAACTACCCTCCCATATGCATCAACATCTATCACCATCCAGGAAGCCCATGGAGTTTTGGTGTCCACAGCCTTTATTGGCATCTCATTATGTAGAAATGATTGATTGATCACGTTACCCCATTCCTCCTCACTGAAGTTGGCTGATCTTTCTGATCTGGCCAGCCCCTACCTGAGTCACCTAATTAGTATAAAGCCCCAGGTGTGATTTGGAGACCTTTTAAAAGACACTTCAATCACTGAGGAAATTCCAAGGTTTTAGAGGCCCTTAGTAACCAAAGGAAACCCTGGTGGCGTAGTGGTTAAGAGCTACAGCTGCTAACCAAAAGGTCAGCAGTTCGAATCCACTGAGAGCTCCTTGGAAACCAAATGGGGCAGTTCTACTCTGTCCTACAGGTTGCTATGAGTTGGAATCGACTCCAAGGCAGTGGGTTTGTTTTGGTTTTTTTAGTAACCAAAGATGAAGACCAAATTATTTGTGTAAAGTTAAATTCTTAACCCCCACCATGTTGTTGTTGTTGTTAGGTGCCATCGAGTTGGTTCCGACTCATAGCAACCCTATGCACAACAGAATGAAACACTGCCCTGTCCTGAGCCATCCTTACAATCGTTGTTATGCTTGAGCTCATTGTTGCAGCCACTGTGTCAATCCACCTCGTTGAGGGTCTTCCTCTTTTCCGCTGACCCTGTACTCTGCCAAGCATGATGTCCTTCTCCAGGGACTGATCCCTCCTGACAGCATGTCCAAAGTATGTAAGACACAGTCTAGCCATCCTTGCTTCTAAGGAGCATTCTGGTTGTACTTCTTCTAAGATAGATTTGTCCATTCTTTTGGTAGTCCATGGTATATTCAATATTCTTTGCCAACACCACAATTCAAAGGCGTCAGTTCTTCTTCGATCTCCTTATTCATTGTCCAGCTTTCACATGTATATGATGCAATTGAAAATACCATGGCTTGGGTCAGGTGCACCTTAGTCTTCAAGGTGACATGTTTGCTCTTCAACACTTTGAAGAGGTAAATCAGCAGATTTACCCAATGTAACGCCAATGTCTTTTGACTTCTCGACTGCTGCTTCCATGGCTGTTGATTGTGGATTCAAGTAAAATGAAATCCTTGACAACTTCTATCTTTTCTCCGTTTGTCATGATGTTGCTCATTGGTCCAGTTGAGAGGATTTTTGTTTTCTTTACGTTGAGGTGCAATCCATACTGAAGGCTGTGGTCTTTGATCTTCATCAGTAAGTGCTTCAAGTCCTCTTCACTTTCAGCAAGCAAGGTTGTGTCATCTGCATAAGGCAGGTTGTTAATGAGTCTTCCTCCAATCTTGATGCCCCGTTCTTCTTCATGTAGTACAGCTTCTCGTAATATTTGCTCAGCATACAGATTGAATAGGTATGTTGAAAAAATACAACCCTGACGCACACCTTTCCTGACTTTAAACCAATCAGTATCCCCTTGTTCTGTCTGAACAACTGCGTCTTGATCTATGTAAAGGTCCCTCGTGAGCACAATGAAGTGTTCTGGAATTCGCAATGTTATCCATAATTTGTTATGATCCACACATTCGAATACCTTTGCATAGTCAATAAAACACAGGTAAACACCCTTCTGGTATTCTCTGCTTTCAGCCAGGATCTGTCTGACATCAGCAATGATATCCTTGGTTCCATGTCCTCCTCTAAAACCAGCCGGAATTTCTGGCAGTTCCCTGTTGATATACTGCTGCAGCCATTTTTGAATGATCTTCAGCAAATTTTTGCTTGAGTGTGATATTAATGATATTGTTTTATAATTTCCACATTCGGTTGGATCACCTTTCTTGGGAATAGGCATAAATATGGATCTCTTCCAGTCAGTTGGCCAGGAAGCTGTCTTCCAAATTTCTTGGCATAGACGAGTGAGCACCTCCAGCACTGCATGTTTGTTGAAACATCTCAATTGACATTCTGTCAATTCCTGGCGCCTTGTTTTTCACCAATGCCTTCAGAGCAGCTTGTACTTCTTCCTTCAGTACCACTGGTTCCTGATCATATGCCATCTCTCAAAATGCCATAGCCCAAGGCAAATTTAACTAATAGTTACAAAATATTTTTGTTCTAGGATGAGGTAGAGTTCTTTCTTTCTATTTTTCTCTGGCTACACTTACATACGTGTTTCTGTGTGTGTATGTGTAATGATAAGCTAAGGAGGAAAAATTATCTGGAATCATAGAATATGAGTACACAATAGGCAAGGAAAGGCTTGGGTTCATGTATTAAAGATATAGAAGAAAGAACTTGGATTTTGGAATCAGACAGAGCTAAATTTGAGTTAAAACTACAGAATATTCTTTCCATGGTATCTTGGTGAAGTCACTTAGCCAGTTTGAACCTCAGTTTTCTGACCTGTAAATTGGAGGTATCATACTTTTTAACAAAATGCTGATGCTTGGATCCTACTCTCAGAAGTTGTCATTGACTAAAGTTGGAGTGTGTATCAACTTTAGCACCCTCAGGTGATTCTAACTTGCATCCAGGATTAAGAAATACTGTGCTAGGCAGAGGGATTGACACTCTTAATATCCTTCATGTTAGCACTGATTGATTCATGATTATTATTTTGTGCATACCCAAAAATACACACTTTTTGTTGTTGTTGTAAGTGGATCCCATCCGAAGGTATGTATGACTGAAACTCTAAAAAAAATGATGCGGGACGTAATGGATAAGGATGAGAGTAAAGGAGGCGATAGCAAGGGTAATTAATTGAAGTCAGGCATCGACAATTTAGAAGTATAATGAATAGTATGTAGTGGCTGACTTTGGAATAAGACTTAAAAAGTACATCTATTACGTGCGTATTATTCATGGAATGCTTTGAATATAACATGTATAATTTAAAATGTTATGTTAATTTTAAGTTTTATATGCTACCAAACAAATCTACATAGGCATTATGTATGCAACTGAAAATTTTTTTAAATTGACAATTCAGTTCGTTAAGAGTATGCAGGAGAAATGTTTTCCAATGTTACCTAATCAGAAGAATTATCTAGGATGCCTATTGACTAATAGATTTCTGAGCCCCAACTCAAATCTGCAAAATAAGAATCTTCAGGAAGAGGGCCTTGGAAATGTTTATTTAAATGAGCATTTTGGATTATTCTAATGTCCAGAGTAGTTGGGACATGCCAATCTTAATTCCTGGCTAGTATTTTGATTAATGTACCACATGATTAAGGGGCCATTGTGGTGCAACGGTTAAACCCTTGACTGTTAACTGAAAGGTTGGTAGTTCTAATCTACCCAGTAGCTCTGTGGGAGAAAGACCTGGTGATCTGCTGCCATAAAGATTATAGCCTAGAAAACTCTATGGGGGTAGTTCTACTCTGTCACATGGAGTCTTTCTGAGTCAAAATCGACTGGATGGCACCTAACAACTCCACCACATGTTAATATACCACATGATGTCACTATCAGAGTACAAAAACCTAACCTAACTAAATTTAACAAAGTAAACAACATGGTTTTCTTCGAAGTGTCTTTGTAATACATGAACATGGTAAAAACGAAATAGTACGAAAAAGCTTATAATGAAAAAAAAACTGTACTATTTCACTGTCTGTCGCCCCACCTCTCACCTCAGTCTCGGTGTGCAGAGGCAATCATAATTTGATTCTAAAGGTTAACAAACAACTGTTGTTATTGTTGTTAGGTGCCATCGAGTCAGTTCCCACTCACAGCAACCCTACAGAGCAGAGTAGAATTGCTCCACAGGGTTTCCAAGGAGCAGCTGGTGGATTCAAACTGCTGACATTTTGTTTAGCAGCCGTAGTAGCACTTAACCAGTATGCCACCAGGGTTCCAATAAATAACTAGCCATATTATATTATTATTATATAAACACCCTTCACTGAAGAGCTAAATAATATCCAAGGGTGCCATTTTATTGCTACATTATTTCTTTCAAAACCTTTTTTATTGCACAGTCCTATCAGAAAATCAATTTTAAGCAAGACTCCCAATAAATGCTTGTGCATTTTATGCATTATATACACGGGTTTGCTTGTGAAGTACTTTACTATTATTTTGTGCATATCCAAAAATACACAATTTTTGTTGTTGTTTATATGAGAAGAAATAAACTTTTAACATGTATTCCATGGTCATTGGATTGTTCCATGTGTCCCTGAGATGTGTGCCCCTAGTTGTGAAGACCATTGTTTTACGTAAGGATTCAGTATTATGGGCCCTGGGTCTCATGAAGGAGGGCATTCTTCTCATCAAGGTCCAATCATTCTTTTCCATACTTTCTATCCATAGCTGTAATTATGGCATGTTTTAGTTTGCCATATTTGCCACGGTCATATCTGAAACATGACTTTGTGAAATTGTTTTTTTTTCCTAGGAATTCTAATTGTTTTCTATTTTCTTATTGACCAAAAAATAATGAGTTTTTCCCAATGTCTCAAATTAATTTTATTTCTAATAGTGGCCAACGTCACTACACATTTTCCTCAAAGACTTCCCTTCCAGAGCTCTCTCCCTGTGCAACCTGGAAAAACTATTTTCCAATTATATTCCATCCTGATACTTTCCTGCACTGTGAATTCAACCTTGAATAATGCCATCCCATTAAGAACCATTGCATATTTTACACGTGGTCCATGTGTACGCAGATTTTTTTCCAGTCACTATAAAGTTAGTGCTCTCAGCCAACAGGTGCCAACCCACCATACTGTGCTTTCCTTAGAAAACAGCCCACTCGTCTCTGTACTTATTCACCATGGTCTCTCTTCCGTTGTTTTTGTCTTAGTGAATAGTTGTGACTTATTATGTTGAAAAACAAGTATGCAAACAAAGGTGTATGTTAAGTATACTAAGTATGCTATTGAATTGAAATATACCATAAATATCATTTGTACTCCCATTTCAGGAGAAAAGAAGAAGATTGATTATCAATGTTAAAAGTGAAATACATTTCTCTGTAGAAATAGAGCTACCCTAACCTCATATGCATGCATATGAGGCAACTGAAAACACTGTGGCTTGTGTCAGGTGCACCTTAGTCCTCAGGGTGATGTCTTTGCTTTTTAACACTTTAAAGAGGTTTTTTTGCAGCAGATTTGCCCAATGCACTATGTCATTTGATTTCTTGACTGCTACTTGCATGGGCATTATTTGTGGATCCAAGTAAAATGAAACCCTTGACAACTTCAATCTTTTCTCCATTTATCATGATGTTGCTTATTGGTCTAGTTGTGAGGGTTTTTTTTTTTTTTCTTTATATTAAGGTGTAATCCATACTGAAGGCTATAGTCTTTAATGTTCATCAGTAAGTGCTTCAAGTTCTCTTCACTTTCAGCAAGCAAAATTGAGTCATCTGCATATTACAGGTTATTAATGAGTCTCCCTCCAAACTTGATGCTGTGTTTTTTCATATAGTCCAGCTTCTTGGGTTATTTGCTCAGCATACAGATTGAATAAGTATGGTGAAGGGATACAACCCTGACTCACACCTTACCTGATTTTAAACCACAAAATATACCCCTTGTTCAGTTTGAACAACTAACTGCCTCTTGCTCTATGTACAGGTTCCCCATGAGCACAGTTAAGTGCTCTACAATTCCCATTCTTCACAATATTATCCATAATTTGTTCTGATCCCCACAGTCAAATGCCTTTGCATAGTCAATAAAACACAGGTAAATATCTTTCTGGTATTTTCTGCTTTCAGCCAAGATCCATCTGACTTCAGCAATGATATTCCTCATTCCATGACCTCTTTGGAATCCAACTTGAATTTCTGGCAGCTTCCTGTTGATTGACTGCAGCAAATGTTTTTAAATTACCTTTAGCATAATTTTACTTGCATATGATATTAATGTTATTGTTCAATAATTTCTGCATTCCATGGATCACCTTTCTTTGGAATAGGCATAAATATGGATCTCTTCCATTTGATTGGCCAAGTAGCTGTCTTCCAAATTCCCTGGCATAGGCTACTGAGCACTTCCAGCATTCCATCTGCTTGTTAAAACATCTCAATTGGCATTCTGTCAATTCCTGCAGCCTTGCTTTTCACTAGTGCCTTCAGTGCAGCTTGGAGTTCTTCCTTCAGTACCATCGGTTCTTGAGCATTCGCTGCCTCCTGAAATGGTTGAATGTCTACCAATTTTTTTTGGTGCAGTGACTTTGTATACCTTCCATCTTCTTTTGATGCTTCCTGTGTCATTCAGTTTCTTGCCCATAGAATCCTTTGATGTAACTCAAGTCTTAATTTTTTTCTTCAGTTTTTTCAGCTTGAGAAATATTGAGTGGATTCTTAACTCCAGGACTTTGCACATGTCGTTATAAGCCTTTACTTTGTCTTCTCACACTGCCCTTTGAAATCTTCTGTTCAGCTCTTTTACTTCATCATTTCTTCCTTTCACTTTAGCTACTCTACGTTCAAAAGCAAATTTCAGAGCCTCTTCTGACATCCATTTTGGTCCTTTCTTTCTTTCCTTTCTTTTTAATAACATTTTTCTTTCTTCATGTATCATGTCCTGGATGTCATCCCACAATTCTTCTGGTCTCCAGACATTAGTGCTCAAGGCTTCAAATCTATTCTTGGTCTCTAAATTTAGGTGGGATATGCTCAGTCATACTTTGGCTTTCATGGATTTGTTTTAAGTTTCTTCAGCTTCAACTTGAACTTGCATATGAGCGATTGATAGTCTGTTCAGCAGTCGGCCTCTGACCTTGTTCTGACTGGTGGTATTGAGATTCTCCATTGTCTCTTTCCACAGATGTAGTTGATTTGATTCCTGGTATGCCATTTGGCGAGGTCCACGTGTGTAGTCACTGTTTATGTTGCTGAAAGAGGTATTTGCAAGAAAGAAGTCATTGGTCTTGCAAAAATCTATCATGTGATTTCCAGCATTGTTTCCATTACCACGGCCACATTTTCCAAATACTGACCCTTCTTCTTTGTTTTCACCTTTCACATTCCAATCACCAGTAATTATCAATGCATTTTGATTGCATGTTTGATCAATTTCAGACTGCAGAAGCTGGTAGAATGTTCAATTCCTTCATCTTTGGCATTAGCGCTGGTGTGAAATTTTGAATAATATTCGTATTAACTAGTCTTCCCTGTAGGCATATGGATATTATCCTATAACTGACAGCATTGTATTTCATGATAGGTCTTGAAATGTTCTTTTTAACAAGGAAAGTGAGGCTGTCCCTCTTGAATTTGTCATCCCGGCATAGGAGACCATATAATTGCCTGATCCAAAATGGCCAACAGCAGTCCATTTCAGTGCAGTAATACCTAGGATATTAATCTTCAAGCGTTCCGTTTCATTTTTCACTACTTTCAATTTTTCTTGATTCATACTTCTTACTTCACGTTCCATTTATTAATGGATTTTTGCAGCTGTTTCTTCTCATTTTGAGCCATGCCACAGCACACGAAGGTTCTAAAAGCTTTACTCCATCCGCATCAAGGTCAGCTCCGCTTTGAGGAGGCAACTTTTCTCCAGTTGTATTTTCAATGCCTTCCAACCTGATGGGCTCATCTTCCAGCACTATTTCAGACAATATACTGCTGCTATGCACTGGTCAATTTTTTTCAGAATAGATCAGCAGGTCCTCCCTCCCGGTCTGTCTTAGTCTGGAAACACAGCTGAAATGTGCCCACCATGGGTGACCCTGCTGGTATTTGAAATACTGTTGGCATAGCTTTCAGCATCACAGTAACCTGCAAACCACCACAATATGAAAACTGGCAGATGAATGGTGGGAGATATTGTTAGTTATTGGTGAGCCTGGTGCCAAAGAATTGAGTATGTATTTTATTATAATATATCAGTTTTATGTGAAACATTTATATAGCTGCTGAACAAATGATTAATCACAAAAGTTATTCCCTCCAAAATGTTAACATTATGAAATACTTCATCTTTTCATTCACTAAATTTATACTTCAGTATTTAATAGTAATTAAGTTTTTAGAAATATTTTTACAAAGTATTTTCTTTTCCTTTTTCTGTAGTGACAGGAATGCAATATCTATTCAACAGTCAGACAGGTGAAGTGAAGATGTTGAACAATTAAGAAAAAGTGATTTCAGTTGAAAACATTTCACTTTAATCATAAAAGTCACCATATCTTCATGTTGTTTCTATATTTGAAAAGATCTTTTAAAAAAAACACTTTTTAACAATAAAACAGTATTTATTGTTTCAACATAGCTGAATCTTTTGTGTAACCTGTCACATATTTTCATAGGTCTGATTTTTACTGCTGCAGTTATGCTAAGGTTTATATGCTGCATGGACGTGCTTGTTGTTTTTGTTTAAAATTTTATACTGATAGACTAATCACCAATAGAAAATAAACTGAGGATTCCAGTTGGGTTTAAATTATGACTATATCTTAATAACTGGAATTAAATCAAGGCATTTAAAAATAGAAATCATTCATTAAAATGTTTGTAAATTTTAAAAATATGAAATAAAACTGAATTCTTTGTTAGACTATTCAGAAACAGGGCTTGATTTTTTTTTTTTCAAAAGACAAGATCAAATATTTAAGCAATAAAAATTTTCTACCTTTCGATGGTAAAATTATCTGATAAATTTTGAGAACATCCTGTGTGCTTACTTAATCCAAATTTCCTAAATTATCTGAAAAGTTTTAGAGTTCTACCACAAAACCAGGACTATTTTATAAGGACAGGAATGATAATACAATAAAAAAAGGAGCCCATTTGCATTCTCTCAGGTTTTTCCTAAGTGTCTGTTTTGAGAGTGTGTTAGGTCAGGGAGCCCTGGTGATACAATGGTTAAGAGCTTGGTTGCTAATCAAAAGGTCAGCAGTTAGAATCCACTAGTCACTTCTTGGAGACCCTATGAGGCAGTTCCATTCTGTCCTATAGGGTCAAGGTGATTTGGAATCGACTCAATAGCAATGGGTTTAGGTCAGATTCCCTGGTAAAAAGCTCTCAGACAGAGCTCTGCCTGCAGGAGGTTTACTGTACGAGTTCTTTGGGGGAACAATATTTAAAGAAATTAGAGAAGAAGAATTGGCAAAAGAAGTGGACCCGAGATAGTTGTGACAAACCTCACCAGAGGTTCTAGCCTAGAGTGAGAGGAATACATGATGGGATGGGTAGTAAGGAAGAGAGATAATGAATATCAAGTATGACCTTCAGACCAGCTGCAGAGGCTGGGGCTGTAGTGGCCTCACTTCTTCCTGAAGGTTAGTGAGAGCCCTGGCGGGAGTGCTAGAGCAAGGATGACCTTTCAGAGTTGCACTGAATGAACGAAGGGTGCAGGCTGGGACTCCGTACCCCAGCATTGAGAACTCATTGGATTTGGGCTGACCCAGGCCACTTGGTATAACCTGGAGTAACCTCTACCGTTTGGTTGAAGGCAATTTCCAGAGAGAGATTTTTCAGCAGCCAATACTCCCAGCAGCTTAAGGAAGGGTCCCGGTAGTGCAACACAGCACTCGTGACAGTCTACTCCTTTTCTCAGGTCCACTTACTTCATATAGTAAGTGTTCTATCTGGCAATAGCTCCTCTAGGGTCCTGGTTTATCTCTTTTCCTGGGAAAATATTCAAAAGGAAATTTCTTGAAACCTGACTCCTACCCCTTCCACTTCACCCCTACCCCTACTGCTGCAGCTAGTCCAAAGGCCACAACTGATGTTCATTAACTCCTTTCCTTACTACCAGCTATTGGTCTGGTGGCCGGGAGTACCCTTATAATCATGCCCTGGGCCTCAGCCTAGCTTTTTGCTGCAGGAAGCGAGAATTTCTTAAGGATTCAGGCAGTTAAATTCCTAACCCTTCAACTGATGCTTTCATTTATCCCTCCAAAGTAGAGTTCCAAGCTCTGGGTGTAAGATTTCCTTCCCTTCATCTTCTTTCCTCTTCTCTTAGAATAGGTTAGAATGATCTAGATGCTTACACATGTGTTAATATTCATTATTAAGGGATGTACCTCTCAGATTATGTGTATCTTCAACTGTGATCACCTAGAGACCATTACTTCATCCAAAGTAGATAATTATCAAGAAGACCTAATTATCTAAAAAAAAGTAAAGCCTTCCCTTCATTTCTAGTACTTGTTTGATCAAATTTGTACTTCAATTTTCAAGACTTTATGTAAATTACTTGGCTAGTGCTTCGTCTTAAGAATGCTTGATAATTTGTTTTCCAAGAAAGAACCAAGAAGAAATGTCATTTCCTTCTATGTATGTATAAATTTAAAATATCTGTATCAAATCATCCTTTATTTTAACTTGGTATAGAAAGAACCCTGTGATGTTATTTCAATTGTTATAATAATAACCCTGATTCGAACACCTCAGAGAAAATAAATAAAAGTACCTTTGCATTTAAAATAACACAAAATTGTGAAGGAGGAAAGAGAAGATAGTTTTGGAAATATACTGGATACTATGTTTTTATGCGGAAACGCAATTTCAGTTAAATCATTTCCTTAAACTGAGCTGTTCAAGTGAGACTCACAGCTAACGTCTGCCATCTAGTGGCAGTAAAAGAAGCTGCACTTACACTTGGTACCACATTCTCCATGTTTTCAAAGTGGTCAATCTTTATAACCCAGTGACTTTGGGGGAATCCTATTCAATTGAAATTCCATATTTTTCCCCCCTAAACTGCTCATAAATCATTGCCTTATGCATAAAGTATCATAACAAAGTTAAAATTATATTGCCATTGAACCATAACATGATCTATTTAGGCCTGAATTTCATTTTTTTTTTTTCCATGTAATTTCTAAATAGAAAATAGTCACACCAGCTCCTTTTTGCCTCTGTGACACACTCATATGAATATACAATTAGGATGTTACACTAAATACATTATTTTGAAGTGTTATATTATGAAAAATCTAGAAACTAGTTCAGTTTACAAAGTTTTTTGTTTCTATGTTAAGAAGAAAAAGTCAAAAAATGTCTAGGTTTTATCTACCTGGAACCTCTTGCCAGGCCTTCCTTAACAACCTGTCCAACTGCTTGAATTGCCTAACATATATGACACCTATGAATTAAAGCACCGATCATCCCAATTCATTGTGCTTCCCATTTGTAACTGGAGAAGTCTGTGCCCCTCTGACAGAATGGAATCTTTTAGAAACTGGATTCTGTTCTCTGATACAAAGACCTAATACCTAGTACCAGGGAACAAGAAAATCCTCATCCTTGCCTTGCTGTGACCAGAGTGACCTAAGACAATAACCAACTCCATGACAAGAAAATCACCTCTACAGAGAAATAACTAGAGTAAGAATCGATACCCCCCAATAAAGCTAGAGGGAAAAATGATTTCTAAATAATTTTTAATACCCCCCTCCCAAATTATTTCTAAAGTCTGGCACTAGAGAGATCATGAAATGCGTTTTATTGGGAAACAAGAGTTATACTTAATTTGTCACACTTTTTGTTTGGAATTGGATTTCTGTTGTCCTTCACCCTGCACATGGAACCACAGTCAGAATATCTTTGCAGGTGCAGGCATTCAAAGAACATTTGCTGATTATAACCAGATGAAAATGACAATGTTAGAAAAGACAGCATTTGGAGAAAGCTGGAACAGAATTTTCCCCAAAACTCACATGGGCTTGTGCAAAAAGAATTATAAACGACAGCAATAACAGCAGCAATAGCACGGTCACCAACAACAGAAACACATTTAGATTTGGGTGATCTAATCACCGTTTCAGTATAACTAAGATAGAAAGCATAATACATAAGAAATGGATAAAAATGTCCATTTTCTTATTTGGATATTTAAAAATCATAACTAAGAACATTAATTTTCTAAGATTTCAGTAAAGGATAAGTACATTTTTAAAATTTTATCCTCAGAAATTATAAAAATGAATATTAAAACAACAGTGAGATTCAAATATCACTTAACATTTCACCAAAATTCAAGTCATAGTCCATTTTTTATGGGTGCAGTAAGATAAAAAAATACTCTAAAATACTGTTAGTGAGAGCTCAAACTAACACTATATGAAAAGCAATTTAATCAATAACTGGGTAATCATTCAACAGCTACATGTAAAAGATTCATAGAAGCATCATTGATAACGGCAAAAATACTGAAAACCATCTAAGCATCCAACGTGATTATCTCAGTGGAATACTTTAGAGCCACCTAGTGGCATTTTTTTTTTTTTTTTTAGTGGCATTAGCATCCCTGGTGGTGGTGTTAGCTACCTTGAGTTGACCCCTGACTCATGGAGACCCCATGAACAATGGAACAAAATGCTGTCTGGTCCTGTGCCATGATAGGATGAGGATAGAACTGTTATGATCCGCAGGGTTTTCATTAGCTGATTTTCAGAAGTATATTGCCAGGCCTTTCTTCCTAGTCTGTCTTAGTCTGGAAGCACCATTGAAATCTGTTCAGCATCATCGCAACACGAAGCCTATACTGATCGACTGATGGTGGCTGCACGTGAGGTACATTGGCCAGGAATCTAATCCAGGTCTGAAAGGCAAGAATTCTACCACCGAACCACCACTGCCCCCTCAATATTCCTAAAGATACTTTAAAAAGATATTAAACTTTCATGGAATAGAAATAGTAGTTTACAATGTTAAGTAAAATCCAAACCAGTTGCCACCAAGTCGATTCTGGCTCCTGGAGACCTCATGTGTGTCAGAGAAGAACTCTGTTTCACAGGGTTTTCAATGGCAGATTTTCTTTGTAGGTACCCAGGCCTTTCTTACAAAGTGCCTCTGGGTGGACTCAAACCCCCAACTTTTCAGTTGGCACCAGGGCACGTTAACTGTTTGTGCCACCCAAGGACTCTCTTAAGTAACATTCAACCTCATATATACAAATAGTCTCAACTATATAAAATGAAAAAGACTAAAAAGATATATTTAAATATTTTTAGTGATTATAACCAAAATGTAAAACTATTGCAAACTATTTTTCTGTGTATTTTCACAGTTTCCTACACAATGGATGTGTATCACTAGATTGAACCCTATGAAATCCCTCTTCTTCTAGGTCAAAATTTGTCAACTGCTGGCAAATTCAAGGGTTCAAACTAAAAAAAAAAAAATCACCTCAATGGGACTTTTTTTTTTTGTTAGATGAATATAGAAATTATTTGAAAGCAGTAAGAGAAAAAGAAATAATATGTGAATAATATTTCATCCAGGGCAGCAGGAAAGGTATTTTAGGAGCTAGAAGCTATATAAAACCTAATTATAGATTAAACATATAGAGGGTACAATTATTACTCACAACTCTACCTTTGATTTTCAAAACTACCAAGAGTTCCTATTTTTCTGTAAGTGAACTTTTAATTATCAATGGTCTATCCCTGTTCTGAGATATTCACCACTGATCTTCTTTCAGCAACAAAGCCCAGTTATTGTGAGTTCTGAGAACCTAAGCTAATTTTCATATTAAAATTTAAAAAAAGTTTAAAAAGAGATCTTGTAAGCATTATGTAAAGTCAAATAAAAGATGAATCTGGTTCGTTCTTTAATGAATAGATTAGAGGCCACTCTCTGTGCTTCACTGTTAAGTGATTGGCACATACAAGATAGTCAACAAATACATTTTGAGCAATCTGTTTTTCATTTCTCTGTAAAATAATGCCTGAGGTAAATTGTCTTATAATCCACTCCCCTTCTACAAAAATATCAACAATTTTAAAGAAATTAATAATTTTATTTTAATATTCTATAGTACAAGGTGTGCATCAGGGTTGTATTCTTTCACCATACTTATTCAATCTGTATGCTGAACAAATAACTAGAGAAGCTGGACTACATGAAGAAGAACAGGGCATCAGGATTGGAGGAAGACTCATCAATAACCTGTCATATGCAGATGACACAGGCTTGTTTGCTAAAAGTGAAGAAAGAAGACTTGAAACACTTACTGAAAAAGATCAAAGACCACAGCCTTCAGTATGGATTGCATCTCAACATAAAGAAAACAAAACTCCTCACAACCGAACCAATAAGCACCATCATGATAAATGGAGAAAAGTTTGAAGTGGTCAAGTATTTCATTCTACTTGGATCCACAATCAACACTCATGGAAGCAGTAGTCGAGAAATCAAAAGACGCATTGCATTAGGCAAATCTGCTGCAAAAGACCTCTTTAAAGTGTTGAAAAGCAAAAACATCACCTTGAGGACTAAGGTGTACCTGTTGCAAAGCATGGTGTTTTCAATTGCCTCATATGCATGGGAAAGTTGGATGACAAATAAGGAAGACCAAAGAATCATTGATGCCTTTGAACTATGGTATTGGTGAAGAATATTAATATACCACAGACTGCCAAAAGAAAGAACAAATCTGTCTTGGAAGAAATATAACTGGAAAGCTCCTTAGAAGCAAGGATGACGAGACTACATCTCACATACTTTAGTCATGTTACCAGGAGGGATCAGTTTCTGGAGAAGGACACCATGCTTGGTAAAGCAGAGAGCCAGTGAAAAAGAGGAAGGCCCTCAACAAGATGGATGGATACAGTGGCTGCAACAGTGGGCTCAAGCATAACCATGATTGTTAGGATGGCGCAGGACCAGGCAGTGTTTCATTCTGTTGTGCACAGATGGGGTCACTATGAGTCGGAACTGACTGGACGGTGCCTAGCAACAATAACAACATAGTACACTATTTGTTTAAATATTTTTTTCCCTCAGCAGTTGGATTGCACATAAAATCACTTTTTATCTCGCATATTTTATCAGAACCAGCTCAAGCTCCTACCCTAAAAATTGGTGCAAAGTCCAGATAAGGGATGTGGTAGAGTTGTGTGTGGCAATTAGAGTAGATTCTCGAAGAATTTTGGAGATTTATAAAGTTCTGAAAAGAAACCCATCAGACCATCCAGTCTCAAGCGGAGAAAGACCTGCTCTCTCCAAACATGGTTGCTGCCACCATGTTTGTATCACTTTTATACAGGATGCAGCCAGGAGCTGAACTATTTTAGGTTCTCACAGGGACTGCTCTTACAGGTCCTTACCCTAGCGAGAGAGGCCCTTCTCTATAAAAGACAGATCTCTATATGCTCACCTGAACTTCCAGCCACATTACTCAGACTCCTCAGGCCACAGCTCTTAATAGTCAACTCCTAGCAGCTTTTCAGCTGCCCTTCTTTCTGAAGGCCTACATCCGTCAATCCCGAAGGGCTAATTCTGTCTCCTTCTCCCTAAATAATGCTTGGAACAAATGCTTTCCTTGGAAATCTTCCCTAGATCTGAGGCTTTATTTTCTCTTTATTAGCTGTTTGACCTCAAGCACCCGAGCCTTAGTTTTGTGTTTAATGAGAAAATGTGTGTGAAAATGCCTGTCAGATAGGAGATGCTCAGTTAATGTTAGCTGTGTCTGAATAAAATAAATATATCAATTTCCACATTTATAAACAATATAGCTATATTTTAAATATGGATGTATTCATATTAAGGGGAAATTTTAATACATGATAACTTTTGAGAGTTTTGATGTATTTTTTATTTAATTTAATATTGTCCTAAAAGGAATGACAGACAATATGAGCGTTATAGCATCTGGACTAAAAAAAAGACGTAATTAGTTTGACTTTACTGTTTTAAATTTGTCTATTTACTGCCTTAAACAATTTGAAAAAAAGAGTCACAAATATATTTTAATTATGTTTCTATTAGATTATGATCCACTTTTCTTTATAAAGTGCAAGAAAATTAACATGAAATTATTATTATGACACTTAAATATAATCTTTACTTAAATCTGTGTTCTTTGAAAAATAAATGGTACTAAGTTGTGTTCCATTTTTAGCACAACTAAAAAATAACTGCTTACATCTGTCATTGTTTTGTTTATGAGATGAAATATAAAGGTTTCATAAAGACAGCTTCCATTTTAAGGGCAGCTTTTATGTACAGCAAAACCATTATAGATAATTCAAAGAAAGAGTATTAGATCCAATTATCTTTCAAAGATGTTTTAAATCAAATATCATAAAGTTGATATATTTTTACAATGAATTCTTGTCACACTAAACCTTATAAAAAAAGTGAAATATGTAAGAAATAGCCTAATTCAAACACTTGAATGGAGGAATTATTATTATCAGAATTTTTTTGGTGATGCCATGTTTTTTCACTGATGGAATGGATGCTGAATCATTATTTGTTGGTAGTTTTTTATTATTTGAAAAAAACGGGGTGCCAATTGCAAGTGGGCTCTGTTTTATGTTCCATGCAGTACATCAGAAACATGGTAGGCACCAGTCTCATGGCCCAGGAAGAACATCACACACCCTGGTTATACTTGACCCACAAAATATCTTACTCAACTTTCCAAAAGTACACACGAAATGCTAAATAAACATTGCACTTGCTGCACGTAATTGTCATCAGTTTGATTGTGAGTGACTCTTAAGAAAACGTGTGGTGACATTTTATAAAAGATGTCATCAGAGAGGTGACTAATGCAAGTGGGCCGTGTCAGTTCCATGTTCCATGAAGCACATCACACACACAGTACATATTGTCCCATGGCCCAGAAAGTACATCATAAACTGTTTTCACCCCCTCAAAAAAACAACTCATTTACTTGAATATTTCCAAATGCTGGCAACTGTACCTTCCCCAAAACACAAAGGAAATAGTAAACATACTTGCAGGCCTTATCTCACTGTATAGAAGCCAAAGGACACAAGTTTCACATAATCACTCCTCTGGGAAGCACCTCCTCATACAAATGGCACTCAACAGTCGAATGTGGTGCAGACCAACTTCCCTGTTTTTTAGGCAGTTCCACCAGTATTCACCACGAAGCCAGGATGTACAAAAGTGGCTTGAATGCCTGCCAGTAAACCCCCAGGGGCGAAAAATATAGGAGGAACATATATGTGCCTGTGCCCTTGAAAAGGTTACTAAAGAGGAGAGCAAATCTCCATTTACTTAGCATGTAACTGAAACCCGAACCCACAGCCGTCGAATCGGTATCGACTCCTAACGACCATATTAGACAGAGCAGAACTGCCCCACAGGGTTCCCAAGGAGCAGCTGGTAGATTGGAACAGCTGACGTTTCAGTTAGCAGCCGAGCTCTTAACCATTAGGCCACCAGTGCTCCACTTAACATCTGAGGCATCGTCATAAAACCCTAGTGCTCACTACGAACAGAACTTGCCACTTCCCGAGAATTACAGTTGTCACCTGGGAAGTAGTTATTCTCTTGGGAACATTAAGAATTTCCCCTTCGACTTATTTTAGTATCTCAAGGTTCCAAAATTAGTCAATAATTTAAATCAAGGCATTGAAAGCCCCTGCTAGCATGCCCCTCAGGAATTTAGGAGTTTTGGGGACATTTTTGCTTGGGATCTCTCCCCTGTTTGAGTCTCAGAGTTGAGAGTTGCATTAATCACACTCCTTAGTTCATGATAATGATAGTCATTGGTCTATACTCAACTTCTAATTTTATTTCATTTTCTGTGTCAACCATCGGTCTCCCATTCTTTCTCCAATAGGAGCACACTGTAATATGTTTAATATAGGTACTTAAATTGAAAGATATTTAATAATTCATTCTGAGTCAGAATCAACTAGACTCAATGGCAACGGGTTTGGTTTTATTTTTTTATTGTTCATATTAAATATCCATAAATTATTCTATGAATTGCATTCTGTTGCTATTTTTTAAACTCAAAGTTATTATCTTAAGAACCATCCATGTTCCTTTTGTATACGCATAACAATTCTTCTGATATATTGTGTCTATATAATATTCTTTCTTACGCATTCACCAAATTCTATTTATCTAGTCACATAGTGATTGACAGCTGCATTATTTGCAACTAACACGTACAGTGATGAAACTTGTTGCCATCAAGTAGTTTCTGACTCATAGTAACCCTATAGGACAGTGTAGAACTGCCCCATAGAGCTTCCAAGGCTGTAATCCTCAAGAAAGCAGACTGCCACATTTTTCTCCCACAGAAAGTTGGGTTCGAACTGCTGACCTTTCCTTTGGCAGCCTAGCACTTAACCACTGGGCCACCAGGGCTCCTTAATGTCTGATACACATCCTTTAACACACATGTGCAAGAATTTCTCGGGGTTTATATCCCAGAGAGATATCATAGAATCTTTGAATATACGCAACTTTAATTTCACTTAATAGTTTGAGATGGCATTTTAAAATGGCTTCCCAAGTTTATACTTCCAGCTCACATCCTCACAAATATTGGCTGATCCAAGTTGTATTCTCTGCCTATATGATTAGTAAGTGATTTTTCATTATTATTATTTTTACTTGTATTTATTTGATTACTCTTGAAGCCGAGCATCTCTAAACGTATTTATTGGCAATTCTTATTTTCTCTTCCATGAAATACATATTCATATTATTTACCTTTTTTTAAATGGCTTTTTAGTTTCTTCTCGTCAATTTGAAGACATCACCTTATATTGTGAATACATATGTCATGTTAACTCTAAATTCTGGCAATATCTCTTCACAGTCTTTTGTGTATCTGTGCAATTTGTTTTTAAAAATAAACTTTTATTTTGATGTAGTCAAATCCACCAAATTCTCACTCAGTACATTGTAGTTTCTGAGTTATGTTTATGAAATACTTTCTGTTTTATTAATTTTATCTTATAGTTCAGCTCTCTTATTTAGATTTTAATCAATCTGGGAATTACTTTCTCAAAGGTGACCAAAAAAAATGAAACTCATTGCGTCCAGTCGATTCTGACTCATAGTGACGTTATAAGACCCAGTAGAACTACCCGATAGGGTTTCCAAGGACGAAATCTTGACCGAAACAGGCTGCCACATCTTTCTTTCACACAGTGGCTGGTAGTTTGGAGCCACTGACCTTTTCACTTAGCAGCCAAGCTCTTAACCATTGGGCTACCAGGGCTCCTCCTGTCTCAAAGGTAAGAGGTAAGAAAATGACTTTTTTTCTCCACATTGTAAACCAATGACTTCCCAAAGTCATTTCTTTTATTCTGTGTAAATAATGTATTAAGTTCCTATTTACACTCCTGGCCCAAGTCTCAGCATCCCTAGTAATGCTTCTGGGGGCTTAGGCCCTCTGTGTTATCATGTCCCTGCAGGCCTCACTTCCCTAGTATTCTGTCCCCTTATCATTTTTAAGAGGTTGCTTGGAAACAGCAGTGCCTCAAAGAGGATGCCCTCTTAAGGATATAGTTTCTTTAAAGGAGAAGGTTCCCTCAGAGCTGATCAGCCATAATGCCAGGAAGGAGAAAACTGATGCCTTTTTAAAATCTCAGTGAATCATGTTGCTCTGTAGTTCTCTATCAGTGAATCAATGATAAGATTTTTTTTTTTTTCATGAAAGATTTTCTTAATTTCCCAGGAGGGTTTTATCTTGGTAGAAGTAATAAGTAAATGTTTAGCCTTGAGTTTCAAATTAGATTTCTGAAAAGCAGTAGACTTGAAACAAAGCCTTTAAAAGGAAAAAAAGATAAAAGTGTTTTCCCTGTTAAAACTTGGGTTTATATGTCAAGAGTTAAGCCGATAAACAGTGAGGTTCATACCATTAAGCCTTAAAGAAGAGATACAGAATGCAATGTATGGCAAGTCTCCATCACATGGAAACACAGGCAATAGACTTAGACTGACCTACTGATTTCTTCTGTCATTGAAAATAATTATTAAAAAAAAAAAAAACCCATTGCCACCGAGTCGATTCAGACTCATAGTGACCCTATAGGACAGAGTAGAACTGCTCCACAGGGCTTCCAAGGAGCAGCTGGTGGATTCAAACTTCCGACCTTTTAGTTAGCAGCCAAGCTCTTAACCACTGTGCCACCAGGGAAGGGTCAAAAACAACTCTCATGAAGACATTCCATTGTCCGATCTCCCCTACATACAAATACTATCTGAGGGTGCACAGGTCGCTCCAGTTCAGGATTTATTGTTAAACTTCTGCATAATGAGAAAGAGCTTGCTTAAAAATCAAAGCCTGGTGTGAGCAGATTCATCTAAGATAGATATGTAAACCTTAAACCAGCTCTACTGCTCATCCCTCACCAGAATGTAAGTAAGCACAATTTAGCCAGGAGGTCGCCAACCAAGGACACTATAATAAAATACTGATGTTTTATATATCCTAAACACACAAGTTGGCAAGCAATCTTTCAGCTGATCTCTAAGTTTGAAGGTGTTGAGGACTTGTAAGCTTTGTACAACCATATCCAGTTGTTTAGTAACTTAAGACCTGCTTATGACTATTCATTTTTAAGGATGGTATTGAGCCAATGTTGAAAGCTGGGGGGAAAAAATGAGGAGGATAGCTAATTACATTGAATAGAGAGAAGAGACAAAGTAATCTGATCTCCTTTGACTTAGATACTATGGTCATCATTGATACATTGTTTGATAACTGCAGAGATGATTCATAGGGAAGATGTTAATATTAACCTAAAGAGAATGAGGTAGCAAGCACTATGGAAGACTGAGTGTGAAAACAGAGACTTCATTCCACATACAGGGACCATGTGCAAGAAAAGGCTAGGACTTCCTCCTAAGACAGTGATCAGTTATGCAAAACCAACCACACCTGTCGCCTTTGAGTTGATTCTGACTCACAGCTACCCTATGGAATAGAGTAGAGCTGCCCCCATCAGGTTTCCAGGGAGCACCTTGTGGATTTGAACTGCCAACCTTTTGGTTAGCCACCGTAGCTCTTAACCACTACGCCACCAGGGTTTCCAGCCAGCACTATACAAATTCAGCTACTAAAGACAACTCTTCCACTAAAACGAAGTTGTTGTTTAAGAGCTCTCCTTCTGAGTATTCAATCAGAATAGACTTGTGAAGCGATCACAATTTGGTAGCTGAAACTAAGCCTCTCCAAAAGCAGGGTAGACTGCATTTAAGTTTGATTTCTGTCTAATAGTGCTAATAGATATGAAGAGTCTCATTTGACTTTGTTCCTTGTTTTTAACTTCTATGTTCTGTTTTTTTCCCTTACTCTTCCTTTTTTGAATAATGTATCTGCTATTTGAATCACATCATTCCCACAATCTGTAGTGTGTTCCTAGCCCACTCTGCAATAGCTTAATAGAATTACTGTTACAAAAATACTTATCTTCAATATTCAGAACATAACTTGTATTCCTTTGCCTTGCAGGAAAAAAAAAAATGTTGTGTTTTCCACGATATGTGGTGGTATCTTTTGGTATTTTAAAAAAAGGATGATGAAAAAAAAAAAAAAGGAAGATGATGCATTCTATTTCCTAAATTTTTTTTTACAGCTTTATTTTTCCTGTATTTACTTCCCGATGACTTTTAGGGATTTCCTTTTTAGCTCTGAGTTTAGTTTTATTGTGCTTTTGTGTTTTAGTTGTATTGTGTTTTTCCTCATGTAACATTGACAAAGGATCCAAAGCCTGCCATTCTGCATGTCTGCCCTTGGAACGTTGGATGTTAAGCCACAGTTTGTCTCCTCTGCCTTTCTTTTTTAATACATGAGGCTTCTGATCAGCACTCACATGGGGGTCTCAGATCCACTAGATTGAAGTATAAATGCCTTCAATTATTCCTGAGCTTCTCTTGAAATTAATTTCAGATTATCACAAATGTATCCTCCGCTTCTGGCAAATATCTAATTATCAGAGATCATTTAATACACCAACAGACAAATAGAAAGTACCTTTATTGATCTGTAGAGATGATAAGCATCAAAATCAATGTAAAACATGCCACAAAGGATGGACCAAAACTAAACTCACTGCCATCGAGTTGATTCTAGTAACAAACAAACATTAACTTTCTGAGGAGAGATCATCACATCCTCATGAAATAATATGTGGTTTTGAAAGAAGTTTACTTGAGTCAGTTGCATATTCTTGAGTTGTATTTTTGTGTTTTGTTTTAATTAAAAAAAAAAAAAAAGTTTCTTTATGGTGACCACGAGAATGAGCCTCACAGACCTCCAACTATGGGAGCGTAATTGACCAAGGATCCAGCTTCTGTGCTTTGAAATCCATTGTTGTGAGTGTACTAATGCCATGTTTCCAGTGGGCTGCTCTCAGCCAAAAACCAAAGGCAGCAGGGATATAAAGGAAGAGACAAGGGACTCTTCAGACCAGTGAGATGGCTCCCAAGCCTAGCTGAACTCTCCTTAGAGTGCGTGCTGTTTCACTTCATGATCCAGCTAGAGGCTATTTTTCCTTCAGAAAAAGTTGTTTGTGCTAGGATTTCAGCCAATTAATATTTACTGATACAATGAACATATTTGGTTTTGTTTCTGGCATCCAATTTTGTGTAATGTTTCCTCTTTTTACTGTCTCTTTTTTCAATATTTTACTATATAAGACCTCTGCGTGTGATATTTTGATAAAGCGTGATTTTGTTTTAGTACAGTTGCTTTTATAGCTGCAACTTACAATGCACTTAGTTTTTTACTTTATTGATTGATTGATTGAATCCCAACTATGAGCAATAATGAAATTAATATACTCTCCCTCCTCTTCTCCCTCCCCACTGCCATCCAAGTTTAGTTAATTATGTTAATTTCTTGATGGTGACCTTTATAACATCTATTACTTGATACGTTATTTAATTGATGTTTAACTTTTGCAATAAAACATGAGGAAAACATGTTTTTTATACCACTTCTATTGTCCCTTGCTTATCTTCCTTGTTCGTATAATTTCTATATCATCAAGATTTATACATTTACAGTTTATTCTGTGCTCATAATCCTCACTTTTTTAAAGCTAAATACTATAATTAAAAATATCAACTCTTGACTTGCACTCCTGGCTATGATAGAGTGGACAGGACTGGTTCTACCATTCTGCCTCAAAAAACTAAAAAAAAAAAAAAAAAGAGAGGCAAAATATATGATACAACCATTGTCTGATCCATTGGACAACAGGAGGTACAGGACCGTGATGACTGAGGGAAGGGGAACAAATGAGGTGAGCCCCACAGCTCACTGCCTGGAATTTCCAGTCCATAGCACAGAGGTGGAACCTAAGCGAAGCCTGGAAATCTGCCCAAGTTGAAGAAATAGTGCAGGGAATTTGGGGAGGCCAACACGGGTAGAATTCACAGAGCAGAGTACCAGACAGGAGAGAGCAGCAAGGACAGGGGAGACCTGCACATCCCTTTCTGAGACTAATGCAAAACAGAACATTAATCTCAGTTGAAGAGTCCTCCAAGTTCATTAAACTATTGCATAATTTTATTAGAATGCAACACAATGATATGTTTGAAAATGCAAGAACATTTTTATTGGACTTAAAATTTAATTTCCTTCCTCTTCTTTAAAAATGTTTTCTTGAAGAGTTCATCTAAAAGGCGATTGCCTTTTTTACGAGACTATAAAGAGAGTAAACAAGCCAGCAGTGTGGTCCCGACATGTAAGGATGAAAAGAGGAAGTAGAACTAGACCATGTGATGGCCAGATGTGGCTGCATTGTGTTAATTAGCTATTTCATCAGTATTTACAGCTTTCTGTTCTAGAGCAGAAGAAGGTTTGATGAGAGATCATGTAAGAGGGTTTGTTCAAGGGTATGAAGCTAATGAAAACCTG
This sequence comes from Elephas maximus indicus, assembly GCF_024166365.1. Lineage (NCBI taxonomy): Eukaryota > Metazoa > Chordata > Mammalia > Proboscidea > Elephantidae > Elephas > Elephas maximus. The sequence continues at coordinate 51,284,326 of NC_064826.1, read as the reverse complement.
ATTGCATATCATAACTTCATTAGCTGCACACAGTTAGACATCTTCATTCTGAAAAAAAAAAAAAGAACTTCAGCAGAAAGGAAGGTTCAGGTAGAGGCAAAATATGTAGACGCCTTTTACAAAGTGTATGTGAGATCGTTTTTTTCTAAGCCAATGCTTTAGATCTTAGTCACATTTGGTTTCTTCTGCAAGCGTCTCTAATTTCAATTTTCTCACAATGTTGTGTTTGATTAGATAAAGATGTGCTTAAGACAGTTCAAAACTATTCAGCTAATAACAAAACTTAAAAAATCTTCTAAGATAAAAATCATCTAGCATTCTTATAATTGGTTGGACTTTGCAAGAGATTCAATTTATTCTAAGTGTATTTTTCAATAGCTTACTTAATTATTCTCTAAATATAATGAAGCATAGAAAAAAAAAGTAGAGCCTCCATTAATTGAGCATGATACTCTATACTTCATATATACGGACACTTAATATTCTCACTAACCATGAGGTGTAGATAGTTTATCACCACTTTTCATATGAGAAAACTGAAGCCTATATGGATCAAATAATCTACTTACCTAAAGTTGCAGAGCTAATAAATGTCAGAAGCAGGACATAAACCTATCCTATAAGATGAGAGGAATAAGAGAGGCTAGGTAATCAAAACACTGGAGAGTTTTAAGGAATAAGGAGTTAGCCACTCCAAAAGAAGCAAGAAGACCCAGCAAGGCAAAGACTGGTCAGCATCTATTGATTAGGTAATAACGGAAGTCGTCGGTGATCTGTCAGAGAGACTGTCGTGAAGTCAAAGGAAAGCAGAAGTGAAAACTGGAAAGTGAGGAAGTAAGGGAATTAAAAGGAGATAGCTAGCTGTTTTAAAAAGCTGAGTTGAAAATGGGAAGAGAAAGAGAAGGATGACTTGGGAGGCCTAAGCAAGTTCAAAGTTATTCTATGTTTGGCTTAGAAGTTAAAAAAAAAAAAAAAACGCTAAGCTAGGAGGGACTTTAAAATGTCTTCGTACCATGGGAAAATACCTAGTCAGTATGTGGAGTGTAAAATAAAGCAAAGGAAATCTCAGAGATAAATCTTTGTGCTCAGAAAAGTTTTATTTTCATAATAAAACATTTGCCAGAGTCCAGCTTTCAGATTGACTGGCTCACTGGAAAAGAGAAAAGGAAAGATTTATAATTCAAAACTTTACATGGAAGTCAAAGTTCTAGTTAGATAATGGTTGGGTTGTTATGATAAAAAGCAGATATTCATATGTTTGGAAATTCGATACGCTTATCTAGACATAAACTCAGAAATACCTAGTCAATAACAAAACGTACAGACAGCATAGAAGAGAGAGAAGTACAAGAGACAGAACCAATAGAAGTACAAGAGACAGAACCATAGAAGAGAGAGAAGTACAAGAGACAGAACCAATAGAAGTACAAGAGACAGAACCATAGCAGAGAGAGAAGTACAAGAGACAGAACTGGCACAGGTGAAGGGAGATAATGGAAAGCAGGGCACCTTCTGAAGAGCCAGCTTCAAGTGGAAGTTCAGAGTCAGCTCTGGTCACCAAGCCTGCCAGGGCCTTGCTGGCAGGGCAGGTCCAACAGCACTGAGCTGGAGCGGGGATGGGTAGTCAGAAGGTGGAAACTTAAATTTTCTCTGGACAAGAACAAAGCAGGTTTAAGGAATATGAGACAATTTGTGAAACAATTGCTGATGCACATAAGAGAAAAAGTAAAGAAATTGAGCCTCAGAAAATTCAAAGAACATGCCCAAACTATAGTTAAAGATTCAAATTCAGGTCTGCTCAGCTCCAATATTATTTGTTCTTTCTGCATGTTGCCTGCCAGTAAGCAAAAGATATAATGTTTTATCCATATGTAACACAGTGTGTGGAGTCGTGGTGGCAAAATAGTTAAGTATTCAGATGCTAAAAGAAAGATCGACAGTTCGAACCCACCAGCCACTCTGCAGGAGAAAAATATGGCAGTTGGCTTCTGCAAAGATTTAAAGCCTTGGAAGCCTTATGGGGCAGTTTTACTCTGTCCTATAGAGTCGCTATGAGTCTGCATCAACTCCACTGCAATAGTTTTTTTTTTTTTAATATAGTGTCTATAAGACCCAAAACCGAACCACCGAGTCAACGCTGACTCATAGCAACTCTATACGACAGAGTAGAACTGCCCCATAGGGTTTCCAAGGAGCAGCTGGTGGTGGATTCGAACTGCCTACCTTTTCGTTAGCAGCTGAGCTCTTAACCACTGCACCACCAGAGCTCAATAGTGTGTGTGTGTATATATATATATATATATACATGTAGAGAGAGGGAGAGTATATAGCATGCATTATTTCATTTTTGTCCACAAGCACACTGCATATCAAAGTATGATAATCTCTTGTGGGAGGGGGAAGAAAAAGTGACATGTTGAGCTTGGGAGGGGTGACTGATTTTCCAAAGCCACACAGCTAAAAACTTAGCAGAATCACACCTTAATTCACAACTTCTGATTCATTCGCCAACTATCTTTCCAAAATACTGTGTTCTTCTCTTACAGTATAATTTTATACAGGATTTCATCTGTTTCAAAAAAGAAAAAAATAAGGAGGAATAAGAGGAGGAACAGGAGGAGGGGTCTTATGGATTGAATTGCATCCCCCAAAAATGTGTGTCAGCTTGGCTAGGCCATGATTCCTAGTATTGTGTGATTGTCCACCATTTTGTCATCTGATGTAATTTTCCTATGTGAGTTTCTCTATGATGTTAATGAGGCAGGGTTAGAGGCAGTTATGTTAATGAAGTAGGTCTCAATCTACAAGATTAGGTTATATCTTGAGTCAACCCATCTTGAGACATAAAAGAGAGAAGCGAGCAGAGAGACAGAAGGACCTCATATCACAAAAAAAAGCAGAGCTGGGAGAAGAGCTTGTCCTTTGAACTTGGGGTCCCTGCACTGAGAAGCTCCTAGACCACGAGGAGATTGATGACAAGGACTTTTCTCCAGAGCCAACAGACAAAGAAAGCCTTCCCTTGGAGCTGGCTCCCTGAATTCGGACTTCTAGCCTCCTAGACTGTGAGAGAATAAACTTTTGTTTGTTAAAGCATCCACTTGTGGTTTTTCTGTTATAGCAGCGCTAAATAACCAAGACAAGAAAGAAAGAGCAACTGGAGCAATTACTACGTCCTTTGTCTTAGCTATCTAGCGCTGCTATAACAGAAATACCACAAGTGGGTGGCTTTAACAAAGAGAAAGTGATATACATATTTTGGGGGGACACAATTCAATCCATGACATTCTACCCTTTAGCTCCCCAAAATTCATGTCCTTGCCACATGTAAAACACATTTACCTCATCATATCATAGCAAAAGTCTTAATTCAACTCCAAGTCCAAAATCCAAAAATTCCTCTTCATCTGTGAAATCTAGAATATGAGTTATCTGCTTCCAAAGTACAATGGTGGAACAGGCACAAACTGGACATTTCCATTACAAATGGAAGAAACTGGAAGGAAAGAAGGGATAACAGGAACCAAGCAAGTCAGCAGAACACATTACATTAGCCCTCAAGTCTTTGAAAATAATCCCCTGTTCTCTGAAACCATTTATACAATGGCCCTGCTCTCCAGACTCTAGGTATTGGCCACACTCTTCGGATTCTGAGTGGATGCCCTTCGACCTTTGGGCTTTGGCTCTGCCTTCCAGCCCACTGGAAGGGCAATTCTGTTCCCATGGCTTTAGACGCACCATTCTCCTGGCTCATCTGAGTGGTGATTCTACCCTTAGAAACACCAAAGGCCATGGCTCCACCCTTTGAGACCCCAGAGGTCATGGCCACACCCTTTGTGGCTGAGGCAGCTCTGCTTCACGTGTTCTCTTCAGCTTCTGCTTTCTGGTTTCTAGGTCTCTCCGCCCTCTGGGCCTCACCACCTGTGTCTGCCCTGCTGGGGCAAGTGTTCCAAAGCTCTGTAGCTCCATTGATAAGTGCCTGGAGGCACCGGACTCCATCAGTGAACTCTGGCCAGAAGGCACTTGGCTCTCTTGCTCTGTAGGTCAGCAAGCCTAGCTCCACTGGTAAATGCCTGGAGACATCCCACTTTGCCTTGAAGCCTCCTGCACAAAGGCACTCAACTCTCTCACTCCGTGTGTTGGCTCCAGTGCTGTCTTGCACTGGTCTCCTGGTTCTGCTGCTGAAGTTCCTCTGCTGCTGCTTCTCAGCATTGTCTCCAGCATAACAGCTCTCCTTGCTTCCTTCTGAGTCCTCACCGTAATTGTCTTTGATGCCCATAATTCCACCAACACTCTTTTCAAGCTAATCTAGGCTTTTACTATTAGGCACTTTAAAACTGTCCCAACTTCTATCCACTCAGTTTCAAAACCATTTCCATGTTTTAGGTATTTGTTAGAGCGGCACCCCACTTTCTCGGTACCAAATTCTGTCTTGGTTATCTAGTGCTGCTATAGCAGAAATACCACAAGTGTATGGCTTTAACGAAAAGAAATTTATTTTCTCACAGTCCAGTAGGCTACAACCCAAATTCAGAGCATCGGCTCCAGTGAAAAGCTTTCTTTCTGTCAGCTCTGGAGGAAGGTCCTTGTCATCAATCCTCCTCTACTGTAGGAGATTCTCTGAGCAGGAACCTCGGGACCGAAAGACACGTTCTGCTCCCGGCACTTCTTTTTTGGTGGTATGAAGTCCCCTACGTTTCTCAGCTTGCTTGTCTCTTTTATATCTCAAAAAGGATTTGCTCAAGACACAATCCAATCTTGTAGATTGTGTCCTGCCTCCTTAACATAACTGCCACTAATCCCATCTCATCAACAACATAGAGATAGGATTTACAACATATAGGAAAATCACATCAGATGACAAAATGGTGGACAATCACACAGCATGGGGAATCATGGCCCAGCTAAACTGATACACATATTTTGGGGGTACACAATTCAGTCCATGACATCCATGTTTGCTTAACACCTTCACGTAAGTGATGTAATTTAAACTTTTCCTTTCTTCCTTCCTCTCCTCCTCCCTCCCTCTCTGCCTCCTTCCTTTCCTTTCTCCCTCCCTTCTGTTTCATGCTACAAATGGAAAAGTAGAAAATATTATTTAACTGCTTCACCCTGATTCTGTGGCTATCCTCTCCATGCCATACCCACATTATTTATTACTAATGATAAAGGTGTTAGTCCCATAGAAATTGTCAGCTCTGTATTTCCTGGTATAATTCAACACCAACTTTGTGATTTCGTGTACCGTTTCACTCTTTCTTCTACTTCCCATGGTGTAAATAACCTCCCTTTTCACAAACACGATTGTTTCAGGATTCACTCATCTCTTCCGGCAATTCTAAGTAAATTTTGAACTTATACAGCTGGCTTCAGCTGAAGAATATAATCTATTCTGAAAGTTTCTGCTGTATGTTTTTCCATTACCTCTGATATCCAGCAATTCTTTTCATTTTTCTGATCATTGTCTCCTCTCTATTCAGAATTTATAATCTCATCCTTTATCCTTTTCAGTAATTTACACATTGGGTTTAGTGCCTCCAGAAATCCCACTCACGTGAATATAACACGCACATGTAATCCACTGCTCCACCTGAAAACTTTGATGAGTATTTATTTTTTACATTAAAATGAACAAACTCTTTATATATGTTGTGTTGTTGTTATGTGCCATCCAGTCAGTTCTGACTCGTAGTGATCCAATAGGACATGTTAGAACTGCCCCATAGGGCTTCTAAGGCTGTAATCTTTATGGAAGCAGGTTGCCATATCTTTCTCCCTTGGAGTGGCTGGTGGGTTCAAACTGCCAAACTTTCAGATAGCAGCTGAACTCTTTAACTATTGTGCCACCAGGGCTTCATATATATATGGCCCTTCAGATACATACTCTCACTTCCTTTCTGTTTTTTTTCTGTACCTACTTTCTAGCACAAACACCATGTTTCCGCTGGTCTTAATTATTTGCTGAAATCATATTGTGAATACATATCTTTCGATATCTTGCATAATCAATTCTCTTTGGATAGCATGGTTTTTCCCATCTTTGCCGCTGAGGCTATTGTTGGTTCTCAAAAAAATGTATAAAACATTTAACACTGGAATCCCTCTCTATTCTTTCAGCTATTCTCTTACTTGGAGAGAGTGACTTCAAATATAAGGAAAGAATGAACAAAGTAGTAACTGACTTAGGAAAGAAACATGTGTTTTGTATTCATCTGTACAAAATTAGGAAATGCTGGTGGTGTAGTGGTTAAGAGCTACATCTACTAACCAAAAGGTTGGCAGTTTGAATCCACCAGGCTCTCCTTGGAAACTCTATGGGGCAGTTCTACTCTGTCCTATAGAGTCACTGTGAGTCGGAATCAACTCAACAGCAATGGGTTTGTTTTTTGGGGGGTATTAAATTGTACCAAAATATATAATATTGCTACTATTTTTTAAAAATTACATTCGTATATTTGAGGATGCTCTAGTAAGTAGAGCGCTAGCATCCTTGATTGAATCCCCCCTTTTTTAGATTAAAAAAATCTTAAAAAATATCTAGATTTAAGTTTATGTATGTCTTAGAGGATATTCATTTAATTATAATTTACCAGATTTCCATCAAACTTATCACAAAAAATTGTAATTATACTCTGAGTTTTTTTCCTGTAAAGACTGGCATTTCCTTAAATTTATTTATGAAATTTTATAAAAAGCATCATACAATAATAAGAGCGAACAGCAGATGGAGCTATAGAACTTATTAATACTACTCGTCCTTCTCTAATCACTTTTACAGCTGCTGCTGAAGTAATTGGGGATTCCAGACACACTAATTTTTCTTATTCCTGAGACATAATTATATTATGTATTCATTACAGGATTCTGGCATTTCCAAAATTAATGGGTAGATTATAATTGCCTAATATTAAAAAAAAAAAAAACAAAACTACATAGTAATGAAGATAACTAGTAATTATTTCTATTTTAACAACAATTTTGTATTAATACTGTTAATATGCTATGAAATACAATGTTAAACGAATTACATTAAAAATACATTTACCTTCAAATTTGCCTTCTCTAGGTCTAAGCTACACCTAATAGTTATCCAATTAGGTGTCACACAAGGACAAGTCAAAGTGTGCATTATGACTATCATACCTTCATCACACATTCCAAATTATCTCCAATAAGTCGTAACTGAATAACTGAATTTCATCCTCACGAGGTTTCTGGTGAGTTAGTTGTTTTTCCTAAGTGCTCCATTGCCATCAATCATAGCAATTTGGTGGCAATTAATGATTTACTTTTCAACCCTCCTACTGCCCTATGAACTTTATGTATCCACAGCGCCTAGCCCAGAGCCTTATATGTGGTTTTTACCCCGTAACCATTAACTTAACTGAATGACAGAAGGTGTCCACTCGGAGGATGTTGTTGTTGTTAGATGCCACGGAGTCACTTCCGACTTACAATGACAGAATAAAACACTGCTGGGTCCTGCGCCATTCTCCCAATAGTTGCTATGTTTGATCCCATTGTTGCAGCTATGGTGTCATTCCATCTCACTGAGGGCCTTCATCTTTTACGCTGACTCTCTACCAGGCATGATGCCCTTCTCCAGGGACTGGTCCCTCTGATAACATGTCCAAAGTATATAAGATGAAGTTTCGCAATCCTGGCTTTTAAGGAGCATTCTGGCTGTACTTCTTCCAAGACAGATTTGTTGGTTTTTCTGGAAGTCCATAGTATATTCAATATTCTTTGCCAGCACAATAATTCAAAAGCATCAATTCTTCTTCAGTCTTCCTTATTCGTTGTCCAGCTTTCACATACATACAAGGTGATTAAAAATTCCATGGCTTGGGTCAAGTGCACCTTATTCCTCAAAGTGACATCGTAGCATAGGACAGGGCAATGAGAGAAAGTCTAGATAAAGCAAGTGACAAGCAAGGAAAATAAAGGGATGAAGAAGGAATGAAAGCAGATTTGCAAGTTTTTTATTTAAACCAAGGAGTGATATGGTTATGTTTGGTTAGTAGAAACAGGACTAGTAGCTAGGGAAACTCCAGACCGGTTTGAAGGCCATTGTAATACTTCCAACAAACACACTTATGAGAGTCAATATCAAAGGTCAGGCAGTTCACTAAAATGAGTGAAACAGGGTTGGCTGGGACAATGGAAAGCTGAGGTTTACATACCATATCTAAAGAAATGGCATCTACTTAGTTCCTGAAGTTAATTGCTTTGTGGAAACGTGAAGTAAATATTCTCTTCAAACCTTTTCAAAAAACCCACTGCTGTCGTATCAATTGTGACACATAGTGAGCCTATACGACAGAGTAGAACTGCCCCATAGGGTTTCCAAGGAGCTGCTGGTGGTTTTGAATTGCCAACCTTTTGGTTAGCAGCTGAGCTCTTAACCACTAAGCCACGAGGGCCCCACTGGAGAAGCCAAAACTCACAACTTTCACAATTAGCAACTAATTCCAAATCTTAAAAATGTATGGCTCAATCAAATCATGTCTGTGCGCTTGATTGGTCCCAAAGGCAATCAGTTTGTATTTCCTTGTCTAACTAAGACAATGGCAGTGATGATGGAGAGGCAAACGTGGATTCCAGTGAAAATGGAGAAGCCAGCTGGATGAGAACGAACAACTGTGATATATATGTATATATATATATGTCTCACCACCAGTTAGCAGTTGTCATCAAGTCAGTTCATGGCGACCCCATGTGTGTCAGAGTAGAGCTATGCTCCATAAGGTTTTCAATGGCTGGTTTTTCAGAAGTGCCCCGGGTAAACTTAGAGCCATTAACCTTTTGGTTAGCAACCAAGCGTGTTAACCATTTTGCATGACTCAAGAACACTGATATGTATCACAGTTTTATATATATATACACATATTTATGTGTGTATATTTTTTTATATATTTATATATATGTATGTAGACATGTGTATATATATACATTACACAGTCTGTCAGTCTAGTCATACACACATACAAACAACCACACACACAGAAATATGTATGTATACACATACATATATAGTTTCAATTACAAAATATTTTAATTGTGTTATTTCTCTGAGCTTCTGAGCTATGGCAATATTTTTCTGCTTGAAGTTTTAATTTCTTACGGTGCTCTGCCTTTCTTTATTTCCTAATGTCTTTTGAGCCATAAAAAACCCAAAAAACATGTTCCTAAAATTTTCTATTTTAATTATATTTTTCCTCTTTATTCCATTTATTTAATATTTGTATGTTATTTACTAACGTGATGCATGTTCCTTGAACACCCAAGGTTATATAAAGCAAATCCCTCCTATCTTATTTTATCCCATGGAAACAACCACGATGAACGACTTGGCATATTGTATAACTTTTCAGAAATTTTTCTACAAAAAAACCCTAAACTAGTTGCTGTTGAGTCAATTCTGACTCATGAGGACTCCATGTGTTTCAGTGTAGAGCTGCACTCCATAGGATTTTCAATGGCTGTGATTTTTTGGAAGTAGGTTGCCAGGTCTTTCTTCCGAGAAACTGCTGGGTGGATTCGGACTGCCAATCTTATGGTTAGTAGCCAGGCACTTAACTGTTTGTGCCAAACAGGTGCTCTTTCTGTAAATATATATACCCCCCCAAATATACAAATATATACACTATACTGGAAACACTGGTGGCATAGTGGTTAAGACTTCGACTGCTAAACAAAAGGTTGGCAATTCAAATCCACCAGCTGCTCCTTGGAAACCCTATGGGGCAGTTCTACTCTGTCCTATAGGGTCGCTATGAGTCGGAATCAACTCGACGGCAATGAGTTTGGTTTTGGGTTTTATACACTATACTGCTTCATGGAGAGTTTAATCTATGATTTATGAAGTGAATACATTGCCAGTGTGTGCGCATGTGTGTGTATGTGTGTTTGTGTTCGATGGATGGACAGATAGATAGAGATATATGCCCCCATTAAATGTGCACATTCTCTGTGTGTATTTTTATAGTAGCTCATTATAATATGGTTCTGTAATTTACCTGTTATCATGGATATATCTCCATCATGGTAGTATGCACAGTGAAGTTATATGACACAGGCATTTAACTTACTCAAAGTAAAATATGCATATAAGCTGGAGAGAAAGAAAGAAAGGAAAAACACACAGAGTCTACAGCTATTTCCTCCTCAGACACTCATGTCCCTGAATAACTGTAGACGAAGTGTGTTCCCCTTGTCTTTTTTGCCTGTCTTGGTCTCTGTTCCTAAGATCAATCAATGCCTTTTATAGTGTAAGCTCTTATGGGCCTAAGTTTGATGTAGTGATTAAAGAATACACGTTTTCAAAAACAATGTCCTTATATAAAAATCAACTAATTTACTCAGGCTGTTGTCTCCAGTGTGGCACCTTCCTGAGGGATTTTTTAGGATCATTTGATTGTAAGTAAATTTAGCTCTACACGTTGGCTTTAGAACTCCCAGGAAAGACGCCACTGTATAGTGTGATTATTTTTACCAGCAAAATAATACTTCATTTCCTGGATATTCTGTACGATGATGCATCAGCTGATTCCTTATAAATGTACATTATTTATTTGGGGAAAACTAGTTTCCCTCATTCTCATCCTTTTTAATGAACAGCTTCCTTACTCTAAATATTTGTTCTTCCAAGTGGACATCTCTATTAATTAAAAAGAAAAAAAAGACTTGTTAGTATTAGGGATGAAAATGAGTTAAAATTAATAAAAATTACTGCTGTTTATTGAATATCTGCTCTGTGCCAAATGTTTATGACCTCATTTACTTCTCACAACAATTCCCTGAGGTAGAGATTATTATTATTGACATTTTGCAAATCAGACATGAGGCTCAGAACAGTTAAGTCATTTTTCCAGAGTTATGCAGCAAGTTAGCGTTAGAGGCAGAAATTGAAACCAGACTTTACAGCCCCAACCTAAACATAAGGTATTACATTGCCTCCTGTTGAACTTGTATGTAATATGTATGTACATTTTGCTTTAAATCTGGGGAGAATAACATCTTTTTTAATGTTGAATCATTCCAACCAGGAAGGTATGAATCTCTCTCGTATTCAAATAATGTTATCCATGATATTTATATAATAATGTAATGTGTCATTAAGGAAACCCTGGTGCCTTAGTGGTTAAGAGCTATGGCTGTTAACCAAAAGACTGGCGGTTTGAATCCACCAGCCAATCCTTGGAAACCCTATGGGGAGTTCTAATCTGTCCTGTCTGGTGGCTATGAGTCAGAATCGACTTGAGGGCAATGGGTTCTTTTGTTTTGGAGGGCAGTTTTTGGTGTCATTAAAGTATTGTGGTTTTCCACAATATACACACGCCTTTATTCACCATTTAGAAATGCTTTATGTATCATCACTTTCTGAATCATTTCATGACTCTTTTCATCATTACATGTATTTATTTTAAGCTTCAACTATAGATTGACTTCAGAAATTTAGGTACTTTAATTAAATGGTCCTGAATTTAGCCTTTGTAATTAAAAAAAAAAAATTTTTTTTTTTTTAATGATAAAGCCAATTTCTTTTTAGGAAATTCTCAAAGTAAAGGCATGTTAAAACATAAGCAAGCCACATAAACAGAGAGGTGAGTACAATTTTAAAATGTTGCTAAATACTCATATTTAAATTGATTAATCCGAGTTTTAAGTATTCCCAAAATGGGATAAAGTAAAGTGTTACAAAAAATGCAGATCGTAATTAGAAACCACTTCCAGTTGTCCTGGTATTCTTTTGCTGGTTCTCTTCCTACCACCATCAAACAGCAGAAGATTAAAGTAAATCACAAGGAAAAGCAACGAAGAACTTTAAAGCAGCATAGTGGCCACTAGGGGGCATGCTCAGCTTTCATATCAGACCGACTGCTCATTGAGTTCAAGCAACCCTTGTTGACAGGTGAAGAATTTTGAAGTCAATAAAAGTTACCTAACTAGGAAAAAAGTTTTTTTTTTTTTTTTTAACTTAAAAGATTGCATGTTTTTATAGACAGTTCAATGCATTGGGTAAGATGAAGAGTCAAAACCCCAAAACAATTTTTATTATTAAAATACCTTCATAGTCCCAGTCAAAATTGGGTTCCCATTATATACATATTTTTGATGTTTACTTTTTGCCTATTTAATTTCATGTCCTATGCATTTTCCATGGAATTTGAATATTTGATTGAACTTCATTTTATTGTCTCTGTTGTACTCTATCTTAGCTCAATAACTACATGACACTTCTGTTCTTGTTTTTGTTGTTTGGTGCTGTTGAGTCAATTTTTGACTCACAGTGACTCCATGTGACAGAGTACAACTACCCTACAGAGTTTTTCTGGCTATAATCTTTAGGGAAGCAGATTGCCAGGTGTTTCTCCTGTGGAATTGCTGAGCAGTTTTGAACAGCCAAACTTTCAGTTAGCAGCTGAGTGCTTAATCATTGTGCTCCCAAGGCTCCTTATACTTTACTTAAACTTATCTTTATATTGGACCTTTAGTCCTCCTCTGATTTTCTGTTAATATAAAACATACCCCTAAAAGTGCTGCAGTAAGAGTGTAAGTGCAGGCAGGTCTAGATTCATGTTTCAACTATGTCATTTGTTGTTCAAAACACGGAGTTAGTTGTTAACAGCTTTAAGCCTCAGATTCTTTTTCATAAAAAGTTAGATAATACATTTTATCTATATGGCAATTGTTATTAGGATTAAATGACTTAAAACACATAGAAAAGAGCTCAGTGTGTAGGAACTATTAAGTACATGCAAGGTGGCATTATTATATCTTGTATTATTATTATTACAATGTAGTACATGGACCTGCATTTTAGATTATTTCCCTAAAATAGATTTCTGTAAGTAGAATAGCTCAGACAAAAGCCCTGATTCTTACTTCCAAACTGTTTTCCAAAGTGGTTGAACCAATTTATAGTCTTTAAGGTTATTTTAGAAATCTTTAAAATACAATCAGTACAAAAACAGTAAATAACTCATCCTAAGAATAACATGGTTTTGAGAGCTATTGGAATTCACATTGTCTTTAAATGAAATTTAAAAAAAATTGCCTTTAGATGTAAAAAAATGGGGAACTTTCATCAGAAAGCATTGTGTGTATCTAATTCTGATTTTGTCTTCTTCTAAGCCAGATAATTTGAACTTTATAAGGTCTTCCAGGTGTTTTATTTTTATATGTCTACTTCCCATTGTCTTGAGGAGGGGGATCAATAACCCTTGTAAACCTCAGCAAGCTTTGTGTCTCAAGAAAGGTAAGGAGCCTCAAGTTAAACAATGCCTTTCTAAAACATGAGACCTGCTGATATGATGGAAGCCCTTCAAAAATATCTTGTTTTCCTGGGCCAGATATGTTAATCAGCGTTGATGTATAGTGTTAATTTTATTCTGTTTCCTTTGGCTGATATTGCCTACAAGCTTTTTTAAGAACTATAAGTGAAGAGTTAATGCATCTATTAAGCAATTTGTTGTATATTGTCCATATACTATTTTGAAGTTCACTTCAAACATGACTAAGTGAAGACTTTGAAATAAGTTCCAGCCACCTACTTTTGCTGCATGTACATTCAGTTAATAAATGTACCAGAAATGTTTTATTCACTTAGGTTGAAGATAACTCTGAAACGTTTTGGTCTTTTGGTTTTATACCTAATTAGAAAACGTTTAAATATGCAGCAAAACACAGTTTAAATTTATCTTCCTCATTTCTGGGGGGCTGTCATGGATTGGATTGTGTCCCCCAAAATATGTGTCAACTTGGTTAGGCCATGATTACCAGTCTTGTGTGGTTGTCCTTCATTTTGTGATTGTAATTTTATGTTAAAGAAGAGTAGGGTGGGATTGTAACACCCTTACTAGGGTCACATCCTGATCCAATGTAAAGGGAGTTTCCCTGGGGTGTGAACTTCACCACCTTTTATCTTACAAGAGATAAAAGGAAAGGGAAGTAAGCAGAGAGTGGGGAACCTCATATCACCAAGAAAGTAGTGCCAGGAGCAGAGCATGTTCTTTGGACCCAGGGTTCCTGCACAGAGAGGCTTCTAGTCCAGGGGAAGATTTGGAGAATAAACTTCTATTTGTTAAAGCCTCCACTTGTGATATTTCTTTTATAGCAGCAATAGACAACTAGGACAAAATTTGGTACCAGGTATGGGGTGCTGCCCTAATAGATACCTAACGTGGAAGCTGTTTTGAAACTGTGAATGGATACAAGACTCAGAAGGAAGGGAAGAGAACTGTTAACACCAGAGAAGGTGCAGATGGTGAGAAACAGCAGCAGAGGACCGGCAGCAGCAGCAGAACCAGAAGACCAGCACCAGACAGTGCTGGAGCCAACCCATGGAGCAAAAGAACTAACTGCCTGTGCACAAAGACTTCCTGGCAGAGTGGGGTGCCTCCATACCCTTATCGAGCTAATGAGCTTTGGAACACTTGCCCCAGCAGGGCAGATGCAAGCCTGAGGCCTGAGGGCTGAGAGGCCAAGAAACCAGGAAGCAGAAGCTGAAGAGACAAGAAATACAGGAATTGGAGCTGCCTCAGTCTCAAAAGGTATGCTCAGGACCTTGGGCTTTCAAAGGGTGGAGCCATGGCCTCTGGTATTTCTAAGGGTGGAGTCACCACTGCAATGAACTAGGGTAACGTGTGCCTAAAGCTGAGGAAGCAGAGTTGCCATCCCAGTGGGACTGGAAGGCAGAGCTGAAGCCCAGGGCCTAGGGGCCTCCACTCAGAATCCAGAGGGTGTGGCCAATACCTGGAGTCTGGAGGGCAGGGCGATTGTGTAAGTTGTTGCAGAGAACAGAGGATTATTTTTGAGTCTTGAGGGCTAATGTAATGTGTTCTGCTAATTGCTTGGTTCTCATTATCCCTTCTTTCCTTCCAATTTCTCCCATTGGTAATGGAAATGTCTAGCTTGTGCCTGTTTTACCATTGTACTTTGGAAGCAGATAACTTGTATTCGAGATTTCACAGATAAAGAGGAATCTTTGGATTTTGGACTTGGGTTGATTTAAGACTTTTGCTATTATATGATGGAATGGATGCATCTTAAATGTAGCAAGGATATGAATCTTTGGGGGCCGAAGGGTAGAATGTCATGGGCTGAACTGTGTCCCCTCAAAGTATGTTTAAACTTGGGTAGGCCTTATTACCAGTATCGTGTGGTTGTTCTCCATTTTGTGATTGTAAGTTTACGCTAAAGAGGATTAGGGTGGGATTGTAACACCCTTGCTAGGGTCACATCCCTATCCAATGTAAAGGGGGCTTCCCTGCGGTGTGGCCTGCACCACCTTTTTTCTTACAAGAAATTAAAGGAAAGGGAAGTGAACAGAGTGTGGGGAACCTCATACCGCCAAGAAAGCAGTGCTGGGAGCTAAGTGTGTCCTTTGGACCTGGAGTTCCTGTGCAGAGAGGCTTCTGGTTCAGGGGAAGATTGAGAGAATAAACTTCTGTTTGTTAAAGCCATCCACTTGTGGCATTTCTGTTACAGCAGCACTAGATGACTAAGACAAGGACTGCCAACTAAATATATATTTGCAAAGAGGTAATCAAGAACCAATTTATTTTAGGTTCAAATATATTGCTGTATTTTACACAAATAACAGGCATGCTCTACCTTTGTTTGCCAACCACGTGCTCTCCCCCCACCAGTGAGTTATTCTAGAAAGCACACCATGCTAATTTTTTACAACAATATGTAAAAAAAAAAAAAAAAGGCCGAATATAATTACAAAAATACCTTGAGGAGGGAGGGAGGGAGCAGTTGGCAAACGTAGAACCTGTGTGTTAGTTTCATAAAAAATATGGTAACTATTCAATTTCTCCATATATCCATTATATGTAGAAAGCAAGAAGGCTTGAAAGTCGAGTGCATTTTGGGCATTCAGAAAACTATAGATGAACTAGTAAATGAAAACTAATTAGCTAAATGAAGTTAATCTCACCTTTGCGCCTTGAAAACAAAACAGCTCAAATGAGTGAGCTTTAATGAAGTTATTTATATAAAATTTTTAACAGATTCAATTACTTCCAAGAGAAGTATGTGGTTTTCCTTAAAAGGTTTTCCTTAACCTTCACTCTCCCAAGGGGTTTCTGGATTTTAGATAAGAATCTCAACAATGCTAACGTGAAAACTACTTATGAAAGGATCAAATTTAAGCTGTGAAATACAAATAAGTGTTGAAAAGTAAATTGCTGGACACTTAACCTATTTATTTGTTTCAACTCTCAGTTAAGCACAGACCTCACTGGTATGAGTAACTGAATCTACCTTTTTGATTTAGAGGTCTTGTTGAATTTGATAACTCATTTCTAATCCAATTTAGTTGATATTATAATGATACAATCCAGGGGAAAAACGTGTAAGGAGAGAGGAGAGTATTTAAATCAGGAAAGCTAGATCAAAAGACCCTAAATATGTTCTGAGTCCCTGTTTTCTGCAAATTTGAAAAATATCACAAAGTAATAGAACCAGAAGTATTTCCATGAAATCAGCAAGAAGTTGCTCATCTTTTTGTATCTTCGCCACCAACCCAAGAATTGGAGGAAATATTGCTGCTTTCTGGGCAATGACTTAGCGGTGAAATTTTGAATAGAAATTTAACACGATTTGGAACAAGAAAAAAATGAAAGGTATTGCCGTTCTTCCTTATGTGTTAGGATATATTTAAATAAAAATGGATCTCATATTACTAAGGAATCATAGAGTAAGAGTGAGTGTCTTACGTCTCTTCTGTCTCCTCCCATTTATAGCTGAGGAAAGTAAGACCAAAACAGGTAATGAAAAGCACTCAGTAAGTTAGGTCCTCTGCCCTTTTAACACTGTAATGGAACCTTCTTGGAGATGAACCCCAGTGAAGGTGTAAGAAGGCTTCTACTAGAGATAGCCCATGACTTCTCTTGTTTTGTAATTCATATCTTTTTTCTTTTCTAAAAGACGTTCCTTTATTAATGAGTAGAAGTTACCACAAGGTCTTGTAAATTAAGCATCAAAATGTAAGTAGTAATTTGCTCAAAATAATATTATCCCGACAGCAGTCCTGGTCCCTGGGTGGTGCAAATAGTTAAGTGCTCAGCTACTAACCAAAAGGCAGTTTGGGTTCCCCCAGAGGTGTCTCAGAAGAAAGGCTTGGTGATGTAATTTAGAAAGATCGCAGCTATTGGAAACCTTATGGAGTGCAGTTTTACTCTGACATCTATGAGTCTAAATCAACTCAATGGCGATTGGTTTGATTTCGTTTACAGCAGTCCTAGGGTAAACTCCTTAAGGATAAGAACCACAAAGGCCTTCTTACTGTACCCTCAGTGTTGGTGGTGGGGTGGAGGGTGCTTAACAAACATTTGTTAAATGAATGAATAAATGTTCATAAACATAAATTACCTAGACCCTGCCCAAGCTGAGTAACCACATGTTACTCGATTTTGATTTGACCAATGGCCACATGCCCTTATTAAATTATTCCTGTCAAGCTTACTTCTATCATTTCATACCTTCATGTCCTCATAATAGCCAATTAAATTTGCCCCCTTTCACTTTGTCCTGGAAATTACTTCTTCAATAATATTTCTGTATTTTTAATTTTTCACTGTTTTAGCTAGCACTTAGAATATAACTTTTCAAAATAATTTATTACATCTGTTTCTTCTTTCCTCTTACATTAAAAGGATTCCTTAAAACTTCCCCCTTACCACATCTAAATAGGCTGCCTATATCTAGAGAAAGTATTAAGTCAACTTTGCCCTTAAGGAGGATTCCCTGGGTGGTGCAAATGGCTAAGTGTTCAACTGCTACTCAAAAGTTTGGCAATTGGGGTCTAGCCAGACGTACCTCTGAAGAAAGGCATAGCAATCTAATTCTGAAAAATCAGCCACTGACAACTCTAGGGAGCACGGTTCTACTCTGACTCACATGGGTCGCCATGAGTTAGAATCAACTGTTCAGCAACTGGTTTGGTTGACCTCGAGGAAAAGAAAACTCTAGGGTTTGAACGTTTGGATATACATTGACCTAGGGATTTCCAAGTGATATGGAACAGTTTAGGATACTTCCAGCAGTTTAGAGAGGGGTTAGGAGATATAATACAGTAAGAACCAAGGATCCAAAAAGCAGAAACAATTCCCTGAAGAGGAAATAGAAAGGAGGATTGCAAATTCTTCACTGGGGGGGTTTAGTATTCATATCCAGATTACTCTGTCGGAATTTTAGGGGATGGTGATGGTGAAGCATGAGTAAATTGGACGAGGATAGATTACGGCATGTAGTAAAGATCATGATTACAGGGATGGAACTAAGCAAGACTTGGAATACAACTACTCAGCCACATTTACTAGAAATCAAGGAATATAAAATATTAAGGACAAACATAACACCAATTATAATTTTAAAAATTTTCAGTCTTTCATTCTGTAGTGGAGAAAAAGTAAATATAAAGTAGAATATTTTCAGTTGCTAAGGGAACTAGATGACCCTTCAGAATGATTACTCAGGATTATGACTGCAGCAGAGTAGAAACATAGAACATTAATAAACCCCTTTTAATTCAACGTGTAAACCCACTTGAGGTATTCTAATTCAAGTATACATTTTTCTTTTTTATACATTTTTCAGGAATTCAAACATATTTTCCTTAGTGCCCAGAGTTTATCTTATCAGTCATGGTTGTATGTCAGGGTCCAATTCTACTTAAAAAAAAAAAACAAAAAACTTAATTGTAGATGCCTGAGACATTTACTTTCTGTACAGGGTCCAGATCTACTGTGTGTTTCATTGAAACAATCTTGAGTTTCATTTGCTTCTCCCATTGTTATTATCACAAAGTCACCATGAAGTTCTCAAAATGTACCTCCACACATTCCAGAAAATTAACTCTAGTAAAGGGGTTTCTTTCCTTTGGGGATCTAATTATTGTGTAAGTTGAGAAAAATGCATGTCTTTATAGATGTCGTTCTATTGTTAGATGCCATCGAGCTGATTTTCAACTTGTAGCGATCCCATGTTACAGAATAGAACTGCCCCGCATGTGTGGTCTTCTAGGCTGGAATTTTTGTGGAAGCAGATCACCAGGTTTTCCTCCCACAGAGCCACTGGGTGGGTTGAACCACCAACCTTTTGATTAGCAACGAGCCGCCAGAGTCTTCAAACTCTGATTCCCCTCACAATGTTAATTGCTTTTTTAAAATCCTTAACTACCATCCTCCATAAAGTTATTTTATGTTCAAGTAAAAACTACAGATTAAAAAAAAAATTCTCACTCTCTTCTATTAAAGCTATTTTTATGTTTTTTATAGCAAGATTTTTTTCTTGTCTATAAAGCGATACCAAAGTAATACATACTTAGTAGTGCATTCAATCAGTACTGAAACGTAAAGAGCAAAATATGTGAGTCCTTTCACATCCTCCAATAACCATACTCTCAGGTTCTCAGCCTTAAAGTTACCTACAGTTAACATTGAATTACAGCCTGGCTGGTGGATTTAAGCTGCCAACCTTTTGGTTAGCAGCCTGAGCTCTTAACCACTGCACCACCAGGGCTCCAAATAGTCTAATATACATATTATGAATATTAGAGTGGTATTCAAGAACAAATGAGAGAAGGATACTGGAATCTTAAGGATTTCTTTCAATGTGGGAAAGGAATGCCCTTAAGCCACCTGTAGGAAGGAATAATATACAAGTTGTCCAGCTATATTGTATAGCTATATCTAGTTTCTTGCTATATTCTAGTTTATATAGACATATTCTAGATAAATATGTGTGTTGTACAGTTATATTGTCTATTTTATCAATTCTAATTTTTCTAGATATGTTCCAGACACAGACATTAATGAGACAATACTTGTACAGATACATAAACACATTTTTCTTAGCAAAAATTAAATAGGGTCAGCTTTATTTGTTCTTTTAAAGAAGTAAATTATAGATTTAGCCTAACATACTGTTTTTTAAAAAAGCCAGTTTATTTCCAGCTATTCTTTTTAGTAACAATAAATGTTTTATAAACCAAAATATTATTTCTAGAAAATAAATGGCCATGCAAAAAATAATTTTTAAATCACGTATTTGTTGTGCACAATTTAGTAATACTGAGGGTTAAACTAATTTTTGAGATTCCTTTTAAATGCAATTTTGAGTAATTTTTTAAATTTAAAAAACAGGTGAAAATGACTTATGTGTTTGATATTCAATGACTGAATAGTTTCACAATTTTCCTTTTCTCTTGGTATTTATTTATTTTACTTTGACTGAAACATTCCCTCCCTGAATTATCAGTTCATGGGTTCTTAACTCCAACAACTTTCCAGGCCAGAAGAGAATTCTTCAGCCATTTATGTCTTTTCCTATAATCTGCCTCATCATTTGTAAAACATATTTCAACAAGCTACTGTGTTTACTTTTCATCTCTTCAAAATTTTTTGTGGTTTCCCCTCCTTCCTTGTAGAAGTTTTACAAATAAATCTTCAGGGTATAACAACATAATATCTTCTTTTGAAACCTCAGAAAAATCATTATATCCAGTAAAGGGTTGGCTTTCTTACTACCTTTGGCCAGAAAATATCAAATAAAGGAGAACAGTTTAGCTATGAAAATGTAAATGTAGCTTACATTTCCATGAGTTGAGAGCCTATTTATTGTAGAAATAAAGTAAATCACATAAGAAAACATTAAAACATTAATTTTTTTTTTAAGCTACATAATGGCTACAAGTGTGTTATTAAACACATGTGGTTGTCCAAATAGAGGGTTTAAAAATATTTTTTTCACAAATGAGTAAAATAATTACCCAAAAGTAATGAGATGCCTACAGTGATCTCCATGATCACAAGTGTCCCCACCTCCTTGACCCCCTGCCAAGCTTCCCATTCTCACCCATGGGCATTCTCTTCATACCACAAATAGGACAAGCTACTCTTAGGACCTTTGTTCACTTGCAGTCTCTTCTTACTGTGACTTTCTTTCTCAAGGTATTTGCACTTGTGAGGTCTTCTCATTTCAGGATTTAGCTCAAATTTCACTTCCTGACCACACTATCTAAGTAGCTTCATCATCACTGGTTTATTTTTCTGCCATTTTACTTTGTTTTATTATTTTAATAGCAATTATGACTCCCTGAAATTGTCATTCTTATTTAATTCTCTATTGGTTGTCTTCCCCCCATAATTAAATCTTTATGTGAGTAGAATCTTTTGTCTCCTTCTATTGTTATTGCTTAGTTCTAGAAGACCACATAATAGTTATTAAATAAATACTTGTTGTAATTATTTATTCTGTTAATGCTTTTAGTATCTTCACAATATTAACTCTGCCTGGTCAAGGAGAGGTGATGCTAAAATGCTGAAAGCATAGGCATAGAGGATCATAATATTTTACAAATTGGAAGGGACTGTACAGTCATAAAGCCCAATTATCTTTCCAATGTTAACATTGCCAATAAGTAATTGTCCAATTCGAATAAACTTCCCAGGCTGAATTCCCTATTACAGGAACTGAACACCTCCTAAAGTATCTCTTTTCAGTATTTTTTAACAGTTATTTCATGAAGAAGGACATCATGCTTGGTAAAATAGAGCATCAATGAAAAAGCAGAAGACTCTTGATGAGACAGATAGACACAGCGGCTGCAAAAATGGACTCAAGCATAAAAAGGAACATGAGATGGTGCAAGAACAGGCAGTGTTTCATTCCGTTGTGCATATGAGTCAGAACTGACTTGATGGCACCTAACAACAACAAACCTAAATTATTTATTTATGACCGTTTGTGTGCCTGAGAGTGGTCTAGGTGTTTGGAACACATCACTGAACAGAACACAACAAAAAATCCTCGTTCTCATGAAGCTTGCATTCTACAGGGAAGAGATAAACAAATTAAAAATAAATTTAGAAATGACAGTATATTACCAGGTGATGTATAGAAGAAGATAAACACAATCAGTAGTTACAGGGTCGGGACAGGTTGAAATTTTAAAAAGGTGTTCAGTGTTGGCCTCATGAAGTTGAGAGATCTGGCATGGAGGCATGTGGGGATCATTCTTAAGAAGAGAGAAATGCCAGCATAAAGGCCTTAAAATTGGGAGGAGGCCTCATACTGTGGAGGTACAGGAAGGAGACCAGTATGGCTGAGACAAAGGCAGGAGTGTGTATGTGTGTGTATGTCTGTGTATGTGAGTGTGGCAATTAAAAAAAAAAAAAAAAGCTGCACAGAAGGCATTGGCAAAGAACAGCGCTCCAGAAATTGACAGAATACCAGCTGAGATGTTTCAACAAATAGATGCAACTCTGGAACTGCTCACTTCTATGCCAAGAAATTTGGATGGCGGCTACCTGGCCAACTGACTGGAAAAGATCCATATTTACACTCATTCCAAAGAAAGATGATCCAACAGGATATGGGAGTTATCAAACAATATCATTAATATCGCATGCAAAATTTTGCTGAAGCCATTTCAAAGATTGTTGCAGCGGAACATTGATCAGCAAGGAATTGACAGACATTTAAGCTGGATTTGAAAGAGGCATGGAAGGAGGGGTATCATTGCTGATGTCAGATGGATCTTGACTGAAAGCAGAGAATACCAGAAAGGTGTTTTCCAGTGTTTTACTGACTGTGCAAAGGCATTTAACTGTGTGGATCATATGAAATTATGGATAATATTTTGAAGAATGGGAATTCCAGAGCACTTAATTGTGCTCATGAGGAAACTGTACATAGACCAAGAGGATGTCGTTCAAACAGAATAAGGGGATACTGTGTGGTTTAAAATCAGGAAAGGTACTAGTCAGGGTTGAATCCTTTCACTATACTTATTCAATCTCTATGCTGAGCAAATAATCCAAGAAGCTGGACTATATGAAGAAGGACACAGTGTCAGAATTGGAGGAAAACTCATTAACAACCTGCAATATGCATGTGACACAACCTTGCTTGCTGAAAGTGAAGAAGATTTGAAGCACTTGCTGATGAAGATCAATTACACCTCAACATAAAGAAAAGTTGTATGAATTACACCTCAACATAAAGAAAACAAAAACCTCACACTGGAGCGATAAAAAACATCATGATAAATGGGGGAAAAAAAATGAAGTTTTCAAGGATTTCATTTTACGTGAATCCACAATCAATACTTATAGAAGTAGCAGTCAAGAAATCAAACAACATAATACATTGGGCAAATCTGCTGCAAAAGATCTCTTTAAATTTTGAAAAGGAAAGGTGTCACTTTGAGGATAAACTACTGATCCAAGCCCTGGTATTTTCAATTGCCTTGTATGCATTTTAAAGCTGGACAATGAATAAGGAAGACCAAAGAAGAATTGATACCTTTGAATTATGGTGTTGGCGAAGAATATTGAATATACCATGGACTGCCAGAAGAACAAACGGATCTGTCTTGGAAGAAGTACAGCCGGAATGTCCATTAGAAGTGAGGATGGCAAGACTCCATCTCATGCATGTTGGACTATAGCAATTTTCTTAGCCATTCTGTTTATCTTACACATTACTACAAGGTAAATTTTCCTCAAGTACAACTTTGGTTTGTCTTTCTCATCAAGAAACCCCTCAGGTCTCTTATCACCCACATAGAATGAAGGACAACCTTATTAAACTAGAATGCACATCTTTGGACTCTCAATTTTTCTATATTTCCTCTACTGTTTCTGTCATATCTCATAATTCAGTAAAAATCAATAATCTCTTTCCTTTTATAAGCCCCGCAGTTTCCTATCTCATTGTATTTTTTTCTCTACCTGGAATCTCTTTCATGTGACCTTTCTCCACGGTGTTTATTCTCCTTCCAGGCCAAGCCTACATGACACCTCCTTCTTGAAGCCTTCTCTGATCACTATCATGCCTTTGAACAACAATAGTGTGTTAGGTGAAATGCTGTTTTGGCTCCTTATGATTTTGCATACTTTAAAAAAAAATTTCAATCAATATATCTAGTTTTTAAATAGGTAGAGATTTTCAACAAGCAAAAGGAGCAAATATATAATCTAGCCAGAGGAAACTTAAACAAGCATAAGATAACAATATTGAAATTCAATGAACTTAACCTAAAATGAAGTTTATGTTAAATGCCCAAGGTCACATAGCTAGTATGTGATGGAGCTGTGTGATTTTATCATTATACTACTATCCCATTACATCATAGCATTTCATGGTGAGATGAAAAAATTCCCCATAGCTGAAATTTTCTTTGTGAGAATAACTGAGGATAAGGCTGTGCATGAAAGTTGGGGCCAAACTGCCAAGTAACTTAAATGACAAAAGTTGTTTGGATTTTATCCTGATATTGGATATGGCGAAGTGGAAGGGTAAGATAAAGCTCCCTTCTATGGGTGTTCAGGCTGTGCCCTGCCCAATGGCATCACAATGCTGTGGATGTCATCTTAACATGACTTGTTGAGATGACATCCACACCACTGGATATCATCTTAAGATGACTTAACATAACTTCATACCTTAGACAAATACTGCCTTGTGTGAGAGCTTAAAAGTAAGTGTGGATGATTCTAGCTGAGTCGTTGAGGAAGAACCCTATCTTACATAACTCCATACTGCACTGCTGCACACATGGCCAAGCACATACTTGGGAGAACATGGACACACAGATTCATTGGCACAATAAAGTGGACTCAGTTATTCTCTGTGTCGATCATGGCCTGAGCATTCATCAAAGTCTCTTTTCACTCTAGCAAACATGATATGGCCCCCTGGAGTGAGGGTGGGATGCTGCTTATAGCATGAATATCCCTGCTGGGAGAAGAGTTGTAAATGGGCATGTGGGCACACATGTGTACCCAGGGGCTCTGGAAAGCTTCCAGCACCAAGGTAGTAAAATTGTGCAATAATACTATAAATTTGTTTTATTTAAAAAAGTTTGCATTTATTTATTTGTGCTTCAGGAAGGGGATTTTTTCCTAGTGTGCATGAATGCACCATGTTTGACTAGAGGCGTTTCTGGTAATATAATCAGAGGTTAACTTTCATGTCTTTAACTTCTTCTTCAACTATGTATTAACTGCCTACTAGGAGCCAGAACAATAAATCTGTAGACAGTGTGAAAAATGGAGTAGAGAGAACTTACAATGGAAGTAGAGTGGTGAGTTAAAAGGCTATCATAGAGATGATGAGAGAAACAATGGGAATAAAAAAGAGGATCAGATTCTTCAGATATTTCTAAGCTACGTTTGATAGATCTTGATGATTATTTGAATTAATATGTAGATAGGAACAGGAATGGAGAAGACACAGGATAAAAGACAGGAAGAGTTGAAGATCACTCAAATTCCAGTTTCCTGTTTGGAGACTCTGGGAGTATGATGGGAAAAGAGGCATTGTCTGAGAGGAAGCAGATATGCCGTAACATCGTGTATGTGTGCCTGCTATGTATTATGTATGGATTGACATGTGTGTACGTATGTACGATTTCCTCTGCATTAAAAACTATGTTTTTTAGTATAAAACTATTCAATAAATACTCAGAATTAATAAAATACCAATCCTTTATATCTTATACATTGTCATTAGTGTTTTCTAAACATTTCTTTAGACAAAGGGCTATATTAGGCTCTGCAGGGGCCTTAGAGAATCAAATTTCATTTGGGAATAAAGTGAAAAGTTAAACAACATGATGAAAATAATAAACAATTCTAACACCTATTGAGCCCTCATCATGTTCCAGATACTTGGTAAGCACTTTAGGTAAAATTTCTCCATTGTTCTTTGTAACTCATTTTAATTGAGGCACAAAGAAGTTTTAAAAATTTATCAAAGTCACCAATGTGAAAGAAAGTTGGGTCAAGTTTTAAATTTAGAAAATGGATTTCCAATTCCTAGCTTTTCAACTTTAAAACATAAATAATATATACATATAATAAAAAAGAAAAGCTGCAATAATTGACAAATCAACAGTAAATAACATAAATTCTATGAATTCAGAAGAAGGAGGTAGATAGAAAGCAGTTTAGGTAAACTCCTTGATGGACAAGGCACTTGAAAGACAGGTCAGCATTTTATAGAACTGGTCAGTACTGACTGAGGCTGCATTCCAGGCTGAGGAAAAGTATGGTAAAGGTACTGAAGTACAGTATACAGGTGAGATTTGAATAGAATTAAGGATTTTTTCTTTTTTTGTTGTTGTTGAAATTGACAATCTAGTTGGAATTGCTAAGTTGGAATTAGGTGGACATAAATTGTTACAAGTAGTTTGAGACCACGAATAAAGACCTTTACAGTTCACGATAAGAGATTGGATTTTATCCTGTCAGCACAAGGGAAACAATGACGTTTTAACAAGGGAATGACTAGTTCACACAGTGTGTGAGTAATCTCCAAAATGCAGGTTATGATGGGAAAAGGAGAGGAGCTGCTAAGGCCAGGTAGAATGCTACTTCAAAAACCAAGGAATTTGGAAGAGGTGGAGCCAAGATGGCGAAATAGATGCTTCCAGCGAGCCCTCTTCACAACAAAGACCCAAAAAACAAGTGAAATGAGTGTATTTGTGACAAACTGAGAGCCCTAGCTTCAAAGGCAAGCTTAGAACATGAACTGAGGGGCAGGGGGAGGAAGATACCATTCAGAAGTGGAGAAAAGTTACCGGACCTGAATCGTGGGGAGCTCTCAGGCACCATCCCCAGAGCAGCAGCGACAGTGGGCTGGTACTAGCATTCGGCTGCAGTTTCCTCAGGGAGAAGCAGCCAGCTGCACAGCCTATTCATACCTCTGCAACCTGAGAAGAACGGCGCTTTCAGCAAAAGCTAAGTACTTGCGTGTATTTTACTGCATCTCCCTACCCCCAGGCTACTTCAGCGGCTGAATTCCCTGGACCTGAAATAGGCACTGTTGAGCACCTAGAGCCATCCTCCCGGCCTTGGGGAAGGAAAAAATTTGCAATTGGGGGAAAAGAAAATTTGCTAGCTCCACTAACCAGGGGATATCAGGACAGAAGCGGCTCCTGTCCAGGCATAAACCATCCATGGATTTTGAGCACCTTTCCCTTCTGCATGGACCTGTGTGGGCGTATTTCAGAATAATAGGCCCTTGTTAGCAGACTCCAACAATTTCAGCAGTGCAGTGGAGAGGTGGGTGTTTGATATTTGATATTGCTTTGCCTATTAAACAACATCCTCACCTATCCACATCAGGGACCTAAGGACTGGTAGCTCCACTCAGGTCACTCAGGCATCTGTGATAGGGGTCCAGGGATAACTGGTACCTCTCAGTCCTTACAACCAAAAACTTTGGGTGCCCATGGTCCATCTGCAGAACTCAGCCACCTGCACGCTGTAGGGAACAGGGACACACGTTCCTCAGAGACACTCAAGGGTCGGTTCTCAGCACCCTGTCTGTACCCCCTGCTGCAATCATATGCCAGTATATATGCCAATCACCCCTGCCCCTCTGAGACTGTAGGACAGAGCCTGTACCACACACTTGATGATCACCTACCTGGAAACCTAAGCTGAATTCATACAAGAAAAGTGAATGGACTCTTAGACTGATATACCTGATAACAGCTCCAGCTGTCTGGGGACAGGACGTCAGAGCTCCAAAGGTGAACACAATCAAGCTAGCTCACTCAAGCAACCCATAGGGGTATACCAAAACAGAACAAAACAAGAAGCTACAACACAGTAAGCAACCATAAACTAATGCAATAACATACATGGCTTGGAGACAACAGTCAATATCAAGTCACATAAAGAAACAGACCATGATCACCTCAACAGGCTCTCAAAACAAAGAATCCAGGGATCTTCTACATGAAAGTGCATTCCTGGAATTACCAGAGCCAGAACACAATAGTTTAATATACAGAGCTCTTCAAGACATCAGGAAGAAAACAAGGCAATATGCAGAACAAGCCAAGGAACACATAGATAAAGCAATTGAAGAAATTAGAAAGATTATTCAGGAACATAATGAGAAGTTTAATAAGCAGGGAAAGTCCATAGACAGACAGCAATCAGAAATTCAGAAGATTAACAATAAAATTACAGAATTAGACAACTCAATAGAAAGTCAGAAGAGCAAAATTGAGCAAGTAGAAGACAGAATTTCTGAACTTGAAGATAAATCACTTGGCACTAATATATTTGAATAAAAATCAGATAAAAGAATTAAAAAAAAAATGAAGAAACCTTAAGAATCATGTGAGACTCTATCAAGAGAAATAACCTATGAGTGACTGGAGTTCCAGAACACAGAGGAATAACAGAAAATACAGAAAGAATTGTTGATTTGTTGGTAGAAAACTTCCCTGATATCATGAAAGATGAGAAGATACCACTCCAAGATGCTCATCGAACTCCACATAAGATAGATTTTAAAAGAAAGTCACCAAAACATATTATAATCAAACTTGCCAAAACCAAAGATAAAGAGAGACTTATAAGAGCAGCGAGGGATAAATGAAAAGCCACCTACAAAGGAGAGTCAATAAGAATAAGCTCAGACTACTCGGCAGAAACGATGCCAGCAAGAAGGCAATGGGATGACTTATATAAAGTAATGAAGGAAAAAAAAATTGCCAGCCAAGAATCATATGTCCAGCAACACTGTCTCTCAAATATGAAGGTGAAATTAGGACATTTCCAGAAAACCAGAAGTTTAGGGAATTCGTAAAAACCAAACCAAAACTACAAGAAATACTAAAGGGAGTTCTTTGGTTAGAAAATGAATAATATCAGATATCAACCCAAGACTAGAACCCTGGACAGAGCAATCAGATGTCAACCCAGAGAGGAAAATCACTAAAATAAATCAAGATTTTTTAAAAAAATGCTGTAAACAGGGACACAGAGATGTTATTATGTAAAAGAAGACAACAGTAAAACAATAAAGAGGGACTAAGAAATGTAGTCATAGATCTTTCACATGGAGAGGAAGACAAGGAGATACAAAGAAACAACAGTTAGGTTTAAATTTAGAAAATTAGGGACAAATATTAAGGTGACTACAAAGGAGACAAACTACCCTGCACATCAAAATAAAATACAAGAAAAAAACAGAGACTCAGCAGAAACAAAATCAACAACAACGAATACAAGGAAAAGACAATATATAAAGATAAACTACTCAGCACAGAAAATTAAGTAGGAAAAAGAAACTGTCAACAACACACAAAAAAGACATCAAAATGATAACACTAAATTCAAAACTATCCATAATTATGCTGAATGTAAATGGACTAAATGCACCAATAAAGAGACAGAAAGTGGCAGAATGGATCAAAAAACAAGATCCGCCTGTATGCTGCTGACAAGAGACACACCTTAGACTTAGAGACATAAACAAAGAAACTCAAAGGACAGAAAAAAATATATCAAGCAAACAACAATCAAAAAAGAGCAGGAGTGGCAACATTAATTTCTGACAAAATAGACTTTAAAGTTAAATCCATCAGAAAGGATAAGGAAGGACACTATGTAATGACTAAAGGGACAATACACCAAGAGGATATAACCATATTAAATATTTATGCACCCAATGACAGGGCTGCAAGATACATAAAAAACAATTCCATCAGCATTGAAAAGAGAGATAGACAGCTCCACAATAATAGTAGGAGACTTCAACACACCTATTTCGGTGAAGGACAGGACATCCAGAAAGAAGCTCAATAAAGACATGGAAGATCTAAATACCACAATCAACCAACCTGACCTCATAGACATATACAGAATATTCCACCCAACAGCAACCAAGTGTACTTTCCTTTCTGGTGCACTTGGAACATTTTCTAGAATAGACCACATATTAGGTCATAAAGCAAGCCTTAGCAGAATCCAAAACATCGAAATATTACAAAGCATCTTCTCTGACCATAAGGCCATAAAAGTAGAAATCAATAACAGAAAAACCAGGGAAAAGAATCAAACACTTGGAAACTGAACAATACCTTGCTCAAAAAAGACTGGATTATAGAAGACATTAAAGATGGAGTAAAGAAATTCATAGAATCCAATAAGAATGAAAATACTTCCTATCAGAACCTTTGGGACACAGCAAAAGCAGTACTCAGTGGTCAATTTATATCAATAAATGCACACATACAAAAAGAAGAAAGGGCCAAAATCAAAGAATTATCCCTACAAATTAAACAAATAGAGAGCAGCAAAAGAAACCCTCAGGCACCGGAAGAAAGCAAATAATAAAAATTAGAGCAGAATTAAATGAAATAGAAAACAGAAAAACAATTGAAAGAATTAACAAGACCAAAAGCTGGTCTTTGAAAAAATTAACAAAATTGATAAACCATTGGCCAAACTGACAAAAGAAAAACAGAAGAGCAAATAACACAAGTAAGAAATGAGATGGGCAATATTACAACAGACTCAACTGAAATTAAATGAATCATATCAGATTACTATAAAAAATTATACTCTAACAAATTTGAAAACCTAGAAGAAATGGATGCATTCCTAGAAACACCGTACCTACCTATACTAACACAGAGTTAGAACAACTAAATAGACCCATAAAAAAAGAAGAGATTGAAAACGTAATCAAGAAACTCCCAACAAAAAAAAACCCTGGCCCTGACAGTTTCACTGCAGAGTTCTACCCAACTTTCAGAGAAGAGTTAACACTGCTACTACTAAAGGTATTTCAGAGCATAGAAAAGGACGGACTACTCCCAAACTCATTCTATGAAGCCACCATATTCCTGATACCAAAACCAGGTAAAGGCATCACAAAAAAAGAAAATTACAGACCTATACCCCTCATGAACTTCAATGCAAAAATCCTCAACAAAATTATACCCAATAGAATTCAACAACATATCAAAAAAATAATCCACCATGACCAAGTGGGATTTATACCAGGTATGCAGGGATGGTTCAACATTAGAAAAACAATTAATGTAATCCATCAGATAAATAAAACAAAAGAAAGAATCACATGATTTTATCAATTGATGCAGAAAAGGCATCTGGCAAAGTTCAACACCCATTCATGATAAAAACACTCAGCAAAATAGGAATAGAAGGAAAATTCCTTAGCTTAATAAAGGGCATTTATACAAAGCCAACAACAGCCAACATCACCCTAAATGGAAAGAGCCTGAAAACATTCCCACTGAGATCGGGAACCAGACAAGGATGCCCTTTACCACCACTCTTATTCAACACTGTGCTGGAAGTCCTAGCCAGAGCAATTAGGCTAGATAAAGAAATAAAGGGCATCCAGACTGGTAAGGAAGAAGTAAAAGTATCTCTATTTGCAGATGACATAATCTTATACACAGAAAAAACCCCAAGGAATCCTCCAGAAAACTTCTGAAGCTAACAGAAGAGTTCAGCAGATATGTTTATCTTAACATATAAAAACCAGTTGGATTCCTCTACACTAACAAAAAGAACATCGAAGAGAAAATCACCAAATCAATACCAAGAAGATAAAATATTTAGGAATAAATCTTAGCAGAGATGTAAAAGACTTATACAAAGAAAACTACAAAACACTTCTGCAAGAAACCAAAAGAGACCTATATAAGTGGAAAAACATACCTTGCTCATGGATAGGAACACTTAACATTGTAAAAAGGTCTATTCTACCAAAAGCTGTCTATAGATTTAATGCAATTAAAATCCAAATTCCAGCGACATTCTTTAAAGAGAGGGACAAACTACCAACTTCATATGGAAGGGAAAGAGGCCCAGGATAAGTAAAGCACTACTGAAAAAGAAGAACAAAGTGGAGACCTCACTTTACCTGATTTTAGAACCTATTATACCACCATATATGAGCAGCTGATATTTGACAAAGGCTCCAAATCAGTTAAATGGGGAAAAGACAGTCTTTTTAACAACTAGTTCTGGCATAACTGGATATCCATCTGCAAAAAAATGAAACAAGACCCATACCTCACACCATGCACAGAAACGAACCCAGATTGGATCAAAGATCTACACATTAAACCTAAAACATTAAAGATCATGGAAGAAAAAATAGGGACAATGTTAGGAGCCCTAATACATGGCATAAACAATATACAAAACATTACTAACAATGCAGAAGAAAAACTAGATAATTGGGAGCTCCTAAAAATCAAACACCTATGCTCATCCAAAGACTTCACCAAAAGAGTAAAAAGATTACCTACGGACTGGGAAAACGTCTTTACCTATAACATTTCCGATTAGTGCCTGATCTCTAAAATCTGCATGATACTGCAAAAACTCATCTACAAAAAGACAAATAACCCAATTAAAAAATGGGCAAAAGATATGAACAGACTCTTCACTAAAGAAGACATTCAGGTAGTTAACAGACACATGAGGAAATGCTCATGATCATTAGCCATTAGAGACATGCAAATCAGAACTACAATGAGATTCCATCTCACTCCAACAAGGCTGGCATTAATCCAAAACACACAAAGTAATAAATGTTGGAGAGGCTGAGGAGAGATTGAAACACTTCTACACTGCTGGTGGGAATGTCAAATGGTACAACCACTTTGGAAATCGATTTAGTGCTTCCTTAAAAAGCTAGAAAGAGAACTACCGTATGATCCAGCAATCCCACTCCTTGGAATATATCCTGGAGAAATAAGAGCCTTTACATGAACAGATATATGCACACTCATGTTCATTGCAGCACTGTTTACAACAGCAAAAAGATGGAAGCATCCCACTTTGGAGAGTGGTGTCTGGGGTCTTAAATGTTAGCAAGCGGCCATCTAAGATGCATCAATTGGTCTCAACCCACCTGGGGCAAAGGAGAATAAAGAACACCAAAGACACAAGGTAACTATGAGCCCAAGAGACAGAAAGGACCACATAAACCAGAGACTACATCAGCCTGAGACCAGAAGACCTAGATGTTGCCTGGTCACAACCGATGACTGCCCTGACATGGAACACAACTGAGGACCCCTGAGGGAGCAGGAGAGTAGTGGGATGCAAACCCCAAATTCTCATAATAAGACCAGACTTGGTCAGACTGAGACTAGAAGGACCCCAGAGGCCTTGGTCTCCAGGCCTTCTGATAGCCCAAGGTAAGAACCATTCCCAAAGCTAAATCTTCTGACAGGGATTGGACTGGATAATGGGATAGAAAAAGATGCTGGTGAAGAATGAGCTTCTTGGATCAAGTAGACATTTGAGACTATGTTGACATCTCCTATCCAGAGGGGAGATGAGAGGACAGAGAGGGTTAGATGCTGGCAGAATGGACACGAAAAGAGAGAGTGGAGGGAAGGAGTATGCTGTCTCATTAGGGTGAGAGCAATTAGGAGTACATAGCAAGGCATATATAAATTTTTGTATGAGAGACTGACTTGATTTGTAAACTTTCACTTAAAGCACAATAAAAATTAAAAAAAAAGATACAAGTCACTGTGGAAGTAATTTAGCTTTTTTATGCTTTAGCTTCCTCTTGTATAAAATGAGGATATTAGCTGGGTCATTTTAAAGAAATCCTTCATGTTTAAACTTCTGATGACATAAAACAACAATGTAGGGTAAAACTGAAAAAGGTCATTAGTAAAATATTTACACTTTATCGGTGCAGTTCCTTCACTTTAAAAGTACACAGAAATAGTTTCAGCAATAAGCATTTTTTTTTTAATACACCATTTCTGATACAACATTTTTAAAAGAACTTCAAAAGTCAGATCTTGAAAATTAGAGGTAAAGATGAAGTTTTTCACTTTTACTAATTGCTGTTAAATCTATTGGAAACTCTTCTCATGCCAAGAAGCCAGGAGTTCTGCAGGCTACATCATTAGTCGAGCAGTACTGTGGAAATAATCCTACCATGCAGAGTTCTCGTGGAGTTTTTTATGTTTCTTTGTGACATGGCTCTGGAAATCGTACAAGACATTAAGACTGAGAAATAATTGTCTTTCGGTGCCAGCACCCAGGAATGCCAAGTAGAGAAAACAGCACACAGCAATTTGATAAGGATGAATATCCTCTCAGACAGGGATATATGATTACTTCAGCTTACTTTTGCCCCCACATGACTTCCAGCCAAAGCATAAAAAGCCTCTCTAAATGGTACTGAATTGCGGTGAGTCAACAATTCGGACACATTATAGAAATGTGTGAAATCTAAGGTAATAAAATATTTTGCTTACTGTTTGCTTTTTTCAAACTATGCATCAAAGAAAAAATATTTTCCTAATTGAAAAAAGCCCCTCAACCTAAAGCCTATAAACTTGATAACAAGCAAATCCAGATACTTTCTGCTCATAAGCCCCCTTTTCCCCCTAAAATACCCAAGTTGGGTGTTACAAAGTACTTTTCGTAAATATTTCAGAAGCAGAACTGACAAACATATGAAGATGCCTTACTGGCATTGTTAAAGGCTTTCACATGCCTAAGTAGACTACACAAAAATCAAGTGAAATCTGAGCTGTTAGCATTAATCTAAACAGTCCATTTTGTCAGTAAATGTCTAGTTTGTTTTGTGGCATGGTGGGGCATGGCAGCCCATAAGAGGAGAGGAAAACTTAAAAAAAAAAAAGAAAGAAATACAACCTACGTGTTTACATATACATAATGGAAACATAAACACTGATTTTCTTTTAATTAGGAAATTTTTTGCAGAAACAAGTACGCAAGGAAAAACCAAAACCAAAAACCAAATCCTTTGTCATCAAGTCAATTCCAACTCATAGTGACCCTGTAGGTCAGAGTAGAACTGTCCCATAGGGATTCCAAGGAACAGCTAGTGGATTCGAAATGCTGACGTTTTAGTTAGCAGCTGAGTTCTTTAACCGCTGGGCCAACAGGGCTCCATGCAAGGAAAAGGAGCATTTAATAAAAATACCCAGGGCTGGGACTAGCATGAGGTGAGTGAGGCATTCACCTTGGGTGCACAATTAAGGGAATGCAAAGAGATCTCAATAATCAAGAAAAATAAAACATTGAAAATAATGCCAAAAAATCCATGATGAACAAAATATCGAAAACTTCAATAAAGATAGGATCAGTGTTACTGGTTTTTCCTTTTGCCTCAAGCTCTAAAATGGGTTGGCTCTGCACTATAAATGCTTAGTACATTTTTATCATATTACACTTTGGTTGTTATACTTTACAGCTTAGAAAAATGTGGAATTTAAGACGAAAGAGGCAGCTTCAATGTAACTTTCCAGTACTGTTCTTTTTCGGCACTAAATAAATTTTGCAGATACAAGTCATAGCCTACAGAGCTTGTATTCTAGACATATTAGCTGCATCTGTCCTGGCAGATGATAAATTTTTGTAAGGCAAGGATCACGTCTTCTATTTCTCTGATTCTCCATGTTGTCTCACACATAATAGTTGCTATCATTAAAAGCAAAAAAAACCCAACTCTAACAAATGATCAGAGGAGGGTTGACAAGACTTGAGCAGAAGCAGCAGCAATTATTGTAATAGTCAGGGTCAGGGTCATCAGTATGTCTGCCCAGGCTGTGCCCTGTACAAATCCAGGGGCATAGACTGCAGTGTACACTGTCAAGGACTGCAATGTACCCTGCTACAGCCCTACAGGCAGTATTTTAGGGGAGAGACATTAAGGCCCTAAACTGATAGCAGAAATAAACTTAGAGAGGCTTAGGAAATAAAATAAAATGGAGAACTATTAGACATTGGTGGTGAAGTTGAAGGAGGACTCTAAAATAATTTTTGGTATTTCGTCTTTCATTACTCGAAAGATACTCCATGAGACAAGAAACACAGAGGTAGCTTTGATGGGAGGTGAAGATAAACATTTTGTTTTAGTTTCTTTTTTCTCCAATACTCAAAAGTTAATATTCAAATCTCTTTGTAAAAAAAAAAAAAATACTCATTTGTGTTCAACTGAATTTTGTATCTAAATGCTGCTCCATTTGTTAAATAATCACAGCATATGGTGTGCAACTCACAGCTCTAAAATGTTTGCGCTGTTGGGCTTCTTCTCTTACCAAAATTTTGGACTGCTTAGAACCAAGAGAGATGGAGTTTAGTAGTCCAGTCAACAAGTATCTGGTTTTAGATACTGCTTTTTGTGTTAGACTGAAGTTAGTAAATTGCATAATAAAGGTCCATGCCATAACTGACTTATGATCTTCTACTATTGGTGAAAATTCAGTTGCTGACATAATATTTTGTTTTTCATACTTTGTTCAATTAATCTATTCCAGGTATCCTTCTGTTAGAAATAAAAGATATATTTGGTTATATGGCAACGCAAGTGCAATAACTGATAGTCGCCTAAAAAGAAAGTTTATGCAGGCTAAGTCAGGGAAACTGGAAAGTCTGGCCTTCTTTTCGGAAAGGTATCATAAGGAAGTATTCAGATTAAACTGAGCTTCCTGCCTATGAAGTATTTAAATAACTTTTCAGGGGTGCAAAAGAGAGATTGCGAGGGAGAGAGATGCCAGGTTGAGAAGAGGAAACTTAACACAGAACTGAAGATGGCAAACAGACACAAATAAGAAAATGAAGTTGTCCTGACAGCAAATACATTTACAAAGTGTCTGGTTCTTCTCTTATTCACAAGAACCAGAAGGATGATTTTTTTTTTTTTTCCTGAAGTTGATGGGCTTGGTGGAATTGACTGCTATCCTTGGAACGCTTCTCTGACTGCAGTGCCAGATGAGAAAATGGCCCCAGGTTTCAGGGACCTATCCAGTTTGGTGGTAATATTTTCCAAGCTTAACTCGAAATCTTTTGTTCTGTTGTTTTTACTGAATCAGGCCCTAAATGAGTTTACTTTGTTGTATCATTCAGTTTCTTAGAGTCATGGTACAGTACATAAAATATCTCCTTTCTTTGTATAGGAAAATGGATTAAAAGCATAGACCTTTAATTTGAAAAGCTGCCTTTCTGCCTTTTCTCCTTCTTTCCCTCACCTCCGTGACAGGTTTCACTGTGAAAGTAAACATACGTTCCAGCGTTGGAATTTAGTCCAAGATTACCAATATTTACACGGAAATAACAATGCATAAATGTCAACTGGACTCTATTAGAATATATTTTTAGTTTACAGTGTCAGAGAAAACTCATGTTAGATCCACATTAGGTTTTTGAAAAAATTGCTGTTGCCACTGAACAACATAAACATTCGTTGCTGAGTTCTTTACTATAAAATTGGATTTGAATATAATTCAACATTTTTATCTTTCTTTCTTTCAAGCTTATCTCCTTTAATATTCTTGTCATAAGGAATATATTCACAGCTGCTTAACCAGAACAGAATGAGGAATTAAAAATACTGGTAAAAGCAGTTTCTTTACAGGGGCTTAGGTGGTGAAAAGCAATATTTCACATATCTGAAGCTTCAAACCTTTAGTCTTGCCTTTTCTTAAGAGTCCTGGTAGGAAAAAGCTTATATGAGGTTGAACCAATTGGATTATCTAAGCACTATCTATATTCCCCTTCTCACTACTGTGGATAAGTGGTGACTGACTGCGCATTCTTTCCACGTTTAATGGTTCTTGACAAATCAAATGAAAGAAGACTCATCTCATGCATTCCTTTAATGCCTTACCACAATTTGCTAGCTCCAATAAGAAATTTCAATAATTTAAAACTCATGATGTAATGAAAAATATTTCATATTTGTAATTTTTTTATCTAAAAAAATGGGAATATTAAATTTTTTTATTATTTTTATGTCGGTCCCCCAAATCAGACATGGTTATTAAATTTGAAAGTTTGTGGATATCAGATCAGCTCTTCTACTCTGTGGCCTGAAGACATATTGCAACTCCAAGACCATGTGGTTGACAATGTTGTGTAGCAGCTGGTGCAGAAGAAAGCTGGCAGAAAGCATCCTGGGATGAAAATAAAACACGACTTTGCTAGTTGCCAGTATATGCTTCCTTGTATTGAATACAAAATGTTATTAGAGTGATCTGATTAGCATCTGTGCCTATCATAATACTATGAACATGTAAATCATTGAATTAAAAAAAGCAAAATTTCTGTAACTATTTACAAGTCACCATGATATTTGATTAACGGGTCCTTAAATCTCCAAGTAGCCATCTAGCCATATAACTTTGTAAGAAGTGCTATCAAACCATATTAAGCATTGTGTTGAGGCTTTTGGGAAAAAGAACAATTACAATCACCTAATTTATTTAATATCAGCTATCCAATGCCGAAATACTTTAATGTTCAAATAAATTCATATTAAAATGGACATAATTTTAGTTATTCCGAGATATATACAGAAATCTACATGTTGAGTTATTGAAAATTAAAGTACTTAAGAGTAACTATTTTAAAAAGACCAATTTGGTCTTCCTATTTATTTCACATAATTTATGTGATGTATTTTTTTTTTTTATTATGAATGGCGAAGAAATGTTACCTCACATTGTTTTTATACTTAAGTAACTTTCTGATTTGTTAAATATTCTCTAATTTTTAAATTCTAAATTAATTTACAATCAGTTTTATTAAAATTTGTTGCCATTGTTTGATTGTTTTGACAAGGCTCTTTTTATCAGAACTTTTTATGGCTGACTACCCCTTGATCAGCTGTTGCTGACATGGCTGTATCCAAAGGAGTCTCTTCTTGCTATAATACAGGTTGCATTTCACTGCATTTTTATTTTCTGTGTGCTTAACTTTATTATCAATTAAATACAAAGTTATTTTATAAGAAGAACCATATATATATATATATTTTAATGTAGGCACTAAATAATTGTTGAATGACCATTTGATAAAACATTTCTTGCCTAAAAAATCTTACCCTTTTCCTTTCACACTCTTCTCAATGGTCGTGTATCATCAACTAGAATTACTTCACATATGAAATCCCATCTGAGAATTCATACACTTTCCAGGCTTCAACCTCCTGATGTTACTCTATCAATCCTTTCTAAATGCTATTTACTTGACCTTACCAGGACCCCTGTTGACCCTGTTGCTGTTGTTGCTAGATGCCGTGGAGTTGATTTTGACTCATGGTGACCCCATGCATGTCAGAGTAGAACTGCATTCCATGGGGTTTTCAGGACTATGACTTTTCAGAAGCAGATAGCCAGGTCTGTCTTCAGAGGTGCCTCTGGGCGGGTTTGAACAGCCAACCTTTTGGCTAATAGTTGAGCGCTTAACCATGTTCATCAGCCAGGAATTCCCTGTTGACCCTAAAAATCCTTATAACAGGTGACTCTTCCAATATTTACATTTCTCTATATACAGCTTGCAAGTCTGAGATTAGTATTTTATTCATTATATTTTCAATCTCTTTCACAATTTGGCCATTACTGCTTCTTTTTTAAATGTCACTCCCCATTGATCACGAACGCTATTTCAGCCATTGCCTGTTTTCTTTAAACTCTACACCAGGTAATCACTTGGCCTCTTACTTCACAGAGAAAATGAAAGGTAACATAAGGAGAGTCTGTAATTCTCTCTCTCATCTTAGCCATGTCTGTAAGTCCTGCCTGTAATCTTATTCATGTCCTTCCCCCGCTATGAGAATGGAAGACTACTCTTTGAACTAATGTACATAATTCACATTAATGTATAGATATTTCTTCGGGTTTCTAGATACTCCTTGTTGCCTTCTCAGATACCTCATTGATTATCTCCCTCTTCCTTAATCATCAAGTTCTTAATCAGCAACAATCAATGGTTTTCTTGACCCTCAAATGTTTTATTACGTGATAGGTAGCAGGTATTGAATATATAATTTTAATAGAACCTAGTGCTATAAATTCAATCATTAATGTTTATTGAATGCATATTAGTTGTCAAACACCTGTTACTTAAAGGGAATACAAGAGTCAAACACATTCTTGCCCTTCTAGAAGTTACATTCTGATGGAGGAATAAAAACGGAAAAAAAAAAAAAAAAACAGCAAAATACATTCTATGTCAAAAAGCAGTCAGTACGAAAACAGAAAACCAGATAAGGAAAGGTTATATTAACCATATAATACAAGCACGTTAGGTCCCTGGGTGGTGCGAATGGTTAAGCACTAGCTGAAAGTTTGGCAGTTCAAAACCACCCAGAGGCACCTCAGAAGACAAGCCTGGTGATCTGCTTCCAAAAGATAACGGCCTTGAAAATCCTATGAAGCAGTTCTACTCTGTATAAATGGGGTCGCTGTGAGTCAGACTCGATGGCAACTAACAACAACATAAGCATATTTGAAAGAAATAAGGTTAATTATTTGTCTGACACAATTTCATCCTTAGAAATTTTACACATTTTACATGTACACATAGACAAACAAACAAGTATATGCAGACATACTACATGAAAGCCTTTAATTTTATAAATCACGGATGCATTTCTCTCTCATAATTTAATGATGAGGATACTTAACATGTGCTGACCCTGACCTTGAAAGTGAAGACAGCCGCATGGCAACTGTGAGAGTTTACTTGTGGAACAGAAAAACACACAAACTAGCATGCTGAGAAAAACTAAAATGGAAGTTTTTTTTTTTTTTAATATTCAGAATTGGGATGTTTTTTAAAGTTTAACACAATTGTTTTTGCCCTCCACTATGAGTGCTATCTTAATAGCTATAAGGAATCAGATCAAGGGAATAATTCCATGAACCATTACTTATGTTTTGAGAAAAAGTAAGAGCATTAAAATGTCTCTAGCCAGTAAAAATATTATGAAATATTTTTTGATTGTTAAAATTAGCATCCCTTATATGTAACAGATAAGAATAACATTCTTTGCGTTTAGCACAAAGGTGAAAATGTAACCTTTATTTTTTTGTCAGCTAGAACAGATAGCTATAAATATTTGAGAGGGGCAGGGAACAAATTAATTGAGAATTGAAGTATACTGAATATATCATACATAGTTTGTGTGTGTATGTGTGTATATATTTTAAATATATATGTGTGTACATATATATATATATTCAAAATGTCCTGAAAACATAATTGACTCTTTCTTTAGACCAACAAGGAGCTCTGGTGGTTCAGGGGTTAAGTGCTCGGCTATTAACCGAAAGGTCTGGAGTTTAAATCCGCCACGGGCTCCACAGGAGAAAGATGTGCTAGCCTCCTCCTGTGGAAACCCTGTGGGGCAGTTCTACTCTGTCCTGTAGGGTCACTGTGAGTCTGAGTCTGAATGACTCCCCGGCAATGGCTGTTTTTAAACCAACAGATTTAGACCTCTCAAAAAATCTGAGAAAATGTCGACTCCCTGTAGAGAAGCTTTTCCTTCTAACCTTCCTTACCGCCCCCCCCACCCCCTACAGGTTTATCTTGAAAAGAAACGGAGAGTGTGAAGTCAGGATTTTATTACAAAACAAGTCCCAGGTCTTTTCTCCTGCTGAGCAGCTGGGTGGGTTCGAACCACTGATCTTTTGGTTTTGGTTAGCAGCTGAGACCTTAACCATTGTACCACCTGGGCTCCTTATTTCGTAGGGTGGTGAGAGATTACACGTAGTATTTCCTAGGATGTATAAGTCCACATTGTGTGAATGAGTATCTTAGTGAATTAAGTAAGCTTTTCCAAAGTTTACTTTGAAACAGTTTACATGTGTTAGCACTCTCTGGAGGTGGACAAAAATCTGCTTTCTTTGCTTTGTTTTCATTTTGTTGCCTTCATATTAATAAGTACAAAATTAAAAATCACATAAAAACATTTAAATTTGAGGTCGCTCACTTGATGTTCGATGGATGGATAAAATTGATATTCCCAAAGAATCATACGTGTTGAATATAAAACAATATTGAGATGTCTAAGTTAAAAAGGAAAGGTAGCATCTTTCTTAGTCTCAGGAGAAACGAGAAAGAAAGAGATGAGATTCTTGAGGACAATAATCTAAATTGTTATTTTCCTATATAAATGTTTAACAATAATTACAAGAAATGTGAACCCCTCTCATCAGCAGACCAGTGTTTTGTGTTTCCTGAAACAATTGGGACCACAGTCAGACAGTATTTTACCTCCTGGCTGACTTGTCTCCATCTGGACACAGAGACAGGTAATCACAGAGTCTGAGATCTGGCAAACCCAAGCAGCAAACCTACTTGGCAGAACCTCAAATTCTCATTTTATTATTGTTTGAAGAACTGAAACTTAATTTTAAAGCCACAATTTGTGGCAAAGAGAGTTCCATCTAGACCACTTAGAATTGTTTTTCTAATCTCATCCAAATATCATTTTACAGTAAAATTTTTGCATCCAAAATGTCAAATATTTCATTTTCACGAGACATTTTTTATGAATGACAAAATTTAAAAAAAAATTGGCAAGAATTCACATTTGACTTTTTTAAACCAAGCATAAATAATTTCTGAAATATAAAGTTGAAATATTCATCCTAGCCACAATTTTTAAAGCATGGTCTGAAAGTTATGGCATATATAAAAAAGAAACAAGAACACTATCTAGTAACTATTAATGTTGTTATAAAATGATATTCAGCAATATTTAAAAAATATCAAAGTTACTTGCTTTTCTACAGGAAAAAAGTAAACTTGTTGATTAAACATGAGATTAATGAGAATAAAATTTTTTCAAGAATATTTTTCTCCTATTTTTCTTACATTTACAGAGGGAAAATCATACTGAGTATTTTGAAAAAAGTTCTGAAGTGCCATTCAGAAGGTGGAAATGAAGTTGAGGCACTTTTTAAAGTTTTCTTCATTAATCTTTTGGGGGAGGATAATATAGTCTGTGCTTCAACAGTAAAGGTACAAATCATCTCAACTTTAATTATTTTAATTTAAAATCAAAGCTCTGTATCCTTTTCACAGCTCATGCTTTTGAAACCATTAAAACTATTAGTTCTTCTTTTAATATTGCCACTTTCCTTTGTGTGACTTTCTTAGAACACAATTTTGAGGCTCTATCAAACTTTTTTGGCACTTGACTTCCATTCCCTTCTAATTCCTTTATTTTATATGCCTCAGCTGGTGTGACATGTCATCTTGGCTGGGCCATGATTCTCAGTGTTCTGGCAGTCATGAGGTAATTTGGTAGCTATGTAATGATGTAATCGCCTCCGTAACGAGA
Organism: Elephas maximus indicus; assembly: GCF_024166365.1. NCBI lineage: Eukaryota > Metazoa > Chordata > Mammalia > Proboscidea > Elephantidae > Elephas > Elephas maximus. The sequence continues at coordinate 51,241,393 of NC_064826.1, read as the reverse complement.
TCTGAGATAATGTAATCACCTCTATTAACAACCAATCAGTTGAAAGGGAGTTTCCTCAGGTGTGGCCTGCATCTGATATAGGTGGACTTATTGGCAAAGCTTGCAGGTTTTTGCTCATTCTCAATCCTGCATCTGACCTCTGGTTCTCGAGACTTGAGCTAGCAGCTTACCTGTCGATCTTGGGATTTGTAAGCCTCCACAGCCTGTGAGCCAGTGGTCTGCCATCTTATCTGCCGATCTTGGGATTCATCAGCCTCAGCAGCCTGTGAGCCAGAGACCTGCTGTCTGAGCTGCCAATCTTAGGGTCATCAGTCCCTGCAGCTATGTGAGTCAGGGGAAGCCTCTGGCCTGACCCACGGACTTGGGACTTTCCAGCCCAATGAATCGAGTGAGTCATTTCGTTAGTATAAATCTCTCTCTCTCTCTCTTTCTCTCTATGTATATACTTCACTGGCCTTGCTTCTCTAGAGAACCCAGCGTAAAAGCCTAAGACATCTGGCTTTTCTACCTCATAAGGAACCAGTAAAATTCAGGAGGATTTCTAGACAAGCTTATGTCAGACACTCAGCACTCTCAGAAATGTTTAGGCACAAATATAAATTTAGTTGGCAAATGACTCTGATCTTGCAGATTTTAAGCACTTGATTGTCAACAAATATGTGCTAATATTTGCATCATATGATGAGAAAGAAAATATGAAAATAATCTGATGACACATGGAATAATCAAGTCTTTGTATTGCAAGACTGTTCAGCTTAGCTTTACATGCTAATTTTTGGATCCCCTGGAAACAACTTATTTTTATTTTTTAATGATCTATGTAGGTTGGCATCATATTTTGATCAGGTTTTTGCAGCTCATTTTTTCCTTTTAGTAGCATGATAATCATACACTTTCCCTAGCCAAACTTCAAATAATTAGGACTTAGTGAATTTCATTATTTCCTCATTGCGATGCATATCGTTCTTTCCCTGTTCGTCCTGTCATCTGTTCCTCAGCTCTTGACTAATCTTCCTTAGTCCCTTTCCTGTGCCTGTAACAAAAGATTGGCTTTATTTGGTCTTCAGTTATAGCTCACTTTTTTACTGCCTACATCTTCTTCTGAGGTATACTGTCCACATTCTTGGTTTTCACTACTTTCTACAGGTTTTGAACTTCCAAATCTTAATTACCAGCATAAACTGGAGCCCTTTTAAGTTCCAAGGTCTTTCTATTTCATCTTCAAGCATCATAATCATTTCTACCTGAAACTTTTCACATTTTTCCCTCCAAATATACTTCTCCAACTACATCCTTCTGGCTCAGAGAAAACAAAACAAAACAAAAAAATTATCTCCTTTTTGTATTACCTAAAGGTAATATGCATTACCTAAACATAAAGAAGAATATTAAATATACTATGGACTGCCAAAAGAATGGACAAATCTGTCTTAGAAGAAGTACAACCAGGATGCTCCTTAGAAGCAAGGATGGTGACACTGTGTCTTACATACTTTGGACATGTTGTCAGGAGGGATCACCCTGGAGAAGGACATCATGCTTGGCAGAGTACAGGGTCAGTGGAAAAGAGGAAGACCCTCAGCAAAGTGGATTGACACAGAAGCTGCAACAATGAGCTCAAGCATAACAATGATTGTAAGGATGACTCAGGACCGCGCAGTGTTTCGTTCTGTTGTGCATAGGGTCGCTATGAGTTGGAACTGACTCGATGGCACCTGACAGCAACAACAAAGGTAAAATATCCTCTCCCACAAAACATACAACTCTTAACACCATACTTCCATCAGAATGTTACACAGATCATAGCAGAAATTCAGAATTATTCCTCAATCAGATTCAGCTTCTTGAGAAGAGCTACCATATTTTAATGCAAATACCACGTGCCTTCTATATTTGTTTAACAAATGAGCCCTCCCTCCTAGAGGTACTTTTTGTGAGTGTGCTATGCTACTTTTTTTTTTTTTTTTTTTACAGAAACGCTTAAGAAAATACCTCACTGGGGGGAAGGTGCAGTTGGCCAACAAATGTAGAAGACCTGTGGTATTTGCATAAAATACAGTATTTGTTTATATCTGCATTTGGAGCCCCTACCACAAATCAGGTATTGAGTGCTAAGTGAGTATTTATGGGGAAAAAAATAAATACGTTTACATGCTTACCAGTTTTTGGCCTGTTCAGATCCATACTGATTTTATGTCTAACTACTAACATGTACCATTTATGTCAAAGTATATGAGAAACTAACTACAATTTAAGAACACTAGGGATAAAAGTTTGTTCATTTCTTTATGATTATAATTGCTGATGAAAAGCAAGTTATATACTAAATTTTTGACAATAATTTTGACAACTTTATTGAAATCATTTGGCATACAACAAACTGCACACACTTAAAGTCTATACTTAATAAAAATTAACATATTTATACACCTGTAAAACCATCACATCAAGATAAGGAGTGTATTTATCACTCCAAAATGTTTTCTCTTCCCCTTTTGTATTCTCTCTTGAAGTTCCCCACTCCTACTTTCACCGGCAACTACTGATATACTTTCTCTAACTATAGATTAGTTTACATTTTCTACAATTTATTGTAAATGAAATAATACCGTATGTATTCCTTGTTGTCTGATTTATTTAACTCAGTACAATTTTGTTGAGATTTTATGTCATTGTATATAACAACAGTTCATCCTTTTTTATTGCTGCATAGTATTCCATTGTAGGGGTATATCACAATTTGCTTATCCATTCATCTGTTGATGGGTATTTGGGTTTCTTTCTAGGTTGGGGCTATTGCAAATAAAGCTTCTATGAACATTCTTGTACTATTCACTCTATGGGCATATGCTCTTGGGTAAATTCTTAGGAATGAGTGGCTGGGTCATATGGTAAGTGTATGTTTACCTCTTTAAGAAGTTGCCAAGACGTTTTCCAAATTGGTTGTACCATTTTACATTACAAAAGTGTATGAGAGTCTAAGTCACTCTATATCGTCACCAACACTTGGTATCTTGGTAAGGTCATCCTTTATGATTTTAAACATTTTCATAGGTACATAGTAGTAGCTTGTGCTTTTAATTTGCATTTTCCTAGTGAGTAATGAGTTTGAGAACCTTTTCATTTGCCTATTCCATCACATATTGTCTTTGACGAAGAGTCTAAATGGTATAAAGAAATTAAAACAAATGATTTACTGATGGAAAAGACTTGAATGAATCACATAATGTCAAGCATGATAAATCAAACAAACAGCACACTGCATGATTTGTCTAAAATTCGAAAACAGGAAAACTAGTCTATGGTGATAAAAACCAGCTCAGGATAATAGTTACCTCTGAGTCCGTGTTTGCTAAAATGGAGAATGACCTGGGCTTCTTGGAGTATGTTTATGTTTTCTTTCATGATTTGGGTGAGAGTTACAAGGGATTTTTTTTTCCTACTTGTGAATGTTCACCAACTTGTACACTCGTGGTCGGCTTATTTTTATGCACGTGTGCTATATTAAATGAAAATTTTAATTGAAAAAAATAAATAGAAGGACAGACTTGGCTTATGTTAATGAAAATAACAGGAGCAACAGCAACTTTACTAAGTTTTTTTTTTTTTTTCATGTTCCAGGCATTGGACTAAATGGAAAGCTTAAAAAAAAATTAGAAAAGCAAGAAGGGACAGAGCCCATGATATCCTCATACACAGAAACCAAAAAACCAAACCCGTTGCCATCAAGTCGATTCCAACTATTGTGACCATACAGGACAGAGTAGAGCTGCCCCATAAGGTTTCTGAGGGGTGCCTGGTGGATTCCAACTGCCGACATTTCGGATAGCAGCCATAGCTCTTAACTGCTTTGTCAGCAGGGTTTCCCTGTACACTGAAAGGTATTCATATTCAGAAAAATGTCCTTAGTATTTGTTGTCACAAGGTACCCTGCACTAGAAATATTCACTTGAGGTCCACTATGCCATGTAATCACGGGAACCCTGGAGTTGGAGTGGTTAAGAGTTCGGATGCTAAGCAAAAGGTCAGCAGTTCTAATTCACCAGGGGCTCCTTGGACATCCTATGGGGTAGTTCCGCTCTGTCCTATAGGGTCACTATGAGTCAATCCACTCCATGGCAATGGGTTATACCATGTGATCAAGGGACTCAAGGGTTGACTCTATTATGATGTGGAGTTAAATAAAGGCAGGAAAATAAACTAGAAATATTAATAAATTTGTTCGTTGGGAATTATTTGACTCTTACTGAAGCTATGGAATTTTTGTTGCTATTGTTTGATTTTTGTTTTTTCTTCTTTGAATGTTGTCAGGATTTTCTACATCACATTAAATGCGGGGACACAAAGCATGCCGTTACAAGCATTAGCTATGCTTTCCTAGTCTGTTTTTTAAAAACTAACAAATAGGTCTTCAGTAAATGAAGGAGGAATTGACAAATAATTTCTATATTTTTGTTTTGAAGAGTGAGTTCAGACTGGAAATTTTCACTGAAATATTTCATATGTAAAATTGTCAGATTAAAACAGAATATTCAAAATAAACATATTTCAAATTTATCTCATTTTCAATATTAAAAGAAATCAAAGAATAAATTAAACAACATTGGAGTCCTGGGTGACTATGAATGATTAAGTGTTTGAGTACTAACTGAAAGTTTGACAGTTCGAACTCACCCCTAGCTACTTTGGAGGAAAGGCTTGGTGATCTGCTTCCAAAAGGTCACAGCCTTGAAAACCCTATTGAATACAGTTCTACTGTGCACACATGGAATCACCATGACTCAGAATTGACTTGACAGCAATTTTTTTTTTTTTATGATTTGTCATTGTTGTTATTTTTATTAGTTGTGGTTGAGTCAACTCCGACTCATGGCAATCTCAAGTGAGGATTTTCAAGGCTGTGGCCTTTCAGAAGCAGAGTGCCAGGCCTGCCTTCCATGGTGCTGTGGGTGGATTAGAACCACCAACCTTTCGGCTAGCAGTCAAGTGCTAAGTATTTGCACCAGCGAGGGATCCTGATCTGTCATTAGAAACAGACAAAATCATTTTCACACGATGTCATAAAATTTAGGTAGTGCTCAAAATCCATATACACTTAGCATTTTAATGATACATTGTCATGAATAAAACACATTAGTTCATTACATCGCTCTAAAAGTATTTATTGCACATCATCTAGTTAAGAACATTCATGTGTATATCTACTAGTACATACATGTATGCAATTCTGTTGGGTGTATAACTGGGAGTAATAGTTCTGAGTCATAAAATCACCAAAACCAGTTGCCATCCAGTCGATTGTGATTCATAGTGACCCTATAGGACAGAGTAGAACTGTCCCATAGGGTTTCCAAGGAGCAGCTGGTGGATTCGAACTGCTGACATTTTGGTTAGCAGCTGAGCTCCTGAGCCCTGCTCCACCAGGGCTCCTTGCCAAACAAGTTTAACAAATTGTTTTGCTGGAAATAAAATGTTAAGCAAATACAGTTCCTGGCTACCTTTAAGAAGTGTAGAATCCAGGAGCGAAGCAAAAAAGTAAAGAACAATTTTGAAGTACATTGATAAGCATTGCTACAGTGGTTTATAACAGAGTGCTGAGTAGGGTCACTATGAGTAGGAATCGATTTGAAGGCAGTGGGATTGGTTTCTGCTTTTTTAAGTAGTACATATGCACGTAAATATATGCTGAAACTTGTAAAATAATGAGATGTTATTATTACTATTATCTTAAAATGTTACTACTTCTATATTATAAGAAAACTGAAATCTGAGACTTATTTAGAACAATTGACTCCCTAGAAAAAAAAGCAATGATTTGCTTTTATTTGGGAATTTGCAGAACGATGCTCTGAATACCATCTGCTTGGAGTCTAAAATATAAAGCTCAGTTCACGTTGATTCCAGATGTTTAGCTCTATTGAATTATTTTCAGTTTTCTTAAAGTGCTAAGCTCCTTCTTGCCCCTTAGTCTGATTTAGATGCCAATACTCTGGGCATTTCTAATTATAGAAATTATCATACTCTACTTGTCAGAAGAACAAGCCATATCAGGAACCAACACATACAGATGAAGATTTTTCCTGATCCAGTCATCTGTCACTGACACACTTTATGAGAAATAGCTATGAGTGTGAGCATTGAAAGGTAGAATACTGAAAGTATAATACTTAGGACCTAGGCACTTTTTTTTTTGCTGTAGAATAACCCTTAATTTGAGCTATAGTTAAAAAATCACTGTAGTCAGATTGCAACAAAAATCAGCAAGACCTGGTAAGGATGAGCAGGGCACTCGGGACAGCAGCCAATAGCCACAGTGGTTATAAACCATATTTCTTTGAACTGCCTTGGCTCTCTGGATCCCAGCCTAAGACGTCAGGCCACTCTTTTAGGACTGGTAATAAGGAGCAACTAGATGCATCCCAGTCTGAGAAGAGTGGTTGCTCAGAGCTCAACAGTTCGAAAGAGTTGCCTTTAGGGACACATCTGAGTCTCCACAGCAAGAAGCAAACTTGAGGATTACTTATTCAAAAGACAGTATAAGCAGCCTTGGCCCTGAAGGCAGGAACCATGTTTTGCTTGCCATCATGTACCCAATACCTTTCAATGTGAGGTGCAGGGTAGTTACTTGACAAGATACCTAATGAATAATAGAGTGAATAAATGTCCTGGTGAAAGATAACGAAATATTTAGTGATAAAAAAAAAAAAAAAAAAAAAAACCCACTGCTGTCGAGTTGATTCTGACTCATACCAGCCCTACAGGACAGAATAGAACTGCCACATAGAATTTCCAAGGAGCACCTGGTGGATTTGAACTGCCAGCCTTTTGGTTAGCAGCCATAGCATTCAACCACTAGGCCACCAGGGTTTCCTTTTAGTGATAGAGTAACATTATATTGAATAAGATACTGGGAGGGAAGTATATTGGAGTTGCATGTGTGAGAATGTGTGTAAAAACAAAACAAAACAAAAAAATTTACAAATAAACTTGTAATGAATTAGAGCTAGAAGGCCCTTTTGAAGCTATCTAGTATAATCAATGTCAGGAAGGTAAGACCCAGTTTTATATAGAAGATAGCTTCTGCATTATAACATGTTTGACCATCATTTCTTTGATGGAAAGCCTGCCCTTGAAAAATGCAGAGCATTTTTACAGGAAGATGAAGGCAAAGGAGTCATTACGGTGACAGATCCTCCTTTTGGTGGCCTGGTTGAACCTCTGGCTGTTACATTCAAGAAGTTAATTACTCTGTGGAAAGAAGGCTTTGGCCAAGATGACAGTCACAAAGAATTACCCATTTTCTGGATTTTTACCTAATTTTTCAATCTCAAATTCATCAGTTTTTTCCAAGCTTCTGCATGCTGAATTACCAGAGACACAAGGGCCCTCAGTGGACTATTGCATCCACATCCAGAGAAGGAGCATTTCACTGTGGGCAAGAGCTTAAAATGGTGAGGAGGCCAAAGAAGACAAACGAGAATAACATGGTTTAGGTGGAGTAACTGGTTTTCTTGTCTCAGCAGCCTGTGTTGCTGGGAAAGGACTTTTGGAAGATTCAGTTCAGAGAAACAGCTCCAAGGTCTAAATTTTTAAAAAATAACTACACAATTCAGTGTGCTGGTAAAAGAAAAAAAAGGTTCTGATTCAGTCATACATATCTGACAAGGTGAAAAGCAGTCTTTTCATTAAAGAGAAAGCTAACCTCTGAAAAGAAAAACAAGAATAAAATCTATAAAGCAAACAAAACACACACACACAAAAGATACAAGTGGTAGGATGGTAAACTGAGTTCAGAATTTTTGGCTTCTTGGCGGCTAACCAAAAGGTCGGCAGCTGAGATCCACCAGCCTCTCACTGGAAACCCTATGGGACAGTTCTACTCTATCCTATAGGACTGGCATGAGTTAGAATCGGGTTTGATTTTAGCTTTAGTTCAGTCTTTTATTTTTAGCTGGACAATTTTGTGTCCCTGGCATTATAATAGCAAATACTGGGAAACACAATAACCTGGTATTTTAACATTATATCTACATCTGAATATATTATAATAGAAGTTTGGAGGAAATAAAACAATATTTAGAGTGTTCCAGGGTAAATTCATCACAAAATTGTAGTAAAGCAAAGTATGGAATTTTTACTACATTTTTCTAAGTGCTAGTCCTCACATTAACACTGTTTGAACATGTCTAGCCTGAGTTCCTTAGAAAACAGTCTAAAGTAAATCTTATATACTAAGGACTTAAAGGGAGGTGCAATCTTAAAACAGCAAAAGTGAAGGCAAAAGGAAAACGAGGCAGGGAAGGAAAGAAAGCAAATCAAGTTGGCAGGTATCATTACATTCACAAGAAAATGAGCAGATTGCTGGGTCATAGGGGATATCCTCCCGATAGCTCCTCTCATCCTTCCGGGAAGGCTTCAAAACAGTTCTCGGGTGGAGGAATTCACCTGTGGGCTCCTTCTACCTCTTGTCTATTACTGGTCAAATTTCCCCCCACAGAGCATTAAACCCCCAGCCCTAAGGCGGTGCTTCCTCTGAGTCTGAAAGTGGTGGGAGGAGCCAGACCGCCTCAGCTCTTGCATATATGAATCCCCGGGTCAGCTGTGGTTTCCAACACAGCTAGAACATGGCAGGCTGCCCTTTTAGTCCCATGCTTACCTTTCATCTGGAGGGGGTCGGGGGAGAAGGAAGAAGTGACAGCCAGCAGTGTGTAAGAGATGTGCGAGAGCTCTAAAATTGAGATGCTTAACTCTGTCAAAGTGACTGGCCGGGGTCTAAGCCCCTACTCCATTTTAGCCTTCCTACTCCTCAGCCAACTGTTAACCTTGAGCAGACTTGATCTTGCAACTAAGAAAATGTTTTTTCTCTGCAGTTAAACTAAGGATATGGAAATAATGCCTCCAAAGAAAGTATCTTGACGCAAGCTCCGAATCAGAAATCTCCTGCATAAACGACTCCATGGAAATGTCTGCTAGGGATGCCATTTTAGCAGAACGTTGTCAGAAAGGAAAATTACCCCCCTGCAAACTCCTCTTTTAGTCACAAACATCTGCAATTATCTAAGGTAACCAATCTAAGAAGGCCACACATGCACTTTGAACCAATCCCTATCTACTACCCACTTTGAGTCATCCTATCTCCTGCCCTTACATCACTGAGTGCCAACCAGAAATTTTGCGTTGTTAATTCCTGATTCAAACACATAAATATGTTCTTATAACCTCACCACCTTGGAGCGTTCTAGTTTCACTTTGTGGGCTGAACATTTTCCCTAGTTCCAACTGTACTGAACCTTCAATAAATCTCTTTGATTTTATTTTAACAAGAGTACAGAATTTTTACTCTTAGACAGAGATGAGGAGAAACTGAGACAGTAAGGGACAAAATAAAAGTGGAGAAGGAATAAATTGGTTAGTAAGAGTGAGTGCCATTTTATGAAAATGAGGAAACTGTTGCACCCAGATGTTAACCCAGATGTTAAGTAACTCACCTAAGGTCCTGTAACTAGAAAAGGTCGGAGGCAGCGCCTGAGCCCACGTGCTTCTGAGACTAAAGCCAGTGCTCGTGACTGTACCGGTAACTGCCTCTAGTGCAGCTTAAATGGCACGAAGCACAAAGCAATAACTATTTATGGAATGTTCTCCACATGTCTGACAAATTATGAGAGATCATAAAGTTACAAAAGGAATAAATGTGAAAATAATTAAAAGATAACTGTGGTCTAGACAAGTATATAGGCGATCAAGCAAACATTAAAATTACCTCTCAGTTTGGTATAGAGCATGTAGTCATGGATAAAGTGGATTGGAACTTTAAAGGAATGTGTAAATATGCATTTATGTGAAAAATAGGAACCCTATGCTTTCAAAATGAGAAATGCAAGTTGTAGAACAATGCTTTTAATTATCTCATCTATTTAAGGAAGAAATATTTTGAGGTACAGAAGCCAGTCAGATTGAGTTACATGAAAGGGGTAGAAGTGGTTATTTATGCATTAGGAAGGGCAAGGGCAGAGTTTCACTTTTTTATAACACATTCTTTTGTGTTGTTCATATTTTAAAATAAAAAATACTATTTTTGATAATTTATACATTTTATACATTCATATTTTGATTAAAAATTAATATACATTACTTAAAAATTAAAAACATGACTCATTTTCGGAAAAAAAAGTAAAATCATCGTATTAATCTTGAGTCTGTTTGCATGGTCATTTACAACAGAAAGCATGGTATCGCTTACATTTCTTCAGTTTAACCCTTCTCAACTCTACTCACAAAGCCTATCATTACATATTATTTCTAAATCTAGAAAGACAGAAAGCTAAAGGATTTTGAAGGTCTGGGAGCTCTAGGAAAGGTTTATGCTACACATAATAGTCTCTTCAAGGAGACTATCAGCACTTACAGTTAAATTAGGAAAATGTTATTAGAAGTGCAGAAAGGAAATCCTTGTAATGTGGTGATGTAAATGTTAGTATTTACAGTCAGACAGAAAGCAGAAATTGTATTTAATCAATCGGATGCTCTTGCTAAGGAGATCCAGGCAGATTGTGGAAGATGTCATCTGTCTTCTTGTTGCTCCTTATACTATAGCAAGAAGAGAGGTAAACCAAAGGAAGACTCTTAAATATAAAGCAGAGAATACATATTGGGTTTGAAAATAAAACTGTTTCTCATCCTCAGACTTTCTAGCTGGCAAATGCACTGTCTTAATTACCTAGTGCTGCTGTCAATGGCAGCAGGCTGTAATAGAAATAACTCAAGTGGGTAGCTTTAACAAACAAATTCATTTTCTCACAGTTTAGGAGGCCAGAAGTCTGCATTCAGAGCTCAGGCTCTAGGGGGAGACTTTCAGCTTTCTCGGAAGGTCCTTGTCTCTTCAGCTTCTGCTTCCTGGTTCCTTGGAGATCTCCATGTCTCTTGGCATCTATCTTACCCCATCTCTTCTTCATGCTTGCTTGCTTAACCTCTTTTACATCTCAAAGGAGATTGACTCAAGACACATCCTATGCTAATCTTGTCTCATTAACCTAACAAAGACAACCCGTTCCAAAATAGAATTATAACCATAGGCAAAGAGGTTAGGAATGTTTTGAGGGGACATAATTCAATCTATATCATGCACCTTTCTCATTCTCTTATTGCTTTCAAACTGTAAATTTAAATAATTAATTTTATAATTTGTATTTATAATCATTGAGTTACTTTGTAATTGTTAATTCTGATTCTCCAGTTCTAAATGAATTACTTGAGGTATTATTTTCATGCTTTGTCGTGACTAGCTTGCAATAAACTAAATGAGTTTATGCAAGACAAACATGAGTACTTCTTTACTTATTTCAAAATAAAAGTTCTTCTAGGATAGCATGTATCATAAAAAACAAATAGTAGTAAGGGTTTTTCAATTCATGAACTTTTATTCTAGTTTATATATATATTTACATATGTGTATATGTACATGTCTGTGTGTTTACATTTTTATATACACATGTAAAAGTACTATGAGTGTTTGAAACATATGAGCATTTGAATGAGTACTGGGTCTGTGTCACTCTGTAAAATAAATTTCTTATGGTGTGTAATAATAGAAAAGAGGTTGAAAATTTCCTTGGTAAAATGTTTTTCTTCTGGTTAGCACACTAATTGAAATCAAGCTGTTTCACAAAATAAGCATTTATTAATTAAAATTCATAGAGTGCAGATAAATAAGCTATGTAGAGCCCAGCAGTAGACTTGTTCCTCGCACAGTAGTGGATTATGTTAATTAAATTATTTGTAAAATGGCTTTCATCCTTGGAGTGCAAATGTTTCTAGCCTATGCTAAATACTTGTCTTGAGAGTGTTATTCTAAGAATAACACAGAAAAAAGGATGGAGCAGAAGAAAGAATAGAATAATGAAAGAAAAAGAATATAGTTAATAAAATATTAATATGATTTTTAATTTTTTCTTTGCCATCACTTGATTCTAGCCATCGTAGATACTTTTATGGCTTTTAGATTTAGTAGGAATTCAGAGCTATAGAAGCACAACTTCTAACACTTTATGTAACTCATTAACAAATTTCAAGAAAGATGTAATAAAGGATTCTTCATTGAATGCACTTGGTGAATATGAAAACATCTGAATCCACCTTTTGATTCCACCTTCCTTTATTTATTAAATATACTTAATTTTACTATTTTTACTGACTTCAAGGACAACAATGTTGCAGGGTGGAAACCCAGGTTCTGCTCTGCGTGACTCGTTACAGCCAATAAACAAGAGGCTGAGGTGGGAGAGGAGAAAGGTTCCGTTATTTCATTGCACAAGGAAAGGAGACAGTTGGGGCTGCTGACTCCAAACTGCTCACAGGCAGCTTAGGGAGGTAGCCTTTTACAGACAGCAGACAAGGAAATGTAAATTCATCATAAATATTCAGGACTGACCTTCATGTAGGCACTTGGGGCTTGGGGATGACTATGCATTTTCTCTAGACAAAGGTTCGATTCCCCAGGAATGAAGGAAGAGGTCAGGTCAGTTTTCCTTCATTAGCATGATAAGTCTCCACCCAGAGGTAGGGTGCTTATAGATATTTTACACTTAATAAGTTGACAGGTCACTTAGAGTGACAAGATGGCATTGAAAACCTGCTAAAACCAGTTGAGGCCAGCTATGTTATGGCCTGTTCTGTGGTTTCTTGTCAAAGAAAATTGAAGAAGAATGTGCAGCCTATTCTGCTTGGTATAGGAGGATCAGCTAGAGAAGGTTATTTAAAGAGGGGTTGGGTTCTGAGGCTGTCTGCCTCAAGAGCGTAAACACAAACTTGGGTGTGTCTGGAATTGTCCGTTATGGTCTTCAAATCACCAAATGGGTAAACTCATTGCTGTGAAGTTGATTCTGACTCATAGCGACCCTATAGGACAGAGTGGAACTGCCCCAAGACATTTTCTAGGCTGTAAATCTTTATGGAAGTAGACCTGCACATCTTTCTTCCTCCGATCAGCTCGTGAGTTTGAACCACTGACCTTTCAGTTAGCAGCCAGGCACTTAACAACTGTGCCACCAGGATAGGATGCCTCACCAAAAGGGTAGCCAGGAGCAAAATTACAGCAACAAAAGTGTTTCCTCATTCACAAGCAAAACGATTAGAAAATTTCAGTGTTTTCCAAATACATGGCCAGATACTTTTGAAAATCTGAACAAACTCTCTAAGAAGAAACTGACACTGTACTTGTGGCCTTAATGTAAGACTAAAGATAAACTGGTACCTGGGTGGTGGTGTTGAACAATCTCATTTATGCTAGAGAAGAGGCCTGATGCATTGTATGATGGAAGACGGTATATAGGTGAACGGAAAAGAAGGGAAATGGCAGATGCCCTGATTCAGGGATTCAATATTCTTGGAATGTAAGATACAAGTATTCATCTCTAGGGATCATGATTCAGATAAAATGTGTCTAGAACCGCATGCAAAGTTTGGAGAAGAAACTTATCGGCAATGCTGTAACAGAAAACATAAGACTGCTTGCCAGCTGTGCTGGTCTCAAACTTAGCTCACTAAATGATGAAAAATAGCTCCCCAGTTGCACTGTAGAAAAAAGAAAGGTAATGATGAGACAGACATGCGAATTAGAGCCAGCCCTAAAGCCCAAGATATGAATGCAATTAAGCCAAAGGTAATAGAAATACCTTTCATTCATTTCCTCACTTCTCTTAATTAAGTCTTGGCTCAGATACCTTGTCCTCGGTAAGTCCTCCACCTTCTCTTTTGAACATAGTTCTTTCCTATTTTCTTTCACTTTATGTCCCTTCATCTAACTTTGATTTGGTTCATAACATTTATTTATTTGCTTATTTGATTATTATTGTTCTTCCCCAGTAAAATACAATTTCTATGAAAAAAGGGACTTGGTTTGTATAGTTTACTGCTTTATCATCAACATCCTGCGCAATCTTGGCATATAGGAAATGTTGAATGAATGTTTTTAAAATAAAAGGCAATAGGCCTTTTAATTCCAAAATCAGGTACTTTTGAATTATATAAAAATCATTCTGCCTCATTTCTCACACGAAATCCATCTCTATTTATTACCTGAACTGAACAATGTCTGTCTTATTTTTGCCTTTCACTCTTTCCCTACTTCCATTAACTTTGTTCTAAACCTTCATAATGATGCAACACGGTTTTGCTTCCAATTTGCTACAGCCATTTAGCAGTCAATATCAAAATACGAGAGCATTGAGTTTTTGTTGTTTTTAAATTTACTGAATAAGCTGTCCAGCAGACTTCCCTGATGATATCCATTGTATGAACCTTACCCTTCTCCAGTTCTCTATCCCATCCCTCAATGTCATTCTCAAACCGCACATCAGAGCAATAGCAAATTGCACAACATCAAGTCAGTATGAATCTAACATACGTAAATTCATCATTCTCTCTTCAATCTAGACATTTATCCTCACGTATTTTAAAACTTCTGACATGGCCATTCTATTTTATGTAGGCACATAGTTTTGATATGTTCCAAATTAAATTTACAGGGCTCAGTCATTAGATTTCCAAATAGTTCAATAATCAGAATTTTGTCTATTTATAGCAAAGAATGACTAAACCTTATGCATTCATCCATTCATGTATTTATTTATCAATGGCAATAGGTCAACATTTTACATATATATATATATATTAGTGGGTTATCTATCTATCTATCTATAAATATCAATCTTTTTTTTTTTTTTTTATCTATACCTATATAGGGAAACCCTAGTGGTGTAGTGGTTAAGAGCTATGGTTTCTAACCAAAAGGCTGGCAGTTTGAATTCACCAGGCTCTCCTTAGAAACTCTGTGGGGCAGTTCTACTCTGTTCTGTAGGGTCACTATGAGTTGGAATAGACTCAACAGCAGTGGGTTGGGTTTATACCCATATATACAGTGCGTGCTTGTGTATCTGCTGCCATTGACAGCCTTATTCAAACACACCTGGCACCAAATATACTGTGACAAAATAACCTCACCAAATATTCTCAAATAAGAATGCTTAAATTCTAACATGCTTCTATTCTCTAAAACTAATTACTTCCCTACCTGAGTGAATTAGTTAAAATGAATGTTGAAAACCTTTCAGTAGTTCTGCACTGTCTACTGAAAGGGGCAGAAATGTTGAGCAGGTATGTCACAAGATCCAGGCATTCCTCTCTAGCTTTCATTTCCTACCATTTCTCCACTTAGATGGTCTAGCCATATAACAAAGTCCCTTCCATTTCCTGAACGCATCATGCTGTTTTATGCTTTCAAACCTGTGGTGTAGTCAGCTTACTAAGAGTGGATGCAAAAGGTTGAACAATAAAACTTCAAACTTTTACAGAAAGAAGGACTATTTTATAGGCAACACAACGGCACCCATATTTCTTTCCAGTTGGGGATCTGTTTTTAGCTTGTTATCTGGAAGCTACTGTTCTTATCCCAAGAAACTAGAAATAACACCCCTACCCCATCCATAGCAAAGCATAAAGCAGACAGAAAAGGGAGTCAATGAACAGACAATGTTCAAAGGAGACATAAAGCTACAGGTCCATATAAAAAGACAGAAACATTTCTAGAATAATGAATAACATCTGGCAGAGTTTAACAGAATGCATGAAGGAAAACAGCACACTATATATGCATTAGATAAGGGATCTGTATATAAAATTCAAATATTTAGTAATACTCCACCAAAAAGAACAAGACTCTTCTTGAATTTGGAATAAATGTTCTGATACAACAAAGTGACCATTCCAGCACATGACTGTCTAAGCCAAGAAACGAGTGGGAATTAGGGAAATGGAGTAGCAGCATAAAAATAGTGTAGCATAAGAAATTAGTAGTAGATAGTAAAAGGGAAGTTCATATAGTTGGACTTGGCGAAAGGTTCTCATTAATTCCTAATAAAGGTTTTTGTACACTATTTATAATTTTTGGATATAACTATGTGTTTATAAGCTCTCTAATAGTTTTTATTCTTTAATATAGGGGCATCGGTTTTGCATTAGTTTTACTTTGTTGTTAGTTTTCAAAAATTCTTAGCTAAAAACTTAACTCCTTATCTATACCAGGTGTTGTTCCACTAATTATTCTAGTAGTGTAAGTCACAAAAAAGGTAGGGATAATGCCTCTTATAAAATGTTTCTGCCATTCCAAACCAAACCCAGTGCCATAGAGTTGATTCCAACTCATAGGGACTCTATAGGGCAGAGTAGAATTTCCCCACAGAGTTTCCGAGGAGCAGTTGGTGGATTTGAACTGCTGACCTTTTGTTTAGCAGCCGAGCTCTTAACCACTGCTCTACCAGGGCTCCATTTCTGCCATAGTGGACATAAAAATGGGAATTGAATATAGCCAACTTTAAAGCTAAATCACACAAGAAACAAAATTTGTTTTTGTTTAACCATATTTTATTAGTTTGTATATTTTATGATCTGCATACATAAAGTATATAAAAATCATTGCATGATTAATTTATTATGCTTTAATGTATATTGTACCATGTGCAATGCCTTTTAAAACATTTGATAACTGGTAGGTAGTAATAACATGCCCATAAATTTTCTTCTTAATCTCTTTTACTAACTTTACATAAAGTAGGTAATACATTCATAAATACTTTTTGTGATTCCTTTTCATGTTTTACTATATTACCATGAAAAAGCTGATTAATAGATTTTTTGCACACAAAAAATTTACAATAATAAGAATCTAGTTGGATTGTTTTCCATTTATCCACTCTAAAACGTAACTCTCTCCAATCTGTTATCAAAAAGATGAATTAACACCGGTATAAATCCTTTTTGCTTTTCTATTATAAATTCTAAATATACCAAAAAGCTTGGCCATTTAAACTATTATTAGAAGGTATAATGTTTACTCCTTAAAGGAAAGAAAATGTGCCATTAAATGATTGAGTAAAGCCCTAGTCAAATTCATTGCATGTACGTGCCTGTCTTTCCGCACTGCACATGCAGACAGGCTGCCCCTCAAACTTCCAGGCAGCCATTAGACTGCTAGGAATGAGGCACATACCCTTACAGGCATCAGCCATCCTATAGGTGCCACACTCATCTGTGATGGAGCCAGACACATGAGACACTTACATAGTGTTGACAAAGTGAAGTAATTATTATTATTTATAGAATGCAAACAGTAAACAATAACAATAGATTCTTAAAGGAGAACTGTTTATACTTCCCCAAATTACCCTTGTCTATTCTTATTTCATTGGGCAGGCCCACCTTGGTTCAAGTCAGATGCTATGTTCATGTTAGCGCTGCCACTAGCTACCACTATGCTGCCTGAGGCTTCTACTCTGCTGCTGAGACTTGTTGGCCCTTGCCTACCAAAGGGAATGCCCCTGCACAGAATCTCCTGAGCTTCTGCCATTAGACCCTTCTAAGCCTCTGCTGCTAGCTCCTGCCATGCTAACCAGGCCTGTAAGGCCCTCTTACTACCATACTACCTAGGACCCTGCTGCCCAGGGTGGGGAAGCATACAACCCCTGCATGAGGCACACTCAGGCCTCTCTTGCCTTGCACAAGCAAGTGTTACAACTCTTTTAGCTCCGCTGGCAGGTCTTCTACCCAGAAGCATCTGACTCTGCCTTGCTGTAGGAAGACCCCTGCACAGGAATCTCTGAGGCAACCCCTGCAGGGGGCACAGGACTTTGCCCTGCATGAGCAAGTGAGTGTTACAACTCTTTTAGCTCCCTCAGCAAGCCTCCTGGCCAAATGTGCTCAGCTTTTTCTCTCTGTGGGCTTAGCAGGCCCGCCACGACTGTCTCTTGTTATCTTTAGAATTTGCTCCGGCTCTAGGAGTTTCTCAGCACAGAGACCCTAAGTCCTTGGTCCAAACGATGGACTCCACTCCAGACTCTTCTTCTTGATGGTAATAAGGTACCCCTCAACCTCTGTGGAATTAGCCTTTATAAACCTAGCAGGATGGCAAAACTGACCAATCCCCTTGGTAAGCCACAGTCACTTTATTTGCATATTGAACTGTCCAATCCCTGCAAGAGTTTTATGCACCTTATTTGGATAGTAAACTGTCCAATCATTTTGTGGGAGTCACAAGACCACAGCTAGAAAGGCCATATAAAAGCAATTCATTGCACTGCATTTATCATCAGTATATATTTTTTTTTTTTATATTTAATACCACACTAGAATTACAGAAAGCATTTTGGAAGGTAGATAAACTAATAGTAACACACATTTTACCAAGATTGTTTCATATAATGCAAAGAGTGTATATCGTTATACACTTTTTTCCCCCACTTTTAAAATCCATGACAGATACTTTAACTTTTTAGAAGGTAAGTCTTACTATTGCTTTCATGAAACTGTCCCTTCCTGAATTTTTTACAATTAACACTTTTTATTGATTTTCATTTTAATTTATTTCCAGAGTTTTACAAGTTTTGTGCTAGCAACAGTAGTTGTTACAATTCCATTTTGTAAATCACGATATTAACTAGATGGACTTGAAGGAGGAGTTTACATTATAAATGATCAAAACTCAAAAAACTAAAACCAAATCCATTGCTGTCAAGTTGATTCTGACTCATAGTGACCCTATAGGACAGAGTAGAACTGCCCCATAGGGTTTCCTAGGCTGTAATCTTAATGGAAGCAGAAATAAATGATCAAAGGTTAAGTATAAAAACTGGGAAACATGTGAACCATGGCCAGTCAAATACAGTTTTTCATAAAAACAGACTGATAATTAATATGGCTACTGGCAAACTATCAAAGAGTTTTATGTAAAGTTCTGGCTAACCGCATCCAGATGTATATAATCAAAATATGATAATGAGTTAACAATGTTTTGAGATATGAAATTTACATTTCCAAATACTTTACAGAGAAACCTAACCTTACAAATATCCTTAATATCATGTTATGGTTATAGGTTTGTCTGGGAAGGAAATGCTTTCATGAAAAAGTCATTAGTAATTAAAATGAAATAATTTTAATAACTAAAAATTCCTTAAGCCATACATGCTCTTTTGTCTGCCCAGGATACTCTCCTTCACTCTCTGCCTTTTTCTTGGTCGTATCAGAGCACCCTATTGCTTGGTCATAGCAGATGGTTTAAGAATGGAACTGGACGCAGTCTGAGTCAATTGGAAAACTCCTATGGATAATTTTCTATGAGGAACTTTTATATACATATAAGTTCCTCCTCCTTCGCCTGGTGTTAACCTTGAATGATAGAAATAGCCAGCTTTTTTTGTATGGTGAAGGCCTATGTGAACTGGGAGGGGATGAAGATAGCAAGAAGCCAAAGCAGAGATGCGAGACAGAGAAAGAGAGAGAATGCTGATGAAGTCCAACCCATGGTTTCAGTCTCAGACCTTCACATGGCCAGTGTGGTTTCTGCTAAGCTTTGTTAATTTGGTGAGATGCCACAGTATCCTTCCAGCAAATCTTCTTTGCTTAAAATAGTTCTAATGGTTCTAGCTGGGTTTCAATCCTTTGGGGGAAAAAGAGCGTATTAAATATACATTGACATTTTTTAAAATAAAATATATTCTACAAAATTATTTCTTAACCAAAAAATGTACAATCATTGCAAATTGCTTATTACATAGAGAAAAACATATCTGCTTGAATATGCTGCAGATAAAAAAAAAAGCCTCCATTTTTTTTCTATAAAATTGGCAATTGAGAAATGGCAAAGAAGGTACACACTATAGACATTTTATGTTTATGTTAGCAAATTCAGCATTTGCCTGTTTCCTTTCTCATCCCAATGTCTAGCCAAATACCTAGAAAGCCTTCTTTTGTGGCCAAAAATATCAATGACTGGTTCTGGCAAGATACTTAAATTTGTTTAAAAAGTATATAATTCAAACTTCAGTTATGACAGTCAGAATACACCATTTAAAAATTCTAATGTAAAACAAATGATAAAGAGGAGATGATTTTTTTTTCTAGGATTTAAAAATAACTCTTAGAAGTAACATACATTGGTTGACATAATTTGCTGTTGAACAACCAGCTTTTGTGTTTTAATTAAATAAGACAATGGATGGTGCACACCTGTGTTCTTCACTAAAACACACGAAGAGTTTGTAACATGGTAGAGAAGAACATGAAATAGTTCCAAATGATGCACAAATAAGATTATATTCTATTATGTTAAATTTCCAATAGAATATTTTCAAGAAACTATGAGATCGATATCCTTGAGTTTCACTATAAAGTTAGCTTTTCTACAGTGAAATATGAGTCTGCCTTACAGTTCCAAATTATCAAATTAATGGTTTGGAAAGGTCATGCTTTATTCTGAAAAAAACTAGTAAGAAACAAACCTCCAAACCAAAAAGAAAGGAAGAAATGGGAAACGAAGAGCAAATAAATCAGTGCGGTGTGAAAAGAAAAAGACATTACAGTGCAAGTTGATTGGGTCAAACCTCATTATAGTGCTTCTTCTGGGTGGTCTAAGGCCCATGGCCACTTTACAATGAGAAGCTACAGTTTATTCCATAAAAGATTAGCATACAGAGACAAGTACATTTCCGTTTTGGTTTAATTTGAAATCGTAGGTTATAAATATTCATATTCCTGTAACCTCATAAATATATTGGTAAGCAAAACTTCTTGTTAAAAATATAAAAATGTAGCCATCTTGGTACATGTATACCTATTGAGCAGTTTATCACAAAACTAGATTAGAGGCTGGATAATAGAGAAAAGGTGGAGTGAGAAAAGAAATAGTTCAAATCAGCTCAGCAGCAGGTCTAGGGTTTGAAAGAAAAAAGATCTTTACTTACACAGTAGAGCTTTGGTAAAGCTAAAAGTGCATATGGGGCAGAAAGAGATACACATAGCAATCTGTTTAGGGCTAAGTATGGATATGAAACTGAGACAACCCTCATATCACGGACCTTCATTTTGAGGAAAAGTAAATTTTCATGTAGTCTCTTTGAGGCAATTACCTTGCACTGCCATTTAACCTCAAGTTATCTTTACCAATTCTTTTTCATATTTCACCCTAAAACAACAGTCTCAAATAAAATTCCTATGACCTTCTTTTTTTTTTAAGTTGAGGTAAAATGTACAAGTTTGGTGAGTTCTGACAAATACGCTCACCAGGACTTCTCGTTTCAGCTCTTCCATGTAAAAAGTTGAGAGTTATCACTGCCTTTCTTACAACAAGAAAAAAGCTGAGCAAACCAGAAGGCAATCACTTTTCTTAGACCCATTAGCAAATTGAGGTCATAAGAAAAATTACCACCCCAAAATCTGGAGAGACAAGCAAATACAGAGAGTTAACAGCTAAGATTAGCCTACCTGAAATAGAAGTCTCTGGAGCCCTAAACTGATCTCACTAGGTGCCCTTCAATCTGTTCCCACTCATAGTGGCACTATGCACAACAGAACAAAACACTGTCTAGTCCTGAGCCATCCTCACAAACATTGCTATTTGAGACCATTGTTGCAACCACTTTGTCAATCCATCTCATCAAAGATCTTTTCTTTTTCACTGACCTTACCAAGCATGATATCCTTCTGCAGGGACTCATCCTGCCTGATAACATGTCCAAAGAACATGAGACAAAGTCTCACTATCTTCGCTTCTAAGGAGCCTTCTGGCTGTACTTCTTCCAAGACATTTGTTCGTTCTTCTGGCAGTCCATGTTGTATTCAACATTCTTCACCAACACCACAATTCAAAGGCCTCATTTCCTCTTCTGTCTTCCTTATTCATCATCCAGCTTTCACATGCATATGAGGTGATTGAAAATATCATGATTTGCATCAGGTACACCTTAGTCCTCATAGTGATTATCTTTGCTTTTTTACACTTTAAAGAGGTCTTTTGCAGCAGAATTGCCCAATGCAATACTTTGATTTTTTAACTGCTGCTTTCATGGGTATTGGCTGTGGGCCCAAGTAAAATGAAACCTTTGACAACTTTAATTTTGTATTCATTTACATGATGTTGCTTATTGGTCCAGTTGTCAGGGTTTTTGTTTCCTTTATGTTGAGGTGCAAGCCATACCGAAGGTTGTAGTCTTTGATCTTCATCAGTAAGTGCTTCAAGCCCACTTTTCAGCAAGCAAGGTTGTGTCACATGCATATCACAAGTTGTTAATGTGTCTTCCTCCAATCCTGAGGCCCCATTGTTCTTCATATAGTCCAGCTTCTCGTATTATTTGCTCAGCATACAGATTGAGTAAGTATGGTGAAATGATACAACCCTGACTCACACCTTTCCTTATTTTAAGCCACCCAATATCCTCTTATTGTATTCAATCGACTGCCTCTCAGTCTATGTACAGGCTCTGCATGAGCACCATGAAGTGTTCTGGAATTCCCATTCTTCACAATATTATCTGTAATTTCACGTGATCCACAGTCAAATGCCTTTGCATAGTCAATAAAACACATGTAAACATCTTTCTGGCATTCTCTGCTTTCAGCCAAGATTCATCTGACACCAGCAATAATATCCCTCCTTCCATATCCTCTTCTGAATCTGGCTTCAATTTCTGGACGTTCTCTGTTGATGGACTTCTGCAACTCCTTTTGAATGATCTTCAGAAAAATTTTACTTGCTTGTGATATTAATGATATTGTTTGATAATTCCTGCATTCTGTTTGATCACTTTTCTTTGGAATGGGCATAAATATGGATCTCTTCCAGTTGGTTGGCCAGGTAGCTGTCTTCCAAATTTCTTGGCACAGTTGAGTGAGTACTTCCAGTATTACATCAGTTTGTTGAAATATTTTAGTTGGTATTCTGTCAACTCCTGGAGCCTTGTAGTTTGCCAATGCCTACAGTGCAGCTTGGACTTCTTCCTTCAGTACCATCAGTTCTTGGTCATATGCTACTTCCTGAAATGGCTGGATGTCAACCAATTCTTTTTGGTACAGTAAACTCTGTGTGTTCCTTCCATTTTCTTTTGATGCTTCCTGCGTTGTTCAATATTTTGTCCATAGAATCCTTCAATATTGCAACTCGAGTCTTGAATATTTTCTTCAGTTCTTTCAGCTTGAGGAATACTGAGCATGTTCTTCCCTTTTGGTTTTCTAACTCCACATCTTTGCATGTTTTTCACTATTATATTTTGTTTTCTCAAGCCACACTTTTTGAAATCTTCTGTTCAGCTCTTTTACTTCATCATTTCTTCCATTTTCTTTTAGCTACTCAATGTTTAAGAGCAAGTTTCAGAGTCTCTTCTGACATCCATTTTAGATTTTTCTTTCTTTCCTGTCTTTTTAATGACCTTTTGCTTTCTTCATGTATGATGTCCTTGATGTAATCTCACAACTAGTCTAGTCTTTGGTCATTAATGTTCAATGCATCAAATCTATTCTTGAGGTGGTTGCTAGATTCAGGTGAGATATTCTCAAATTCCTACTTTGACTCTCATGGACTTGTTTTTATCTTCTTCAGCTTCAACTTGAACTTGCAATTGATCATCTGTTCCACAGTTGGCCCCTGGCCTTCCTCTGACTGATGATGTTGAGCTTCTCCATCGTCTCTTTCCACAGATACAGCAGATTTGATTCCTGTGTATACCATCTGGCAAGGTCCATATGTATTGTCACCTTTTATGTTGCTGAAAAAAGGTATTTCCCAAAAATAGATTGTTGGTCTTGCAAAATTCTATCATGCTATCTACTGCATCGTTTCTATCAAGGCCATATTTTCCAACTACTGATTCTTCTTCTTTGTTTCCAACTTTCCCATTCCAATCATCAGTAATTACCAGTGCCTCTTGATTGCATGTTTCATCAGTTTTGGACCTCAGATGTTGATTTTCTTCATCTTTGGCCTTAGTGGTTGGAGAGTAATTTTGAATAATAGTCATATTAACTGGTCTTCCTCATAGGTGTATGGATATTAGCCTATCACTGACAGTGTTGTACTTCAGGATAGATCTTGAAATATACTTTTTGACAAGGAATGAGACACCATTCCTCTTCAATTTGTCATTCCCAGCAAAGTAGGCCATATGATTGATTCCAAATGGCCAATACCAGTCCATTTTAGCTGACTAATGCCTAGGATATCTATTTTCAAGTGTTCCTTTTCATTTTTGACAATTCCAATTTCTCTAGATTTGTAATTTGTATATGCCATGTTCCAATTATTAATGGATATTTGCAACTGTTTCTTCTCATTTTGAATCATGCCACATCAGCAAATGAAGGCCCTGAAAGCTTTACTCCATTCATGTCATTAAGGTTGACTCTACTTTGAGAGAGCTGCACTCCCCAGTTGTATTTTGAGTCCAACCAGAGGGGCTCATCTTCTGGCACTATATCAAACAATGTCGTGCTGCTATTCATAATGTTTTCACTGGCCAATTTTTTTTAAGAAGTAGATCGCCAGGTCCTTCTTCCTACTCTTAGTCTGGAAGCTCCACTGAAACCTGTCTATGAGTGACCCTGCTGGTATTGGAAATACCAGTGGCATAGCTTCCAGCATCACAGCAACATAGAAGCCAACACGGTCGGTATGACAAACTGACAGAGAAGTGTGGCCTAAACTGGTAAGAATACTTAAATGGTAATTTTGACAAAATTACTGGAGGCTGATTGTGGACCAGCATGACAGTTAGAAACTCCTGGGAGCCACTGTCTTAGGGGATTAATTGTGTTTTCAAGGAATCTGTTCATTAGCCATTCAATAATTCCTTTATTAGCCTTTAAATTTCTCTATTATCTGTGAGGATGTCCTACCTCATTTACTGATAATGATCATTTTAAATTATTTTTTTAATCAGTATAGCTAAATGTTTATCAATTTTAATAATCTTCCCAATTAATTGACTTTTGATTATGCTGTGTTTTTTCTATTGTTTTTCTGTTTTCTAATTTATTGATTTCTTCTGGTATCAAAATCAAATCCTACTTCACTGACACCAAGCTGTGTGGAAATCAAAATCAATTTATTATCAGTTCTGTTCCTCTCTGTTCTGACACCAGCTGTGCTTGCATCACTTCTTCCTCTGACCATAAACCATCTGGATCTGGGTCAGACTTCACAAGATAAAGTACACAGTCCTCCAGATTGCCAAGTTAGTCCAAGACCTCAGATGCCAGAAGCAAACTTGGGGTATGCAGGGCACCTTCGCTTCTGACTTGCTGGCTACAAATTTGGGGTTTTCCCACTGTCCCCTCAGGGTACAAGCCGTAAGCTCAGAAATCCCTAGGGCTCCCCTCACTTCTGACCTTCTGACTCTCACTATTCTCTCAGGTTCCATAATTCACTAGAATGTTTCACAAAACTCACAGAATGCACTATACTTATGATAAAAAATAATAGTTTATTTATAGCAAACATGGTACAAATAAAGAGACACATAGGGCTAGATCTGGGAGGGTTCCCACTCAGAGCTACCCTCCCATTGCATAGAAGTCTTTCACCAACCAGGAAGCAAAGTGGAGCTTTTATGTCCAGAGCCTTTCTTGTAGTTTCATGATTAATTGAATCTTGGCCGTCCACCTCCCAGGTCAGCTGATATCATTTGATGATCTTTCTCGCCAGGCTAGTCCCCATCTGAATCACCTCATTAGCATAAACCCTCATCAAAGACACTTCAATCACAGGGAAATTCAGGAACCAAGGACAAAGACAGAATCCTTTGGGTAAAGTCAGATTCATCTCCCTACATCCACTTTTCACTTTTGCATTCCTTCTGCTTCCTTGCGTTAAATCTGGACTTGTCTTTTCTAGTTTCTTTAGTTTGAGGCTGAGAAATTAATTTTAATCTCTCTTTTCTAATAAAAGCATTTAGAGCTATTTATCATTTAAATATGTACTCTTTAAAAAAAAAAATTTTTGTTGTTTATGTACTCTTTGGGGCCCTGGTGGTGCTGTGGTTAAGCGCTTGGCTGCTAACCAAAAGGTCCGCAGTTTGAAACCACCAACCTCCACGGGAGAAAGATATGGCAGTCTGCTTCGGTAAATATTTACAGCTTTGGAAAACTTATGGGGTGGCTGTGAGTTTGAATTAACTCGACGATAGTAGGTTTGATTTGGTTTTTAATGTATTATTTTAATGAGCCCTGGTAGCACAGTGGTTAAAGCACTCAACTGTTAACTGAAGGGTTGGCAGCTTCAACTCACCGAATGCTGCATGGGAGAAAGATGCGGTAGCCTGCTTCCATAAAGACTTACAGCCTTGGAACCTCTATGGGGGCAGATATACTCTCTCCTATAGGGTGGCTATGGGTCAGAACTGACTTGACAGCAACAAGTTTTGGTTCATGTACTGTTTTAGCTGCATACTACAATTTGCAAATGTTTTTTCATTTCCATTCAGTTCAAAATATTTTTTAAAAACTTCCTTACTTTTTTTTTTTTTAACCCATGGGTTGTTTGAAATTCTGTTGTTTAGTTGTCCAAATATCTGGAAATTTTCTACATATCTTTTTTGTTAAATATTTCTAATTTAATTCTATTATGGTCACAGAATGTTTTCCAAATTTGTTTAAATTGTATTTGAGATTTTTTTCTAGTGCCCAGAATGTGGTCTATCTTAGTAAAGTTCAATATACACTTGAAAAGAATGCGTATTTCTGCTGTTTGAAGGTGTTCTATAAATGTCTATTAGATCAAATTGACAGTGTTCTTTAGTTTTTTTTTTTTACTAATTTTCTGCTTATTTTTTAATCAATTACTGAGACTGTAATATTGTACTCTACAATGATAGTTATCCTCTTATCCTTTTTGCTATTATTGTCAAACATTTTACATGAGTTATGACTCCATAATACAATTGCTACTAATTTTTTAAACATTTACAGAACAAGAAGACAAAATTATTTAAAAACATTAAGAAATGAGAAGATAAAAAGTGTTTTACTCTGACTCACGTATTTACTATTTGACACTCTTCCATTTGCTTCTATAGATCTGAGCTTCAGTCTGGTAAAATATTTTCCTTGACCATCAAAAACTTCCTTTACTATTTCTTGAGATACAGATTTTGTGGTAGGATCTGTCACCTTCTGTTCATCTAAAAATGTCTGTATTTGCCTTCTGACTTCAAGGATATGAATATTTCATTTCATCACTTTAAAGATGGGTTTTCATTTCTGTTGAGGAAATTCTTATCTTTGATTTCCCATATAAAATGTGTCCTTTTTTTCCTCTGGTTACTTTTAGATTTTTGCTTTTTTCAATTGTATTATGATATGCATTACTGTGCTTTTATTTTTATTTTGCTTTGGGTTTGTTGAGCTCCTTTGCTTTGAGGGGTTATACTTTTCATCATATTTGGAAATATTCAATTAATTGTTTTTGAAATACATTTTTCTGTCCTAGTTCTGTCTCCTCTGATACTTAAGTTATCCATATATTCACCCACTTGGTGTTTTTCTTTTTTTCCCCAAGTGTTTTTCTCTGTGCTTCATTTTGGGCTGTTTCTTTTTTTTTTCCCCCTTCAAGTTCACTGATCTTCTGCAATGCCTGATCTGCTAGTTTTTTTTTTTTTCGATAAGATATAATTTCGTTACTGAATTTTTATTTTTTTAAATATGTAGTTTCCATTTCTCTACCGAGCTTTTCCTGTTTGTTTACTTCTTGTTGTTTTGCTTCTAACCCTTGAACATGTTCATAGTATAACTATATTTATATATGTATTATATATATATATAATTTTATGTATAAAAATGTATTCTTATATTTATATAATCCTAAGTGGGTTTAAAAAAAAAAAAAGGTGGGTTTAGTGGGTAAATATGTACACTAATATTTATTTACACCTATAAAGTCATTTTCTCTTATTCCTCCATATCTTTTATTTCTGGTCTTATTTTTATTTGTCAGTTTTTCACCTGTTCGGTATCACATTTTCCTACTTCTTTGCATGTCCCAGCAACTTCTGATCGCATATGTTTGGATATACTTAAGTATGCTACATTGTTGAGTGTTTGGATTTTGCTGTCTTCTTAATAGAATGTTAAATTTTGTTCTGGAAGGCAGATAATCTGCTTGTGAATCAACTTGATCCCTCTGAGGCTTGTTTTTTAAGCTTGGTTATGGTGGGTCTTAGTAGCTTTTACTATTTAAAAAAAAAAAAGAACATCTTGTCACAGAGTTGATTCCAACCAGGGTCCCTATAAGCTTTTACTATGTTGTTGTTGTTGTTATCGCTAGGTGCCATTGAGTCAGTTCCGACTCATAGTGGCCCTGTGCACAACAGAACAAAACACTGCCCGGTCCTGCGCCATCCTTACAATTGTTGCTATGCTTGAGCTCATTGTTGCAACCACTGTGTCAATCCACCTCACTGAGGGCCTTCCTCTTTTCCGCTGACCCTGTATTCTGCTCGAGCATGATGTCCCTCTCCAGGGACTGATCCCTCCTGACAACATGTCCAAAGTATGTAAGACGCAATCTCGCCATCCTTGCCTCTAAGGAGCTTTCTGGCTACACTTCTTCCAAGACAGATTTGTTCACTCTTTTGGCAGTCCATTGTATATTCAATATTCTTCGCCAACACCACAATTCAAAGGCATCAGTTCTTCTTTGGTCTTCCTTAGTCATTGTCCAGCTTTCACATGCATATGATGCAATTGAAAATACGATGGCTTGGGTCAGGGCACCTTAGTCTTCAAGGTGACATCTTTGCTCTTCAACACTTTGAAGAGGTCCTTTGCAGCAGATTTGCCCAAACCAATGTGTCTTTTGGTTTCTTGACTGCTGCTTTCATGACTGTTGATTGTGGATCCCAGTAAAATGAAATCCTTGACAACTTCAATCTTTTCTCCGTATATCACAATGTTGCTCATTGGTCCAGTTGTGAGGATTTTTGTTTTCTTTATGTTGAGGTGCAATCCATACTGAAAGCTGTGGTCTTTGATCTTCATTAATAAGTGCTTCAAGTCCTCTTCACTTTCAGCAAGCAAGGTTGTGTCATCTGCATAACGCAAGACTGGAAAAGCTCCATATTTATGCCTATTCCCAGGAAAGGTGATCCAATCAGATGTGGAAATTGTAGAACAATATCATTAATATCACACGTAAGCAAAATTTTGCTGAAGATCATTCAAAAATGGCTGCAGCAGTATATTGATAGGGAACTGCCAGAAATTCAGGCTGGTTTCAGAAGAGGATGTGGAACCAGGGATACCATTGCTGATGTCAGATGGACCCTGGCTAAAAGCAAAGAATACCAGAAGGATGTTTACCTGTGTTTTATTGAGTATGCAAAGGCTTTCGACTGTGTGGATCATACCAAACTGTGGATAACATTGTGAAGAATGGGAATTCCAGAACACTTAATTGTGCTCATGAAGAACCTTTACATAGATCAAGAGGCAGTTGTTGGGACATAACAAGGGGATACTGATTGGTTTAAAATCAGGAAAGGTGTGCATCAGGGTTGTATTCTTTCACCATACCTGTTCAGTCTGTATGGTGAGCAAATAATACAAGAAGGTGGACTATATGAAGAACGGGGCAACAGGATTGGAGGAAGCTTTTACTATAGGGACAGCTTAATCCTATTCCTAAGGCGTGGACTTCTTGAAAGCGCTATTTAATCTTCTGAATGTTCAATGAGCAGTCTCCAGTCTGACAGATGAGTGTTAAATATTTCCCAGTCTCACGAGATCTCAGGTAATTGTTCAGCTCCCAGGTCCCTGTAGGTTTTTGTTTTTGCTCTTGCTTCCACTCATTGCTTGCTTGGCCTTGTAAAGTCTCTCCCCACACATATAGTCTACTTATGCAGACTCAGCAAGCATACTTAGGGGAGCTTTAGGCAGAAGTTTGGAGCTCCATTTCTGCACGGCTTCGTTCTCTTTGTTGCCCTGCCACGTCTCCAATTCCTGTCCTCTCAGCTCAGCAAGACCACTGTGCCCTATTTGATTTCCCTTTCTTTATACCACAGTCAGAAAGTGATTTCATGCTAATGGCCAGAGGAATAATATGGCTTAACTCATATGTTTACTTTTTCTCAGGGATAAAAATTCTGTGCTACCTGCTTTTCTTGTTCCTTCCCCACCTTTATTTTACCTAGGACCCAATTTAACTTCACAGCCCAGTTACGTAGAAGTATTAAAAACCTTCTCTAAGCAGTACATTTGCCAGATTATGAAAAAACATTTCAACTTTAACTTATTTAAAATAAAAAAAAAAATTGCTAAATAACATCAAAAAAGATACAATATTAATGAGATTCCATTTTCTGATATGCATTTCTGTGGCACAATATTAACAAAAATATAAGGAACAGAAAAATAAAGATTACTAGCTAGTGGTTATATCTAAGGAGGTTTTCCTACACAGTTTTTCATTGTATGATAATGATAATGTATGATAATTTGATAAACATTCTTTTGCTTCCACTCTATGTTTAGTAAAATAAACTAAAAGTGAGACGCAAGATACAGAGTATATAGTTACCTACCTAAAGTTACATTAAGTATTTGACAGTCAACTGTTTCATTTAGGAATATCAATATATATTTGAAATAGCCAGGAGGCAAAGAACAATTAAAAAAAAAAAATGTTTCTTAGTTCTGCTACCAAGTATGATGTAATAGAAAGAGCTCTAAAACAGGAGGAAAGAAGACTAGTTTCTAAAAACCTAGTATTTAATCTTAGTTGTATGTATTTAGGTGAGTCGCACAATATTTCTGATCTGTAAATAAGAGAGGTTGTAATACCTGGCCTTAAGTCCAGTTCTAGAAAAAAAAAAAGTGAACTTGATAATAAAATTAGGGAATCTAGTATCATAAATTATAAAAATTATTCTATTATTGTAAAAACTAAAACATATCCACATGAAAAAAATTAAGTTTGGAATATATCATAGTGGTTGTGCTTATATTGTAGTCCTATGAATAGTTTTTCTATTTTTCTTCCCTACATTTTCATAGAGTGTCCAATGAGGCATTATTTCTGTGTGTTTGATGAAAGATTGGACTAGGAAATGAGTAATGATTTTTGTAAGACTTGCACACAGAATTTTTTCCTCTTTGGTGACATTTTGGATTTTGTAGAAATATTCATGAAGTTTTTGGTGTGAAAGACCATCAAGAACTGGTTAAAATTTTAACTATGATAGGCAACGTTGGGGATAAGTAGGGTATTAATAAAGAATTGGTAAAGGGACTACCCGTGCACCCAAATAGATGCTCCATTGCCGTGTTATGATACGTATGTAAAGAGAATATTTACTCCATCATTAAAGTTCATTGTGGACATCAGCAGGCTGAAACTGGTGGCTATACAGATACAGAACAACCAAACCAACCCAGAGAGACTTGACTGATTGTAAAGTATCAAAGGAGGAAGAACGAACACTTCGAGTCATCTGCAGAAGCTAAAACAATATGCCTTTTGTCTGAGAAAAACCCAAATTTCTCAACAGTTAAAACAGTTTTTACATCCCAGGAAGTTCTTACAGCCAGGGACTTGGGCAGACAACCATGAGACATGCCTTCATCCAGAGGGCCTGACATCAGAATTGGAAGATCCCTTCAATCACCAACTCTCTTGCCAACATATCTTTTAATAAATTCATACAATTAAACCAAAGAAAACCACTTAACTTGTCCATATAAATTGCCTTCTGAACAAAGTGAGTGAGGACCAGGATGTACGGCCTCAGCTGTCTTTCCCTGTTCTAGGTAAAGGGGATTACGTAGGAGTGGTAAGACTGATGCCACCTAGAGGAATAAAACTTCGTCCCTGTTGGTATGTGATAACTTAAAAAAAAGCCCAGTGCCGTGGAGTCAATATATTGGCCATACTGCAAAAAAAAATAAAAAATAAAAAAATTTTTTTTTCTTTGCCTGCTTATCAGAATCCTATTTTCTCAGAGTCATGGTATTTGGTAAATTATATATTGGTATTTCATACCACTGCTTATGTCTAATTTAAGTATCTTCCATGAGAATCTGCTCCCTGGGGTTGCCTCTAGCCTAGGGCTTTTATGATCCTTCGGCAAAGGCATTTTACCCTGGAGCTTATCATTATAATCCCTGCTCTCTCAAGCCTTCCTCATTTTGAGTGTTTCTTGTTATACAGTACCTCATAAAGTGTCTTAGAAATGAAAAACATGTGTGGGCTTTTACCCTGTTTGAAGACTATCATAGAACTACATTGAGATAAACAGCATGCAGGGTGTGGTTAAATAACACCTGATCAGTAACATCAATGATCGACTGATTGATATCAGATTGAACAATATCTTTAAAATCACATGTATGCATATGATAAAATAATAATATATTTTTAACCCTCTTCTTGATAGAAGTGAGAATAATAGTAGATAATCTTTATTGTGTACTTTATGTGTAACAATAAACTTTATATTTATTACCCGGATATTTCACCTTCATACCCAAACATTCAAAATAGGCACATATATGCCTAAAGATGCACCATCTTACTACATTTGAGTGTCTTATTAACAGTTAGATTCACCTGTATCCAGCTGGGCCTGCAGTATGTTCTTCAATTACTGAAGTAGGTCTTTTTCTTTGAATCAATGATATTTTAGATTTTGTTTTCAAAATTAGCTTACAGCCTCTTCTATATGTCAGGGGGCGCTGTGGTTCAAAATTAATATTTCTATTCTTTTGGTAGCTTGCTACAATTTAGTTGCTTATGGATTTTTGTAGTACTTGATAATTTTATTTTTCTTTCATGGTGAGAACACCCCTAGGTGAATTTATAGTAATAAAACACTATCTTGTTGATGGCTTACTTATTACTTGCCAATTTGTTGCTGTTAGCCAATCAGAAGTACTTTGGTGCTGTGTTCTTGTTAAAGAATAAGATAGGATTCTGTTTAACTCAATGCAAATTACTTCTAGTGAGCTACTGAAACATATTTACTCTGAAACATAAACAAGCTCTTTGATTAATAGAGGAAACCCTGGTGGCGTAGTAGTTAAGTGCTACAGCTGCTAATCAAGAGGTTGGCAGTTTGAATCTGCCAGGTGCTCCTTGGAAACTCTATGGGGCAGTTCTACTCTGTCCTATAGGGTCACTATGAGTTGGAGTCGACTCGACGGCAACGGGTTTTGGGTTTTTTTTTTTTTTTGATTAATAGAAATACTTTGGTGCATGTTGAAGGGTTTGAGATCTGCCTACTTTCTAACATTTTTTGTTCCACTGTTAGATAAAATAAATTATAGGCTCAAAAGAGTATGAACTCTTAAGTTTTTCCTAAGTTGTCATATTAAATACCCTACTTATATAAAAACAACAGAAAAAGGAAATTAGAGTATTGAAAATTAGATTGTCAGATCTCTCCCGTAATATTACTGGAATTCTCTCTGTTCCTGTTAACTCTGATTCAACATTTTAGGCCTCCCCTATTTTTTCTTCTATAAAAGACTTCCCCGAAACAAATCATCTTTGCTTTGTTGACTGGAAATTCTTTGGTTGTGGACTTGGCACTACGGCAGTGCTTTCATAATGTGAAATATTTAATCTACAACTTCTGGGGCTTTGCCGATGACTACAATGACCATTATGTCTAATTAACAGTACACATCTTAGTTTGGGAGTAATGTTAGCCAATAAATATCAAATATTCTTGGGTGAAAACTGTGGATTGATTTGATCAGTCTCCGTACTACCCCATAGAGTACCTGTTCTAGAGATATTACCAAACCATAAATATTATCTCTTATAATCTTTTAGAGTTACAATTATGGAGAAATAAGTTTACTCCAGTTACATGCATTCTCACAAGGTTTGAAGTGGGGTGAAATATCTGCTGGCTTCTTTGAATACATTGTGTTATCAAGCAGTTATATTATTAGATAATGGTGTGTGGAAGTTACCTGGTATCCAGCCATAACTGTAGCAACAGATCTTTACAATTAGATTAGGACTGCATTAGGACATTTTAGAAGAAGTCCTCCAAAATAAAGAACATATTCATAATTTTTTTAGGCTTCCCATCAAAAAGTAACTCTAACGATATATTCATGAATGTGCCTGTTATCAGGTAAAATGATATTCTGTGTATCATATATTCTTCCCAAGTAGTAAGCACAATTTCACCAAATCAACGATTTTTAGTTTCAACAGCGAATATAGATATGTATCATAAAAGGCCCTGGTTACATCTGGGCCAGAATGTCACAATTATGGTGATCAGATTTAACATTACCCCTGCAGTGGTGATTTGCCAACCCCATCACCATTAGTAAGAAGTATCTCCTCAAGACAATAAGGCATCAGTTTTGGGGCAATACCTGCTAAGGAATCATCATAGTGACCATGTAATACCTCATATTCTGTACTTCTCAAAGGCTTTGCTAAAGGTAGAATAAGAAAGACAAAATTCTTAGAAGGCCAACTATGAAGAAAACGTCCTATGTGCTGGAATTGTGGTTGAGGAGGGTTGGAGGAGAGAAACTCTGGAGCCTCTTTAGGCTCCCTGCAGATGTATGTCATAGAATTTTTAGGAGAATTCTAACCCCCTCTAACTTTGCACCAATATAGATGTGCTTATTCATTTCTCATTTACTGCTACCAGCAAATAAAACCTGGCCATAATTACAAAAACAAAAACATAGCTGTAGTGTCTAATGCTGACTCATAGCAATCCTATAGGACAGGGTAGAACTGTCCCATAGGGTTTCCAAGGCTATAAGTCTTTACAGAAGCAGGCTGTTGCACCTTACTCCGAGGAGCAGGAGCAGCTGGTGGGTTTGAACCACCAACCTTTTGTTAGCAAGTGAGTGCTTAACCACTGCACCACCAGGCTTATAACGAGAATACAGTCATTTTATTCAAGTGGTTATTTGCCCATTGAAAAATAGGACTTTTTTTTTTAATGAAAATCTCTCCCAGGGAGAGAACCAGAGCGTCCTCCAGTGTATATATAGTGCTAGCTGGGTGTGATCATGCCTCTTATCAAGAGAGGCCAGTCATTCATGGAGAACATGCTCACAGAGAAATGGCCTGTGAATCTTTGTGTGTGATGTTGGCTGTAATCACATCTTTTCAACTAAAATAACATCTAATGTCTACATTATAGATATTGTTCAATAAAAATATTATATTAAGCTGTTTATAACTGTTTTTTTTTTTTAACTTAAGATGTAGAGGATTCAATTTTTGTAGAAAAAAGTCTAGGTGACCAAAAAGAGAGAGAGAAAACAAAAAATAAAAAAAAAACCCACTCTATGTAGGCATTTGCTTAAAGGACCCAGGTCCAGGATTCCTCTAGACACCTATGCTTATGTACTTACTTACATCAAATTAGAATCAGAAATTTGAGTTATAAATGGCACTAATTTTAATAGATGAATAATTTCTGTGAGCGATCCCATCTTTTGACCGAAGGACTTGACATTTTTATAATGTAAAATGCTATAAAACAAAACAAAAAAACCTACATGCCTATATTTGGCTAAAACTGAACCCACACTCAATGAAGCTTTTAGTAGGTGATGTCTTTTGAAGACAGATGATCTGTAAGACTGGAGTTGGTGGGAGAGGTTTCTACTGGAGAAAGCTCTATCCACGGCATAGCTCAGTCTAGGCTCTGCTTCAGTGCAATCCTACTGGCGTTTATTGTGGAAGCATCTTTCCAAGTCTCTATGTAAGTAGGATGGGTTACCCAAGCATCTTCACCAAACACTTTGGTTAGAGTTTTCAAATGCAGGCAACAGAATTCAGTATAGCTACTATCAGCAGAAAGGGATTTATTACAAGATACTATCTGTGGTTTACAGAATCCTGCGAGGAGGGAGGGGATAGATACAGCTAAGAGCAAACGCAACCAAAGGCTCCTCTTAGGAAACCCAATGGACATGGCCTCACGCTACTTGGCACTTATGACAAAAGGAACCAGGTGCTAGAACCTCTGCCAGAGCTGCCTCAGAAGAATAAAGTATCTCCTCCTACATGTTTATACTATGTGCCCATCTCTTCCTGTAGCTTCAATTGTTTTCTCTCTTCTAATTCTCCAGAGGCTTTTCTGCCTAGAAGACTAGTATCTAGAACTCTGGCTGAAAAGGAGTTCATAAATTTAATTTCTAGTTTGCCAGACATGGCAGTTTAGGCAGACATGCTTGTTAAGAGATTAGATGTGTGTTGAGCAATCCAGTCGACCATATTTTCCAGAGAAACAGTCCCATGGCAATTACTTTGCCTGCATAGGGTAGGCTAAGGAGGCAGAATTAAATTAAAATGGCTCAAATATCTAAATATTATAGAAATTTTACAGTGAGAATAAGAACACAACAATATAAACTGATAAATTATTAAAACAGAAAGAGACTTACATGTGAGTATTAAAGCTTAATACTTGTTTCTTGGGGGTGAGGACACTGTTGTATAAACCAACTGTCAAGAAGTAGGTTTTTCTAAATTGAGCTATTCAAATTTTAGGTTATTATACATAAAAATGACTGAAAACAAAAAGAAGCCAAATCTTACAGAAAAACCTAAGAAGTATGGATTAATTTTAATTTTTTTTTTAAGTTAGAAATCCTAGAAAAGATTATTTAAATCCACCAAGTTAATATTTTCCCTTTTATTTACAGTTTTACATCTTTGTATTTTTGGCCTCTTTACATGTAAATTTTGGAAGCTTTATTAAATAAAAATAACTAAAAGATAAATAGCCATAAACCCAAGTGTGGCATTTGATAAACTATGAAGGAATACTGAAAAATACAAGGAATGTAATTCCACCCTAGAAAACTATTTAATACTGTGTGGAAATATCCTTTGGTTTATACAACGAGAATGTCATGAAGATGACTAATGTACTTTTTCTCACTTGGTAATCATTATATTTTCCCTTGCTGGATTATTCCAGTATGAACCTATGAAAATAATTTATTAAGTGTTTATAATGTGCAACACAATGCTCCAGACGCTGAATTTCAGAAAAATTCATATTTAGTCCTCAAACAAATGTTAATGATTTCCTTAGGCATTAAGTTATGACTTCTAGAATATGTATTTTTATTTAATATACAATAACCAAAAGGCAAATGAGAGGGTACACAGCTTTAATGGAAATGCTGGTAGTGCGGTGGTTAGAAGCTACAGCTGTTAATCAAAAGTTTGGCAGTTTGAATCCACCAGGTGCTCCTTGGAAACCCTATGAGGCAGTTCTCCTCTGTCCTATAGGGTCTCTGTGAGTCGGAATCGACGTGATGGCAATGGGTTTTTTGGTTTATAGCTTTAATATTTATATCTAGCCTGTTTTTTAATAGATTATATTTTATTAGTGAGGTGTGAAAACATTTTTGTTTAATTCCCCAAAGTATTATAAGAAAAATTGCTTCCAAAACATTGTCTTTTACCAAAAGAAATACATAAATTAGTCTATGCAAGATAAGAATTTTTATTTCTGAAATGAATTCCAAGCTAAACCAAGTTTTTGGTCCTAAAACTCTATTTAGTCTTCCATTTATAATCTAATTTGTCTTTTTCTTACCTATCAATTTTTTAAAAAAACTTTTTACTGTTATATAATCAGATGATCTTTTTTTATTTGCAAAACTCCAGTGTGATCAAAATAAAGGTAAACTATTTTCTAATGAAATTAGACCTAAAACTATCATGAAGTTTTTATATCTACCCCATTTTTAAGAACTGAGGCAAATGCTACTCTAGTTCAGACCCATGAGTTCAATGGCCCCCAAACTTTTATGTAACAGAGATGTCTTTCCAGAAGGACTGATTTTCTTGATATACCAATGATCCTTAAATTGGATGTATATTAGATTCACCGAGAGAATCCTGGACATTTGAAAATTACAATTGAATTGATCTAGGAAGTAGCCTGGACATTGGTATTTTTCCAAAGTTCCTTTAGTGATTATTAGGCAGCCAGAGTTGAGATAGCCTGTGCTAGACATTAATCTCAAATGATTAGGAACACGAAACCTAAACCATACCCTACTTCTTATCCATGAATGCACCCAAGCAGTTCTTGAAGGTTTAGATTTTCAATCTGCATTTATTTTCAGCTTCTGTCACAACAAATTAATGAATTTACTCTTATTTCCATTACGTGAGATCATTTTTTTTAATGTCAGTATTTTGTAATCTGTTGGCTATTGTATTTGATAGAAACATATGCTTTAGGTTTTTTAAAAATATTTTGGCATCTTTTTTTAATGAATATGGTAGGTTGGTACTCAGCGCCTATTTCATTCTCCTTCTAGTACGTTTTGCATTTAGACATCAGAAAACAATCACTTCCTAGACCCCTTTGGAACTGGGGTCTATATTTGGAATATGGATGTAAGCAGAGGCCAAGCTTTTGTCGCAACTGTAATTTCTGTTGGTTAGTACAGATATAAAGGTATTCAGTTTTCTCCAGCAAATGAGCGGTGGTTCAGTGCCCAGTCTTAAGTTTCAGGGTTGCCAAGAGACAGGGCCTGGGGCATCCAATTTGCTGGTGTGGCTTACAAAAAGGGAGATATAGTTATGTAACTGGGAGCAGCAACTGAATCTTTCTGATAAAGGGATCTGCCTGGCTGTGTCAGCCTGCTGATCTGGTAGTGAGGGTGTGATTCTGAATGAGACAGCTTGCTAAGAGTAGAAGTGGCACCAGTACTCTTAGTAACCAAATTCAGTGGTCTGTCTTTAGAAGTCATTCCTGGAAGGTAAATATAGAATATATTTGCTCAGTCCTCCCAGTGATTCAGCAATTATTCAATTTTCCTTAGTAAACTTTCTATTTGATCTAGTTACTATGGATACTGTATGCTGAAATTAAGTCCTGAGTGATATCTATTCCACGTATCACACACACACACACATACACACGTACACACGTACACACACATATATATTTAAATATTTTCTCAGATTTCCTAAACAGGGAAGTGTTTTGGTTTCCTAAATCTGAAACTTATTTTAGTCCTATTATATACTTTCTGAGGTAGTGCAACAAAAAAAAATTAATACAGTATTCCTGTTTTGGTTATAGCATATTTTTTTATTAAAGAGTGATATAACACTTCCCATTCTTTTCCCACCTGGCCCAATGACAATAAGATGGGAGAAGCAATGCACAGTGGCAAAATTAGAACAACATCATGTTTCCAAATAACAGATTGTAGTGATTCTTAGAGTTCTACCTTGATCAGAATCTGTCTTTAAGGTAAATTGTTCAAACTACTTTAATATTGATTTATGAGGTGTATCAGTCATCCATGCTGGAAAGGCCATCATGGCTACTTACTACGGCAATCCAAGGTATTTTGTCTTTGCCCTGTTTTTTGGATTTGACATAAGTTAGGCTAGGATATGGTTTTTCATTTTTGTTTCATATATGAATGACCCAGAAAGTACTTGGATTTCAAGATTCTACAAATGTGAAATAGTTGAATAGGTGAACAGAGAAGATCCCAGAAGACAACACTGAAGACATGGTATGATGACTCTGATGATACCGCTCAGGGTAAGTTGACTGACTCCAATTAACTAGCTTGGCAAAGTG
This sequence comes from Elephas maximus indicus, assembly GCF_024166365.1. Classification (NCBI taxonomy): domain Eukaryota; kingdom Metazoa; phylum Chordata; class Mammalia; order Proboscidea; family Elephantidae; genus Elephas; species Elephas maximus. The sequence continues at coordinate 51,201,971 of NC_064826.1, read as the reverse complement.
AGCTCTAGGTAGTTAGCTGAACACTAGGTTGGCTATCAGTGTTAGGAAGCCCCGATGGTAGGGATGCCAGATTCAGTGCATAAAAATACAGGATTCCTAGGTAAAGTTGACTTTCAGATATAAATTTTAATATAAGCATGTCCCATGACACGTTTGCGACATATTTATACTAAAAAAAAATCATTGTCTGAAATTAAAATTTAACTAGGTATCCTGTATTTATTTATTTACTATTATTTTGGCAACCTACCCTGGCAGCTGGTAACATTAACCAAGCCATGAAGATCAAGTTCAAATGCAATGTTGCAATCTGTAACTAAAACAAAGCAGGTTGCAATTTTGTAGAAAATGAAGTACTCATTAGAATTTCAAGCTTGAGCCAAGTTTTTTGAACTAAGTCTGAAAATGAGTTTATGTTCTCAGGCAAGACAGTTAAGAATCTATTTACTCAAACTGGACTCTGAAGTTAACAGAGGAACAGAATAAAACTGGCATGACATTAAGTCATTGGGCTTCCGAGCCCTTAAACATCCTTTGCTAAAAGTAAGGTGAATTTCAAAGCTTGGGACTAGAATAAAACCGCATATGAGAATCCAAGTGTGCTTAGCGGTGAAGCTTGGGCACTAAATGAAAGCAAGAGCCAGACAAGTCATTGCATTAAAAATTGCTGAATCTTAACTACCTACTTGAGTTTTGTCTGTTGCCATTTATTAGGCTCTGGTTTCTGCATAAACCCTGGGTATCAGCTGTTGCCTTGACTGTTTCTTATTTGTTATTTTCATTCGTTTCCTTGCTGGTTCTCATCCTGAATTTTCACCTTTCCTAGTTACCATTACCAACAGTCTGGTATGACATCAAGACATATCTGAGAAATTAAAGCTTATTATTTTATATATAGATTGACCATTTCTCCCCTAATTGCACTATTTCCTTCATTTCCCATCCGAAAGCTCATCATTTAGGCACTCTTGGGCTTTAAAAAGACTGGAAGCCACTTAGAAGCTCTGTATATGAGAAGTGGGTGAGATGGTAATTATCTCACCCACTTCTCATATACAGAGCTTCTAAGAACCCTGAGTACATCACTACCGGAACTATATTTAAGAACATTTAGCAGCTCTGAGGTTTCATTTTCCACTCCATCTTATGCATCATTTATAAGATTTCTAAAATGAAACTATGGCAAATAAGGTTACTGTTATCTGCAGTCCTTAGACTCCTCTCTACCTCAAAACTGTTCTGTGCGTATAATTGCTTGGATTTTTTCCATTGTCCTCCATTTCATGCTAAGGCAAAGTTTAAAATAGTTTTGGCATAAAATTTGTCAAAACTTTTTGAAAGTCTAAATGCATTTCCTCTTTCCATATAATTATTTTCCTTTTCAATAAAAATGAAGTCTGTTATTCAAATGAAACAGGATTTAAAAAAAAAAAAAGATTTATTTCAATGTAATATCCATGAAGGCAGGATTTTTTTTTTTTTTTTTTTTTGCATTTCTTGTAATAGGCTGAAAATATGTCTTTTGAATGAAGGACTAAATGTGGCAAATAGATATGGCATTAAAATTCAAAGCAGTTTTAGAATCTTAAATTAATCCCCTAATTAATTCCAAATACATAATTCCAGTCTACACTTTTTTCCTGAATTCTAGATTCATATGCAAAGCTATAGATATCTCCTTTTCGATTATAACGTAAATCTCAAATTTATTATGTCTAAAATTGAGTTCTTGATATTTCCTTCACATCTTGTCTTTTCAAGTTGCCCAAGGGCCAAAGATAAGAAACAGACATTTTCCCTTCCTCTAAATCTCTTTCATAATCCTGTCCTTTTCCTGGTTCCTTTTTGAAATAATTAATCATATCTGCTCACAACTTTCTGTGTCTCACAACTTTCTGTGTCTACTTCCATGATCCCAGCTTGGATCATACTCTGCTTTCCCTTCTCCAATCCATTCATTATTTGCCATCCACAGGAATCTTTTATTAATGAAATAAGTTCATGACAAAATAAAATAATTTATATAATTTATAGACATCACCCAACTACCAACTAAGTGGCTTCCAGTCTTTTTAAAGCCCAAGAGTGCCTAAATGAAAGCTATAAATGCACAGCAAAATATATTTTTGGTAGAACAATACAGATAATGCTACTGGTTAAAAAATAAAGAAAAGAAATAGATAATTTAAGTGACTAGCAAAGAGTTCATAATTTTGGGTGAAGTGAAATAATTTATAGGCATCGTTCAACAGCCAATTAAGTGGCTTTCAGTCTTTTTTAAAGCTCCAACAGACTACGCTCTCATCAATAGCAGTTATTTATCAGGAGAAGGATTCTTCACTCAATGGAAGAAAGACAAGGTAACTTACACGAAATTTTACTTGGATCTTTTGGGCAAAGAATAAAATGAGAAGACCCACCCAAGTGATTCTGAGCTCTTCATCCATGGGTGCTTTCCTTCCCCTGCCACCACTGAGTACCACTGTGTTAATAGTGAGGGCCTCTATCATGTCAGAATTGAGACTATGATATGCCTAAGAAGTGAATTCAAATGCAATAATTTCTGTGGGAGATTGGATCTTCTTGAGAATTCACTGAGTTTCAGGGCTGGAAGGCAATGAAAAGCAAAATTTAAAGTGCAGCCATGGTAGGGGGAGGAATATGAAGTAACACTGAAATCCCTTTGGCAAATCCCTATGGGAAAAGAGGGAATCTAGTTTAATGGGTTGTACTCTGTAACTGTTTTTTACTCTGTAACGGGTTTGAAATCTAGGCAAGAAAATATTTTCAGTTTAGGTGTGGGTACCCCCCACCAGTCACTTATATGAAAAATATAAAAGCTGGTGATAACAATAACAGAATGATAATGATTATTTAAAAAAATAATGGGCCCAAGCAACTTCGTGGAGTATCTACAAACAGCAATGTAGAAAAAGGGTAACATACTATTGGTGTGAGTGAGGTGTTGCAGATAACCTAGGATAATTGAGCAAATAGCAGTGGTGTGGACAGTTATCCCAAAGAAGACTTGTAGTCCTGTGGGGAGCAACAATGGCAAAGCAGCTCCTGGCTTATGTGGAATGCTAGAAGGGTGGCTTGCTGTATGGGGATATTGAGTAGCATTAGGCTGGAAGCTTGAAGCAAATTGAGCAGGGAAGTCAAGTAGTGATCCAGACTAAAGTAAGAAAAGACATGAAATAATTCTGGGTACTCTCTGAGAGAAAATAAGAAGATCTGGCATATACCCAGTGCCTATAGTCTATTAAATTAGGAGGCCTTTGGATCTAACTGATAAGGTAACACCATTTTAAACCCAAGGAGGAGAAATATGGGGCCCATTCAGTTTACACTTGTCTTTTAAGTAATAATGAGCAAAATGTTCAGCCTGTGGTCCATTCCATATGAAGTACAAAATAGGTTTACGTGTCTGAGTAGCTGTATTTTTCAAATGTAATATAAAGGGCTTTTTTTTTTACTCATAAACCCTAAAAGAGCTTTAGAAAATATCTCATCTCTGATCACAACTTTCTTTTGATAAATTCCTGTCTTGTTATTTGACCTCTAATCCATGTGGAATTCTCAGTTCTTAATTTCTTTACTTCAAAATGACAAATTTACAATTCTTTATTTGTACTTCCAAACTTAAAAAAAAAAAAAAAAACTTATTTGTAAAAAAGCAAAATGGGGAGAGAGAGAGAGAGAAGTCACAATTTGTACTGCTATGAGGGTATTCATAATCTTTGACTTTTCAGCTTAGTGAAATTATTTATATATTTCACTGTTAAAAGTTTAACATTTTCATTCCATATTAAAAGTTTAACATTTTGGTTATGTAGTTAAAAGTTTAGTATTTAGATTACATAGTGATGCTTGCACTCTTTATCTTTCTTCTCTCCCCGCCACCCCATAGAGTTTGTCCTAGTCTCCTAGGGCTGCTATAACAAAATACCACATTGTAGGTGGCTTTAGAGAATAGACATTTATTGTTGCACAGTTCTGGAGGCTAGGAGTCTGAATTCAGGATGTCCAAAGGGATCCTTCTTTTCACTTCAGCTTCTGGTAGCCCCAGGCATTCCTTGGCTTGTAGATGTATCTTCACCAGGTCACATTCAAAGGTACAGGAGTTAGGACTTCAACACATATTTTTACTGAGTAAAATTCAATCCATAACATGGGCATTCTGGAATATACAGCATATGTAACATTTCAAAATCCAAAAACAAGTAAAAATAAAATAAATTGGATTTTAAGACACTTCTGGCCTCAAGGCTGAAGATTAAGAGCCTTCAGATCTGTAGCTGAAGTGTTACAGAAAATCAGGATTAGGTACATAAGGGGTTGGGTAATAGTACTGAACAAATGAATTACTAGCTGGAAGAGTCAGTTTGCATTTTTCCTCTCTCTCTTCCCTCCCTAAATATTTACTAAGGAATGGATAATTATGGTGCTAGATGCTTGATTTGCAACTATAAACAAGATAGTGAAATTTCATGTCTTAGTGGATCTTACAATACAGCAAGTAGTATAGACATTAATAAGGCAATTTCAATACAGTTTAAGTATTACATCAGAAGCTATGGGAACATATGAAGCCCTGGTGGCTCAGTGGTCAAGAGCCAGGACTGCTAACCAAAAGGTCGGCAGTTTGAATCCACTAGCCACTCCTTGGAAACCCTATGAGCAAGTTCTACTCTGTCCTAAAGTGTCTCTATGAGTTAGAATCAACTCGACGGCAATGAGATTGGTTTTTGGTTTGGTTATGGAAACATAAAAGAGAGAGAGAGAGATAACCTAGATGTAGGAATCTGGGGGATTTTAATTTCCTTGCATAATAGAGTGAGAAGAAATTTATTTACTAGGAAAAATCCAAAAAAATGTAGAAATGTGGCAATAGTAATAGTAGTTAATACTTACACAGCACTTACGTATGAAATAGGCACAGTTCACAGCAACCCTATGACATGGGTACTGTTATTCTCGTTCTACAGAGAATTTAGGGCATTGGGAAAAAAATAGGCAAGATACAATTCATATGATAGCTGACGTGCAGATTTGTTCTGACTGACTGCGTTCTCTTGCTAGGTTAGAAGTGCCCTCTATTATATTAAATTAGATTCACCTAACCTGGATGACAGGCTTAGTATTAGAAATGCTAACAGGAAGAGTGTGATTATGATTTCTGTCAAATTACAGTAATTTTGTTTGTTTAAAAATCAAGTAATCAATTGCCACGACCCAGAATCTTCTGTCTCTAGTTGTGATCCTGCATAGAATGATTGCAGCTCATTTAACAATATGAAAATTATGATAATTCTACCACCAGTTTGATGGCACTAGAACTTCTTTTCTCCCGGTATGATGATTAGCCCAAGATGTCACCATTATATTTCTTAGAAATTGATTCTAAGTCTGTACAACATTACATTTAATTGTTTTATTTGCTAAACATGATACAAAGAATGAAATAACTTAAAATTCTTTTGAGATTATTAAGAAATTATAAAAAGACTTTATAAGAAACAAGAAAATAATGCTTTTATTAAAAATTATTCTAAGCACAAATTTAAAATCAACATTTAAATGGCTTCTAAATTAATAATTATTTTTTATAACTGAGTTCTTCCTTTAAAGAAGTAAACTCATCATCACAATTGAAATAGGCCATCTCTAATGTGTACAATAGGAAACCCTGGTTAAGAGGTTTCCTATTAAGTGGTTAAGAGCTACAGCTGCTAACCAAAAGGCAGGCAGTTCAAATCCACCAGGCGCTCCTTGGAAACTCTATGTGGCAGTTCTACTCTGTCCTATAGGGTGGCTATAAGTCAGATTCGACTAGATGGCAACAGGTTTTTTTGGTTTAAAGTATGTAATGGAGCTCTGGTGTCACAGTAGTTAAGCATTCAGCTGCTAGCCAAAAGGTAGGCAATTCGAATCCACCAGCCACTCCTTGGGAGCCCTGTGAGCCAGTTATACTCTGTCCTGTAGGGTTGTTATGAGTCAGAATCAACTGCACGACAACAGGTTTGGTTTTTTTAAGGTGTATAATTTTTTTAAAAAGTTACCATCAAGGTAATTCCAATTCATGGCAACCCCATTGGTGTAGAGTAGAACTGTGTGCCATAGGGTTTTCAAGGCTGTGACATTTTGGAAGCAGATGGCCAGGCATTACTTCCAAGGTAGGTTTGAACCTCCAATCTTTATGGTTAGTAGCTGAGTGCTTAACCATTTGTACCACCTGGGGACTCCTAACAGTGTATCATACAAGATAATATTGTGTCTTAATTTAATTCTAAATGAGATGATACATAAATAATACATGATAAAAAAAAATGATTCTTTTCAAAACTGCCAGCCAAAAATCATATATCCAGCAAAACTCTCTCTCAAATATGAAGGTGCAATTAAGACATTCACAGATAAACACAAGCTTAGAGAATCTGCAAAAACCAAACCAAAGCTATGAGAAGTACTAAAGGAAATTCTTTGGTCAGAAAATCAATGTCAGATACCAAGACAACACAAGGTCACAGAACAGAACATCCTGATATCAATTCAGATAGGGAAATCACAAAAACAAAATAATATTAATTAAAAAAAATGCTGAAAACAGGGAATCATTGATGTCATTACATAAAAGATTACAATAATCAAAAAAGAGGGACTAAATACAGGAGGCATAGATCTTCCATATGGAGAGGAAACCAAGGCAATATAGGACGATAAAAGTTAGGTTTTTACTTAGAAAAATAGGGGTAAATATTACGGTAACCACAAAGAGGTCTAACAATTCCATACTTAAAAATAAAAGCCAAGATAAACATAAAGACTCAGCAAAAGTAAATTCAACTACTACGAAAATGAAGAACACACAATTTACAAAGAAAAACTTCTCAGCACAAAAAAGTAAGTGGAAAAATGAAATTGTCAACAACACACAAAAAAGGCATCAAAATGACAGCACTAAACTCATACTTACCTGTAATAACACTGAATGTAAATGGACTAAATGCACCAATAAAGAGACAGAGATTCTCAGACTGGATAAAAGAACACGATCCATTTATATGCTGCCTACAAGACACACACCTTAGACTTAGAGATACAAATAAACTAAAACTCAAAGGATGGAAAAAAATATATCAAGTAGACAACAATCAAAAAAGAGCAGGAGTGGCAATATTAACTTTTGATGAAATAGACTTTAAAGTTAAATCCACCGCAAAGGATAAAGGACACTACATAATGATTAAAGGGGCAATTTACCAGGAAGATATAACCGTATTAAATATTTATGCACCCAATGACAGGGCTGCAAGATACATAAAACAAACTTTAACAGAATTGAAAAGTGAGATAGACACCTCCACAATTATAGTAGGAGACTTCAACACACCACTTTCGTTGAAAGATAGGACATCCAGTAAGAAGCTCAATAGAGACACGGAAGACCTAATTGCTACAATCAACCAAGTTGACCTCATAGACTTTTACAGAACACTCCACCCAACAGCTGCAAAGTATACTTTTTTTTCTAGTGCACATGGAACATTCTCTAGAATAGATCACATATTAGGTCATAAAACAAACATTTGCAGAATCCAGAACATCAAAATATTACAAAGCATCTTCTCAGACCATAAGGCCATAAAAGTAGAAATCATTAACAGAAAAATCAGGGAAAAGAAATCAAATACATGGAAGCTGAACAACACCCTGGCTCAAAAAAGAGTGGGTTATAGAAGGCATTAAGGAGTGAATAAAGAAATTTGTAGAATGCAAAGAGACTGAAAACACTTCCTATCAAAACCTCTGGGACACAGCGAAAGCAGTGCTCAGAGGCCAATTTATTTCAATAAATGCACACATACATAAAGAAGAAAGAGCCAAAATCAAAGAACTGTCCTTACAACTTGAACAAAGAGAAAGAGAGCAACAAAAGAATCCATCCGTCACCAGAAGAAAACAAATTATAAAAGTTAGAGCAGAATTAAATGAATTAAAGAACAGAAAAACAATTGAAAGAATTAACAAAGCCAAAAGCTGATTCTTTGAAAAAAATTAACAAAATTGATAAACCATTGGCCAGACTGACTAAAGAAATACAGGAAAGGAAACAAATAATCCAAATAAGAAATGAGATGGGCCATATCACAACAAACTTAACTGACGTTAAAAGGATCATATCAGATTACTATGAAAAATTGTACTCTAACAAATTTGAAAACCTAGAAGAAATGGATGAATTCCTAGAAACACACTACCTACCTAAACTAACACAAACAGAAGTAGAGCAACTAAATAGACCCATAACAAAAAAAGAGATTGAAACGGTAATCAAAAAACTCCCAACAAAAAAAAGCCCTGGCCCGGACGGCTTCACTGCAGAGTTCTACCAAACTTTCAGAGAAGAGTTAACACCACTACTACTAAAGGTATTTCAAAGCATAGAAAAGGATGGAATACTTCCTAACTCATTCTACGAAGCCTGATACCAAAACCAGGTAAAGACACCACAACAAAAGAAAATTATAGATCTATATCCCTCATGAATGTAGATGCAAAAATCCTCAACAAAATTCTAGCCAATAGAATTCAACAACATATCAAAAAAATAATCCATCATGACCCAGTGGCATTTATACCAGGTATGCAAGGCTGGTTCAATATTAGAAAAACCATTAATGTAATCCACCATATAAATAAAACAAAAGACAAAAACCACATGATCTTATCAATTGATGCAGAAAAGGCATTTGACAAAGTCCAACACCCATTCATGATAAAAACTCTCAGCAAAATAGGAATAGAAAGAAAATTCCTCAACACAATAAAGGGCATTTATACAAAGCCAACAGCCAACATCACCCTAAATGGAGAGAGCCTGAAAGCATTTCCCTTGAGAACGGGAACCAGACAAGGATGCCCTTTATTACCACTCTTATTCAACATTGTGCTACAGGGCCTAGCCAGAGCAATTCGGCTAGATAAAGAAATCAAGGGCACCCAGATTGTCAAGGAAGAGGTAAAATTATCTCTATTTGTGGATGACATGATCTTATACACAGAAGACCCTAAGGAGAACTACTGAAACTAATAGAAGAGTTCGGCAGAGTCTCAGGTTACAAGATAAACGTACAAAAATCACTTGGATTCCTCTACACCAACAAAAAGAACATCGAAGAGGAAATCACCAAATCAATCCCATTTACAATAGCCCTCAAGAAGATAAAATACTTAGGAATAAATCTTACCAAAGATGTAAAAGACCTATACAAAGAAAACTACAAGGTACTACTGCAAGAAACCAAAAGGAACCTACATAAGTGGAAAAACATACCTTGCTCATGGATAGGAAGACTTAACATTGTAAAAATGTCTATTCTACCAAAAGCCACCTATATATATAATGCACTTCCAATCCAAATTCCAAAGACATTTTTTAATGTGATGGAGAAACAAATCACCAACTTTATATGGAATGGAAAGAAGCCCTGGTTAAGTAAAGCATTACTGAAAAAGAAGAACAAAGTGGGTGGCCTCACTCTACCTGATTTTAGAACCTATTATACAGCCACAGTAGTCAAAACAGCCTGGTACTGGTACACAACAGGCACATAGACCAATGGAACAGAATTGAGAACCCAGATATAAATCCATCCACATATGAGCAGCTGATATTTGACAAAGGCCCAGTGTCAGTTCATTGGGGAAAAGATAGTCTTTTTAACAAATGGTGCTGGCATAACTGGTTATCCATTTGCAAAAAAATGAAACAGGACCCATACCTCACACCATGCACAAAAACTAACTCCAAATGGATCAAAGACCTACATATGAATACTAAAACGACAAAGATCATGGAAGAAAAAATAGGGACAACATTAGGAGCCCTAATACAAGGCATAAACAGAATACAAAACATTATTAAAAATGACAAACAGAAACCAAATAACTGGGAGCTTCTGAAAATCAAACACCTATGCTCATCTAAAGACTTCAGCAAAAAAGTAAAAAGACACCTACAGACTGGGAAAAAATTTTCGGCTAAGACATTTCCGACCAGCACCTGATCTCTAAAATCTACATGATTCTGCTAAAATTCAGCCACAAAAAGACAAACAACCCAGTTACAAATTGGGCAAAGGATATGAACAGACACTTCACTAAAGAAGACTTTCAGGTGGCTAACAGATTCATGAGGAAATGCTCTCAATCATTAGCCATTAGAGAAATGCAAATTAAAACTACGATGAGATTCCATCTCACTCCAACAAGGCTGGCATTAATCCAAAAAACACAAAATAATAAATGTTGGAGAGGCTGTGGAGAGATTGGAACACTTACACACTGCTGGTGGAAGTGTAAAATGGTACAACCACTTTGAAAATTGATTTGGCGCTTCCTTAAAAAGCTTGAAATAGAACTATCATAGGACCCAGCAATCCCACTCCTCAGACTATATCCTAGAGAAATAAGAGCCCTTACACAAACAGATATATGCACACCCATGTTTATTGCAGCATTGTTTACAATAGCAAAAAGGTGGAAGCAACCAAGGTTGCAACCATCAACAGATGAATGGATAAATAAATTATGGTATATTCACACAATGGAATACTACACATCAATAAAGAACAATGAGGAATCTGTGAAACATTTCATAACATGGAGGAACCTGGAATGCTTTATGCTGAGTGAAATTAGTCAGTTGCAAAAGGACAAATATTGTATAAGTCCACTATTATAAGATCTTGAGAAATGGTTTAAACTAAGAAGAACACATTCATTTTTGGTTACAAGAGGGGGGAGCGAGGGAGGGTGGGAAAAGGGTATTTACTATTTAGACAGTAGAGAAGAACTACTTTAGGTGAAGGGAAGGACAACACTCAATACAGGGGAGGTCAGCACAACTGGACTAAACCAAAAGCAAAGAAGTTTCCTGAATAAACTGAATACTTGAAAGGTGAGTGAAGCAGGGGCAGGGGTTTGGGGATCATGGTTTCAGGGGACATCTAAGTCAATTGGCAAAATAAAATCTATTAAGAAACATTCTGCATCCCACCTTGAAGTGTGGAGTCTGAGTTCTTAAATGCTAGCAAGCGGCCATCTAAGATGCATCAATGAGCCTCAACCCACCTGTATCAAAGGAGAATGAAGAACACCAAGGACACAAATTACAAGCGCAAGAGACAGAAAGGGCTACATGAACTATAGACTACATTATCCTGAGACCAGAAGAACTAGATGGTGCCCGGCCACAACCGATGACTGCCCTGACAGGCAACACAACAGAGAACCCCTGAGCGGGCAGGAGAACAGTGGGATGCAGACCCCAAATTCTCATAAAAATACCAGACTTAATCGTCTGACTGAGACTAGAAGGACCCTGGCGGTCATGGTCCCCAAACCTTCTGTAGGCCCAGGACAGGAACTATTCCCTAGCCAACTCTTCAGACATGGATTGGACTGGACAATGGGTTGGAAAGAGATGCTGATGAGGAGTGAGCTACTTGCATCAAGTGGACACTTGAGACTATTTTGGCTTCTCCTGTTTGGAGGGGAGATGGGAGAGTAGAGGGGATTAGAAGCTGGCAAAATGGTCATGAAAACTGAGACTGGAAGGAGGAAGTGGGCTGTCTTATTAGGGGGAGAGTGGGAGTAGGAAACCCTGGTGGCATAGTGGTTAAGTGCTATGGCAGCTAACCAAAGGGTCAGCACTTCGAGTCCGCCAGGCACTCCTTGAAAACTCTATGGGGCAGTTCTACTCTGTCCTATGGGGTCTCTATGAGCCAGAATCAACTCAACAGCACTGGGTTTTGGTTTTGGTTTGGTTAATTGGGAGTATGTAGTAAGGTGCATATAAGTTTATAAGTGAGAGACTGACTTGATTTGTAAACTTTCACCTGAAGTACAATAAAAATTATTAAAAAAAAAAATGATTCTTTTCACAGGCATAATAGATGAATTTGTTGTTAGCTGCCTTTGAGTAGATTCCATCTCACAGAGACCCCATGAGTATCAGAGGACAACTGCTTCACAGGGTTTTCCAGGTTGTGGCCTTTTGGAGTAGATTGTCAAGCCTGTCTTCTGAGGTACCTTTGGGTGGGTCAGTTCAAACTATCAACCTTTCTGCCAGTAGTTGGGTGCTTAGCCATTTGCGCCACCTAGATTCTCCTGTAGATGATTTTATGCAGCACCAAATTAAAGGTCAATGTATCCAATCTTTGTATTTGATAGTTCACTTACAGGCTTGAAGCCCAGATTGGTTTTTTGGTTAGTACACAACCAAAGAAGAATGTTAAAAAAAAAAAAAAAATCATCTACATGTTTTTCAAGAAAACTAGTTTATAATTAACTATTCAAATACTAGCAACTATGTCAACTTCCTAAGTTTATTTGAGATTCCAACAGGAAAGAACAGTTAATATGTAAAAATGAAAATGAATCCTTCTTTCAAATAAAATGCTTCTTTTTTTAAAAGTTTTTTTTTGTTTGTTCTGAAAAACTTGGCTGCTTTTTCCTTAAATCTCATTATATTATATCATACATAGGTGTGGTTCAGAGAAATCATTTACTCTGTAGCCAATGTTTTTTATCTTTTGAATAAAATCCCAAGTGAACCACTGTCCTTGGAATGAGAAATGCCATGTGGTTATAATATATGTTGTCAGTATTTCTTTTAGTGAAGTAAGAAATGCTGTCAAAATTTAATCTGGCATTAAAAGAACAAAACAAAGAAATATATTTCAGTGAATGTATTTTTCATGACATACAGCAAAATTATAAGCATTAATATTATACATAGGTAACTTTTAAACTTCAGTTTTCCTGATGGTTTGCAAATGTCTTTTAAGACAAATTTATGGAACACTTCTAAGAACTGTGTTTTTCCTCTAGTTTTAACATCAAACAATGTTTAAATGAAAACATCAGAAATGCATGAAAATTATTAAAAACAGTGCATCAATTCCATTTTGAACTGACTCTGCAAATAGAGTGAATCAAGACTTCTTTTGTGCTACACCTGTCTCTCTTACATGTTTTCATTGTTGTTGCACTGAAAAACCTAAACTACAGTTTGTTTGTCGATCTCCTCTCTTAAACTGCATATTCTTTGAGGATCAACAATATATAATTTTATTTATATCCAGCATTGTGCCTAACATATAGAAAACATTCAATAAATGGTTGTTGTGTTGACCTAAATTTAAATCTCTGTTTAGTAATGGAAAATGGGTGATGTTGGCAGGAAAATACAGTTTTCCCTTTATATCTTGCAGTTGCCTGTGTGTGTGTATGTTTCCCCTCAGACAAATTCACTTCAGTATTCTAGAGTGAGTGTATATAAGTAGGCATAGTTATTGGAGTCTTAAAAAGAATAAAATATCTAGGGTAGAATCAAGTCAGTAACACAGTCTGAGGTGAGTATCATAGATGGGAACAGAAACATACTGGCAGTCCCTGAGACTTGGGAATAGATTAAATTACCTGGGTGTAGTGCAGAATAGGTGAGAAGATGAATAGAAACAAAATCCTAGAAAATCACTAAAGCAAGCAAAAGAAGGATAGAAAAAATGAGTTAAAAAAAAATTAATCATAGTAAAAGACAACCCTGGCTGATAATGGATCATTCTGGGAAAGAACTGGGAGGTAAAATCAAATGAAATGTAGTTTTACTTAATCCAGATTTTTTTCCCCTGAATTCTAGATAGATTTGTGTTTCTAATTTTCTTCTGGAATTTCCACCCAGATATTTCTTAAGTTCTTCAGCCTCAACCTCAATATTTTTAAAACTGAACTCACTATCCACCTCCCAATTTTGATCCTTTTCCTATATTTCTTGTTTGGTAAATGCCTTCACCATCTATGGTCCCACATTCCCCACCAAAACTCTGAGGACTATCTGGCCAATTCGGTTCCCTTTACCTCCTTAACACCTCTGGAATCTCTCGCTTCTTCATCTTTCTTGAATTTGACTTAATTCAGGCCCTTAACATTTCTTCATTAGTTTGGGACAAAACTCTTCTAAACAGTCTCCCTGTTTCAGGTCTGCTAATTCCCTAATCCATTCACATCCAGAACAAGGGTAAATTTTCTGAAGTTCAAATGCAACTTTCTGCTTAAAACTTCCTCAGCACATTTATTAAAATATAAAATTCTGTAGAACAGCAGACCTAACCTCTCTTTACATGACCTTTGAATTAATGCCCAGCCTTATGCTATCTTCAAGCATACACTCTATGCTCCAGTCATAACTAAAGGCACAGCTTTGCCATGGAACATTCTGTTCCTTTCTTCTACCCTTCTTTCATCTAGATTCGGCACAAACATCTCTGAAACATCTTCCCCAAACACACATTTTTTCTTCTCACATCTGCTCTTACAGAACTTGATGAATGCTTATTATTGCACTTATCATCCATCTAAAGTTTGTTTTGTCTGTTGATCTTTTCACTAGAGTGAGCCATTCAGGGACAATGAATGAAAAGTAATCCCTATATCCCCAGTATATAGCGGAATGCCTGGCACTCCTGAGGCAGATACTTAATGTCAGTGACTTCAAAATCCATGTTGATGACCCATTTGCTTTCCTTAGCTTACACATTCTCACTCTTCTTTTTATTTCTTCTACATTTTCACCATCTTTAACATTTTAATATAATCTTTAACAATGAGAATCTCTAACATTTTAATATATGGCATTGCCCCGCTGAAAACCCAATTGCTTACATCTATTACCTTTGAGAACACATATAGAACACAACACTCATTTAGCCCTCAATCAAACACATTAACTTAAATTTTTTTCACCATTTATTTTATTTTTTCTACTTAAATATTTCAATCAAGTTTTATCTCTTTTACCTTTTTTGGATCCTACATAATTAGAGTGACCATGCAAGCCAGTTTGCTTAGAAAAAAGATTCCAGTTTATCCTAATGTCCAGAAGTACTCATTAATGTCTCCCCTTTTCTCTCTCAAAAATGATCAAGTCTGGACAATAAATAATTTGGTAGCTCAAAAATTAATGCCTATTTCACTTCTGTGCACATATATTTGTATATTTTGAACATGCATGTCCATAAAATAAATTAAGAAATAATTTACCTGATTGTCCCAGGTTGACACCACATGCAATTATCAGAGAAGAAATGGTATGAGATGGACTGAGGCAGAGAATGGACATATAAGCTGTGGGCAAGTTACCATTTTTTAAGTGGCAGTAACTAGTTTGGGTGAAATAATCCAGAAGGGGAGAAATGCTATGATGAAAACCTGTAATGTTGAAGACTCTCAAATTTTGATAATTTTTCTGATTTTAAGTGACTAAATGTATGCAAAAATGTTTTTTCTTTCCTAAAATTACCTGGGTTTAAATGAAAGATTGCGATGCACTAACAGAACAGAAATAACGGCTGTGCATAAAGAAAATAAAACAGCATTGAATGTGATCTTTATATTGTATCTGGGTTGTATGGAAATGTATTTTCCACTTCTGGGTCTTACATTCTTTTCTACACTATTTAGGTTTTGACATAAAAACTGGAGAATAAAGAATGCAAGTAGTATAAACTTAACATTGAGCAAGAGCAAATGATCAAAATTATGTAATAATATTTTTTTATGAAAGGTGTAAAGAATACAGTATATAATTGTTGCCTTCACTCTTTGGTTTTCATATTCCTAAAAAAATATTTTGAGACTTTTGATGAAAATAACTTTATAGATCAGAGCTTTATACAAAGCCAGAACCAGCTGATTCATCAGAAAAAACTGCTAACCACAAGACGGGTATTTATTTATTTTTAATAAACTATTTTCTATGGATCTAAGCCATAAAATGATGCAGAATTGTGGCTCAGAAGGTAACTCCCTTTTAATACTGAATGGTGTCCAGGGCTCAGAAGAAATATTTTCCCTTCTTATTGATTTTCTGAAAGTTTTTCAAAGTTTTCTTGTAATTTAAAGAATTCACAAACATATAGAAGTACAATTTTAAAATGATGGCTTTTATCTTGACATAGAATGTTTATCTTCTGAGAGAAATATCTGCATTTTCTACCTCTTTCCCCTTCATTACATACACACACATACACATACACACACACACACAACTTGCCAGTGTCTGCAAAACATACTTGACAAGACCCAAAGAACAAAAATCAACTTTTTATATTCAGGAAATTTTCTTTTAAAGGAACAAGATCTGTACAATTTCTCTTGCTCTTGAGTCCAGGAGACATTTTTACACATTATTACACAGAGCAGTTTTAATTTCACGTCCTGTCTCCTGTAGTCTTTTAGTGGATAAGTTAGGTCATTACGTGTCGTGACTACAGATATATACTCAAAGAGCAGGTAGGCTCTGAAATTACAACTCTCCGTTCTTTGCAGTATCAAAGTACTGATCAGGCTTTGTTTCATCTACACAGCATCTTCCCACCTTTCTAAGTATGTATTTTGTAACCCCCTGTCCAGAGCAAAACCCCAGGTGTGAGGAGAGGGGCAAAGAAGCAGAGGGAGGGAAGGAATAGAGGCATTGGAGCACTTTTCTTCACCCTTATCTCTAACTATTTTAATATAAAGTAAAGCAGAAAGGTTGCACACTAGTATTCAATGCAAATTAGAAATTTGGGGATCTTTTTTTTTTACTCTCATATGACTTATAAACCTCGAGAGCACAAGCCTACCCCAAAGAGACAAGTAAACTCTAGACATATGGACATAGTGGAGTTGTTAGATCTATAAGCCTAGTCCGAACTCTAGACTCTGAGGAATTAATTCAGGTTATACCACGCTCTGGGTGGTGTAAAAGGTTTAAGTGCTCAACTACTAGTCAACAGGTTAGTGGCTAGAAATCACACAGAGGTGCCTTGGAAGACAGGGCTGGTGATCTGCTTCAGAAAGGTCACAGCCTTGAGAACCCTATGGAGCAGTTCTACTCTGCACATGGGGTAGACGTGAGTTCGAATTGACTCAATGGCAACTAACAACACATCGCTCTCTGACATCTTACTGAGCAGTGGCTGGACTTCTCAGCTAATATTCTCACCCTTCAGAATCACCTCTACCGTCTATCTTTGGGATAAGGCAAGTTTAGATTCAGGTTTTAAAAAATCACTATGGAAGACTAAATCTCAGATTTATTCTTTAAAACTTATCACATGCTTATGAGGTTCCTGTTCTGCATGAAAATAGAGCATGCTCCTGTCTTTTTTTTTTTTTAAGGAAAACTGAATTGTGTCTAGATTTTATAAATATATAACATAAAGTTAATCACAAGCATAAAATTTAACCTGTAAGAGTCCCACAGTATATGCTTACTAAAGGGTTCAATTATTAAACAGGAACCATCTATGCAAGGCTAAGAATCTTGGCATAAGTGGTCATTAGAGTGAATCAAACGTTCCGGTATATTATTTTATAATGTTTTGGTTTTGGTCATAAGATTAAATGCTCTGAGTCATCCATTCAGTCTGAAGAAGACTCAAATATTGAGGCGTCACTTAAATTAGACCAAGTTGACAGATATGAATTTAATTACATTGGAAACATTCTATATGACTATGAAATATATAGATCATTTTCAAATAAGTTCAGGCTATATAAATAATTTGAAGGCCTTGAAGTCTCTGGAGCCCTGATAGCACAGTGGTTAAGAGCTCAGACTTCTAATCAAAAGGTTGGCAGTTCAAATCTACCAGCTGCTCCTTGGAAACCCTATGGGGCAGTTCTACTCTGTCCGATAGAGTCAACTACGAGTTGAAATAGACTCAAAGGCAATGGATTGGAGTCTTTTGCTTCAGGAATCTTCTGCTTTTCAACATCCTGATCATTTATTCCATGTTCCTCATTGAAGATTTCCCAATGTGGAATTTTATTCACAAACCTAATTTTACTATTAAAGGTAATTAATAGTTTTTCATATGAGTATGACGTGAACTAAGCCTCAAGATGAAATTCACTGTCCTTCAAAGTGTGGAATCTAGCAGAAGGTAACCAACTATATGTCCAAGTGTTTTTAAATTAATTCTATTTCAGTCAACTCTCCTTGAATACTCTTTGTGTCCTAGTGACTGTAGAGGGCACAAAGACAAGTGGATACAGCTCTTGTCCTCAAATTGCTTAGTCTGTAGATGCCACTTTGTTCCCACCTTTAATAGTAACCGTCCTAACAAAAAGAGTCACTATAAGAGCAAAATTATTTCTCAAGGGAATAGCTGCCATTTATTCATTGACATTTAATTATGTTTCAGCGACTTCAACATGCCTTGTCTGCACATTATCTTATTAAGCCATCATTGTAATCCTGTCATTTTTATTAACAAAGAAAATACGAGTCTCCAAGAGGTTAAAAATCTTGTCCCAAGATCATCCAACTATTTTGTGGCAAAGTCAATATTTGGACTTAGGACTTTCCAGCTTGAAGTAGTAAGATCTTTGCATAGTGGTATGCATAGCTCTCTGAGAGCTAAAATTGAAGACTGATTCTTGAATGTAGAAATACAGATTTATTTAGTAAACATAAGATTTGACCCCAAATCAAGCATTATTCACTATAATTAATTTGATCTCTAACATAGTTTGTTTCTACGTAATATACAAATCATAAAGCTTTAGAATTGTGTGTGTGTGTGTGTGTATAAAAACACGAACCAATGTGGCTTTTTCTTCTATGACACCCTTTGGATTTATGAATCACTCAGTATCCTATAGACAAAGCCATATCCTTTCTACTTTATAACTACTAGAACGGTTACACAACTGAGGTACAAAACAGAGGTTTACATGTCTACCAATTTTTAATCTATCTTCAGAATCCTCAGGGATGTGGCATTTGATCATATGACATTAGGGAGGAGAGCATTCAACTCATAAAAAGCAGAAACATAACAAATCAGTAATACATTTCACCATATTTACAATGCAAATAACCAAATTGTAAAAACATGCACCCATTAGGTGGGGTTTTGATCCCTAAGGTATTATTAGCCAGAAGTCTCTTCCCTTAATTATCTCATTCTTCATGGTTTCAATTTGTTATCATTAAATATTCTTCTAAAGAAAAAGAAACCTAAGTTTACTGTGCTAGAATATGACTGAGATCAGCTTAAAATGCATGAGTCAGCCTGTGTATCTGACCAAGATTAATTTTGGTCCTGATGCTCTACAGCCAAATGGAATACTCCCTCCATGAGAGCTTTTGGCCTGTCTCCACAAACTATAATTTTAAGAAATAAGAGAAAAATTCAGAGCTCTCAGATATATTTTTCAAGATTTTATACATTGGCTGTTTTAGCTAAATAGACTATCTTTACTAAGAATTTTCTTTGTTTTTAGAGTACACACCCACACACTAAACACACACACAAGAAAAAAAAAAGTTCATTAAGTATATCTTTCCAGGACTCCTTTACCACCTAATAAAGTTGGACATTATAGAAGACTGAAATTTAATTATTTTAATCAAACATCGTGTCCCTTATAGAATGGTAGATTTTTAAATAAGTAGGTAAAGCTAAAAATAAATGTACACAGGCTAGAGAATTGTGAATTAATCCCCTTTAAATGACTAAGACCAATTTTTAAGAGTGAACACCAGTGAAAAGTTATCAGCAGGGTATAATATTTTGCAAAGGAAGTCTGTCAATTATCGATTCTTTAGGATAATGTACAAATGTATTCCAAGTCACACAGGAAGACCACATGTACAAATTTGGCAGTCATCTAAAGAATGCATTCATATTCATATTCTAGAAATTAAGATACATGACTATAAATATGAAAACTAGCATCTGTGTTGTTTTCAAACAGCAGTCTGGAAGAAAATATCACAGCTGTTGCTATGTGTGTGTGCGTGTGTGTGTATGTCTATGTCTAGGAGAAAGAGAGGGAGATGGGAAGAAAGAGATAAAGAGGTTTTAATACTCTGCATAAGTGTCCTGGAAATAATCCAAATTTTCAGAATGAGCACTGGGGCAGGAATTGAAACTGGATTCCGGTTTCCTACCTTGTAGTTTTATGAATCTGAACAAGCCATTTAATCTCTCTGAGACTCCACTTTCTCATTTGTAAAACATAAGAATTGAAATAATTTGCGTGTGAGATTCTTTTAGAATTTCAACTGTATAAGTCGTATTTTCTTTTTTTGGTTTTAGTTGCCCTTGAATGCACTATTGGACAAAAAAAAATGCAACATGGACTTCAAGTAGGGGATTAGAAAACAGAAAGATAAAATCCAACAAGAATTATGGACAAATTGAATACGAGATGGATAAAAAATGGTTGGAAATACATGTTAAAAAGAGGTTGGATTATCACTTATAAGAATGCCACAGCATCTTCTAAAACAAAATTATTTATAACTATTCTTTGTTACTCTACTTAGGATCTATTCTAAACCCAACCCATTGCTGTCGTGTCAATTCTAACTCATAGAATCTATTTTGATTTGGTGAAAATCAATCGTGAAAAAGTGGAAGCAGAGGTTTTAAGCATTATTAATAGTTAGTGTATTGAAATGACTTTAGAAATTTATAATGCAGATTTTTTATATAGAATGATGAGTGAATTCAGATCAGTGTGCTTGTCAGAAAAACTTATACGCTTTTCACTCATGACGTAACGTTTCTCTATTTAATTCTCTCTGCACAGATATTTCCCCCAGACTGGTTAATAGTGTTCTGTTAACCGGCTGTGTGAGATGGAGTGGAGGGAGCATGGAACTGAGAATCAGAAAGCCTGGATTGTGGTCTCAGCTCTGTTTACCTAAATATAGTCACCCTTCATAACCATACATTTTGTCGTCTCATCTGGGTAGTAAGCAAGCTGGAGTATTTAATCTCTAAGTTCTCTTCCAGTTAAAATTCTGTAACTCACTATGCTGTTAAGATGAACATGATTTTAGATATATAAATATATATACATGAACATAAGATCCATATATATTCACCTATAGATATGACATCAGGAACAGATGGTGCTGAAGGAAGAAGTTCAAGCTGCACTGAAGGCACTGGAGAATAACAAGGCTCCAGGAGTTGACGGAATATCAATTGAGATGTTTCAACATACGGATGCAGTGCTGAAAGTGCTCACTCGTCTATTCCAATAAATTTGGAAGACAACTACCTGGCCAACAGGCTGGAAGAAATTCATATTTATGCATATTCCCAAGAAGGGTGATCCAACCAAATGTGGAAATTATAGAACTATATCATTAATATCACACACAAGCAAAATTTTCCTGAAGAGCATTCAAAAACAACTGTAGCAGTATGTCTACAGGAACTTCCAGAAACTCAGGCCAGTTTCAGAAGAGGACTTGGAACCAGGAATATCATTGCTGATGTCAGATGGATCCTGGCTGAAAGCAGAGAATACCAGAAGGATGTTTACCTGTGTTTTATTGGCTATGCAAAGGCATTCGACTATGTAGATCATAACAAATTATGGATAACATTGCAAAGAATGAGAACTCCAGAACACTTTCTTGTGCTCTTGAGGAACCTGTACATAGATCAAAAGGCAGTTGTTCAGACAGAACAAGGGGATACTGCGTGATTTAAAGTCAGAAAAGGTGTGTGTCAGGGCTGTATCCTTTCACCATACCTATTCAATCTGTATGCTGAGGAAATACTTTCAGAAGCTGGACTATATGAAGAAAAATGGGGCGTCAGAATTGCTGGAAGACTCATTAGCAGCCTGCGTTATGCAGATGACGCAACCTTGCTTGCTGAAGGTGAAGAGGGGTTGAAGCACTTGCTGATGAAGATCAAAGACCACAGGCTTTAGTATGGATTGCACCTCAACATAAAGAAAACAAAAATCCTCACAACTGGACCAATAAGCAACATCATGATAAACGGAGAAAAGATTGAAGTTGTCAAGCATTTCATTTTACTTGGATCCACAATCAACACCTGAGGAAGCAGCAGTCAAGAAATCAAAAGACGCATTGCCTTGGGCAAATCTGCTGCTAATGACCTCTTTAAGATGTTGAAAAGCAAAGATCTTACCTTGAAGACTAAGGTGCTCCTAACCCAAGCCATAGTGTTTTCAATTGCATCATATGCATGCCATAGCTGGACAATAAATAAGGAATACTGAAGAAGAATTGACGTCTTCGAATTGTGGTGTTGGAGAAGAATATTGAGTATACCATGGGCTGCCAAAAGAATGAACAAATCTGTCTAAGAAGAAGTACAACCAGAGTGCTCCTTAGAAGTGAGGATGGTGAGACTGCATCTTACATACTTTGGACATGTTGTCAGGAGGGATCAGTCCCTGGAGAAGGACATCATGCCTGGTAGAGTACAGGGTAGCGGAAAAGAGGAAGACCCTCATCAAGATGGATTGACACAGTGGCTGCAAAAATGGGCTCAAGCATAACAATGATTGTGAGCATGGAGCAGGACTGGACAGTGTTTAGTTCTGAGGTACACAGAGTTGCTATGAGTCTGAACTGACAGGATGGCTCCTAACAATAACAACAACATATATGACATAAATATCACATGAATTGTTAAGTACTGTCATGGATTGAATTATGTCACCCCAAAAATGTGTGTATCAATTTGGTTGATTTCCAACATTGTGTGGTTGTCCTCCATTTTGTGATTGTAATTTTACGTTAAATAGGATTAGGGTGGGATTGATCCAATGTAAAGGAAGTTTCCCTGGGGTGTGGCGTGCACCACCTTTTATCTCTCAAGAGATAAAAAGGAAAGGGAAGCAAGCAGAGAGTTGGGGACCTTATGCCTCCAAGAAAGAAGCACCCGGAGCAGAGCGCACCCTTTAGACCTGAGGTTCCTGCATAAAGAAGCTCCTCAGCCAGGGAAAGATTGATGAGCAGGTCCTTCCTCCAGAGCTGACAGAGAGAGAAAGCCTTCCCCTGGATCTGAACCCCTTAATTTAGACTTCTAGCCTACTAAAAAAAAACTGTGAGAAATAAATTTATCTTCGTTAAAGCCATCCACTTGTGGTATTTCTGTTATAGCAGGGATAGTTGACCAAGAAAAGTACTAAGTGGGCTTTTTTTCAAATTCTAAACTGTTGTGCATTCATAAGAATTTAAGCTATAACATTTGGAAAAACTAAATAATAAAAACAGAAACACCCTTGTGCATGGTTGTCTGATGTCAAGAAATATCTTCCTAATAAATGAATAATTAACTTTGGAATTATTTATTGCAAGAATTATCATACTATTGCAAGGATTCCATGTACCCAGACTGTTGTCAAAAACCCAAGATGTTATTAAATATCACACATTTGTTTAGTGCTGAAAAGTTAATTCATTATGGTTTATAACATTCAATATAATTTATAATTCATTTATAGTTTAAATATCAAATTTGTTTTACAAACAAACAAAAAAACACAGGGCACAAATCCATGGTGTTTGTTATTAAGACAGGAAATCATACTGATATAGATATTCAAATAAAAAATATCAATAGAGATTTTTTAAAGTTATTAAAATTATAAATATGTGTACATTAAAAAAAGTATGCATATGGAAACATATTTCAATACATATGTATCACCCAAAAGTGTTTTTTAAACAAACTTTTTATTTTAGAAGAGTTTTGTTGTTATTAGGTACCATCAAGACAATTTCAACTCATAGCAACCCTATGTGACAGAGTGAAACTACCTCACAGGGTGTTCTAGGCTGTAATCTTTACAGGAAAAGATCCATAGGTTTTTCTCCCACAGAGACTGCTGGGTAGGTTAGAAACTCCAGCCGTTCGTTTAGCAGCCCAGCACTTAACAATTCCACCACCAGGACTCCTTAGAATAGTTTTAGATTTACAAAATTATTGTGAAGATAATACCAAGAATCCCCATATCCCCCACACCAAATCTCCTGCTATTAACATCTCACGTTAATGTGGTACATTTGTGCAAATAATGAACCACTATTGATTCATTATTATTAACTATAGTCCATACTTTATATTTCCAGCTTTTTCCTCTGTCCTTTTTCAGTTCCAGGATGCAATCCAGGGTAAATTACATTCTAAATGTACATTTAGGCTTCTCTTGGATGAGATGTTTTCTCAGACTTTCCTTGTTTTTGATGACCTTGCCAGTTTTGAGGGTTACTGGTGAGATATTTTGTAGAATGTCCCTCAAGTAGGTTTGTCTGATGTTTTCTCATGATGACACTGGAACAACGTGTTTTGGGAGGAGGACCACAGAGGCAAAGCGCCATTCTCATCACAGCATAGCAAAGATACATACAGTCAGTATGAATTATCACTTGTTATCAGTTGTTAACCTTGATTGCCTTGTTTGAGTTAGTGTTTGTTCAGTTTCTCCACTGCAAGGTTACTCTCTTTTTCTCCCTTTCCATACTGTGCCCTTTGTAAGAAAGTCATTCTACACAGCCCACACGTAAAAAAAAAATTTTTTTTTTTTTTTTTTTTTTAAGGAGTGGAGATTTCTGCACCACCTCATTGAGAGATTATCGAATAAATTATTTGGAATTCTTTGCATGGGAGATTTATCTCTTTCCCCCATTTATTTATTTATTTAGTCAGTCAGGCATTTTTTTATATCAATATGGACTCATATATATTTACTTTATACTTTGGGTTATAATCCAAACAATACTGCTGTACTTAATATTTTGCTCAAATATTTCATTAGGTTGGCTCTTGTACCCCTTTGATATACTCTCATCATTGTGGGTTTCTAAATTTTACCTTTGTGAACACTTCCTTGCTTTCTGGCACTACCAGCTGTTCCAGACTCATCTTGTGTGTTTCCTTCTGCAGTCCTAGAGTTAGTCAACTCTGCCATTGGAGTGTGACTTAAAGTAGGGGCCCTCAGAGCCCCCAGACTCCAGGAAAGCCCCTATCAACACCCATACCTATCTACAATATTTTCTTCCTCTTCATCATTCCTGTAAATGTTCTTGATGATTTCTCTGTGTGGTATCTCCTGTCCCTGATCACCTCCCTTCCAATTATTTCATTCCTGACACTTCCTCAGGTATCCGCTCTCATAGTCATAAGAGTTTGCTAAAAATTGCCTTGACTCTGCCAGACCTACTTATTTTTCACTGCTCCTCATCTTTGTTTTATTCTTACATCCCGCCAGACATGGCTTAGATTCCACTGCCCATTTTTCTAACATTCTTGTATGTTTCTTCACGACTATCAAACTTCAGTTTAGCTCTTATTGCTACCAGCAATCCAACTAAATTTCTTTAGTCAATTCACTCTGACTTTCTGGACTTATTTTCCCAGGTTTTTCTTTCTCCTCAGTCATCTGCCAATACTTCCCTCTTCCTTGGTCTCAGCCCATGAACTGGCCTCAAAAAAATGAGAATTGTTCATTCTCCTATTACTTTGAGAATTCTTAAATCTTCTCCAATCAGATCCCATACTTTTCCTGACTATTTAAAGATATAAATCTTGCAGGTATCTGCTCTCTCTTCTGAAACATCAGTTTTTCCCTACACTGGATCATTCCCATCAGCCTACAAAGATGCTATAACATTTTCCATCTTAAGTTAAAGACAAAACAAAATAAAAACAAAAGTGGTTTAAAAATTTGCACACAAAATGGCCTGAAGTCAATTTAATATTACATTTTCAAAGAGAGTAAGTTTAACAGAGCTCTTCGAATAATAAAAAACATAAGTTTCAGAGAAATAAGGACCAGCAGGCTTGAAAATTATTCATAACCTGTCTCATCCCATGAACATGTGTTTTACATTGCATTCGTATGCCAGTAAAGATTTTATAGAAACTAGCAGAGAGTGGTTTTAAAGTCAACATTTCGTAGAACTCTACGAATGACATGAAAATAAGGTATGAATGTGATACGCACAATTTAGTGGTCATAAAAGGAAAGCATCTCTTTATACCTTGTACTATGCTAAGATTAATGTTTTTTTTTTTTTTTTTAATTATCCAAGAATTTGGTATATATTTAGAGTCAGCTATGGCATTGTCAGTCTACCTAGGCTTGTGGTAAAGCAGTTTTGAGTCTTTCAGAGCTGGTGGGTGACCAACGTAAGTAGAATATTTTTATATATTCTATTAAGTTGACATAAAATGTTTTGGTAATTGATTAAAAAATAGAAATATAAAATTGGCATGGGACACAATTCAGATTCTAGAACTTGAATCCAGAATTAACACCTTGTCGTTCATCTTTCTCGTACTTGCTTATATTATTATTTTGTTCACATATATAATCTTTCTTTGCCAAGTGTAGTTAGAAGTGAAGACAAATGAGCTTGGAAATTTTTCAGTTGAACGCTGGCTAGGATACTAATCGTAGAATTCGGTTTGTCCAAATTCTCTCCAAGGATATTTGAGCTTTAAATAAAGAATGTAGGAAGTTCTCATTCATATACAGGAAATATCAATCCTCACCTTGGCTTCAGCATTCTGTTTAGTGAATAGAATATGTCAATATATGCAAAAAGGTATCACTTTCTTTGAGGCATAGGTTCTTATTAAATGTTAAAAAAAGCCAACATATTTTTGAAACATGAATTTATCCATTCATATAATCATCCTAACAGCATATATATGTTATTTAGGATAGAAGGTTGTTACTTCGAACTGTGTGAATTTATTTCCTCATGAAAAATTAAAAAAAAAAAAATTCTCATGGTATTTTGTTATTGTAAGTATCCACAGTACAGTCTAATACAATGTACAACTTACATCAGAAGGGCAAAAAAAAAAAAAAAGAAAAACCTAAATATTCAAATGCAAAAAGCTTAAACATTTAAAAATCCTAACATGAGCAACCACAAAGGGTATTTAATATTGATAAGCATTTTAAAAAATTATTAATCATTAAACTCCTCATTCAAAACTTTAAATCTCTTTCTGAAGACTTACTACAGAATCATTCATTCGATTTAAATATCGCAATTCAGGAGAAACCTTCGCTGTGCCCTGGCTAACCGCTCTGCTGCTAACTGAAAAGTCAGTGGTTTGAACCCACCAGCTGCTTCTCGGGAGAAAGATGTGGCAGTTTGTTTCCCTAAAGATTTAAGCCTTGGAAACCCTATGGGGCAGTTCTGTTGCCTCTTACAGGGTCACTGTGAGTCGGAATCGACTTGATGGCAATGAGTTTGGTTTTTTTGGTTTATAACAATTTACAAAACTTGCACCCTACCCTAGGAAAAAAAGAGTATTTACTGACAAGATTAGATTAATATATAATTAAATCTATCTGGGGGCTTTATATAAACAAAATAAAGTGTATATTCATTATGTAAATAATCATACTTATGTCTAATGATCTAATAAAATTATTACATCACATTTTTATAGCACATAAGAATCCGAACAAAGTTAAAGCAGTTATGATTTGCTAAAGGAAGTGCTGTTTGCTAATTAAAACCCATTGCCTTTGAGTGGATTCCGACTCATAGCGACGGTATTGGACAGAGTAGAGCTGCCCCACAGAGTTTCCAAGGAGCGCCTGGTGGATTTGAATTGCCAGCCTTTTGGTTAGCAGCTGTAGCACTTAACCACTATGCCAGCAGGGTTTCCTGTTTACTAATAGAATATATCAAAAATGAAGACTTCACAGTCTATGTCATACAAACAAGGTGAATATCTACTATTTAGTAAGAAATCCATCTTTGCTTAGGCTGGTCATTTACCTTTTTCTAGTCTATTAAATATAACATAACCTAAGGTATAAAATTTCAAGTATTTTTATTTTGAATTGGCTGGAGCCTTGAAAAGATATACTAAAAGTTACATTCTTAATATAGTTTTATTGTCACTGTCATCTGGATTTCCTTTGAAGTATGACTTTTTATTTGAGAAAAAATAAAGTATATTTATAAAAATTATTTTTACTGTGGTTTAAATTTATCTTAGATATGCATAAAGTTTTAAATAAAAATTGTCTACTTTTTTCAAAATGTGTTTAACCTTAAATAGTAAAAAAAATTGGAATATTTAAACATTATAGTAACAGTTTGGTATGTAAATATTATTTAATTTATTTCTCAATTGAGAAGTATTATTAATCATGATTACAAAATAAGAAAAAAGAATACATAAATTCCCACATTCATGTGCCTTGAGGAACTATTTAACTTTTTAACTTATAATTCAAACCTGTTATGAATCTGTGTTAAGATTTCTGGATGTAGTAAATGGTTAATGAACCTGGCTGCTAGTTGAAAGTTTGGAGGTTCAAGTGCATCCAGAGCAGCTCAGAAAAAAGGCCTGGCAATGAATTTTGGCAACGATGGCCTCAAACATAGAAACTATCGCGAGGATGGTGCAAGACGAGCAGTTTTCCTTCTGTTGTACTTGAGGTTGCTATGAGTCGGAGCCTACTCCAGGGCACCTACCAATAATCTACTAATGAAAAACATCAGCATTGAAAACTCTGCAGAGCACAGTTCTACTCTGACAAACATGAGGTCACCATGAATCGGAATTGACTCTGTGCCAACTTTTTTTTGGTTTTAATCTGCATTAAGGGTACTACTAAATCAATGCTTTACTTCCCTGGTCTGTTTACTACCATATCCATCCTATTCACTTTTCTCTGTAGTTCAAGTTCTTTAAAGAATCTAACCATTTAAATAATACTTTGTATTATTTCCCTGATCAACTACTGGCTCCCTATCGTTTATAAAATTAATTGAAATCTTAGTCTGTTATTCCATGTTCTAAAATCTCTTCTGGCTTTAACTGAGTCCGTTTCACAAGGAAATCAGATTTGCTCTCACCTGAACGTATTTTGGTTTTACATCCTTCCCTTTCTCTTCTAAGTGTCTCTCCATTTTCAGTTTCCCTCCCTCTGCTTATCTTAGCCAGACTCACCCTTGAAACAAACTC
This sequence comes from Elephas maximus indicus, assembly GCF_024166365.1. Classification (NCBI taxonomy): domain Eukaryota; kingdom Metazoa; phylum Chordata; class Mammalia; order Proboscidea; family Elephantidae; genus Elephas; species Elephas maximus. The sequence goes on along the minus strand of NC_064826.1, from coordinate 51,173,127 downwards.
AGATCCTTTGCTTCTTCATGAATTATCTATTTCTACCTCAAAACACAGCTTTGTCTTCTGATTCTAATCTATCTATCTTCATAGATCCTGGAATATGCATTATCATTTCGTTAACTCTTTTATAAATTTTTCTTATCTATCTCCACCTTATTGGTAAACCATTGAGGTCAGATAATATATCTTATGTCTTTTCACATCTACATTATCAAGGATATATTAGGGCCTCATAAAGATAACAAAATTATTTAGAAACTAATTAATTAATCGATCTGTGTTTTGATTCATCTACTTTATAATACACAGTATCCTAAGTGTGGTTTGACTTCTCATGCCATTTAATAATATATTCATCTAACATTTTGATATTTCTGAAAAGTCTTTTAAGTAACAAAATACAATTCTAAGATTAAGATCCCCCTAGCTTATGATGATATAAATCTCTTAGTTATTATATGATATAGATAATAACTTATATCAATTACTCATTACAACTGGGAATAATAAACTAATTCTTAATTATAAGAAAGATGAATGACTTCAACAATTGTCAATGTTGGACAAGTCTTCCTAAAAGCAAACTGGATCTAAATGCATCCCACATGTCTTCAGTCTGACACCAAACAAAAAGAATTCTCAAAAAACAAAAAGTGTTTTATAGATGGCTTCATGGTACTTATTATTAATCAGAGTCTGCTGTGATATTGATAATGTTTTGACTTGGATTATACAGTGAGGTCATTATACTATACAAAATTATATCTGAAAGATCTTAAATTTCTTAGTAGTTATTGTTACTATAGGGAATAGATCTAGTGAAATATCCTCTAAAAAGAGAAAATTATCATTGATCCAATCATTAATCCACAGTTAATTAATTCATGAATCCAAAATAATGGAATCATTCCTTTAGAAATCAAGAAAAAGAGGCATCAGGGAAAATTCACCCCCAAATGCCCAGTTATTTCCAATGCCCAAGGGCTTGATATATAGGCCTACTTTCCTCTGCCAGTTTTGCTTTTGTGTCTTTGAGAAGGGTTTTATTTTGTAACTTTTGAGGGTTTATTTCATCAAAAGCAACAAAAAGCCAGTTCTAAACATTGCATCTATTAATTTGAGATTTGTTAAGTAGCTACGAGGTAGTATATTTGGGGCATTATTACCTTAACCCAGACCCAGTGCTGTCGAGTCGATTCTGACTCATGAGTATGAGTTATTGCCTTATATCTATGCTTTTCTTTGGTTCTCGTTTTTTAAATGTCTTGAAAAGAAGTTAGCTTCTTTCAGAACACAGGAAATTCATGCTTCAGTCAGCACTATGCAAATTTCACAGAAGAATCAGGCAGTGAGTGACACAAATCAATAATTGAATGGATTAAAATTCTAGATATTTCTTAGGATGCTGGTTCCGTAGATAGATTTAATAATACATAAGACAAGGGCAAGCAAAATTAGGTTGAAATGAAATCCAGATTCCCATTCTAAAGAGAATAAGTAGGCACAATTTCTCAATATACATTATGATATTTAATTATTAAAACATAGTTGCCTGCTTTGGACCACTAAATTTATTTAATGTCAAAGAAGCTGAAGCTAAGGAATTTGAATGATCCAGCCATGCCCATACAGCCAGTAGGTGTTGCTGTAAAAGAATTTTGTAGATGTGACTAAAACCTATAATCAGTGGATTTTAAGGAGATTATCCTCCATATTCAAGGTAGGCCTTATCCATTAAGTTAAAAGGATTTAACTACAACTGAGACTTCCCTGAGGAAGAAAAAAACCTCCGCCTGTTGACTTCAGGCTCAGCGGGAGATTTCCAGCCTGCCTTTCTTAACAACTTGCTCTACAGATTTTGGACTTGCCTATCCAGCCCTCTAAAGTCGCTTAAAGCAATTCCTGCAATAAATTTCTCTCTCATGTTGCTCGTTGCCATCGAGTCAGATCCAACTCGTAGCAACATTATGTATAACAGAATAAAAGGGTGACCAGTCCTGCACCATCTTCATGGTCGTTGCTATATTTGAGCTCATTTTTTTGGCTACTGTGTCAATCCATCTTACTGAGGGTTTTCTTTGTTTTTGCTGACCCTCTACTTTACCAACCATGACATCCTTTTCTAGCGACTGGTCTTTTCTGAGGACATATCCAAAGCAAGCAAGCCAATCTCTCACCATTCCCACTTCTAATGAGCATCCTAGTTGTATTTTTTCTAAGGCTGATTTGTTTGTTCTTCCACCATTCCATGGTATATTCATGTATATGTGTATACATATATATATATACCCGTCTTACCGATACTGTTTCTTCCTTGACTGCTGCACCAACAGCAACTGATCATTCCTGCATGATTATGAATTACCTGGATGGGAATGGATTTTGCTTCTTTAGATAAGGTGTCAGCTCTGAAATCAGCACAATCAACTCCTGGCCTACCTCCCCCACTTACCGTAACTGCCAAATTCCTAGAGGCATTGCAACCCACTGTGGAAATTGCAGCATTTTAGCTGATATAATATCTCTATTTAAAAAAAAAAATGCATTCCAACTTTGTAACTAGAGATTGTAAAAGTGTAAGAGGAAGAGAAAAGGAATGCTCAAACAAACATTATTAAATGCTGGTGTTGTAAAATATCACAAATATTATAAGACCTCTGGAAATTTTTTGGAGTGGAGGGAAAAGAGAAATTTCAGATAAAATTTAGGAAGATTCTAAGAAAAAGAGGCAGAGTGCACCTTTTGAAGGAAAGGGTCAGGCAGCAGACTTGTAATCAGGAAGGAAGGTCTTCTAATTCTGGAGAATTCAGTCTACACACTCCATTGCCTTTAAAAACTATCAATAACTGCTAGATTTAAACAAGCAAATAGCAATGGTAATAACAATAACACTTGGAAGAGGGGTTCTTGTATACGATGTCACATTAAAAAAAAAAAAATGCCGAGTTATGTTCAGGGCCAGCCATTTACGGTTATATTTTCAGTAGACCATATCCCACCAAACCTAGGTCATCTGTCCCCTGGAAAACCAACCCGCTCCCTCCCCCCTCCACATATACTCATTTAAGAGCCTCTTTAATCAATTAGCTAAGGATGCCTCAAATATTCTGTTTTCCATCCACAATTATGGTAAAAGCTAATAAAGTTTGCTTGCTAAAATACTTCTGTGTGAGTTTTAGGCAGAGTACAGTAGTTAAAGGAATGTATGTACAGTCATGCATCACTTAATGTCCACAAAACGTTCTGTGAAATAGGATGTTATATGATTTAAACATTGCGCAAAGACCATATTATATACAGGCAGTTCCTGAATTATGAATGAGCTCTGTTCCTAAGTCTATCTTTAAGGCAAATCTATGTGTAAATTGGACAGTTAGGTACGGTTCATATCTAATGTCAGTTAGTCAAATGTTTGTGTTAGTATTTAGTATATTGTGTATCTTTCTATGCATTAAAAAAGTAAAGAAACACTTCCAGATACACTAAAACATCTTTAACATAGTAATACATAAAAAAAAAATACATAGTGATACTAAATAATAATAATGTTTTGATGTCCGTCGAAAAGTAGAGTCTGTTATTACAAGGATGTACCTCGAATTTTTAATATAATAGTCTTTATGGGGATTGGTACCACAAACATACATGCAATCAGATGTTGCCCAAAAGGACTTTATGCAACACATGACTGTATATATACCCTGGTGGTACAATGGTTAAACACTTGGCTGCTAACTGAAAGGTCGGTGGTTCAAAACTACCAGCCATTCTGAGGGAGAAAAGACCGGTCAATTTGCTCCTGTAAAGATTACAGTCTAGAAACCCTTTGGGGTAGTTCTTTTGCCATATAGAGTTACTGTGAGTCAGGATTGACTTGATGGTACACAACTGTTAGTCAATTAATGAACATGTGTAAATGTCATACCTGATCTTTCTATTTTGATAATGAAGCAGAGGAGAAATATCTAGATCAAAAAAGAGGAAGCTGGGGATACTGATACTCAGAGAACTCACTAAATTGCTTAGGTTCAATTCAATTTGCTTTAGCTGGTTTTGGCCTTTTAGAACTTCTATCTGAGAATTTTTTTTTTTTTCCTACAACTGTAAATACAACTAGCTTTGCTTTTCACAATTTCTTTATATTTTTGGGGGGTTATCTCAATTTTCTTAAATAGTATGTGAAAGACATAGGTGTCATTTGATTGTTTTACTCACTTTTCCCTCACCATCTAATTTCCTATTAGCTACCTCCTCAATTATAGTTTAAGGCTTTGTCAGGAATTGGCTAGAAGCAAAATTGGGATACAAGAAGGACATTTGCCTAGGCATAGAAAGACTTTCTTATTGCTACACGTGAGGATCCCAGGATCAGAGATCGTATACACAGAGGTTGTTTTGAAAAAAATGGACTTGCTTAGCATGCAAATATGAACCATATTGGGCCAGTATAAAGACTTACCACAGAAATATGTCTCTTATTGAATTATTAATAATGGTGGACATAGGCCAGTAAGTATAATGATATATAGCTGATTCCAGGGTGAATAGTGGGATTCTTTTAGTGGATATTATCCATTCCTTTGATCATAACTTCTAGGCCAAACCTGGGGGTGTAGGGGTTTTCATTTCAGTGATTTAAGCCTTCTAAAGTAGCAAATAGCAGAATTAATAATGATAATTAGAAAAGGGTTTATCCATTGCAAAATGAAAAACAATAAAAGAATCTTTTCCAATTTATGCTGGAATGATAGAACAATGATATTATGCTTTGATTTGGGAGCATGCAGTTCTGTGTTGTTAGGAAACTAGGAGTTTCCAAATAACAGGTAGTTCATATATAATGAAAATTAGCCCAGGAGTAGTTTCCACAAAAGTTTGTAAGTCCTGTAATTAAAAACAGACTTCATTCATCACTGTTGGTGCTATTTTAATTACATGGTTACTTACTTTTATTTGCATATTTAAAAACCCTTTCTTAGAGGACTCTAACCACAAACATAAGACATTAGAAGCAATAATATTCCAAATATTTGCATTTTAGTCTTTCCAAATATACTTTGTAAATTATTTTTATATTCAGGCACGGTGTCATTCAGGCATAACCACCAATGCATTTGAACATTTAATTACCATTATTCTCTTTCTTGTGGGTAAACACCGTTTTCCTTTGCAGCATTTATGGTTTTCACATTTTACTCATAATTCAGAGAAAACGCACAAAAACAAAATTGCCAAATGCTATTTATTACATACTCCAAAGAATCTTATTAATCTTGGTTGGGAAATCCAAATAGAACAAATCAGAAACATTATAGATATTATTCTGGATCAAAAAATAGAATTGATAAAGCCTGTATTGAACATTGACTCTGTGTCAGACAATGTACTAGTGACTTTAACATACACAATTGCATTCAATATTTAGAACAATCTGATGAATTATCCTTATCCCCACATTAAAGATAAGGTAGGTTAGACACAGGAACAAAATGTTGTGAATAATCTCATAAATCTATTAATTGGGGATTGAGATTTTAAAAGGCCTCTGTGATATTAAAGCTCTTCCTCTTTCCAGTAAGTGATGTAAATAAACCCTTTAATCTAAACATTAATTTAACAGGGAACAAGATAGTTAGACAATAGATACATTTCTTCACGAGCTGTTTGTAGACTTGCCACAAGTTTCTTCTCCAGTAATTATAACTGCACTAGCATACTGGTGCAATTATAATTTGGAATATAAAACACACTATTTCTGGTGTCATGCTTCCTATATGTAAATACTCTCCTCAAACTTTTGCCAGAATTTTTATAAAAATATGTTTCAAAATCACAGCTATTTTTCTTCTGTTAAATTATAAACAGCTTAATCTTTCTCTTTCAGCTTTCAAGAATTGGCCATGTTTTCTTATGTTTCCTACTAGATTGATCTCATGCTGTGTATAAATAATTTTTAGAAATTTCTATAACCACAAACATAACCATATAACTGGTTATGTTTTCTAGTGACCAATGTCAGAGCAGTAAATAATGGCAGCATAGAAAATGTACCATCTTCGTGGGAAGTATTACTTTAGGAATTAAATATTCGCAGTAAGTAATTTTATATATTAACCATTCTACTCCATTGAAATATTATTTTACCTATACCGAGGGGTTCTGATGGTGCAGTTGTTGAGTGTTTGGCTGCTAACCAAAAGTTTGGCAGTTTGAATCTACCAGCTGCTCCTTGAAAACCCTGTAGGGGTAGTTCTACTCTGTCCTAGAGAGTCGCTGTATGTCAGAATTGACTCCACAACAATGAGTTTTTTAATATATAAGGAGGAACCCTGGTGGTGCAGTGGTTAAGAGCTCTGCTACTAACCAAAAGGTTGGCAGTTCAAATCCACCAGTTGCTCCTTGAAAACCCTATGGGGCAATTCTACTCTGTCCTATAGGATCGCTATGAGTTGGAATTGACTTGATGGGAAAGAGCTTGGATTTGGGAATATATAAGGAAGAGCTCATTTTTAATCTGGATTGTGTCACATGAAATTCAGTCATGTGTCCAAGTATTCATCCAGTCAACCAGTATCTGTTGTATCAAGTGCTGAGCAAGTTGCAAGGCCTTTAAAATTGAATCATGAGTGAAGTCAGTGAAAATGCAGAGTAAGAAACTTCAAATTCTGCCCCTCCTATAAAGCAAGTTCAACAAAAAATGGGTAAGATCTGTCAGAATCAACTTTTTTGGAACTCTGCAAAGTAACCAAAAGCTTGCAGCAACCTGGGAAATGCTTATTGAAGGAAAACAGCTGATTCTTAGTAAGTATGAACTTTGTGGCATTTTAATTTGCTCCAATCCCATGTTCTACTGGAGCAAATAAATGAGTTCAGCAAAATTTCAGGATACAAGGCTGATATACAAAACTCAGTTGAACTGCTATATACTAGCCTTGAATAATGCAAAAATGAAATTAAGAAAACACTTCCATTTACAATAACTTCAAAAAGTGTTTTGAATAAATTTTACTAAAGAACGGTAAGACTCATACATTAAAAATTACACAGAAATTAAAGATCTAAATAAATGGAAAGACACCCCATGTTTATGGATTGAAAGACTTAAAATTGTTGGAATAGAAATACTCCCCAAATTGATCTACAGATTCAATGCAATCTCTATCAAAACCCCAACTACCTTTTTTTTTAATTTTTATTTTTTGAATGTAAACAATCTGATCCAAAAATCCATATGGATTTTCAAGGGACACGGAATTGCCAAACCAGTATTGAAAAAGAAGAGCAAAGTTGAACTCACACTTCGTAATTTCAATAAATACTACAAAGTTACAATAGTTAAGATACTGTTGTACTGGCATAAGAATAGGATTCTAGACCAATGGAATAAAATTAAAAGTCCAAAAATAAATCCACGTATTTTTTTTTTATTACGGCCAGTTGATTTTTGACAAGAGTGTCAAGGTCATTCAATGAGAAAGAGTAGTCTTTTCAATGAATAGTGTTTGGAACACTGGATATCCATACACAAAGAATGAATATCTACTTTACAGCATATACAAAAATTAACTCAAAATGGGTCAAAGATCTAAATAAATGAACTAAAATTATAAAACTCTTAGAAGGAAACACGGGTGAAAATCTGTGTTACAATGGGTTAGGCAATGGTTTCTTAGATATGACACTAAATGAACAAGGAATCATTTCCTCTAAATGTCAAACAGAAAATTATTATAGGACCCAGCAATTCCTCTCCTAAGTAAATGCTCCAGAGAATTGAAAACACAGATTCACACACAAATTGTACATAAATGTTCATAGCAGTATTTTAAAAATTTGTGATATCCATACAATGGAATATTATTCAATCATAAAAAGGAGTCAAATGCATTAACAGGAATGAAACTTGAAAACATTGTTAAGTGAAAAACACTGGACACAAAGGCTGCATATTATATAATTTCATTTATATGAAATATCCAAAATACAGAAATTCACAGAGACAGAAGATAGATTTGTGATTTCCAAGAGATGGAGAGAGGGAGAATTGGAACTAACCAGTAATAGATACAATGTTTCTTTTTTGGAATATGGAAATGTTCTGGAATTAGTGATAATGTCTGCACAACATAGTAAACATACAAATAACCACTGAAATGTTCATTTTAAATGGTGCATTTTGTGTTTGTGTGATGTATATCTCAATAAAAATCCTTTAAAATTGAATAAGAACTAATGACAAAAACACAGAAGAAAATCTACAATTATAGTAGAGTATATATATATTTTTTTATACAGTGTTTTTTTATAATGGAGGTATACACAAAATTCCAGGGGATCCTACTAGAGAGGCATCAAAATCAGACTGGGAGGCCAGGGAGGATTTCCAAGTAGAGATGATTATTGAACTGAGACAAATAAAGTGAAGATTTAGCTATATCAAAAGGAAGCAATTGATAAGGGTGTTTATTAACAACGTGGAGCATTATATGGGTCCTACAAATTTTTAGGAAGTATGCGCTCAACAATTCATAATTAGCCATAAACAAAAATAAAAGTTCACGAAGATAATATGCAATTACAACTTTATTCTTAAAGAAAATAAGAGAAAAGGCTATTGAGAACTTACTATCACATATTAAACTCTATCGCCAAATTTCTAAGTATAGGCAATCTCATTCTTAGGAATGCATTTATCACATATTTCTCCAGATTTTTTGTGTATTTCCTGCTTGTCCGTAGTTGACTCCTTCATTAAATCCATCAATTCACCCTGTTTGATTATTTAGCAATATAGATTTTATATCTCATTTGTGGAGGGTTGAAGATCTTTCAGAATCCATCAGAGCTCAATTGTAAGAATTTCTCCACACACTGAGGCGTGCTTCCTCATGTTTCAGTATTTTGCAAATTATTTATTTATTTATTATCTCACATGATGTGTATTATTAAGATTTTAACAACATGTGCATGCCACTCCCCTGAAAAGTTAGAGGTTATGTTCCAAGTGTTGAGTATTTATCAGTCATCTTTCTTCTTCTATGTGTCTCTCACAGGCAGCACTTTTTCTAATCATTCATGCTGCAGATTATTCACATTCTTTCCTATGGCCTCAGTGGTTACCTAATTCTGGGCTTCTCCATTCTTTTTCCTGCCTGTATTTTAGAATACTTTTTTTCTTCTTAAAAAATGGAGAGGAGAAATCAGCGATACTTTAGCATCATCATATCACGTTTTTCTTTAGTGAATAGGCATGAATTCACTAGCAATGAGTAGAAATATTTATTTAGAAAATGAGATTGACGATTTTTAAAATGGTACATTATAGATATTTTTATATACTCTTCATAGGAAGATAAATCTGTGATTTCATTTTAGTGGACAATTTGGCAGTATGTCTCAAAATTAATATTCCTATTCCTGTTGATCTCATTTGTAGGAATTCATTTTACCGAAGTAGACACTTGTTTTAGTTATCTAGTGAAGCTATAACAGAAATACCACAAGTGGATGGCTTTATCAAACAGAAGTTTATTCTCTCACAGTCTAGAATGCTTGAAGTTCAAATTCAGAGTGCCAGCTCTAGGGGAAAGATTTCTCTCTCTGTGGGCTCTGGGGGAAGGTCCTCATCATCAATCTTCCCTGGTTGAGGAGCTTCTCAGCACAGGGACTCTGGGTCCAAAGGACATGCTATTCTCTTGGCTCCTGTTTCTTGGTGGTAGGAAGTCCCCAAAAATCCATGTCATTGCCACATGTAAAACACATTCACCCTATCATATCATAGCAAGAATTTTAAATCAACTCCAAGTCCAGATTCCAAAATTTCTCTTCATCTGTGAAATCTAAAATACAGGTTATCTGCTTACAAAGTACAATGATGGAACAGGCACAAGGTAGACATTTCCATTACAAATGGGAGAAATTGGAGGGAAAGAAGGAATAAAAGGCATGAGGCAAGTTAGCAGAACCCATTACATACACCTAAATATTTATGTTCAAAGATTTAAATTTAATTTTTTTAATGATAAAGAATAAAAATTACATAAATGCCCATCAAAAACTGAATGATTAAATAAGTTATAGTGTATCCAGATTTTAAAATAAAACCTATGAATCCAATAAAGCAGAGAGAGTTATATATAATGATGTAAAAGGACCACATAGATATATTTTTAAAGGAAAAGATTATTAAAATGCATAATAAAACCTTATTTATGAAGAACACTTTTTGAGTTTATGAACATGAAAGCTATTTAAGTACTAGGATCTATACTAAACTATTAAAAATAATTACCTTTGGTGAAGAGAGTGGGATGTAGTCAAGTAAACTAAAATAGGACTTTAGTGTATTTCTATATATCTGTGCTATTTGAAGAGTTTTGTAATATTTGAAAGTTAGTATACAATTTCTGGAATTAAGCTAATCATAAAATGTTTTTTTAAAAAATAAGTGTGCTTACAGGTGACTTACTAAATTATTCTACAGAAATATTTTATAGGCAAACATATGTCAAACATTCCCAGTTTTCAACTAAAATTTCAGTTGGCAATCAGCACCCTATCTGTCTAAATCCAGAATAAATGGCTGATTCAGGTACTCTATAATGCCTAGTCAATTTGTGTGACATCATGTAGCCATGCTGACAGGCTGACTGTGACTTTTCAAATAGGTGTTTTGTTATCATGCCAAGGAAATTTTTTCCACATTCCCAATTAATGATCCATACAATTCAGATCTCATAAGGCTGAGTTTCTGAATGCACAATGAGCCCAGCTGTCTCAGTCTCCACAGGTTACAAAAATGAACTTTCTAAAGCCATGGTAGAAAAAACATCCAGTGACTGGGGCATCAAAGGAGTCAAATTTCGCACATCTACCTGTATTTAAAGGGCTTTTCTCTCCATCAGCACCAGCTATCAGGAGGAGCTAGTGCTCCCTAATACTAAGGTTTCATGAGAACAGGAAGGGATAGAAAGTGTAGGAAAATAGGGAAGAGGAAGGAAGAAACGGTGACACGGGAATAGGATAACAATCATGAGCCAGAATTACAGAGTGCACAACAAATCTAGCCCAGTTGAAGACAATGTTCTACATTCTACTTTGTTGAGTAGTGTCTGGAGTCTTAAAAGCCTGTAAGCAGCCGTCTAGGACACTCTACAGGTCTCACCCCTTTGGGAGCGAGGAAGAATGAAGAAACCTAAAGACACAAGGGAAAGATTAGTCCAAAGGACTAATGGACCACATCTACCACGGCCTCCACCAGACTAAGTCCAGTATGAGATGGTGCCCGGCTACTGCCACTGACTGCTGTGACAGGGATCACAACAGAGGGTCCTGGACAGAGCTGGAGAAAAACGTAGAACAAAACTCTAACTCAAAAAGAAAGACCAGACTTCCTGGCCTGACAGAGGCTGGAGAAACCCTGAGAGTATGGACCCCAGACACCGTTTCATCTCAGTAATGAGGCCACTCCTGAGGTTCACCCTTCAGCCAAAGATTGAGTAGGCCTGGGGAAAAAACAAGACTAAAGGGGCTCACCAGCCCTGGGGTGGGGATTGGAAAATAGGAGGGAATAGGACAGCTGGTAATAGAGGACCCAGGGTTGAGAAGGGAGAGTGCTGACATGTGGGGTTGTTAACCAATGTCATATGACAATGTGTGTGCTGTTTAATGAGAAACCAGTTTGTTCTATAAACCTGCATCTAAAGCTCAATTAAAAAAAAAAAAATCTAGCCCAATTGTAGGCAAGTGTGAGGTACAAGGGAGAGAACTGTAAAATTTCAGGCAGAGGCTGTGGTAATCTCAAGCAAAGCAAGAGTACAACAAAAACATTTTCCCCAAAAGGTGGGAAGGTTAGGTCTGTATTCCATGTTCCTAAAGCCAAGTTTTTGGCAGAAAGTAGATGAGGAATCAGGCCTTAGGGTGGCTTTCCTAGAGGACGGGATTCCCATGAGATTCAAAGGCCCAGGCTGGGATGGGTGGTTCTAAGCAGTCATATCCCACTGTGGCAGATTTAGAGCTACCAATGGCTTAGCAACTATTTGCAGAATTTCCATAAAATTTAACAATCAGTCATTCTAAGCCAATATGAGCCAGCTCAAGACGGTCACTGGGGGAAGGTGTTAGAAAAATCCCATATGCCTAAGTGACCTGGCAGAAGGCATTACTGAAGTTGCCTGTCTTCTCAGGAATATACAATATGCAGTGTGGACAAAAAGCAATTTCACATCCTGCTGGAAAGGGAGTGTGATATACAAACTTTTTTTTTTTTTGGTTAATTTTTTAACCCTACGGGGGAGAGTGTGGGGAAGCTGGCAGACACTGAGTGCTAAGTGCAAATAGCTGTGATGTGATGGAGCTCCGACTGCAGCAAGGAGTAACAACCACAGCCTCACATAGCTCAGAAAAGCCTATAGAAAAGTCTGTAGATGCTACAAAAATAATATGAACATTTTCATACTTCGTATCATATAAAATCTTCAGCAAATTTAAGCTATTATCAGTATAGTGAACATGTAATCTTCTGCACTTAAGAGTGTAATGTAAATATTTAAAGTATTTGTAATCCCTGGTTCAATACTACACTGAGTCTAGCTACTCTTGTACCAAGTTAGGCAAGTGTGTTTCTATTTGGTTGCTTTGAATAAACCTTTCACTAAAGACCCGGCAAACAGCCCCTGGTCCTCTCCCCCCAGTCTTACTCCCAATCTTATTAACTTATTAGGCATAAGGAGCCTTCTTTTAATTTAACCAAAGACTAGGATAACTTTATTTTCATGCAAATAACGCCTGCCTTCTATGGTTTGTTTGCCAGCCACGCCCTCCCCCCACCCCAGCTTTCCTTAATAAACTCCTCTATGCCAATTAGCAGCATAGTGCACAAATGAAAATCAGCATAGTGCCCTTACGAAAATGCCTGGGGTGGGGAGGATGCGGTTGGCAAACAAATCTAGAAGGCGCTGTTATTTGCTTAAAAATACGGCATCCTCTGCCCTTGACTCAAGGTCATTTCTCATTCCTGTGACCCTGATGAAACTTTTATCTCTGGCTCCTCTTGTTACTGGCTTTCCTGATATCTGAGACCATTAGATTTCCTACGCTAGAGATCTGGCCAGTATCCATTTGGAACTTCTTATGCTAAGAGTTTCCTTTGGTAATTGCTTGTGCGTCCCTTGTCGAAATTCTTTCTGGATTTTGTATTAAACAATTATTATTGAAAAGGAATAGACGTGGGTAGGAAAAAGAGTCAGGGGTGTATAGTTAAAATAATAGCAACATTATTTTGGACTTTCCTGAGTTGGAAAGAAAAGAGATTTACGTGGCATTCAGTAAAAATGGAAAGATAACTTTATCTTTTTAACAGGCTAAATTCCACAAAGAAGGACAAAGTTTAGAGAACTAGTATAAATTATTATATTACATATCCTTAGTTAAAAATGTGTTAGTTGAATTAAAGCTTTGGCTAATTTGTACTTGTGGAAAACAATCCAATTTGAAATGAATTACAGGAATTTTAAATAAATTTGTAACTATATTTTTGAGAGTATAATTTAATTTTAATTGACTCATTATAAATTTGAATAATTTCAAATTCTTCATGTCTATGAACCAATTTTAAAATAGCGATTCCTACCCAGATCCAAGTTAACTTCAAAATGCAAAAGATTTAAGAACATAATGGAAATAAGTAGGAATTTTTGGTTAGAAGTTTCAATTTCCCCAAAACTTACATATTTCAAATACTCTCTAAAGAACTGGTTTGGTTGATGGGCAGAAGTAAAAGATGTTCAATACTAAGGAAACTGATTGGATCAAAAGGGTATTATTTTGTATCAACTGAAAAAAATATTTATCAAGGCTGAATTTTTTACATTAGTGATTAATCAATACTGTAAACCCTGGCGGCATAGTGGTTAAGTGCTATGGCTGCTAACTCAAGGGTCGGCAGTTTGAATCCACCAGGCGCTCCTTGGAAACTCTGTGGGGCAGTTCTACTCTGTCCTATACGGTCGCTATGAGTTGGAATCGAGTCGGTGGCACTGGGTTTGGTTTTTTTTGGTTTGGTTGCCATGTGCAGGTAGAACAATGGTCTTTATGTTTTTATAGATTCATCATTGCTCACACTAATATCTGAAGCTATGGTTTATGACACATTAAGCTGAAAAATGACAAATCAGTGGTTTATACTACAGGTGGGGTGTTTTTAAAAATGTCTACAAACTCTTTGATACTCCTCCCTTTAAGAGATGGAAATTAATTCCCCTAACTTTGAGTATGGAATGGACTTACTAACTCAATTCTCATAGAATATGGCAGATGAAATGGGGTATCACTTCCAAGATTAGGTTATAAAAGACTGTATCTTCCATCTTAAGTGTGCTCTCTTTTTCAGATCACCTTCTCTGGGGGAAGCCAACAGCTACCTTGACATTTAGATAAGGATGTGGGGATAAACAGAAGCCTCCAGTCCACAGCAAGCAAAGACCTGAAGCCTGCTGACAACCATGTGAGTGAGCTTGGAAACCCCACTTGAGCCTTGAGATGACTACAGCCTCAGCCAATAGCTTACTGCAAACTCATGAGAAATCATAACTCAGAACCATTCAGAAAACTGCTCTAAGATTCCTCACCCACACAAACTGTGAATTAATGAATTGTTTTAACCTACTAAATTGTGGGGGGATGGAGAGCTGCACTTTTCATGTCAGCGGGGATGAAAGTAAAGCCTTGTCATTTACCAAGATTGATTAGATCGGTAAGTTTGGTGAATTAGTGTAGAGAACCACACTTTTTTTTAGTAATTTGCTTTAATTATCCAGTTGTACAAGAGAGGCATTATCAACAAAGGAAAAAAAAATCTGAAGGGGTTAAATACGTATGCAATTGCACATTGTTTTTTTCACTTGGGGCTTAATGTAAACTAGTGATTTAAACAAAAGAGAGAGTAGAAATGAGTCCTGTAACAAAAAAAAAAAAAATTTTTTTTTTTTTGAACTAGACCCATCATGACAAATTGCAGAAAAGGCAACTGAAGGCCAAGAGTAACAGATTGGGTTAGAAGACAGAAGGTGATTGTTTCTGTGAAAGATGTAGATAGAGCACTTGGAATGTGTTATCTGCTCAGAAAGAAACAAGGGGCAGCCACCAGTACACAAAAGGTAGTTTGCTATCCACACTATCCTAGATATTGCTTTTTTTAAGTTTAAAATATATCTTTAAAACTTCATTTTCAGCAATGTATATTCCTCCTTCGCTGAAATAACAGCAAAATGATCAATCATTAGAAGGTGATACGTTTTAACCAATATCCTATTATTGAATACACTGGCTGATTTCTTTTCTAGTATTTTGCTATTGCAAACAATTTTGCAAAAGTCATTGTTAAACATTTATCTTTCGGGGACATAGTCAGTGGGCAAATTCCTAACTGTGACACTGCTGTGACAGTGTAGATGTTTTATGACATTTGATGCATATTGCCAAAATGCCCTGCAGGAAGACTGCATCAGTTCACATTCTCACCAACAATATTGACCATTTTCCCATGGATTTACCTTTACTTTATCATCAAAAACTTTTAGCATACTTGTCAGTCCTACGTTGTGTTTTTGTTAGGTGTCCTCATGTCGGTTCCGACTCACAGCAACCTCGTGGACAGCAGAACAAAATACTGCCCAGTCCTGCCCCATCCTCAAAATCGTTGCAATGTTTGAGCCCATTATTGCAGCCACTGTGTCAGTTCACCCCCTGTAGGGTCTTCCTCTTTTTTGCTGACCCTCTGTTTTACCAAACACGATGTCCTTCTCTAGAGACTGGTCCTTCCTGATAACTTGTCCAAAGTATGTGACACAATGTCTCGCCATCCTCCCTTGTAACGAGTATTCAGGCTGTACTTCTTCCAAGACAAATCGTTCGTTCTCCTGGCAGTCTATGGTATATTCAGTATTCCTCACACACACCATAACTCAAATGCATCAATTCTTCTTTGGTCTTTCTTACTCATTGTCCAAAATTTACACATATGAGGTGGTTGAAAATAGATGGCTTGGGTCAGGGGCACTTTAGTCCTCAAGGTGACATCTTTGATTTTTAACACTTTAAAGAGATCTCTTACAGCCTATTTGCCCTTTGCAACGTGTCTTTTGATTTCTTGACTGCTGCTTCCATGGATGTTGATTGTGGATCCAAGTAAAATGAAATCTTGATAATTTCAATATTTTCTCCATTTATTCATAACGTTGTTCATTTGTTCAGTTGTGAGGATTTTTGTTTTCTTTATGTTGAGGTGTAATCCATACTGAAGGCTATAGTCTTTGATCTTCATCAGTAAGTGCTTCAAGTCCTCTTCACTTTCAGCAAGCAAGGTTGTGTCATCTACATAATACAGGTTGTTAGTGAGTCTTCCTCCAATCCTGATGCTCTGTTCTTCATATTGTCCAGCTCCTCGCATTATTTGCTCAGCATACAGATTTAATAAGTATGATGAACGGATACAACCTGATCCACAACTTTCCTGATTTTAAACCATGCAGTATCCCCTTCTTCTCTTTGAACAACTGCCTCTTGGTCTATGTACAGGTTCTGCATGAGCACAATTAAGTGTTCTGTAATTCTCATTCTTAGCAATGTTATTCATAATGTGTTATGATCCACACAGTTCAATGTCTTTGTACAGTCAATAAAACACAGGTAAACATATTTCTGGTATTCTCTGCCCTCAGCCAAGATCCATCTGACAGCAGCACTGAGATCTTTTGTTCCACATCCTCTTCTGAATCTAGGTTGAATTTTCTGGTAGTTTCCTGTCAATGTACTGCTGCAACCGATTTTGAATTATCTTCAGTATAGTTATACTTGCATGCAATATTAATGGAAACCCTGATGGCATAGTGGTTAAGTGCTACGGCTGCTAGCCAAAGGGTCGGCAGTTCAAATCCGCCAGGTGCTCCTTGGAAACTCTATGGAGCAGTTCTACTCTGTCCTATAGGGTCACTATGAGACAGAATCTACTTGATGACACTAGGTTTTTACAGGTGATATTAATGATATTGTTCAATAATTTCTACATTCTGTTGGGTTACTTTTCTTTGGCTTTGGCACATATATGGATCTCCTCCATTCAGTTGGCCAGGTAGCTGTCTTCCAAATTTTTTGGACTAGATGAGTGAGCATTTCCAGTGTTGCATCCATTTGTTGAAACATCTCAGTTGGCATTCTATCAATCCCCAGAGACTTGTTTTTCCCCAATGCCTTCAGTGAAGCTTGAACCTCTTCCTTCAGTACCGTCAGTTCTTGATCATATGCTACCTCCTAAAATGGTTAAATGTTGACCAATTCTTTTTGGTACAGTGACTCTATGTATTCCTTCCATCTTCTTTTGATGCTTCCTGTGTCATTCAATTTTTTGCCCCTAGAATCCTTCAATATTGCAACTTGAGGCTTGAATTTTTCCCTTCAGTTCTTTTAGCTACAGAAATGCTATTTCCTTTTGATTTTCTAACTCCAGGTCTTTGCACATTTCATTAAAACTCTTTGTTCAAAATACTCTTTGAAATCTTGTATTTAGCTGTTTTACTTGATCATTTCTTCCTTTCGCTTTAGCTGCTCTACATTCAAGAGCAAGTTTCAGAGTCTCTGACATCCATTTTTGTCTTTTTTCTTTTCTGTCTTGCTAACGACCTTTTGGTTTCTTCATATATAATGTCCCTGATGTCATACCACAACTTGTCTGATCTTCAGTTATTAATATTCAAATTGT
Organism: Elephas maximus indicus; assembly: GCF_024166365.1. Classification (NCBI taxonomy): domain Eukaryota; kingdom Metazoa; phylum Chordata; class Mammalia; order Proboscidea; family Elephantidae; genus Elephas; species Elephas maximus. The sequence continues at coordinate 51,155,378 of NC_064826.1, read as the reverse complement.
CAAATCTATTCTTGAGAAGAAAAAAAATTTTTTTTTTTTTGATAGTCTCTAAATTCAGGTGGGATATACTCAAGGTTGTACTTTGGATCTTGTGGAGTTGTTCTAATTTTTTTCAACTTCAACTTGAACTGCATATGAGCAATTGATGGTTTGTTCCACAGTCAGCCCCTGGCCTTGTTCTGACTGATGATATTGAGCTTTTCCATTAACTCTTTCCATAGATGTAGTCAATTTGATTCCTATGTATTCCACCTAGTGAGCTCCATGTTTATAGTTGCAAGTTATGTTGTTGAAAAAAGGTATTTGCAAAGAATAAGTCTTTGGTCTTGCAAAATTCTATCATGTGATTTCTGGCATCTATCACCAAGGCCATATTTTCCAACTAGTGATTCTTCTTTGTTTCTTTCACATTTTAGTCAACAGTAATTACCAATGCATCTTGATAATTGATAATCTTAGTTCTTTCTCAGGGTCTTGCTTAGAATAAATTTCTAGACTTCAAGATTATAAATAAATAATGAGAGAGAAGGGCTAATGTGATAAGAACTAGAAAGCCACATCAGATTCTACCTCATGGACAGAAGTGGAGTCAATATTGAGAGACTCTTTAATCTCCATCATAATTAATTATATTGTCTCTAAGCACAGGAAACCTCGAGGAAGTTATTTTCTAAAGCATGCAGTCTGTTCATTCAACAGTCCAGTGAACACTCTCCATCCCCAGTGTCACTGAGTGTTCTACCAGTTCTATATTCATCTGGTAAGGAAGGATCTCTCATCAGCATGTGCTCCATGATTATCTAATAGGAATGATGACTGCTATTGCCCCAAGATTTTGTTCAGTCTAAAAAAATTATTCTTTGTAGACAACGATCTTTTTCAATAGCACAGCAAACTCACACATGGGGTCACCATGAGTCAGAATTGACTTGGTGGTAACTGGCCTGGAGATAGAAAGAAAGAAGAAATAAATAAATGAAAAGTTAGATTCAGAATTAAAGTAACATCTCTTAAGTTTAACCAGTTTACTATATACCATTTTAAGTCACAATGACAGACATTTATTAAGACAATAGACATGCCAATTAAATTGTGTATAAATAATACATATGTGTATTTTATCTTATATGCTCACTCTTTTTATCACAGATGTGTATAAATGTTCACCTAGCTTTTTGTATTTTCTTTATGGCAAGTGCCAAATAGGTCCAGATGTAAGAAAACTATGTGATCAAAGTTTGAAGAAATAGAATTCTTAAATAACATGCACAATAAAAGATAGAACCCAGCTGTATGCTATTGCTAAAGAAATGAGCAGACAAGAATAGTTTTTTCATCCTACTCTGTTATTATTACTATCACTGTAAAATGAGATTCATTACTCCACCTTAGTATTTATTTTTGTGCCAGAATTGTACCAGATGGAAAATTTTTGTAAAATTGAAAACACTGATCAGTACAGCCTTCTGTTAAGATGTATTATCACCAACATAATTCTACTTTCTTTTGTATCTCAGCGAATGATATTTTTTCTTTTTATGTCATGCCATGTAACTTTTTTCTTTTTTGGTATTATTTTTTGGTTTTTTATTATGTCATACCATGTAACCCTTTCAAAATAGCCTGTTCATATATTCTGCACACGTCTTTTCACAAAAAAGGCACCTATGAGTCATATGTCAACTTTAAATACTAAAAAAAGAAAGATAACCCAAAATGTAGTTTTATTATCTAACCAATCTATCAAGCAAGAATCCAAGAATATAGTAAAATGGGCAAGGCCTGCTATTGGATTCTTAAATAAATATTTATGAAAGGCAATTTAGGGCAAGAAGATCCCAGGTGGTTGCAAAGAATACTATAGGAGGCATTAATTTTAACTTCATTTAATTGAGTCCAGTTATGGAATACTGAAAATTAAGCAGCCCATGGATCAACTCAGGGGTACAGAAATCACAAGTGGGGTGAGTATGGGAGTGTCTCATAAAGCAAAAACACAGAATCACAAATCACAGCTTCTTTAAGCTTCAAATGGAAAGGAAGAATAACCTTTGTAAATTCAACAGTGTTGAAAGAACTTCAAGCATGCATCATCTTTTTTATAATCCCTATGCACAAGGATAGCAACAGGCAAATGACTCATGTATGTGTTTGTAATTATAGAAAGATATGGCTTTATTGAAACCTTTAACCTACAAAATCTCACCAACCTTTTCCAACTGAAATGACCATACTGAAATACTACATTTAATATTAGCAATCAAAAACCAAGAATCCATAAATACTAATGATGCCCAGTGCTCAGGTGTTCAAACTTAGTGGTATAAATTAATTGGCTACATTTTTTTGTTTGTTTGTTTGGGTCTTGTCTTTTTCCTCACCTGCCCCTTTACTTAACTTTAAAGAAAAAAAAAAAAAAGCCTGTATTTTCTTATTAAAGGCTGTATAGGCTTACTTTAAAACAATGAAAACGTACAATAAATAAGGAAAAAATTAAAACCACTCATGATGAACTAATTACTATTAGTTAATAATCTGTTATACTGGCACATACATACATATATATATGAAAGTGTGTATGTATATATGCATATTCCTTTTTCTTATAAGGAGATAATCGTGTATACATTTTTGGTACTTAAAAATTAAAGTGTAGCATGGATATATATCTCCATGGTAGTAAAAATTTATCAAAAGTTTCATTATTTAATACTTATTACAAACAATAATGCAAAAATCATTCCTATTATTAAACATAGTCTTTACGTTGCTGCTGCTGCTGTTGTTGTGTGCTGTTGAGCCGATTCTGGTTCATAGTCGCCCCATGTGACAGAAAGCCTCCCCACAGGGTTTTCTAAGCTGTAACCTTTACAGGAGATTGCCATGTCTTTCTCCCCCAGAGCCTCTGGGCGGCTGAACTTCCAACCTTTTGGATAGCAGCCGAATGCTTAACTGTTGCACCACCAGGGTTTCTTTAAGCATAATCCAAAAACCCCTTGCCTCCGAGTAGATTCCGACTCATAACAACAGTACAGGACACAGTAGAACTGCCCCATAGAGTTTCCAAGGTGCACCTGGTGGATTTGAACTGCCAAACTTTTGGTTAGCAGCTGTATCCCTTAACCACTACAACACCTGCCTGGAATTGTTAGATCACAGGCATTTTTACAGCTTTTAGTACACTGACTTTTTTTTTCCTCCTTGAAAGATTGTGCCTTCCATACTATCCTCCAGTAGATACCTCCTCCTACAAAATATACTTCCTCTGTGTCCTTGGTAACAAGTTTACAAAATATTTTTTATTTAACTTGTAATTTTTTATTATAGATGAGGTTGGATTTTTTTTAATTTTTTTTTTTTAACTTTATAGTTCTTTTTCCTTTTGGAATGCTTACGTGTTACACTCATTTTTAAAACTGGAGGATTTGTCATTTTTGTTTTATTCTGTGAGCATTTTCAGAGACATAGGAAACTTTTTTAGTACATATAGAGCAAATTATTTTTCTGTTCTATGGTTTGTGATTTTTTTTAAATACATAAACAGCCAATATTAATTTTTATGTAGTTAAAACTATCATTATTTTCCTTAACGATTTCCACTTGTGCAGTATTCTTAGAAAGGTCTTTCCTGTTATGTATGTGTGCATATTATGTACCCACATACACACATACATGGGTATGTGTATATACATACACATAAAATTTTAGTTCCTTTATGTTTTTAGCTTCTCATTTAAATATTTAGTTCCTTTTTATTTGATGTGTATTATAATTTACTTAATCTGCTTCCAAATAGTAACCCAATAGTCATTTTGCTATTTACTTAATCATCAATATTCTCCTCAATTATTTGCCTTCTTTAAGTTCAATTACATTTTTACGTACACAGCGTTACTATTATTTTAATTGTTTACATGCTTCTAATATACCCACTCTAGTTGAATATTAAACATAATGTTATGATAGGTCTTATTTATAGAATAGTAACTTTCAACCAGCCTCAAAATTGCTGATACTCTAAATTCAATCACACTTCATCATTACATATAAAATACTATGAGTAAAATCCCATTTAACAGATGAAGAAATGTAGAATCAGATTAAATAATTTAAATAGTTGAATTAGGTTTTTAGCCAAAATGAAATTACCTTTTAAGCTCCTTCAGCTATTTATCTTTTTGTGGAAAAATTCTATAAATATATGAATAAATAAATAATTCTAATGTTATGTGCTATATTTTATTGGGTTAAGTCATTGTAGTTTTGTAGTCCAACACTCTAACCCTACCCCCACCCCCAAACACAACAAACTGCCTTGACTGCCATAAGACTGACATTCCAGGCTAATTTTTAATACTAGTCAAGTAAGCCCCACCAAGGGTAAGCTAATGAGTTAAAAATAAGTTCCCTCCATTGTATGATAATTTATCATATACACATCTTATTAATCAAATATATCATAAAAGTTGCTGAGCAGAATTTGCAAGCCTCATATATTTTATTATGCCATAGTACACAGAGTTGGTAAGCAAACAAGATAAGTTAAATCAGTAAACAAAGACATTTTGATGGCTTTATTGATTTACCTAGAAGAGACCATTCTGAGAAAACCAAATTCAGTTTTGATCCTCTGCCTTCAATGCTCAGAGGCCATTTTAAATGAATACATTTAAAAACTGAGTGTTTCTAATACCTGTGCAAAATACCAGGAGATCACTGGTTTATTGGAAACCCTGGTGGTGTAATGGTTAAGAACTATGTCTGCTAACCAAAAGGTTGGCAGTTCAAATCCACCAGGCGCTCCTTGGAAACCCTATGGGGTGGTTCTACTCTGACCTATAGGGTTGCTTTGTGTTAGAATCGACTCGATGGAAATGGGTTTTTGGTTTATTGGTACAATTTCTTTCTCCTTTTTATTTTTACTTGGATCCACAATCAACGCCCACAGAAGCAGCAGTCAAGAAATCAAAGGATGCATTGCACTGGACAAATCTGCTGCAAAAGATCTCTTTAAAGTGTTAAAAAGCAAAGATGTCACCTTGTAGACTAAGGTGCTCCTGACCCAAGCCATGGTGTTTTCAATGGCCTCATATGCATGCAAAAGTTGGAAAATGAATAAGGAAGACCGAAGAAAAATGACACCTTTGAATTGTGGTGTTGTCAAAAAATATTGAATATATCATGGACTGCCAAAAGAAAAAAAAAATCTGTCTTGGAAGAAGTACAACCAGAATGCTCCTTAGAAGCAAGGATAGAGAGACTACGTCTCACATACTTTTGACATGTTATCAGGAGGGATCAGTCCCTGGAGAAGGATATCATACTTGGTAAAGGGTCAGCGAAAAAGAGGAATGCCCTTGATTAGATGGACTGGCACAGTGGCTGCAACAATGGCCTCAAGCATAACAACAATTGTGAGAATGGTGCAGGACGGGGCAGGCTTTTGTTCTGTTGTACATAGCTAGGGTCACTATGAGTCAGAACAGACTTGATGGCACTTAACCACAACAACAATTTTAGCCCCTTTTAAAATTAACATGATGTAAACTATCCATGTGGCAGGGATATACAATAATGTGAAGCAGATGAAACTAGCCCCCATGGGAATTTGCAGTGAGTGTAAGAAGGTTCCATTATCTCTCTATGCAGCTGTGAAGTATGAATATCTGAATGCAGGAATTTAAGCTTATAAATGAGAAAAATTAAATAAACAACTTCATAACAGGTTCAGCAATATTGTGACTATTGTCGATTCATTGTCTCTCAAAAAACATTTGTGTTAACTTTGCTTTATTAATGTCTTTAGTAAATGGTTATAAATTAGTTTCTAGATGATAAATTTGTGTAGTATATTATGTCAGAGACTGCTTCTGAAGATTAATGGCAACAGGATAGCCAAGAGAGATGACTAAGATAATGTCCAAGGATTGACTTGATAATGGACAGGTGGTTACAAAGTAAACAGGGATAAAATTAGTGTTGCCAAAGCTGACAAAAATGGTGCCAGGAGGTGGCATGATAGCAAATGTTCTAGTCAAGTGATACGAGTGCATAGTTTAATATTTGTCTTACTTGTATTGGACACCCAATCATCCAGTCTAATAAACTCTCTAGCTCTTAGCAGAAAATATGTATTTTTTATTTCCATAGGCCCGGGACAGTGTGTTTTCATTTAATCAACAAGTATTCATCCAGCACCAATTTTGCCAGGCCCTTTCCTAAGCTCTAAGAATATAGCATTCAGCTACCTGAGGAGTGCCTACTTTTCATTTATTGAATACATAAATAGTAGATATAAGAACTAATATTTATGGATAATTTAATAAATGCACTGTACGTTTAACACACACCATGTATTTTTAAAATAGTATAGTTTTTTTTTTTTATGTATTTTTAAAATAGTATAGCTTATAAAGACCTAGGTTCTAAAACTAGCCTGCCTCTGTTAAAATCCTAGTTCCTTTACTTACTGTCTGTGTAACTTGAACAAGTTAACTTCTCTGTGCCTTATTTTTTTAAATTGTAAAATAGGCATGACAATAGTACCAACTTCATAGGTTTATTAGCAGGACTAAAAGAGATAGTAACATTTAAAACTCAGAACATGGCAACTAATATTAAATTTTGGTCATGGTTTAACCTCTAAAAGTTAGAAGAAGATACATATTTATTGTTAGTATCTCTGATGGTCTACACAATATGAAGTAGGGGGTTCAAGAAAGTTGTAGAATGTGCAGCAAAATTTTTCATTAATTAATAAATTCTTTTGAGGCAATTACTGCTATTTTCCTAATTAATGGGCATTTCTTGGAAATACCTATTCTACAATGTCTACTCAGATATAATTGCGTATGTGTAGATAGATAAATGATAGATAGATGGATAGACAGATAAACAGAAATATTTGTGGTTCACCAGAATTTTCTCTCTTCCCCAAAGTAGAATCTTTTAGTTTTAGTTTTTCAAAGTAATTAGAAAATATATTTTTCAAAAGAATATGTGAGGCATATGCATTCTGATTTCTCTTTCTATTTCCTAAAAATATATCCATTTGTACGGTGGAAAAATAACTTGTCTGGCACATGATTCTTGCTTTGCAACAGTGTGGAGATGGTATTTGCTGTTTTATAGCTGTCATAGTTTCACGTGTAAAGTCTGTTGCCAGAACAAGAAATGAAGAATGATACCATTTTTTTTTGGTTTGAGCAATCATAAGAAGAATACAAAAAACAAAAAACCCACTGCCTATGAGTCAATTTCAACTCATAGTGACCCTATAGGACAGAGTAGAACTGCCCCATAGAGTTTGAGAAGAATAGAGTTTGCATTTATTGAGATAAAGAAGAAATTCAGGAGGAGCGAGTTTAGGAGAATGGCTAGAGGTTTGTTTTTGTTTTTGGATGTGATAATTTTGAGATATCTACCAGACATTTACATGGAGTTGTAAAGTCAGCAATTGAATGTACGAGTCCAGAATACAGGAGAGAGATTAAGCAGGAATTATTTGATATTTATAAGCCTAAGGATGTTTTTTAAAGCCACAAGACTAGTTAAGAATAGCTAATGAATAAATGAAGATAGAAAAGAGTTGCATTTCAAGGACTGAATCCAATGGTATACCAATGTTTGGAGATATGGAAGAAGAAGAAAAAGGATGGAAGGAGTAGAGGAATGGTAAAGAGAAACCAGGTTAGTGTTGTGTACTGAAAGCCAAGTTAAGAAATAACACTTTGTCCAATGCAGTTTATAGATCAAGAATGATGAGGACAGAGAAATGACCACTGAATTTACCAACATAGACATAATTAGTCTTTTCAACAGGATCAGCTTTGATAAAGTGCTGGGGGGTGAAAGCCTGGGTTCAGACAACAATGGTAAGAAAGAAGTTGGAGACAGCCAGTGTAGATAACCCCTTTAAGGGAGTTTTGATGTTAAGAGGAATAGAAAAAAGTGGTTCTCAGGTTCCCATTCACTAACCTTCCCCTACCCTCTGCTGTCATGCTCTAGTCACCCTGGCATTCAGGCAGGCTGTAGGGGAAGAAGTTGGTACTATTTTTCTAACTCTTTTGGTCCCTATTCCATCACTGCCAACACTGACATCTTACCAGGGCTTTGAATCAGTTTGTTCCAGTTTGAACCCCAGCTGAGAATTTACATTTCTAACAAGTTCCTTGCTTAGAATTTCTTTTTCTACCAAGTTCTCAGGAAGTTATAGATAAGAATCACTTGGTGATCTTGTTAAAATGTAGATTCTGATTCAGTATACCTGGGTTGGAAATGCAAATTCTCAACAGGGGTTTGAACTGGAATAAATGAGTTTGAAGTCCTGCAACATACATACCTAGCTGAACTTACATGCACCCAGAAATAAACATTATAGTTGAATTTGAATTCTGAAACACAGGCTTTTAAGGTTAGATTTTAGAAAGCATTTGTTCTAAACCAGTGATAATTTTTTTTCATCAAATGCACACATATATATAAAATAACATGTGCAGAGTATTTTTCAACCATTCAGGAGAACAAATTTAAAAAATGGCTAATTTATTTGAAATATAAAAGTAGATGATTCACAACATTTTGTTGTTGTTAGTTGCTATCCAGTTGGCTCTGACTCCAGGTGACTCTATAAATAACAGATTAACTATTGCCCAGTCCTGCACCATCTTCAAGTTCATTGATATATTTGAGTACATTGTAACTATTGTGTTAATCCATCTCATTGCAGGATTCCTCCATTTTCACTGACCCTCTACGGTAGTACAATTTTGGTAGTAAATTACTTCCTCCTTACTTCGCAGTTTACCATAACACACTAAATACGTGTTGAAACAAATTGAGAGTTGTTGGTATTAGCGACTACATTCGGAGATTAGGAAAATGCAGTCTGAGGGATAAAGTAATCTCCTTGAAGTCATCTAACTCAAATCGAATAGCTTGGACTAGTACCCAGTTCTCTTGAAGCCCAACAGGGTTAGGAGAAGATGCAGGTAGGTAAATCCTGAACGAAATGATTTTGGGAGTTATTTCCTGGCTGGAAATTCTTTTTCTCAAGAGAGAATTGGAAGCTGAATCTCATTCAAGCAAAAAAGGCCCTTCTGGGATCTTTAGCCCTTACAAAGTAGCTAGGAGAGAACTGTTGCACCTGAAGAAGGAAAATGGGCCAAAGCTGCAGGTTGCAATTGTGCTAGAAGCTGGAGATAACAGAATCTCCATAGAATTTTTTAGTTCCAATAGAGGATTCAATGTGAATATAATAATATTTTACAGTTTAATGATAAGGCTTTCTTAGCTACTAAAGACTTTTACTTATACAGGCAAAGTATCATTACCTCTATTTTACAAATGAGGAAATGAGACACACAAAAAAATATACAAGGTTTGTCCAAGATCACAACACTAGCAAACTTCAGAACTAGAATTGAGCCCAGGCCCCCGATTGTAAATGTAGCACCGTTTTCCCTAGATAAGTTGTAAGTCATAACTGAGAAATGGAAGGCTGCTAAAAGATTACGAGATGTATATTTCAATCAGTAAAAATTGTCTAGAGACACTATTTATGGCTAAAATGTAATTATGTTAAGCTTGTAGCTATTCATCTTACAAAACAAACAAACAAAATATTAATTACTAAAGTTGTGTTCATTTGTTTTCCACTTTGGGGGACAAGCTATGTCTGACTAAGTAGTTAACAAGGCACTCTAAGTTTTGTGTATTAAAACCACAGACTTAAAGAAAAAAAAAAAGAGCACAAACTTAAAAGATCTCCTTGCCTCCACTTTTCACGTTCTTTCACAATTTAATAACTGCATAGTTTTGGATATGTTAATTGATCTGACTCAATAACAAGGACTGAATAACAATAAGGATTAATACTGAAAGTGAGTACAATGTTTCATACAAATGTTGATCAATACATGTGTTTCAGTCTGGAACTTCAGCCTCACCAAGATGGCCATACTGGTTTAGCCCTAAACAGCATACTTTGAAAACTCTCTCCTAATTCAGTCATACAAATACTGGATCAATTAGAAAAATTATGACATAATACCATAGGACAATGAAAAATTCAAATTGAGAATTGGAAAAATTAATGTAGAAGAAAAAAAGATAAGACAAACCTAACATCTCCAATATTATTAAAATCCCTTGAGAAAAAGAGGAATCTGACAATGTCAAATAAGCCATTTCATTTTATAATAAGTTTTCTCTGATACCTTCGATAAGAATTTCCAAAGATTCAGAGATGACAAAAATATTTTACTCATGATTTAGAGATTAATAATAATCTAAGTTCTTTACCAAAAGCCTCATCATCCTGGATTCTTCTCCTTTTTTCCACAACCTCCGTATAATTGCCAACAAATACTGTGAGATCTGCCTTCAAAGCACTTCCATAATAAGACCACAGCCATCTCACCACCTCCCAGTTCTAACAGCCTTGTCCAAGCCATGATCATTTCTCAGTATCCTCCTATGTGGTCTTCCTGGGACCTCCTGTTTTCCAGCTGCCTTTTTTTGATGTCATTGCCCTACATCAATTCCCCAAGGCTCGTGTCCTGAGTGATTTTTATTCGCCTTTGCCTAATGCTCAGAATGCTGTCCCCTAGACAGTTCTAGAGATACTCTCTTATCTCCTTTTTAAGATTCTTGCTTCTCTGTGATGTCTCCCTGAGCACCGTAACTGAAATGGTAGCAACATACACCTAACAAATCTATGCCCCCATCTCTGTTTTATGCTTTCTTTAGAGGAATTAGCACCACATTTATGTATTTATTTTATTTTCTTCCCTCTCGAGAATGAAAAGTTTTCTGGGAGCAGAGATTTTGTCTTTTTTTTTTTTTCTGTTATTTTCCCAGGGCTTGAGACATCACTTGCCATGTAGTAGATAATTACTATGTATTTACTGAATGAAAAACCCTTTTTAAAAAATTAAAAAAAAAGAATTTATATGATAATTTAGATTTTTACTTATCTCATAGTTCATTTTCCTGATGCATTTTCATATGAAACGAGTACCGTATTATTAAACATTTTATGGAAATTATCTTAAAAGGGACCTCTACAGAAAAAGCTGAATTCTAAGTAAATTAGCTTTTTCAATTCATAAAGTATAAAAAAACAAAAACCAAACCCAGTGCCGTCAAGTCTATTCCGACTTATAGCGACCCTATAGCACAGAGTAGAACTGCTCCATAGAGTTTCCAGGGAGTGCCTGGCAGATTCGAACTGCTGACCCTCTGGTTAGCAGAGGTAGCACTTAACCACTCTGCCACCAGGGTTTCCTCATAAAGTATACATGTTGTTATTAGGTGCCGTTGAGTCAGTTCCAACCCACAGCGGCCCTATGTACCACAGAACGAAGCACTGTCTGGTCCTGCACCATGCTCTCAATCCTTGTTATGCTTGAGCCCATTGTTGCACCCACTGCATCAATCCATCTAGATGAGGGTCTTCCTCTCTTTCACTGACCCTCTACTTCACCAAGCAAGATGTCCTTCTCCAGGGACTGATCCTTCCTGACAACATGTCCAAAGTTTGTGAGATGCAGTCTTGCCATCCTTGCTTCTAAGGAGCATCCTGGTTGTACTTCTTCCAAGACAGATTTGTTCTTTCTTGTGGCAGTCCATGGTATATTCAATATTCTTCACCAACAATACAATTCAAAGGCACCAATTTTTCTTCGGTCTTCCTTATTCATTGTCCAGCTTTCACATGCATATGATGTGACTGAAAATACCATGGATTGGGTCAGGCCCACCTTAGTCTTCAAGGTGTCACCTTTGCTTTTCAACACTTTAAAGAGGTCCTTTGCAACAGATTTGCACAATGCAATGCATCTTTTGATTTCTTGACCACTGCTTCCATGGGTTTTGATTGTGGATCCAAGTAAAATGAAATCCTTGACAACTTCAGTCTTTTCTCTGTTTATCATGATGTTGCTTATTGGTCCAGTTGTGAGGATTTTTGTTTTCTTTATGTTGAGGTGTAATCCATATTGAAGGCTGTGGCCTTTGATCTTCATCAGTAAGTGCTTCAAGTCCTCTTCACTTTCAGCAAGCAAGGTTGGGTTATCTGCATCAGGAGGGTTGTTAATAAGTGTTCCTGCAATCCTGATGCACTGTTCTTCTTCATATAGTCCAGCTTCTCAGATTATTTGCTCAGCATACAGATTAAATAGGTATGGTGAAAGAATACAACCCTGATGCACACCTTTCCTGACTTTAAACCAAACAGTATCCCCTTGTTCTGTCCAAACAACTGCCTCTTGATCTTTGTAAAGGTTCCTCATGAGCACAATTAAGTGTTCTGGAACTCCCATTCTTCGCAATGTTATCCATAGTTTGTTATGATCCACACAGTCGAATACCTTTGCATAGTCAATAAAACACAGGTAAACATCCTTCTGGTATTCTCTGCTTTCAGCCAAGATTCATCTGACATCAGTAATGCTAACCCTGGTTCCACATCCTCTTCTGAAACTGGCCTGAATTTTTGGCAGTTCCCTGTTGATACACTGCTGCAGCAGGTTTTGAATGATCTTCAGCAAAATTTTCTTGAGTGTGATATTAATGATATTGTTCAATAATTTCCACATTTTTTTGGATCACCTTTCTTGGGAATAGGCATAAATATGGATCTCTTTCAGCTGGTTGGGCAGGTAGCTGTCTTCCAAGTTTGTTGGTATAGACAAAGGAACATTTCCAGCACTGCGTTCATTTGTTGAAACACCTCAATTGATATACTGTTATCTCCTGGAGCCTTGTTTTTCACCAATGCCTTAGTGCAGCTTAGACTTCTTCCTTCATTACCATTGGTTCCTGATCATATGGTACTACCTCTTGAAATGGTTGAACATCGACCAATTCTTTTTGGTATAATGACTGTGTGTATTCCTTCCATCTTCTTTTGATGCTTCCTGAGTCATTTTGTATTTTCCATGTAGAATCCTTCACTATTGCAATTGGAAGCTTGAATTTTTTCTTCAGTTCTTTCAGCTTGAGAAATACTGAAGGTGTTCTTCCCTTTTGGTTTTCTATCTCCAGGTCTTTGCACATGTCACTGTAATGCCTTACTTTGTCTTCTCGAGCTCCCCTTTGAAATCTTCTGTTCAGTTCTTTTACTTCATCATTTCTTTCTTTTGCTGTAGCAAGAGCAAGTTTCAGAGTCTCCTCTGACATCCATTTGGTCTTTTCTTTCTTTCCTGTCTTTTTAATCGCTTCTTGCTTTCTTCATGTATGATGTCCTTGATGTCATTCCACAACTGATCTGGTCTTTGGTAATTAGTGTTCAACGTGTCAAATCCATTCTTGAGATGGGCTCTAAATTCAGGTGGTATATACACAAGGTTGTACCTTGGCTTTTGTGGACTTGCTGTAATTTTCTTCAGTTTCAACTTGAACTTGCATATGAGCAATTGATGGTCTGTTCCACAGTTGGCCCCTGGCATTGTTCTGACTGATGATATTGAGCTTTTTCATCATCTCTTTCCACAGATGTGGATTTAATTCCTGTGCATTCCATCTGGTTAGGTCCGTGTGTATAGTTGTCATTTAAACCAAAACCCACTGCCGTCGAGTTGATTTCAACTTATAGTGACCGTATAGGACAGAGTGGAACTGTCTCTTAGGGTTTCCAAGGAGTGCCTGGCAGATTCAAACTGCCAACCTTTTGGTTAGCAGCTGTACCACTTAACCACTATGCTACCAGGGTTTCCAATAGTTGTCATTTATGTCAGTGAAAAAAGGTACATGCAGTGAAGAAGTCATTGGCCTTGTAAAATACTATCATGGGATTTCTAGCATCATTTCTATCCCCAAGGCCATATTTTCCAACTACTGATCCTTCTTCTTTGTTTCCAACTTTCATATTCCAATCGCCAGTAAATATCAATGGATATTGATTGCATGTTTGATCAATTTCAGACTGCAGAAGCTGGTAAAAATCTTCAGTTTCTTCACCTTTGACCTTAGTGGTTGGTGTATAAATTTGATTAATAGTCATATTAACTGATCTTCCTTGTAGTCATGTGGATATTATCTTGTCAGTTATAGAGTTGTACTTCAGGGTAGATCTTGAAATGTCTTTTTGAGAATGAATGCAACACCGTTCCTCTTCCTGTTGTCATTCCCAGCGTAGTAGACCATATGATTGTCTGATTCAAAATGGCCAATATCAGTCCATTTCAGATCACTAATGCCTAGGATATGGATGTTTATGCATTCCATTTCATTTTTGACAATTTCCAATGTTCTTAGATTCATACTTCATACATTCTATGTTCCCACTATTAGTGGATGTTTACAGCTATTTCTTCTCATTTTGAGTCATGCTACATCAGCAAATGGAGGTCCTGAAAGCTTCACTCCATCCATATCATTACAGTCAACTCTACCTTGAGGAGGCAGCTCTTCCCATGTCATCTTTTGCGTGCCTTCCAACCTGAGGACCTCATCTTCTAGCACTATATCAGACAATGTTCTGCTGCTATTCATAAGGTTTTAACTGGCTAATTCTTTTCAGAATAGACCACTGGGTCCTTGTTCCTAGGCTTAGTCTGGAAGCTCAGCTAAAACCTGTCCTACATCGGTGACCCTGCCAGTATCTGCATACTGGTGGTAAATGCCTCCAGCATCACAGTATGACAATGTGACAGACTCATGGGCAGGAAGTACATATCATCTATCTGTCAATCTATCTGTCTGTCTATCTATCTATCTATCTATCTATCTATCTATCTATCTATCTATCTATCTATCTATCTATCATCTATCTATCTATCTATCTATCTATCTATCTATCTATCTATCTATCATCCATCCATCTATCCATCTATCTATCTATCTGTCTGTCTGTCTATCTATCTATCTATGTCTTCTATGAGATAATTCTAGCCTAAGATGGTAGATTATATATCTTGTTTCTTCTTAGTTGGATTGTAGAAACCACTTTCATCTTACCTCACAATGAATATTATTCCTAAACTTATAAAACATTACATAAACTATAAAACTATTAACTAGGTGTATAGTTAGCTGTGGGGGCGTAACAACAACAACAACAAAACAAAACAAATACCAATGAATCAATGCTCTAACCTGTAGGCATAAGCGATATTTCATGGAGGCTATTTTATGTTGTTATCAATGACAGATTAGACATCATACACATTCTGGTTTCAGAGCTACAAGCAATGATTGGCAGAAAACATGTTCTAAATTCACATTGTTCTTGGTTATTAGGAATAGGGGAGCCTGGTGGTGCAGTGCTTAAAAGTTTGGCTGCTAACCAAAAGATAGGCAGTTTGAATCCACTAGCTGCTCCTTGAAAACCCTATGGAGCAGTTCGACTGTCCTATAGGGTTGCTATGAGTTGGAATTGACTTGATGGCAGTGGGTTTTATTAGGAATAGGATCATAAACAAATTTAATGGAGTTAAATTACAACAAGGTCATTATAATGCAACTTAGAAGAAAATGAACTGAACAAAAGAAGATGGATATTCAACCAAAAGCAACAAAATTGTTTAATCTATACTACACTATTTATTAGGCATTATCCTAGGCACTGAATGGGATACAAAATGAATAAGACATGGCACCTACCCTCAAGAGGTTTTTTTCCAATTCATGGAGGTAGACACAAACAATAAAGTAAAATGAAAAATGCAAGTTAAAATGTTCTTTAATAGAAGTTTTAATAGAGACATGCAAACAATAGAAACAAGATGGGAAAAAATAATTATGAATGAGACCATTAAGGTGGACCTCTTCTTAGCTCCAGTTCAAGAAGCCATATACTTATTATTCCTATGTCCTTATTCCAAACTCCCAGAGAAGCAGACAGATTGCCTCCATTAAGTTAAAGGATTAGATACCCCATGTCCAACGCTGCTTCAATTAGCAATAGGTGGGGAAGGGAAGAATAACACAAAATAGCACATTTGTAAAGGTGAATCTCTGAAGGTGAATGAATATGTAATTCTTCTGAGAGGGAGCAAGGTAGAACCCCAAGAACACAGAAGCTGAAAATAGTGTTTATACATATTATCTGTGAATGTTGAAGATAAAGGACGAGGGAGTGAAAGAACTCAAACCACTTGCCTGTCTTTTTTCTGCCCTAAGCCATGGAGGCTTGATGAACACCTGAAATTATTGCTCTGAGATAATCTTTAAACCTCAAACCAAAAATATCCCCTCAAGCCGTCTTAAAACCAAACAGTAGTCTAGTTTAACTATTAAAAATGTCTGCTTTGAGCATTATACTCTTTTAAGAACTATATATGGAATCAAAGTGAAAATAGTAACTAAAAAGATTAGATAGGAACTTTAGGGAGCAGTGAGTTTATGTTACTGGTGGAGGAACAACTCAGAAAAGGAGGGTGAGAATGTATGCACAACTCAAAGAATGTCATCAGTGTCACTGAATTGTACAAGTAGAAATGGTTGGTTTGTGTTTTGCTGTGTATATTCTCAACAACAACTAAAAACTTGTATAAATTACTTATTTAACCAGTATCCCAGTTCAATTCTGCTACCCAAATTGCATAATTGGCAGACTCCTGAGATTGTCCCTAGCCTTGAAGGGTTTCTGTTACTGCAGATAAGTACTCAGTGGAAGAGGCTTAACAGGTAAAGTTCCTGTTTTTTTTAAGGCTCTAACAATGAGACATTTTTTCTAGAAAATCAAATATATTCAAGAGATATTCATAATACCTGATGGAGATAGAAGATAGAGGAACAAGTAGAAAATGGTATACAAATGTCTCTGATAAAAAGACATGGACTCAATGGTTGCTAAGCAGTCATAAAATGGTAGAAAGAGAACCAGATTCTAATACCATCTTCAGAGTTCCCTGTTAGCCTCAGTTAAATCACTCAAAAATGTCAGATAGCTGGGGTGGTTTGTCATTCTGCTCAAGCATGAGGAAATGACTAATTAAATTCATCCACTCAGTCCTTAGAGTAACAACTTACTCTTTATTATTATTTTAGTTTTTGAATTTATAATAGGAAGGTTCCTTTCATAGTTCCTTATTTTCAATAAGGCATTTGAAGATGTTTATGTTTGGACAATTAACAAGTCCCTAAGGAATTGACTCGATGGCACTGGGTAAGGAGTTTGTGGATGAGAAAAAGCGTAACTCTAACAGTAAAAAAAAAAAAAAAAAAAAAAACAGTAAGCCTATGTTTTTCTAAAGCAGGCCTGCTGTTTTAAGGTCATAGGCTATGAAGCTGTGGTTAGTGAAATTAGTCATGAAAACACATCCAACAGGAATTTATAATGTATGAATCAACTCCATTTTTTGTTTATTTGAAATGAGTTGGATTGTGAAAGTGTTGAAGTTTCCTCATGGCACAAAACTTAAAGGGAGTGCTCTGTCTCTCCTCCTCAGCACATCTTGTTGATTAAGGTTATTCAGAAGATGTTGTCATGGTCCAAAACTAAAACTACAGCAAGAATTTCAACACATTGGAGTTTCCAAATGTGTAAACATGAAAGCTACCACACCCATAACTGAATATTCAGTTTGTTTTTCTGAAAATAAGCACACATGTACATCTGAGCTTTAAGATTAAAATGGATATGGTTTCCCAAACATGAATGAGAAATAATGAATATGGTTCAATTAGGCTTATTCAGAACTATGAATCTTAAATGGAAACACTTAGAAAACATGTACAGTGTTCCTTAGAAAAATAATTTTTAAGGTCCTGTAAGTAATACTCTACCATAGTGATTATCTCTGGAGGAATTTAATTAAAAAGCTTAAAGTTTTCAAAATAAGTTTCAAGTAAAACCAAAAACCCATAATTCATTTTTCTTTCTCTTCAACACCCTCCATGGCTCAAGTGTAATATTTCCTTCTCAAGAGTGCACTTGTGCATCGTTGCCTTCATAACCTAATACCATCTCAATAGTAAATCAGGGGATGGACATCTTGCTTTAGAATGTTTTGGTTTAGGATTTTATATCACATTATCACCTCAAATCACAGTCCTCTTTGGTATTCTGCGAAAGAAATCTTTGGTATTCTGTGAAAGAAATAATTTCTCAACTGTAACTAATGTTTGCTAAAAATCTTTAAAGTCTAAACCTAACTTGACATTAGATAGAGTGAGTAGTCAACTGTTTTTTGTGTTTTATCAGCTATGCCCACCATCATCAAATTACTTCCTCACATAGGAAATGTGTTCTGTCAAAATGTCAGATATTATACTAAAGATTCCCTTTTAATTTTGGAGACTACTATAACAGTGGGAATATTGAATCAGAAATATTTTGTGGAAATAAGGTGATATGAATCTCTCTCTTCCAGGGGACTATGAAGACATAGAAAAACTGGGAAAAAAGAAGACTTAAGTGGAGAACATGTGTTGAGAATGGAATTGAAAATGTTATATAAAAATATTATGATGTAATAAAGTTCCTTATAATGTTTATTCTTTAATTGAGACATAATAGAATAGATTAAAGAATCATAATATATTCATAAAGTAGATTGCCCTAGATAATGGAAAGCAATACTCTCATGCTTTATATACAATACATATGAATCTCAAAGACAACGTGTTGCATAAAAAAGATAGAAACAAGAGTACTTTCTGTACGATTCCACTCCTATGAAGACCAAAAAATGTTGAAACTGTATTGTTAGAATTCAGAAAGTGGTTAAATTTGGCAGTGGGTAGTGGTGGTGGTTAAAGGAAAGCAGCAGCAGCGTTGGTAACATTCCTTATTGCTATCTCTATATTGTACTTCAAATAAACTTTTTTTTGTTCTGTTTCAGAAAGCAGTTCCTAGGAATGATCATAATAACAAGCTCTCTGTCTAGAAAATTATAAAACTTCGAATTCCTTTAATAATAAATGTGACTATATATTATATATATATATCCATCTGGAAACCCTGGTGGTGTAGCGGTTAAGTGCTACTGCTGCTAACCAAAGGGCCGGCAGTTCGAATCCACCAGGCGCTCCTTGGAAACTCTATGGGACAGTTCTACTCTGTCCTATAGGGTCGCTATGAGTCGGAATCGACTCGACGGCACTGGGTTTGGTTTTTTGGTTTGGTATATCCATCCAACTAATTTATCATGAATACTCTGAGAACTGAGTGTGGTGGGCAGATTTCAAGACAGCACCCTTTGATCGCCACTTCCTGGCACTCATGCCCTTGTGTAATTCCATTTCCTTGAGTATGTACTGAACATAGAGACTTGATTCTAATGAATAAAAGGTAATGGGGTGATACTTCTGTGGTTAAGTTACATAAGATTTTGACTTCTGTCTTGTTGGTTGATTTAATCTCTTGCTGACTTTAATAAACCAAGCTTCCATGTTGGAATGGCATATGTGGCAAAGAATGGAGTGTGATCTCCAACCAATTGCCAGGAAGGAACTGAAGCCCTAAGTCCAATAGCCCGCAAAATCAAACAAAAACCCATTGCTGCTGAGTCAATTCTGACTCTTAGCGTCCCTATAGGACAGAGTAGAACTGCCCCATAGGGTTTCTGAGGAGAGGCTGGTGGACTCGAACTGCCAACCTTTTGGTTAGCAGCCAAGCTTTTATCCACTGCGTCACCAGGGCTCTCCCAACAGCCCTTCGGAGACTGAATTCTTCCAACACCAAATGTGTAAGCTTGGAAGTGGGTTCTTCCCCACTCACACTCAGTCCTTCAGATGTGACCTCAGTGGCAGTATATACTTTGATTGAAGCCTTGTGAGACACCCTGAAGTAGAAAACTCAGCTAAGCCAGTCCCCGATTACTAACCCATGGAACTGTGACATAATAAACGTGTTTTAAGTTGCTAAGTTTGGGGGTAATGTTTTTTAAGTAGCCATAGATAACTAATACACCAAGGAAAACATGTCTATAAAAATAGGACATGTCAAAAGTATATAATGGTGTAAAGTTGATAATTTGAAGTTTATGTTTTTTTCTGATTATCAGAGCCAAGTGATTTAAGAGTCATATAGAGCAAGACAAACCATTCCAGCTTGCTTAGGACTAAAGGTTTTCCCAGAAAATGGGACTTTCAGTTTTAAACCTGGGACAGTATCAGGAAGTTTGAGACAGCTGGTCACTCTACGTATTGACTAAAATAATTTTGCTGTATATTTTTTCTTATAAGCACCAAAAATAAATAAATAGCCCATTGCCATCGAGTCACTTCTGACTCATAGCAGTCCTATAGGACTGAGTAGAACTGTCCCATAGGGTTTCCAATTAGTGGCTGGTGGATTCTAACTGCTGACCTTTTGGTTATAAGCCAAGCTCTGAACCACTGTGACACCAGGGCTCCTAGAACATAGCAGAAGCTTAATATTAGTTATATGACTGAATAATCAAAATAGAAATTTCAGAAATAAATACTTACAATCTGATTCAAGATGCTCAAGAAAAGAAAGCTATAAAAATTATTCTTCTTTCATTTTTTCCCCCATAAAACCAAGATGTGAGAAATCAGCTACTATATTTCAATAAAATAAAGCTTTGGGGACCTATTTTAGAGAATCTGTCTGAATACATTGCTATAAATGATGACAAAGCCTAGCTGAGAAGTCATGAATCAAATGAGTAAAGGTCAGTTTTGACCAGAGTTGTCATCACTAGTCTGTCTCACTGTAACAATTTCCACGACAATGACACTTGAAAGAGAAAGATTGAAAATAAGGAGCTCGCTGAACAGTTGGCTTTCTACAGGAAATGCTATCTTCTACTATAAAAGTTGTAGAAAAGACTGTCAACCCGTTTAACACATCAGCTCTCTCTCTGTCTCTTTTTTTCTCTTTCACCACAAAAGACAGTTTTTAATTCCAAATACTTTGTTTATTCCATGTTATAAATATTCCATAAGTATCTTTAAAAAAGGCTAGAAAACAAAAGTTAATCATTCAATGTATATTTGTATTTATGTTCAAAGAAAATAAAAGGAATACTACAGATTAATAACTCTGATTTTATTTCTACCTTTAATACACAAATAGTTTCATCTCTTTATGTAAAGGTGGTATATATTATTAAAGGTGATAAATTTCTAAGAAATCTCTTAATTAAACCTAATAATGACTATAAATATGGAATTGAAGTCTTCTTGCATCAGACAATTTGGATAGCCCTCATTCTAATTTTCTGAAATTATCTGTCCCATTATCCTGAAGAGTATCTGAAAATCCTACTGCTTTAATATCACTACCTTGATCTGTGACATGGAAAACATTAATAGATAATTAGAAAACTCCAGTTAAAATGCAATCAAGTTGCTTTGAAGAGAACAGGTATTTAGCTATTAACATTCATATATTTATTGTTGTTACTGTTGTTAGGTGCTCTCAAGTCATTTCTGAATCACAACAACCCGAGGTATAACAGGATGAAACACTGCCTGGCCCCATGCCATCCTCACAATTGTTGCTATACTTCAGCCCATTGTTGTAGCCACTGTCTCAATCCATCTCATTGAAGGTCTTCCTCTGTTTCACCAACCCTCGGCGTAGTGCTTAAGTGCTAGGGCTGCTAACCAAAGGGTTGGCAGTTTGAATCCACGAGGCACTCCTTGGAAACTCTATGGGGCAGTTCCACTCTGTCCTATAGGGTTGCTATGAGTCAGAATCGACTCAACGGCACTGGGTTTGTTTTTTTTTGGTTCTACTTTACCAAGCTCACTAATGCCTAGGATATCGATGTTTATGTGTTCCATTGCATTTTTGATGATTTCCAATTTTCCTACATTCATACTTCATACATTCCAGGTTCCAATTATTAATGGATGTTTGCAGCTGTTTCTTCTCATTTTGAGTCGTGCCACATCAGCAAATGAAGGTCCCAAAAGCTTTATTCCATCCACATCATTAAGGTCGACTCTACTTTGAGGAGGCAGCTCTACCCCAGTCATCTTTTGAGTGCCTTCCAACCTGGGGGGCTCATCTTCCAGCACGATATCAGACAATGTTCCACTGCTATTCACAAGGTTTTCACTGGCTAATGCTTTTCAGAAGTAGACTGCAGGGTCCTTCTTCCTAGTCTGTCTTAGTCTGGGGGCTCAGCTGAAACGTGTCAACCATGGGTGACCCTGTTGGTATCTGAATACCGGTGGCATAGCTTCCAGCATCACAGAAACAAAAAAGTGCCCACAGTATGACAAACTGACAGACACGTGAGCTGAAATGGACTGGTATTGGCCATTTTGAATCCGACAATCATATAGCCTACTATGGTGGGAATGACAACTCGAAGAGGAATGGTGTTGCATTCATCTTCAAAAAGAACGTTTCAAGATCTATCCTGAAGTACAACACTGTCAGTGATAGGATAATATCCATACACCTACAAGGAAAACCAGTTAATATGACTATTATTCAAATTTATGCACCAAGGGCCAAAGATGAAGAAATAGAAGGCTTTTATCAGCTACTGCAGTCTGAAACTGATCGAACATGCAATCAAAATGCATTGATAATTGCTGGTGATTAGAATGCAAAAGGTGGAAACAAATAAGGAGGATTAGTAGTTGGAAAAAACAGCCTTGGTGATAGAAACAATGCCAGAGATCGAATAATAGAATTTTGGAAGACCAATGACTTCTTCATTGCAAATACCTTCTTTCACCAACATAAACAGCGACTATACACATGGACCTCGCCAGATGGAACACACAGAAATCAAATTGACTACATCTTGGAAAGAGATGATGGAAAAACTCAATATCATCAGTCAGAACAAATCCAGGGGCTGACTGTGGAACAGGCCATCAATTGCTCATATGCAAGTTCAAGCTGAAACTGAAGAAAACCAGAGCAAGTCCACAAGAGCCAAAATATGACCTTGAGTATATAGAGACCATCTCAAGAATAGATTTGATGCATTGAACACTAGTGACCAAAGACCAGAGGAGTTATGGAATGACATGAAGGACATCATCCATGAAGAAAGCAAGAGGTCATTGAAAAGACAGGAAAGAAAGAAAAGACCAAGATGGATGTCAGAAGAGGCTCTGAAACTTGTTCTTGAGCGTCGAGCAGCTAAAGCAAAAGGAAGAATTGATGAAGTAAAAGAACTGAACAGAAGATTTCAAAGGGCGCCTCGAGAAGACAAAGTAAAGTATAATAATGACACGTGCAAAGAGCCAGAGATGGAAAACCAAAAGGGAAGAACACACTTGGCGTTTCTCAAGCTGAAAGAACTGAAGAAAAAAATCAAGCCTCGAGGTGCAGTAGTGAAGGATTCCATGGGGAAAATATTAAATGACGCAGGAAGCATCAAAAGAAGATGGAAGGAATACACAGAGTCGTTATACCAAAAAGAATTAGTCAACATTCAACCATTTCAAGAGGTGGCATATGATCAGGAACCAGTGGTACTGAAGGAAGAAGTACAAGCTGCTTTGAAGGCATTGGCGAAAAACAAGGCGCCAGGAATTGATGGAATATCAATTGAGATGTTTCAACAAACAGATGCAGTGCTGGAAATGCTCACTCATCTAGTCCAAGAAATATGGAAGACAGCTTCCTGGCCAACTGCCTGGAAGAGATCCGTATTTATGCCTATTCCCAAGAAAGGTGATCCAACCGAATGTGGAAATTATAGAACAATATCATTAATATCACATGTAAGCAAAACTTTGCTGAAGATCATTCAAAACCTGCTTCAGCAGTATATCAACAGGGAGCTACCAGAAATTCAGGCCAGTTTCAGAAGAGGACATGGAACCAGGGATATCATTGCTAATATCAGATGGATCCTGGCTGAAAGCAGAGAATACCAGAAGGATGTTTACCTGTGTTTTATTGACTATGCAAAGGCATTTGACTGTGTGGATCACAACAAACTATGGATAGCATTGCGAAGAATGGGAATTCCAGAACACTTAATTGAGCTCATGAGGAACCTTTACATAGATCAAGAGGTAGTTGTTCGGACAGAACAAGGGGATACTGTTTGGTTTAAAGTCAGGAAAGGTGTGCGTCAGGGTTGTATTCTTTCACCATATCTATTTAATCTGGATGTTGAACAAATAATCTGAGAAGCTGCACTATATGAAGATGAATGGGGCATCAGGGTTGGAGGAAGAGTCATTAACAACCTGTTTTATGCAGATGACACAAGCTTGCTTGCTGAAAGTGAAGAGGACTTGAAGCACTTGCTAATGAAGATCAAAGACCACAGCCTTCAGTATGGATTACACCTCAACATAAAGAAAACAAAAATCCTCACAACTGGACCAATGAGCAACATCATGATAAACAGAGAAAAGATTGAAGTTGTCAAGGATTTCATTTTACTTGGATCCACAATCAGCAGCCACGAACGCAGCAGTGAAGAAATCAAAAGACGCATTGCATTGGGCAAATCTGCTGCAAAGGACCTCTTCAAAGTGTTGAAGAGCAAAGATGTCACTCTGAAGACTAAGGTGCGCCTCACCCAAGCCGTGGTATTTTCAATCACATCATATGCATGTGAAAGCTGGACGAAGAATAAGGAAGACTGAAGAAGAGTTGACGCCTCTGAATTGTGGTGTTGGTGAAGAACATTGAATATACCATGGACTGCCAAAAGAACGAACAAATCTGTCTTGGAAGAAGTGCGACCAGAATGCTCCTTAGAGGCAAGGATGGCGAGACTGCGTCTTACATCCTTTGGACGTGTTGTCAGGAGGAATGAGTCCCTGGAGAAGGACATCATACTTGGCAGAGTACAGGGTCAGCGGGAAAGAGGAAGACCCTCAGTGAGGTGGATTGACACAGTGGCTGTAACAATAAGCTCAGGAATAAGAATAATTGTAAGGATGTCGCAGGACCGGGCAGTGTTTCGTTCTGTTGTGCTAGGGTCGCTATGAGTCGGAACCGACTCGACGGCACCTAACAACAAGAACAATAACTTTACCAAGCACAACATATTTCTCCAAGGACTGGTTGATCCTGAAAAAATAGCCAAAGTATCTGAGAGGAAGTCCTTGCCATGCTTGCTTCTAATGAGCATTCTGGCTGTACTTCTTCCAAAATAGTTTTGTTTGTTCTTTTGGCAGCCTATAGTTTATTCAGTATTCTTCACCAATACCATAAATCAAAGGGATAAATTCTTCTTCAGTCTTCCGTATTCATTGTTCAGTTTTCACATGCATATGAGGCAATTGAAAATACCATGGCTTGGGTTAGGTGCACGTTAGTCCTTAAAGTGATAACTTTGTTTTTTAACACTTTAAAGTGGTCCTTTGGAGTAGGTTTGCCCAGGGCAACGCATCGTTTAATTTCATGACTGCTGCTTCCGTGGGCATTGATTGTGGATTGAAGTAAAACAAAATCTTTGACAACTTCAATTTTTTTCTGTTTATCATGATGTCACATACTGGTCCAGCTGTGAGGATTTTTGTTTTCTTTATCTTCAGGTGTAATCCATACTGAAGGCTGTAGTCTTTGGTCTTCATCACTAAGTGCTTCAAGTCCTCTTCCTTTTCAGCAAGCAAGGTTGTGTCAGCTGGACATCACAGGTTGTTAATAAGTCTCCCTCTAATCCTGATGCCCCTTCTGCTTCGTATAGTCCAACTTCTCAGATTATGTGCTCAGCATAGAGATTGAAGAAGTGTGGGTTTTATCTTTGAATAAGCATGGTGAAATGATACAACCCTGATGCCACCTTTCTTGACTTTAAACCACACAGTATACCCTTCTTCTGTTTGAACGACTGCCTCTTGGTCTGAGTACAGGTTCCCCGTGAGCACAATTAAGTGTTCTGGGATTCCCATTCTTCCCAATGTTATCCATAATTTGTTATGATCCACACAGCCAAATGCCTTTGCATAATCTATAAAACAGAGGTAAACATCTTTCTGGTACCTCTGCTTTCAGCCATGATCCATCTGACATCAAGAAAGATATCCCTTCTTCCACATCCTTTTCTGAATCTAGCTTGAATTTCTGGTAGTTCTCAGTCAATATACTGCCGTGACAGCTTTTAAATGATCTTCAGCAAAATTTTACCTGTGTGTGATGTTTATGATATTGTTCAATAATTTCCACATCCTGTTGTATCACCTTTCTTTGGAATGGGTACAAAAATGGATCTCTTGCAGTTAATTGGCCAGGTAGAGCTGTCTTCCAAATTTCTTGGCATAGACAAGTGAACACTTCCAGTGCTCTGTCCATTTGTTGAAATATCTCAGCTGGTATTCTCTCAATTCCTGGAGCCTTGTTTTTCGACAATGCCTTCAGTGTAGCTTGGACTTCTTCCTTCAGTACCATTGGTTCCTGCTCATATGAAACCTTCTGAAATGATTGAACATTGACCAATTCTTTTTGGTATAATTACCCTGTGTATTCCTTCCATCTTCTTTTGATGCTTCCTAAGTTTATTTAATATTTTCCCCATGGAATCCTTCATTATTCAACTCGAGGCTTGAATTTTTCATCATTTCTTTCAGCTTGAGAAATACTGAGCACGTTTTTCCTTTTTGGTTTTCTACATCCAGTTCATAGCACATTTCATTATAATACTTTCCTTTGTTTTCTTGAGTTGCCCTTTGAAATCTTCTGTTCGGCTCTTTTACTTCATCATTTCTTCTGTTCACTTTAGCTACTCTAAGTTCAAGAGCAACTTTCAGAGTCTCTTCTGACATCCCTTTTGGTCTTTTCTTTCTTTCCTGTCTTTTTAATCACCTCTTGTTTTCTTCATGTATGATGTCCTTAATGTCATTCCACAGTTTGTCTGGTCTTTGGTCATTAGTGTTCAATGTGTCAAATCTATTCTTGAGATGGTCTCTAAATTCAGGTGGAATGTACTCAAGGTAGTACTTTGGATCTTGTGGACTTGTTCTAATTTTTTTCAACTTGAACTTCCATGTGAACAATTGACGGTCTGTTCCACAGTTGGCCCCTGGTCTTGTTCTGACTGATGATATTGAACTTTTCCATCATCTCTTTCCATAGATATAGTCGATTTGATTGCTGTGTATTCCATCTGGTGAGGTCTAAGTATATAGTTGCCATTTATGTTTATCACAAAAGGTATTTGCTATGAAGAAGTCTTTGGTCTTGCAGAATTCTATCATGGGATCTCTGGAGTCATTTCTATCACTGAGGCCGTATTTTCCAACTACTGTTCCTGCTTCTTTGTTTCCAACTTTTGCATTCCAATCACCAGTAATTATCAGTGCATCTTGATTGCATGTTCCATCAATTTCAGACTGCAGAGGCTGATAAAATTTTTCAATTTCTTCATCTTTGACTTTAGTGCTTGGTGTGTAACTTTGAATACTAGTATTAACTGTACTTCCTTGTAGGCATATGGATATTATCCTACCATTGACAGTATTGTACTTCAAGATAGAGCTTGAAATATCCTTTTTAATGATGAATGCAATGCCATTCCTCTTCAATTTGTCATTCCTGGAATAGTAGACTACAGGATTGTTTGATTCAAAATGGCAAATACCAGTCCAATTCAGCTCACTAATGCCTAGAATATAGATCTTAATGGCTTCCATTTCATTTTTGATGATTCCAATTTTCGTAGATTCATGCTTCTTATATTCAACATTCTGATTATTAATGGATGTCTGCAGCTATTTCTTCTCACTTTGAGTCATGCCACATCAGCAGGTGAAGGTTCTGAAAGCTTGACTCCATCCAAGTCAATAAGGTTGACTTTGCTTTGAGGAAGCAGCTCTTCCTCGATTGTATTTTGAATGCCTTGGAACCTGAGGGGCTCGTCTTCTGGCACTATATCAGACAACGTTCCACTGCTATCCATAAGGTTTTCACTGGGTAATTTTTTTCAGAATTAGACTGCCAGGTTCTTCTTCCTAGTCTGTCTTAGCCTGGAAACTCCACTGAAACCTGTCCACCAAGGGCAACCTGGTGGTGTTTGAAATACTGGTGGCATGGCTTCAAGTATCACAGCAACATGGAAGCTACCACACTACAACAAACTAACAGACACATGATGGATACATCCATTAGAATGGAGAAATTAATGATATATTTCCAAGTACAACATAGAATAAAAAAAAAAAAAAAAAAGCTGGAAAAGAGAATCAGTACATTTTCTTCTGAGTAGAAGAAAAATTTGAAGTATATGTCATTTATTTTCTGGTTGATTAGGTGAAAAGTTCCAGGAGTAGCCTGCGAACCAGTATAGATGGTGCATCTCTAGGGGATATCAGTACTGAACATTAGAAACAAGCTGCTTGCATTATAGTGTGCTGGGCTCAAATTTTGTTAATAACTTTCCTCAAAATATTTCTTTGATGATGGATCCATTTATGTGCAAGTGGGAAAGCAGAAATTCTTAAATGTATATATAGAAAAGTTCACATGTAGAGTCCGGGCCTTCTCAAGTATAATTTAATATTTCAACACAAGTTCATAACACCTTGTAAATATGTGTGCAACTTCAGCTGTTTTGTTAAACAAGCAGCCTATTCTCTGATCTTAACAGCAATAGAGTGAAAGGAAATTACTTCCCTGTCTGGACTAAAATTTTAAAACCCTGGAGCGCACAAGGTTAACTTTTTAAAAACAGGTTCATATTCCTTGCACCTGAATAAATTAAAAAGAAAAATGAAAGTTGCTTTCCAGTGGGACCATGTCTGAAATAATTCTGATAAAACAATCTCAAGGAAAAGCTTTTGAGCAGTCTTCACAGATTGTGATGCTTAGCTGTACCTAGTGTAAAGAAACCCACATCTGTCTTGCTCTGTGAAAAGTAAGTCATCTTCATTATCATTAAGGAAGCATAACATGGAGGAATCTGGAAGGCATTATGCTGAGTGAAATGAATCGGTTGCAAAAGGACAAATATTGTATGAGATCATTATTTTAAGGACTTGAGAAATAGTTTAAACAGAGAAAAAATATTCTTTGATGGTTATGAGAGTGAGGAGGGAGGGAGGGAGAGGGGTATTCACTAATTAAATAGTAGACAAGGATTATTTTAGGTGAAGGGAAAGACAACACACAATACAGAAGAGGTCAGCACAACTGGACTAAACCAAAAGCAAGGAAGTTTCCTGAATAAACTGAATGCTTTGAAGGCCAGCGCAGCAGTGGCAGGGGTTTGGGGACCATGGTTTCAAGGGACATCCAGGTCATTTGGCGTAATAAAATCTATTAAAACATTCTGCATCCCACTTTGAAGAGTGGCACCTGGGGTCTTAAATGCTAGCAAGCAGCCATCTAAGATGCATCAATTGGTCTCAATCCACCTGGAGCAAAGAAGAATGAAGAACATCAAGGACACAAGGTAATTATGAGCCTAGGAGACAGAAAGGACTACATAAACTGAGACTACATCAACCTGAGATCAGAAGAACTAGATGGTGTCTGGCTACAACTGATGATTGCCCTGACAGGGAACACAACGGAGAACCTCTGAGGGAGCAGGAAAGTAGTGGAATGCAGACCTCAAATTCTTGTAAAAAGACCAGACTTAATGGTCTGACTGAGACTAGAAGAATCCCGGTGGTCATGGTCTCCAGACCTCTTGTTAGCCCAGGAGAGGAACCATTTCCAAAGCCAACTCTTTAGACAGGGATGGACTGGACTATAGGATAGAAAATGATACTGGTGAGGAGTGAGCTTCTTGGATCAAGTAGGCACATGAGACTATGTGGGTAGCTCCTGTTTGAAGGGGAGATGAGAGGGCAAAGGGGGCAGAAGCTGGATGAATGGACACGAAAATAGAGGATGGAGAGGAGTGTGCTATTTCATTAGGGGGAGAGCAACTAGGAGTATAATGCAAAATAAATTTTTGTATGAGAGACTGCCTTGATTTGTAAACTTTCACTTAAAGCACAATAAAAATTTTTAAAAAAGGAAGAAAGAAAAAAGTTTTACTAAAAGAAAAGAAAGAAAGCAATGGAACATAATGTTTAACTCTGCAGGGTCTGGAGCCATTGTGTAGGTTGTATGTCCATGCTTATCACTCGTTAGCTTTGTGAACTGGGGCAAATCAGTGAACTTCTCAATTTCCTCAACTGTGAAAAGGACCACATTCATCATTAAAATCTCTGAATAGGTTAAGGCAGCACATAGTGGAGCTTTCAATTAGACGAAATGACTAAGATAAGAGGAAGACAAAAAGTATGTCTTTCCCAAAACCCAATTAGTAAAATCTTAAGTGGAAAGACAGAGGATCTGAGGGAAGATACAAATATATAGCAGATTAGAGAATTATATTATGAAAAGAATAATGAGTATGGTTACTCCACAGGGAAATGACTAGAACCAAATAGATAATTCTAAATTTTCCTAGAGTGCTGTGCTGCCGGTAGAAACACCAGTCATGACTAAGACTTAAAATATTTAAGGTATAAAATGACCCTTGGGCCACCAACCTTCTAAGAGCAGGAAACACAGAAAACTGGCCAGCTTCCAAGGACCATGTTATGGCATAGCCATTTCACATGTGGCTAAGGCAATCCTGGAAAAGAAAGACTCTCCTAAATGAGAATGTTGGAAAAGGAAGTTACTTCCAGGAGGCAGAATCAGAGGCTTAACAAGGGCCATACCCTATGACCAGGATTGGGGGAACCCTCAAAATGTCTGCCAACAAGGCTTCAGATCTTTCAAGGACCAAAAAAAACCAAACCTTTTGCCATTGAGTCAATTCTGACTCATAGTGACCAGTGTCTGCTTTTTCCCATTCTTAGTAGGAGTATTTGTTGCATTTTTCTGGTCTCTGATCCACACTACATATTAGCTGTGTGGAGGGCTGTAAACTTATTTATTTTAGTTCAAAGTTCTCTCATATCAGAGATTGAAAAGGTAATCAAAAAACTTCCCCCCCCCCAAAAAAGCCCTTGTTCAGACGGCTTCACTGCAAAGTTCTACCAAATTTACAGAGAAGAGTTAACACCACTACTACTAAAGGTATTTCAGAGCATAGAAAAGGATGGAATACTACCAAACTCATTCTATGAAGCCACCATATCCCTGATACCAAAACCAGGTACAGTCACCACAAGAAAAGAAAATTATAGACCTATATCCCTCATGAATGTAGATGCAAAAATCCTCAACAAAATTCTAGCCAATAGAATTCAACAACATACCAAAAAAATAATTCACCATGACCAAGTGGGATTCATACCAGGTATGCAGGGATGGTTCAACATTAGAAAAACAATTAACATAATCCACCACACAAATAAAACGAAAGACAAGAATCACATGATTTTATCAATTGATGCAGAAAAGGCATTTGACAAAGTTCAACACTCATTCATGATAAAAAACTCTCAGCAAAATAGGAATAGAAGGAAGATTCCTCAACATAATAAAGGGCATTTATACAAAGCCAACAGCCAACATCACCCTAAATGGAGAGAGCCTGAAAGCATTCCCAATGAGACCGGGAACCAGACAAGGATGCCCTTTACCACCACTCTTACTCAACATTGCGCTGGAAGTCCTAGCCAGAGCAATTAGGCTAGATAAAGAAATAAAGGGCACCCAGATTGGCAAGGAAGGAGTCAAAGTATCTCTATTTGCAGATGACATGATCTTATACACAGAAAACCCTGAGGAATCCTCCAGAAAACTACTGAAACTAATAGAAGAATTCCGCAGAGTATCGGGATACAAGACAAACATACAAAAATCAGTTGGATTCCTCTACACCAACAAAAAGAACATCGAAGAGGAAATCACCAAATCAATGCCATTTACAATAGCCCCCAAGAAGATAAAATACTTAGGAATAAATCTTACCAGAGATGTAAAAGACTTATACAAAGAAAACTACAGTACACTTCTGCAAGAAACCAAAACAGACTTATGTTAATTGGAAAAACATACCTTGCTCGTGAATAGGAAGACTTAACATTATAAAAATGTCTATTCAATCAAATGCGACCTGTACATTTAATGCAACTACTATCCAAATCCCAACGACATTCTTTAATGAGATGGAGAAAGAAATCACCAGCTTCATATGGAAGGGAAAGAGGCCACAGATAAATAAGGCATTACTGAAAAAGAAGAACAAAGTGGGAGGCCTTATTTTACCTGATTTTAGAACCTATTATACCACCACAGTAGTCAGAACAGCCTGGTACTGGTACAACAACAGATACATGGACCAATGGAAGAGAATTGAGAATCCACACATAAATCCATCCACATATGAGCAGTTGATATTTGACAAAGGCCCCAAAACAGTTAACTGGGGAAAAGGCAGTCATTTTAACAAATGATGCTGGCATAACTGGATATACATCTGCAAAAAAAAAAAATAAAACAAGACCCATACCTCACTCCAAGCTAACTCGAAATGGATCAAAGACCTAAATATAAAATCTAAAATGATAAAAATCATGGAAGAAAAAATAGGGACAACATTAGGAGCCCTAATACATGGCATAAACAGTATACAAAACATTATTAAGAATGCAGAAGAAAAACTAGATAACTGGGAGCTCCAAAAAATCAAGCACCTATGCTCATCCAAAGACTTCACCAAAAGAGTAAAAAGACTACCTACAGACTGGGAAAAAGTTTTTAGCTATGACTTTTCTGATCAGCGCCTGATCTCTAAAATCTACATGATACTGCAAAAACTCAACTGCAAAAAGACAAATAACCCAATTAAAAAATGGGCAAAAGATATGAATAGACACTTCACTAAAGAAGATATTCAGGTAGCTAACAGATATATGAGGAAATGTTCACGATCATTAGCCATTAGAGAAATGCAGCTCAAAACTACAATGAGATCTCATCTCACTCCAACAAGGCTGGCATTAATCCAAAAAACACAAAATAATAAGTGTTGGAGAGGCTGTGGAGAGATTGGAACACTTCTATACTGCTGGTGGGAATCTCAAATGGTACAACCACTTTGGAAATCGATTTGGCGCTCCCTTAAAAAGCTAGAAACAGAACTACCATAAAAAAAAACTACCATACGATCCAGCAATCCCACTACTTGGAATATATCCTATAGAAATAAGAGCCTTCACATGAACAGATATATGCATACCCATGTTTATTGCAGCACTGTTTACAATAGCAAAAAGATGGAAGCAACCAAGGTGCCCATCAATGGATGAACGGAAAAATAAATTATGGTATATTCACACAATGGAACACTACGCATCAATAAAGAACAGTGAGGAATCTGTGAAACATTTCATTACATGGAGGAACCTGGAAGGCATTGTGCTGAGTGAAATTAGTCAGTTGCAAAAGGACAAATATTGTATAAGACCACTATTCTAAGAACTTGAGAAATGGTTTAAATTGAGAAGAAAACATTCTTTTGTGGTTACGAGAGCGGGGAGGGAGGGAGGGTTGGAGAGCGGCATTCATTAATTAGATAGTAGATAAGAACTACTTTAGGTGAAGGGAAAGACAGGACACAATACAGGGGAGGTCAGCACAATTGGACTAAACCAAAAGTAGTTTCCTGAATAAACTGAATGCTTTGAAAGCCAGCGTAGCAGGGGCAGGGGTCTGGGGACCATGGTTTCAGGGGACTTCTAAGTCAATTGGCATAATAAAATCTATTAGGGAAACATTCCGCATCCCACTTTGAAGAGTGGCGTCTGGGGTCTTAAACGCTAGTAAGCAGCCATCTAAGATGCATCAATTGGTCTCAATCCACCTGGATCAAAGGAGAATGAAGAACACCAAAGACACAAGGCGATTATGAGCCCAAGAAACAGAAAGGGCCACATGAGCCAGAGACTACATCATCCTGAGACCAGAAGAACTAGATGGTGCCTGGCTATAACCAATGACTGCCCTGACAGGGAACACAACAGAGAACCCCTGAGGGAGCAGGAGAGCAGTGGAATGCAGACCCCAAATTCTCATAAGACCAGACTTAATGGTCTGACTGAGACTAGAAGGACCCCAGAGGTCATGGGCCCTAGACCTTCTGTTGGCCCAGGACAGGAACCATTCCTGAAGCCAACTCTTCAGACATGGATTGGACTGGACAATGGGTTGGAGAGGGATGCTGGTGAGAAGTGAGCTTCTTGGATCAGGTGGACACTTGAGGCTATGTTGGCATCTCCTGTCGGGGTGGGGGGAGATGAGAGGGTGGAGGGGGTTAGAAGCTGGCGAAATAGACACGAAAAGAAAGAGTAGAGGGAGAGAGCGGGCTGTCTCATTAGGGGGAGAGTAATTGGGAGTGTGTAGCAAGGTGTATATGGGTTTTTGTGAGAGACTGACTTGATTTGTAAACTTTCACTTAAAGCACAATAAAAATTATTAAAAAAGAATAACCATATCTGGGCCTGATTTTTAGACCACTGAGTGTTACTTCCTTATGTAGAGAGTGATGTAAATTACCCAGGGATCCTTGGCTTTGATTGTGAATCTATGACTAGATGGATATTTTTTTCTACTTTGAAAAGAGGTGGTATATTTTGAACCTATGGTGGGGGGCGGAGAGGAACATACATACTGCTTATTTTAGTGAAAATATTAATTCACTATGTTATGCAGATCCCCTGAGTGTTGGTATATTTCCTTATACAAAAATCACGGTCTTTAATATTACCACAATCTCATCAGAAAAGCCTTTAAGTATTGAGAAACTGCCAAACTTCCAGTGGCAGGACAAGTTTCCCAAAACTTTAATTTTTGCTTGAAAGCTCAAGTTTCATCATTGGCAGTAATCACTGTCAGTTGCTTTTCTTGAAATGACAGGTTCACATTATTCTTTTTCAAGAAAATATCTGTCAAATACAAAAGGCTGAATAACCTTAGCTTGTCACATATTTTTTCGGATAAAAATGATGTTTCTCAAAAAAAGTGGCTAGCTGAACTCTCAACTGATTCACACAAGTTCTTTTCCTCAAGATCATCTTTGTGCTTTTATATGCAGTAGAAATGATTTGTGTATGCTTTCAGTTTTATCACATAGAATACTGAAAAGATGTAGTCAAAGGTGGAGATTTAATGAAATTAAAAATGTTGCTTCGTCAAGGAGAGTCTCAAGTATAATTGGCTTCCTTATTAATTAATTTTTTTTCTTTATTTGTTATCATGCTTATTTCATTATCTGGAATCAAGTATTTGATCTAAACTGGGAACCCAAAAATATATCATCCAGACAGACTGTTAAAGCCATGAGTTAACTTGCCTCCATCCTGAAAACACAGGAAATTGTACCATAGAGTTGGGCATAAAAGACCTTCAAATGCTTAAGGAAACACCACCAATAGTAGATCTGTAGCTCTCATAGGACTTAAGCTACACTTGGATACTAGAAGGACCCTCCTGGAGGAATAACTGACTTAAAAAAAAAAAAAAAAAATTTTTTTTTTTTTTTAGTTTTGCATACTCTATGGGAAGTTATCCCTATAATGGCAATCACCCAGTTACAAAATGTGGTTTGAAATTTGACCCTGATTTTAGCTGACGTGATCAATGATACAATCTCATATATGGAAGGAATTCAGGTCATCCTCAACACACTCGCCAGGGTTATTTTGGAAAATAGAATTAGCCTAGACTTCCACTTTGTAGACCAAGGCAATGTCGAATTGTTAACACATTATGCTATACTAGATTAAAGCTTTTGGCCAAGTGGAAAGATTAATATAGAAAATTAACCGGAAGTCTCCCTGACTTTCTAAGCTAGGCCTTGACAGTTCATGGCCATTTGTTTCAGTGATGAGTCCAGGACCCTGGGGCCATAGTTCAGATCCCTGTATAATCCTATGGGATAGACACACTCATGGTTATATTATGTTATATGGCACAGCTGACTTTAAGAGAGATTGCCCTAGGCGAAAATGGTAAGCACGTAAAAAAGGACAGGGCTCTATTTATTTATTTATTGTGCTTTAAGTGAAAGTTTACAAATCAAGACAGTCTTTCATACGAAAACTTATACATACCTTGCTATGTACTCCTAGCTGCTCTCCCCCTAATTAGACAGCACTCTCCTCCTCTCCACCCTGTATTCCCCGTGTCCATTAACCAGCTCTTGTTCCCTTCTGCCTTCTTATCTCACCTTCAGACAGGAATTACCCACATAATCTCATCTGTCTATTTGAACCAAGAATCTCACTCTTCACCAGTATCATTTTCTGTCTTATAGTCTAGTCCAATCCCTATCTGAAGAGTTGGCTTCAGGAATGGTTCCAGTCTTGGACTAACAAAGGGCCCAGGGGCCATGATCTCCAGGGCCCCTCTAGTCTCAGTCAGGCCATTAAGTCCTATGTTTTTAAGGAAAATCTGAGATGTGCATCCCACTATTCTCCTGCTCCATCAAGGATTCTCTGTTGTGTTCCCTGTTAGAGCAGTGATCGGTGGTAGCCAGGCACCATCCGGTTCTTCCGGTCTCAGGCTGATGGAGTCTCTGGTTTCTGTGGCCTTTTCTGTCTCTTGGGCTCATCGTTATCATATGTGTTTGGTGTTTTTCATTCCCCTTTGCTCCAGGTAGGTTGAGACCAACTGATGCATATGAGATGGCTGCTTGCTAGTGTTTAAGACTCCAGATGCCGCTCACAAAAGTATGATGCAGAACATTTTCTTAATACCTGTTGTTATACCAATTGACCTAGATGTCCCCTGAAACCACGTTCTCCAAACCCCCAGGACAGGGCTCTTTCTGAAGAGGAGATATAAGGCAAGTGGGGGATTGGATGCATGGAAGATTCTCTGCTGCTGGCTCTGGAGATGAAGGTACCATATGACAAAGTATGCAGATGGCTTCTAGTACCTGAGAGAAACTCAAGGCTAAAAACCAGCGAAAAACCAGGAATCTCAACCCTAGGGCTAAAAGGAACTAAACTCTGCCAACAAACTGAAACAGCTTGGAAGAGAATTCTGAGCTCCAGATGAGAACACAGCTGGCCCACTTTTATCTCACCTCATTGAGACCTTGAACAGAGAGCCGAGCTATGTCATGACTAAGATTCTGACATACGGAACCATGGGCTTATAAGTGAGCATAGTTTTACTACACTGATTTGTTAATCAGTAATCAACAGCTAATATATTACCCCTCTCTGTCTATATATTTCTTTCTAGATAATTCCTTTACAGCAATGTTTCAGCATATTAATTATCTCATTGGCTTTATTTAATCTTCTGTTACTCATACATGCTGAATGTTAAATACCAATAATTATTTTTTTAATCAAAAGTTATACATTTTTTTTAAAAAGTTGTGGTATCACATTGTAATGATATTTTTAAGCCTTTAAAATTTTATTTTTAAATACAGAAATTTATCAATAGAAATGGTGAGGCCTAGATTGAAGACTGGTTATCCTAGAGAAGAATTGCTTATTCTTATGCCCAGTGCCTTGGAAATTAGCAGAGAGTGATTTCAACTAAATTATTGGCTTAAAGATTTTTGGACCACCTAGGTGCTGTTCATTCTGACTAAAATGCTAGGTGAAAATTGATCTGTGGTTACAAAGTCTTAGGAAACATTTTATTGCCTCTCCAAGTAATACAAATACAAATCATCATCACCCTTTTGGTGGCGAAAGGGTGGGGTGAGGAAGGCGTCTTAGATTAACCTCACTAAGAGGTTATGGAATTTTAGATTCCAAGTTTTGTGGAAGAAGGTCTCCTGTTCTATTTCTCTCCTGTCCCCAATGCCCTACCTTGTTAGGTTTTAAAAACACAAGTTTAGTGTCAGCAAACTTGGGAGGCCTAAGAGAAAACAAGATCAGGCACTCAGGCTATTACCCTGAGTGAAACCAGATTCTTTATTTATCCATGCAGATTCTATTTCTTCTCAGTTGCAAACTTTTAACAATTTTTCAATTTCCTTTCAGCTTCTGTTCTTTAGAAGTATTTTATGCAGTGTTTTAGTTGTTTTCCAGGACAGAGTGGTCTATTGTGTTTAACTTATCATACTGACAGAAATGTAAATCTCCTTCTAGCCTTTAGTGTGTATATATATATATAAATATAAATATACACAAATTTATTTACCTATTTATTATAATTTGTGTGTTTGGTGCCATCAAGTCACTTCTGACTCACAGTGACCCTATAGCGTTTTCTAGGCTGTTATCTTTACAGAAGCAGATTGCTAGGCCTTTTCTCCCACAGAGTCACTGATAAGTTTAAACAACTGACTTTTGGTTAGCAGCCGAATGCTTAACCGCTGCACCACCGGGGCTTCTCTATATTTATATTCACTTTTTAAAAATTGTGGTAAATATTTAGGTAACAAAATATTTACCATTTCAACAACCTTGAAATGTATAAATCAGTGGCACTAAATTTCTTCGTTATGTTGTTCAACCATCATTATTCCTGAATGTTTCCATTACCCTTAACAGAAGCTCAGTGTCTCCTAAGTGTGTGTCT
The DNA here is from genome assembly GCF_024166365.1 of Elephas maximus indicus. NCBI lineage: Eukaryota > Metazoa > Chordata > Mammalia > Proboscidea > Elephantidae > Elephas > Elephas maximus. The sequence goes on along the minus strand of NC_064826.1, from coordinate 51,117,091 downwards.
TCATTTCCTCCTCCCTCCTGACTGTCCCTGGTAACCACTAATAAACTTTAATCTCTACACACTTACTTACCTACCCCCCCAAAAAAAATATTGTCGTTGAGTTGATTCTGACTCATAGCAACTCTATAGGACAGAGTGCAACTGCACCATAGGGTTTTCAAGGAGCACGTAGTGGATTTGAACTGCTGACCTTTTGGATAGCAGCTGAACTCTTAACCACTGCATCTTCAGGGCTCTATATGCTTGTTTAGTCTAGATTTTTTTGTTATTTAAGTGAAATTACGTTTCTTTGAATATTATAACTGTATTTTCAGTAGCATGTTTGATCAATTTCAGACTTCAGCAGCTGATAAAAATCATTGATAATTACTGGCCTTTGGAATGTGAAAGTTGGAAACAAAGAAGAAGGATCAGTAGTTGGAAAATATTACCTTGGTGATAGAAACAATGCCAGAGATCGAATGATAGAATTTTGCATGACCAACAACTTCTTCTTTGCAAATACCTTCTTACACCAACATAAATGCAGACTATACACATGGACCTCACCAGATGGAACACACAGAAATCAAATTGACTACATCTTGGAAAGAGATGATGGAAAAACTCAATATCATCAGTCAGAACTAGGCCAGGGGCCAACTGTGGAACAGACCATCAATTGCTCATACACAAGTTCAAGCTGAACGTGAAGAAAATCAGAGCAAGTCCATGAGAGCCAAAATATGACCTTGAGTATATCCCATCTAAATTTAGAGACCATCTGAAGAATAGATGTGACACACTGAACACTAGTGACCAAAGACTAGACGAGTTGTGGAATGACATCAAGGACATCATCCATGAAGACAGCAAGAGGTCATTGAAAAGACAGGAAAGAAAGAAAGAAAAGACCAAGATGGATGTTGGAGGAGACTCTGAAACCTGCTCTTCAACGTTGAGCAGCTAAAGCAAAAGGGAGAATTGATGAAGGAAAATAACTGCACAGAAGATGTCAAAGGGCGTCTCGAGAAGAAAAAGTAAAGTATAATGACATGTGCAAAGAGCTGGAAATGGAAAACCAAAAAGGAAGAACACACTTGGTGTTTCTCAAGCTGAAAGAACTGAAGAAAAAATTCAAGCCTCGAGGTGCGATAGTGAAGGATTCTATGGGGAAAATATTAAATGATGCAGGAAGCATCAAAAGAAGATGAAAGAAATACACAGAGTCGTTATACCAAAAAGAATTAGTCGATGTTCAACCATTTCAAGAGGTAGCATATGATCAGGAACCGATGGTACTGAAGGAAGAAGTCCGAGCTGCTCTGAAGGCATTGGCGAAAAACAAGGCTCCAGGAATTGATGGAATAAAAATTGAGATGTTTCAACAAATGAATGCAGTGCTGGAAGTGCTCACTCATCTATGCCAAGAAATATGGAAGACAGCTTCCTGGCCAACCGCCTGGAAGAGATCCATGTTTGTGCCTATTCCCAAGAAAGGTGATCCAACTGAATGTGGAATTTATAGAATAATATCGTTAATATCACACGCAAGCAAAATTTTGCTGAAGATCATTCAAAAACAGCTGCAGCAGTATATCAACAGGGAGCTACTGGAAATTCAGGCCAGTTTCAGAGAAGAACATGGAACCAGTGATATCATTGCTGATGTCAGGTGGATCCTGGCTGAAAGCAGAGAATACCAGAAGGATGTTTACCTGTGTTTTATTGACTATGCAAAGGCATTCGACTGTGTGGGTCATAACAAACTATGGATAGCATTGCGAAGAATGGGAATTCCAGAACACTTAATGAGCTCATGAGGAATCTTTACAAAGATCAAGAGGCAGTTGTTTAGACGGAACAAGGGGATACTGATTGGTTTAAAGTCAGGAAAGGTGTGCATCAGGGTTGTATTCTTTCACCATACCTATTCAATCTGTATGCTGAGCAAATAATCTGAGAAGCTGAACTATATGAAGAAGAATGGGGCATCAGGATTGGAGGAAGAGTCATTAACAACCTGCATTATGCAGATGACACAACCTTGCTTGCTGGAAGTGAAGAGGACTTGAAGCACTTACTGATGAAGAACAAGGCCACAGCCTTCAGTATGGATTACACCTCAACATAATGAAAACAAAAATCCTCACAACTGGACCACTGAGCTACATCATGATAAATGGAGAAAAGATTGAAGTTGGCAACGATTTCGTTTTACTTGGATTCACAATCAGCAGCAATGGAAGCAGCAGTCAAGAAATCAAAACATGCATTGCATTGGGTAAACTTGCTGCAAAGGACCTCTTTAAAGTGTCGAAGAGCAAAGATGTCACCTTGAAGACTAAGGTGCGCCTGACCCAAGCCATAATATTTCAATTGGCATCATATGCATGTGAAAGCTGGACAATGAATAAGGAAGACTGATGAAGAATTGATGTCTTTGAATTGTGGTGTTGGCGAAGAATATTGAATATCCCATGGACTGACAAAAGAACAAACAAATCTGTCTTAGAATAAGTGCAACCAGAATGCTCCTTAGAAGCAAGGGTGGTGAGACTGCATCTTACATACTTTGGACGTGTTGTCAGGAGGGATCAGTCCCTGGAGAAGGACATTATGCTGGGCAAAATACAGAGTCCACGGAAAAGAGGAAGACCCTCAACAAGGTGGATTGACACAGTGGCTGCAACGATGAGCTCAAGCATAACAAAGATTGTAAGGATGGCGCAGGACCGGGCAGTGTTCTGTTCTGTTGTGCACAGGGTTGTTATGAGCCAGAATCGACTGTATGGCACCTAACAACATTTTCAGTAGGCACCTAACAACATTTTCAGTAGCAAATCCAAAAGAGAGTAATCTGTTATGTTTCTATTTTATTGCAACAATTCACAAAAAAGTATACCAGGTATTATCCATATGCTAGTATAATGCCTTGAAAAATATCATTGCTTGTCTAAAACTATGTAGTTTAGACATTACCTGGAAGCTATATGTATAGCAATTACACAACTAAAAATGGTAACACTAAAACCATTATCAAAAGCAGTCATTGGCTAAAAGATACTCTTCCGTCAGAAGATGGTAGAATGCTGCATGTCAGATTGGTATTGTTATTTTAGAGGAGAAAATTACAAAATTTTTAATAAGAATAAAATTGAATATAAATATGACCTTTATGAACAGAATGAAATTGTAATAATTTTAAAAATTAAAGTCCTTCAGATATGCTTGCCCCATCACACACCAAAGACATGTATGAGATCTGGAATGTAGAAAAATGTAGGTAATATATTAATGTGTGATTTGAAGGCATTCAACTCAGTTAAGCATAGCTTAGCATTCAATGCCTATTTTAAAAATTGCTGAAATAATTATGTTATTACTTCAAAGTGACAGTTTCTTTCTCCTTCTTTGTCAACAAACTCCTACAATTTGTACACAAGTTTAAAATAATTATATAATTAAATTTTGAATGATTAGTAATTAAAAATATAAAACTATAGTCAAAATACAATGGGCGCTAATCATACATAATTTGGAAAAGTAATATTTTTGTGTTCTCTGTATGCTGACAAGTTAATTATTTTATTAATTCTAGATGCCAGGTTTATTGAAGGGAGCAATGTCAAAATTGAAGACAAACTTAAAAAATAATTACCATTTGTAACAAGAAGTAATTAAAATACGAACTTCAGTGAAAACTCAGTGGTCCCTGTTCTTACCTAAATTTGACTAGCAATACATTTCGTATATTCTCTGCAGGAATGTTGTCTATGGTATTTGAGCTACTATATATATTTTTTATTAATGAAGGTCACCAAGCCAATTTTCATTACCCTCGGGGTAATGAAAGAAGAGAAAAGGGATGGAAAAAAAGAGAAAGATCCTTCTTGAAATAGGAAAAGATAAACAGAAAATTAATAGTTTCTTAAGATTAATTATTTTAGTCTAGAGGCCAAAATTAAAATGACAAGCTTATTGTCCCTTCAATTATATAACTACACTTATAATTATTTAGAATCTGGTTACTTTTATATTTCATTTCAATTTATTTTGTACACAGACATAGATAGATGACAGAGAAATAAAGAGATAAATTATACATATACGACACACACTTCTACAGACAGAAAAAGTAGAAAAATTGAAAGGTTAAAAGGAGATTTAAGAGGACACTTTGATGGGACTTTAAAATCTAATAATGAATTGAAATAAAAGACCAAACATAAAAGCTTGTGAAAGACCATCCAAAATACAACTATTGGTCTCTAATCTTCTGGAGAAAAAGAGAAAGAAAGAAACGAAAGACTCAAAGAAGAAACTACTCTACAGGACTAATAACCATGGCTTCGTCTATCCTGAGACCAGAAGAACAAGATAGTGCCCAGCTACCACTACAGACTATTCTGACCAGAGACACAATAGATGGTCCTGGATAGAATGGGAGAAATACATAGAACGAAACTCAAATTCTTAAAAAAGGCCAAACTTGCTGGTCCAGGAGAGACCAGAGGATCCCCAAGACTGTTGCCTTGAGACACCCTTTAAACCTGGAATTAAAACCACTCCTGGAGGTCACGTTTCAGTTAAATAACAGATAAGCTCATAAAGTTAACAATATCACCCATGAGTACTGTGTTCTTAAAAAAACAAAACAAAAAAACAACTATTTCAGACCAAATGGTAAACATTTACCCTAAAACAATGATAAAAAGGTAAGGGTGGGGCAGAGAAACTAGATTAATGGAAATGGAGCAACCAGAATGGAAATAATAAGAATGTCGACACATTGTAAAAAATGTAACCAATGTCACTCAATAATATGCATAGAAATTGTTAAAAGGAAACCTAATTTCCTGTGTAAACTTTCATCAAAAACACGATAAAATATTATTTTTAAAAAAAAAAAGACTAAAGATTTAGGTGTTCAAAGTTTTTTCTAATGTTAAATTTCATCTGTCTCTCTCCTCACTCCCTCTCTGGGGCAGTCTGAGAATCTTTCCCGTGTTCAAACGATAGACTGGATAGGGTATCTGCGTTTCCTTATTTCCTTATGATTTGGTGGTTTGAATTTACCCTGAGGTCCTGAATTTGACTTCCGTAAAATAGGATAAATATATTTTCTGAATTATTTACCCATAATTACTTAAGTAATACTACATAATTTGTTGAATGAGAGTTTTAATTCATAAAGATAATAAAATTCACAGTACATAAAGGAACTACTCTCACCATATATAAGTCAATCCTGTTGAGGTCTTAGACAAAGTGATGTCATTCAGTGATAGATTTTAAAACATGTTAGTATTTTTGAAACATCAGTGCAGAATTAGCATCCTAATGTTGCATATCAAAAGAAAGGCAAAAGGCATTTAAATACGTAACCATATAGCTAAAGTTATAATATTTTACCCAGGTGTTGTATTCCGTTGACTTATGACTGTGCGCGTTGCTCAGAATGCCTTCCAGATGCCATCATTATCACTATAGGTTCGTTTTAAGTTTTAGACTACCTCTGCTAAAGGAGAAAAAAAATCATAACTTTAAGATCAGAGCAAACCCTTGGAGGAGAAAATTTAAGGTATTGTCTTGCATTTATTCCCAATTTCATATTTATATATAAAATACAAATGCATTAGTTGCATTATTGAATTTTTATGAGGCTCTGATGTATTTTTTTGTTTTTCAGTTTTTGAAATCATTGAATATAAATTTATAGAGTAAAACAAAAATTCTTTTATTCTAAATTATTTAAACCATCAAGGTGAAGAATAATAAAAATTTGTGTTCCCTATAATTTATTTTATAAAATTGAAAATAAAATAAAGGAAACATTAAACTAGTATTATACAAAATAGAATGTCAAAGATTTGCTATTACTTCACTTTATGCACCATAAACCACAGTTGAATTTATTAGCATTTACTCATAATAATGTTTTATTGATTGGTACTAGAGACCTGGTATTAGATGACAAGAAAATAATCCTTTTAAACTACAAAAAAAAAAAAAAAAAAAAAAAAAAAAACTACACATAACAGATATAATAAATATGCTAATAGCTATTTTTATTTAGACTCTTTGATTTGAATTTGTTCTTATGTATCTTTTGGCATGTAAAATTCTAATATAAAAGAAAATTGAGTCAGAATTACTTTTCATTTATCAGGACTTAATTCTTTAATAGTTATTCAAAAATTCAATAAAACTAAAGTTTATTTTTAAAATAGTTATCTCAAAGAGGCTTTTTATTGAGTAATGATTTTTTGTAATTTTTCATTGAATAATCTAAGTGAATTTGCTTTTATATGGTACTTATTATCTGTTTTGCTAGGGAGCCCTGGTGGTTCAATGGTTAAGAGCTTGGCTGCTAACCGAAAGTTCTGTGGTTTGACCCCACCAGCTGTTCTGCAGCAGAAAAACGTGGCAATCTGCTGCTATAAAGATTAAAGCCTAGGAAACCCCATGGGGCCATTTTACTACCTACTATAGGGTAGCTGTGACTAGGAAATGACTTGGCGGCAACAGGTATGTGCTTTGCTAGCAAAATGACATTTCAATTCTCTATGAAGTAGAAGTTATTATATTTGACTTATTAAGGATTTGAGTGGATTATAGGAATGACAACTGTCATTTTTCTATCATCAGGCAAAACTGTATAAATCAAAGTAAAAAATATTTTTGTCCAAAATGTATGCTTAATTTTGTATATGGTAGTATGGAAAACTAAAGAAATATAGAAAATATATATTTCCTATCCTCAAAGATGGCAGGAAGAAGCTCAGAACAAGCAAATGGAACGGTGGGACCTGTGCTATGTGGTGGTCTAGTCACGTAGTGAAGACCCTAGGTAGTGCGAATGGTTTAGCCCTGGGCTACAAACTGAAAGTTACCTCAGAAGAGAGTCCTGGTGATCTGTTCCCAAAAGGTCACAGCCATGAAAACCCTATAGAGGACAGTTCTGCTCTGACACACGTGGGGCCGCCATGAGTCAATATTGACTTGGCAGGATCTGGTACTAGTAGTCAGGTAGCAGAATTGTTCATAATATAGTGACATTTGGGTATCTTTGCAGGTATGCTGTGACTAACATTAGAAAGTCCAACAGCAGATCATATGTGACGACACAGAAAGACAATGTATATTATGAAGAAGTTCTGGGTGGCAAAGAAGTATTGGAATTTCAGTCCCTTAGACAAAAATGAGTTAAGGAACAAATTTTGGAGTCAGTTACCAAGGCGGAAACTTATGCTTTGGTACATGGGGAGAGAGGAATAGGACCCAGGTGCTATAGGAAAGGACTAGATCACAGGAAAATCAATCCCCAAATCCAGTTACTAGACATGAGGTCTCAGTTAAAGTTTGGACTCAAGGTGCCGTGAATTTCATTCCAGATCACCAGAAACATTGAATTGCTGCTGTAGTTTTATTGTAAGCTGCCAGTGAGTCAGCCCCCAACTCGTGGTGATCCCATGCACATTGAACTGTAACGCTGCCCAATCCTGAGTCATTCCCATAAGTGGTTGCAGATTGGACCATTGTGAGTACCTCAATTAACCAAAAAGAGAAGGCAAATATGGTGCTCAGCCTCTCAGGGTATTCAGGGAGTCTGAAGCGTGGAATATGGAGAGACTAAAATTTTACGTTTATTATTTGAGTCTAAAAATTATAAAATTCAGATTAGCAGATAAATAATAGTTTTCAATGAATTTTTTTTCTTTCTCATAATTTGACATGAAACAAATTCTGTACTTGTATGACCAAGAGCTCTCTTCTTGTTGTTGGATGCCGTCAAGTCGGTTCTGACTCATAGCGACCCCATGCACAACAGAATGAAACGCTGCCCACTCCTGCACCATCCTCACGATTCTTGCTGTGTTTAAGCCCATCGTTGCATCCACTGGGTCAATCCATCTCATTGAGGGTCTTCCTCTTTTTGGCTAACCCTCTACTTTATCAAGCATGATGTCCTTCTCCAGGGACTGATCCCTCCTAATAACATGTTCAAGGTATGTGCGATGTAGTCTCACCATCCCTGCTTCTAATGAGCATTCTGGTTGTACTTCTTCCAAGACAGATCTGTTTGTTCTTTTGGCAGTCCACGGTAATATTCAATATTCTTCACCAACATCATAATTCAAAGACGTCAATTCTTCTGTCTTCCTTATTCCTTGTCCAGCTTTTCCATGTATGTAAGGTGATTGAAAACACCATGTCTTGGATCAAGAGTACCTTAGTCCTCAAGGTGATTGCTGTTCAACACTTTAAAGAGGTCTTTTGCAACCCATTTGCCCAATGAAATGTATGGTTTTATTTCTTGACTGCTGCTTTCATGGGTGTTGATTGTGGATCCAAGTAAAATGAAATCCTGGACAACCTCAATCTTTTCTCCATTTATCATGATGTTGCTTATTTCTCCAGTTGTGAGGATTTTTGTTTTCTTTATGTTGAGGTGTAATACATACTGAAGGCTGTGGTCTTTGATTTTCGTTAGTAAGTGCTTCGAGTCCTCTTCACTTCCAGCAAGCAAGGTTGTGTTATCCACATAACGCAGTTTGTTAATCAGCCTTCCTCCAATCCTGTTGCTCTGTTCTGCTTCATATAGTCCAGTTTCTCGGATTATTTACTCAGCATACAGATCGAATAGGTATGGTGAAAGATACAACCCTGATGCACACATTTAATGACTTTAAACCATGCAGTATCCCCTTGTTCTGTTTGGTCGACTGCCTCTTGATCCATGTACAGATTCCAATGATCACAATTAAGTTTTCTGAAATTCCTCTTCTTTGCATAACTTAATATGATCCGCAAGGTTCAATGCCTTAGCACAATGCCTTAGCATAGTCAATAAAAAACAGGTAAACATCTTTCTGGTATTCTCTGCTTTCAGCCAGGATCCAGTTACCATCAACAATGATATCCCTGGTCCCATGTCCTCTTGTAAATCCGGCTTGAATTTCTGGCAGTTCCCTGCCTATATGCTGCTACAGACACTTTTGAATGATCTTCAACAAATTTTGCTTGCATGTGATATTAATGATATTTTTCGAAAATTTCCACATTCAGCTGGATAACCTTTCTTGGGAATAGGTGTAAATATGGATCTCTGCCAGTCAATTGTCCAGGTAGCTGTCTTTCAAATTTCTTGCCATAGATGAGAGAGCACTTCCAGTGCTGCATTCATAGGTTGAAACATCTCAATTGGTATTCTGGCAATTCCTAGAGCCTCGATTTTTGTCAATGTCTTCAGTGCAGCTTGGACTTCTTCCTTCAGTGCTATCAGTTCTTGCTCATATGTTACCTCCTGAAATGGTTGAATGTCAACCAATTCTTTTTGGTATAGTGACTCTGTGTATTCCTTCCATCTTCTTTTGACGTTTTCTGCATTGTTTAATATTTTCCCCATAGAATCCTTCACTATTGCAACTCAAGGCCTGAATTTTTTCTTCAGTTCTTTTTTTTTCTTTCCTGCCTTTTTAATAACCCTTTGCTTTCTTCATATATGATGTCCTTGATGGCATTCCACAGCTCGTCTGGTCTTCAGTCATTAGTGTTCAATGCATCAAATCTGTTCTTAGATGGCCTCTAAATTCTCGTGGACTTGTTCTTATTTTCTTTGGTTTCAACTTGAACTTGCATTTGAGTAATTGTTGGTCTGACCAATATCCTCAGTCTTGTTCTGATGCTATTGAGCTTTCCCATTGTCTTTTTCTACAAATGTAGTTGATTTGATTTCTGTGTATTCCATCTGGTGAGGTCTATGTGTATAGTTGCCATTTATGTTGGTGAGAAAAAATATTTGCAATGAAGAAGTCATTGATCTTGCAAAATTCAATCATGTGATCTCTGGCATTGTTTTTATCACCAAGGCCATATTTTCCAACTACTGATCCTTCTTCTTTATTTCCAACAGTTGATATTATCCTATCACTGACAGTGTTGTACTTCAGGATAGATCTTGAAATGTTCTTTTGGATGATGAATGCAAGGCATTTCTCTTCAAGTTGTCATTCCCGGCATAGTAGACCATATGATTGTCTGATTCAGAATGGCCAATACCAATCCATTTCAGCTCACTAATGCCTAGGATATTGATCTTTATGCATTCCATTTCATTTTTGAAGATTTCCAATTTTCCTAGATTCATACTTCGTACACTCCAGGTTCCGATTATTTTTGGATGTTTGCAGCTGTTTCTTCTCATTTTGAGTTGTGCCACGTCAGCAAATGAGAGTCCCAAAAGCTTGACTCCATCCATGTCATTAAGGTCAGTTCTACTTTGAGGAGGCAGCTCTTTCTCAGTTGTACTTTGAGTGCCTTTCAACTTGAGGGGCTTATCTTCCATCACCATATCAGACGATGTTCTAACGTTATTCATAAGGTTTTCACTGGCTAATTCTTTTCAGAAGTAGACTGCCGGGTCCCTCTTCCTAGTCTTAGTCTAGAAGCTCAGCTAAAACCTGTCTACCGTGGGTGACCTTGCTGGTATTTAAATACTGGTGACATAGCTTCCAGAATCACAGCAACTTGCAAGCTACCACAGTACGACAAACTGATAGATGTCTGGGGAAATAGCTCTCTTCCTTGGAAATAAAAAAAGCAGGGTTAAGGTAAAAGTTTGGGTTCATATAAACATACTTGTACCCTTTACCCACAGCTGTCAAGTCGATTCTGACTCACAGCAACCCTATAGGACACAGTAGAACTGCCCCATCAGGCTTCTAAGCAGTGGCTGGTGGATTCAGATTAACATAGTGTTGTTATTGTTGTTGTTGTTGTTATTCTTGTTAAGTGTTCTCCAGTCAGTTCTGACTCACAGAGACCCTATGTAAAATAGAACAAGACACTGCCTGGCTTTGTGCCTCTGGTGTTATGCTTGAGTCCCTTGTTGCAGTCACTGTGTCAATCCACCTCGTGGAGGGCCTTCCTCTTTTTTGATGACCCTCTACTCTACCAGGCATGACATACTTCTCCAGGGACTGGTCCTTTCTGATATCACTTCCAAAGCGTGTGAGACAAAGACTCACTTTTCTCACTTCTAAGGAGCATTCTGGCTGTACTTCTTCCAAGACAAATATGTTTGTTCTTCTGGGTGTCCATGACATATTCAATATTCTTCACCAACACCATAATTCAAAGGCATAAATACTTCTTCAGTCTTCCCAATTCATTGTCCAGCTTTCACATACATATGTAGTGAATGAAAATGTCATGGCTTGGGTCAGGCACACCTTAGTCCTTAAAGTGACATCCTTGCTTTTTAATAAGTTAAAGGTCTTTTGCGTCAGATTTGCCCAGTACAATGGCATTTGATTTCTTGACTGCTGCTTCCATAGGTGTTGATTATGGATGAAAGTAAAATGAAATCTTTGACAACTTTAATCTTTTCTCCATATATCATGATGTTGCTTATTGGTCCAGATCCAGCAGGGTCATCCATGGAGGACAGGCTTCAACTGAGCTTCCAGACTAAGATGGACTAGGAGGGACATAACAGCCTACTTCTGAAAAAATTGTCTAGAGAAAACCTTATAAATAGCAGTGGAACATTGTCAGATAAAGGGCTGGAAGATGAACCCTTCAGGTTGGAAGGTTCTCCAAAGACGACTGGGGAAGAACTGCCACCACAAAGTAAACTCGACCATAATGACATGGATGGAGTAAAACTTTCAGGACCTTCATTTGCCAATGTGGCATGACTCAAAATGAGAAGAAACAGCTGCAAACATCCATTAAAAATTGGAAGGTGGAATGTGAGAAATATCAATCTAGGAAAATCATAAGTCCTCAAAAATTAAATGGAATGCATAAACATTGATATCCTAGGGATTAGTGAGCTGAAATAGACTGGTATTGGCTATTTTGAATCAGAAAATCATTTGCTCTACTATGCCAGGAATGAAAAATTAAAGAGGAATGGTGTCACCTTAATGGTCAAAAAGAACATATCAAGATCTATCCTGAAGTACAATGCTGTCAGTGGTAGGATAATATCCATATGCCTACAAGGAAGACCAATTAATATGACTATTATTCAAATTTACGCACCAACCACTAGTGCCAAAGATGAAGACGTTGAAAATTTTTACCATCTTCAGCAGTATGAAACTCATCAAACATGCAATCAAGATGCAGTGATAAATACTGATGATTAGAATGCAAAAGTTGGAAACAAAGAAGGAACACTAGTTGGAAAATATGGTCTTGGTGATAGAAATGATTACAGGGATCACATGACAGAATTTTGCAAGACCAATGACTTCTTCATTTCAAATACTTTTTTTCAACAATGTGAACAGTGACTATACATGTGTACTTTGCCAGATAGAATACACAGGAATCAAATCACCTACATCTGTGGAAAGAGACAATGGAAAACTTCAACATCAGTCAGAGCAAGGCCAGGGGCTGACTGTTGAACAGACCATCAATTACTCATATGCAAGTTCAAGCTGAAGTTGAAGAAAATTAGAACAAGTCCACAAGAGCCAAAGTAGGACCTTGAATACATCCCACCTGGATTTAGAGACCATTCAAGAATAGATTTGACATATTGAACACTAATGACTGGAGTCCAGATGAGATATGGAATGACATCAAGGACAACATAAAGAAGAAAAAAAAGGGTCATTAGAAAGAAAAAGACTGAAAGGGATGTCAGGAGAGACTCTGAAAGTTGCACTTGAATGTAGAGTAGCTAAGGTGAACAGAAGAAATGAAGAAGTAAAAGAGTTGAACAGAAGACCAAGTAAAGTATTTTAATGCAATGTGCAAAGACCTGGAAATAGAAAACCAAAAGGAAAGAACATGCTTGGCATTTTTCAAGCTGAAAGAACTGAAGAAAAAAATTGAAGCCTCAAGTTGAAATAGTGAAGTATTCCGTGGGAAAAATATTAATGCTGGAAGCATGAAAAGAGAATGGAAGGAATACACAGAGTCACTGTACCAAAAAGAATTGGTCAAAATTCAATTATTTAAGGAGGTAACATCTGATCAAGAAATGATTGTACTGAAGGAAGATGTCTAAGCTGCACTGTAGGCACTGGCAAAAAACAAGGCTCCAGGAACTGACTGAATAACAATCGAGATTTTTAATAAACAGATGCAGTGCTGCAAACAGTTGCTCATCTATGCCATGAAATTTGGAAGACAGCTATCTGGCCAACCTACTGGAAGAGATATATGTTTTTTACCCATTCCAAAGAAAGGAGATCCAACAGAATGCAGAAATTATTGAACAATATCATTAATATCACACACAAGTAAAATTTTGCTGAAGATCCTTCAAAAGCTATTACAACAGTACATTCCAGGGAATTGCCAGAAATTCAAGGTGAATTCAGAAGAAGACATGGAACCAGGGATATCATTGCTGATGTCAAATGGATCATGTCTGAAAGCAGAGAATACCAGGAAGATGTTCACCTGTGTTTTATTGACTATATAAAGGCATTCATCTGTGTGGATCACAACAACTTATGGAAAACATTGCTAAGAATGGGAATTCCAGAATACTTAATTGTGCTCGTGAGGAACCTGTACTTAGACAAAGAGGCAGTTGTTCCAATAGAACAAGAGGATACTGCATGGTTTAAAGTCAGGAAAGGTGTCAGTCAGGGTTGTATCCTTTCACCATACTTATTAAAGCCGTATGCTGAGCAAATAATTCGAAAAGCTGGACTATATGAAGAAGAACCAGGCATCAGGATTGGAAGAAGACTCATTAACAACCTGCGATATTCAGATGGTACAATCTCCCTTGCTGAAAATGAAGAGGACTTGGAGCACTTATTGATGAAGATCAAAGACCACAGCCTTCAGTGTGGATTACACCTCAACATTAAACAAAAATCCTTACAACTGGACCAATAAGCAACATCATGATAAATGGAGAAAAGTTTGAAGTTGTCAGAGATTTCATTTTCTTGGGTTTCACAATCAACGACTAAGAAATCAGACAAAGCGTTGCATTGGGCAAATCAGCTGCAAGAGATCTCTTTAAAGTGTTGAAAAGCAAAGATGTCACTTTAATGACTAAGGTGTGCCTAACCCAAGCTATGGTGTTTTCAATTGCCTCCTATCCACACATGAGCTGTACAATGAATGAATAAGGAAGACGGAAGGAGAATTGATGCCTTTGAGTTATGGTGTAGGTGAAGAATGTTGGATACACCATATTGGATATACCATAGACTGCTAGAAGAATTAAAAACAAAACAAAACAAAAACCTGTTTTGGAAGAAGTATAACCAGAATGCTCCTTAGAGGAAAGAATGATGAGATTTTGTCTCATACTTTAGACATGTAATCAGGAGGGACTAGTCCCTGGAGAAGGACATCATCCAGAGTCCATGGAAACCATATGGGGCAGTTCTGCCACTTCCTATAGGATCAAAATCGACTCGACACAAATGGGTTTGGATAAATATCAGACTGGCAGCTAGAAAGTCATGAGGGAATGTGTCAAGCATTTTTAGGGAGTTTAATAAACCTAGTTCATTCCATCTTTAAATATCTATAATTGCTGTGTTCATGGTAACCCACCAAAACTCCTCATAGCATTAAAAGCCCTTCCTGGTGTGTGATATACTGTCAGAGGGTGACTACTGAATCTAATGCCATGAGCACCTGGATGTTTTAATACTATTGATAAGTAAGATATTTTAAAAAATATGGGTTGTTTGTTAGCATCTGAATACAACATCAAGTATCACACAATAAAGAGACTCATTGCCATAACAATTCTTAACAAAATTTAAAAGCTCAGAGCTCTCTTATACTTATTATCTCAAAAGCACACTCACAAGTAAAATACATGGCATCCCAAAAAGAAGTGACTTGAGTGTAAAATGATTTCCTATATCTGAAAATTAATATTTTTAAATAATCTTTAGGCTGATGATAAGTAAACAGAAAATGTAATTAGGATAGAAACAGGTAAGGTATTGTGACAAGTGAAAATATCTTTCATGCTTTCTTCCTTAAAATTGTCACTTAATAGCTTGCTTAGTAACAAATTATTATATCATAAAATTATCAGCAAGAAGCAATGGAATTTGATTATGGTACTCTAAACATTCTTAAATGAAAATAGTTCGCATTGTATGATGGTGCTTAAAAATATTTTACAGAACTTTTACTTATGTTTTCTGCTAAATGTTAAAACTAGAGACGTTTTTAAAACCATTTCACTAAAAAATCAGATATTCAAACCAATTTGACATTAGCCGCTTACCAAAGTAAAAATAACTGCAACAGGTATTATGTGTGAGGCAGTGAAAGAGCTACTGTATGTCAAACTGTGGCATTATAAAGAAGAAATCGGTTACACAGCGTGGTTAATATTGGTTCAGACACAAATATCTCTTTGAATGGTATCTAAAGGTATTACTTTCTCTCCACATGTGCACACCATATGAGCAGGTGAAAGAGAGAATGGGGAAAGTGTGAGGACAGTTCTATGCTCAAAGTGAAATCACTTCAATATGAATCCCTACAACTGTTATAAATATGTATTTTTTTAAGCTAGTAGCAGTCAAGATATTTAAGCATGTCAGCATATGGCCCCAAAAGGAGTGTGATTGCTCGACTTGATTTCTCCATACCTTTTGGAAAGTCTATGGGGCAGTTCTACTCTGTCCTATAGGGTCGCTATGGGTCGGAACTGACTCGACGGCAGTGGTTTTGTGATATATCGTGCAAACTGAATGCAGATATACCACTGCATAATATTTAATCTCTAAAATCCAAATAATTAACACCAAACTGATTAGGATACATATTAAAAGAATGTATAAGAACATTCCTATTCTATGTCACTATCCCTTATCCTATAACTATCAGTATTTAGAGATATGCCATAACATTAAGCACATATCTACTCTTTTTTAACACAATTACATTCTAAACTTGTTTCATTAATTAATCAAATTACTCAATCACACTTTTTAAAAAATATATATTTGAATAAGTTTATATAGGGTCGCTATGAGTCGGAATTGACCCGACGGCAGTGGGTGGGATTTTTCTGCCTTACATTGGTGAAGGTTGTTAGTTTACACAGAGAGCTGCCTTGCTCTTTTCTGTAGAAGAAAAAATAAGCAGTGCCAATTTCTTTCCTCTTGAAAGGAAAAATCTTTAATTCTTTAGGTTTGTTTTTTTTAAATCTCTAATTTTTATACTCTCAGATTATAAAACCATTATTGTTTTAAGAAATTGGGTTATCATTGACTTTTCTAAATCTTTGAAGAAGTGATAAAAAATTAAATAGGGTTTTCTTTGCACTTAGTGAATTGGGGGCAGCACTCATTTGTTTTTATTAAGCAAAATGTAAAATGGAACAGCTGTTTTCTATATACTAAAAAAAAAGTGTTTGCTATAATATATATAAAAAAACTTGATTATGTTTATGAAATACTTCAATATTTTTTCACATTTTTTTTAATGACACACTTTATGTACAGCTATTTGACATAACTGTATTGATAGAATTCCTTGGAATTGTCTATTTGAGTAAGGCTGTATAGTAAAGTTGAATTTCATTAATCGATATGCTAAAAAATAAAAAACCAAAACCCTTGCCATTGAGTAGGTTCCGACTCATAGCGGCAGGGTAGGACTGCCCCATAGGGTTTCCAAGGAGCGGCTACTGGATTCCAACTGCCGACTTTTTGGTTAGCAGCCTGAGGTCTTAACCACTAATGTACATCAAATCACTCACCATATAGACAGGTTTTCAACTAAATGAAATGTCATGCTTATAGATTGTACTGGCTCCTTATAAATATATTGCTTCTGGAACTGAAAAAAGACTACTGTTGATGATCGGTACAAAGTTGAGCTTTGTGAGTAAAAGTAAATCAAATGCATAATATTCTCCATGTGTTAAGCATGAAAAAATACTACTTTGAGCAGTCAGTATTTAATCAATGGAATATTTCAGCCTATTTAAGTTCTTAGTTTTGATAATTTATAAGATACAGGCAAGTAAACCAATTAGAAAAGTTTTACTAACAGATTTACTAATATATCTCCATATCTGTCTAATTTTGTAGTCAATTGGTAACAAAATTTATTTTACCTATTCTGGACTAAATCAAATAAAGTTCTCTTATGTTGATACAGCTATTTCCCTTACGTTATTACCGGCTGCTTATCATGCTATTAGTAAAGGCTCCAAGAAATCTTCAGTGCTACTGCTTGTAATCAACTATGATCATAACAATACAGAAAAGCATGTAAACTAACAGTAACGGTGTAATCAAAATTAATAGATTTCACCAATTTACTTTGCAAACTTGCATCTATCACCCAATATCCTTGGTAAAAATTTAAAGGAGCTATCCGATATAGCCTGGAATTGGAAGCAGCATGTTGTGAAAAACCTTTGTGCAGAGGCTAGCCTGACTGAGACAGTGAGATTCTCTATTCTAAGACAATACTGATTATGGTTGGACACTCTGGCAAGAACTGTACCAAAACCAAACCCACTGCCATCGAGTCAATTCCAACTCATAGCAACCTTATAGCTGTAAACTGTAGGCACCTGAAAAATAAATATAAGTAAATATAGTAGTCACCAAACAATGTGACTCTATCAAGCTCAAAATCAATGTGTGCAATACACTTACACAGTTGCCTTAATGACTTTTTGCTTCCCAAAAGAAAATCAAGAAGGAAGCAGAATTAACTAGTCCCTGCTGCTCTGTTATGTCTCTTGGCTAATTTACAAGAAATGATGACTCACTTTAAGGTGTTTGTACCCGGTAAATACAGGCTAGAAAATGAATCAGGCAAGCAAAACACCCCAGTATCCACCCTTGGAACTAGTGAAATTCAAGTCAGCTAGGACCCAGCCACACTTCTCTTTTAGATTTTACTGAAAATCAAAGTCAAGTTTTCTGTTCCCTCTTTAATGGGAAATGAACTCCATGAGGGCTTGTGGATAACTCGGAATAATCTGATTTAATGACAATCTTTATGTAATACATTCCTATTTTAAAATTTAAAACTTCTTGAAGGCAGAAACTAGATCATTTTCACAATCTCCTCTCCCTAGAGAGCTTAGCAAAGTAAATATTTGTTGAATAAATGAATAAATAACACAAAGAACAAAGAACCCAAGAAGAGCCAGTTCTGTCTTATTGATCCCTTCCTTCAATACCTCCTGCAAATGGTCTCTAGGGTTCTATCTTAGGTTTTGTTTTCCTCTTTTAATTTTCTCCTTGAGTGATTTCTTTTATTTCCATTACTTCAGTTTCCTCTTATATAGTGATTTCTCTCAAATTTATGTATCAGTCTTGACATTTCTCTTATGTGTTGTTATGGATTGAATTATATAATCTTTATGCCTGTAGTTATAATTCCATTTGGGAATGGGTTATCTTGTTATGTTAATGAGGCAGCGTTAGTGTAGGGTGTACCTTGAGTCAATTTCTCTTAAGATATAAAAGAGATTAAACAAGCAATCAGTCAGAGACAGGGAAAGAGAAATGCCAGGCCACATGAAGATCACCCAAGGGCACAAGCTTAAAGAGGCAAAGGACTTCCTACAGAGCTGACAGAAAGAGAAAGCCTTCCTCTAGAGTTGGTCCCTGATAGGACTTCTAGCCTCCTAAACTATGAGAAAATAAATTTCTGTTTGTTAAAACCATCCACTTGTGGTATTTCTGTTATAAGAGCACTAGATAACTAAAACAGAATTCAATACTAGAAGAGCAGGGTGCCGCTCTAACAGATACCTAAAATGCAGAAGCAGTTTTGGAACTGGGTAATGGGCATAGGCTGGAAGAGTTTTAAGGTGCCTGATAGTAAAAGTCTAAATTGCCTTGAAGAGCATGTTGGTAGAATAATGGATGTCAAAGGCAGTTCTGGTGAGGGCTCAGAAGGAGGCGAGGATTGCTATAGAGAAAATCTCTGTTGGCTTAGAGAATACATATGGTGCTAGGAACAGAATGTTGCTAGAAATGTGGGTGTTAAATGTGCTTCTGGTGAGGCTTTAAGAGAAAATGATGGACATGAGATTGGACAAAGGAGGAAGGGTGATGATTTTTATGCAGTGGCAGAGAACTTGTCTGAATTATGTTCAAATGTTTGGTGGAAGGTAGAACTTGTAATTGATGAACTTGGATATCTGGCTGATGAGATTTCTAAGCAAGATCCCTTAAAAGGGTTGCATGTTTTTTTTTTCTTGCTGCTTAGAGTAAAATATTAGAGGAAAGAGACAGACTTAAAAATGAACTGTGCAAAATTAAAACAAAACTTGAAGATTTAGAAAATTCTGTTCTGCAAACTAAAGACATGTATCCTAGAATTTGCACCAATGAAGTAGCTACACAATCTTGTTAAAGAGATTAAGACTGTGACTGATAAATCTAACCAACTACCACAGTAGAAAATCCATCAGCTTAGATCAAAGGGGACCAAGGAAGAATGAAAGGAAAGAATGCTGTCTGCCTCTTGGAATTCTACAGGCAGGAAACAGGTCAAAGAAGCCACATCTGTTGTCCTTCAAGAAAAGAAAAGGACCAGCCCTGGAGAAGCTCAGAGCTCAGCAGAACTATTGAAAGGAGCACAGGAAGCAAGGGCTTCTCAGTTTCAAAGGATGGGGTCATGGTCTCCTGGATCTCAAAGGGTGGGGCCATAGCCTCCTAGGTTTCACAGAGTTGGATCTTCACCAGTTTGGTTCCAGAAAGTGGGGCTCCAGTTAAGATGTGCCAGGAAGATGGAGCCACAGCCAAAAGCTGAGGAGGCAGGGCTTCCAAGACCAAGGGACAGAAGAATGGGGCCTGCTGGGGTTGTGGGTTGGAGTTTCCACTCAGATGAACTAGGGGAATGGGGCCGCACAAAGTTGAGGGAGCAGAGTTGCTGTTCCAGTGGACCTGGAAGGTGGGGCTGAAGTCCAGGGCTGATGGGCCTCCACCAGGAACCCAGAGGGCATGGCCAACACCCAGAGTCTGGAGGATGGGGCCATTGCCCAGATGGTCTCAGAGAAGAGAGAATTATTTTCAAGACTTGAGAGCTAATGTAATTCGTTCTGTTGGGTTTGGGACTTACTTGGTGCCTCTTATCCCTTCTTTCCCTCCAATTTCTCCCATTCATAATGGAAATGCCTACCCTGTGCTTGTTCCACCATTATGCTTTAGGAACAGGTAATTTGTATTCTAGATTTCACAGGTTCACAGATGAAGAAGAATTTTGCCCGAGGTTGGAATATGCCTAAGGTCTCTCCCATATTTGATTAGATGACTCAGAAAATGAGAATTTGGACTTGGAGTTGATTGAAGACTTTTGGGATGATGTGATAGGGTGAATATGGTTTGCATATGGCAAGGACATGAATTTTGGGGGACAAAAAGGTAGAATATTTTAATTGAATAATGTCCTTCAAAAATATTTGTTTTAAATCCTAATCTTTATGCCTGTGGTTTTAATCCCACTTGGAAATGGGTTGTCTTTTTTATGTCAATGAGACAAGATTAGTGCAGGGTGTATATTGAGTCAATCTCTTTTAAGATATAAAAGAGGTTAAACAACCAAGTGAGTGACGCAGAGATGGGGGAAGATTGATGCTAAGCCACCTGGAGATCTTCAAGGAACCAGGAAACAGTAGCTGAAGAGACAAGGGTATTTCCCTAGAGCTGACAGAGAAAGCCTTCCCCTAGAGCTGGAACCATAAATTTGGATTTCTGCTCTCCTAGACTGTGAGAGGATACATTTCTGTTGTTAAAGCCATTCACTTATGGTATTTCTGTTATAGCAGCACTAGATAATGAGACATGTGTCAGACTCCTTTGGTTATTTCTACTATAACACCATATATGTGTTATTGAACAAACTTCATATTTTACAAAATCATGCACTAAAAATAACAGGACTCAAGGAAAATCTATGGCTAGAAAAAAAAAAAAATGGCTAGAGTGAACCACTAAAAACCATGTTATTTTGTACCAGAGCCCTACCAAAACAATAATAATTCCAATAAGCTGGTAGTTAAAAAAAAAAAAAAAAAGATGTAAAATTCCCAATAAACAAAGAAATATTTCAGGAAACATAGGATTTGGCATTAAAAACATGAAGATAATTTTATGGTAGTAGAAGAAAGGATTGAGACTTTTCAATTATGGAGACATGTCAAAATCCACAAGGATAGAAGAAAACCCTACTGTAAGCACCTCTAAAGAAGAACACATGGCCAAAGAAGCATAGAGTAAATGAACATCATGTGCATGACTGTATGTAGCTGTGTCAGTGCATGTTCTACTTAGATGCATTTTCTTTGTGTAGAAAACATTAGCATGCTGGGAAAATTTACTTTTGAAACAATGTAAATGTCACATTATAATGATATATGTCCTACTTAAGTAATAGATTACAAAGTAATTTGCATTGCATAAACAATAATTGTAGTAGAACAGACAGGAATTCTAACTGTTTATGACAAACTTACAAGGAGATATACTATCCCATTGCCACTGAGTCAGTTCCGATTCACAGTGACCCTACAGAACAGAGTAAAACTGCTCCCATACAGTTTCCAAGGCTGAAATCTTTATGGAAGCAGACTGCCACATCTTTCTCCCGTGGAGTAGCTGGTGGGTTTGAACCATCAACCTTTCAGTTGGCAGCCAAACGCTTAACAACTGAGCAACCAAGGCTCCTTAGATATACTATCAAAATTAAACCAAATCCATTGCTGTGGAATTGATTCCAACTTACAGCTACCCTGTAGGACAGAGCAGAAATGCCCCATAGGGTTTCCAAGGCTGTAATGTCTAACAAGGAAGCAGACTGCCACATCTTTCTCCCACAGAGCGGCTTGTGGGTTTGAATCATTGACCTTTCGTTTAGCAGCCGAGTGAGTGCTTAACCACTGCTCCGCTAGGGTATATTTATATATACTATGTTTTATGTATATATATATATATATATATGTATATATATAAAGCCTGGTGGCTTAGTGGTTAAGTGCTACAGCTGCTAACCAAAAGGTTGGCAGTTCCAATCCTCCAGGTGCTCCTTGGAAGCTCTATGGGGCATTTCTACTCTGTCCTGTAGGGTCGCTATGAGTCGGAATTGACTCAATCACACTGGTTTTGGTTTATATATATATATATATATATATATATATATATATATATATATATATATAAACCCACCACCATGAGTCAATCCTGACTCATAGAAACCCTACAGGAAAGAGTAGAACTGCCTTATAGGGTTTCTAAGTCTATAATCTTTACAGAGGCAGACTGACACATCTTTTTCCCAGAGCGGCTGGTGGGTTCCAACCTCCACTTTCGGTTAGCAGCTAAGTGCTTTAAATACTGTATCACCAGATCTCTAGATATACTCTAAACTGAAGAACCAAACCTGTTGCCAGCGGGTCAATTCCTACTAATAGCGACCCTATACAGTAGAGTAGACCTGCCCCATATGGTTTCCAAGGAGCGGCTGTTGGATTTGGATTGATGTCCTTTTAGTTAGCAGCCAAGCTCCTAACAACTGTGCCACCAGGGCATACTATAGGCACCTTAAACTCATAAGTGTCCAGGATGAAACTTGCTGTCAACCTCTCCTAACATGCTGTTATCTTTACCACTTACCTACAGTAATGGCGTTATTGTCATCTAGGTGTGAAGCAGTGCAGCAGTGATAGTAGCAGTCACTATCTGAGAATCTGTGGAGGTAAATGAGGGCTAACGCCGAATAATATTGCTTGAAAGTTATTGTGAACAAATCATTTAATGTTTATAATCATTATCTGGAGCCCTGGTGGTGCAGTGGGTAAAAGCCTGGCTGCCAACCAAAATATAGGCCGTGGGAATCCACCAGCTGCTCCTCAGAAACCCTACAGGGAAGTTCTATTCTGTCCTATATGGCCACTATGAGTCAGAATCGACTCAACAGCAATGGGTTTAATCGATATAGCTATTAAAAAGAAATGATAATCAGTATATAATTTTTTGTTTGTTAGCATCGAGAAAAAGATGTTTAAAAACATTTCGCATAAAGCCTGACACTTAAATGCTCAATAAATGTTAGCCCATTATTAAGGTTATCTTCAAATCCACTTTATCCCTTACAATTTAAATGCACTGTGTCATTCACTGTTATGCCATTCTCACAACTATAGTCCTGATCCTCATTATCTTTCTGCTGAACAATTATTGGAATAAGTTTATAAAATTTCTTTCCATAACAATTTTTTACCCCTCCAACAATGTATTTTCAATATTTCTTACATTAACTCTTTTTTGAACCAATTAACCAACACTCCCTTGAACATATGATTTTACATAACAATAAGATAATATTCTTTGCACCAAAAATCTGAACTAAATTGCAAATGGTCTACCTAGATTATGATATTTATGTGCACCTTTTTTCCCTTTATGAAGCCACTGAAAATAAGAATAGGTTTTTTTTTTTTATGTATATCCTTCATGCTTTTAAAATCAGAGTAAAATAAAAATCCTTTAAAAAATGTTATTAAAAGATAATTAAGCTTTCCAGATGTCTATTGGGTCTAACTAAACACTGGTGCCTTAGTGGTTAAGTACTATAGCTGCTAACGAAAAAGTCGGCAGTTCGAATCCGCCAGGCATTCCTTGGAAACTCTACGGGGCAGTTCTACTCTGTCCTATAGGGTCGCTATGAATCGGAATCGACTCGACGGCAGTGGGTGGGTTTATTGAGATTTAAACCAAGTGGTTTTGAAACATATGCAATGACACTTAGCTACAAGGCTCTCTTTTATTTTTTCATTAATAATTTCAATGGCAGGACAAAATGTTTGAAAACACAGAGTCAACAAGTGTATTGAAATTTACTCATGAGAATATGTTCTATTTGGTTCCCTTAACCTTCCAATTTTCCTTCCTTCCAATGTACTCATAGGCAAGCTCATATACACATTTTAGTTACATAGGTATTGTTGCTGTCTGGAAAAAAATAACTCTGGTTACAAGACCAGGAGTATTGGCTCTCTCTAGCATTAGAATTAACCAGAGAAAGTCAAATAAATTACCATGGGGGATGACATCCATGAGCATAATTCGGTAAGGCTGCCTATTTTCTATTCATTCCCTAGTGACTGACATGACTTTCAGAAATTATATTAGTCTATATTCATTGAAGTTATGTTTTAGTAAACATTTCAGTAAAATTGAAAAGAATCAAGTAAAAAGAAATATTTTACAAAAATTTTTTGAAAATATATTTATAAGTGAACTTTCACAATAGGATAAACAGACAATAGGGTTTGAATTAAATTAGGTTATTATTGTTTGTCATATGTGGTTCTTGCTATACAGACAGAACATAGAATTTGCCCTTATAAACTATATTTATTTGTTGGTATGTACATCTCCACTAATGGACGTCGACCTCCTCAAGACTAAGTAATACGCTGTATTCATTATTATACCTGAAACAAAACCTGGCATAAAGCTGTTATTTAGAAGTGCTTGCTGAATGAATAAGCAGAAGATTCAAAGGAAAAATATCTGCTGTCCTAAAAGATCAGTATCCTGGATTCCAGTATATGAGAAACTTTGGCAGTGTTTTTATTTCTTATCTGTTAATATAATTCATCTTCTAATGCATGCAAGTAGGTTTATATCTCCTTTTGGGATGACCCACAATTGAAACTAGAAGAGGTGAAGGAAATAGGGATAAGCAGTGTGTTAACTAAAGAAAGCGTGGGCTTAAATTCCAAGTACTCCTGGTACAAAATAAAGGCACTTCACAATCTCTCCATTATGTCCTTCCTACCGTCCAGCTCCATGGGGATTCCCTTTAAAAACAGCTCTTAAGTTATGTGCAATAAAGGATTTCTGCTGTCATGATTTTTTTATCTTTTAGAGTTGGGGCAAGTAATAAGGACCAAAGAGTGTCAGTTATAGGGAAGCAGTACACAATTTTAATCCAGTTTTAAGACTGCACAGCCAGAACCTAGAATAATATGTGACACATAAAAAAAAAAAAAAAGTGACACATAGAAGACATTTAATAGATATGTGTTTATATTTTCCAAATTCTTCAATATTAAAGAGAAACAAAAAACTCATTGAGGGTTTCAGTTTTGGCTCAGACATGTAATGTGCTTGGAAGTCATTATTCCCATTTCTATCACAACGACAACAACAAAAGCTGGAAGAACTAAAAATCAATGACTTTTCCTGTATTCATCAGATAGCTGAGGTTGCCAGGCAAACTTTCACCCCCAAATTTGGAGAAACAGGCAAATCCAGAGAGCCACAGTCAAAATCTGTTTAACCAAGGCAAAAGTTGTTGGAGCTATATACTGTTATAAACTCTTAATTGTAACTTTGTTTAACTGTTGGTCTCTGTATTTGGAGTAGCATGAGAGTGAGGAATTCCTGAGGGATGCAGTTGTAGGGAGGTCCCTACAACCTCATGAGCTGTACTTTCAGGAACTTTATCAGGTTCTCATGATGAAGAATCAAGAAAAATCACCTGGTAGCTTTGGTAGGAAAAGGAGAGGAAGATTAATCACTGTGAAATAAACCAGAGCATTCTCCATAACAAAGGCCTACTTTCCAGGAGAAAGCCTTTACTAGAGTCTTATCCATCCATCTGGAAGAAGGGTATTTCTCCCACTTCAGCCCCCTATAGCCCTGCTGTCTCATGTTAGGGGGAAAATGCTAAGAAACACCTGTGAAGTCAAGGTCCATTAAAAGACTGAAATGTAATTATAAGATTATAAAATGTTCCTCCTCACCACACCTTACTACCACAGCAACATAAATTACAATATAGTAACGGTGGATTACAACTGAAGGCTCCAAGGCTCAGACTGTTGGGGAGGAGTGCTTAGGGAAGCCCAAAGTCAACAATGGAGATAAAAAAACAGAAGAATTTGAAGTGTCTGCAATTTACAGCTACTAAATGTTGCATTCTAACCCCCAGCCAGATTAACATAAAACTTCACATTAAGGACCTATTTACAGCTCCTAGTTCCTGGAGGTGCAACGGTTAAATGCCTAGATGCTCATTAAAAGCTTGGCATTTGAAATCCACCAGTGACTCTGAGGGAGAAAAGACCTAGCGACCAGCTCCCAAAAAATCACAGCCTAGGAAATCCCATGGAGCAATTCTACTCTGTCATATAGGGTCACTATGAGTTGGAATAGACTTGATGGCATACAACAATAACATTATTTGATACACTGTCTGGCTTTCAACAAAAAATTATAAGGCATACTAAAAGACAAGAAAAAATGTAATCTCAAAGGACAAAACAAACATCAGACCTACACTCAAATATGACATAAACATTGGAATTATCAGACAGGAAATTTAACATAACTATGTTTTTTTTGGTTTATGGTTTTTTTTTATGATTTTTTTATGATTAATATGGAAACCCTGGTGGTGTAGTGGTTAAGAGTTTGGCTCCTAACCAAAAGGTCAGCAGTTCAAATCCACCAGGTGCCCCTTGGGAGCCCTATGGGACAGTTTTACTCTGTCCTAGAGAGGTCACTATGAGTCACAATTGACTTGATGGCAATGGATTCGTTTTTGTTTTTTTTTTTGTATGATTAATATGTTAAGGGCTCTAATGGAAAAAGTAGACCACATGCAAGCTGTGATAGGAAATGTAAGAAGAGATTGAAATTAAAAAAAAATAAAAATAAATGCTTTGAATTAAAGAAAAAAAAAATTAAAACCATAAACATTGTAACAGAAATGAAGAATGTCTTTGATGAGCTCATCAGTAGCCTAAATACAGCTGAGGAAAAAGTAAGTGAGCTTGAAGATATGACATTAGAGATTTCCCAAAGTGGAATACAAAGAAAAAGAGGGAGAGAAAGAATAAGAAAACAGGACATTCAAAATCTGTGGAACAATTTCAGTGGTGAAACATATGCCTAACTGGAAAGCCAGATGGAGAAGAAAGAAGAGAGTATGAAATATTTGAAGTAATAGTGACCAATAGCTTTCCAAAATTAATGATAATAACAAATCACAGATATAGGAAGCTCAGAGAACACCAAACACCAAGCAGGATAAATTATTAGCTTTAGCTCATAATGATGTATCAATAGTCATTCATTAATTGTAACAAATATACTATAATACATCTACTCCTCACTTGTTGACTACCTTGTTATTCAACATTTCTCATCTATGATGATAGTAAAAAATCCACTATCTGACTATTTTGTCTATAAGTGAGGCAGCGGGCATGGCCGCAATGGAAGCAGAGCTTCCCCTCTCTGTAGAAGGGTCTCCAGGCAGCCTCTAGGAAGTTGGGTGGTGCCGCCCCATGCCCTCTGCTCCCTCCTGCTAGCAGGGGCATCACATCCAGCTGCCATATGGAGCTGGCCTCCTCTGGGGCCTTGGTTTCCAGAAAGATGGAAAGGTAGCACTGAGCCAGCAGGTGCCTATTCTGGGTTCCCAGTTCCCATGCAGCCTGAGGCCCTGCAGCTCAAAATAGCTGTGGGGTGGGAAGGGAGGAAAGAAAGAGGCATCAGAAAGGGAGTTTGGAAGAAATGCGTACAAGTTTAATAACATTCCGAAGTGAGCTGAAATTGGCCTCAAGCCTCCACCTCAGTGGGGCCAGGTGTGTGGTCAGGCTCCCAGCCCTGAGCCTCAGTGACTCACCAGGTCCAGAGTGCAGAGCAGGCTCCAGAACACTGAATGCAGGGTTTACAGCCATGGGATTAGAGCCCTGGAGGCAGCTCCACAAAAGAAGCCCTGACCCAGCACAGGAGGAAGGTGAAGTGATCAAACCATGGGGCCTCCAGTCACACAGCCTGGCTTTACCCAACTTTGTCTCCTCCAAGCCTCCTTCTCTGCAGAGGAATAACGCATAATTGGACTCATCACAGTGATGAGCATATCAGTAAATCTTAGCTGTTATTATTTCTATGATCATATCTTCTAAATAAAAAAAAATTGGACAAATGGATGGTCTGAAAACAGGAAAAAAAATCCTCCATTTTCACACAACACCCATTTTCGTATAACAACCTGGTCTTTGGAACCTAAACATGTCAATAAAGGAGGAGTGGGTGTGATGTAAAATGTTAAAATAGGGGAAACTAGCTGTGGATTTGTGGTGGTTAATTTTATGTACCAACTTGATTAGGCTATAGTGCCCAATTGTTTGGTCAAACACTAGGTAAGATGCTTCTAGGAACAGCATTTAAATGTGATTAACATTTACAATCAGTTGACTTTAAGTAAAGCAGATTATCCTTTATAAGTGAGTGTACCTCTTTCAATCAAATGAAAAGCTTAAGAGTAAAAATTGAGATTTCCTATAAGAGGAAGGAATTCTGCCTCAAGACTACAAACTCTGCTGAGTTTCCAGCCCTTTAGGCTTGTCCAGATTTTGGACTCAAGACTACAACATCAACTCCTACCAGAACTACCAGCCTGCTGGCCCACCCTAGTAATTTCAGACTTTCCAGCCCCCATCATTGTATAAATCAATTCCTTAATACAAATATTGGTACTGATAACCATAGAGAAGGAGTTGCTGAGCGGCACAAACAGTTGGGCACCGGCCTACTAACCAAAAGGTTGGTGGTTTGAATCTACCTAGAGGCACTTTGGAAGGTGATTTACTTCCAAAAGATTACAGCAATTGAAAATACTATGGAAGACAGTTTTACTCTGAAACATATGAAGTTGCCATGAGTCAGAATCTACTCAATGTCAACTTTTTTTTTTTTTTGATAGATATAGATGTATGGATGGTATATATAAATACACATCTGCTGTTCTGTTTCTCTGGAGAATTTGAATGATACAAGGCTATAAGAAAATCTCAGCAATATCTTCTTAATTTTTCTGTGAATCTATAACTGTTCTAAAAAAATATTAAAAATACATTGAATTCTTTATCTCCTTTAGTGCTTATTGACACATATAAAACAAGTCAGCATTTTAAAAGGATTAGTATTCTATATTGTCCAGGGTGTTCATTCTGCTGTTCCATTGGTGGAACATAAATCAGTTCTACCTTTTTGAAAAACAGCTTGACAATATCAAAAAAGACTCTTAAAAGCATTTATACACTTTGATCCAAATTATCCAATTTACATCACAAGACTAAATGTTATTCTTCCTTTTACCTGGGGTTTTCGTAAAATTTGAACCAAAATTATTCCATGAAGCCATCTTTAAACTAAACAAGAGTTTAGCCCAATTAACAAATGTTTGCCACAACCATAGAGCCTTTATAAATAATTATATATATGAGTATAAACTGAGCACAGTTAATCTAAAGCACAGATTATAAATTCAAGGGGCAGAGAGCCTAAAATAATGGTGATGAAACAACATGGGTATAGAAAGGATGGCGACACAATGTGACATATGTAACCAGTGTTACTGAGCTATTCATGTAGAAATTGTGAACGGACGTATGTTTGATTGAGTATTTTGTCACCAAAAATAAATATTGTTTTGAATTGCCCAATTTCCTTTCTTCTCTCCTGTAATAAATGAAACATACCTTTTTTTTTTTTTTTTTTTTTATCTTCTTGGTATGTCTTAATGTATCTTAATCTTCTTTTCTATATTGTACATCTTTTTTCCTTGCCATGTGTTTCGGCATGTATTACAATTCACTATTTCTGTTTTTTTTTTTTTTAATTGTGCTTTAACTGAAAGTTTAAAAATCAAGACAGTCTCTCATACAAAAACTTATATACACCTTGCTATGTACTCCTAGTTGCTCTCCCCTAATGAGACAGCACATTCTTCTCTACCCTGTATTTCCCGTGTCCATTCAACCAGTTCCTGTCCCTCTTTGCCTTCTCATCTCACTTCCAGACAGGAATTGCCCACATAGGCTCAGGTGTCTACTTGAGCCAAGAAACTCACTCCTTACCAGTATAATTTTCTATCTTATAGTCCAGTCCAATGACTGTCTGAAGAGTTGGCTTCAGGAATGGTTCCAGTCTTGGGCTAACAAAAGGTCCAGGGACCGTGACCCTGGGGGTCCCTCTAGTCTCAGTCAGACCATTAAGTCTTTTTTTTTTTACAAAAATTTGAGATCTGCATCCCATTCTTCTCCTGTTCCGTCAGGGATTTTCTGTTGTGTTCCCCGTCAGGGCAGTCATCGTGATAGCCAGGCACCATCTAGTTCTTCCAGTCTCAGGCTGATGTAGTCTCTGATTTATGTGGCCTGTTCTGTCTCTTGGGCTTGTCTTTACCTTATGTCTTTGGTGTTCTTCATTCTCCTTTGCTCCAGGTAGGTTGAGACCAATTGCTGCATCTTAGTTGGCTGCTTGCTAGTGTTTAAGATCCCAGGCGCCACTCACCAAAGTGGGATGCAGAACATTTTCTTAATACATTATGTTATGCCAATTGATCTAGATGCCCCTGAAACCATGGTCCCCAAACCCCTGTCCCTGATACTCTGGCCTTTGAAGCGTTTGGTTGTATTCAGGAAACTTCTCTGCTTTTCGTTTAGTCTAGTTGTGCTGACCTCTCCTGTATTGTGTGTTGTCTTTCCCTTCACCTAAAATAGTTGTCTACTATCTAATTAGTGAATACCTCTATCCTTCCCTCCCCACCCTCATAACCATCAAAGAATATTTTCTTCTGTGTTTAAACTATTTCTTGACTTCTTAAAATAGCGGTCTCATGCAATATTTGTCCTTTTGCAACTGACTGATTTTACTCAGTATAATGCCTTCCAGATTTCTCCATGTTATCAGTTATCAGATGTTTCACGGATTCATTGTTGTTCTTAATTGCTGCATTCACTACTTCTCTTTTTAGTTGGGCTAATGTGATTTTCAACCATTCTTTGGGTTCTTATTATATTTTTCAATATGCTTTGATATTCACTCAAGTCTGCAATGTTCCTTTTTGTAATTTTCAGTTTCTTGTTAAGCATTTTAAAGTAGGCTTTTATCTATATGAACATAGAAAGTAGAATTGTCTTACAATCTACATCTAATAAAGTAATTCCAGTAACTGAAATTATTGGAAGTGTGTTTCTGTTGCCTCTTGTTTCTGCTGAACTTGACTTATGTCTTGTTTTATTATGGACATCATTTGCTGGATGATGTAGACATGATGTTTGCTAGACATCGTGTTTGAAAAATTACTTTGAAACATAATTTGAGGACTACCTGGTGGTGTAGTGGTTAAGTGCTATGGCTGCTAACCAAACAGTTGGCAGTTCAAATCCACCAGGTGCTCCTTGGAAACTCTATGGGGCAGTTCTACTCTGTCTTATAGGGTCGCTATCAGTCAGAATTGACTCGGCACTGGTTTTTTGGGTTTAAGATGCCTTTTTTTTTTCCCCCAGAGAGGATTTTTGTTTTCTTTTCTGTGGCACTAAAGGGCGCTAGCAGTCTAGGACCAAGGCTGGATTTCCTTCAGTTCCTGTACCCTGACACAGATACAGGGCATAAGGGGATCTTTCACCTGGTGCCCACTCCTTAGTAGCAGGAGACCCTGATTCTATGCCCTTTCAGCCTGCGAGACTGAAGAAAGCATATCCGAACTTCTATATTGGCAAAGTACTCCAGGGCAAAAACAGCTCAGAGTGGGGCAGCTCTTGGGGTGTCATCCCAGCATGGGGAGGACTGTGGCGGCACTGAGCTCCATCTGTCCAGTCCAGTAACTCAGTCTAATAACTCTTGCTGTCTGATTAACTCTTGGATATCCTTAAGAAAGCTTTTAATATTATTTCACAGGAAAGATTGATTCCAATTACTTAGTCTGAAGTCATAAAGGCAGAAGTCAAATCAGAGTTGTTCTTCAAATGGCTTTTTGCTCATTCATTTCTCATACCTCTTGACAAAATACTACTGCCATTTGGAATCAGTCCTTTGTCCTCCTTCACATAGTACCTCCTCTTGATCAGTTCTAACTTTATGGGATGAGTGACAGCTAGGTTTGCCAGATAAAAATACAGGCTGCCCAATTGGATTTGAATTTCAAATAAAGACCAATTTTTTGGTACAAGTATATCCAAAATATTGCAAGGTACATATATTTAAAATATTCAGTTTATCTGAAATTCAGATTTAACTGGATATCCTTTATTTTTATTTTCTAAACCTGACAGCAATGGTGGTAGATTGCTGTTTTCTTGTTAGGTGCTGTTGAGAAGGTTACAACTCATAGTAACTCTATGTACAACAAAACAAAACACCACCCAGTCCTGTACCATCCTCACAGTCATTGTTATGCTTGAGTCGATAGTGGCAATTACTGTGTCAATCCCTCTTGTTAAGGGTCTTCCTCTTTTTCGCTGACCCTCTACTCTACCAAGCATGATGTCCTTGTCCAGGGACTGGTCCCTCCTGATATCATGTCCAAAGTATGTGAGATGAAGACTCGCATTTTTTGCTTCTAAGGATCATTCTGGCTGTACTTCTTCCAAGACAGATACATTTGTTCACGTGGCAGTCCGTGGTATATCCAATATTCTTCACTAACACCGTAATTCAAAGACATCAATTCTTTTTCGGTCTTCTTAACTCATTGTCCAGCTTTTCAATGGATATGAGGTGATTGAAAACACCATGGCTTGGGTCAGGCCCACCTTAGCCCTAAAAGTTATTTCTTTGTTTTTAAAACTTTAAAGATGTCTTCTGCAGCAGATTTGCGCAATGGAATGTGTGGTTTGAGTTCTTGACTGATGCTTCCATGGGTATTGATTGTGGATCGAAACAAAATGAAATCCTTGACAACTTGAAATATTTTCTCCACTTACCATGGTGTTGCTTGTTGGTCCAGTTGTGAGGATTTTTGTTTTCTTTAAGTTGAGGTGTAATCCATATTGTAGGCTGTGGTCTTTGATCTTCATCAGTTAGTACTTCAAGCCCCCTTCATTTTCAGCAAGCAAAGTTGAATATTCTGCATATGGCAAATTGTTAATAAGTCTTCCTCCAATCCTGATGCCCCATTCTTCTTCATATACTCCAGTTTCTCAGATTATTTGCTCAGCATGCAGATTGAATAAGTATAGTAAAAGGATACAACACTAACGCACATCTTTTCTGACCTTTAAACACTCAGTATTCCCTTGTTCTGTTTGAACAACCGCCGCTTGATCTATGTACAGTTTCCTCATAGGGACATTTAAGTGTGCTGGAATTCCCATTCTTCACAAAGTTATTCAGAATTTCTTATGATCCACACTGTTGAATACATTTGCATAGTCCATAAAACACAGGTAAACATCTTTCTGGTATTCTCCGTTTTCGCCCATGATCCATCTGACATCAGCAATGATTTCCCTTGTTGCACATCCTCTTCTGAACCTGGCTTGAATTTCTGGCAGCTCCCTGTCCGTGTACTGCTTTGTAACCGCTTTTCAATGATCTTCAGCAAAATTTTACTTGTGAGTGGTATTATTGATGTTGTTCGATAATTTTCTCATTCTGTTGGATCACATTTCTTTAGAAAAGGTACAAATATGTATCTCTTCCAGTTGGTTGCCCAGGTAGATGTCTTCCAACTTTCTTGGCACAGATGAGTGAGCATTTCCAGTGCTGCAACGGTTTGTTGAAACATCTCAACTGGTATTCTCTCGATTCCTAGAGCCTTGTTTTTTTTGCCAATGCCTTCAGTACAGCTTAGACTTCTTCCTTCAGTACCATCAGTTCTTGATCATATGCTACCTTTTGAAATGGTTTAACCTTGACCAATTATTTTTAGTACAGTGACACTGTGTATTCCTTCATTTTCTTTTGATGTTTAATATTTTCTCTGCAGAATCCTTCAATACTGCAACTTGAGACTTAAATTTTTTCTTCAGTTCTTTCAGCTTGAGAAATCTCAAGCCTGTTCTTCCCTTTTGGTTTTCTATCTCCAGGTCTTTGCCCATTTCATTATAATACTTTATTTTGTCTTATCAAGCTGCCCTTTGAAATCTTCTGTTCAGTTCTTTTACTTTATCATTTCTTCCTTTCAGTTTAGCTACTCTACTTTCAAGAGCAAGTTTCAGAGTCTCTTCTGACATCCATTTTTGTCTTTTCTTTCTTTCTTGTCTTTTTAATGACCTCTTGCTTTCTTCATGTATGATGTCCTTGATATCATTCCACAACTCTTCTGATCTTCAGTCTTTAGTGTTCAACGTATCAAATCTATTCTTTAGATGGTCTCTAAATTCATGTGGGATATACTCAAGGTTGTACTTTGGCTCTTGTGGACTTGTTCTAATTTTCTTTATCTTCAACTTGAACTTGCATATGGGCAATTTATGGTCTGATCCGTAGTCGGCTCCTGGCCTTGTTCTGACTGAGTATATGGAGCTTTTCCATCATCTCTTATTATAGAGATAGTCAGTTTGATTCCTGTGTATTCCATCTGGCGAGATCCACGTGTATAGTTGCCATTTACATTTTTGAAAAAAGATATTTGCAATGAAGAAATTGTTGGTCTTGCAAAATTCTATCGTGTGATCTCCAGCATTGTTTCTATCACTGAGGCCATATTTTCCATCTACCAACCCCTTTTCTCTGTTTCCAACTTTCACATTTCACTCACCAGTAATTATCAATGCATCTTGATTGAATGTTTGATCAATTTCAGACAGCAGAAGTTGGTAAAAATCTTCGATTCCCTTATCTTTGGCCTTAATGGTTGACACATAAATTTGAATACTAATAGTATTAACTGGTCTTACTTGTAGGCTTATGGATGTTATCCTATAACTGACAGAGCTGCACTTCAGGACAGATCTTCAAATGTTCTTTTTAACAATAAACAGGACAATATTCCCCTTCAATTTTTATTCCTGGTGTAATAGGCCATGTGATTGTCTGATACAAAATATCTAATACCAGTCCATTTCAACTCACTAATGCCTAGGATATCAATATTTATGTGTTCCATTTCATTTTTGACTATTTCTAATTTTTCTAGATTCATATTTCATACTTTGCACATTCCTATTATTAGTGGATGTTTGCAGCTGTTTGTTCTCATTTTGAGCCATGCTACCTCAGCAAATGTAGCTCTGAAAGCTTGACTCCAACCATGTCATTAACACTGACTCTACTTTGAGGAGGCAGCTTTTTCCCTGTTGTCTTTTGCATGCCTTCCAACCTGAGGGGCTCATCTTCCTGCACTCTATCACACCATGTTTCACTGCTACTGATAAAGTTTGCACTGGCTAATTTTTTTTTTCACCAGTAGACTGCCAGGTCCTTCTTCCTAGTGTGTCTTAGTCTGGAAGCTCAGCTGAAACCTGTCCACCATAGGTGACCCTGCTGGTATTTGAACACCAGTGGCATATCTTTCAGCATCACAGCAACATGCAAGCCCCAGCAGTGTGACCAACTGACAGATGGGTAGGGGTTAGGGAGCAGGATAAAAGATGGCTCTAGTAAGAAGTGTGCTTCTGGGAATTCCATAAATTAAATGTTTCCTTGAATGTAGTGCAGCAATTAGAGTGAGATCCTGTTATAGTATATGTTTTTGCTCCTCAGTAATGTATGTTTCATGTGGAATTAAAGAATATCAACAGATGAGCTCAGGAAGTAAACTAACAAAAACTATTTTTTAAAGTCCCAAAGAAACCATTTTAAGCATTAGATCTTTTTTTTTTGGGGGGGGGTGGGGGGGTTCTGGGTAGAAATAAAAATGTTATGAAAGGATAGATGACATTTGCTAATGCTTAACAAATTAAAAAGCATTCCGTGTTATTTCTGGAAAAATAATTTTGAACCACATTTGAAGTAAAATACATCAGCAAAATCACTATAGGAATTAACCATATGAACCCAAACTCTCCTCCCACAGTCCCTCACCATCCAGTACTAACACTGAAAAAGGATGTACCCTGATGTATGAAACACATTTAGAAATTTTTCAATTGTCTTTAGTGTCTTCTGCCAACTTGTTTTCAAAACATTCGCTTTTCTATATGTAGTCCAAATTCGATACCCATTAAGGAAAGGATCTTAGATAGCAGCGTAACATCTGCCAGTCAAATGATTATATTCTCAAGTACATATTCAAAAGCAGTAACAATAATTTAGGAGGTCAGTTCTGCCAAGGCAATTTTACTTTGTGATAAATTAACTAATATAATTTCAATTTATTTGCAACTCAAGGATGATACTTTGGTATTTTTTAAAGGTTGTTTTCATCTGTATTTTAAATTTAAGTTTATTAACCCATAAACCCATTTATTACAAACCTTGTATTTATTTGATTAGTTTCTCTTTTACAACATATACAATGCAGTTCATCTGCCTCAAATATTCTTGCCTCTCATTTCTTCTGCCTTGTGCTTTCTCAGGCTTCATCTTAGCATATCATCAAATTAAACATATTTGCAGCTGGCCTCCATGTCTAGATCTCTTATGCAGATTAGAAAAGAAAAAGAGTCAAAACCAAGGCACCTTTTGAACTATTTTTAATATTTTCTAAAAGTCTGACGTACATCCTTTGAAACATATTCTGCTTTATGTCTTAGAATGTTCTTTCCCATTGCCATGTTTGCCATTATCCATCTCTCATTTCTTTGTTTAAAGGCACTGTTTATAACAAGGTGGAAACCACTATTGAAATGTTGCCCAACATAAAGGAAAGAGAGCTCAAAAGGAGCACAGGTTTTAATTTCAGTCCAATTCTTGCTTAAAGTGTTTTTCCAGCTGACATAATATCTTATTTTTCTTCAATGAATGAGTAAGAAAAGTCCATTTTGTCCTCAAGGATCAGTGCTTAATTATCATTTGGAAATTGCAAAGTACCTCAATACATTCAAGAAAATGCTTTTACCCCAAACCGTATTTATTAGGATACAGGCTTACCTACTATTACAAAGATACAAATGTTACAATAGCTTAAAAAAATTGTACTTTGTCTCTCATGTAACTATCAGAGGTAAAAAGTACATGGCTGATACTAGCTTTTACAGCATCAAGAGAGCCAGCTCCTTCACCATTTTGCTCTACCATCCTCGAGAGGTTGTAGTTGTTGTTGCTAGGTGCCATCCAATCAGTTCCAACCAATAGTGACCCCATGTACAACAGAACAAACACTGCTCAGTCCTGTGCCATCTTCACAATTGTTATTCTTGAGCCCATTTTTGCAACCACTGTGTCAATCCCTCTTGTTAAGGGTCTTCCTCTTTTTCAGTGACCCTCTACTTTACCAAGCATGATGTCCTTCTCCAGTGATTGGTCCCTCCCGATAACATGTTCCAAGTATGTGAGACATAGTCTCATCATCCTTGTTTCTAAGGAACATTCTGCTTGTACTTCTTTCAAGACAGACTTGTCTGTTCTTTTGGCAGTCCATGGTATATTCAGTATTTTTTGCCAACACCACAATTCAAAGGCTTCAGTTCGTCTTTAGTCTTCCTTATTCATTTTCCAACTTTCGAGTGTATATGAGGTGATTGAAAACACCATGTTAGTCTTCAAGGTAATATCTTTGCTTTTCTACATTTTAAAGAGGTCTTTTGTAGCAGATTTGCCCAATGTAATGTTTGGTTTCAGTACTTGACTGCTGCTTCCTGTTGATTGTGGATCCAAGTAAGATGAAATCCTTGACAACTTAAATCTTTTCTCTGGTTATCATGATGTTGCTTAATGGTCCAGTTGTGAGGATTCGTGTTTTCTTTATGTTGAGGTGTAGTCCATATTGAAAGCTGTGACCTTTGATCTTCATCAGTAAGTGCTTAAAGTCCTCTTCTCTTTCAGCAAGCAAGATTGTGTAATCTGCATATGGCAAGTTGTTAATGAGCCTTCCCCTAGTCCTGATGCCCTGTTCTTCTTCATATAGTCCAGCTTCTTGGATTATTTGCTCAGTATACAGACTGAATGGGTATGGTGAAAGAATACATCCCTGATGCACACCTTTCTTTACTTTAAAACACGCAGTATCCCCTTGTTCTATTCGAATGACTGCCTGTTGGTCTATGTACAGATTCCTCATGATCACAATTAAGTGTTCTAGAATTCCCATTCCTCACAATGTTATCCATAATTTGTTATGATCCACACAGTCGAATGCCTTGGTATAGTCAATAAAACACAGGTAAACCTCTTTCTGCTATTCTCTGCTTTCAGCCAAGATCCACGAGCAATGATATTCCTCATTCCATGTCTTCTTCTGAATCCAGCTTGAATTTCTGAGAGTTCCCGGTCAATACACTGCTGTATCTGCTTTTGAATGATCTTCAACGAAATTTTACTTATGTGTGATATTGATGATATTGCTCAATAATTTCTGCATGTGGTTGCATAACCTTTTTTGGGAATAAGCATAAATACACATCTCTTCCACTCAGTTGGTCAGGTAACTGTGTTTCAAATTTCTTGGCATAGACAAGTAAGCACTTTCAGTGCTGCATCCATTTGTTGAAACATCTCAATTGATATTCTGTCAATTCCCAGAACCTTGATTTTTGCCAATGCCGTCAGTACTACTTGGACTTCTTTCAGTACCATTGGTTCCTACCTCCTGAAATGGTTAAATGTCAGCTACTTCTTTTTGGTATAGTGACTGTGTATTCCTTCCATCTGCTTTTGATGCTTCATGTGTCGTTTAATATTTTTCCTGTAGAATCCTCCAATATTGCAACTTAAAGCTTGATTTTTTCTTAAGTTCTTTCAGCTTTAGAAATCTTGAGCATGTTCTCCCCTTTTGGTTTTCTATCTCCAGATCTTTGCACATGTTGTCATAATACTTTGTGTTCTTGAGCTGCACTTTGAAATCTTCTGTTCAGGTCTATTACTTCATCATTTCTTCCTTTTGCTTTAGCTACTTGATATTCAAGAGCAAGTTTCAGAGTCTCTTCTGACATCCATTTTGGTCTTTCTTTCTCTCCTGTCTTTTTAATAACATCTTTTAGCTTCCATCTTTTTTTCCAAAAGGGCTACACCAGTTCTCACCATCACATCCATATGCTTGCCACTGGGAAGATAAAATGGGCAAGAGAAGAGGAAACTCTTTCATTTTAATGGCTCAAACCAGAAGCTACATCTCTATTATTCACATGTCAGTGGCCGGATTTAGTTATGTGGACAAACCTACTTACACGGGTGACTGGGAATGTCTATAGTTGGAAACTATGTGTATAGCTAAAATGCAAGATATGTCAAAGGATGAAGGGGAAATGGACACTGGGAGACAACAAACGGTCTCTAGCGCAGTAACCAGTAGCTGTGGAGTTGATTCAGACATGGTGATCCCATGAGTGTCAGAGTAGAACTGTGCTCTGTAGGTGCCTTAGTTTCTTAGCGCTGCTATAACAGAAATACTACAAGTGGGTGGTTTTAATG
The DNA here is from genome assembly GCF_024166365.1 of Elephas maximus indicus. Classification (NCBI taxonomy): domain Eukaryota; kingdom Metazoa; phylum Chordata; class Mammalia; order Proboscidea; family Elephantidae; genus Elephas; species Elephas maximus. The sequence continues at coordinate 51,077,861 of NC_064826.1, read as the reverse complement.
AGCAAAAATTTATTTTCTCACAGTTTAGGAGGCTAGAAGTCCAAATTCAGGGGACTGGCCTTAGGGGAAGCCTCTTTCTCCATTCACTCCGGGGGAAAGCCCTTGTCTCGACTTCCATAGCCTGTGCCTTCCTCAGTTTCTTAGTGATCTCCACGTGGCATCTATCTTTCCCCAGTTTACACTTGCCTTTCCCTGTGCCTGTGCTGCTCTTTATATCACTCAGAAGTGATTAGGTTTAGGACAAATGCTTCACTGATATGGCCTCATAAACGTAATGAAGAAAACCCTATTTCCAAATAGAGTTGCATTCACATGTGTAGGGATCAGGACTCCAACATATACTTTGCGGGGACACAATTCAATTCATAATGATAGGGTTTTCAGTGGCTGATTTTTCAGAAGTAGATGACCAGGTCTTTCTTCAGAGGTACCTCTGGGTGGATTCAAACCTTCAACCTTTCAGTTAGCAGCTGAGAGCATAGCTGTACATTTTTTTCTTCATGGGTTTAAATTGTTTAAGTATTTATTATTTTCTATTACATATCTGTGGAGCCCTGGTGGCACAGTGGTTAAGAACGCGGCTGCTAACCAAAGAATCAGCAATTTTAATTCACCAGCTGCTCCTTGGATACTCTATGGGGCAGTTCTACTCTGCCCAATACGGTCGTTATGAGTCAGAACCCATTCCACAGAACCTAACAATAACAGTTCTAATAGTCTCACTTTCTCCCAATGTTAATTTCATGATATATGTATAACTTTCCAGGCTATTGGAAACTTTGGCAAATGAGTAGATTATGTTTGAAAGTCAAGTTCAAAGTTGTTGTTAGGTGCCCTTGAATTGGTTCCAACTCTTAGTGAACCTACGTCCAACAGAACAAAACACTGCCCCGTCCTGCGCCAAGTCCACAGTCATGGTTGTGCTTGAGCCCATTGTAGCAGCCATTGTGTCAATCCATCTCTTTGAGGGTCTTCCTCTTTTTCATTGACCCTGTACTTTACCAAGCATGATATCCTTTTCCAGGGACTGATCTCTTCTGACAACCTGTCCAAAGTATGTAAGACATAGTCTCACCATCCTTGCTTCTAAGGAACATTCTGGCATCGTTTCTGGAAAGGATTCTCTGGCATTTTTTCTATCACCAAAACCATATTTTCCAACTACTGATCCTTCTTTGTTTCCAACTTTTGCATTCCCATCACCAGTAACTATCAATGCACCCTAATTGCATGTTCGGTCAATTTCAGATTGCAGAAGCTGGTAAAAATCTTCAGTTTCTTCATCTGTGGCCTCAGTGGTTGGTGCGTAAATTTGAATAATAGTCACATTAACTGGTCTTCCTTGTAGGCATATGGATATTATCCTATCACTGACAGTGTTGTACTTCAGGATAGATCTTGAAATGTTCTATGTTCAAATATAGTGATCTCAATTATTAAAGATGAGATAACATCCATATTCTAGAAGGATATGCCTTTGATATTTCAGTAATAATGAACGGTCTTGCGTTGAGTTATAAATCATAGTATTTTATAGTTAAAACATAGTTGAGATCTCTAGTCGATTATTCTCATTTAAAGTTGAAGAGACTGAGGCCTATTGAGTTGTATTTCTAAAGTTATACAAATGATAAAAGACAGAGTTAGTCAGAACACAGTCCTGGCTGGCCATCCAATGTTTCTCCCCACCTTTCCTGAAGCTGCCACTGAGGTTTGGCTCTCTCTTTACCTAGTGAATAATGGTATGAAATGGATTGGCGTATTAAGGAATTAAGTAGGTGATGATGATATAAAACTTTTCACATGTTTTCTCTTACCACATACACTAATCAAATGAATTAAGTGCATTAAGGCCTGGGCTAGAGAAACATCATTACCAAATAAAAATATTCTCTTCTATTTTGGCACACTTTGTCCTAGTAAACCCCATGTTTTGCTCTATTGAAATAAATATCATTTAAAAATATGTATACGTATACACACACACACACACACACACACATAGCTACAGCTGCTAACCAAAAGGTCGGCAGTTCAAATCCACCAAGTGCTCTTTGGAAACTCTATGGGGCAGTTCTACTCTGTCCTATAGGGTCGCTATGAGTTGGAATCAACTCAATGGCAATGGGTTTTTTTTTTTTTTTTTTAATCTTTACAGGAGAAGATTTCTAGCTCTTTTCTCCCAAAGATCTGCTAGTAAATTTGAATTCCTGACCTATCATTTAGCAGCCAAGTGATTAACACTGCACCAACAGAGCTTGCTCGCTTGCTCTCTCTCTTTCTCTATGCAAAACCTGGTAAAAAAATAAAATAGTAACATTAAATTTTAACAAGAATAATCTCCAGAATTAATTGTGTAGTTCAAAGTCTGAATAGATTTATAAATAAAATGCATTTTAAAAGATGTACTGCTTTAAAAGTAGCCCAATTTATAATTTGAAGAAATTAAATTGGCAATTGAATTATTAAAAATAGACTAAGTATATATCATTACATATGCTGAGCTGAAAGTCACCGTTTCCATAGATAAACAGCACAGCAAAGCTTGCTGCATCCAGAGACTGATGGCAGAGGCAGCTGTAAGCTTTCACTTGAGAGCAGAGTTTCGCCTCAATCCTCTGGAATGCACTGGGAAATTTGGTACTCACTTGAGCACTTTGAAGAGGTGAGTTACTGCTGTAACAAAAGCCATATAAAAAAAGTACAAAATGCAAACCTATTTCAGCAGAGCAATCAAAAGATAATGTAACTAATGAAAATTAAGGAGAGTAGCTTTTAATGAGCTCTTCAATGTTCTAAAATGCAGGTTAAATCCCTCCCAGCAGGAATCCTTGTAATGAAAATATCCAAGACAATCTGCAGAGAGCAGTTTAAATGATCTTACCATAAGTTTTATAAAACTTCTCAAAATGAGATATCAAAATGTGTGAAAACATTTAAAAATATAGAAATTTTAAAGCCCCAAAGTATGTGTGCAAGGTATTTAATAATAACACTTCAAAGGTTACTATGTCTTCTATCATTTTTAGATTTACTGCTTTTTACCAAAGTTATACGGAGCTCAGTGGTTAAGCCCTGGTTGTTCACTGAAATGTTAATGGTTAAAACCCATGAGCTGCTTTGAAGGAGAAAGATGTGGCAGACTGCTTCTATAAAGATTGCAGCCTTGGAAACCCTATGGGACAATTCTACTCTGTCCTAAAGGGTCTCTGTGGGCCTGAATCAACTCAATGCAACAGTTACCAACGCTATGGAGAAAAGTCCAAAATTCAAACCTATTTAAATACCAGTTTTATTATCTATAGCTTGGTGTGACAAATCAGGATGGTATGTGTTTTTTAAATAATGAATATGCTAAGTTTATAATCTTGGTAGTTCCTATTGCAAAATCTGTTTTCATATAAAAATACAAACAGAAAACATTAATGCAAGATTGCAAAAGCAATGAGGTTCTTCCAGCCTGGGTTATCACCTCTTCAATCTTGACTACATCTTAGCTCAGCCTTCATTCCATGCAGCTAAACCTTCCTTTTCTTCCTAAGCAGTCAACTTTGACCATAAAGTTTTAATAAATGGTATCTGTTTTCCCTTTTTTCCTCAGTCTCACAGAGACCTCTAAGCCATGAAACATGTATGTACTTAGGATCAAAGAGGTAAAATGGTACCTCCAGTATTTATTATGTTCAGTTGCATAATCCAGTATTTATTATTTTCAGTTGCAAACTTAGTTGTACATTGGGACCAATGCACAACTAATTACTTTGTAATTAGTGTAAAAAAACTCAATTGATAATAAAAGATATAATTATTTAGCTTTAAAATTATGCAGTAGTAAATTTTCTAGATTTTAAACAATATAGACTAGAAAGTAACTTCTTACGTTCATGTGACACATCACACTATATTTAAAGTTCAGTGTATAAGAAGAATAATATCCAATAAATTAAAAAGATCTCTGAATATATTTAACTTGATAATAAGATACATACATTGGTGTATAAAAATATTATTTATTACAAAGATGTGGATAACAATGGATATACATTATTAATTAAACCAAATTAGAGTTTTCAATGAGTATTTAATATAGTTTAAATACTGTATTTTATAAATTCTAAGAATCAGGTTTTTTTTTTTTTTCATATTTTAACACCTCTGAAATCAGGATGCATCTTAAAATAACTCCAGGCAGGAAGCAGTTGTGGCACAGTTGTTGTTGCCTGCTCATGTGAGTCAAAATAAGAAGAAAGGGTTTGGGGGCTTAAAAAAAAAAATCTCAGAGACAACATGTCTTAATTATCTAGTGTTGCTATGACATAAATAACACAAGTGGATGACATTAACAGACAGAAATTTATTCTCTCAGTTTGGGAGGCTAAGAGTGCAGCTGTAAGGGAAGGCTTTCTCTTTCTGTTGGCTCTGAAAGAAGGTACTTGTCTCCTTTCAACATCTGTGGGTCCAGCATTCCTGGGAGATCTCCATGAGTGTTGGCATCAACCTTCCCCTGAATCTAGGAGGTTCTTAGCACAATAACCCTGGTCAAAAGGATGCACTCCACTCCCACCTCTTCTTTTTTGGTGCCAGTGAGGTCCCCTCCTCTCTGCTCAGCTCTATCTCCTTTTATCTCTTGTAAGATAAAAAGTGTGACTCAAGCAAGGGTGTGACTTGAGTAATGGTGTGACTTAAGTAAGGGTGTCAAAATGGAGGATAATTACATCAGATCACATGATGGAGGACAACCACACAATATTGAGAATCATGACCTAGCCAAGTTGACACATATTTTGGGGAGACAATACTCAATCCATGACACAACAGTAGAGCATGCTTTTAAGAAATGCTGTATCAGCAACATTCAATATCACACAGTACAATTTATGTACGAAAGCAAAATCATTGCAAACTGAGTCAAAATGTTATTCACAATTGCTGAACTCTGAATATGAAGGAATTTTGCTAATACATTGTCTAATTTATTTTTGCACACACACATGCATATATAGTGATAAAACCAAAAACCAAACCCATTGCCAACAAGTCGATTCTGACTCATAAGGACACTGTAGGACAGAGAAGAATGCCCCCTGGGGTTTTCAAGGCTGTAATCTCTATGAGTTGGAATCGACTCGATGGCAGTGGGTAGTGGGAATCTTCATGGAAGCAGACTGCCACATCTTTCTTACCAGGAACAGCTGGTAGGTCCAAACCACCAAACTTTTGATTAGCAACCAAGCATTTTAACTGCCGCACCACCAGGGATCCTTATATATGATAACGCAAACCCAGTGCCATCTAGTGGATATGATAGATGATTTAAAAAACCATGTGTAAAAACTCTAAAATGCCTTTTTAAAATAAGTATAAAATAAAATGTCTAAATAAAATATCGTGATCATTTCCACGATGAGATCTGATGGGTGAGTAGCCAATCAGTTCAAAGAGCGTTTCCTTGGGGGTGTGGCCTGCATTCAGTATATGTGAACTTTCTGGCAAAGCTTGTTGGTTTTTGCTCTGTTATAGATTCTGCATTTGGCTCTTCAGCATATGACCTCCAGTACAAGCAATTTGGGCCAGCAACCTGCAGCTTTACCTGCTGATCATGGATTTGTCAGCCTTCTCAGCTGTGAGTTAGCCGCCAGCCCTCCGATCTGTGGATTTGGGATATGTCAGCCACTGCAGCTACATGAGTCGGGAGAAGCCTCCAGCCTGACCCATAGATTTAAGACATTCTGGGCTCTACAACTGCAAGAGCCATTTCCTTGAGATAATTCTCTCTACAAATATATGTATATACGCTTCACTGGTTATGCTTCTGTAGAGAATCCAGCCTCAGAAAATAGTACATTCATTACTCCTCACCAACACCATAATTCAAAGGCATCAACGCATCAATTCTTCATCAGCCTTCCTTATTCATTGTCCATGTACATGACAAGATTGAAAATACCAAGCCTTCGAACAGGTGCACCTTAGTCCCCAGAGTGATACCTTTGCTTGCTTCAACACTTTAAAGAGGTCTTTTGCAGCAGATTTTCCTAGTGAAATATGTAGTTTGGTTACTTCACTACTGCTTCCAAGAGTGTTGATTGTGGTTCCAGGTAAAATGAAATCCTTGACAGCTTCAAACTTTTCTCCATTTATTGTGATATTGCTTATTGGTGCAGTTGTGAGGATTTTTGCTTTTTTTTTATGTTGAGGTATAATCCATACTGAAGGCTGTAGTATTTGATCATCATCAGTAAGTGCTTCAAGTCCTTTTCACTTTCAGCAAGTAAGGTTGTGTCATCTGCATATGGCAGGTTGTTAATGAGTCTTCTTCCAAACCTGATGCCACATTCTTCATATAGTCCAGATACTCAGATTATTTGCTCAGCATAAGAGTGAATAATTATGGTGAAAGGATCCAACCTTGATACACACCGTTCCTTGCTTTAAACCACAGTATCCCCTTGTTCTGTCTGAAGGTCTGCCCCTTGGTTTATGCACAGATTCCTCATGAGCACAACTAAGTGTTCTGGAATTCCCATCCACTGCAGTGTTATCCATAATTTGTTATGATCTACTCAGTCGAATGCTTTTGCATAGTCAACACACCACAAGTAAACATCTTTGTGGTAGTCTCTACTTTCAGCCAAGATCCGTTTGACATCAGCAATAATATCACTCATTCCACGTCCTCTCTCAATCCATGAATCCACCTTGAATTTCTGGCAGTTCCCTGTCAATGTACTGCTGCAACAGCTTTTGAAGACTTTTCAGCAATATTTTACTTGTGTGTGATATTAATTATTTTGTTCAATTATTTCTGCATTCTATTGGATCACCTTTCTTTTGAATGGGCACAAATATGGATCTCTTCCAGTCAGTTGGTCAGGCAGCTGACCTCCAAATTTCTTGGCATAGATAAGTGAGGACCTCTAGCACTGCATCTGTTTCTTGAAATACCTCAATTGATTTTCAGTCAATTCCTGGAGCCTTGTTTTCCAACACTGCCTTTGGTGCAGCTTGGACCTCTTCCTTCAATACCATCAGTTCTTGATCATATGCTATGTGCTGAAATTGTTGAATGTTGACCAATTCTTTTTGATGCAGTGATTCTGTGTATTCTCCCAGTTTTCTTTTGAAGCTTCCTGCATCATTTACTATTTCCTTCATGGAATCCTTCAATATTGCAACTTGAGGCTTGAATTTTTTCTTCAGTTCTTTTAGCTTGAGAAATGTTGAGAGTGTTCTTCCCTTTTAGTTTTCTACCTGCATCTTTGCACGTGTTATTATAATTCTTTACTTTGTCTTCTCGAGCCTTTCTTTGACATCTTCTGTCAGCTCTTTTACCTTATCATTCTTCCATTTGCTTTAGTCACTCTACATTCAAGAGCAACTTTCAGAGTCTCTTCTGACATTACTTTGGCCTTTTCTTTCTTTTCAACGACCTCTTGCTCTCTTCATGTATGGTGTCCTTGATGTCATCTCACAACTTGTCTGATCTTTGGTTATTAGGGTTCAATGCATCAAATCTATATCTGAGATGGCCTCTGAATTCAGGTGAGATATACTCAAGCATATAAAAAAAACCAGGTGCTCCTACTCTGTCCTATAGGGTCGCTATTTTTTTTTTTTTTTTATACTCAAGTTTGTATTTTGGCTCTCATGGACTTGCCCTAATTTTCTTCAACTTCAACATTAACTTATATATTAGCATTTGACGATCTTGTTTTGCTTTGAGGTTGGCCCCAGCCTTGTTCTGACTGATGACATTGAGCTTCTCCATTGCCTCTTTCCACAGATGTAGGGATTTGATTCCTGTGTATAGACACCATTCATGTTGTTGAAAAAAAGGTATTTGCAATGAAGAAGTCATTGGTATTGCCAAATTCTATCACAGGACCTCACGTTGTTTTTATGGCCAAGGCCATACTTTCCAACTACTGATTCTTCTTCTTTGTTTCCAATTTTCACATTCCATTCACCATTAACATCAATACATCTTGGTTGCATGTTTGATCAATTTCAGACTGCAGAAGTTCTTAAAATTTTTCAATTTCTGCATCTTTGGCATTAGTGTTTGGTGCATAAATATGAATAATAGTCATATTATCTGGTCTTCCTTGTTGGTGTGTGGATATTATCTTATCACTGACAGCATTGTACTTCAGGATAGATCTTAAAATGTTCTTTTTCATGATGAATGTGATGCCATTCCTCTTCAATTTGCCATTCCTGGCATAGTAGACCATATGATTGCCTGATTCAAAATGGCCAATACCAGTCCATTTCTGCTCACTAATGCCTAGGATATTGATCTTTATGCATCCAATTTCATTTTTGGTGACTTCTAATTGTCTTAGATTCATACTTCGTACATTCCACATTCTGATGATTAATGGATGTTTGAAGCTGTTTCTTCTCATTCTGAGTCATGCCCATCAGCAAATGAAGGTCCCGAAAGCTTTACTACTCTACATCATTAAGGTTGACTCTACTTTGAGGAGGCAGCTCTTCCTCAGTCATATTTTGAGTGCTTCCCAACCTGAGGGATTCATCTTCTGGCACTATATTAGGCAATGTTCCCTTGCTATTCGTAAGGTTTCCACTGGCCAATTTTTTCAGAAGTAGACTGCTAGGCCTTTCTTCCTAGTCTGTCTTAGTTTGAAAGCTCCACTGAAACCTGTCCACCATGGGTGAACCTACTGGTATCTTAAATACTGGTAGCATAGCTTACAGCATCACAGCAACACACAAGCCACCATAGTATGACGAACTGACAAACATGTATACAATGGAATACTACTCAGCCATAAAGAAAAATGAGCTCTTGGAACACAGGTAAACCTGGAGGACGTTATTTTGAGTGAAATAAGTCAATGACACAAAAAACTAAATGTTCTATATTTTCAGTCTTGTGAAATGACATAAACAGATAAATACACAGAAACTAATGTTCATTAGTGGCTACTAGGAAGTTGGGGGAAGATGGGGATTCACTATCTAGATAGTAGACACTTGCTATTTTTGGTGATGAGTAACGCCAGATGAGGGTGAAGTGTACTCAGTTTGCTGAAGATAAACAATGTCACTAAAATGTACATGAGAAAAAAGAATCTGTTGGTAATTACTATAGCATACATAATTTTGAAACAACAGCAACAACAACCAAAATAATGTATGTGTGAATATGTATGCATGTATATAAGCATATATATGTATTGGTATGTATATGTGAGTATATTTGTGTGTATATATAAGTGTATATATATGTATATGTATGTTTGTGACTATATGCACATATATTCATATACACAATAAAGAACACAGGAAGCATATAAAAAATCAAAAACCCAGTGCCGTGGAGTCGATTCCGACTCATAGTGACCTTATAGGACAGAGTAGAAATGCCCCATAGAGTTTCCAAGGAGCGCCTGGCGGATTTGAACTGGTGACCCTTTGGTTAGCAGCCATAGCACTTAACCACTATGCCACCAGGGTTTCCAGGAAGCATATAGGGGTGTGGAATTGGTTTTCTGTGTTTGAAGGTTGAGGACCATAGTCTTGTGGGACATCTTGGTTGATTGGTGTAATATAGTTCATAAAATTATGTTCTACACCCTAGTTGGGTGAATAGTGTCTGGGTTCCTTAAATCTTGCGAGCAGCCATGTAAGGTACAGCTATTGGTCTCTACTCATCCGGAGTAAAAGAAAAAGAAAATGAAAGACTCAGGGAAGAAACTGGTCTACAGGACTAACAGTCTACAGAAACAATGGCCTCATGAACCCTAAGACCAGGTGAGCTAGGTGCTGCCTGGTTTCTACTACCAACATTCTAATCAGGGACACAATAGAATGATCCTGATAGAATGGGATAAAAGATGTGAAAGAGAACCTAAAATTTCTTTTTTTAAAAAAACAGAATTAAACAAAACAAAACACTTACTGGACTGGATGAGACTGGAAGGCTCCTCAAGACTATTGCCCTGAGATACTCTTTAAACCTTGATCTGAAAATACCCCTGAGGTCACCTGGTAGCTAAATAATTGATTGGCTTAAAAAATAATGAATATCACCTGTGAGCACTGTGCTCCTTTAAAAAAAATCACCTGTATGAGACCAAATGGTCAACAATTACTTTAAAACAAAGCTGAGAATGTAAGAGGGCAGGGAAGCTAGATTAATGGAAATGGAAAAATCAGAATGAAAATGTTCAAGTATTGTGAACACTGAACAACTGTGTAGAAATCATTGAGTGGGAACCTAAACTGCTGTGTAAACCTTCACTGAAAAGACAATAAAATATTATTTAAAAAAAGAAGAAGAAGAAATCACTCTGATTGTAAAGTTGAGAATGGACTGAAAGGAAGCACACTGTTCAGTCAAGACACGATTATAGTTTAGAAAATGGAGGTTGGAAGGAGTGGTCAAATTGAGCACATATTTTAAACGTAGAGGGGTCAAGATTTATTGGTAGATTGATGTTCAATATGAAAGACAATGTTAGGAATATTACCTAGATTTTAGACCAGAATAGCTGAACTAATGGAAGGAAATGCCACTTAGATTGGAAAAAAGTTGAGGAGGTTCAGGGTTAGGGTATGTGTGGGTAGGGAAAATAAGAGTTCTACTTGAGATGCCAAGAAGAGATATCAAGTAGTGATTAGGAACATGACTCAGGCGTTCACAGAGGAGGTGAATGCTGGAGATATAAAATTTGAAGTTTTCGTTGTATGGATAGTATTGAATCCATAGGACTGGATGAAGAGAAGAGATTTTAGGCTTAATACCTGGGGGTAGTTGAGGAGGATGAGGATGAGAAGCCTGAGAAGGTGCAGCAAATGTGGTCAGTGTAAAATGAGGAAAGCATGAAGCCAAATGAAAAAAGGTTTTTTGGGAAGTGGAAATGATTAGCTAGGAAGTTACGCGAGGGAAGGCTTGGAAAAGTCATTGTTGATAAATATTTAATTTTTACTGCATTTTTTGAGTCGAGAGTTTTATTAGTAATGGGCTCTTGGGGAGAGAGTAAAAACAAAGGTCTTGAAATTCTTTCTGAGTCATAGGTAAAGCCAAACAAATTAACTATGAAGGAGATAAGGGAATAAAGCCAGCGATCTAGATTGTTAGACAACTATCATAACTTCCTATAACAAATATATTTGCAACTTTAAATAAGCAAAAATTTTCTACATGACATATTTTCACAAAAGTAATTTCCTTCAATGACTCTTAAAATTTTCAAGGTTTGCATACACAATTTTTAGAACCATTAAAATAACCTTTTAGACATTACTTGAAAGCCCTTTGTCTTTCTACGCAAATAAACTTAGAAACTCAGCTTTATATAGATGTTATCAAAAAAAAGTAACATGACTTTTAGGAAAAAAAAGTATGCAATGATCTGTTTTTTCCTTATATACCTAGACTAAATATATTAACTAACTAATGGTTTTGTCCTCTCAAAGCACCTGCTTCAAAAGCCTTGCCATTCTATTCAAGGTTCTTCATTAAAATGTTAACCGAAGCCTGTTGGCTTGGCTTCAATTATAATTTTTAGGCAAGGATGAACTAAAAAACACAGAACTTGTACAACTTTGTTTCCACATTGGGTAATTTGCCAAGAGAATTTTTAGAAGAGCAGTTCAGACAAAAGCTTAGTTGGAGAGGGAACAAAAGAAATGGGAGGAAGAAAGGTAGAGTCAATGGTTATACACATCTTTTGAAGAGTTGCTTTCAAGAAGAGCAAAGTGATGTGGGATCAACGGATATATTTTAGTTTCATTTTTTAAAATGGAAATATGACAACATATTAATGATTATGCAAAGGGAAAAAATAGATGCAGGACAAAGAATGGATAAATAGAACAAAGTTTTCAAGCAGGCACGACAAGATATACTCCAGTGGGCAAGGGGAGAGTTTAACCTTAGCATAGAAGTTTATAGACCAGGATAAGGAGTTTGAATTTCATGGACCAGAAATTAGGATGAATTTTAAAAACTGATCAGAAAGAATGATGTCAGTTTGGGAAAATTAAGTTATGATGTAGCTTTTGGTATCACAAATTTCAGGAGGTGACAACCATGGGTGTGGTCAAGTAGAGCAAAGAAGAACATGTCATTCAAAATGGAGAAATAAAAAAACTGAAAATTCAGGTACTAGGTGGGGCAGCCACTTGGATGTTGATATTGCCAAGAAAGGTGATAAACTTACTTGAAGAGAGCAAGTTTATAAGACAAAAAATTGTTAATGAGCGAAATAATAGTGAATATTGGTAGGTGGCATAAATAGGAAGGTTGGGAGGGTAAGAAAATCAGTTGATGTATAAACTTCGAGCCAACAGGAGTGTTTCAAGATGGTGGAGAGGGAATGCTATGGACAGTTCCTCTTGTCTGAGGTCAAGGGCTGATGTTTCAAAATCAAAGTTCAGAATATGATGATATAAGACAATTGTAGTACTGGTGGACAGATTGGAACATCTCTGTACCCTACTCAGAGATCTGGAGCAGCAGGGGCATTTGCTCATAAATAGACCAGAATCTACAGAACCTTGCAAAGCCCAGTTTTAAAAGTTAGTATGTGTGGCAGTAAGAAACAAGTTTTGTGATGAATGGTCAGACCACCTACAGATAAGTCTGTGAAAACTTTTGGGCTGAAAAAATTCCTCAGTAGGGATATATTTTCTTCCTGTTAACAGAACAGATGAGATATTTAGTTATTAACTGATCTAAATAAAATAGATGAGATAGTATTTCTACCTTTTTTTTTTTGTAATTCATCAAAACTCTTATTATAGATTTAAAAAAAAAAAAAAAAACCCATAGCTGTTGACTGGACTCCAACTCATAGTGACCCTGTAGGGCAGAATAGAATGCCCCCATAGGGTTTCCAAGGAGTAGCTGGTGGATTTGAACTCCCACCTTTTGGTTAGCAGCCAAGCTCTTAACCACCGCACCACCAGGGCTCCTATATATTTATTATTGAAAACATTCACAAGGATAAAAAATTCTTGCTGACTACATATCTTTGTCAGAACAGAAGCATATCAGTGCTGTGTCCAACAAAATGGTCAAATATCCACCTCATTACCCATCATGCCATTCATTACGACTTTCATTTTTATCAGTTTATCTTAAGGAAAGAAGTATCTAAATAAAAAAAAAATGTGTTTTTTTTTTTTAAAGACTTGGGAATAATTTATTTCAATTTAGGTCATTTGTTACTAAGGATATTTATCATTTGTACTTTCTTATGGATGTTCTCTTTATATGTCTTGGGAAACATACATTATATATCTGCTATGAACCGCTATTCTCATTGCCAGAAAATCAACTATTTTTTGCTTTCTTTTGATATACATTTTCCCAATCCCTCATTTTAGAACATTTTACTATTCTGTAACAAGCAATATAGTAGTTTCAAATTGAACATAGCCTCATTATTCACCAAGAATGGCTATAAATAAATTTAAAATATGACATTCCCCCTCCCCCATTTGAAAGAATCATGCTATTGATCTTGCTGGCTTCTAATGTGTGAGTTTAAAATTGATTCCACAAGTTGGGTATGGACAACTGTGAAGTAAATGTAACCTTGAAGTTTCCAAGGAGAATTTTATGAGAATGTTTACACCACTTTGCTTTCTTTGGTGAAAATGTCACATTGAAATCAATCAAGAGGACAGGATATGACAAACCTCCATTACAGTGCTTTACTTCTCTAGGAAACAGTTTTTTTTTTTTTTGCCTCTGTAAACATACAAAGGTTGATTTTCATATCTTCTTATATTTCTGTAGTTATTAAACATTTTTAACTCATATGTCTGATTTTTCTACATGTCAAGTACAATTTATATGTTTTTTTAACCATCCCTTGTCACTCACTTGTAGAAGATGCAATGAACTTCGCCCCTACACGTTAAACAAGAAATCCTCTGGGCCGTAGTATCTAAGTATTAAGTACCCTATAGACAGTGGATCAGGGTACGGAGGCTCAGGAAAGTCAATGCTTGACCATTCATTTTTCTGAGCTTATTTTCTGACACGTTGCCTTTAACATTTTAGAAGGACAGAGCCAAGGCTTAGGCCCATGACTGAGAACCCAGATGGGGCTTCTGCTCCTCCCCTGTCAAACATAATTTGTCTTCTGGTTTCCTGAAGCTCTATTCCATAGCTTCATGTTTGATATTATTCAGTCTTGCTCTCTGGTTCACTCATTTGGATGTAATCTACTGCCCTGACAGATCCTCAAACCCTCCTAGCTCCCCTATAGCTTCCATCCCTTGGCAATAACTCAAATGGAACAATACTGGCTTCACTCTTGGCCCCTTTGCTTGGCAAATTTTAGTCTCTTGCTCTCCATAGATTTATTTATTTTAATATGATGCTGACTTGAACTGCAGACTTTGTAATTATCAGAAAAGCCTGCCCTAGTAGTAAGGTATCTACTGGAAAACCATGCAACAGTGCAACTGTCTTTGAGAGTTTTTATTCTCCAGCTGACAGGATCCTCGGCACAGAGCCAGACTCATCAAGATGCAATCTAGTGCCTGCCATCTAGAGGGTGTAAGAACAACTATAAGCAATTTTTTGGAGATCTTAGTTCAGAATTTATATGCTGATGAATGAATAAAAGATAACTCTTCCTTAAATATTTAAAATATGAGTGGTGTCACACTGATTTATAACAGATTTTATATCTCTCTGCTTCTATTCTCCCAAATCACCTTTCAATCTTGAAGTTCACACCATTTCAATGAAACTGTTTCCATGAGGCTACTAATCATGGCTTATCAGAGAATCTAATGGGTAATGCGTAGTCCTTACATTACTTAATTTCTCAGGGGTATTTGTGGACATTGGCTACTCCTTCCTTTTTGAAACATTTTTCTTTCTTTCTTCTTTTGAGACATCATAATTCCTCAATTTTCTTCCTATTTTTTTTTTTTTTTTTTGGCAACTACGTAAAGGTATTCTTTCTGTTTCTCAATTATTTGGATTTTTAAAAGTTCCATGTGAGGTTCTCTTGTGTTCACGTTTTCTACACACTCTCTGAGCAATCTCATCCACTCCCATGACTTAACTACCATTGCTTTGCTAAATACGTATCTTTTCCCAGAACTTTCTTCAGAGCTACAAATCTATATATGCAGCTGCATTCTGAACATCTCAACTGGTATGTTTGCAAGAATCTTACATGATACTTTTCTTCTTTTCACAAACCTGCTTTTCCTTCAGCATTCTTTATCTCAGAAAGGCACCAGGTAACTACCCTTCTTCTTTACTACTGTTCTCACTACTATATCACCGAGACTTGCACATTTGTTTCCGTAATACTTCTGAAATCCAGCTACCTGCTCTTCCATGACTTTTGTTCACTGACCAATCCAGGCCTCCATCACACAATGCCTAAATTAATAGAACAGCTTGATAAATGACCCCTTCTAATCCATTCTGCAGCCAGGTCGATCTTTCTAAATGGAAATCAAAACAGTCATCTTTCAGTTTAAAACCTTTTGACTTTCCAGCGGCCACAGGATACTGCCCTCAGTAAGGTAAATCAAGAACCTCCCAGATCTTGCACACATTTCCAGTTTTAATTTAATACTCTCCACCCTCCTCCAAACTCGAGAGCTCTCCGCTCCCCTCCCCTCCCCTCTTCTCCCCTCTCCTCTCATCCCCTCCCCTCCCCTCCCCTTCTTTCCTGTCCTCTTGTCTTCTTCTCTCCCACCTCAAACACACTCCTTTTTCCACACTCAAATTTCCATCCTATAATTACTGATAATTTCTTGTTCTTAAATATATACATTCTCAAATATAAACATTCCTCTATGATGTACCCTCTGCCTGGTACTTACATCTCCATTTCTCTTCATAACCAGCTGTCACACACACACACAAACACACACACTCACTCATTCACACATACTCACACATACACATGGGACTCCCTCATTCCCTTTCATTGTTCCTGGTTAACTTCTGCTGTTCTTTCATGTCTTAACTTGGATGTGACTTTCCTTGGGAAAACATCCCTTGATTCATTAGTGGCCCCTCCTATGTGCTAACGAAACACCCTGCAATGCTGCATTTCATATAACTTGCTCGAGTAATTGCGCTTTTTGTAAATGCTTGTCCCATAATCAGAATATCAGCTCAGTGAGAGAAGGGACTGTGCCTCATTTATTCATTCTGAGTACTTGCAGTTCTCAGTGTTTCTAGCACACTTACTGACACATGTTGAACTCTTTACAACTTTCCTATTTGTTTAATAAATTGATGTACCAATATAACTTCCAAAATAATGAAGATTTACACAGAGTCACTACAGAAAGAGAGAGATAAGTCTTCATTTCTTACAAAGGGTGGAAAAAAAAAAAAAAGCCAAAGTGCTTGTTACACTATCCTGCAAGCCCTTGCATGATCCGATGCTCCCATTTTTTATCTTTTGGTTTCTTTGGATTATTGTCTTGCTTTTCTGCTAGAAAATCTTTAATGTCTATTTTCTACAATCCATAGATCAAAATGGGCCTCAAGAAATAACTTTGCTTAGGGTGGTTTACTTACTATCCATATCAAAGTACATTCTCGCTGAGTATCACTTCCTGAGATTGATTCATGGTAATACTGCCCTCGTTTTAAAAACCCTGGCTTACCAATATATCACTTCAATTAATTAAAACACATTTTATTAAAACAATTTTTCATAAAAGCAAATGAAATAGTTTATGCGGATTATGCATTATAATTTTTTATTTATCTAAATGTCATCAAATTACTTCCAGTGAAATTGGCCATTCATGGATTTGGCTGTTTTTATATGATTTGACATTATTATAGTGTGTCAGCTGGGTGATTAGCAGAGTAGAGGCTGATTGGCTTTCTCTTCTTCCTCACAATGAATGCAGAGAGTTCATTCAACTCTTCACCTGGGGTCTGTCGTAGATCAACAACCATCAACTAAAGGAGCCCAGTATATGGCACAACTGTGAATGCTGCTCTTTACTCTTCGGTAAGATAAGTAAACAGAGCGTAGGGTTTCTAGACCTTGTTGAAACATGACTTAGCTGAGTAATGGCTTCTCTGAATCCGTGTTAACAGCAAATGATACAGAGAATAGGCAGCACAGGACATCTACACACCAGTAGCATTTATTGTCCTTGAGGAATAGTAAGTAATGATACAGTACATCAGTCAAATACTATGAATACTATAAAGCATCTCATTTGTAGTAATGTTATGTAATATGCCTTTGCAGTTTGCAGCTATAGATTCCTTTGACTGCTGCAGCTAGTACTACTCTCCTCCCACATCTGTGTAGCTGATGTTGCCATCAACATTCCACTGAAGTCTATGTGACGTCAGGGTAGACTTGTCCCAGGCATAGCACAGCAGGTGTGTTCTACTTGACTGCTACCATAACATTCATCAAAAGATGAATGATTAATGATTAGACTCCCAAATGGCTAAATATACGTGTCTTAAAGTAAACCTATCTCTTACCTTTGGCCCTGGCACCTCATGGGAGTATAGCTGTTTAATTCGTTACTATTGGATTAACAGTATAACAGCCACTTTTTATGCCTCTGCACCTCAGAGGTAAGGCATTATTCTGGTTCTAATGCATTTAGCACCAAGGTGGGTCCTTTTGAAATGTGTGAAGCTCAGCAGACCGGAAATGGAGCCTTGTTGTGTAGGCTGAGCATTCTTGTAGGTCATGCTTGCTGGATGTGTTAGCTTTGCAAACTTTTGTCTTTTTCCCTTTATTTTTGTGAGACAAGGCTTGCATGCATAATTATGGCTTCCCTGTGTATGATAGTTACGGAGCCAGGATGGTTTTCGGTGTTATGTTTGCAAAATCAGAGATTTTCTAGTAGTCTAATAGAAAAAAAAAAAACCCAAAGCCATGGTTGTCAAGTTGATTCCGACTCATAGTGACCCTATAGGACAGAACAGAACTGCTCCATATGATTTCCAAGGAGTACCTGGTGGATTTGAACTGCCAACCTTCTGGTTACCAGCTGTAGCTTTAACCACTATGCCACTAGTGGTTTAGTGGTTATTAAAAAAAAAAAAATTTTTTTTCAACCAAAAATTTTGGTTGGTAATAACCAACAGAAATTTACCAACCAAAAATTGGTATTACCAACCAAAAATTTGTTGTTGTTAAGTGCTGTCATGTTTGTTCTGACTCGCAGTGACCCTGTGTACAACAGAACAAAAACATTGCCTGGTCCTGTACCATTCTCACAACCATTGCTATGTTTGAGCCCATTGTTGCAGCCACTGTGTCAATCCATCTTGTCCAGGGTCTTTCTCTTTTTCATTGACTTTCCACTTTACTAAGCATGATGTCCTTCTCCAGAGACTGGTCCCTCCTAATAACACATCCAAAGTGCATTAAACAAACTCTCACTATCTTCACTTCCAAGGAGCACTCTGGCTGTATTTCATCCAAGACAGACTTGTTTGGTCACTGGTATATTCAATATTCTTTGCCAACACCATAATTCAAAGACGTCAATTCTTCTTTGGTCTTCTTTATTCATTGTTCAGCTTTCACTTGCATATGAAAAGAGGAGATGGAAAATATGATGACTTGGTGCAGGTGCACCTTAGTCCTCAAAGTGACATTTTTCTTTTCAACACTTGGAAAAGGTCTTTTGCAGCAGATTTGCCCAATGCAGTACATCTTTGATGTCCCGACTGCTGCTTCCATGGACTTTGATGAAATCCCTGACAACTTCAGTCTTTCCTCCATTTATCATAATGTTGCTTATTGGTCCAGTTGTGAGGATTTTTTGTTTTCTTTATGTTGATTTGTAATCCATACTGAAGGCTGTAGTCTTTGACCTTAATCAGTAAATGCTTCAAGCCCTCTCCACTTTCAGTAACAAGATTGTGTCATCTGCATGTCGCAGGCTGTTAATGAGTCTCCCACCAATCCTGATGCCCTGTTCTTCTTCATATAGTCCAGCCTCTCAGATTATTTGCGCAGCATACAAATTGAGTAAGTATGGTGAAAGAATACAACCCTGATGCACATCTTTCTTGATTTTAAACCATGCAGCATCTCCTTTCTCTCTTTGAATGACTATCTCTTGATCTATGCACAGGTTCATCTTGAGCACAATTAAGTAGTCTGGAATTCCCATCCCTTACAATTGTCCATAATTTGTTATGATCCACATTCAAATTCCTTTGCATAGTCAATAAAATACAGGTAAACATATTCCTGGTATTCCCTGCTTTCAGCCAAGATTCATTTAACTTCAGCCATGGTATCCATGGTCCCACATCCTCTTCTGAATCAGGCTTGAATTTCTGGCAGTTCCTTGTTGATGCACTGCTGTAACCACTTTTGAATGATGTGATCATTAAGATTGTGCATCATCTTGACTGGACCATGATTCTCAGTGATTTGGCAGTCATGATGTAGTTTGGCAGTCATATAATGAAGTTATCTCCTCCATGATAAAATTTGATATAATGTGATCACCTCCATGATGGGCTCTGCTGTGAGCAGCCAATCAGTTGAAAGGGAATTTCCTTGGGGGTGTGTCTTGCATCAAATATAGGTGGACTTTCTGGCAAGGTTTGTGGGCTTTTGCTCACTATGGAACCTGCAGCTGGCTCCTCTTCATCTGACCTCTAGTTCTTGGGACTTGAGCTAGCAGCTTACCTGCCGTTTTGGCTGCTGATCTTGGGATTCGTTGGTTTTCACACGCTGTGAGCCAAAGCAGTGCTGTCTGACTTGTTGATCTTGGGTTCACCAGCCCCTGTGACTATGTGAATCAGGAGAAACCCCCAACCTGACCCATGGACTTGGGACATTGCAGCCTCTACACCTGTGCGAGCCGTTTCCTTAATATAAATCTTTCTCTTTATATATTTATATGCTTTACCGTTTTTGCTTCTCTAGGGAACCCAGGCTAAGACAAATCATCTTCAGCAAAATTTTACTTGCATGTGATATAAATGATATCGTTCGATAATTTTTGCCTTCTGTTGGATCACTTATCTTTGACATGGGCACAAATGTAGATCTCTTCCAGTAGGTTGGCCAGGTAGCTGACTTCCAAATTTCTTGGCATAGACAAGTGAGTACCTCCAGTGCTGTGTCCCTTTGTTGAAACATCTTAATTGGTATTCTATCAATTTCTGAGCCTCATTTTTCACCAATGCCTTCAATGCAGCTTGGACTTCTTCCTTCAGTACCATCAGTTCTTGGTCATATGCTACGTCATGAATGATTGAACTTCAACCAATTCTTTTTGGTACAGTGACTCTTTCACTATTGCAGCTTGAGGCTTGAATTTTTTCTTCAGTTCTTTCAACCTGAAAATGCCCAGCATGTTCTTCCCTTTTGGTTTTCTAACTCCAGGTCTTTGCACCATGTGTCTGTCAGTTTGTTGTACTATGGTGGCTTGCATGCTCTGTAATACTGGAAGTTTTGCCACCAGTATTTCAAATACCAGCAGGGTGACCCTTGGTGGACAGGCTTTAGTGGAGCTTCCAGACTAAGGAAGAACCTGGCAGCCCACTTCTGAAAAAAAAATTGACCAGTGAAAACCTTATGAATAGCAGCAGAACATTATCTGATATAGTGCTGGAAGTTGAGTCCCTCAGGTTGGAAAGAACTCAAAATATGAATGGGAAGAGCTTCCTCCTCTAAGTAGAATCAATCTTAGTGATGTAGATGGAGTCAAGCTTTCAGGACCTTCATTTGTTGATGTGGTACAACTGAAAAAGAGAATAAACAGCTGCAAACATCCATTAATCATTGGAACATGAAACGTACGAAGTATGAATCTAGGAAAGTAGGAAGTCTTCAGAAATGGAATGGAACACATAAAGATCTATATCCTAGGCATTAGGGAGCTGAAATGGACTGACGTTGGCCATTTTGAATCTGAAGTTCATATGATCTACCATACCAGGAATGACAAATTGAAGAGGAATGGTGTTGCCTCATCGCCAAAAAGAATATTTCAAGATCGATCTTAAAGTACAACCCTGTCAGTGCTAGGATAATATCCCTACGCCTACAAGGAAGACCAGTTAATATGACTAATATTTAAATTTACCCCCAGCCATGGATGCCAAATATGAGGAAATTGAAGATTTTTACCAACTTCTGCAGACTGAAATTGATCAAACATGTAATCAAGATCTATTAATAATTACCAATGATTGGAACGTGAAAGTTGGAAACAAAGAAGTATATAGGTAGTTGGAAACTATGGCCTTGGTGACAGAAAAGATGTTGGAGATTGCATTACAGAATTTTACAAGACCAACAACTTCTTCATTGAAAACACCTTTTTTCAACAACATAAACAGTGACTATACATATGGATCTCTCTGGATGGAAAATACAGGAATCAAATCAACTACATCTGAGAAAAGAGATGATGGTAAATCTCAGTATCAGCTAGGACAAGACTAGGGGCCGACTATGAAAACAGACCATCAATTGCTCATATGTGAGTTCATGTTGAAGCTGAAGAAAATTAAAACAAGTCCGCAAGAGCCAAAACACAATGTTAAGTATATCCCACCTGAATTTGAAAACTATCCCAAGAATAGATTTGATGCGTTGAAGACTAATAACCGAAGACCAGACAAGTTGTTGAATGACATCAAGGACATCATACACGAAGAAAGCAAAAAGTCATTAAAAAGACAAGAAAGAAAAGACCAACCTGGGTATCAGAAGAAACTCTTAAGGTTGCTCTTGAATGTAGAGTAGCTAAAGCGAAAGGAAGAAATGATGAAGTAAAAGAGCTGAACAGAAGATTTCAAACGGCATCTTGAGAAGACAAAGTAAAATATTATAACAAAATTACCAAAAACTTAAACACAATCCGTAAGCATGCATTCCAATACTGAAAACACATGCCATCAAAAAAATAGAGAAAAATATAGTAATGAAAGAGTAACACACATCAAAAAAGTCTGAATCTCCATAGACCTACATGAAATGTTTTGCTTGAGACTTACATATCTTACCTCCTTGCTCAGTATTGAAACATGTAACATTCACAAATCCTCTCAAGAGCCAAATCGGGTAGTTATGGACATGCTCACAAATATTTGCATTTGTAACCCAAGGAGCAACTTTGCTGGATTTCTGTGTGCTTGGCAAAGTCTATAGAAAATTTATATTTTTCTTCTCCACTTAGTTCATTATACTGGAGAAAAATTATGAAATTCAAATTGCAAAACTGCACTCTTTTTCTTTAAGTAGGATCCATAGGCCAATTGCATTTAAGTCGCCTCCGGCACTTCATAAAAATTTAGATTTCTGACCCACCTGGAGCAAAGGAGAATGAAGAACACCAAAGACATAGGGTAAAGATGAGCCCAAGAGACAGAAAGGGCCACATAAATCTGAGACTACAACAGCCTGAGACTGGGAGAACTAGATGGTACACTGCTACCACTGATGACTGCCCTGACAGAGACCACAACAGAGAATCCCTAATGGAGCAGGAGAACAGTGGGATGCAGATCTCAAATTCTCATAAAAAGACCAGACTTAATGATCTGACTGAGACTAGAGGGACCCCGGAGGTCATGGTCCCCAGACCCTTTGTTAGCCCAGGATTGGAACCATTCCAGAAGCCAACTCTTCAGACAGGAATTGGACTGGACTATAAAACAGAAAATGATACTGGTGAGAGGAGTGATCTTCTTGGCTCAAGTAGAGACTGAGATTACTTGAGCAACTCCTGTCTGGAGGCAAGATGATAAGGCAGAGGGGGACAGTAGCTGGTCAAATGGACACAAGGAATACAGGGTGGAGAGGAGGAGTGTGCTGTCTAGTTAGGAGGAGAGTAGCTAGGAGTACACAGCAAGGTGTGTATAACTTTTTGTATGAAAGACTGGCTTGATTTGTAAACTTTCACTTAAAGCACAATAAAAACAAAAATTTAGATATCTAGAACTCACTCAATATTTACTGGATCCCTAGGGTTAGAGTCCAAGAATCAACAGTTCTACCTGTGCCAGATTATTCTTATAAACACTGAAGTTTTAGAATCCTTGGAAATGAAATGTCTACAAGAGACTCTACATCAGTTTTTTTCCACCAAGTCTCTAGGTTTGCAATTTGTAACTTTCACTGTTTGAACTTATTCAAGGTACAATAAAAAAGTCCTCCAAACAAAAATGCTCTTTATTTCAATAAAAACTACCAAAATATCATTCTGAAGATTTGAGGGAACGTTGTATTAATGAATTTACATGATCTCATTGCCTCCCAAATGTGGCAAATATTATTCCTGATTTTTTTCTTTGTTACCCTTAAATGTTCTTAATGGCTGCAACTAGTCATTCATGCTGTGTGAGTCACAATTTCCCCTGACCAAGTTCATGTGTGGCACACCATTGGAAAGCATACACATGAGAACACACGCATATGTATATGCTTATATATACATGCAAATGCACATATCTAAGAAAATATGCACACATGCACATACCTGTGTACACATGCATATATATACCTGAAAACATGTACGATTTCACATATGCATATATATTTTGTATAAATACATCTACACACATAAATGAAAATATACACAAGTGCACACGTGTACATGTCCTTGTATACATACATGTGTACATACATATATGCTTTTGATACACATTCTTTGTACTGGAATGTGCCATTATCATTCATGTTATTTTTTCTATAGTAATTTGTGATTGTGCCCTCGAGTCTAGAAGATTTTGTAGTACTAGAAATGCCTGTTTTCACCTTTCTTATTCCTTTTAGCTAAGACTTCTAAGGATTTTATAGACTACTACTTGATGATAAATGACACTCTAGAAAATGTGTATATAGCAGAAGAAAATGAAAAGACAGAACAGGAGAGAATGAGGAAGTAAGTCAGTGAATTGGAGGAATGAATAGAAAAAGAAATCAGAATAATGAATGGCAAAATGTACTGCTTGAAACCAAAAGCAACATCTTTACAGAGGGAAAAACTCACAGAGAATTCCTTCATGTGGAAACTTGGAGAGTGTAGAATTTAACAATTGCACATAACTCTGGTTTTTGTTGGAATTGGTTTTCTTTACTTTGGCTAATAATTTATGAAATCTGCCACTTTACAAATAAATACTCAAAAAAAGAAACCATGTCCTCCTTTAAGCATATGCTTTGATTATTTGTTAAAAATAAGAACATTTATTTAGGAGTATATTGAATTGTGTGCATTTATTTTTCTTTTCTCTGGCTGATCCTAATCTAAGGTAAAAAAAACCTACTGCCATTGAGTCGAGTAGAGGTACGGAAAACAAGGGCTCCCTGTTTCATCTATTCCTCCTTTACTTTGATGAGTTTTTGCAAATATTTGAGTATATTCCTACAAAAACCTTTGACTTCCTAAGTGCTGAATTTGGAAGAAAAAAATGAAGATTTGTTATTCTATAACATCGTGACATGTGAACTTTGACCCCAAAGTAAGCGTAATCATTTCCTTTAAATGAACTTAAGCTACTGCATTGAAAAATAATAATAATTTTTAAACTATTTTTTTTAAATATTATTTACATCTATTAATCTTGCTATACTTCTTTTATTAAAAGAAAGCCTATGGGCATGAAATGTAATGGGAAATTTGTACCAATTAAAAAAAATTATTGTTTTGTGACATTGGTTGCCAACCCCATGACATGTCAACACTCTCCCTTCTCGACAGACACTGGGCTGCCATTACTGACTTTCCTGTCTCATCCTACTTTTTCGTCCTTGTCCCTGGGCTGATGTGCCCATTTAGTCTTGTTTTGTTTAATGAGCTTGTCTAAATCTGGCTGACGGGTGAACCTCGGGAGTGACTTCAGTACTGAGCTATAGTGGTTTCCGGGACTATACTCTTGTAGTTTCCCTAGTCTCTGTTAGACCAGTAAGTCTGGTTTAGTTTGTTTGTTTGTGAGTTAGAATTTTTTTCTACATTTTTTTCCAGCTCTGTCCTGTACCCTCTAATGTGATCCCTGTCAGAGCAGTCAGTGGTGGTAGTTGGGCACCATCTAGTGCTGGACTCAGTCTGGTGGTGGCTGTGGTAGCTGTGGTCCATTAGTCCTGTGAACAAATCTTTCCCTTATATCTTTGATTTTCTTCATTCTCCCTTGCTCCAGATGGGGTGAGACTAGTGAGATATCTTAGACGGCCACTCACAAGCTTTTAAGACCCCAGCTGCTACTCACCAAAGGAGAATGTAGAACATTTTCTTTACGAACTATATTATGCCAATTGAGATAGTTGTTCCCTGAGACCATTGTCCTCACAGTCCTTAGCCCAGTAATTTGGTCCCTCAGGGATTTTAGATGTGTCTGTCTCTAGAGCTTCCATGACCTTGCCTTGGACAAGCTGTGCTGGCTTCCCGAGTTCTGTGTACTGTCTTATCCTTCACCAAAGTTACCACTTACCTATTACCTATTTAGTGTTTTTTCTCCTCCTACCCCTCCCCTCCTTCGCAACCATCAAAGACTTTTTTTTGTGTGCGTGTAAACCTTTTCATGTGTTTTTATAATAGTGATCTCATAATATTTGTCCCTATGTGATTGACTTATTTCACTCAGCATAATGCCCTCCAGAATCATTCATATTGTGAGATGTTGCCCAGATTCATCATTGTTCTTTATCATTGTGTAGTATTCCATTGTTTGTATGTACCAGAGTTTGCTAACCGCTCACCTGTTGATGGGCATCTAGGCTGTTTCCATCTTTTTGCTATTGTGAACAATGTTGCAATGAATATGGATGTGCATATGTTTATTTGTGTGACGACTCTTATTTCTCTAGGATATATTCCTAGGCGTGGGATTGCTGGATCATATGGTATTTCTATTTCTAGCTTTCTAAGGAAGTGCCATATCGTTTTCCAAAACGGTTGTAAAATTTTGCATTCCCACCAGCAGTGCATAAGAGTTCCAATCTCCCTGCAGGCTCTCCAATATTTGTTATTTTCTGTTTTTTTGATTTGTGCCAGTAATGTCAGTAATGACAGGGTGAGATGGTATCTCATTGAGGTTTCGATTTACATTTCTTTAATGGAAACCCTGGTGGTGTAGTGGTTAAGAGCTACGACTGCTAACCAAAAAGGTCAGCAGTTCAAATCCACCAGCCACTCCTTAGGAACCATATAGGAGCGTCCTACTATGTCCTATAGGGTTGCTATGAGTCAGAATCCACTCAACGGCAATGGGTTTGGTTTTTTGGCTTATTAAGCATTTCCTCATGTATCTGTTAGTTGCTTGAATGTCTTAGGTGAAGCATCTTTTCATGTCCTTTGCCCATTTTTTAATTGGATTGTTTGTCTTTTTCTCGTAGAGGTGTTGGATTTTCCTGTAGATTTTAAAGATCAGGACTTTGTGGATCTGTCATATCCAAAATTTTTTTCCCAGTCTGTAGGTCCTATTTTTACTTTTTGTGAAGTCTTCTGATGAGCATGGAAACCCTGGTGCCATAGTGGTTAAGAGCTACAGCTGCTAACTTAAAGTTCGGCAGTTTGAATCCACCAGGCACTCCTTGGAAACCCTATGGGGCAGTTCTACTCTGTCCTATAGGGTTGCTATGGGTCGGATTTGACTCAACAGCAATGGGTTTGGTGTTTTGTTTTGTTTTTGATGAGCATAAGTGTTTAATTTCTAGAAGATCAAAGTTATTTAGCTTATCTTCTGGTGTTTGTGTATTGTTAGTTATGGTTTGTGTCCTGTTAATGCCGTGAATTAGTGCTTCTAGAGTTGACTCTTTTTATTTCTATGATCTTTATAGTTTTTGGTTTTATATTTAGGTCTTGGATCCATTTTGAATTAGTTTTCGTGTATGGTGTGAGGTATAGGTGCTGTTTCATTTTTTTGCAGGTGGACATCCAGTTTTGCCAGCACCATTTGTTAAAAAGACTGTCTTCCCCCCCATTTGATGAACTTTGGGCCTTTGTTGAAGATCAGGTGACTGTAGATGGATGGATTTACATCTGGATTCTCAATTCTGTTCCCTTGGTCAACTTATCTGTTGTTGTACCAGTACCAGGCTGTTTTGACTACCGTAGCTGTATGGTAGGTCTTGAGGTCAGGTAGTGCAAGTCCTTCTACTTTATTCTGCTTCTTTAATAGTGCTTTACTTATCTGGGGCCTCTTCCCTTTCCGTATAGAATTAGCGATTAGTTTTTCCATCTCCTTAAAGAATGCTCTTGGTATTTGGATCAGGATTGCCTTGTATTTGTAGATTGTTTTGGGTAGCATTGATATTTTCACAATGTAGAGTCTACCTACCCATGAGCAAGGTATGTTTTTCCATTTATGTAGATCCGTTTTGATTTCTTGAAGTAATGTTTTGTAGTTTACTTTGTATAGGTCTTTTACAACCATGGTTAGATTTATTCCTAAATATTTTATTTTTTTAGGGTCTATTATAAATGGTATTGTTTTCCTGATTTCCTTTTCATTGTTCTCTTTATCGGTGTATAGGAATCCAACTAATTTTTGTATGTTTATCTAGTATTTTGCTACTCTGCTAAATCTATTAGTTCCAGTAGTTTTCTCATGAAGTCTTCTGGGTTTTCTATGTATAGTATCATGTCACCCACAAATAGGGGCAGTTTTACTTCTGCATTACCAATTTGGATGCCCATTCTTTCTTTTTTTTTTTTTCCTTATTGCTTTAGCTAGGACTTCCAGCACAATGTTAAATAAAAGTGGTGATAAAGTGCATCTTTGTCTTTTTCCTATTCTCAAGGGGAATATTTTCAGCCTCTCTCCATTAAGAATGATGTTGGCTGTTGGTTTTGTATAATGCCCTTTATTATGTTGAGGGATTTCCCTTTTATACTTATTTTAGTGAGAGTTTATATCAGGAATGGGTGTTGGACTTCGTCGAATGCCTTTTCTGCAGTGATTAAGATGATCATGTGATCCTTTTTTCAGAACTTTATTTACATGGTAGATTATTACCATCAAACAATATTTGATGTATTTGTGTTAAAGAGATCTGGTAGCCACTCTGCTCCATATTTTTCACATTCCTGTTGCAAGTACATGGAATATGAAACAATATACATATATGAATGAGTTTCACAGCAGCCCAAGAAATTGATAGATAATTTTGATATTTATGTGTATGTATTAAGACTGGGCCTGGAATTACTGACCTGAAAAGTTTTAATACCATCACGCCATTGAATTACACTTGGCACTCAGTTGATCAATATTTAACCTGTAGAATGGATGAATGAATTAATGTCTACAGTCACTGGCAGGTGTTAGGTCTGTGCTTCTTAGTTACAAACCATAATAATTTTTACTGATTTAAAAGTGGTCTGATTTTTTTTTTTTACGTCAAATTTCTTTTCTCAAGTTTAGTTGTAGATCTATAAAATTCTTGGTATATAACCTAGAAGTTATTTACCATTAAGACCTCATTTTTTAATGTAGTAAAGTGTAGCTGTTAACCTGGATGCACTATGGAGTCATTCTTTTTGCTGGCGAAGGGGAAGAGGAAGAGAATGAGGAAGGAGAAAAGGAAGAGAAGGAAGGAGAGAGAGAACAGTCTTTGGTGGACAAAGTTATAAGTTCAGATAAAACATTTAAAATGTGAATAATGTTGCCTCACTTTCCTCTTTAAAACTACTTCATTTTCTGAGCTTTGGTGAATACGTTTTTTCCCACTTTGACTTTCTTAGAAAAATCCATTGCATTGAGACGATTCCAACTCATAGAAATCATATAGGACAGAGTAGAACTGCCCCATAGTGTTTCCAAGGAGCAGCTGGTGGATTTGAACTATTGGCCTTTTAGTTAGCAGTTAAACTCTTAACCACTGTGCCACCAGGCTTTTCAGAACTGACATCTGTCTTTGTGAATTGAGGTGTTCACAAAGTCGCAGTCAGACATATGAATGAATGGATGCACTCACCTTTCCATTCATAAAGTATGATTAAACAACTTAACACTCTTTATACTCATTCCTCAGCCTGAAAGTCACAAGAATTTTCTAGTTACATTTTCAGATCCTTAAAATGGTAAGCAGTTCATCAAAACACAATTCACTTGTGATATTTCTGCTTTTGCGGTTCTCGATTATTTAAAACATATCAATTGTTGTTGTTAGGTGCCATCGAGTTGGTTCCAACTCATAGCGACCCTATGCACAACAGAACAAAACACTTCCCAATCCTGTGCCATCCTTACAATCATTCTTATTCTTGAGCTCATTGTTGCAGCCACTATGTCAATCCACCTTGTTGAGGGTCTTCCTCTTTTCCGCTGACCCTGTACTCTACCAAGCGTGATGTCCTTCTCCAGGGGCTCATCCCTCCCGACATGTCCAAAATATGTAAGACGCAGTCTCACCATCCTTGCCTCTAAGGAGCATTCTGGCCGCACTTCTTCCAAGACAGATTTGTTAGTTCTTTTGGCAGTCCATGGTATATTCAATATTCTTCTCCAACACCAAAATTCAAAGGCATCAACTCTTCTTTGGTCTTCCTTACTCGTTGTCCAGCTTTCACATGCATACGATGCGATTGAAAATACCATGGCTTGGGTCAGGAGCACCTTAGTCTTCAAGGTGACATCCTTGCTCTTCAACACATTGAAGAGGTCCTTTGCAGCAGATTTACCCAATGCAATGCATTTTTTGATTTTTTGACTGCTGCTTCCATGGCTGTTGATTATAGATCCAAGTAAAATGAAATCTTTGACAACTTCAATCTTTTCTCCTTTTATCATGATGTTGCTCATGGGTCCAGTTGTGAGGATTTTTGTTTTCTTTATGTTGAGGCACAATCCATACTGAAGGCTGTGGTCTTTGATCTTCATTAGTAAGTGCTTCAAGTCCTCTTCACTTTCAGCAAGCAAGATTGTGTCATCTGCATAATACAGGTTGTTAATGAGTCTTCCTCCAATCCTGATGCCCCATTCTTCTTCATATACTCCAGCTTCTCGTATTATTTGCTCAGCATACGGATTAAATTAGGTATGGTGAAAGAATACAACCCTGATGCACACCTTTTCTGACTTTAAACCAATCAGTATCCCCTTGTTCTGTTCGAGCAACTGCCTCTTGATCTATGTAAAGTTTCCTCATGAGCACAATTAAGTGTTCTGGAATTCCCATTCTTCGCGATCTTATCCATAGTTTGTTATGATCCACACAGTCGAATGCCTTTGCATAGTCGATAAAATACAGGTAAACACCCTTCTGGTATTCTCTGCTTTCAGCCAGGATCCATCTGACATCAGCAATGATATCCTTGTTTCCACGTCCTCCTCTAAAACCAGCCTGAATTTCTGGCAATTCCCTGTCGATACACTGCTGCAGCCGTTTTTGAATGATCTTCCGCAGAATTTGGCTTGGGTGTGACATTAATGATACAGTTCTGTAATTTCTACATTCGGTTGGATCACCTTTCTTGGCAATAGGCATAAATATGGATTTCTTCCAGGCAGTTGGCCAGGAAGCTGTCTTCCATATTTCTTGGCATAGACAAGTGAGCACCTACAACGCTGCATCTGTTTGTTGAAACATCTCAATTGATATTCCATCAATTCCTGGAGCCTTGTTTTTTGCCAATGCCTTCAGAGCAGCTTGGACTTCTTTCTTCAGTACTATCGGTTCCTGATCATAGGTCACCTCTTGAAATGTTTGAATACCGACTAATTCTTTTTGGTATAATGACTCTGTGTATTCCTTCCATCTTCTTCTGATGCTTCCTGAGTAGTTTAATATTTTCCTCGTGGAATACTTCACTATTGCAACTCGAGGCTTGAATTTTTTCTTCAGCTCTTTCAGCTTGAGAAACGCTGAGCATGTTCTTCCCTTTTGGTTTTCTATCTCCAGCTCTTTGCACATGTCATTATAATATTTTACTTTGTCTTCTCGAGGTGTCCTTTGAAATCTTCTGTTCAGTTCTTTTACTTCATCAATTCTTCCTTTTGCTTTAGCTGCTTGATGCTCAACAGCAAGTTTCAGAGTCTCCTCTGACATTCATCTTGGTCTTTTTTTCTTTCCTCTCTTTTCAATGGCCTCTTGCTTTCTTCATGTATGATGTCCTTGCACAACTCCTCTGGTCTTTGGTCACTAGTGTTCAATGCATCAAATCTATTCTTCAGCTGGTCTCTAAATTCAGGTGGGATATACTAAAGGTCATATTTTGGCTCTTGTGGACTTGCTCTGATTTTCTTCTTGAACTTGCATATGAGCAATTGATGGTCTGTTCCACAGTCAGCCCCTGGCCTTGTTCTAACTGATGATATTGAGCTTTTCCATCATCTCTTTCCAAGATGTAGTCAATTTGATTTCTGTGTGTTCCATCTGGGGAGGTCCATGTATATGGCCACCATTTATGTTGGTGAAAGAAGGTATTTGCAATGAAAAAGTCATTGGTCTTGCGAAATTCCATCATTCGATCTCCGACATTGTTTCTATCACCAAGGCCATATTTTCCAGCTACTGATCCTTCTTCTTTGTTTCCAACTTTCACATTCCAATCGCCAATAATTATCAATGCATATTGATTGTATGTTCGATCAATTTCAGGCTGTAGCAGCTGATAAAAATCTTCTATTTCTTCATCTTTGGCCAGAGTGGTTGGTGCGTAAATTTGAATAATAGTCGTATTACCTGGTCTTCCTTGTAGGCATATGGATATTATCCTATCACTGACAGCGTTGTAGTTCAGGATAGATCTTGAGATGTTCTTTTTGACGATGAATGCAACACCATTCCTCTTCAAGTTGTCATTCCCAGCATAGTAGACGATATGATTGTCTGATTCAAAATGGCCAGTACCAGTCCATTTCAGCTCACTAATGCCTAGGATATCAATGTTTATGCATTCCATTTCATTTTTGATGATTTCCAATTTTCCTAGATTCATACTTCATACATTACAGGTTCTGACTATTAATGGATGTTTGCAGCTGTTTCTTCTCATTCTGAGTTGCATCACATCAGCAAATGAAGGTCCAGAATGCTTTACTCCATCCACGTCATTAAAGTCGACTCTACTTCGAGGAGGTAGCTCTTCCCCAGTCATCTTTTGAGTGCCTTCCAACCTGGGGTCTCATCTTCCAGCACTATATCAGACAATGTTCCGCTGCTATTCATAAGGTTTTCACTGGCTAATGCTTTTCAGAAGTAGACTGCAGGGTCCTTCTTCCTAGTCTGTCTTAGTCTGGTAGCTCAGCTGAAACCTGTCCTTCATGGGTGAACCTGCTGGTATCTGAATACCAGTGGCATAGCTTCCAGCATCACAGCAAAATGCAAGCCCCCACAGTATGACAAACTGACACATGGGGGACATATCAATTAGTTGTCCAAAAATATTAACCTACATTCAATCAGAAATCATAAATTACTAATACAATTTTCAGAGTAACATGAACGTGAAATTATTTTATGGTGAATTTCAAATAGATAAATAAGGTTTGCTCACCTGCTAGTCATTAAGACAGTTTCAAGAGAGATGATTTTAAAAAAGAAATATTATTGAGATAATCCTGTCCCCAAACCTATACTACTGTACTACTTAATCACCTAGCACTATATGTAATTTTTTTTGTTATGAATGACCACTGGATTTATTTCAAAACCTCAATTTTTAAACATGTAGTAGAATTATATATATATTACAGATATCTCACTTTCATGCTAAAAAGTAGTTTAAAAATTTATGTGTTAGCTTGTATGAATGTCATAGACTGTATAGATTTCTAGGAAATGAAAATTATCTATCTATCTATCGGAAACCCTGGTCGCATAGTGGTTAAGAATTAAGACTGCTAACCAAAAGGTTAGCAGTTTGAATCCTCCAGGTGCTCCTTGGAAACCGTATGGGCAGTTCTACTCAGTCCTATAGGGTCCCTATGAGTCGGACTTGACTTGACGCCACCTGGTTTTTTTTTTTTTGGATATCTGGCTATCTGCCTATCTAGACTCAACCATAACTTGAGTTTATTCTACCTGGTAGCAGAAAACTACTCAGTTTAGGGTTCTTTCCTGCTCCTCAGCCTTCTTAGTATAATTTCTGCATTTCAGAGGATTTAAGTAATTTAATGGAATGCAGTGAAATGGGAGGAGAATTTGATCCTTGCTTTGGATCTCTCCACAGCAGGTTAATCTTCCGAGACAACTGTTAAAAATAAAATAGCTAACATTTATGGAACACTTTATATAGCACTATACTAGGCACTTTACATACATGAATGTATCTACTCTTCATAACTGCCCTGTGCAGTAAGAAGTACCATATTATATCTAAGCTTTATAAATAGACCTAAGGTACTGAGTGGCACTGGGTTCTGGGTAAGGCACTGAGTAATTAAAACTGGGCAAATTTTATGCAGACATTAAGAGGCAGAGCTGGGATTTTAACAAAATAATGGGCTCCAGAGACTGAGCTTTGAAACTGTATAGTCTACAGCCTCAAGAGCTGTCTACTCCTTGGTGAAATCTACCTTCCGTATCAACATGTGCTGAGGCTTCTGTGTTACATTTGGGAGATTCTGAGACACATTCTATACTGGCTTCCTCATCCCTGCCCCTCCATACTGCGGGCTGTCTGGGTCACACCTGAGCCATGCAGGGCAAAACAGGGAAAATAAAATCATTTGCTCACTCCTATGACTTATTGGGATTCACAGGGGCTCTGGGCATCAGGTCCACCTGCTAAACAACCCAACACAAACATTACTTCTGTATTCTCAAAACCATGTTTTTTTTTTTTTTTTAATTTTTATTGTGCTTTAAGTAAAAGTTTTCAAATCAAGTCAGTCTCTCATACGAAAATTTTCATATGCCTTGCTATATATTCCCAATAGCTCTCCCCCTAATGAGACAGCACACTCCTTCCCTCCACTCTCTCTTTTGGTGTCCGTTTGGCCAGCTTTAACCCCCTCTGCCCTCTCACCTCCCCTCCAGACAGGAGATGCCAACATAGTCTCATGTGTCTATTTGATCCAGAAAGCTCATTCTTCACCAGTATCTTTTTCTATCCCATTGTCCAGTCCAATCCCTGTCTGGAGAGCTGGCTTTGGGAATGGTTCCTGTCTTGGGCAACAGAAGGTCTGAGGACCATGACCTCTGGGGTCCTTCTAGTCTCAGTCAGACCATTAAGTCTGGTCTTTTTAGGAGAATTTGGGGACTGCATCCCACTGCTCTCTGCTCCCTCAGAGATTCTTTATTGTGTTCCTTGTCAGGGCAGCCATCAGTTATAGTCGGGCACCATCTAGTTCTTCTAGTCCCAGGCTCATGGAGTCTCTGGTTTATGTGGCCCTTTCTGTCTCTTGGGCTCATAATTACTTTGTTTCTTTGGTGTTCTTCATTCTCCTTTGCTCCAGGTGAGTTGAGACCAATTGCTGCATCTTAGATGGCTGCTTGTTAACGTTTAAGGTCCCAGATGCCACTCTCCAAAGTGAGGTGCAGAATGAAGTCTTAATAGATTTTATTATGCCAATTGACTTAGATGTCCCCTGAAACTATGGTCCCCAACCCCCCGCCCCTGCTACACTGGCCTTTAAAGCATTCACTTTATTCAGGAAACTTCTTTGCCTTTGGTTTAGTCCAGTTGCGCTGACCTCCCCTGTACTGTGTGTCATCTTTCCCTTCACCTAAAATAGTTCTTATCTGCTATCTAATTAGTGAAAACCTTTCTCCCTCCCTTCCTCCCTCCCCGCCTCATAACCATCAAAGAATATTTTCTTCTCTGTTTAAACTCTTTCTCGAGTTCTTATAATAGTGGCCTTATACAATATTGTCCTTTTGCAACTGACTAATTTCACTCAGCATATTGCCTTCCAGATTCCTCCATGTTATGAAATGATTCACAGCTTCATCATTGTTCTTTATGGATGTGTAGTATTCCATTGTGTGAATATACCATAACTTATTTATCCATTCATCTGTTGATGGGCTCCTTGGTTGCTTCCAACTTTTTGCTATTGTAAACAGTGCTGCAACGAACATGTGTGTGCATATATCTCTTCGTGCAAAGGCTCTTATTTCTCTAGGATATATTTCAAGGAGCAAGATTGCTGGATCGTATGGTAGTTCCAGATTTTAAGGAAGCACCAAATCCATCTCCAACGTGGTTGTACCATTTTACATTCCCACCAGCAGTGTTTAAGTCTTACAGACTCTCCACATCCTCTCCAACATTCATTATTTTGTGTTTTTTGGATTAATGCCAGCTTTGTTGGAGTGAGATGGAATCTCATTGTAGTTTTGATTTGCATTTCTCTGATGGCTAATGACTGTGAGCATTTCCTCATGTATCTGTTAGCTACTTGAATGTCTTCTTTAGTGAAGTACCTGTTCATATCTTTTGCCCATTTTTTTATTGGGTTGTTTGTCTTTTTGTAGTGAGTTTTTGCAGTATCATGAAGATTTTGTAGATCAGGTGCTGATTGGAAATGTCATGCTAAAAACTTTTTCCCAGTGTGTAGGTAATCTTTTACTCTTTTGGTGAAGTCTTTGAATGAACACAGGTGTTTGATTTTTAGGAACTCCGAGTTATCTAGTTTCTCTTCTTCATTGCTGGTAATGTTTTTGTATTTAGGTCTTTGATCCATTTTGAGTTCATTTTTGTGCATGGTGTGAGGTATGGGTCTTGTTTCACTTATTTGCAGATGGATATCCAGTTATGCCAGCACAATTTGTTAAACAGACTGTCTTCTCCCTACTTAACTGACTTTGGGTTTTTGTCAAATATCAACTGCTCATATGTGGATGGATTTATATCTGGAGTCTCAATTCTGTTTCATTGGTCTATGTATCTGTTGTTGTACCAGTACCAGGCTTTTTTGACTACTGTGGTGGTATAATAGGTTCTAAAATCAGGTAGAGTGAGTCCTCTCACTTAGTTCTTTTTCAGTAATGCTTTACTTATCCAGGGCCTTTTTCCCTTCCATATGAAGTTGGTGATTTGTTTCTCCATCTCAGTAAAAAATGTCATTGGAGTTTGGATCAGAATTGCATTGTATCTGTAGATCGCTTTTGGTAGAATAGACATTTTTACAGTGTTAAGTCTTCCTATCCATGAGCAAGGTGTGTTTTTCCACTTATGTAGTTCTCTTGGTTTCTTGCAGTAGTGTCTTGTAGCTTTCTTTGTATAGGTCTTTTACATCTTTGGTAAGATTTTTTCCTAAGTATTTTATCATCTTGGGGGCTACTGTAAATGATATTGATTTGGTGATTTCCTCTTTGACGTTCTTTTTTGTTGGTGTAGAGCAATCCAACTGATTTTTGTATGTTTATCTTGTGTCCTGATACTGTGTTGAACTCTTCCATTAGTTTCAGTAGTTTTCTTAAGGGTTCTTTAGGGTTTTCTGTGTATAAGATCATGTCACCTGCAAATAGAAATACTTTTACTTCTTCCTACCAATCTGGATGCCCTTTATTTCTTTATCTAGCCTAATTGCTCTGGCTAGGACCTCCAGCACAATGTTGAATAAGAGTGGTGATAAAGGGCATTCTTGTCTGGTTCCCAGTCTCAAGAGGAATGTCAAAGCCATGGTTTTGAAGAATTTCATGAGGGCTTACAATATGTCAAACAGAAGGCTGAATGTTCTTTCATCTTGCTCAGGAGCGCAGACAGAGTAATTTCTACCTCAAGAGAACACTGAACCATAGTTGTCTTTCTTTCTCTTCACCTCACTTTTCCTCTCCAGGTTCTTTATCTAGATTTATCTGATGAGAAAAGTTTTTCTAACAAAACATGTATTTTTTTCTTTGTCAGTTATTGAAGCCAGGACCTTAGATCAAAGGATGCCAGACTGTGCAACTCAAAAGCTTTTTCTCTCAAGACTATTGTATACCCTTTGAATTCAAAAGTGTATTTTGAAATTTAGAACCTGAGTACTGGGGTATTCCTTTCTTTCCTTTTTTTTTTCCTGCTGTGTCTTCCCTTTCTTGAGACAGGAGACATAACACTTTCACTCTCCCTGAAATAAAAATACTCTGAAGTGGGAAGAAGGGTCGGGGTGGGGGGGGCAGGGCGGGAACTTTCAAAATTAAAAAAAAAAATCAGATAATACTTCAAAATATAATTTCATCATGACTTCAAAAGCTCTAATTTCAAAGAATTTGAGAATTATCTCTATCAGTATTCCCAGGCATTTTATATAAAAGCCACTTAGTGGTCTCTTCCCTTCAAAAATGCTTGAGGATTTTGGTGCAAATTCTAAGAAGCCTACAGAATCATAACCTTTCCTCTTCCTTTTAGAAGGTGGGAGGAAAAGTGAAAATATTTGAGAGGTGCCAGTAGACTGAGGTTCTGGGTTCAACTCTGCCAATGAATAGTTGTACTGCCAAAGACTAGACTCTCAAATCTTAATCCGTGAATTACCCAACTAACAATTTTTGAGCATCATCTATGGTTCAGGCACTTAATATAAGCTCTCTGTTTAATTATCACAACTTAATGCAGTCAGGAAGATTAAGTAACTTGTCTAAGATTGGATAGGATGTAACCGGCAAAACGTACAATTCCGATATAATATTTCATGATATCTGAAATCCTATCCAGGTCAAAATACTCTATAAGTTTAAGTGGGACTTGGCAGAAAAGGCCCAAAGATTTCATTGGAAAGTTTTAAATGTCATGTATTTTTTATTGTGATCTGTTACAAAATATTATCTTTGGATGATAAAACTAAATGCTTGCTGGCCAATACACTTCATCAGAAGTCTTTCCTCCTCTTTATACCTCTTATTTTGTATACAATACCTGTACTTTACATGTCTTGTTAAAATTCTTTCACACAGAAGACTTACTACCTCTCCAAAATTTGTTAATCATATTTATTTTCCTTATCGTGGTCATCATGAACCCAAAAGGGTGAAATTTAGCTATCTCCTCCAGGACTAATACTCACATTAGGCGATGTGCAATGTTTTCTCACTATGCGTGCTGTCAGACTGACATCAACTGTGAAATATGTGACTCAATACTTAGACAAGCTAACATGATTTTAGCATTATAATGCCATTTTAAAAGGATGGTAGACAACGATAAACAATGCTTGGGCTTGTGTCAGAACTCAAGTAATATAGTTCC
Source organism: Elephas maximus indicus (assembly GCF_024166365.1). Taxonomy (NCBI): domain Eukaryota; kingdom Metazoa; phylum Chordata; class Mammalia; order Proboscidea; family Elephantidae; genus Elephas; species Elephas maximus. The sequence goes on along the minus strand of NC_064826.1, from coordinate 51,039,815 downwards.
TTAGAGGATATATTAAGTGAACTATATTCCATTTGCCTTTGCACTAAAAAACTGGGCTGATTTGAAAATGTCAGGGAATTTTTTTCCGGAACTTCTGAATAATGACTTGGATAATTGATAGCCACAAATGTAATGCACATAATTTAATTTCCTTATACTAAGAGCTTAGAGCTTTGGTAGTTTGCATCTGGAAATGAAACTTCAACAAAATCTAATTGATAGAGGTGAAAAGTTTAACTGAGAGTTTTGTCAAAAGACTCTTAAGATCCACATATCCTCTAGCTTATGATTTACATGTTTAGGGCAATTTTCAGTTTTTAACCAAGATTTTCTCATTTCTGTATCTTCAATACGGTCTGGAAAATAATATGAGGGAGATTCATAGATCTGTGAAAGACTAGAGAACCCTATAAAAAGACACACACACATACACACACACCCGTGGCCATTGAGTCGATTCCAACTCATAGCGAACCTATAGGACAGAGTAGAACTGCCCTATAGAGTTTCCAAGGCGTTTTTTAAACCTTTATGGAAGCAGACTGTCACATCATTCTCCTGCAGAGCTCCTGGAGGTTCAAACTGCTGACCTTTCGGTTAGCAGCTGAGGGCTTAACTACTGCACCACCAGGGGTCCTTCTATCTCTCTCTCTCTCTCTCTCTCACACACACACACACACACACACACACTCAAGCTTTTGAGATGTGGTAACCGTAAAAGCATCTTAAATCTTTGCAAAAAGTTTGGACGCACACTGAAAAGAGATCATGACAGCATTTGAGCTCATCACCGGCTCAAGAGTCCCCAATTTCACAAAAGCATGATTTCCCATCTCTTTTTAGGTTTCTTTGGTACACTGGTTTTCAATCTTGGTTGCATATTGGGATCTTCTAAGGAGTTTTAAAAATATGCATGCCTGAGTCCCATAACCAGAGATTCTGATGTAATAGCACTAGGGCACTATGTGAGCACCACCGTTCCCCAATTCCCAGTGATGTTAACGTGCAGCCAAGGCTGAGAATCACTGCCTAGTTCTTCTTTGTTAATTCTTAAGAGGTGCTTACTGATCAGTGTTTGGATTGCTGACACTACCACCTTTCCAGCAGACTGCCTCACTGTCCTGCTTCCGGCAGCAAACCATATGTTATTTGCAAGTCAATAATGGGTCTTACACCTCATGATCTAAAATATGGTTTAGGCCATCATTGCCTTTTATATCTATATTGTTGCTTTGCCCTGGACTTTCCAATGATACGCATGTCTGTTGCTGATCACACTTTAACCAAGCTCCTGGTTGTTGCTGGCTTCCAATATGCACCTCAATCAGGTTAATAGGGTAATACTTTCCCAATTTTTTGTGTCTCTTTTTCACATTGTAGCATATTAATGTCTCCATTTAAATTATATTTCATTGCTACCTCTTTACATGCCAGGATAAGACAGATGCTTGATCTCTTGGCAAGGCAGGAGAAAATATTTGAGCCCTGGTGGTGCAATGGTTAGGCATTCAGCTACTAACAAAAAGGTTGGCAGTTTGAATTTACCAGCTGCTCCTTGGAAATCCTATGGGGCAGTTCTATTCTGTCTGATAGCATCACTATGAGTCGAAATTGAGTCGACGGCAATGGGTTCTGTTTTTTAAACCTATATTTGTGTTGTTCCCTCATTTATGATATCAAGCATGAGCCTGGAGGATCCATCGCCTAGAGCTCATTTATTTGCTTAAAAGGGTATCATGGCTCACTTTAGGTTTATGTAAAGTGACAGAGGAGGATTTAAAATAGTAAAGAGTAATCTGGAGGATGATTGGAATAAGGAACAAAGACAGCGAGAGAAAAATGAAAATTCTAATCTACTAACTTTTTCTAGGGCTTTAAAGTCTTGTAGTGGGAAGATTTGTTAAATGAGTAAGAATAATATCTATTGCAAAGCAGAAGGACTACAACCTATTTCTGTATTCTGGGGAAAAAGGTTACCTCTTTACCAACCTGGGACATAGCAACTTAGAAAGCCTGGCTTGGGCAAACAGAAGATAGAATGAAAGGCATAAAGCTTTGCCTAAGCTGCACTCAGTTTCTGGGTGGCAAAACCCTGAGTGGAGACTGGATAACTGCTTTCGGACCTCCAAAGGAGATTGCAATGACCTCATAGCAGGGGGTGGGGTGGGCTGTGGTGCCAAGGTCAACAGCCGGCAAAAAACTGAGAGAAAACCACATCAGCAAGAGGGAAATGTCAAGTTCTTCCTAGTAGTATTGCCTAAGGAAATGAGCAAACTGAGTCCATCCACCATGGACCTTTGCATCAGAGGCCAACATCGCTTGCAGAGAGCTCAGACTTGACGACGAGCATGAAATAGCCCCTTTCCCTAATTCTACCAGGTGAGTAAGTACCCACATTCCTCCAGGAACTCTTTCAGATATCATCTAAGAAGAGGATTGTTTAAAGAACAGACCATCATAGGTAGCCCTTCCTAAAAAACTTTCCAAGGTATCCCAGGTGCTAAATGTCAGTTCTGTGTGTTTTCATAGCACCCTATTTCCATCTCTTTCATATCATTTATTATAATGAATTGTGTGTTTAATACTCTGCATTTTCCCCACTGAAGCATAAGTTTTTGAAGGTGTAAAAACTTCAAAAATATTCAAAGTATAAAACTTTGAGTGGAATGGAACACTCACTCAACTTAACGCACATACTTTATATTTCCTATCAAGAATAATACTCCCTTTGAATCCGCTGTAAATCCTTACTGAAATATCACCCCTACATCTTTTTTAAGAATGTCAAAGGTAATAGTGGAGTCCTATTTTGTGTAGGAGAAACTCTGTGATTGTTATTTTTTATAAACATGATGAGATCTCTGATCTCCTACAAACTGTTGCTTTTCTTTGGTTCTGATTCTTGTGATTTAAAATTTTCCTTAAGGGAGATGGGGAAAAGAAACTCATGTTCTCTGGGGCTGGAACTGTCCTGTCCTATGTTGTTTGTAGAGGAGACACTGTCTCTGCTTACAAATGCATGTACTTTGAAAAAATTTCCTTCTTCCTTTCTTCCTCCCTCCCTCCCTCTGTTCCTTCCTTCCTTTTTTTCTTCATTCCTCTCCTCTTGTCTCCTCACCTCTCCTCCCCTTTCCTCTGCTTTCTCCTCCTTCTTTCCTCTCTCATGAAGAATATATGACATAAGTTATGTAAACAGCTCGGTGACTGGCTAAAGTTGACCCTCAACAAATATTAACTACAGATAATCAAATGCATCAACATTTGTATTAAATTTTTAATGGCGATAAGATCTAATAAGATGACTAAAGATAATTGAGAGAAGGATCAATTTATGCCATTTGACTTTAAGATTTAGTCTGTGTAATCTCTAATTTTGATTCTAGTTCTCTACCAATGGTAAGTGCCCTGGTGGCACAGTGGTTAAGTGCTATGGCTGCTAACCAAATCCACCAGCCGCTCCTTGGAAACCCTATGGGGCAGTTCTACACTGCCCTATAGGGTCGCTATGAGTCAGAATCAGCTTGACGTCATTGGGTTTGTTTTTTGTTCATTTTTCTTTTTCGGTACCAATGACAAATTTAACAAAAAATAAATTCCTTTTCAGTAGGAATAGAAACGAGTCGTCACAATATAGTATAGAAATATGTAATTTGCAGACATATTGGGCCTAAATCTTAGATTTAATGCTTATTAATTTTAATGCAAGGAGCTCTGGTGGCACAACGGTTAAGTGCTTGGCTGCTAACTGAAAGACTGGTGGTTTGAACCTACCAGTAGCTCTGTGGGAGGAAACACCGGCAATCTGCTCCCATAAAGATTTACAGCCTAGGAAAATCCATGGGACAGTTCTACTCTGTCCTGTAGGGTTGCTATGAGTTGGAATCAGCTCGACAGCACACAACAATTTTAATGCTGGGCTAGTCATTTAAAATTTCTGAGGCTTAAGCTCCTTTCTTATTAAATAGAGGCTAAAAGAAACCTTGTATGTAATTCCCAAAGATATTTAAAGTTTAAACAAGAAACATGTATGAAAAGATATGTAACCCATTGCCATTATTGCTTATACTTTCCATTTAAGTAAAAACTTAATAAATGAACACACAAAATAAGTGGCAAATTCAAAGTCTGTAAACTATTTTTATGAACTTTCTTTTTAGGTAAATTAGAATTTTAGATTATTTAATTAGTTTACATAGACAAAACATTTCAAATTTATGAAATTATTGAAAAAAAACTTCTATTGTTTAAATTTTTACAAAATACCTTCAGAAATGCAATTTATTAACCGACAGGAACAGTTATGCCAGAACAACCAGCATGCTTCAGGATTATTTGGAAAAAACTAGGATTTATGGCCATTGTAATTAGAAGAGAATAGGACTGTATGTGATAGGGGAGAGGGGTAAGGAGCCCTGATGGCACAAAACTTGAGCACTCGGCTGCTAACCCAAAGGTTGGTCGTTTGAATCCACCAGCAGCTCTGCGGTATAAAAGACCTGGTTATCTATTCCTGTAAAGATTACAGCCTAGAAAACCCTATGGGATGGATCTACTTTGTCACTTTCGGTCTCTACGAGTCAAAATCGACTTGATGGCACCCAACAACAGCAATAAGGCAGAAGCGTGCCCAAGGAAGGTTGTAGAATGAACTTACCCTACTCAGGAAAAGGATTATGCCAATTACCTTCCGCAACAGTACTAGTTTCTTCCAAAAGAAAAGAGAGGCTTATTTGTATGACTTTGTTTATAAACATGGCAGAAAATCTTCTTGAGAACTGAATCACTTTTAGATAAACCTTTCAGAAAAATTTTGCTACCACTTCACCAAGTACATGCTTCTAAGACTTCTAAACCTATGCCTTGTTTGCTAGTTGTGGGCACACTGCTTGATGCTGTTTTCCATTTGTGATGCTGACAGCTCTGTTATCCTGCATGTAGCAGCACATTAAAATCTGATTTTGCCTCAGGGCTTCAATTATATATCTGGGAAACCACATTCTGGGAGCATTGTGTTACTTGTTTTTTCCTTCTCAGGTATGACTTGGAATTTGATCAGCTCTACTGTTACTGTGGAAACTCTAAAGAAGAAAAATTGATCCTGAATCCAGTAATGCTAACTGGTTGGCATCTAGGACATAAAATACATTGCAAATTATTTATTCAGTTGGCACTTGTGTTTTGCTTCTACTGCTAGTGATGAGATAGTGATTGATATATGCCCATATGGTTAATTTCAGAGAATTTTTTTGGAAAAGATTGGTAAACATACTTTGGATGAAATAATCAAACTAAGTATTATTGCATCGTAATGGAGTTTTACATTTAAAATTGAATTTGTCAAACATTTTCCCCATCTCAGAACATTCACACAGTATAATAAATCTAGGGCATTTGAAATACATTCTGATGATAACCACTTCTGGAATTCTTTAAAAAAAACAAGCTTTACCTAAAGGATAACTTATACAACCTACTTAGTTAATCAAGTTTGTTCTAGTCACTAGATCAGGCCACAGCTATCCAAAATACATGTGTTATTTTGTTTTCAAACTTTATATTTAGTGCTACTTAAAATTTATTCTTTCTTTTATGAATTTTTCTTTGTGTTTATTCTTTTGTGCTCAGTGCACTCCAAATTTTTTTTTTAAATAGATGAAATCAAACATGGAAGACTAGATTTCAAGCCCTAGACACCAGGGAACCATTGATAGATTTAAGTAAGAAACTGGCATGATCAAAGCAATATTTTAGGAAAAATATGGCAGGGGTCTGCAAGAGAGAATTGAAAAGTTCTGAGGCAGCAAGACAACTCAAAAGGTGCTCAAGATGAGTAATGCTAGCTGACGTGAAGAGATAAAAATTGAAATTTCAGCAGCTTGACACAATAGAAGTTTAGTTCTGACTCACATATTCCCTGAATGTCCTCTAATCTCTTATTATTCTATTTAGAAACCCAGGCTCCAATTTTTGACTCCGCTATTTTTAACACCTGGCATTCAAAGTCTCTGTGTTTGTCCTTAGTGAGCCAGAAGGAGAAAGAGCGTGGAGGATTACATGTGGGAAGGTTCTATTAGCCCAGCTGGAAGTGGTGCAAATTACTTCCATTTATATTCCAAAGGCTACTGCTCAGTGACTTGGCACACTTGACCTTCAGAGATATTGGAAAAGAGGTTTGTCTGTGTGCTCAAGAAGAAGGAAGATCTTCCTTCAATAACTAAGGAGAAAGGAGCAAAGAACTTGAACCAAGATGGGGTAAGGAGATGAGTAGAGACAAGTAAATGGAAATGGCTGGGAAAGATGGATTGGAAGAATTTGGTAATTGACTCAGTAGGAAGACTGACATGGAAGGCAGTACACAGAGAGTTAGAGTTTGCAGTCTGACTAGGTAGTAAATTGAGAATCCTGTTAATGACATGAACTTCCAAGCAAATACTCTAAGACTGCCTTGGAGGGGGAATTGTTATGGCAAATTATCTTAGTTCAAGTTTATTAAGAACAATAGGATACAATAGTAGTCCACTTCTTATAAAGTCGGCAATGTTCCTAAAGTTATTTCATTTAAATCCTTTTAACCCAACAGAAAGGTTAAACTTATCCCTTGCAGTAGAGGTAGATATGCAGTAAGTAAATCACAATCGAACCTTGAAATATTGGATTGCAAAGTTTTATATATGTTAGTAACCATATAACAGAGAACACACCTTAACTTTAACTCCAAAAATATTTTGGCAAAACTAGCTTCAGCAATATTATCTCTGGCACACCACACTTAATTTCAAACTCATAGATTTTATCTTTGGCAACCTACACCTCAGCTAACCACCTGTGAGAGATTTAGCCTCTGGTAGTGTTCATGAAATCTAAAGTTTATAACTTCATCCTCAGGGAATTGATTGTAATATACCATGGAAATCCTTTACTAAACCAATAAATAATAATAGAAGTAGAAAGAAACTTGTACATTTACCCAGCTTTAATTTTCCCTCCTTTACTAATCTTTGCCTCCATGTCTAAAGAAAGCAATGACAACAAAAACTAGAAAGGAAGAAAAAAAAAAAACAGTTCCCATTAACTATGTAGATTGGAAAACTAGTTTTGAGTTTGGTATTTTGTTATGTGGTTAAATATATTTATATTGTTTCTGTTTTATAGAGATGAAAGAATACATCATAATATTAAGAATCTATTTCTATTAATCAAAAAAAAACCACGCACACACAAAATATTGTCCTGAAAATTCATTTATCAGCTCTTGCTGTGCAACCCCTTCTGATATTGTCTCCATATGGCTATTTATCCTGCATTTCTTGGATGAAGGATGTGTTGAGTGAGTTCCAAGGTCATTTTAACTCTAAGCTATTCCAAAGCATAGCAGACAGAGTTTAATAATTCATAGACCTAAAACAAATATAAATTTCTTAATAAGTCATATGCTAGTTTAAATTGATCCTCTCCTGTATCCAGTCCCCCTAATTATTTACTGAGAATTTTTTATTTAAAAAATTTTCACTTAAATATTATCAAAGACAAGTAAATTTAATTGACTATGAGTTACAATTTTCCCTAGAAATTTGAAAAATCATTCAAAATGCCTAATGCCATTCAGACACATTGCTGTTACATTCTTTGCTAATAATTGAGAGTACTACATCAAATGTTCCATCTTCAATCTTAACAGATACCATTTTCTCTTATTTCATTAAGAAAAGGTAGGTGGTCAAATAAGAAATGTAGGTGGCCATATCAATAAATGTATAAACTTGTCTGCTTCTATGGCTGTAATTTGCCTTTCAGTCTGGTCAAAAAAGAAAAACTCTCTCTGCTTCTATCTAATACCAACCCATAATCTGAGTCCTAACTCGTCCTTTTTCTGCTAATTCTTCTTTAACTTGCATCACAAAATTTCCTTCTATGATTCCCATCAGCCTACAATTATACTGGGATATCTCCTATCTTATGATTATGAAATCCCCTTGACTCCACATCCTTCTTTAGCTTAAATCTTCTCTAACTAAAAACTACTTTAGAGCAGAATTCCTAAAATAATTGCCTATACCTGTTATCTCCAATTTCTCATTTTCAAGTTTCTCCTCGGCCTACTCATAAAGTTTTCATTCAAAATGTTTTATTACAACTGGTCTTGAAAAAGTTATCAATGGCCTTCTTATTGCCATATCCAATTGTCAATTCACAGTTCTCTTCTTTTGCAAACTATCACCACCATTTAACACTGTTGATAACTTCCTTCTTTTTTGAATGATTTTCTTTTATTGATTTCCGTGATTCCTCTCACATCAATGTTTACCTTTTCTTCTTTTTGCCAACTCCATCTCCCTTCCCACTTTGAAATATTGCCTTTGCCTCTGTCATAATGTCTTCTCTACCTACTCATTTTTGGACTAGTCCCATGGATTTAAGTAGCTCTTAAACTTTTAGCTCCTGAAACAATCCACCCTTTTAGTTCCATGTGTACTCAACTTTCTACATGGTTAGAACAGAAGAGTTGAGGAATGGGGGAAACAGGGTTGTGAGAGGGAAAAGGGAGGCATAAACTGGTTAGATGGCACTGCAAAGTCAGGGAGAAGTCCCCATTGTTAAATATGGGACAGGGTGTTCAATTTTCATTACAAAGTTGTTTGTATTTCTGGGATGCAACACTTCCCTCCTCCCCTCCATGTAATCACGCATGTCTATGCAGAAGCGCACAGACATTGAATTAGAGAGTTTATCTTTGTGAACGTTAAGAAAATGGCCTGAGTTCCACATCTGGGTTCATGTGAGGCTGAACAGGAACTACATCTGGAGAAAAACAAAACATTCTATAAATAAGCTAATTAAGGGGAAGCAGGGAAATAGAGCCAGAAGGGACCATGATGATGTAAAGTCCTCCAGGGAGTTTTTAGAAATGTGAGGAAAGAAACTTACACAATTTGATCTAAACCTTTAGAGGTAATGATGGTAGCTAATTTCTAGATTGCACAAGCACACTCCCATCTGGAGGCCACTGTTAACAGGGAGGAAACAGAATAAGACTATCCAGGGGAAAATAAAACATTTAAGTAATTCTTTTGATTTCTATTTAATACCTGCGCAAATAGATGGGAACTGAGGAGAATCTCAATAGGGAGAAGAAATGGACAGAATTGAAATTTTTCATCATGTATCTTTTAACTGATACATAATAAAATGTTTTACACAAGATGGAGTGCCAAAAACAGTTCTCTGAATAGGAATATATGACCTCAATCACACTTTAAACACACCTGGATTTACACAAAGTAAGGTGCTTTAGTGTTGAAGAGAATATGAAAAGTATAAGAAAAGTATTTCATATGAAAAGATTTAGAACTGAGTGAATTTAGGAATTAATCAAGTTAAATTAATCTACCTTAGAGTTTGCTTTTGTATCATAATTTTATTAATTTTTCATAAGGTAAATAAATGCAAAGTTAATAAGCTAGCCTGTATATTTTTCTTTCTTAAAATTCTTCATTAAAATCACATTAATATTGCATTGAATCAAAGTGATGCAGTCATAAACTAAGAAAACTAGAATCCCTGTCTTCCTATGTGTCTGTTATCCAGAGGACTGTCATCGCATCTTATGTTCCTGATTAACTGCTTTGAGTTGGCTGTGATATTTACCAACAACAGACTTGAATTCATAAAGCCAGCACTCTAGAGGTTATCATCTCATAGATGTATTGATCTTGACTTTGGTTTGTAGCCAACAAATGCATGGGGAAGCTTGGTTTTAATTTCAGTTTTCAAATTTTTCTACCTCATTTGGGCTTGTCCTACACGAATGGAAATTCATATTAAAACAACAAAGCAATACATTTAGTAGAATAACTAATCATTATTATTTAAATGCAGGAGCTCTGGTGGTGTAGTGGTTAACAGCTTGGCTCCTAGCCAAAAGATCAGCAGTTTGAATCCAGCAGCCACTCCTTGAAAACCCTATGGTGCAGTTCTACTTTGTCCTATAAGGTTGCTATCAACTCAACAGCAATGAGTTTTTTAATGATTACCAAAACCAAAAAAAAAAAAAAAAAAAAACCCAGTGTCGTCAAGTCAATTCTGACTCATAGTGACTCTATAGGACAGAGTAGAACTGCCCCATAGAGTTTCCAAGGAGCGCCTGGTGGATTCAAACTGCCGACCCTTTAGTTAGAAGCTGTAGCACTTAACCACTACGCCACCAAGGTTTCCTTTTTAATGATTGTTATTGTTTAAATACCAGCTAAATAATTTAGAACGAACTATATAGTAATTCAAACGAGCTAAAGTTGGGTTTCACTCTTTTTTTTTCAACTGGTCTTAATCTCTGTAATTTAATTTTGATATCCTCTCAGGCTTGAGTAGAACTGATCCTCTTAAGATCATTCTTTAATCCAAGAAAAGTCTCTAATACTTTAGACAGGTTAGCATCTCAAGTTTCTGGACTGCTGTCCCCAGATACTTTAACTTCCATTTGCTGTTGAATCATTTGCCTTTGTGCTCTTTGTTGCAGTGTAAACTCTTAATTTCTTGGTGGAGTCTGATATTGCTTGGAGATAAAACACCCTGTGACTTCCCAGATAACTAAGAATTGTGTTAATCTCCAGAATAGTGTTAGGTTGCCTTCTTTGCATCTTGATTAGAACTTCTGAGAACTCAAGTTTCCACATTTCCCATAGGCAGAAGAAAAATCACAACTGTCATGCTATATTTGCCACAAGGAAATCCCCAAAAATGTCATTTAAAATTTTCATTGCTGTCTGTTTTTATCACACTTACCGTAAGCATTGTCACTTAACTGTACATGGGAAAATTGATGAAATGGCTAATGTTTTGTTATATATATATCCACCACAATAAAAACTAAATTAAAAATATCATAAGCAAATTAATTGTAAAAAAAATGAGAAATATGTATAGAAAACAAAAGCAATTTAAAAGTAAGTGTTTAGATTGTTAGCACATTGTCCCCAATCTTTCTCTTAATATATCTCATTATTGATCTCATACTGCATATAGAGTTTCTAGAAATAATATGAAGAATAAATAACATACGTTTAGAACATACTGGTATAGTGTTAAATCTCTTTTTAAACAGGCAAAGATATGATAAACCCACAATTCAGAAGAGTGGTTTCCTCCTGAAGGTCACAGCAAGGTGATGGGACCTAGAAGGATCACACAGGTACCTAGAACATTAGCAATAATGGACTGGATCTAAAACTGAGTACTTGTTCCATGACTATTCATTTTGTTATGACATATATTACATACAGTCTTTAAATTAATAAAACATTAGATAATTGAAGGTTTTATGAGATTTCTTTCTTTTCTTTTTATCCTAAAGGCTATTTCCAGTGTGGTGATTCCCTAGCACTTACGAGCACTGTGTCATACTGCAGGACCCAATCCACACTAAGTATTCCGTATTTAAATATCACTGGTACTTGATAAACACAAAGGAAGAGGTGTCCTGTTTTAATTAGGCATGCCTAGCAATGTTTCTTGAATGCCATACGTTTGTGAATTTTACCTTGTTGGGTGCTGATTTTTTTATTATTATTATTATTCCTATAAATACCCTTGAGAGCTGTTCTACACAGTGGTTGAATTACTTTGAAGTAATTTGATTCTTTTGGATGTTGTTTTTAAGATTTGTTCAGCTGGAGCATGACAGTTTCCTTACTCCCTGATGACTAATTTTCCCCATTCCTGAGTCCAAATTCTTCTGGGTCATCTATCCGGTATTCCGTGAATTATAAGGTTTTTCACTCTGGCTAGTGGGGATAAGAAGTATATCCATGCCTGTGAGATCATCAGAAATTGTACTCTCTAACCCTTTCAAATGATTCTGTCCTCAATTTTGGCTAGGTTTCTCTACAAATATGAACTGATAAGTATCATATATATGTATATATATTTGTCAGGTACTTTACTTCTTTCAGGCTAATGGCAATTTTTGTATCTGTAACCATATCTTATATTTTTATAAGCAATTATGTTCCAAATGTGATGGATTTAATTTGATCTCATGAAAAACCAATTTCAGCGCAAAGACCAATATCTTTAAGTCATAAAAAGTGGTGTATGTGATGTAATAAGTAGACAATTGGATCATTTCCTTCATAACAAATACTACACCATCGCTGAGGAACACATTTCAAATAACACTGAGTAACTGAACTGAAATGTGTCACAAACATGACAGTTTCTATGTTCGCCTTTAAGTACCCTTCTTAGAGTTGACTGATTATCTCTAGACATCAATATAAGGAGAATTACATTTTAAAATAACAAAAAAATGATGCTTTTGGAATTTCACAGAAGAATCTTAAATATTGTGGATTAATTTCTCTCAACCTCCTGAGTTAAATCTGATGCTTTACTCAAAGTTGCATTAAGCTTCTAGTTCAAATCCCAACCCAAGATTATGGCCTTTTGCGTTGAGGTTCTCGTCAGTTTAAATTAACAGGAACAGTTTGCCACCTGGTTGAAGTGTCTGAGCGTATCCATGTACATTCAGGCTAGCATTCATTACTACGTACAGAAGTACTACAATCCAGCTAGTTTTTAGCAGTGATGCAAAACTGAATATTGTTACTGCCAGCTGTCCAAGCAAGATTTGTTGAAGTTTCAATTTTCTTATTAACCTTCTTTTAGAGAAAACCTTCAGATTCAGTGCCACATTTCACCTGATTGTACAACTAGAGGTCTACAGTTTTGTGATCTAGGGTGAAAATATCCTGTGTCAGTTTGAATTTGCCTATGTCAAAAAACTCATCTGAGAGCCATCAAGCCAATGTTCAAAGGCCAACACAGCCCAGTCATAAATTGTTAGACTAGAACAATCTCTGTCAGCATTACTGACAAGACCAACAGGCCAATTTATAACAGTCCTTCAATTTCCTGAGTTTGGTACAAATATTGTGCTAATATTCACTTGATACCTTTTAGCCAGCTAATTCTCCACAGTGATTTCTGTGCCATTAATATTGTCTCTGTTCCATTTTTGGATCAAGGTAAGTATATTCTGCTGCTGACAGGTTGGGTATTCAACAATTATCATCCTTGATGACAAGGCACCTATGATATTGGGTCATATCCAGTACTGATCCCTGCTTCCAGTGTTACTCTGTTAAGGAGTCATTGCTCAGGCACTAAGGTTGTTGAAACTGGCAGACATCTAACAGATAAGCAATACTGCCCACCTACTTATCTGCTCTGTCCATGATCCTCTGTGGTGTGCATTAATATTAGACGCAAAGGGCCTCAGATTTTGTAATTTTGAAAATTCCATTTTCAAAATTCCACCCACATGTCCCTTCCTGAGAACACTTTGTCTCTGCTTTTCCAACCTTATTCCTTTCAAGCCCATGTTGGACCAGCCGATACCTTCGATACAGCTCAGGAGTCTATGCACATTTTTATCTCAGGTTAATTCTTTTTACACATAAAGCTGATTAGTAAATGTGCTTCTCTTTTCCAACTGAGCGCATTTCTTTTAAGCCCTGTCCTTGGGAGGAAAATCAATACTTCCTTTTAGGGACGCTTTTGAGTGGAGTTGTAAGTCTGCAGTAGTTTAACATATCAGGCTAATTCATACATTAAACAAACCTCAATTTTTTTTCCTTCTCTGACAGCAGATTAAAGGGACACCATCTCCCAAAATCATTACTTTGAGGTGAGAGGCAAAAGGTGCAACAAAGGCAGGAGATGTGGAGCTTTAATCCACCTACTCATGTGATTTACTCATGCCTTCTGAGTCAGCCACCTTGGGCCTCATCTCAAATGAATCATTTACATTATAAAATGAATGCCTGCTTTTCCCACTTCATCTTATAACTTGGTGGATCAGGTAAAGCACAGCTTATGACGTACAGTTCTGTTTCATAGCCACTAGATGTCAAATGAGGAGTCCCTGGGTGGCGAAAATGGTTAAATGCTAGACTACTAGCTGAAAAGCTGGTGGTTAGAACCTATCCAGCAATACTTCAGGAAACAGGCCTGGCAATCTGCTCCTGAGAGGTCACAGCCTTGAAAACACTATGGAGCAGTTCTACTCTGCACACATAGGCTAGCCTTGAGTTGGAATCGACTTGATGGCAACTAACATCAACAGCAATAGATGATGTCACATGGTCAAGCACTGTGTCTTATAAAACTCAGTAGCATGCAAGTAGCTAATTTTTAAATGGTGAGCGGTTCTCTAGGACAGAAGGCCTGGCCTCACTGCAGAACAACAGGGGTTTGTACTGACATTTTTATAGTGCTTTACTAGAGTCACCATACAAAATTTTTACTTACTGATCCCTATCTACTAAGAATTCTTCTAATTCTTTTAGATCTGCCCAGAGACAGGGAAGCCTGGACCTAGTGCACAGTCCTCACTTGCTCTAAATTTCACTCAAAATTGGTATCCTTTATTGTTATACAATAAATGCATCAGAAATGCATTCCCAGTTACAGAATGTACATCTCTAAAATCCAAAGACGTCCAGAAAGCACTGCACCTCTTTCTTACTGGTAGGAGGTTCAAGAGCCAATAACCTGTCATTTACCTTGGCATGCTCCAGATCATTTGATCCAGCCCAAATTCATTGAAGTGGCAGGTCTCTGGAACTTTTTTATCTCTTACCATGTATCTGACTAGCACACTAAGAGTACTGAGAATTCTCTGCCTCCAAGTTCAATTAGCCTAATGCCATCAATATAGTTGACCAGCATGATATTTTGAAAAACATAAAAATGATTAAGTTCCCTAGACTATATAATGACAGAGAGGGAGAATTAACAGCCCTTAGACAAGACCAGAACTGTCTACTGCTACTCTTCCCACATAAAAGCAAACTGCTTGTGATCATTTTTACTCATTTATTAGAACAATAGATACCAAGTGCAGAGTGCTGTGCTGATATACCCCAGGAAGAAATTATATCTGGCACGGCAACTGTAATTGGGGCTACCACTTCATTAAGTTTATAGTAACCCATCCTCATTTACCATATACGTCTTTTTAGGGTGTAAAAGATGAATTGATCAGTTACATGATAGGACAACCACCCATGTAATTCTTTGATGATGGCACCAATCTCTATAATTCTGTCAGGGATATAATTTTGTTTCTGATTTGCTACCTTGGCTGGGGATGGGGATAAAGGCAATTTTAAGACATGTTATTTGAATTTTCTTACTGTCCAAATGGCTCTTACTTCACCGGCTAATATTCAATACAATGATTCTGCTGCTGCTCAGTATAACCCCACCAACTGAACAGTTGTGGATTGGGAAAACGATCACAGAATGGGCCCATCAACCCCTTGAAATCACTATGAAATGAACTTTTGAGAGGAATCCATTTATCACCTGGCGTTTATAATACCCCACTCGAACTAGAGAGGCATTGGTGGTATGCCAGGTTCACAGTCAGTGTCAGTTCAAACCTTGTGTGCCACAATCCTCAAAAAGATCTGAGTTTCCACATTCCCAATATGTATTTCCTCTAGCTCATTTGGGGAAGGATTGAGAGAATACTGTATATGTTTACTGTACAATTCTAGAGTCCTTCAGAAGGACTCAGATTTCTTTTAGCTCAGTGGGCTCTGAGTTTATTATTTGGCTCAGAACTAAAAATTGGGCAAGACGTTATGATTTCCAATTGTGACAACTGGTATCAGCCTTTTTATTTTTTTAATTTTTTTTTCTGGTGTTCCAAGTTTTCTTTTTTTCTTTTTTCCTTCCTGTTTATGCAAGTGAAAAAATACCTTAGTTGGCTGCCCATCTTGCTCACCACCGGGCATAACATGATCTAAAAGCTATCACTACATCTCCTTGTAGATTGAAGCACCCAGCCTGCCACTCCTTTCTTATTTTTATGGTAATTGTATCCATTTTTTTTTTCTCATTCCAGGAAAGCATCCTTTACAATCAACACTTTACTGTAGGTGACAACTAACATTGAGCATCTCAGAG
Source organism: Elephas maximus indicus (assembly GCF_024166365.1). NCBI lineage: Eukaryota > Metazoa > Chordata > Mammalia > Proboscidea > Elephantidae > Elephas > Elephas maximus. The sequence goes on along the minus strand of NC_064826.1, from coordinate 51,023,846 downwards.
ATGCTGTTGCCCCCACCACTAGTGCATTCCAAACTGCCTTAGGAAAGGACATGACCTCTAGACCGCCTGGGAACATAGTTCCTAGTCTCATATAATAAACCCATTTTAACATGTCCTCCTTTCTGTGCCTTATAGACTCTACCTCAGTACTTTGCTAAGGTAATCCTAGGATTTTCAACTTGTTTTCACGAGGTCATCATCATGTTCAAGTTTCAGAGTCATTTCTTTAGTATAATGGTTCTCAAGCTTTAGCACTCATCAGAATCACCTGCAAGGTTTCTTAAAACACACATCACTGGACTCTATCTCCACATTTCTGTTTCATAGGCCTGGGGCTGGGACAAGCTCAAGAATTTGAATTTCTAATAGGTCTCTAGATGGTGCACATTGTGAGAATCATTGGTGTAATCAGTGCTTCCTTGTCTACATATATCTCATTCCAATCCAATAAAAGTGAGAGTTTAAGGCAATGTGAAGCTGAAGCATGTCTGGGATTTTCACCACCACATTTACTTAACTATGGTAACCTTGTTGCCATCTGATTGCAGAATAACCCAAATCCAGAATCCTATGCTGAGGGGTTGCTTTTTGGTTCTGCTGAACCAACTACCCTAATTTGAGTTCCCTCTGAAAACCATGCCTGACACAAGGACTCAGGGGTATGTGATTTACTGGAAAGGTGATTTCAGAAAATAGAAGTAAGGTCACAAAAAAACTAAGACAAAAAATAATTAACTGAAAATAAGCACTATGTTATCAAGTTGATTACTATTGTGATAGACTGAGAGACTTCATCCTTCTGGTGATCCTCATCTCAGAGGGACACAGTATTAAATGTTAAATATGCCTCAGAATTATCCTACCAGAGGATGGGAAGGCTAGGCACGTAGATTCTCGTTCTCATCTCTCATTAATTGAAGGTTGTCCTTGGGGGCATTAACTCCTCCACATCTTACGATTGTGCAACTATGACAGAATAACATTTTTTTTTTTCACTTTGGAGGAATCAGCATACCTAGATGTCGTGGTGCCTGCTAACCGAAAGGTCAGTGGCTTGAAGCCACAAACCGCTCTCTGTGAGAAAAGCCTTGACGATCTGCTCCCATAAAGATTTCAGCCTAGGAAACCTGATGGGGCAGTCTACTCTGTCCTATATAGTCGCTATGACTAAGAATCAACTCAAATACACACAACAACAACAGGGGTGGAACACTGTCAAACATGCATGGAACTCTCCATCATGTGGGCCAAGGGGATGCAGCACCGTGCATCTCAAGCACCTGCTGTGGCACATTGTTTAAAAAAAAAAAAAATTTTTTTTTTTTTTTTTTAAGATATGTAGAATTGAAGGCTAGAAGAAACAGCTGAAAGATACGAAAATACTTGGATCTGGGGAATAGTACTTATTGAGTTTTGATATCAGGATGAAAGTGGGGGCATTCAGGACTGTTCTTTTCCTGCTTAAGACCATGAAAAAAATTTTACTTTTAAAATTAGGCATACTCATTATTTTGATGAAAAAATTAAACTCTGTATAGCTGTCATATTCAAGGACTATGGAAAAAAGCATTGTTTGGGCTTTTTTCAAATAAAAATCTGAGCTATTGCAATATTTACTTCTTAATTTTCCTTTTAGTGTATTTCATGTTTTTTGTCATATTTTCTCCCATTGCTTCAGCTGAGGTATAATAATCTGGAAAGAATAAGTTCTTTTCATTTCTTTTTAAACAGATGGCTCTAGGTGGATTTGCCAAAGATCCACCCATGAATCCTGACTCACTTAGGAGGGTGGAGATTTTCTGAGTTAAGAGAAACTTTTCCTCAGAGGTATTTTTCCCTTCTGCTATTTCTGAGGCAGCTCCTAAAAGACAACCATCTAGGCCAGAATCAGATAATAGAAACTCAAAACCCTGAGCCAGAATTCTCTCTGAGCCATGCTACAAGACCCAAAACCTTTGTGGTAGCCACTTTCACTAAAAAAGAGACTAAAATACTTATTTTGCTAAACATTTGCTATATATATCATAATCATAAAATTTCTAAATTGAAAGGAAAATTAAGAACCATTGAATCCAATCACTTGCCTTTTTAAATTAAATAATTATAGACTACTCAGAAAAATAAATCTCCCAAGCTAGTATAATGGATCAGTTGCAGAGTGGATACTTGAAATGGATCCCGGATTTTTAGTGCCAGTTCTCATTACAATCCATTGACATGTTTTTCCTGGATTTAACTGATAAACTCTACATCAAAGCAGACTAAATGCTCTTTGAATTATATTATTCAATTTATAGTATAAACATAACATTTCAACTTTGGCTGCTGAAAAAAACAAGCCAAGATAATAATAATTTAATAATGTATGATTTTTAAAAAGAAATTAGCAATTATTTATTTGAGAAATGGAAATGAATTAATAGATAACTGTTTCCCATGAGAATAAAAAGACCAATTTTCTTTTTATACTCAAAGGATTAGAAAATTTGAAAACAATAATTTTAAGAAAACATATGTAAGAAATTCATCATGAGGTGAAGACTCAGTTAATTAAAGGTTCACAGTAGCAGCAATATATTTCTGAAACAGTTTATAGCTTTATAGCACATGTTCGTGCCCTGGGTTTTATGAGTGGGAAGGGGCTGTATCTGTCTCCTATCGCTTACTTATTTAGATGTTGTCTTTGTTCGGTGCCGTTGAGTCGGTTCCGACTCATAGCGACCCTACCTACCACAGAACAAAACACTGCCTGCTCCTGTGCTATTCTTAGAATAATTGTTATGCTTGAGCCCATTGAAGTTTGTAACAAATTGATACCTTTTTTTTAAATTATCCTTATTTAACTCAGCTTGACTGTATAGCTCTTGCTCTAAGCAACCAAATAATCTCTTGGGGTGAGGAATAACTAGTATGATTTGAATGGAATACATTTTGTGCTAATACCTTTATCATTTTTATTTGGTTCAGTCAGGTCTCCAGTGCTGTTGTAAAGACCAAATCAGTGAATGCATTTGAAATTTCTCTGAGAACTGTGAACCTCCAAATAAAAGTCACAATGTTTTTATTATCTTTTCTCCTAATGGCCCTTAACCTTTCACACTTCATCACTTGAATCTATTTTCACTACCAGGGTTTCTCTAAGTAAACACTGGCAATTGTTCATTTTGCACTTGCTCTAAAAGTACAGAGCACGCCAGTGGACCCTATTTATCTACCACCCTGTATCTGGACCACGTCTTGGAAAAATTGTCAAGTGGATAAGGTTTGCTGTGTGGAGTTTGTACTCATCTGCAATCCTGTGCTTTGTCCCTACTAAGTTATGAACTGGAAAGTTAAAATGCTGTCTTGTAAGATGTCAACTTTTTAGAAGCGTCATTCAGGACATAAAGATGGCAGTTGACACTCCATCAGGAGCTTCCTAAAACTCACCACCTATGTAACCACCCCTGTGCTGCCTATTACCACAGCCAGCCCTGCCTGTTTGGCAACATTTCTGAAGCTTGTTCCTAGACGTAGTCATTGAAAGTTTCTATTCAGCAACAAGGATTCCCACTCTTTACATTTCCCCTTAGGAGGGAGCAGTCCGTGAACTCCTGAGATTTAAATTCACCATTAAAATCGGGTTTTTCCTTTTCCCACCCTTGCTTCCAATTATGTTATAGTGGCAGATTTGGCACGTTCACCAGCTGCACAAGGCATACAAATGGGTTCTCCACGGAGATGAAATTCTTCATTGTTGCCATTCCAAAAATGTATGCTTTGAAAAGAAAGTGCTATTTTCTGTAAATACCTCTCTTACTGATAGGTGTTTGTATTTTTGCTACTGCAGTTTGAACACTTTCCTTTTTTGTCAATGCAGACACACATAAAGTGACCTCCTGCAGTATAAGCATCTACATCTGACACGCCTGCTTGCAGACACAGCTGAATTGACCCCCCCACCCACTCCCCACCCCTTAATGACACATCAACAGCTGGTCTCCTAAAGGGATGGGCGAGCCCAGCCACATTTTAATCCAGAAAACTTTTCACAAAAATTTGTCAAGTATTTTGCCAAGTACTCAACTTCTGTTTCTTTAAACCCTTGTGTACGAAGAAAAAATTAATCCACATATTGCTGAATAAGTTGCCTTTAGCTCACAAAATATTTCCTAATACATTGCATTGCGTCCAAAACAGCATATATGTCTTGCTCTTCACATTCATTTATTTTAAAAAAAAATTCCTGTGTTATCTTTCAAAATTTGCTTAAAAGCTCAAAGTGCATTCCAGTTCAAAGGAATCCTAAACTGATAATAATACATAATCTGAAAGATACAGAATTTTTGTTCTAAAGGGAGGGAAGTGAACCCATCTGGGATGGTACAGAATCTAAAGTCTCTCTCTCTCTCCCCCTTCCCTTCCTTTTTTACTTTTTTTTTTCATTCCATGATGGTAGCGTTTCTATTATGTGAACTGATTTGCTATAGTGCTACAGTAACTACACATACCCAGAGAGGACCATTCACCTTCTAAACCAAAAAAAAAAAAAAGGCAACTCACGCCAGTTGCCCTAGAGTTGACTCCCACTCATGGTGACCCATGTGTGTCACATTAGAACTGTCCTCCATGCGGTTTTCAATGGCTAATTTTTCAGAAGTACATCACCAGGTATTTCTTCTGAGACCCCTATGGGTAGACTCAAACTTCTAATCTTTTGGTTGGCAGCTAAGTGTACTGACCATTTGCACCACCCCTAAATTACACCCCCTGGAGTTGTGTAAGGACCCCTGGTGGTACAGTAGTTAAGCGTTTGGCTGCTAACTGGAGGGTCAGCAGTTCTAACCCACTAACCACTCTGCAGGAGAAAGATGTGGCAGTCCACATCCATAAAGATTATAGTCTTGAAAACCCTATAGGGCAGTTCTACTATAGGTTCACTAAGAATTGAAATCGACTTGATGTCAGCAGGTTTGGTTTTTGTCTTCTTGAAGTTGTGTAGTGTATGACCTGGGAAGCCCTGTAGTATATATCCAAGAGAAGGGACTCTTAATCTAATTTAACATAAAACAGTAATGCATTTTAGTCCAGACTGAAGTTTGCATAGTAATAAATAGTAATATAATTTTTAATAACATAAATAAATAACCAAATACGGTAGATACTTTTAAAGGTATGAAGACTATTTCAAAGGAAGAAAAAAAACTCAGTGTCAAAGATAATATAGCTTTTTCAATTCTTTCTCTTTTGGGAAGAATATTGAGGAAAACAAGAACAGAAGCGTTTTTACTTCCTGCAGTAATACTTTCTGTTTTAGGCAAACAAAGGGTTAATTTGATCTTATGTTGAAGCATGTGGTCAAAGAGAGAAGTCAAGAAATCCCACAGAAAATCCTTTTAGGAACAGGCTGACCTCTGCCCACTGAACTGCTTGCCATTGTTCTCTAGGAGAGGGAGAAAAAGAGTTTGGAGTCCTTTCTAGCTGCATCATAACAGCTTTCTTTTACTTGGTTTTTGTTTTTCTTGGCTGATAGTGTACAGCTTTTGTGGAAAATAAATCCCTTGGTAGTGTTTGTCTTACTTGTATGTGTGTGGGACTACTATTTGGCTCAGGGTAATTTCAGGCCAAATCAAGAGGTCCAGTGTGTGATACACATAAGAGAGTCTGTACCTTGAACATAAAGAACATGGTCCATCCATTCAGCTGGCCCTTCCAGCACTTCTCCAGTGATGCATGCATAAATCAATCACAGAGGAATGCATCACTTCATTTGACATGGATCCTTGCCCAGAAATTTAGTAAAACCTTGGTCCAGAAATTCATTCAGGGGTGTGTTTGATAAGACACGGGTATTAGCAAATATGAAAGGAAGACAGGGCAGTTAAGCTTTACCCGGAACTGCCTTAATTGACTTACCCTCACTCTACGGCTTCCCTGTAAATTGCATACATTGCTTCAAGTATTAAAGTAAAGTTAGCAACCACTAGAACTAATTGTGAACCCAAACAATGGTATACAAGTGAGCAATGCAAATAGAAGTCATGGGAAAATAAATAAAACTCCAGAGTGTTTCACTGGTTTTAAGAAATTGCCTTTCCAGATTCACAAAACATGTATCCTCATGTGGAAACAAAAGCCCCGACATGGCAACGAAATGATAAATATTTCAAATGCGCTATAAATTAGCAATAAGAAGAAAGGGTAATTCTGAATACCACAAATCCACAGAATGGATTTTTTGTGTGTGACTCTACTTAGTTCTGATAATGGGAAAGGAGACAAAGCCAAACTATTTTAAGATGATTACCCATGACATATAAAAAAAAAAGACTGCATTGCAGGCTTACTGATATAATACTAAAAGTTCCATGTAATATATTCCATTCATTTTGTAAATATTATTTTTATATAGAAAGTTAAGTTTGCAACATATGTCAAGTTATGGGAGTGGGATAGGAGACACATTTATGGTCTTCATTATTATTCCATACGCAGGATAAGCTTAGAAACCAAAGGAATCTAGGCAACATATAAACTGACTGCAAGCAAATCGTAGATAGTAATGTCTCTTATTAAAATGGTAATGCTGGAAAGAGCCAATAGGTTTCATCCCCTGGTTTGTATTCTGATATTAACTATTAATGTGGTAATCTTTCTTCCTCATTTCTAGGAAATAAGGTTCTGATATTTAGAATATTTTCCTTGCTCAGTATTTGAATTGGTAGTACAATTAGTTCAGAAATTTGACATAGGGAGATTTGAGGAATCTAGGAATTTGACAGGATTTTAAAGAGAGTGTCCTTCGTTTTCTCAGGAGAAGAGTCTCAAAGATCTGCTTTCTGTTGTTACAATATTCATGTAACATCTATTATTGACTTGCTTTGAGCGTGGTGCTATTATAAAGCAGAATCCTAATGGGACAGGATGGAAGGAGAACCCCTAAATTAATTAAGACTGGCTTCTTAATTAATAGCCTCCATAATCTTCATTTTTTCTAAAATTAGGAAAAAAATACCAGTGATCTCTGCAAAAGTAAACACTCGTACCTCATGTAACTTTTATTTGCATGTGTATGTGTGTGTATATGAAGATGACAGTATTAATTCAGAATAATTAAACAGAAAACCCAAGTATTAAAATGTGTTTCTTTTAGAATCCTTGTCAATATAATTTCCTGTTACAGAACATTACTAAACTAGATTATATGTTGACTGAGTTCTAATGTAAGGGACAACTGAAACTCTAGATACAAGCATATTTAAATGTGAAAGCTCACTTTGTTTATGTAATATTTTAAAGCTCTGGCATTTCGATGCTTTGGAGATATTCAGAGTGCCTCAGTTCACCTTACAAGCTTTGCAACCTTGGGCAGGTGCTTTACTCTCTGCTCCTCAGTTTTCACTTGGGCTTAGTGATGTTGACTATCTCACAGAGTTGCTGTGAAACTAAAAATTGTGAAGAACAGTGACCGACACAAAGAAAGATTTAAATAGGAAGTTGTTTGCTATGGTCTGATTTATATTTAACAATATTGGTGTTGTTAGCTGCCATTGAGTTGATTCTGACTCAGAGCGACCCCATTTACCACAGAACAAAACACTACCCAGTCTTGAGACATCCTCACAATCATTGCTGTGCTTAAACCCATTGTTGTAGCCAGTGTGTTAATCCATCTCATTGAGGATCTTCCTCTTTTTGTTGACCCTCTACTTTACCAAGCATGATGTCCTCTTCCAGGGACTGATCCCACATTTGATAATATGAGCAAGAAAGTATTGAGGTTTGTGCACATTAATTTCAACATTAAAGTTGACACGCTTAATTTTTCTCATTTAAAAATTACAAAGCTATTTATCAGAATGATGTAAATTCTAAATTTTTGATGTTTTAAATTGTAATTCTTTTAAGTTTTAGAATTTTAAACTGAATAGACAACTTGATTGAAGGGAAGAATTAGTAAATCAAACCTTGGTTCTTCAATTTGTAAATTTCTATCTATGGCATTGGAAATTATCTCTGAGATATGGTTGTGGGTGTACAAGACATCACTACCAGTGCCCACCTCTAAACAGCAAGCTTAGAGGTTGATAAGTCAGTCAGGCAAGGACATGGAAACACAGCTGAGTAAGGACCTGCAAGGAGAAACTAACAGTGGATCACGGTACAGGTAGGACGGCCAGCGTTCCTGGCAACCCTTCAGTTGATATCACTATTTAGTGACTTTTAGCTTATAACAAACGGCACATCTGTGGCTTAGGAGATCCCTGAAATTTACTCATTTGTGATAGGGAAACTAAAATCTTCTAAACCATTAACTATTTTGGCTGCTAGATAAAATAAATGTATCACAACAAAATGCTCCCCTAGAAAAAAATGGTGTATCAGATAGATCTGAATTTGACTCTTATTTCTACCATTTATTGTCTTGTTACTTGGGCAAATGGCTATATCTAAGTTTACTTTCTCCTTTGTAAAAGAGGATAATAATACCGGTTCTTTGAGCTTCATGAAGGTTGAATGAGGGATTTTTTAATACGAGCACTTAACATGGGCTTTGATACACAGGATGTATTTAATGTAAGCTAGTCATTGTCATTATTATTTAGTCATTGTCATTATTATTTTTATCTATGAAATTTGCAAATTGTTTATGCCCTTTATATTTTCTCTTTTATAAAATATAGTGGTGATTTCTGAATTCTCTTCTTCTGTTAATATGGAAATTTACTCTAGAGTTGCCTTTCATAAGTAGCAAGTAAGGGCAGAGAGGTAGCCCTAAACCTTGAAGTCCAATACAGTCCTATGCTTGATTTCTCCAAGGCAACTACCTCACCAGCACAGAAATAGTTCTTTTTCTCTTTCCCTCTGTTTTAGCTTCATAAACATATACTTTAGGATGAATACTTAAATAGTTAAGAATAGGAGCTCATTTTTCCCAGTTCCTCCATTCACTGAACTAGCAGTGTCTTTTTAACCACAGAAGACCATAGATAACAGATTATGGTGATCTGATGATGCTCACGAGCACCAGCCTCTTGATCTCTCTTAGCCACTCATAATATGGAATTGCAATACATTGTAAAACTATTCTCGTATGCTGTGGAGTTGATTTTTGACTAATAGTGATCTCATATGACAAAGTTGAACTGCCGTGTAGAGTTTTCTAAGGTGTGATATGTACAGGGACAGATTAGTCTTATTTAAAAATCAATTGAGAGGCAGGGCCAAATGATGGAATAGTCAGATGCTCCCAGTGAACCCTCTTACAACAAACCCTGAAAAAAAAAGTGAAATGATTATATTTATAACAAGCTAGAAGCCCTGAACATCAAAGGCAAAGTTAGAAAATGGACCGAGCAGCAGGGGGAGGGAGAGATGGTTCAGAGGTGGAGAGAAGGTGCCGAATCTGAATCACCAGAACCCTCAGGCACAATTCCCGGAGCGACTGTGTTGGGCTGGTGGTAACGTTCAGCTGCACAGCTTACTCACACCCCCAGAACTAGAGAAAAACGGCACTCTAAGCAAAAGCTAACTACTTGGATGTATTTTACTGCATCCGCAGCCCCCGAGCTGGCTTCAGTGGCTGTTGATTTCCCTGGGCCTGAGATAGGCTCTGCTGAGCATTCTGAGCCATTCTCCCAGCCTTGCAGAAGGAATAAATTCACAATTGAAGGAAAAGATAATCTACCAGCTCCACTAACCTGGGGAGCTCAGGGCAGAAGTTGGCTCCCGTCCAGGCATAAAGTGTCCATGGCCTTTGAATAACTGTCCCCCCCCCCCCCGCTGGCCCATGGACCTGTGTGGGTCTATTTCAGGAGAATAGGCCCTTGTTGGCAGACTGCAACTATTTCAGCTGTGCGGTACAGAGGTAGGTGTTTGGTGTTTGACACCACTTTGCCTATTAAACAGGGTCCTCACCTACCCACATCAGGGACCTAAGGACTCGTGGCTCCACTCAGGTCACCCTGTCACCTGTGACAGGGGTCCAAGGCTAACTGGTACCTCCCAGTCCTTACAACCAAAAGCATTGGATTCCCATGGTCCATCTGCAGAACCCACCCACCTGTGTGCTCTAGGGAACAGGGATGAGCTTTCCTCACAGTCATTAGGGGGGTGGTTGTCAGCACCCTGCCTTGTTCAGAATGTGACCCGCTGCTGCAACTAGATGCTGGTAACTACATCAATCACCTCTGCCCCTCTAGGACTGTAGCACAGAACCTGTACCACGCACTTGATGACCAACTACCTGGACACCTCAGCTGAATCCATACAATAAAAATGAATGGACTCCTAGGCTGACTTACATGATAAGAGCTCTAGCTATCTGCTGACAGGATATTAGAGCTTCAAAGGCAAAAATAATCAAGCTAGCTCACTCAAGCAACTTATTTGGGCAGATTAAAAACAAAACAAAGCAAGAAGCTAGGATACAGTAAGCAAAAATAAAATAAACTAATACAATAACTTATAGATGGCTAGGAGACAAGAGTCAATATCAAATCACATACAGACGCAGACAGTGATCGCTTCAACAAACTCTCAGAACAAAGAATCAAGAGATCTTCTGGATGAAGGTGACTTCCTGGAGTTACTGGATACAGAATACAAAAGATTAATATGCAGAACTCTTCAAGACATCACAAATGAGATCAGGAAGGAGATCAGGCAATATGCAGTACAAGCGGAGGAACACAGAGAAAAAGCAGTTGAAGAAGTTAAAAAAGGTTATTCAAGAACATAATGAAAAATTTAATAAGCTGCAAGAATCCATACAGAGACAGCAATCAGAAATTCAGAAAATTAATAATAAAATTACAGAATTAAAACCCACCAAAAAATAGTCAACTCAATATAAAGTCAGAGGAGCAGAATTGAGCAAGTGGAAGGCAAAATTGGTGAGATTGAAGATAAAGCACTTCACACCAATATGTTTGAAGAAAAATCAGATAAAAGAATTAAAAAAATGACGAAACCCTAAGAATCGTGTGGGACTCTATCAAGAGAAATAAGCTATGAGTGATTGGAGTACCAGAACAGGGATGAATAACAGAAAATACAGAGAATTGTTGAAGATTTTTTGGCAGAAAACTTCCCTGATATTGTGAAACATGAGAAGATATCTATCCAAGATGCTCATTGAACTCCATATAAGGTAGATCTTAAAAGAAAGTCACCAAGACATATTGTAATCAAACTTCCCAAAAGCAAAGATAAAGAGGGAATTTTAAGAGTGGCTAGAGATAAAAGAAAAGTCACATACAACTTTTTTTTAGAGATAAAAGAAAAGTCACATACAAAGGAGCGTCAATAACAATAAGCTCGGACTACTCAGCAGAAACCATGCAGGCAAGAAGGCAATGAGATGACTTATACAAAGCATTGAAGGAAAAAATTGCCAGCCAAAAATCATATATCCAGCAAAAATATCTCTCAAATATGAAGGCAAAACAAGGACCTTTCCAGATAAACAGAAATTGAGGGAATTTGTAAAAACCAAAACCATAATTACAAGAAATACTACAGGGAGTTCTCAGGTTAGAAAATCAATAATATCAGATACCACCCAAGACTAGAACACTGGACAGAGCAATCAGATGTCAACCCAGACAAGAAAATCACAAAAATAAATCAAGATTAAAAAAACGCTCAAAACAGGTAAACAGCGATATCATTATGTAAAAGAAGACAACATTAAAACAATAAAGAGGGACTAAGAAATGTAGTCATAGATCTTTCACATAGAGAGGAAGACAAGGCTATATAAAGAAATAAAAGTTAGGTTTAAAATTAGAAAAATCGGGGTAAATATTAAGGTAACAACAAAGGAGACTAACAATCCTACTCATCAAAATAAAATACAAGAAAAAAATAGAGACTCAGCAGAAACAAAATCAACAACAATGAATAAGAGGAAAGGCAATATATAAAGATAAATTAAGTGGGAAAAAGAAACTGTCAACAACACACAAAAAAAGACATTAAAATGACAGCTCTAACATACCTATCCATAGTTATGCTGAATATAAATGGACTAAATGCACCAATAAAGAGACAGGTAGTGGCAGAATGGATTAAAACACAAGATCCGTCCACATGCTGCCTACAAGAGACACACCTTAGACTTAGAGACACAAACAAAACTAAAACTCAGAGGATGGAAAAAAATATATCAAGCAAACAACAATCAAAAAAGAGCAGGAGTGGCGATATTAATTTCTGACAATATAGACTTTAAAGTTAAATCCACCACAAAGGTTAAGGAAGGACGCTATATAATGATTAAAGGAACAATTTACCAGGAGAATATAACCATATTAAATATTTAGGCACCCAATGACAGGGCTGCAAGATACATAAAACAAACTCTAACGCCATTGAAAAGTGAGATAGCGCCACAATTATAGTAGGCGAATTCAACACACCACTTTCGGTGAAGGACGGAATATCTAGAAAGAAGCTCAATGAAGACACAGAAGATCTAAATGCCACAAGCAACCAACTCGACCTCATAGGCATATACAGAACACTCCACCCAAGAGTAGCCAAGGATACTTCTTTTCCAACGCACATGGAACATTCTCAAGAATAGACCATATATTAGGTCATAAAGCAAGCCTTAAGAGAATCCAAAACATTGAAATATTAAAAAGCATCTTCTCTGACCATAACGCCATAAAAGTGGAAAGCAATAACAGGAAAAGCAGGGAAAAGAAATCAAACACTTGGAAACTGAATAATATCCTGCTCAAAAAAGACTGGATTATAAAAGACATTAAGGATGGAATAAAGAAATTCAGAGAATCCAGTGAGGATGAAGACACTTCCTATCAGAACCTTTGGGACACAGCAAAAGCAGTGCTCAGAGGCCAATTTATATCAATAAATGCACACATCCAAAAAGAAGGACCAAAATCTCGAAGAATTATCCCTACAACTTGAACAAATGGAAAGGGAGCAACAAAAGAAACCCACAGGCACCAGAAGAAAACAAATAATAAAAATTAGAGTTGAACTAAATGAAATAGAAAACAGAAAAACAATTGAAAGAGTTAACAAGACCAAAAGCTGGTTTTTTGAAAAACTCAACAAAATTGATAAACCACTGGCCAAACTGACAAAAGAAAAATAGGAAAGGAAGCAAATAACCCAAATAAGAAATGAGATGGGTGATATTACAACAGACCCAACTGAAATTAAAAGAATCATATCAGATTACCATGAAAAACTATACTCACACAAATTTGAAAACCTAGAAGAAATGGATGAATTCCTAGAAACACACTACCTACCTAAACTAACACAAACAGAGGTAGAACAACTAAATAGACCCATAACAAAAAAAGAGATTGAAAAGGCAACCAAAAAACACCCAACAACAAAAAAAAAAGCCCTGGCCCGGACAGCTTCACTGCAGAATTCTACCAAACTTTGAGAGAAGAGTTAACTGCACTACCACTAAAGGTATTTCAGAGGATAGAAAAGGGCAGAATACTCCCAAACTCATTCTATGAAGCCACTATATCCCTGATACCAAAACCAGGTAAAGACATCACACAAAAAAGAAAATTACAGACCTATAAAAAAAAAAACCCAGTGCCGTCCAGTCTATATCCCTCATGAACTTAGATGCAAAAATTCTCAACAAAATTATACCCAATAGAATTCAACAACATATCAAAAAAAATAATTTACCATGACCAAGTGGGATTCATACCAGGTAGGCAGGGATGATTCAACATTAGAAAAACAAAGTAATCGATCATATAAGTAAAACAAAAGACAAGAACCACATGATCTTATCAATTAATGTAGAAAAGGCATTTGACAAAGTTCATCACCTGTTCATGATAAAAACTCTCAGCAAAATAGAAATAGAAGGAAAATTCCTCAACATAATAAAGGGCTTTTATACAAAGACAACAGCCAACATCGTGGAGAGAGTCTAAAAGCATTCCCACTGAGATCGGGAACCAGACAAGGATGCCCTTTATCACCACTCTTATTCAACATTGTGCTGGTGGTCCTAGCCAGAGCAATTAGTTTAGATAAAGAAATAAAGGGCATCCAGATTGGCAAGGAAGAAGTAAAAGTATCTCTATTTGCAGATGACATAATCTTATACACAGAAAACCCTAAGGAATCCTCAAGAAAACTACTGAAACTAATAGAAGAATTCAGCAGAGTATTGGGATACAAGATAAACATACAAAAATCAGTTGGATTCCTCTACACCAACAAAAAAGAACGTCGAAGAGGAAATCACCAAATCAATACCATTTACAGTAGCCCCCAAGAAGATAAAATACTTAGGAATAAATCTTACCAGAGACTTAAAAGATCTATACAAGGAAAACTACAAAATGCTTTTGCAAGAAACCAAAAGAGACCTACATAAGTGGAAAAACATACCTTGCTCATGGGTAGGAAGAGTTAACATTGTAAAAATGTCTATTCTACAAAAAGCGATCCATAGATAAAATGCAATTCTGATCCAAATTCCAACAACATTTTTTAATGAGACGGGGAAACAAATCACCAACTTCATATGGAAGGGAAAGAGGCCCCAGATAAGTAAAGTGTTACTGAAAAAGAAGAACAAAGTAGGAGGCCTCACTCTACCTGGCTTTAGAACCTATTATACTGCCACAGTAGTTAAAACAGTCCAGTACTGGTACAACAACAGATACATAGACCAATGAAACAGAATTGAGAATCTAGACATAAATCCATCCACATATGAGCAGCTGATATTTGACAAAGGCCCAAATTCAGTTAAATGGGGAAAAGACAGTCTATTTAACAAATGGTGCTGGCATAACTGGATATCCATCTGCAAAAAAATGAAACAAGACTCATACCTCACACAATGCACAAAAATGAACTCAAAATGGATAAAAATAACAATAAAGATCATGGAAGAAAAAATAGGGACAATGCTAGGAGGAATAAACAGTATACAAAACATTACTAACAATGAAGAAGAGAAACTTGATAACTGGGAGCTCCTAAAAATCAAACACCTATGCTCATCCAAAGTTTCGCCAGAAGAGTAAAAAGATTACCTATAGACTGGGAAAGAGGTTTTAGCTATGACATTTCCGATCAGTGTCTGATCTCTAAAACCTACATGATACTGTAAAAACTCAACTACAAAAAGACAAATAACCCAATTAAAAAATGGGCAAAGGATATGAACAGGCACTTTACTAAAGAAGACATTCAGGTAGCTAATAGACACATGAGGAAATGCTCACAATCTTTAGCCATTAAAAACCAAAATCCACTGGTGTCAAGTCAGTTCCGACTCATAGTGACCCTCTAGGACAGAGTAGAACTGCCCTATAGAGTTTCCAAAGAGCGCCTGGAGGATTTGAACTGCTGACCTCTTGGTTAGCAGCCGTAGCACTTCACTACTATACCACTTGTTAGCCATTAGAGAAATGCAAATCAAAACTACTATGAGATTCCATCTCACTCCAACAAGGCTGGCATTAATCCAAAAAACACAAAATAATAAATGTTGGAGAGGTTGTGAAGAGACTGGAACAGTTACACACTGCTGGTGGGACTATAAAATGGTACAACCACTTTGGAAATCGATTTGGTGCTTCCTTAAAAAGCTAAAAATAGAACTACCATACAACCCAGCGATCCCACTCCTCGGAATATATCCTAGAGAAATAAGAACCCTTACAGGAACAGATATACGCACACCCATGTTTACTGCAGCACTGTTTACAATAGCAAAAAGATGGAAGCAAGCAAGGTGCCCACCAACGGATGAATGGATGAATAAATTATGTTATAGTCACACAATGGAACACTACACATTGATAAAGAGCAATGATGAATCCATGAAACATTTAATAACAGGGAGGAATCTAGAAGGCATTATGCTGAGTGAAATTAGTCAGTTGCAAAAGGACAAATATTGTATGAGACCAATATTATAAGAAGTCCAGAAACAGTTTAAACAAAAAAAAGAAAATACTCTTTGATGGTTACAAGAGTGGGGAGGGAGGGAGGAAGAGGGGTTTTCACTAATTAGATAGTAGATAAGAACTATTTCAGGTGAAGGGAAAGACACACAATACAGGAGAGGTCAGCACAACTGGACTAAACCAAAAGCAAAGAAGTTTCCTGAATAAACTGAACACTTCAAATGCCAGTGTAGCAGTGGCGGGGGTTTGGGGACCACGGTTTCAGAGGACATCTAAGTCAATTGGCATAATAAAATCTATTAAGAAAACATTCTGCATCCCACTTTGGAGAGTGGCATCTGGGGTCTTAAACGCCAGCAAGCGGCTACCTAAGATGCATCAATTGGTATCAACCCACCTGGAGCAAAGGAGAATGAAGAACACCAAAGATACAAGGTAATTACGAGTCCAAGAGACAAAATGTGGCACATAAATCAGAGACTACATCAGCCTGAGACCAGAAGAGCTTGATGGTACCCGGCTACAATGCATGACTGCCCTGACAGGAAACACAGCAGAGACCTCCTGAGGGAGCAGGAGAGCAGTGGGATGCAGACCCCAAATTCTTGTAAAAAGACCAGACTTAATGGTCTGACTGAGACTGGAAGGATCCTGGAGGTCATGGTCCCCAGACATTCTGTTACCCCAAGACAGGAACCATTCCCAAAGCCAACTCTTCAGACAAAGATTGGCCTGGACTATGGGATAGAAAATGATACTGGTGAAGAGTGAGCTTCTTGGATCAAGTAGACACATGAGACTATGTTGGCAACTCCTCTCTGGAGGGGAGATGAGAGGGCAGAGGGGGTCAGAAGCTGGTGGAATGGACAATAGGAAGTGGAGGGATGGAGTGTGCTGTGTCATTAGGGGGAGAACAACTAGGAGTATATAGCAAGGTGTATATAAATTTTTGTATCAGAGGCTGACTTGTTTTGTAAACTTTTACTTAAAGTACAATAAAAGCTTAAAAAATAAAAAAAAAAAATCAATTGACTTTAATGTATTTAAACAGAAGCATGTGCAAATGGCTTTTCCCCTTCCCTTTGAGTCAGACCTTTGACAGGAAAATATTTCACAAACCTAAAAAAATGGTTTAAATAATTTTCCAGTGATATGTGGTAAGTACTCCTTTGTTTTTATTTTTAAGTAAAAATGTGCATTTTCATAGTGTGATTCAGAATGAAAAAAATATGTGCTATTTTATCATTTTCTGCCACACCCTCATGTTTCAAGATCATTTAAAATATATATATACACATTTTTTTTTTTTTTTTACCGGAAAGAGAGAACCAGAAATCTTCCCATCAAGAGAACCTGGAGAGGATCCTTTTTGCTCCAGCCTCTAGCCTTTAAATGGGCAACTTCATCATCTTCACATTTAAGTAGAATGTGTATCATCTCTTATTTGGTAAAATGAGGTGACATAAAGTATTTTAGTCTGTTGACTTTTGTGCAGTATTGAAAATAAGATCACCACATTCTGATAGCCAATTACTGTGATACCTTGATATGTGAACATTTAGTCTGAAGTATTCACATTGGATCAGATAGTTCTGCACATAAAAGAACAGCTCTTGGATGAACCCCACTGTAGTGAGTTGAATGGTGGAGTCCCAAAAAAACCTGTGATTATGACATGATTTAGAAAAAAGGTCTTTACAGAAATAATCAAATTAACTATTCCAGAATGAGATATTTTGAGGTTACCCAGGTAGAACCTAAATCCAAGGGATGTAATAGACAAATAATAAGAGGACACAGATACAGAGCAGAAGGCCAAGCCAGAGATGCAGAAAAGGCCATGTGAAGACACAGAGGAGGCAGTCACGTGAAGATGGAGGCAAAGATTCGAGTTATACAGCCATAGGCCCAACGGATGCCTGGAATCACGAGAAGCTGGAAGAGGCAAGGAAGGATTATCCTCTAGAGTCGTCAGAGGCAGCATGATCCTGCTGACACCTTGTTTTTAGACTTCTAGCTTCTGGAACTGAGAACAAATTTCTGTTGTTTTAAGCTACCAATTTTGTGATAATTGGTAATAGCAGCCCTAGGAAGCTAATATACCCATCATTTGCTTCTCCAAGTATCTGCTGAACAACTAGCTGATCGTTGTTGAAGTAAGTCATTTAACAGAGCCATCTCCATTTTAAATTCATAGACAGAAATACTTACAAAACAAATAGATACTCAATTCTGTACAGAAATCCTGTTTCTCTGGTAGGCTCACTTTTCTACACCCCAAAAAGAGGTTCCTATACCTCCTCTTCTTTACCAAACTTCTCTCATTTTTTCTAGCTTCATTTTATCTGATGTTCTGTACTCACCCTTCTTTGAAAAATAGAAGACGTTAAACTCACAAAGTTCTTAATCTTATCACTAGCAAACCTATATATTCACCTACCTCAACAGACATTTCATCTTCTTCCCAATTGTGACAGGAGATACCCTGTGCCCACCACCTTCAAAAGTGAACAAGCTGTCATATTTTCTCAGGACACACCCCCTCTACTCTTTCCTTTCCAATAACTGAACCTCAGTTTGTCTCCTAATTTTAGCATCATCAGCCTTTCCCTTTCTACTGCATCTATCATTCCAATGAGCATACAGACATGTTCTAATCACCTCCAATGCACTCAGAATGGCTTCTATCTCCACCACTCCTTCAAAAGCATATATCAAGGGCACCAATAAGCTCTATATTGCCAGATCTAGAGGATACTTCTCTCTCCTCATATATTTGAGCTTTCAGTAATTATTGGCATGGTTGTCCCCCTCCTCCTTTCTCGAAGTTCAATTTTCTCTTAGTTTCTGTGACACCACACTTTCTTGGTCTTCCGCCTAAGCTTTGTGGTTTTTCACCTGCTGCTCAAATTCTTAATTTTGATGTTCTTTATGATTCCATCTTGGGTCTTCATCACACACACACACAGGCACTCACACACACACAAAATAGAATAAAATAGAAAAACTCTCTCTTTAGGTGATATCATTTATACTCATGTCTTTAAAAGATTGAATACCTAACTCACAGAGTTTTTATCTCTACTTCAGACCTATTATCTGAGTTGTATTTGATCTCGTTTTGTCTGCTCTATACATTCTTGTGAGGGTCTCATCTGATCCTTCCTTCTCAAGTTTCCACCCACCAATTTTCCACACTTCAATAAACGGCATCACTACCCATACAGCTATTAAAACCAAACACTGAGAAGTCATCCTAAATTGCATACTTTTCTTCACTCGCCACATCTCACCCACATAAAATCCTGCTTATGCCATTTCCAAAATATGGTTCAAATTTGCCTAATTCTATTCTTTTCTATTGCCACCTCCAAAACACAAGTTACCACTCTTTCTTACCAGGACTAGAGCAAAAGCCTTCTGACCAAACTTCCCACTTCTAATTTTGCTCTCCTTTTTTCAATTCATGAAGTCATGTCACTTCTCTGATAAAATGTTTTCAATTGTTCCCTCTTGTACTTAGAATAATATTAAAATTCCTTCTCATAGCTATACGTTCTCTACCACGTGGCCACTGCCTATCTCTTTCGTCATTCATTGTACTCTAGACTTACTGGTCAATTTTCAGGTTATTGAACACACCAAGATTTTCCCTCCTCTGGGTATTTGTAATATTTTTATCTAGCTCTTTTCACATAAGCTGCTTTTCTTCCTTATCAGCTTAAATGGTACCTAATCAGAGATTCTCAACTTGGCCACCCTAAAAAATAACTGTCCATCTTATTGTTGTCTGTTTCAGTCTCTTATTTGTTCTCTTAGTAATATTAATAATTTTAATGGTTTAATTTGGATCTTTTTTTTTTACTTTCTCCTGTGTTATAATGTAAAATTTATGATAGCAAGAGATCATGACCCTTCTGCCAATCATTTAATGCCTCTGAGCATAGCACAGTGCCAAATACAAAAGTCTACTTCCCAAGGGCAAAACATTTATCTAATTTATTGCCTGCAGAAAATTCAAATTGGAAAATTATTTTTAAAAATTATGACCAGGTGATGAGATAAGTGAACTTCTAAAGTAATACTCAAGGACTTTCTTATTTATTAGTGCATTTATTTTAAAAATATATTTATTGATTGCCAATCACGCATCACAGAACATGAGCTCTGGATGAGCTCACAAATTAGTGGGCTTACTCTCAGTATAATTTCTTCATGTAATTTCATAAACCCACTCTAGTAAAAAAAAAAAAAAAATTAAAGGAGGAAAATAGACACAGAGCAAGTCTTCGAACGGAGTTCCCTCAAGCCTGGTGGCAAGTCTACACTTCACTGTAGACTGGTGGGATGCTTTGGGGCTGACAGATCACCAGTGAGCACTAGATGGCGTTGGAAAGCGCATGGCCAAAGGCCTCCACTTTGAAGGCATTTCTAAAAAGTAGTTACAGACCACTCTCTATTTTCTGAAAACCAAGCAGGAATTATCTGTGTCAGGAACAAGAGTCAGATTAATTTTGTAACCTTGTAACTTTCCTTTGAGATGAAGCCTCTCAGAATAAAAAAGAGGAAGCGTGAGCTGGTGGGCATAAGCCAAGTTTTCCTTCACCTATGAAAGTAGACAGTGAGGAGTATGTGCTGTATGGCTTACAAGAAAGGAGCTACTTAATAAAAAGTTTTATGTTTTTCTTCTGATACTCCAGTAGTGAATATCAGAAAAAGAGGAAAAGCTCAAACTAGTGATAAGATGTAAAAACCTGGTCAAAACCCAATCTTTGTCAATTTTTACCATTATGCACAATCTGACTTCCAACCACAGTAAACTCTTGGTTTCTTGGGATCCAAATCCCCTGTACTTTTACCTTTAATTTTTTTGTGTTAATATTTTTATAACTTTTGCTAAAAAAATAATGCATTTTCATCACTGATAATTTAGAAACTACAGGTGAGCAAAATAAATCTCCCGGTATTGTTCATTTTGAGCCTACAGAATGACAGGAGAGCAAATGTTTCAAACCTTTATTCAAATAATCTCTTTTCAGAGTAAATACCCAGGGCCAGGACAGATTTAGCAAAACTTCTGTGTCTCTTATTACTGTCCTAGGAGAATTCGTGACCCTGAGACACTACCGGATTCTCAGGTGCCTTCAGGGTCATCAAAGACAGACTACATAATGTGAGGTTTTGAGCTGGAGTTCAGAATATATCAAATGCATTGGTGAAAAATCAGTGATGTTGTACTCTATGTGACTACTCAGTTGAATACCCCGTTATTCGCAATAAGAGTTTATGTATTATTGAAAGAAGGGAGAGAGGGCAGTTGCTGGCAGACACGTAGATAAGGGCTGCCTGTGGTTAATTCTGCCTGGATTGCATGCCCAGGGAAATGGCAGGGTGCCATTTCTGTACAAAGAGGTGAATGTAATTTGCATGTTGAGCTCTGTAATTAAGAATAAATGACTCTTGACTCTACAAATTAAGCCACCTTTTTTTTTAATAAAAGAATTTAAGAACAAAAAAAATTACATCAAAGCAGATCCATAAATAATACAGATTAGATTAAGAAATATTGATATGCTACAAACCAAGCCCATTGCCAGTATGGACAGAATCACAGATTTTAGAGAAGCACTGTTAATGCTTTCCACACACTTCATGAAAGCATATAAAGTGCTTTAAAACTTTTGTTTTTAAGATAAAGGATATTTAAGACAAAGTAAAGATTATCAGCCAGTCCGTGGTAGTTTACAAGTTATCATCTAGCTCCATGTGGTATTTATATAGAGAGATACAAATTTTATTAATGGGTGAACCTCGTAAGGTATTTAGAATGCAGTTTTCAATAATTCCGGATTTTATTGTTATTTTATATGAATATTGCAGCTATT
The DNA here is from genome assembly GCF_024166365.1 of Elephas maximus indicus. Lineage (NCBI taxonomy): Eukaryota > Metazoa > Chordata > Mammalia > Proboscidea > Elephantidae > Elephas > Elephas maximus. The sequence goes on along the minus strand of NC_064826.1, from coordinate 51,002,041 downwards.
GTGAATGACATTCTTTAAAGAACATTTCAAAATGTTGCTCACCTGACAGGCTTCTTTTTTACTTGAGCATAGCTTATGAAACATGCAATTTTTATTTTTATTGATTTCTTTCAAGACTGATAGATAAGAAGTTTATAGTTACTGATGCCACATTTGTTGGCTCTAGAACCAGTAGCTTTTTAATTATCCCTATACATATGCACTTAATAAAACGAAGCATCTATAGTTATTACTTCACTTGGTTTTCTTTCTTTTGAAAAGCTTTATCTGTTGTAAGAGGAAGCATTTATTTCACTTTCTCATGATAACAAATAAAAGCAACCTGTGGAAAATAAGGAGTCCCTGAGTGGTACAAATGGTTAACATGCTTGGCCACTAGCTTAAAGGCTGGAGGCACCTTGGAAGAAAGGTCTGGTTACCCATGTCCAAAAAATCAGCCATTGAAAACCCTTTGAATCACAGCTCTACCTTGATACACATGGAATCCCCATGAGTTAAGTCGATGGCAACTGGTAACTTGTATGTAAAATAAATGACTAAACAAAAATTTAAAGAAACGTATGTATAAACCTATGTAAAAAAAGTAAATAAAAATTAAAATCAGGAATTTTACTGTGTATGATTTTTGTAATGAGAGGGTTATGTGCGATTTGCTTCTGTCTGAAAAAGAGTCAAAGATTAAGTTATATAAATAATATCAACAGTGGCCCCTATGTTTGGTGTTTGTCTAGCATTTCCATTTCTCCAAGAAAGTAGCAAAATATGAAATAACAATAATAGCAAAAGCCAGTGCCAGAAAAGTTGGAAGTCTCATACCGAGCAGGCAGGGCTTAGCTTTCAAAAGGTGTCTTGATTTCTGTTGAAAGAAACCATGACGCTACCTTAAGACTCCAGTTCCTCCTGTGCATTTTATACGTCTTTTGGGAGATTCTCTGACTTTAGCAACCCTTTAGGACAGAGTAGAACTGCCCCCTAAGGTTTCCAAGGAGTGGCTGGCAGATTCGAACTGCCCATCTTTTGGTTAGCAGACGAGCTCTTAGCCACTATGTCACCAGGTCTCCATTTCATATATATGTATATATATATATATATATGTATGTATTGGAGATTCTCTGACCTTTCCTTCAAGCCTTAGAGACCGATGAAGTCACTCCTTTCTCTTCTAAGAATCTTATATTTCCCTTAGACTGGTGTCTATGGCTATTTACTCTCAAGTCTTGGGGCAGTGATTCTCAACCCCAGCTGCCCACTGGAATCACCTGGGGAGTTTAAAAAATTGTTAATGCCTGTGTCCTAACCCTAGATATTTTGATAGAATTTGAATCGACTCGACGGCAGTGGGTTAGTCTGGAATGGGATCTGGGTGTTGGGATCCACATGTTCATCTAGGGTTACAGACCATTCACTTTAGTTGTTATGAGGTTCTTTGTTCTCCTTTAATCTCTGTAGATAGTTCTTACTTTCGCACACGAGAAGGGATCCAAAAAAAAAAAAAAAAACCTCCTTACTGTGTGGAGTCAATTCCTACTTGTAGTAACCCTATAGGACAGAGTAGAACTGCCCCATAAACTTTCTAAGGAGCACCTGGTGGCTTTGAACGCCCAACCTTTTGGTTAGCAACTGTAGCTCTTAACCATTACACCACCAGGGTTTCCAAGGAAACATTATTACTGACAGTATACACAACAGGATTTGCTCTGTTATTTACAGAGGAAAGAGAAAATCTCAGTTTAAGATAAGTGTGCAAGTAATTCCAAAGATCAGAGACCTTTAAACTTGAAATAAAAATTTTGCCACCCACTGTAATTTTTTAGGGAGGGTGACATGCAAGCATTCTTGCCTGATGGCCCTCTGTGTCAGTGCACCTGTGAGTACCCCAGTCTGGGAGAGGTCATATTTGGAAGCCAAAACAACAGACTATGTAGTCACTGTGCTTTGGTCTTTCTTCTGCCCATCACAGGTGCTCTGAATGGTGGGATTTCAGTCACGGGCATAATGGCCCTAGGCTTTGGTTCAGGGAGAGCTATGTTGTTTGGGGGCCAAGCTCTTGGGACTTGATCATTGATTTAAGACACCTTCAGAGAGAAGAAAAGGTGTGAAGCCAGATGGTGCTTACGGAAAAAAAAAAAAAAAAAAAACAGAAAATCCAAGTTTTCTCATAAATCAGCCAATTAATATGCTAAGTCACAAAAGGTAAATCATGAAACTGCGCTTTCCAAATTTCAAAGATGCTTTTTAGGATGTTTCCTCTCTTTTTTTTCTTCACCAGTTTTAATTCTTAAATGTAGAATAAGATGATTAAATATAAAAGAAATATATCATTATTTTTCCAAAATGTTGGCACTTCAGTGGCAAGAACACAAGAGTCTGGTTTTCCTCTGACTAATGCTGTTTAACATTAATGTTTACTTTTACATAATATTTGCATTTAATATTAACAAGTCAATAGTCTCTAAGTATTAATTTCCTAATCTACATGATAATGACTATACTTTGCACTCAACTACTAACCTAAATGTTGGCAGGTCGAATCCACCCGGGGTGCCTCAGAAGAAAGACCTGGCAACCTGCTCCTGCAAAACTATAGCCAAGAAAATCCTGTGGAGCCGTTCTACTCTGTAACACATGAGGTCACCATGAGTTGGAATTGGCACCATGATCAAAGGTTTGGTTTTTGTTTTTGTTTTTTAAGTCTTCATCATGGTGTTTTTTAAAGAACGGAATGCAGTAATGGATATGTGGTAAAAGAACTCACGATTTGAACTTAAGTTATGCACATCCGATAGGCAGGCATGTCCAGAGAAATCCTTAAAGGACTGTTGAGGAGAATGACAGTTTTTTTACCTAGAAGGGCAAGAGGCTTTCTGAAAAGAAAGTCATTCTAAAGAAAGAGAGAGTCAGGCACAAAAGATGCAAAGAAAAAGTCTCTTTTTTTTTTTTTTAAAGAAGTATATACCATGATGGCCATGCAAATCTGTTTTCTCTCCACTCCTCTGAATTTATGAGCAATCCCTAAGGAGAGGATGGACAAAAGAAGAAAAAAAAAAGCCAAAATCTGAAAATACAATATTTCACTGTAATTTTTGAAGATGCTAAGAAACAAAAGCAGTAATTTTAATATCTTTTGTGTGTGCGTGTGTAACAAGACAGAGCACAAAAGTAGGAGTTCGGGATATTTTCTACTTATACATGGCCATGCACATTTAGGAGACCCAAGGATACAGCTTTTCTCTATCATATCAAGGATGCCCTAAAAACAAAAAAATAAACCCATTGCCATTAAGATGGTTCCGACTCCTAGTGACCCTATAGGACAGAGTAGAACTGCCCAAAGGGTTTCCAGGGAGCGATTGGTGGATTCGAACTGTTGACCGTTTGGCTAGCAGCCAAGCTCTTAACCACTGCACTACCAGAACCCCACCAAGGATGACAGAGGACCACAAGTATCATTGGCCATTGAGAACCAGAGATATATGGCACCTGGCAGCAGAGGTTGTAATGATGGATTTCCAATGGCCCCCATAGGAGCTATAACTTTAGGGTGACAGCAATATCTAAATTGGGAGGGTTAGTATTGTTTAAACTGGAAGATTTGAAAGACAAGTTAATAATTTTCAATAAAATTTCTTATGTGAAATTTTGCTAAAATTTTAATAAGAAAATTATATAGTGACTATTACTGAATATATCATATCTTATATCTTTTTGTGTTAACTATATTTATGTTGATAGACTTTTCATGAAATCCATCAATGACATGCTGATTTAAAAGCTGCATTTTCCACTTTCTATATAGGGTCGTTATGAGCTGGAATCGATTTGAAAGCAATGGGTTTCTTTGCTTGTTTTTTCTTAGAGCATCAATACTTTTCTATTTCAGTAAATTTGTACCTAAACCATCCTTTTAAATGGCCTGATTTTTCTTAGTACATGCTGTGTAATTAATTTAACCGATCACCCACCAGGTTTTCAAAAACTCTCATTTCAACTTTGCTCAATAGAATTAGTTTTTATCACTAGTTTGGAGCTTTTGACTATTCCCCCTTCTAGTCCTGCTCAAGACATTTTATCTATCTCTTTTTAAAAAATCAAAGGCCTGTCTTTTTTCAGCTACTAGGTATAAATATTCATTCTTAGTAGCAATTCTCACGAGCTCAAAGTATATCTGCCTTAACAATCATAGTATCAAAGAGAGTGTTGAGAATCAATTTTGAAATACAAATTAATTTTTCCAGAAGAATTTTTTAATATATTTTCCAAACAACAGAGCAATAAGTCCCAGTCCTATCTTCTCTGGGGAATGGATCTGTAACTTTATCTTAAGAAAGCAATCTTAGCTCTGTGCTCTGCTCACTCACCTTCAATTCCCAGGTCCCCAGCCTAGACAGCCAAGGATGATGAGTCACCTGCTCTGAAAGTAAATTGTGCTTCACAGGAGAGAGCAGAACTTTAATATTTCTAGTGGCACAGGTCACGTCTCCACCACGAATCCTTAGAAGAATCTATGTCAAGACAATTTTAACTCACGGCTACAAGCTGTGTAAAACTAAGAAGCTTACTGCATTCATTTCGTATTGGCAAGACATGCATAATGGCAGACATTTAATAGGTGCTAAATGTTGATTAAATAAATGTCTAGTGAAGGTATTACTAAAGAAGAGATTTAGGTAAAAAAAAATGTGGTAAATTCGTAGATTTCTCACTTACAGGAAGATGAAATAATAATCAGCTAAACTTCAAACCTCCTTTTGCTGTATGGAAATATGATCATAATAACCATATAATAAAAGAGTTGTCCTAATAAGCCAGACTCTTTCTCACATGTGGCTGACATGTAATTGTTATTCTCTGCTACTTAAAATGAAAAATGTATTAAAACTTCTAGTAAAAAAGTGCTAAGCAGCAAGGAAAATACATTAAATTGAGGAAAGTAAGTTATCCATCACCCCCATTAAGTGAAATGTCTAGTTTCTCACAGAATTCCTAAATCTCTTATTTGCTCTTGTGCAATATTTTAATTAAATAATTTAGGAATTATATAGACCCCTTAACCATCTAACATTTTTTTTTTCTCTTTGCAGTCCTCAAAGTGATGGTCACAGCTGGTAATTTACTGAAAGAGCTATAAAGAAAGTTAGGAGGAAACCAGATGGATAATTATAATACAATTCTTCTGTTAGATAAACATTTATTATTTTGGATAAGGTTTATGTAGCTTCCAAAATTCTTATTGGGGAATAATAATCATTTTTGGTTAATCTGACAATCATAAATAAACACCTTAAAGTCTTCTATTAAATTGCCAAGTGATCCTATGCTAGAGACAATCGTGAAAATTGAGCTGGAACGTGTTGGGAAGCACAATACCATGAATTTACAGCTGGACTTAAGTTTTTTTAAGTTAGCTAAGAGATTGATGACCCACTTGTTAATGTGGGAGAAATATACACAGGGTATATTGAGTTACCTTAGTGTGAGTAGTTTGATGTGCTGTATTATGTTAAAACCACTCTACTTGACCTCTGTTCAGTGATGCATTAAAAATGTGAAGTATTGTACTTCCTTAGAAAGCCGACTCAATGCATTTCAACCCCATGCTGGTTGTTACCCAACCCAAGCATGGATAAATTATACGCATCTCTTGATTTTAAAGAAAGAGAAAAATGGGGGGAGGAGACACATTTCTCATGGATTAGCATCCTCTGATCTATTTATGCAGCTAAACTAATACAAATTCAGTGGATCATTTTTGCAGGGTGAAAAGAAAAATATTTCATTTCTGTGTTTTTAATGTTGAACAAATCTGAAAAAAACAAACAAGAAAGCCTTAGCAGACCAAGTGGTCTCTTTAAATATAAATGTTTCACACTGTATGAACATGTAAATAATGTTTATCAGAAAAGTACCTTTGAGGTTCTTCCTGGGTGTTTTTAAAATGACATTCTTTATTAAATATATATTGACTACAAATAGTTTTCAAACAGTAAAAAAAAAAAAAAAAATTATTAGTTCATTCATCTTTCAACTGCCTGTGCAATAAACCAAAAAACAAAGTATATGTTGAATTGAATACTTATTTACCACAATTATGAGATAAAAGACAAAAAGCATCAAAATTAAATAGCTACTTTCAATTTGGCATATGCTCAAGAAGTAAGAAATTTGTATTCATGTCTGGAATAGAAATTATTGGACAAAATCTCTGTTTTCTATAGAACTTTTCACACGTATTCAAAATCAAGTTATTAGAGGGCATAAACAAACAAAATAAAGCCCCTTCTTATTTAATATTGATGTAGAAATCAAATGTGCTTCAAGGTGTTTCAAGTTATGGTGGGTAAAGCAGTCAATGTGTGATTGTTGGGATCTTTCCTTAGAAAGATCCTCTACTAAAAAATTTAGAAAAGGATCCCTTGGTATAATTTCATTTTACAGAAGAAAATGAAGAGAGCCATCTATGTATTTGAAGAGCCAGAATGAAAACCTACCTATAACACAGCCCCAAGTTTCAGATTGCTCATTTACTACTACAATTCTTGGTATAAGATACGAGAGCAATACACATTTCATACCTTTCATATACAACCCAGAAACCCTGGTGGCATAGTGGTTAAGAGCTACAGCTGCGAACCAAAGGGTCGGAAGTTTGAATCCACCAGGCACTCCTTGGAAACTCTATGGGGTAGTTCTACTCTGTCCTACAGGGTCGCTATGAGTCGGAGTCGACTCAACGGCACTGGGTTTGGGTGTTTTTTGGTTTTTATATACAACCTTTCATCAGTGGGAGAGCTGAACATAAGTTCCCTATGATTTAGCACTTACTGCATAGACTAGTATATCCCTGTTTTACAGATGAGGAAACAGAAGTTAAATTACTTGCCACTTGTCCTTGCATGAACTGTAGAGTTTGCATTTAATTCTGTTGGTTCACTACCTTAAATTACTTTGGCATATTGTTGTTTTGTTTTGTTTTTCAAAAATAGTTGCCTTATTGCTGCCTTCTCTTTCTCTCTTTTTTAATCTCAGTGATGTACCAAGTGCAGGGCAATAGAAGCAGAATGCTAGGTGTGTGCCTTATAATGAGGTACACTGGCTGCTGAAAATTTAAAAGCGATAATAAAACTGATGTAAATTTTTTTTATTATCATCATGCTCCAGCATTTCTAAATGTTGTCAGTTTTATGATATTTCTTCTCAAAAAATACTTCTGTTAGTCTAAGTTCTGAACAATTGTGTGGTGATTATTGAGTTTTACTAATGTATATGTAAGCTTCAAGTTAATTCATATTTGTTAATTATTTTTTCATAAAATTTTGTTCTATATGGAAGTTAATTGAAAGATACTCCTTTTACACTTGCATCCCCAAACATACACATGCACATGAACTCAATCACATGTGTTTGTTTTTAGATGAAGTTCCTGATGGTTTATAATCATTCAACTTCATTCTGGATGTAGATCTTGCCGTCTCCATTCCCTGTAGTAATATATACTCTTGAATTTAAACAGTAGCTTCTAAATAAATGGTGGAAATATGTTAATTGTAAAAATGAAGCAACATAATTTAAGAGACTTCAATTCTCCATCTGTGTTCTCACTGGGATATTTGTATTTAAAATTCTGAAAAATGAAATAGACTGTGAACATCAAGGGGCCATTTTCTGGGGGGAGAGAGTAAAGTACAAATTTCAAATAATACATGAAATATTTTATGAAATTGAATATCTCTAAGGTTGAACTTTTCTGTTTTTAATTAGCAATTAAAATAATGATTATTGCTGATTGTTACAGAAACCCAGTAATTACCAAATATACTTTTCAGAGAAATAAAAATGTTGGAGATGTTAAAAGCATGATCTTTTGTGGGTGTCGGATAGTCTCAATAAGCCTATGCTTAAATAAAAAGAGAGAGAAAGGACGGAAGTAAAAAATGCATAAGTGATATGGTACCTAACAGCTTCTATCATATCAGAACATTTCCATTTCTTTAGGTTTTTTTTTTTTTAATTTGCTGACCTTTTTCTTCTTTTCTCCATGATTAAAACATCTTATTCAGATTGAAATTATTATTCATGAAGACTGATTAGGAAATTTTTATTTTCTCAGATGCACTTGTTTCAAGGCTTGGAAAATGATAAATGAGTTATTAACATTTAACCATGTCTTCAAAGTGACACTTAGACTAGACTATAAAGAACACATTCAGACTCTCCGTGTGAGCTATATTTCTTGGAAGCCAACAGAATATAAAGCCTTGTTTATAAGAAGCATCTAATTAGTTCAGTGTTGTAAATACAAATAGCTTTGTGTAGTTCCATATATGAGCCCCTGAGGCTGGAGGTCCTATTGGACAATAAACATATTATGTTACCACAGTTTTGACTTTTCTTTGAAATTTGAGAGAAGCCATTAGGAAACTGACACTAAATCATTCATTCTGAAAAAAAAAATCCAGAAAATGATAAAAAATTGAATTAAAAATGCTAATTCCTAATAAGTGTTACTGTTAATTGAAATTTATGTAGCTTACATATTATTAACTAAAATAATGTGGACTCGTGATTTTCTGAGTGATCTCATAGATTTTTTTGTGATAAGAAGATGTTGCAGGAAGTAGAAAAGAGTAAGAAAATAAATTAGATCTTGCTATACGAACAAAAAAAGAATTAGAATTTGGTTCTAAATTAAAAAAAAATCAGGAATAGAACATTGAATACATTACTAAGTTGCTAAAAATGGGATTGAAATTTTTAGATGTTAAGATTTCCATCATATGACTGATGTTAAACAAAGAATCATAATATTTATATAGAGCTCTAGAGTTTTATAGTGACCAGAATTTTTCAAACAAATATTACTGTATGGGAGTATTATTTCTACAAATATAATGATCCACCTTTCCATGATCTTGACTAACATGTTAGCTCTCAAGTTTTATTTTGGGACTTAGTTAAATGAACCACACATTTCTCCACATCAAAAGAAGGCTTTCCGTTTCTTTTTCTTGGCTCTAGACTCCCTCAGTTGTGGTCAATATAGTTTACACATTATTTCTGTTTCCTACCTCTTCTTTGGGTTTTTTTTTGGGGGGGGTACCTCTTCTTTTTTGGTGTAAGTTGGTTACCTAAGCATTCCTCTATATCCTGTAGTTAAGGGTAATATAGAATATTAGACTTTTCAGGAACGAATGAGTAACCTTTGCATGAAAACGTAACTAGTAGTAGAATAGCTCTCTGTTTGCCTTCTTGGCAGCTATTCAATAGTGGTTATTCATTAACAAGTCCTCTAGAGTAATGTACTTGGAGAGAACGTGTTCAGAATGTAACCTTTGTTTCCAAGTTTTGCTTTTATCTTGGTTTCTTTCCGATGTCCTCATGCCTAAAGCAGTCACTGTGTTCTTGTATGTCAAACTGCGACAATTGCCTTCACATTATACGGAAAAGTCATCATTCACAAACTCCCACCTAGCGCCTCTGTATAATCAAGATGAAGCGTAGTGGGTATGATTTCCCACCAATTCAACACTGAAGTCAGAAATATAATGAATTGTTAAAATTTTCCAGATTTGAAGCCACTCCTATTGAAGGACACAGACTCAAAGGCTAAATAAATGTATGTGCAGTAATTTTCTGAACATATGGAACCCTGAGGATTTAAGCAAAAAAAAAAAAAGCTCATCAGAAAAATGTGCTGGAGGAGAGGTGAAACAATCCATTGCGATGAAAGTAGAGGCAATCTTCTGTCGATTCAACTACCAAACAATGTTTGTCACTGAAGACTTAAAAACACGTGGGTGACTTTAAACCACAGTTTGAGGTTATTAACAGAATTTGGATAAGCATAATGAACACACAACCACTTTGAACTTTTATTTTTAAAAATTACATCTTTTTTAAAAAATTACTAAAATAATACAAGAGCAATACAAAATAGTTGGAAAGAAAAAAAAAAATCAATGAGGCTTTAATTACCCAGAGATAATCTCTATAAACATTTGTTAAAAATTTCTTAATCTATGACTTATTTCTGTTTGTTTGTTAGTATGCTTTTTGTTTGTTTCACAAAGAATAAATACTGCAGTTTTTTTTTGGCTATGACAGTGAGTTTTGTGGCCTACTCCAAAATCCATTCTTTTCTCCTCCTTAGAAACAGCACCCAACTTTCAGAGCTAAGATAAAAGATTTTTCACAGCCTCCTTTGGAAATAGGTGTGCTTATTTACCTGAGATCTGACCAAAGGAATATTAACAGAAATATTGTGTGGGACTTTCAAGAACTGTGAAGCGTCTAAGATTTTATTCTACATTCAAGCACATCAGAACTGACTCGACAGCACATAACAACAACAGCAACAACAACAATCAGAGTGTCAGCAGTTTTCTAAGGGCAAATTCCCACAGGGCCAGGTTTATAAAAACCCCAAATTTTATAATAATTAGTAAATCTAACTTTCTTGTGCTCAGGAAGGACACACTCTCTGTCTTCCAAGGCTGCTTGCTATAAAATTATTCTTAAAAAGATAGACCAACAGCTATTTTCTGAAGATGCAACTATATTCTTAGGATGCAGCCTTGTTCTGAGGAGGGCAGCCATGTTATGAGAAGGACAGCCATGTTCTACAAGGGTAGCCGCATTCTGAGGGTGTCGGTAATGTTCTGAGGACGGAGGTGATGTTCTGATGAGGGCAACCATGTTCTGAGGAGGGCAGCCATGTCTTTAGAATGGTAGCAGAAATAGAGGAGCCTGAGCTGCGTACAGCACTGGCCTGCCTGTCCCCAGACTTCTTTTACTCATGAGGAACTTAAATTTCTATAACTGCTATTGTTTTTGAATTTTTCTATTACATGATCCAAAACTAGTCCTAATGGATATGCAGTCAGTAAAGCTCATATTTAAGAACATAATTTTTCATGATGCTAAAGGAATTCACCATATATTTTTTATCATCATTTGCCCCTCCGGCTTTACTAGTAACAACTAACTAAACCTAACACCTAATAAAAGAGTGGTTACCTAGCAACTGGATTCTAGATCAGTTTTTCCATCGTATAAACTTACAATTTTAACTAAACCCAGCAGAGTTAAGGGCATCTTATGAAAAACACATTATCTTGGTGAAATTTAGCTCCTTATTATTGATAATGAATTAAAACTGAATAAAAAACAAAACTTGAAATGTCGTACAAGAATAATTTTACGAAAAAAAAATTATGCTGCATTGGTAATAAAGAGCATCATCAATACCATAGAAATTCCGGAGGGAGTATAGACAACAGTTTAGAAAAGTTAAGTCATTTAACTGGAGAGAAATGTAATTGTGGCTTTTAAGTGGCCAAGGATTAGAGTCACAATAGAGGAAGAACTCGAAACAATGAAGAGAGAAACTATGGGGTGGATAATAGTTAGTTTTTGACGGATTAGCATCTAAATGCTCTTCCTGTGATTGGACAGTCTGACATTTTGTGAGACCTGGTGAAGAATTTTTTCTTCAAAACTGAAAGGGCCAGATACATGTTCTCACAAACCCCTGGCAGCTCAGACACAGGCATGTGATTCAGCCTGAGATGGGGAGCTCAACTCTGTTAGTCAGACTGTCCTGCCCTAGACTGTGCTTCTGGACTGTTTGATGGTTTACAAATCCCCTGGAACATTGTGGTGGCATCAAAAATAGACAGAGTCCAATGACCACACTGGCAGCTGCATTGAATTCCAACAGCTCAGCAGGGCATATGCAGTGGTCCTGGCACCAGAGGGAATTTTCTAGCCAGACTGAGCACATGATGTGATGGTGGCTGTGTTCTTGGCTGCTTGGCCTTCCTTACATCTGGCTATTTTTTCTGATCCCAGTTCCACAGCCTTCCTGTTGGCTCTGGAAGGTACCAAGTATCTTACCAATAAATCCTTTTTCTGTTAAGCTAATCAGAGGTTTTTCTTGTTTGAAGCTAAGAACACTTGCTTGATTACATTAGTGATATTCATGGTAACATGATTCTAATCCTCATTTAGGAGTCCCCAAGTGGCACAAACGACTAATCATTTGACTACCATCCTAGGGTTCAAACCCACTCAGAGGCACCTCAGAAGACAGGCTTAACGTTCTGCTTTCAAAAAGTCACAGGCTTGAAAAGCTATGGAGCAGTTCTACACCACACATGGAGCCACCATGAATTGGAGCTGACTCCAAGGCAACTCACAACGGCAACAAAAACAATCTTCATTTGTAATTACGATGAATTAAAAAGGAAAAAAATCCAACATTTGATATAGTATAAATTATGCTCATATTTTAATATAGAAGCAAGAGGTTATAAAAATCACACTAAATGATTAATAAATATTAAGACAGAACAAATTGAACCTGAAAATCTAAATAAGTTGGAGAATTTTATATTTCTGAAGTTTTTAAAACAGTATCTTAAGTTTCTACACTAAATCATTGAGTTCCTTAATTGTGGGAAGGGAAATAAATCATTTTTATTTACAGTTACTCTATTTAGACATACATATATTAAAATATATGTATTTATAAATATTTGTTTATATGTAACTTTCTACAAACGTATGTAATTTATAAATATATGTAAATAATGCTCTTATTTTATTTCAAGGGAAATTTTTAACTCTTTTGTCTTTTTTGTTTTGTTTTAAGTAACTTTTTTTTTAATTGAAAATACATAAAATAACTTATAAAAAAAAGTAACGGCAATACGTACCTTGACATAAAGAAGTTTACTTTTAGAGACAACATGAGTCCATATGTAAGAAACTAAATATCAATATAAGGCAAAACATGATCCTATATTAAAAGTATAGAACCAGAAGTTACTGGAAATGTTATCTTCTCTAGTCTTTAATTTTAAATATGAGGACAAATAAGACACAAATAGAGCCAATGACTCACTTAAGTGCCAAAGTCAGTTTTTGGTATCACTAATACAGATATGTTACAATGAAGAATGATTGATTTATCTAGTTATCTAGTGCTGCTATCTCAGAAATACCACAGTAGATGGATGGCTTTAACAAACAGAAGTTTATTCTGTCACAGTCTAGGAGGCAAGAAGTCCGAATTCAGGGTGGCAGTTCCAGGGGAAGGCTGTCTCTGTAGGCTCTGGGGGAAGGTACTTATCATCAATCTTCCCCTGGTCTAAGAGCTTCTTAGGACAGGGACCACGGGTCCAAAGGACACACTCCACTTCTGGTTCTCCATTCTTGGTGTCAGGAGGTCTCTCTGCCCATTTCTCTCTTTTATATCTTAAAACATTGACTCAAGATATAAACTACTCTTGTAAATTGAGTTCTTCCACATTAACATAACTGCCTCCAACCCTGCCTCAGTAACATTATAGAGGTTAGAATTTACAACACATAGGATAATCACATCAGATCACAGAATGGTAGACAACCACACAATATGGAGAATCTTCGATAGCCAAGTTGACATACATTTTGGGGGAATACAGTATAATCCATAACAATATTCAATACTGTATGAGCAGACATCTCTGATATCTAACTCAGATAACCAGAGACTCAACATATTTGTAATCCCAAGATGACAATCATTGCTTAGTGACAGAGACAGTGTAAGATTAAAGGAAGGACTGCAGATGTCTATTTCACAGGTATTTGCAATGATGAAGTTATTGATCTTACAAAATTCTATCCTGGGGTCTCTGGCATCATTTCTATCACCAAGGCCATATTTTCCAAATACTGTTGCTTCTTCCTTTCCAACTTTTGCTTTCCAATCACAAGTAAGTATTAATGCCTCCTGATTACACGTCTGATCAACTTCAGACTGCAGTTGGTAAAAATCTTAAATTTTTTCATCTTTGGCCTTAGTGGTTGTTGTGTAAATTTAAATAATAGTATTATTAAATGACCATCCCTATAGGTATATGGATATTTACCTATCGCTAACAGAATTGACCTTCAGGTTAGATCTTGAAATGTTATTTTTGAAGGTGAATTTGATGCCATTCCTCTTCAATTTGTCATTCCTGACGTAGTACACCATATGATTGTCCAATTCAAAATGGCTAATACCCATCCGTTTCAGCTCACTAATGCCTAGAATATTGATCTTGATGTGTTCTATTTCATTTTGATGATTTCTAGTTTTCCTAGATTCATACTTCATACATTCCACATTCCAAATATTAATGGATGTTTGCAGTTGTGTTCTTCTCATTTTGAGTAGCACCACAATAGCAAATGAAGGTCCTGGAAGCTTGACTCCATTCACATCATTAAGGTTGACTCACTTTGAGGAGGGAGCTCTTCCCCAGTAGTCTTTTGAGTGACTTCCAACCTGAAGGGCTCATCCTCTGGCACTATACCAGACAATGTTTCACTGCTAGTCGTCAGATTTTCACTGGCTAATTTTCTTTTGTCCAGAAGTAGGATATAATTGCTGATGTCAGATGGAACATGGCTGAAAGCAGAGAATACCAGAAAGATGTTTACCTGTGTTTATGGACTATGCAAAGGCATTTGACTGTGTGGATCATAACAAATTATGGATAATATTGCCAAAGGAAGAATGGGAATTACAGAACCAAGAGGCAGTTGTTAGAACAGAACAAGGGGATATTGCTTGGTTCAAAGTCAGGAAAGGTATGTGTCAGGATTGTATCTTTTCACCATACTTATTCAACCTGCGAGCTGTGCAAATAATATGAGAAACTGGACTATATGAATAAGAATGAGGCATCAGGATTGAAAGAAGACTCATTAACAACTTGCAATATGCAGATGACAGACCCTGGCTTAGTGAAAATGAAGAGGATATAAAACATTTACTGATGAAGATCAAAGACCATAGTCTTCAGTATGGATTATACTTCAACATAAAGAAAACAAAAATCCTCACAACTGAACCAGTAAGCAATATCATGATAAATGGAGAAAAGATTCAAGTTGTAAAGGATTTCACCTGAATTCATAATCAACACCCATGGATGCAGCAGTTAAGAAATCAAACAATGCATCTCATTGGGAAAATCTGCAGCAAAAGACCTCTTTAAAGGGTCAAAAACCAAAGATGTCACCTTGAAGACTAAGGTACGCCTGACTGAAGCCGTGGTGTTCTCAATCGCCTCATATGCATATGAAAGCTGAGCAATGAGTAAGGAAGACTGAAGAAAAAATGATGGCTTTGAATTACAGTGCTAGGGAAGAATATTGAATATGCCATTGCCTGCCAAAAGAACGAACAAATCTGTCTTGGAAGAAGTACAGCCAGAATGTTCCTTAGAATAAACAATAATGGGACTTCATCTCATGTACTTTGGACATGTTATTAGGAGGGACCACTTTCTGGACAAGGACATCATAGTTGATAAAGTAGAGGGTCAGCAAAAAAGAGGAAGACCCTCAACAAGATGGATTGACACAGTTACTAAAACAGTGGGCTCAAGCACAACGATTGTAAGGATGGTGCAGAACCCAGAAGTGTTTCTTTCTGTTGTACATTTTGTCACTATGAGTTGGAACTGTCAAGGGCACCTAACAACAACATACCTTTCACCGACTTAACAAACATTCACCAATGTGTTAATAGCACTAATGAACCCATTTGGAAGAGACAAAAATAGAAGATCACAAAAGCCTTGTTTTCAAGAAGCTTAGAACTTGGAAAAAAATTAAGAACATATGTGAACGGCTAGAAAGCAATTTCGAAGCCATCTAAATAAGTGCACAAAGCATTTATAAATACTAAATGCAAAGTGATGTAAGGAACTACACAGGATGGGCTCAGTCTGATTTCCTGGAAGAAATTTGGCCAAAAAGCAGCGCAACTCTGGGGAAAAGTTTAATTTTCCTAGGCCTCACTGACATCATCTGTGAATGAGGAGATGATGCACATACATTTCAGCCTGTGTCCGGTTCTTATAGTCTGTGAAGTTATGATTCTCAACTCCGTTCCACTGGAGGAGAAGCCATGTATTGGCAAAGAGAAAGACCTCAACTGTAAAAGGCAAGCACAAAGTTCACTAGATAGACATTTGTCAACAGATTATACAGGGCCAGTCTCAGAGGAGATCTGAGGAAATGAGCCTAAAATTGTGTATATGTTGGCTGGCCAGGCTGACTAAATGAGCCAGCCAATTTGGAGGCCTCAGATTTACACAATTATGTTAATATCAATTGTCACTTATTAAATATCAGTCAGATGCCAGGCATTTTACCTATTATATCATTAACCTTTACAACGACTACAAAGACAACTACAAAGTTGTTATTATATTCATTTGATAGATGAAGAAACTGAATCTCAGAGAATTTAACAAGACTAGAAGTGCCAAACTGGAATTTAAGAACTTTCCGGATATAATGAGAGCTTATTGGGATGCTGTTCTCAGGGCTTTGCAGGCTTAGCTAATTTAATTCTCACAACAACCTCGTGAGATAGGTACATATTTTATCCCTGTTTGTATAGATAAGGAATCTGAAGAATCTAGAGGTTAACTAACTTGGGGAGATTATACAAAACAGCTAGCAAGAAGCAGAGCTGGAACACACTGCCTCATGAGGCCTCTCTCTCTCTATATATAAACTATGGCTGTCGAGTTAATTCTGACTCATAGCGAACCTTTAGGACAGAGTAGAACTTCCCCAAAGGGTTTCCAGCGAGGGGCTGGTGAATTCAAACTGCCAATCCTTTGGTTAGCAGCTGAGCTCTTAACCACTGAGCCACCACAGATCCCATTCTATCACAACTCAGCTAGCTTTTCGTAAACACTAGGTGAGATGAACAAAATGGTGCGCGGTAAAGGGCCTGACAAATTATTAGGTAAGTAGTTTCATTCACCCAAAGTCAAAGCAATCATTTGCCTCACTACATGTGAAGAAGGTCTAATAAATCTTGTTATCAGGCTTATATTACTGCTAATAAACACAGATAAAATTTTGTTTACAGTTACTATATAGCACAGGGTCGTAGTTGAACTCAAATTTTAACTGCAGCTACCCAATAGTAGCAGGGAATATTTTTTTGCAAATAAATTGCATTTTATACATATGTTATTGTCCCATATGATATCAATCAAATAAAATTCTTCCTTCTTCATTTTATTACACAAAAAAGCTGAGGAAGGTCTTGGAATGTTTCTAGAGAAGAAAAAAATAAGAAAAGCAGAACTTTTTTTTTTTTTCTTAACCCTGCCTTTACAGGTTTGTATTTTATTTTTTTTAAAAGAATGCATAAATCTGGATAGATGAACAGTAGTATACATCACTAGTGGAAATATGAACTTTCTCTTATAAAGAAATAAGCAGAAATAGAAATATATATGTGACCCTGTCCCTAGGGCACTTTCGTCTTCCTTCAGGCCTGTAAAACTGAAAATTACTTCCTTTCCACATCTTAGATCCAGATGTCAGAATAATAATGTTCTTTGCTACTTTTATTAAAAACAATACTGTATTTTTACTTTAATGTCATAGTGGTTAAAAATTCATAAAAACATTCAGTAATCTTGGTGTAAGTTCTTTTTTTTATTATCAAATTACTGAGAAATTCTTTGAGATTTTTTAATTCAAATTTGGCAATTCAATTACAGGAATATTTGGTGGACATAATAGGAAAGAGATGATGGAGGAAAGAAAAGGAAGAGGAGAGTGAGGAGGACAAAGGCTTACCAATATTCATTTAAAAATAATATTTCCCTTAGAAAAATCTAACCAATTAGCAATTACCTTGAATGAAGGCTTTCGGTCAGGGTTTGGCAAGAGACAGATACTAAATATTCTAGGTGTTATGAGCCATAAGATCTCTGCTGCAGCTATTCAACTTTGCCATTGTAACAAGAAAACAGCCATAAACAACACGTAAACAAATGGATGTGGTAAACAAATGAATGCAGCCATGTTTCAACATAATTTTATCTACAAAAAAAAAAAAAAATTAGTAGATCTACTTGTCCCTTAGGCCCTGCTCTATATACAAAACTAAGATTATGTCCCACTGTGGTCTGATAGAGCTTTCCACTTTGAAGGAAATATTCTGTATCTGTACTGTCCAATATGGTAGCCACTAGCCACATGTGGCTATTGAATGCTTAGTGAGTTCAGTGAGAGTGAAGAACTGAATTTCAAATTGTATTTGTTAATTAATATATATCTAAGTAGTCATATGTGACTAATGGTTACCACATTGGACTGCACAGTACATTTCTTTTCTTCTAATTTAAAATATGAGAGTAGACCTTCAGAATTTCCTTTTATTATTAATGAACAGAAAGACATTGTTTTGAATATTTTCAAAGTGCAAAATTGGAAAAAGTGGATAAACTGTTCACTGAAAATACACAACATTAAATAAAAAAGACAATTAACCTCACTTTATAGTATTTTAAAACCCAGTGCTGTCGAGTCGAGTCCAACTCATAGCGACCCTATAGTTGGAATCGACTTGACGGCAATGGGTTTGGTTTTTTGGTTTTATAGTATTTTGGAGCCTTGATGGTGCGGTGCTTCAGCACTTGACTGCTAACTGAAAAGTCAGCGGTTCAAACCCAGCAGCTCCTCAGATGGAGAACGATGTGGCTGTTGGCTTCCATAAAGATTCATAAATCAAATCTGTTATCATTGAGTCAATTACGACAATATAGCGACCCTATAGGACAAAGTATAACTGCCCCATTGGGTTTTCAAGGAGCAGCTGGTGGATTTGAACTGCCAATCTTTTGGGTAGCAGCCTGAACTCTTAGCCACTGTGCCACCAGGGCTCTACATTAGAAATCCTAATGTAGAGTTCTTTCTGTACCATGGGGTCGCTATGAGTCAAAATCAACTCAGAGGCATGGCTTTTGTTTGTCTCTTTTATTTTGTTTTTTATAATATTATGTATATATATTTACATACAGTATTTTTTATATATGTATGAATATATGTCTAATTACATATATTAAAGGTTTTTCCACTTCAAGATAAAATTGTGAGGAAGAATGCAGATGTCAAAAAGGTATAAATAAATAAAATAAAAATACATATATTTGATTTTGTTCTAATATTTTTATTTCTGATTAATGAATTAACAGATAAATTGAGTCATTCCATATGGGTGATACAAAATATATGTGGCATCATTATATACAGAATTTTTTTTTAAAGGGTGACAGCCTTATTGAATGGAAAAAACTTAAGCTTTGTAATCAAAAGTCTTGTGTTCAAGACCCAGCTCCATCACTGACTAAATTATATGACACTTTGAAACTATTAATTTCTTGAAGACACAGTTTCCTTGGTGATAAAACTGGGATAAAAATATATCTCATAACAAACTGTAGTAGAGTTTGTGGGATTTAATATGCACACACTTTATATACCATAAAGTGGTACTCAGGTGTCTGCTTCTACTATTGCCTATGAGGAAGGAAAGGAGTCCTGGTGGTGCAGTGGTTAAAGTGCTCAGCTGCTAACTGAAAGGTCAGCAGCTCAAATGCACCAGCCAGGTGTAGCAGTCTGCTTCTGTAAAAATTGTTATTGTTGTTAGGTGTCATCGAGTAGGTTCCTACTCATAGAGACCCTTTGTACAAAAGAACAAAACACTGCTGAGTTCTGTGCCATCGTCATAATGAGAGTGCTCGAGCCCATTGTTGCAGCCACTGTGTCAATCCATTTCCTTGAGGGTCTTCCTCTTTTTCGCTGGCCCTCCACTTTACCAAGCATGAAGTCCTTCTTCAAAGACTGTTCCGTCATGAGAACATGTTCAAAGTATCTGAGATGAAGTCTCACCATCCTTGCTTCCAGGGAGCATTCTGGCTATATGTCTTCCAAGACAGACCTGTTGGTTCTTTTGGCAGTCCGTGATATATTCAATATTCTTCGCCAACACCATAAATCAAACGCATCAGTTTTTTGGTCTTCCGTATTCATTGTCCAGCTTTTCTATGCATATGAGGTAATTGGAAACACTGTGGCTTGGGGCAGGCACACCTTAGTCCTTAATGGGATACCTTTGCTTTTTAACAGTTCAAAGAAGTCTTTTGCAGCAGATTTGCTCGATGCAATACATTGTTTGATTTCTTGACTGCTGCTTCCATGGGTGTTGATTGTGGATCCAAATAAAATGAAATCCTTTACAACTGGAATCTTTTCTCCATTTATCATGATGTTGCTTATTGGTCCAGTTGTGAGAATTTCTGTTTTCTTTATGCTGACGTGTAATCCATACTGAAGGCTCTAGTGTTTGGTCTTCATTAGTAAGTGTTTCAAACCCTTTTCACTTTCAGCAAGCAAGGTTGTGTCATCTGCATATCACAGATTGTTAATGAATCTTCCTCCAAACCTGGTGCCAAGTTCTTCTTCACATAATCCAGTTTCTCAGATTATTTGCTCAGTTTGCAGATTGAGTAAGTACGGTGAAAGGATACAACCCTGACTCACACCTATCCTGACTTGAAACCATGCGGTATCTCCTTGTTCTTTTCCAACGACTGCCTCTTTTTCTATGTACAGGTTCCTCATGAGCACGATTAAGTGTTCTGGAATTCTCATTCTTCAAAATGTTATCTATAATTTGTTATGACTCACACAGTCAAATGCCTTTGCATAATCAAGAAAACACAGGTAAACATCTTTCTGATACTCTCTGCTTTCAGCCAGGATCCATCTGACATCAGCAATGATATTCCTTGTTCTGTGTCCTCTTCTGAGTTCAGCTTGCATTTCTGGCAGTTTCCTGTCGATGTACTGCTGCAACCACTTTTAAATGATCTTTGGCCAAATTTTACTTTTGTGTGATATTGTTAAATAATTTCTGCATTCTGTTGGATCACCGTTCTTGGGAATAGGCATCAGTATGGATCTTTTTCAGTCGGTTGGCCAGGTAGCCTGTTCTAGATTTCTTGGCATAGATTAGAGAGTGCCTCCAGCACTGCTTCCCTTTGTTGAAACATCTCAGTTGATATTCTGTCAATCCTTGGAGCCTTGTTTTTCACCAGTGCCTTCAGTGTGGCTTGGTACTTCCTTTAGTACCATTGGTTCTTGATCATGTGCTACCTCCTGAAATGACTGAACGTCAACCAATTCTTTGTGGTACAGTGACTCTGTGTATTCCTTCCAACTTCTTTTGATCCTTCCTGCATTGTTTAATATTTTCCCCATTGGGCCCTTCATTATTTCATCTGTAGGCTTGACTTTTTTCATCAGTTCTTTCAGCTTGAGAAATGCCTAGCTTGTTCTTCCCTTCTGGTTTTCTAACTCCAGGTATTTCCACATGTGCTTATAATACTTTATTTTGTTTTCCATTTGAAGTCTTCTGTTCAGCTCTTTTACTTCGTTATCTCTTCTGTTTGTTTTAGCTACTCGATGTTCGAGGTCAAGTTTCAGAGTCTCCTCTGACATCCATCTTGGTCTTTTCTTCCTTTCCTGTCTTTTTTAATGACCTCTTGCTTTCTTCATGTATAATGTCCTCGATGTCATTCCACAACTCGCCTGGTCTTCAGTCATTAGTGTTCAATGCATCAGTTCTATTCTTAGATGGATTCTAAATTCAGGTGGGATATACTCAAGTTCATTCATTGGCTGTCATAGACTTCTAGTTTTCTTCAGCTTCAACTTGAAATTGCCTATGAGCAATTGATGGTCTGTTTTTGTAGCTGGTCCCTAGCCTTTCTCTGACTGATAATATTGAACTTTTCTATCGTCTCTTTCCACAGAAATAGTCCATTTAATTCTTATGTATTCCAACTGGCAAGGTCCATGTGTATAGTTGCTGTTTATGTTGTTGAAAAAAATTATGTGCAATGAGGAAGTTGTCAGTCTTACAAAATTCTATCATGCAATCTCTAGCATCATTTCTTTCACCAAGTCCATTTTTTCAAACTACCAATCCTTCTTTGTTTCCAGCTTTTGCATTCCAATCACCAGTAATTATCAATGCATCCTGATTGCATGTTCTATCAATTTCAGACTGCAGAAGTTGGTAAAAATATTCAATTTCTTCATCTTTGCTCTTACTGGTTGGTGTGTAAATTTGAATAACAGGCATATTAACTGGTCTCTCTGTAGACGTATGAATATTATCCTAACACTGACAGTGTTGTACTTCAGGATAGATCTTGAAATGTTCCTTTTGAGGATGAATACAATGAATGTCATTCCTCTTCAATATGTCATTCCTGGCATAGTAGAACATATGATTGTCCGATTCAAAATGTTCAATGCCAGTTCATTTCAGCTCACTAGTATCTAGGGTGTCGATGCTTATGCATTCCATTTCATTTTTGACAATTTCTAATTTTCCTAGATTCATACTTCGAGCATTCCATGTTCCAAATATGGATGGATTTTGCAGCTGTTTCTTCATGTTTTGAGTTGTGCTACATCAACAAATGAAGATCCTGAAAGCTTGACTCACTCTACCCATGTCATTAAGTTCAACTTTACTTTAAGGAGGCAGTTCTTCCTTCCCCAGTCATATTTTGAGTGCCTTCCAACCTAAGGGGCTCATCTTCTGCTACTGTATCAGACAATGTTCTGCTGCTAGTCATAAGGATTTCACTGGCTAGTTTTTTTTTTTTTTTTTTTTTCAGGAGTAGATTGCCATGTCCATCTTCCTGTCTTAGTCAAGAAGCTCATCTGAAACCTGTCCACCATGGGTGACCCCACTCATCTGTCAGTTTGTGGTACTCTGGGCACTTGCACGTTGCTGTGATGCTGGAAGCTATGCCTCTGGTATTCTGTAAAAATTGCAGCCTTGGAAAACCTATAGGGCAGTTCTACTCTGTCCTATAGTGTTGATATGAGTTGGAATTGACTTGATGGCAATAGGTTTGGTTTTTTGGCTTATAAAAGGAGGGACAGGTGCATATCTCCCATGTACTCTGCCAAATGTGCCACATAGAAAGAAAGGCACTGAAAAGCCTCACCTCTCCCACTGGTGACCAAATTCTGCAATTAGAAATTTCGGCATTTTCTTCCCAAGAGATAGTAATTGTTGGTCAGCATTGAGTAGCTTCTGACTAATAGCAACCCCAAATGTATAGAGTAGTACTGTTCCATAGAGTTTTCAGGGCTGTGATCTTTTGAAAGCAGATTGCCAGACCTGTATCTCAGGAACCTCTGGGTGGACTAAAACTGCCAGCCTTTCAGCTAGTAGCAGAGTGCTTAATGGTTTGCGCCACCCAGGGACTTCAGGAAAAATGTCTCCTTGGCCTTGGAATTTTGGGAATCTTTTATAGTTACCTCCTTTACCATGAGAGTGATTGAAAGAAGAAGGGTATTCTTAAGAGAGATAAACAGAAAATCAACAGAAGTCCATGTAGGATGGTTAGGGAGTGGGTAAAAATGAATAATATGTTATATTTGCAGAGTAGGCCCATTGTCAGCTGGCAGAGATATCAAGGTTACTGTGGTAGGAGGTTTCTGTCCCAGGACTAATAAATTTTTTT
This sequence comes from Elephas maximus indicus, assembly GCF_024166365.1. Lineage (NCBI taxonomy): Eukaryota > Metazoa > Chordata > Mammalia > Proboscidea > Elephantidae > Elephas > Elephas maximus. The sequence continues at coordinate 50,978,639 of NC_064826.1, read as the reverse complement.
ACCACCATTTCCAACAGTAGCTTTCCACCCAAGCGTTCAGTAGCAAGTTGTCAGGTGCTGCATAGATCTTGCTTTCACCTCACACCAGATAGCCAGATCTCTACGGATGATACACTGAAGGCAAAGGGCTGGGCTATCTTCATGATCATCTGTATGCTTGAGTCAATTGTTGTGGCAACTGTGTATTTTGAGTGCCTTCCAACCTAGGGGGCTCATCTTCCAGAACTATATAGGACAATATTCTGTTGTGATCCATAGGGTTTTCATTAGCTACTTTCCAGAAGTAGATCTCCAACCCTTTCTTCCTAGCCTGTCTTAGTCTGGAAGTTAGGTTAAAATTTGTTCACCTGAGTGACCCTGCCGTTATTTGAAATACTGGTGGCATAGCTTCCAGCATCATAGCAACACAAAAGCCACCAGAGTACAACAAACTTACAGAGAGATGGTGGGAAATATAGAGGGTGAAAGTAAATTATAATATATGCCCTTTAGTTAATGAGAGACTGAGAGGTTAAATAACAAAAACTCGAAGATTCTGCTGAATACCAAAATCGCTTCAAGGATAAAACATATTTGTTCTGTTCACCATTTCACTTAGTATTTTAAAAGCCTCATTGTCTGATAGCTTCTCCACATTACAGAGATAAAGCAACTTTGAAGTTTTAATTAAACAAGGAAAACACACTTCTGGGCTGAAATGAAGCAGTTAGTATTTACTTGAATCAAATATGCTATTTAATTTAACAATCTGTATGTATTTTCGAACACCAACTATATTCAAGTGAAGTTATGCTAAACCTATTTGCTATACTTGGATTTTAATGATTTTTAAAATTATAATTCAATATCCCAAAATAATACAAATAAACTGACCAGTTATTTATTTAATGTTCATTATGTAAAATAAAAACAAAAACTTATTGAACATTTATATGTTTGGCACTATTCTCGAGACAAGAGTTTAGCAACCCCATAGACAATACATGATTCATAGTTTGTAAATTAATTACCTGGTTTGTAAATTAATATATGAGTAAATAAATGAAACAAGCATATTGTGCTTGTTGCTCTTGTTGTTATTAGGTGCTGTCAAGTAATTTCCAACTCATAGTGATGGCGCAGGTTTTTTTTTTTTTTTTATACACAGCAAAACAAAATACTTCCCAGTCCTGCCAATCCTCATAATCGTTGTTATGCTTGAGCCCATTAGTATAGCCACTGTGTCGATCCACCTCTTTAAGGGTCTCCCTCTTTTTCTTCCTCTTTCTCGCTGACCCTCTATTTTACCAAGCATGATGTCCTTCTCCAGGGACTGTTCCCTCCTGATAACAAGTCCAATATATGTGAGACAAAGCTTTACCGTTCTTGCTTTTACAGTGCATTTCTGGTTCTGCTTTGGACAGACAGTCTCTTCAAATTTGACTTCTAACCTGACCCCTTTCTGTCATTGCTCCGATGAAGCTATTGCTTCTTTTAGAGTAACTATTCGCCATCTTTCTATTGTTCAGTTCATGTCACCCAAGTCCTTCTTCCAAAACAGATTTGTTTCTTCTTCTGCAAGTCCGTGGTATAGTCAATATTCTTTGCCAACAACATAATTCAAAGGCATCAATTCTTCTTCAGTCTTCCTTATTCACAGTACAGCTTTCGCATGCATATGAGGTGACTGAAAACATCATGGCTTGAGTCAGGCACACTTTAGTCTTTAAAGTGTCATCTTTGCTTTTTTAACTGATCACTCCAGGGCAGTAACATTAAATACTGTATGTAGGAGTGGAGAAATTAATTACTTACTCTCTTTTTGAAAGTATTCCTAAATCCGGTGAAGGAGATGTTTTAGCTACAGTTTCTGCATGTCATGTAGGCTGGCTAAAGAGTAGGGTGTTGGTTGAGGACATAGGGGTATGTTACATTCCAGAGACTTGTGATGAGGTGGGAGAAATGGGTGCTGGAAAGCTATGAATGTTGTATAAGTAACAATTCTCTATTAAACAAAAGTGAAGAAATGTATTTGCAGGGAAGGAAGAATGTTGCCTGAAGGCTTTAGAGACAATAGAACTAGGCCTGAGAAAAAGAGGGGCACAGAACTCAGGTGTATCACACTGAGATAGGAGGGTGCCACTACTGGGTTGCAGCCAGAGTTAAAGGTAACTAAAATCAAAGAGATTCTTTTTTTTTTTTAAATAATTTTTATTGTGCTTTAAGTGAAAGTTTACAAGTCAAGTCAGTCTGTCACATATAAGCTTATATACACCTTACTCCATACTCCCACTTACTCTCCCCCTAATGAGTCAGCCCGCTCCCTCCTTCCAGTCTCTCCTTTCGTGATGGTTTTGCCAGTTTCTAACCCTCTCTACCCTCCCATCTCCCCTCCAGACAGGAGATGCCAACACAGTCTCAAGTGTCCACCTGATACAAGTAGATCACTCTTCATCAGCATCTCTCTCCAACCCATTGTCCAGTCCCTTCCATGTCTGATGAGTTGTCTTCGGGAAAGGTTCCTGTCCTGGGCCAACAGAAGGTTTGGGAACCATGACTGCTGGGATTCTTCTAGTCTCAGTCAGACCATTAAGTCTGGCCTTTTTATGAGAATTTGGGGTCTGCATCCCACTGTTCTCCTGCTCCCTCAGGGGTTCTCTGTTGTGCTCCCTGTTAGGGTAGTCATCGGTTGTGGCTGGGAACCATCTAGTTCTTCTGGTCTCAGGATGATGTAAGTCTCTGGTTCATGTGGCCCTTTCTGTCTCTTGGGCTCATAGTTATTGTGTGACCTTGGTGTTCTTCATTCTCCTCAAAGAGATTCTTTGTTAAGGATGGTGTCATTGCTGTGTTCCGATCAGAGTACAAATGATCTTGTCATATCCAAGGCTCATTTCTGGTTCTGCTTTGAACAGACAGTCTCTTCGAATTTGATTTCTAACCTGACCCATTTATGTCATTGCTCTGAAGAAGCTCATACTTCTTTTAAAGTAGTTATCCCCCATCTCTCTATTGTTTAGTTCATGTCACCCAAGTCCTACTCTGCTGACTAGTGTCACTTCTCTTAATTTGTTACACATGCCAATCATTCTCAAAACATGACAAAAATATTAGCATGACTGGGTCACTAGGTTTTCCTTGTCACAGCTTCATGACGTGATGGAAACCAAGTTTTCCCCATGACAATCAATCTAATTCTAGAATTAGCTTTGTTATTGGTCTGGGCTCCTTTTTATTTGTTTGTTTTACCGTGAGCTATCCTTGGAAAATGGCCTTTGTCATACTTTTCTAGCAAGGAATATCAATCAAGATATTTCAATAATGATGAATGATGACACAATTGCACTGATAATCAAATGAGAAAGGGGTCTGACCTCCAAATGCTTTACTCCCCAAAACCTGTATGTCACCCTAAGTAAATTTACCCAATCCCTTCTCAGAAAAACTTTATTTTTCATGTAACGAAGTGTATCAGGGTTAGACAGCATTTATACCAAGCCAGTTAATTTGTCTTTTTATATGGAAAAAAATTAAAAACATAGACAAGAACTGTGAAAATTAAAGAACAAAAGCATTCAAAAGAAAGAAGGATTATGATTATGATGTTTAAACAATTATTTTTCCTCCTGGCTAATTTATTTTAAAGAATCTGTAAATAAGGCTATTTTGAATCTAGATCTGAAAACTGGAAATATAATTTCTTGCTAATTACTCCATTGCTATGGAGCCAATTCCCATTCATTGCGACCTTATAGGACAGGGGGTTTCCAAGGAACAGCCAGTGGATTCGAACTCCTGAAGTTTTGGTTAGCAGTCCATCTCTTAACCACTGTGCCACCAGGACTTTTCTTGCTAATTAGAAATTACTAAATTTCATATTAATCAAGAAATGCAGTTATACTGCAGAGATTTTTTACACTGATATTATTTTTCTAAAAAAATACCCAAATAGTTCTGAGTAAAAGAAAAATGGTGAAAATTCCATCTAAAAAGCAATGTAAGAGCATTGTAAATGTTTTTCTACCCATTTAAAAAAAAAATACTTTGAGATGAGCAAAACCAAATGAATATCAATCATATAGTTCTTAGTTACATGCAAATTTTTATTCGAGGCATCTTTTGTGGTGTAAAATATTTTATTTGAAACATAAATATCCTGGTATAATAAATTCAGCTATAATAAATATATCTGGGTGAATCTCTACATAATAAAAAGTACTTTTTGAGATAATAAACTTTCCAGTCTATAAATCAGGTATGGAAATAGATGTAACTATAACTAATTTTTCATTTATCACTGCATAAAAGGACACGTATTTCTTCAGTTCTACAGCTGTATCACAAATTAAGGTCTTAGTTAATTTTGTTCCTATATATCTATATATTTTAAACCAAACTGGAATGCAGTGCAAATGTTAGCTCTAAAGTGATTGCACTTGGACTATTGGAGCAGCAGTTTTTTCCCTGGAAGGGCTGTGTACAAGAGATACTCTACTTTTAGCTTCCTTGTGATGTAGGAATTCTAACAGCTGGTACATCTCTGTTATTTCTCAAATATTGATCCATAAAGAAAAATGCATATATGTTGAAATATTAACGCTAAGAAATGAATATATTAAAATATGTATAATAAATACAATATTTGGTTTCACCTCACTTCATAAAAATAAACTTGTTTTAGAAAGCAACACATGGTATACTTTAATCAGCGATGGTGTGATCACTGACTGATTTTCTGTTTTAGGAAGATAACAAAAGCAAATAGTAATCTGCATCCCAGTGTTTACTATGCTTAAATAATTCTAAGAGTTTTATGTTTAAATAAAAAAACATTTATAATACACTGAAGGATTATTTAATTTCTATGGTTAATTTCATTCATTCATCTACACATTACCCAAATATTTTTGGAGTGTATACTAAGCTCAAAATATTACACTAATGCTATGTCAAAGTTCACTAGGTTGAAAAGGTGTTGGAATTGCTAAATCCAGATTTGGCATACATACTTGGGCACTTGTGTTCATTACATTATTTGGGGAATTTACATCACCTGCTGTTTCAGATCCTACTGTCATTAAGAGAAAGTCACCTGAATATAAGCTTCCAATTGCCTTTAAAATTATATGCCTATAAACTCTCAAATTTCAGAAGTTTAAAAAGAATATTTCAAAAACCAGAATAAATAAGTTAAATTTTCCAGTTTGTTTGCAATAAATAATTAAATAAATGTTTCAAAAACTAAATATAAAGGCATCTTCAAAGGAAAAATGCTTTTGCAATTACAGCAAAAGAAGGAAGGGAGGAAGGGAAGAAAAAAGGAAGAAGGAAGGGGGAGGGGGAGGGAGGGAGGGAGGGAGGGAGGGAGGGAGGGAGGGAGGGAGGGAGGGAGGAAGGGAGGAAGGGAGGAAGGGAGGAAGGGAGGAAGGAAGGAAGGAAGGAAGGAAGGAAGGAAGGAAGGAAGGAAGGAAGGAAGGAAGGAAGGAAGGAAGGAAGGAAGGAAGGAAGGAAGGAAGGAAGGAAGGAAGGAAGGAAGGAAGGAAGGAAGGAAGGAAGGAAGGAAGGAAGGAAGAAATGAATTATATATTCACATTCTTCCATTTAATCTCTCAGCGGAGGGACATTTCTCTTCTCTTACCCAATTAAAATTCCATGCTTCCTTTAAAATAAAGTTCACATCTGACATCCATGGAGAAACTGTGACTACTCAAGCCCATATTGATCTTTCATTTTTCAGAATCCCTAGATAATTTGTGCTGATATTTTATACATATATGTGTGGGTGTGTGTATGTACATATGTGTGCGTGTGTATGTATATATATAGAATGTATATATACAATGTGTGTGTGTATATATATATAAGATATATATACATATACATGTATTTGTTGTTTGGTGTTGTCATTTCATTTCTGACTTATAGTGACCCTGTGTCCAACAGATGGAAATACTGCCTGATCTTGCACCATCCTCACAATTATTGATATGTTTGAGTCCTTTGTTGCAGCCACTGTGTCAATCCATCTTTTTGAGGGTCTTTCTCTTTTTTGCTGACCCTCCACCAAGCACGATGTCCTTCTGCAGGGACAGGTCCCTCCTGATAACATGTCTAAAGTAAGTGAGACAAATTCTCACCATCCTCACTTCAAAGGAGCATTCTAGTTGTACTTCTTCCAAGACAGATTTGTTCATTCTTCTGGTAGTTCGTGGTATATTCAATATTCAATCAATTCTTCAGTCTTCCATTATTCATTGTCCAGCTTTTGCATGCATATGAGGCAATTGAAAAGACCCTGGCTTGGGTCAGGTGTACCTTAGTACTCAAAGTGACATCTTTGCTTTTTAACACTTTAAAGATGTGTGTATATATATATATATATATATATATATATATATATATATATATATATATAAAGATATAACACACACATATATATATATGGAGCCCTGGTGGTGCAATGGTTAAGAACCCACCTGCTAACCAAAAGGTTGGCAGTTTGAATCCACCAGCCACTCCTTGGAAACCCTATGGGGCAGTTCTACTCTGTTCTATAGAGTTGCTATGAGTCAACACTCTACGACAATGGGTATGGGTATATATATACATGTATATATATATGTATTTATATATATATATATATAGCTTCTTCATTGCTCATTAATCGTTAATGTAGTCTTGTCTCCTCTGCTAGAATTTTTCTGGTAATATTAACTTATTGTTTTGGTTTATATACACTTTTTGCATAAATGCTTGGTGCCTACTTTACTGGGCTGGGAGTGATTTAATTATCCAAGTAAGATTGTTTGTGATGAAATAAAAGCAAACTGTATCGATTAAATCAATGGTTTTCAATTTTTTTTTAACACCAACTCACAGAAAGCAATACCTTTTTTATTGTAATCCAGTATGCACAGACATATATACCTAAATATATAAATGGAACAAAGATTTATATACTTACCCTTACTATGTGCAGTGCAAACTGGTATTGTCTATTCTCCTGTTTCATTTAATTAAAAAAACCTGGTCGCAACAGACTAAACAGATTTCATGACCCACTAACGATCAGACTCAAAATTTAAAAACATCGCATTAAATAATCTTTAGAGAGTAAAATCACATTGATGGTTGCATCAGTGCATATATTTACTTGAGTTTTGTTCTACTATTTGTCAGTGTTACTGAATGGATCCTTGTTGCTATTTTGGACAAGATAGTTCTTTGTTGTACGAAGTCTCCTCTGTACTACAGGATATTCAGTGACCAAAATCCTTGCCCACTAAATGCCAGAAATATCCCTCAGTTAATGACAACCAGAACCACTCCCACACATTTCTAAAATGTGGGGAGGAAGAGTGTTGTGTTATTATTTCCCCTGGTTGAGAACTCATATGTTAACAACTGCCTAAGGACAGTATGTATCCAATTAGGTTATTTATATATGGCATTTGTAGAAATCAAGCCAATAGTATTGGAGAGTATGAGAGAGTAATTAGAGTGGTAAAATATAAATTAAATCCATTAGTTCATTGATTGTTATTTATCGCCAAACAATTGTGTCCAAGAGCCTATAAGACTCTCGTTGCTTGCTTTCAAGAACTGAGAAAACTTTGGATCCCAGCTCAATCATTTACTAACTGGATCTTAAATTCCTCAGCTTTAGTATGTGAATAACACCAAATTATCAGTGCTGTTGTAAGAAATATGTGAGAAAATATATTGAAAAATATATGGCACATTGACAAGCACATAGGTGTGGATGAATAAATATACACTTCTAAAAAAATGAGATAAGGAAGAAAAAATCTACACATGAAGAAATAGCTAACAAAGCAAGCAAATCTATGTCAACAGGCTGAACAGTCCTCCCAATGACAAGCGCTATCAGTACTCAGGAATCTCTGGGTGGTGCAGATGGTGAAAACACTTGGCTGCTAACCAGCAGGTTGAAGGTTTGAATCCAACCACAAGTGCCTCAGAAGAAAAGCCTGTTGATCTACTTCCAAAACTCAGTCATTGAACTCTATGGAGCGCAATTCTACTCTGACACACATGGAGTCACCATGGCTTGGAATCTACTCTTGGAAGTTGGTTTGGTTTATCAGTGCTTAAATTATCTTCTCTTGTGCATCACCACTCATATGAGGGGAGACAATGAAAATATTTTTGGAAATTTATTTGCATTAAAATGTAGAAAGGACTACTACTTCCATTTTTATGCTCGTTGCTGAAGAATATGATTAACAAAGCATCCTGCTCTTGCCTACGAAGTCTACTCAAATGGTTATTAACATCAAAAAAAGTGCACTGGTGCTCAAGTACCCTCCTGCCTCATGGAAAAATAAGGGATGCAGGACTTACTTCTTAAGGAAATAATGTGAACAATTTTTCTTTTTCTTCATAAAGGATATTTTCTAAAACTTAAATTTATACCCATGAATTTGATGTGAACATGTTACTAAATTAAATGCAAAAATATAAAAAGTGAAGTAACTATTATTTTGAGTTAATTAAATGCCTAGTTGTAAATGAAAAATGGGGGGAGGATGAGGTATGGTTTACAGAAGAAATTATTTTTCACAATTTCCAATGATCAGAGAGAGGCCAGTTTTTTTGTTGTTGTTTTTCATCTTTGCCTATCTGAAGTTTGTAAGAAGCCCTGGTGACACAGTGGTTAAGCATCAGGTGCTAACCAAAAGGTCAACAGTTCAAATCCACCAGCCACTCCTTGGAAACCCTCTCGGGCAGTTCTACTCTGTCCTATAGGGTCGCTCTGAGTAGGAACTGATTCGACAGCAACTGGCTTTTGAAGTTTAAAAAACTTCATCTCAAAATGTACTATTTCCATTTCTAGGAGGATAAGAGAACCTATGTTGAAGGAAATTGTTAAGGAATGTGTCTCATATTGGTGAAGGGAGAAACTCTAGTATAAAGTCATTCCCAACAACACATTACTATTAGGCCTCTGGGAGTATTTTTTACCAATTTATCATCATTAATTATTTCAGTGTTCTATTGATTACAGGTCTTTTCATATGGCTTCAAGCTATTTTCTCTAAAATTGTTGTAAAAACAGGACATCACCTCTGTTCCATATGGAGAGCATCAGAACCAGAAATTGAGAGGGGTCTCACAGATCTCAGCTATCATATCAGTTTTCAAGGCCTGTCAGATAAAGGACAGACTTAAAAGGATCTTAAGGTCTTTTTTAAAAGTAAATAAATACTTGCATCTTATTTGTGAAGCAATTCTATTCTACTGTCATACAAATGTAAAAAAGGGAAAAGAAGGAAAAGAAATACAGAAAAACTAGGTAAGACTTGTGCTAAAAATTGAACTACAAGTTATCATGACCCAAGAAATTGTGTGTTTGTGTGTCTATTTTTTTTAACAGTCACAAAACTTTTATGAAGAATAAGTATAAAGCTCATAATGGCCATAGGGTATAATAAAAGTAGGAGTCCTGGTGGCACAGTGGTAAAGAACTATGACTACTAACCAAAATGTCAGCAATCCGAATTGACGAGACATAAACAATTTAAAATATAAAGATATGTTATACTACTCTTGAAAATTAGATCTAGATGTATACAATTTTGGGTGGATTAAAGTATGTAAAAAGAAGTCCTTTAACTGTGCTTTTTTTTATTGATTTTAATTTTTTAAAAATCTGTTTTATTAAATGAGAGCACAAGTGTCTATAGAATTTGGGAATGTTGAAGCACCGCTGGAAGAGGTGGAGTGGTGGCAGAAAGGATGACAAGGTAGTGGGCTAGTGTAAAGGTCAGAGCACTTTGGTCAGGCAAAATGATCCCACTTGGGAAAGAAAGCTGATCTAGTGCTCCTCAGAGACACACTGATATATTGATATGTCCCCAGAGCATTCTACTATAATAGGCAGAGCCATTTGAGAGAGCCTTCAGAGACACTTTTATTTTATCTACCTATGGCATGGACACATTTGTTGAATTCTTTCTTCCTAATATCTTTATTAAATAGAGAAATTCTGCTGAAAGTCTTAGGTCAGAGCAATACAGAATGAATCAATACTTTCTAGTAGATATTTTTGTGCTAATAGGAGATAATTGCCAAATATAATTAGAATTCTTCATCCTTTTCTGCATAAGGATGGTGAACAAATCATGGGTAATGAGAAATAGCAGATACTTTACACACGTTTCAGCTACACATTGTATCTCCCCTTTATCTAACTAAGCACAGGGTGGCCTGAGTGGTATACGTCAACTTCAGGCTACCATGTTTCATCCTGAACACATTCTTCGTTTTAATTTAGGTATGTTAAAGGCAAGGGCTAAAAGGAAGTATTGCTTTCAAGTTTTCAGACAATGTAGAACGAGACAGAAACCACTTATCCTTTGGATGTCAACAGGATTTTGGTTATGGTTAATATAAATACTTGATGTGTTTAAAATTCCAAAATAATTTGTAAAGCAGAAGTCTTTTTTCCCCCCTCACAGGTACAACATCATTAGAGTATCTTACTTTCAAGGACATCTCTTAATTTTAAAAAAACATCATCATCACTTTCCAGGGCATAAAAGACTATCCGTGAGTTTTCAGTTAGCTTAAGGAATTTAGGGAAATGTATACTATTGACACCTCCTTCTCACCCATGCTCCACAGATAATCTCCAAATCAAACTAGCTCTTTCTTTTGTGTCTTCACCTTGGCAAAGAGTGCCCCTTTGCATGCAGTCTCTCCATACAAAACTTGGAAGTTAGTCTTGATCTCTTTATTTTTTAGACATCTTCCATAGCTTATGTTTCCAACTTTGTGGGGTCTACTTCCAGCTTATATCAGAAATCTACCTATTATTTTTTCAATCTCCTTTGCCAGGATCTTAGTTTAGGCTCTCAACCCTTACCTTTGTATCTCTGGACAACCTTCCATGAGCAAGAAATGAGCCAAGAAAAGTGTGCAGCCTCACTACAGACATTGCCAAAGGGGATAATGGAAAAGTAAAGGTGGTGAACAAAAGATATCTTCCAGGAGAATCACAACCTATTTATGAGCCATCTTGACCTTCAGGGTAGGGAGCCTTCACAGTGATCACTTACTGAGGTATCAGAATAGCTGTATTTCTGTGAAGCCAGCATAATTCTGATACCAAAACCAGGCAAAGACATCACAAAAGAAGAAAATTACAGACTGATATCTCTCATGAATACAGATGCAAAAATTCTAACCAATAGAACTCAGTATCACATCAAAAAAAATACTCCATGACCAAGTGCGATTCATACCAGTTATGCAAGGATGGTTCAACATTAGAAAATCAATCAATGTATTTCACCACATAAATAGAACAAAATCACATGATCATCTAAATTAACACAGAAAAGGCATTTGATAAAGTCTAATACTCATTCCTGATTAAAAAAAAAAAAAAACTCTCAATAAAATAGGAATAGAAGGAAAATCCCTCCACATAATAAAGGAATTTATACAAAATAAACAGCCAACATCATTCTCAGTGGAGAAAGGCTGAAAGCATTCTGTCTAAGAATGAGAACAAGAAAACGATGTCCTTTAACATGACTTCTATTTAGCATTGTGCTGGAAGTCCTATCTAGAGAAATAAAAAAAAAAAGAGAAATAAGGCAAGAAAAATAAATAAAGGTTATCCAAATTAGAAAAGAAGTAAAACTATCCCTATTCCCAGATGATATGATTCCATACATAAATAGAGAAACTCAAAGATTCCACAAGAAAACAGCTAGAACTGATAAATTCAGCAGATTAGTAGGATATAAATTCAATATACAAAAATCAGTTGGATTCCTATACACCAACAAAGAAAACTTTGAAAAGGGAATCAAAAAAGCAATATCATTTATAACAGACCCTAAAAAGAATAAATACTTAGGAATAAATCTAACCAAGAACTTAAATGACCTATACAAAGAAAACTAAAGAACAGCATTGCAAGAAACCAAAAGAAACCTACATAAATAGAAAAACATACCATACTCATGGGTAGGAAGACTCAACAGTTTTAAAATGTCAATTCAACTCAAAGTGATCTACAGATACAGTTCAATCCCTATCCAAATACAAATAGCATTTTTTAACAAAATGGAAAAGCTAATCACCAACTTCATACAGAAAGGAAAGAGGCTCCAGATAAGCGAAGCATTATTGAAAAAAAAAGAACAAAGAAGAGGCCTCACACCACCTGATTTCAGAACCTACTATATACAGCCATGGTAGTCAAAACAGCCTAGTACTGGTACAACGACCGACACATAGACCAATGGGAGAGCAATGAGAACTCAGATGTAAATCTATATACCTACGGTCACCTGATCTTCGACAAAGAATTAAAGTCCATTAAATGGGGGAAAAGACAGTCTTTTTAACAAATAGTGCTGGCAAAACTGGATGTCCATCTGTAAAAAATGAAACAGGACCCATACCTCACACAGTACAGGAAAAGTAACTCAAAATGGATCAAAGACATAAATATAAAACCTAAAACAATAAAGATCATGGAAGAAAAAAATAGGAATAATGATAGAGGCCCTAATACATGGCATAAAAACAATATAATCTGTAACTAACAGTACACAAACACTAGAAGATAAACTAGGTAATCAGGAACCCCAAAACTTAAACACTTATGCTCATCAAAAGAATAAAAAGAGTCTATAGACTGGGGAAAAAAAAATTGCATACAACATATCTGACAAGAGTCTTTTCTCTAGAATCTACAGACTACTTCAATACTTTAACAACAAAAAGAAAAATAATCCAGTTGAAAAATGGGCAGAGGATATGAACAGACACTTCATCAAAGAAGACCTTCAGGCAGCTAACAGAAACAGGAGGAATTGATCAAGATCATTAGCCTTTAGGGAAATGCAAATCAAAACTACCATAGATACCATCTCATCCCAACATTCCTGGCACTAATAAAAATACAGAAAATAACAATGTTGGAGAAGTTGCAGGGAGATTGGAACTTTTATGCACTGCTGGTGGGAATGTAAAATGGTACAACCACTATGGAACATGATATGGAACCTCTTTAAAAATCTAGAAATAGAAATATCATACAATCCAGCAGTCCCACTCCTAGGAATATAACCTAGAGAAATAAGAGCCATCACACGAATAGGCATGTGCACACTCATATTCATTATAGCACTATTCACAATAGCAAAAAGATGGAAACAACCTAAGTGCCCATCACCTGATAAATGGATAAACAAATTACGGTACATACACACAGTGGAATACTATGCAATATTAAAGAACAATGATGAATTTGCTAAACATCTCACAACATGGATGAATCTGCAGGGCATTTCTCTGAGGGAAATAAGTCAATCACAAGAAGACAGGTATTGTATGAAACCATTATAATAAAAACCCAAGAAAAGGTTTACACACAGAAATAAAAAAACAATCTTTGATGGTTATGAGAGAAGGGAGGGGTGGGCAGGGTAAACCACTAACTAGATAATAGACAAGTGTTAACTTTGGTGAAGGGAAAGACAGCACATAATATAGGGGAGTCAGTACAACATGATGAAGACAAAGTCATAGAAGCTTTCTAGACACATCAAAGCACCTTGTTACTGGGGCTAGAGGCATCGCGGTCAATTGGCTTAACACAGTTCATAAAGAAAATGTTCTTCATCCTACTTTGGTGAGTAACGTCTAGGGTCTTAAAAGCTTGCGAGCGGCCATCTAAGATACATCTATTTGTCCTAGAATGTGTGGAGCAAAGAAGAATGAAGAAAACCAAAGACACACAAGGAAAATATTAGTCCAAAGGACTAATGGACAACATTAACCATAGCCTCCACCAACATGAACCCAGAAGAACTAGATGGTGCTCAGCCAACACCTAAGTCTGCAAGGGATCACAATAGAGGGTCCTGGGCAGAGCAGGAAAACATTGTAGGCAAGATTCAAATTCACGGAAAAGAAAAAAAAACAAATTTACTAGTCTGACAGAGACTGGAGAAACCTCTGAGACTATGGCCTGGACACCCTGCTAACTCAGAGCTGAAGCCACTTCTGAAGTTCACCTTTCAGTCAAAGATTAGACAAGCCTAAAAAACAAACAATAACACACGTGAAGAGCGTGATTCTTTGTTTGATCAAGTATATTTGACCAAATGGGCAATGACTGTCCAAAAGCAAAGACATGAAGGCAGGACAAATGGACACAGGGAACCCAGGGTGAAAAAGGAAAGGGGAAGAGTGCTGACAAAATGCAGAAATTGCAACCAATGTCACAAAACAACTCGTGTATAAATTTTTGAACGAGAAACTAATTTGCGCTGTAAACCTTCACCTAAAACACAATAAAATTAAATTAAAAAAAAAAAAAAGAATAGCTGTAGACTAGTGCCCCAACACGTCTGTCAGTTTGTTGTACTGTGGAGGCTTGCATGCTGCTGTGATGCTGGAAGCTATGCAACTGGTATTTAAATGCCAGCAGGGCCACCCATGGTGGACGGGTTGCATCTGAGCTTCCAGACTTAAACAGACTAGGAAGAAGGACCTGGCTGTAAACTTCTGGAAAAAATTAGCTAGTGAAAACAGCAGAACATTGTCTGATGTAATGCTGGAAAAAGAGCCCTTCAGGTTGGAAGGCACTCAAAAAGGTGACTGCGGAAGAGCTGCCTCCTCAAAGTAGAGTCAACCTTAATGACGGGGATGGAGTCAAGCTTCCGGGACCTTTGTTTGCTGATGTGGCACAACTCAAAATGACAATTAACAGTTGTAAAAATCCAATAATAATTGGGAAATGGAATGTACAATGTATGAATCTAGGAAAATTGGAAATTGTCAAAAATGAAATGGAACGCATAAACATCCATATCCTAGGCATTAGCAAGTTGAAATCTACTGGTATTGGCCATTTCAAATCAAACAATCCTATGGCCTACTCTGATGGGAACAACAAATTGAAGAGGAACGACATTGCATTCACCATCAAAAAGAACATTTCAAGATGTATCCTGAAGTACAATGCCGTCAGTGATAGGATAATATCTATATGCCTACAAGGACGACCAGGTAATATGGCTATTATTAAAATTTACACACCAACCACTAAGACCAAAGATGAAGAAAATGAAGATTTTTACCAACTTCTGCAGTCTGAAATTGATCAAGCATGCAATCAGGATGCACTGATATACTGGTGACTGGAATTTGAAAGTTGAAAACAAAGAAGAAAGATCTGTAGCTGGAAAATATGGCCTTGGTGAAAGAAAGGATACCAGAGATCACATGAGAGAATTTTACAAGACCGATGACTTCTTCATTGCAAATATCTTTTTTCAACAACATAAATGTCGACTATACACATGGACCTCACCAGATGAAATATGCAGGAATCAAGTTGATTATATCTGTGAAAAGAGATGATGGAAAAGCTCAATACCATCAGTCAGTACAAGGCCAGGGACCAACTGCAAAACAGACCATCAGTTGCTCACAAACACGTTTAATTTGAAGCTGAAGAAGATTAAAACAAATCCAGGAGAGCTGAAGTATGACCTTGAGTATATCCCACCTGAATTTTGGGATCATCTCAAGAATAGATTTGATGCATTGAACACTAATGACCAAAGACCAGATGAATTGTGGGATGACATCAAGG
This sequence comes from Elephas maximus indicus, assembly GCF_024166365.1. Lineage (NCBI taxonomy): Eukaryota > Metazoa > Chordata > Mammalia > Proboscidea > Elephantidae > Elephas > Elephas maximus. The sequence continues at coordinate 50,963,017 of NC_064826.1, read as the reverse complement.
ACAACCCACATGAAGAAAGCAAGAAGTCATTAAAAAGACAAGAAAGAAAGATAAGACCAAAATGGATGTCAGAAGAGACTCTGAAACTTGCTCTTCAACATCGAGTAGCAAAAAGAAAACAGAAGAAATGATGAAGTTAAAGAGCTGAAAAGAAGATTTCAAAGGGCAGCTTGAGAAGAGAAAGTAAAGAACTGAAGAAAAAATTCAAGCCTCAACTTGCATATTGAAGGTTTCTACAGGGAAAATATTAAAAAAACACAGGAAGCTTCAAAAGAAGAAGGAAGTAATATGCAGAATCACTATACCCAAAAGAATTGGTATGTATTCAGCCATTTCAGGAGGCAGTGTATGATCAAGAACCAGTGGTACTGAAGGAAGAAGTCTAAGCTGCACTGAAGGCATTGGCAAAAAACGCGGCTTCAGGAAAAGACAGAATACCAATTGAGATGTTTCAACAAACAGATGCAGAGGTGGAAATTCTTGTTCAGCTATGTCAAGAATTTTGGAAGACAGCTATCTGGCCAACAGACTTGAAGAGTTCCATATTTATGCCTCTTCAGTGATCCAACAGAATGTGGAAATTATCCAAAATTATCCTTAATATCACACACAAGTAAAATTTTGCTGAAAATCATTCAAAAGCAGTTGCACCAGTACATCAACAGGGAAATGCCAGAAATTCAAGCAAGATTCAGAAGATGTGGAAAGAGGGAGATCATTGCTGATATCAAATTGATCCTGGCTGAAAGCTGAGAACACCAGAAGAATGTTTACCTGTGTTTTATTGACTATGCAAAGGCATTCGACTGTGTAAATCATAACATATTATGAATAAAATTGGGAAGAATGGGAGTTTCTGAACACTTAATTGTGCTCATGAGGAACCTGTACATATATCAAGAAAAAGTCATTTGAACAGAACGAGGAGATACTGTGTGGTTTAAAGGCAGGAAAGCTGCATGTAAGGGTTGTATCCTTTCACCATACTTATTCAATCTGTATGCTGAGCAAATAATCCAAGAAGCTGAACTATATGAACAAGAATGTGCAATGGGATTGGAGGAAGACTCATTAACAACCTGCGATATACAGATAACACAACATTTCTTGCTGAAAGTGAAGAGGACTTGAAGCACTTACTGATGAAGATCAAAGGCTACAGCCTTCAGTACGGATTATACCTCAACAAAACAAAAACCTTCACAACTGGACCAAGAAGCAACATCACGATAAATGGAGAAAAGATTGAAATTGTCAACGATTTTATTTTACTTGGTTCCACAATCAACACCCATGGAAGCAGCAGTCAAGAAATCAAGCAATACATTTCATTGAGCAAATCTACTACAAAAGAAGTCTATAAAGTGTTAAAAAGTAAAGATATCACCCTGAAGACTAAGGTGTGCCTGACCAAGCCATGGTGTTTTCAATTGTCTCATATGCATATGAAAGCTGGGCAATGAGTAAGGAAGAACAAAGAACTGATGCATTTGAATTACGGGGCTGGCAAAGAATATTGAATATAGCATGGACTGCCAAAAGAAATCACGGATTTTCAAAATCTGTTTTAGAAGAAGTACAGTCACAATCTCCTCAGAAGCAAGAACGGCTAGACTTTGTCTCATGTACTTTGAACATGTTATCAGAAGTGATTAGTCCCTGGGAAGGACATCATGCTCGGTAAGATAGAAGGTCAGCCCGACAGAGGAAGACCCTCAACAAGATGGATTGACACAGTGGCTGCAACAATGGGCTCAAGCACAGCAACAATTATGATGGTGCAGGACTGGGCAGTGTTTCATCCTATTGTGCATTTTGTCACGAGTCAGAACCAAACTGATGGCATTTTTAGTAACAACAGTGGTAGGATTTACAACACATAGGAAAATCACAGTTCGGTCGATGACATTCCACCCTTTGTTGTTGTTTTGTTAGGTGCCATTGAGTTGGTTCCGACTCATAGCGACCCTAGGTACAACAGAACGAAACACTGCCCGGTCCTGCACCATCCTTACGATCGTTGTTATGCTTGAGCTCATTGTTGCAGCCACTGTGTCAATCCACCTCATTGAGGGTCTTCCTCTTTTCTGCTGACCTTGTACTCCACCAAGCATGATGTCCTTCTCCAGGGACCGATCCCTCCTGACAACATGTCCAAAGTATGTAAGATGCAGTCTCACCATCCTTGTCTCTAAGGAGCATTCTGGCTGCACTTCCCCCAAGACAGATCTGTTCATTCTTTTGGCAGTCTGTGGTATATCCAATATTTTCTGCCAGCACCACAATTCAAAGGCGTCAACTCTTCTTCTGTCTTCCTTATTCATTGTCCAGATTTCACATGCATATGATGTGATTGAAAATACCATGGCTTGGTTGAGGCACACCTTAGTCTTCAGGGTCACATCTTTGCTCTTCAACATTTTGAAGAGGTCCTTTGCAGCAGATTTGCCCAATACAAAGCATCTTTTGATTTCTTGACTGCTGCTTCCATGGCTGTTGATTGTGGATCCAAGTAAAATGAAATCCTTGACAACTTCAATCTTTTCTCCGTTTATCATGATGTTGCTCATTGGTCCAGGTGTGAGGATTTTTGTTTCCTTTATGGTGAGGTGCAATCCATACTGAAGGCTGTGGTCTTTGATCTTCATCAGTAAGTGCTTCAAGTCCTCTTCACTTACAGCAAGCAACTTTGTGTCATCTGCAAAACACAGGTTGTTAATAAGTCTTCCTCCAATCCTGATGCCCCGTTCTTCTTCATATAGTCCAGCTTCTCGGATTATTTGTTCAGCATACAGATTAAACAGGTATGGTGAAAGAATACAACCCTGATGCACACCTTTCCTGACTTTAAATCAATCAGTATCCCCTTGTTCTGTCTGAACAACTGCCTCTTGATCTATGTAAAGGTCCCTCATGAGCAAAATTAAGTGTTCTAGAATTCCCATTCTTCGCAATGTTATCCATAGTTTGTTATGACCCACACAGTCGAATGCCTTTCCATAGTCAATAAAACACATGTAAACATCCTTCTGGTATTCTCTGCTTTCAGCCACGATCCATTTGACATCAACAATGACATCCCTGGTTCCACGTCCTCCTCTGAAACCGGCCTGAATTTCTGGCAGTTCCCTGTTGATATACTGCTGTAGCCATTTTTCAATGCTCTTCAGCAAAATTTTGTTTGAGTGTGATATTAATGATATTGTTCTGTAATTTCCACATTTGGTTAGATCACCTTTCTAGGGAATAGGCATAAATATGGATCTCTTCCAGTCAGTTGGCCAGGAAGCTGTCTTCCATATTTCTTGGCATAGACGAGTGAGTATCTCCAGCGCTGCATCTGTTTGTTGAAATATCTCAATTGATATTCCATCAATTCCTGGAGCCTTGTTTTTCACCAATGCCTTCAGAGCAACTTGGACTTTTTCCTTCAGTACCATCGGTTCCTGATCATATGCCATCTCTTGAAATGTTTGAATACTGACTAATTCTTTTTGGTATAATGACTGTGTGTATTCCTTCCATCTTCTTTTGATGCTTCCTGCGTCGTTTAATATTTTCCCCATGGAATCCTTCACTATTGCAACTCAAGGCTTGAATTTTTTCTTCAGTTCTTTCAGCTTGAGAAATGTTTCTCTTAGTTTGTCATACTGTGGGGGCTTATGTGTTGCTGTGATGCTGGAAGCTATGCCACTGGTATTCAGATACCAGCAGGGTCACCCATGGAGGACAGGTTTCAGCTGAGCTTCCAGACTAAGACAGACTAGGAAGAAGGACCCGGAAGTCTACTTCTGAAAAGCATTAGCCAGTGAAAACCTTATGAATACCAGCGGAACATTGTCTGACATAGTGCTGGAAGATGAGCCCCCCAGGTTGGAAGGCACTCAAAAGATGACTGCAGAAGAGTTGCCTCCTCAAAGTAGAGTCTATCTTAATGATGTGGATGAAGTAAAGCTTTCAGGACCTTCATTTGCTGATGTGGCACGACTCAAAATGAGAAGAAACAGCTGCAAACATCCATTAATAATCAGAACCTGGAATGTATGAAGTATGAATCTAGGAAAATTGGAAATTGTCAAAAATGAAATGGAACGCATAAACATTGATATCCTAGAGTGAGCTGAAATGGATTGGTATTGGCCATTTTGAATCAGACAATCATATAGTCTACTATGCTGGGAATGACAACTTGAAGAGGAATGGTGTTACATTCATCATCAAAAAGAACATTTCAAGATCTATCCTGAAGTTCAACACTGTCAGTGATAGGATAATATCCATACGCCTACAAGGAAAACCAGTTAATATGACTATTATTCAAATTTACGCACCAATGACTAGGGCCAAAGATGAAGAAATAGAAGACTTTTATCAGCTACTGCAGTCTGAAATTGATCAAACATGCAATCAAGATACATTGATAATTATTGGTGATTGCAGTGTGAAAGTTGGAAACAAAGAAGAAGGAACAGTAGTTGGAAAATATGGCCTTGGTGATAGAAACAATGCTGGAGATGGAATGATAGAATTTTGCAAGACCAACGACTTCTTCATTGCAAATACCTTCTTTCACCAACATAAACAGCAACTATACACATGGACCTCGCCAGATGAAACACACAGAAATCAAATTGACTACGTCTGTGGAAAGAGACGATGAAAAGGCTCAATATCTTCAGTCAGAACAAGGCCAGGGGCCGACTGTGGAACAGACCATCAATTGCTCATATGCAAGTTCAAGCTGAAACTGAAGAAAATCAGAGTAAGTCCACGAGAGCCAAAATAAGATCTTGAGTATATGCCACCTGAATTTAGACACCACCTGAAGAATAGATTTGACGCATTAAACACTAGTGACCGAAGACCAGAGGTGTTGTGGAATGACATCAAGGACATCATCCATGAAGAAAGCAAGAGGTCACTGAAAAGACATGAAAGAAAGAAAAGACCAAGATGGATGTCAGAGGAGACTCTGAAACTTGCTCTTGAGTGTCGAGCAGCTAAAGCAAAAGGAAGAGTTGATGAAGTAAAAGAATTGAACAGATTTCAAAGGGCCTCTCGAGAAGACAAAGTAAAGTATTATAATGTCATGTGCAAAGAGCTGGATGTGGAAAACCAAAAGGGAAGAACACACTCAGAGTTTCTCAAGCTGAAGGAACTGAAGAAAAAATTCAAGCCTCGAGTTTTTCCAACCTTTAGCCTTCAAAAATTCATGTCCTTGTCACATGTGAAACGTATTCACCTCATCATGTCATAGCAAAACTCTTATTTCAACTTCAAGTCCAAAATCCAAAAATTTCTCTTCATCTGTGAAAGCTACAAGTTGTATTTTTCCAAAGTACAATGGTGGAACAGAAACTAGGTAAGCATTCCTCTTAAAGATGGGGAAAATTGGAGGGAAAGAAGGGATAGTAGGTAACAAGCAAGTCAGTATATCACATTACATTAGCTCAAGGCTTGAAAACAATCCTCTGTTCTCTGAGACCATTTAGGCAATGGCCCTGCCCTTCAGACTCTAGATATTGGCCATACTCTCTGGATTCTGAGTAGAGGCCCTTTAGCGCTGAGTTTCATCTCTGCCTTCCAGGCTCACTGGAAAGACAACTCTGATCCCTGGAATTTGGGTGGCACCATTCTCCTAGTCCATCTGAGTGGCAACTCTACCCTTTGAGACTAAGGCAGCTCTGCTTCCTCTGTACCTTGTCTCTTCAGCTTCTACTGCCTGGTTCCTTGGCCTCTCGACCCTTTGGGCTTCACCACCTACATCTGCCTGCTGGGGCAAGCATTCCAAAGCTCGTTGGCTCCACCAATAAGTGCCTGGAGGCACCCTACTCCACCAGAAAGCCTCCTGAGAAAAGGCAGTAGCTCTCTTGCTCCATGGGTCGTCTCCAGTGTTGTCTTGAGCTGGTCTCCTGGTTCTGCTGACGCCCTTTCTCTGCTGTTGTTGTGTCTCTGTTGCTGCTGTTTCTTTCCATCTCTGCCATCTCCAGTATAACAGCTTTCTTTATTTCCTTCTGAGTCCTCACCAGAATTGCCTGACCTCCATAATTTCACCAACAGTTTCTTCAAGGCATCTAGCTTTTACTATTAGGCACTTTGAAACTTTTCCAGTCTCTATCATTTCACAGTTTCAAAACTCTTCCACATTTTACGTATCTACTAGAGCAGCACCCCACTCTCTGTACCAAATTCTGTCTTAGTTATTTAGTGCTGCTATAACAGAAACGCTACAAGTGGATGGCTTTAACAAAGAGAAATTTATTCTTTCACAGTCTAGGAGGCTAGACGTTTGAATTCAGGGTGTCAGCTCCAGGGAAATCTTTCTCTCTCTACTGGCTCTGGAGGCAGGTCCTTGTTGATAATATTCTGCTGGTCTAGGAACTTCTCTGTATAGGAATCTCCAAAGGACATGTTCTGTTTCCAGCACTGCTTTCTTGGTGGTATGAGGTCCCCTTGTCTTTCTGCTCTCTTCTCTCTTTTATGTCTCAAAAAAAGATTGACTTAAGACACAAGTCTGGTACTGGAGATTGATTCCTGCCTCATTAACATAACTGCCTCTAATCCTGCCTCATTAATATCACAGAGGTAGGGTTTACAACACACAGAAAAATCACATCAGATGACAAAATGATGGACAATCACACAGTATTGGGAATCATGACCTAGCCAAGTTGACACACATTTTTGGGGGACACAAATCAATCCATGATGCTCCCATACCAATCCCATACTCTTATTATAACATTTAGTATAAAAAAAATAAAATAATAATAATAAAAAAAAACTGTACTGTAATTGTTGGCTTATTTCTCTTGTTGCTCCATCCCCAAATTGCTGATTGCTAGAGATAAGGCTTTATCTTTTACTGCACTGACAGCATCTATCACAGTTCCTGGGTCATAGCATATGCTGAGTAGTCATGTATTCAATGAATTAATTTGCTTCTCCTCTCCTTATCAATTGCTTTTTTTTTTTTTTTATAATTTCCACTGTGCTCCAAGTGAAAGTCCACAAACCAAGTCAGTCTCCCACACAAAAACCCACACACACCCTGCTACACACTTCCAGTTACTCCACCCCAATGAGACAGCTGGCTCCCTCCCTCCACTCTCTCCCCCTGTGTCCATCTCGCCAGCCTCTAACCCCCTCCACCCTCTCATCTCCCCTCCAGGCAGGAGATCCCAACACAGTCCCAAGTGTCCACCTGATCTAAGAAGCCCACTCCTCACCAGCATCCCTCTCCAACACATTATCCAGTCCAATCCATGTCTGAAGAGTTGGCTTCAGGAACGGTCCCCGTCCTGGGCCAACAGAAGGTCTGGGGACCACGACAACTGGGGTCCCCCCAGTCCCAGTCAGACCATCAAGTCTGGTCCTATGAGAATTTAGGGTCTGCATCCCACCACTCCCCCAGTCCCCCAGGGTCTCCCTGCTGCATTCCCCATCAGGGCAGTTATCGGCTGTAGCCGGGCACCATCCAGTTCCTCTGGTCCCAGGATGATGCAGTCCTCTGTTCATGTGGCCCCCTCTGTCTCTTGGGCTCGTAATCGCCTTGTGTCCTTGGAGTTCTTCATTCTGCTTTGATCTAGGTGGATTGAGACCAATTGATGCATTTTAGATGACTGCTTGTTAGCATTTAAGACCCCAGACGCCACTCTTCAAAGTGGGATGCAGAATGTTTTCTTAGTAGCTTTTATTGTGCCAATTGACTTAGATGTCCCCTGAAACCATGGTCCCCAGACCCTTGCCCCTGCTATGCTGGCCTTCGAAGCATTCAGTTTATTCAGGAAACTTCTTTGCTTTTGGTTTAGTCCAATTGTGCTGACCTCCCCTGTATTGTGTGCTGTCTTTCCCTTCACCTAAAGTGGTAGAGGTAATTTTTTGATTTGGGCCCTTCTTTTTGGATGTGTGCATTTATTGATATAAATTGGCCTCTGAGCATTGCTTTTGCTGTGTCCCAAAGGTTCTTATAGGAAGTGTTTTTATTCTCATTGGAGTCTATCAATTTCTTTATTCCGTCCTTAATGTCTTCTATAATCCAGTCTTTTTTGAGCAGGGTATTGTTCAGTTTCCAGGTGTTTGATTTCTTTTCCCGCTTTTCCTGTTATTGCTTTCCACTTTTGTGGCCTTATGGTCAGAGAAGATGCTTTGTAATATTCCAGTATTTTGGATTCTGCTCAGGCTTGCTTTATGACCTAATATGTGGTCTATTCTAGAGAATGTTCCATGTGCACTAGAAAAGGAAGTATACTCGGTTGCTGGTGGGTGGAGTGTTCTGTATATTTCTACGAGGTCAAGTTGGTTGATTGTGGCATTTAGATCTTCCATGTCTTTATTGAGCTTCTTTCTGGATGTCCTGTCCTTCACCAAAAATGGTGTGTTGAAGTCTCCTACTATTATTGTGGAGCTGACTATTTCACTTTTCAATGCTGATAGATTTTGTTTTATGTGTCTTGCAGCCCTGTCATTGGGTACATAAATATTTAATATGGTTATATCTTCTTGGTGTATTGTCCCTTTAATCATTATATAGTGTCCTTCCTTATCCTTTGTGATGGATTTAACTTTAAAGTCTGTTTTGTCGGAAATTAGTATTGCCACTTCTGCTCTTTTTTGATTGTTGTTTGCTTGATATATTTTTTTCCATCCTTTGAGTTTCAGTTTGTTTGTGTCTCTAAGTCTAAGGTGTGTCTCTTGTAGGCAGGCTATAGATGGATCTTGTTTTTTAATCCATTCTGCCACTCTCTGTCTCTTTATTGGTGCATTTAGTCCATTTACATTCAGGGTAATTATGGATAGGTATGAATTTAGTGCTATCATTTTGATGTCTTTTTTTGTGTGTTGTTGACAGTTTCTTTTTCCCACTTGATTTTATGCGCTGAGCAGATTTTCTTTATATATCTTCCTTTCCTAATATTTGTTGTTGATTTTGTCTCTGCTGAGTCCGTATTTTATTTTGATGAGTAGGATAGTTTGTCTTCTTTGTGGTTACCTTATTATTTACCCCTATTTTTCTAAATTTAAAACTAACTTTTATTTCTTTGTATCACTGTATCTTCCTCTCCATATGGAAGGTGTACGATTACATTTCTTAGTCCCTCTATTATTTTAATGTTTTCTTCTTTTATATAATAACATTGCTGTTACCTGTGTTGGGCTTTATATATATATATATATATATATAATCTTGCTTTGTTTTTTTGAATTTCCCTGTCTGGGTTGACTTCTGGTTGCTCTCCCCAGTGTTCCAGTCTTGGGTTGATACCTGATATTATTGATTTTCTAACCAAAGAACTCCCTTTAGTATTTCTTGTAGTTTTGGTTTGGTTTTTACGAATTATCTAAACTTGTGTTTATTTGGAACTGTCTTAATTTCACCTTCATATTTAAGAGACAGTTTTGCTGGATATATGGTTCTTGGCAGGCAATTTTTTCCTTCAATTTTTTAAATATGTTATCCCATTGCCTTCTTGCCTGCATGGTTTGTACCGAGTAGTCTGAGCTTATTCTTATTGGCTGTCCTTTGTAGGTGACTTTTCGTTTATCCCTCGCTGCTCTTAAAATTCTCCTTATCTTTGGTTTTGGGAAGTTTAATTACAATATGTCTTGGTGACTTTCTTTTAAGATCTACCTTAGGTGGAGTTCGATGAGCATATTGGACAGATATCTTCTCATCTTTCACAATATCAGGGAAGTTTTCTGCCAACAAAATCTTCAACAATTTTCTCTGCATTTTCTGTTATCCTTCCCTGTTCTAGTACTCCAATCACTCGTAGGTTATTTCTCTTGATAGAGTCCCACATGATTCTTAAGGTTTCTTCATTTTTTTTAATTCTTTTATCTGATTTTTCTTCAAATATATTAGTGCCAAGTGATTTATCTTCAATTTCAGAAATTCTAGCTTCTACTTGCTCATTTCTGCTCCTCTGACTTTGTATTGAGTAGTCTAATTCTGTAATTTTATTGTTAATCTTCTGAATTTCTGATTGCTGCCTGTCTATGGATTTTTCCAGCATATTAAACTTTTCATTATGTTCCTGAATAATCTTTCTATTTCTTCAGTTGCTTTTTCTGTTTGTTCCTTGGCTTGTTCTGTGTATTGCCTCATTTCCTTCCTGGTGTCTTGAAGGATTCTGTATATTAAACTTTTGTATTCTGCATCTGGTAATTCCAGGAATGCACTTTCATCTAGAAGATCCCTGGATTCTTCGTTTTGAGAGCCTGTTGAGGTGATCATGGTCTGTTTCTTTATGTGACTTGATATTGACTGTTTTCTCCGAGCCATCTATAAGTTATTGTATTAGTTAATGCTTGCTTTCTGTGTCATAGCTGCTTGCTTTGTTTTGTTTTGGTATACCCCTATGGGTGGCTTGAGTGAGCTAGCTTGATTATTTTCACCTTTGGAACTCTGGTGTCCTGTCTCCAGCTGGCTAGAGCTGTTATCAGGTATATCAGTCTAGGAGTCCATTCAGTTCTCTTGTATGAATTCAGCTCAGGTTTCCAGGTAGCTAATCATCAAGTGTGTGGTACAGGCTCTGTCTTACAGTCTTAGAGAGGCAGGGGTGATTGGCGTATATACCGGTATCTAATTGCAGCAGGGGTCATACTCTGAACAAGGCAGGGGGCTGAGAGCCGACCCCCAAGCGTCTCTGAGGAAAACGCATCTCTGTTCCCTAGAAAGTGCTGGTGGGTGGGTTCTGCAGAGGGACCGCAGGCACCCAAAGTTTTGGGTTGTATGGACTGGGAGGTACCAGTTTCCTTTGGACCCCTGTTGCAGGTGGCTGGGTGACCTGAGTGGAGCCACCAGTCCGTAGGTCCCTAATGTGGGTAGGTGAGGACCTTGTTTAATAAGCAAAACAATGTCAAACGTCAAACACCCACCTCCCCACTGCACAGCTGAAATGGTTGGACTTTGCCAACAAGGGCCTATTCTCCCAAAATAGGCCCACACAGGTCCATGCAGAAGGGAAAGGTGCTCAAGGTCCACAGATGGTTTATGCCTGGACAGGAGCCGCTTCTGTCCTGAGCTCACCTGGTTAATGGCACTAGAATTTTCCCCCCAGTTGCAAATTTTTTCCTTCCCCAAGACCAGGAAAATGGCTCTAGGTGCTCACCAGGGTCTATCTCAGGCCCAGGGATTCAGCCGGTGAAGCCAGCTTGGGGGCAGGGGGAGGGGGTTGTGATAAAATATATGCAAGTACTTAGCTTTTGCAGAGGGCGCCGTTCTCCTCAGGTCCCGGGGGTGTGAGTAGGCCATGTGGCTGGCTGCTTCTCCCTGAGGAAACTGTGGCCAAACGCTAGCAACAGCCTGCCACCTCTGCCGCTTGGCAGATGGTGCCTGAGGACTCCCCGCGATTCAGGTCCGGTAACTCCCCTACACTTCTTAACAGTCTCTTCCTTTCCCTGCCCCTCAGTTCGTTGTCTAAGCTTGCCTTTGATGCTCAGGGCTCCCAGCTTGTCACAAATACACTCGTTTCAATTGTTTTTTCGGGTCTTTGTTGTAAAGAGGGCTCGCCAGAAGTGTCTGTCTATTCCACCATCTTGGCTCTGCCTCAATTGCTTTTTTTGAGTAGTTGTTTTTTTTTTCTTTTCCTTTTATGGTGCATCATCAACATGTTTCTCCAGTTCCCTGTCTCTTTCTGTGTGACCTATCCACCACTTCAATTGATCAGGATATTAACCAATGTATTTGTTCATCCACCTAATAAGTATTTAACTGAGAACCGTAGTAAGCATTATAGAAAATTAAACAAATAGTAGGAAATGATTTTTTTTTTTTTTCACTGAGGAAGTTAAAATCCACTTGGATCAATAAGATATATATGAATAAAAAAAATGAATAAAGCTGTTAAAAAAAACAGTACAAGTGTGTGTAATTAATTGTAGGAGTTATACAGATTGGAAGAGAGGCAATTAAAAAAAGAAGAACCATAGCAATAGTTTACTAGTGTGGCCTGGGACGGATATATAGGATTTTGCCAGATGAAGAGAAGTGAAGCTGTTCTATACAAATGTGTTAGAAAGGAGCTGAGAGACATTCCTCACTTCTTCAGGATCCATCTGCTTTTACTATCTATAACACTGAACGGTCCCTTCCTACTTTTCAAGAGGCTTTATGAATAGTAACTCTTGTCTGTGAATTAGGGTGTGGGAGAGGTGGTGTTCAGAAGGAAATTTTATGAGACCTTAAAAAAAAAAAAGTTGCTGTAGAGTAGATTCCAACTCATAGCAACCCTAGAGGGCAGAATAGAACTGCCTTATCGGGTTTCCAAGGAGCAGATGATAGATTTGAACTGCCGACCTTTTGGTTATCAGTCGAGCTCTTAATCACTGCCCCACCAGGGCTCCTTGAGACCTTAGGTACAAGCCATTTCTTAATGTTTTTAACTTTAACTGCATTTTTTAAGGAGCACTCAACCTACAGAGGTAAAAGGTGAGCTCTCCCTATGAGTAAGTAGATAGGAAAGATAAAGGTTGCTACCATACCTAACAAAGGATAAAGCATCTGAAGCTAATACCTAATGCTTGCTGCTTTCTTTAATTCTTACAACAATTGAGTAAGACTGATTTTATTACTCGTTTTATTAAGCAGAGATTTGAAGTTTAGACAGTTGAATTTCTTTGTCCACACTGGGAAATGAAATTCAGAAATAAACTTGCATTTGTTTAACTCTAAGAGATGGTGGTCGTGGCTGTAAATGTTGCTATTGAGTCGATTTTGACTCATAGTGAGTCCATGTGACAGAGTAGAACTGCAATAAAAGCTTTTCTACGCTGTAATCTTTATGGAGAAGCCCTGGTGGAGTAGTGGTTAAGCAGTCAGCTGCTAACCAAAAAGTCAGTAATCTGAACCCACCAGCCACTCCACAGGAGATAGATATGGCAGTCTGCTTCCTAGAAGATTAGAGCCTTGGGAATTCTATGGGGGCAGTTTTACTCTACCCTATTTGGGCACTATGAGTCAAAATCGACTTGATGGGCAATTAGTTGGTAATTTTTACAGAAGCCAATACCAGGTCTTTCTCCTGCAGAGTGCGGGGTGGGTTGGAACTGCCAGCCTCTTGGTTAGTAGCCATGTGATTAACAATTGCACCACCACTAGATCTTCTTCTAAAAGATATAGTCTTTCGAAATCTGCCTACAATGCCAAACTCAGTCCAGCAGACAGGCGTGTGTTGGAACTAGTAACCTGGCTTTTGAGATAATTTCTACAACATAATTGTTGTCTCATTACACTCATTTTTGGGGTGTTTTTTAGGATACTCCATGAGAAGTTCAGCCAGAATAGCACACCCAGCCTTATTTTATTCTAAGTCAGCAAACACGCTACAAACACACGCACAAACACAACTTCTCTGTCTGCTACATACCTTGCTAAGGAATTCAATTGTTAAATTCCTACTCAAAGTCTTAAGGAAATGTTAAAAAAAATTTTGCAAAGACTGTGTGAGAAAATGATAAGTTTATGGAGAGATTTAACCCCAGTGAGGTATGAAGGGCTTAGATTAAGAATAAAAATAAGTAATGGATTTCCTAGAAACTTTAGAATAATAATTGAGACATATGACAGATTAGGTTTGGGACATGACAAAAGGTGAAAAGCCAGAGTGACTGTAAGATTTGCAGTCTGTGTGACTAACAGAAAGGTAATGTCTTTGACAGAAATAGAGAAGTTTGTCTAGAGAGTAGTTTGGGGGGAATACAACTACTTGGAATTGGGATATTTTAAATTTATGATGACAGTACATCATAAAAATAGAAATATTCTAGAGGTAATAGAACATCTAGGATTAGGATATGTTGTGGAAACAAAGAAAACAAGATAAAATTTTAAATTAAAATTTTTCTGTTTACTACTAGCATTTTTACTGCAAGAATGCATAATTTGAGACAAGAAAACATATGGCAATGGCTCAAATCTCCAGCCTTCTTTGTAACTTAAATTTACAAGTTTTATTTTATACTCTCTGGAAAGGACTACGGCTAGTAAGTTGAAAGAAATGTGTTTATGAGAATGATCTTTTTCCAAGAGTGGTTGTTGTCCTGTCAACAGTTCTCTTTTTCTGATAGTCGTCATTTTTTTTAGGACATAGATTAGCTGAGAAAGAGCTAACACAGGCTGATGTAGATAGAGTATCTTGTGATCCAGGCGAGCTTTGAGTATAAATGAATGGGTAACATTTCTGTCAAGGAAAGAGTGAATGAAACTTCATAAATGAGTGAATTGTTTAGATTATAGACATAAATTTGAAAGTTTTAAGGACTGAGTTAAAAGTTGACAACAATAAAATAAACAAATTTTAGGTAAAGTACATACAGGAAGTAGAATATACAATTGTAGACTTCATTTTTGTGAAATTAGATTTAAGTTGGAGAATGCATTTAAATTGGAGGATGAAGTAGACAGATACAAAGAAGACAGAGAAACAGAAAAATGAGAGAACAACTACAAATATGCAAATAAATGAAGCCAAAGAAGATAGTTTCAACAAATACCATATTCAAACAGTGTTGGTAACAGAAGAGAAATAGAAAGAAAATTCAGGGATTCATTCAATGAAAGTTATTTATGATAGATAAATCTAGAGTCCTGGAAAGAACGAATATAGGAGAGACAAAGAGAATAATGATAGTAGTTTTAGAACAGCTTTTGAGCTTTTGATTAGAGTCACTTAAAAGTTATGATAGTTGGACTCTAGGGTTTAGGACTAAGTTTTCAACCTAAGTTTTGTACTATACATTCCTTTCGCAGTCTATGGTACCCTTCTTACACTAATATTTTAAATGAAAAAAAAAAAAGATTAAAAAAGAAAATCGATTATATTAAGTACATTTCTATTCCCAGATTTCTTAAATATCTTTGGCCTTCAATTTCAGAATGACTAACAGAGATGAATAGATTAGTTTAGAGAGCTACCAAGCTTCCTTTCATCTTCCCTACTGATATTGGTATGCCCTGTGCTATAGTCAACCCAGGATTTTACCAGTTTTCATTTGTCAGAATTCATGGTGGCAAATAACAGGAAAAAATGAAATAAAATATCTAGCTTAAGCAGAGGGTAAAATTATCTGATGTATATTTGGCTCACATAATTAATGGTAGACTGGAAGAGGAAGCTTGGACATCAGGCAGGCAATGAGTGAACATTGCGTGTCCTGGTCACAAAAGCTACCATGAGACCAAACAGCAAATGCAGTTAGACTGATATATGAAAATGCAGTAAGTGATGAAAGTTCCCTGGGCAAAGATGCAAAAGTTTCTTGGGCCACAAATATATTTACGAGAGAGAGAGAGTTAGTTAAAAAAAAGAGGGACAACATGGAAAAACAGGGTGAGAATTGTCACACAACTTGAAGAATGTAATCAATGTCACTGAATTGTACATGTAGAAACTTTTGAATTGGTGTCTGTTGTGCTGTGTGTATTCTCAACAACAACAAAAAAATTATATAAAAAAAGTGAGTGATATCAGAAATTGGCATTCTCAGACAAGTTAGAGAACAGATTTAGTGGGTGTGGGGAAATGGAAAGGAAAACAAGACAGGAAGTTGTGATTACACATGCCAAATACTAAGTTTAAATAGTTGGATGTGGATGTGCTGATGAGATGCAGGGTGGGGTCGCGTATTACTGGGTGGTCAGTCTAGAGCGAAGATAAGTAAAGGTCAGAGTCATTGAGGCCGGTGGAATAATGTGAAGTTGACGAGTTGCATCGATAGCCAACATCAATTTGAAAATCAGGAGGATTGTATCAGCTGAAGTTGGTTGGAAAATGTGTGAACCGCCTGCTAAAGTCATCCACACATTCATCTGGGATGAATGATAACGACGATGATTTGAAGATTATAGACACAAAGTGTATAAAATTTGAATCACAATGAAAGGCAGGCTTGGATCTCTCTGATTCAGAAGCAGCCCTGGGAAGGTAAGAGCACTATTTCTTTGTTGATGCTTTCAGATAAATAGAAGAAAATAAGTTCATCTCATTCAACACGATTTATTATCACACTTTAGAAGAATCTTCTCTAGAGACAAGGTATGATAGGCAGAGCTCCAGGTATCTGGGATAAACCCTGTAATTGTTCATATGCCAATTTTTGACCAAAGACATGCTAGATACTAAAGTTTTTATATTTTTCTTCAACTGTAAAAGTGATACATGCTCATTTAAAAAAAATCAAATAGGGTACATTAATTAGAATATATAGGACAGCCAGCCCCCACCCCCATCCCCAAACACATTAGGTCCCAGGAAATCTTCATGGTTAATAATTATGCATTTTATTTTGGATATATAAAGTACCAGCTTGTGTCTGTGTTATTTCAGCAGCATAACTACGGACTCTTTGTATTTCATATATGTTAAATATAGCAGGAAAGAAAGAAAAGACCAAGATGGATGTCAGAGGAGACTCTGAAACTTGCTCTTGAACATCGAGCAGCTAAAGCAAAAGGAAGAATTGATGAAGTAAAAGAACTGAACAGAAGATTTCAAAGGGCCTCTCGAGAAGACAAAGTAAAGTATTATAATGTCATGTGCAAAGAGCTGGATGTGGAAAACCAAAAGGGAAGAACACACTCAGAGTTTCTCAAGCTGAAAGAACTGAAGAAAAAATTTAAGCCCCGAGTTGCAATAGTGAAGGATCGTATGGGGAAAATATTAAACGACGCAGGAAACATCAAAAGAAGATGGAAGGAATACACAGAATCATTACACCAAAAAGAATTAGTCGATGTTCAACCATTTCAAGAGGTGTCGTATGATCAGGAACTGATGGTACTGAAGGAAGAAGTCCAAGCTGCCCTGAAGGCACTGGCGAAAAACAAGGCTCCAAGGATTGATGGATATCAATTGAGATGTTTCAACAAACAGAAGCAGAGCTGGAGGTGCTCACTCATCTATCCCAAGAAATATGGAAGACAGCTTCCTGGCCAACTGATTGGAAGAGATCCATATTTATGCCTATTGCCAAGAAAGATGATCCAACCGAATGTGGAAATTATAGAACAATATCATTAATATCACATGCAAGCAAAATTCTGCTGAAGATCATTCAAAAACGGCGGCAACAGTATATCAACAGGGAACTGCCAGAAATTCGGGCTGGTTTCAGAGGAGGACGTGGAACCAAGGGTATCATAGCTGATGTCAGATGGATCCTGGCTGAAAGCAGAGAATACCAGAAGGATTTTTACCTGTGTCTTATTGACTATGCAAAGGCATTCAACTGTGTGGATCATAACAAACTATGGATAACACTGTGAAGAATGGGAATTCCAGAACACTTAACTGTGCTCATGAGGAACCTTTACATAGATCAAGAGGCAGTTGCTCGAACAGAATAAGGGGATACTGATTGGTTCAAAGTCAGGAAAGGTGTGCATCAGGGTTGTATTCTTTCACTATACCTATTTAATCTGTATGCTAAACAAATAATATGAGAAGCTGGACTACATGAAAAAGAACGGGTCATCAGGACGAGAGGAAGACTCATTACCAACCTCTGTTTTGCAGATGACACAACCTTGCTTGCTGAAAGTGAAGAGGACTTGAAGCACTTACTGATGAAGATCAAAGACCACAGCCTTCAGTATGGATTGTACCTCAACATAAAGAAAACTGAAATCCTCACACCTGGACCAATGAGCAACATCATGATAAACAGAGAAAAGATTGAAGTTGTCAAGGGTTTCGTTTTACTTGGATCCACAATCAACAGCCATGGAAGCAGCAGTCAGGAAATCAAAAGACGCATTGCATTGGGCAAATCTGCTACAAAGGACCTCTTCAAAGTGTTGAAGAGCAAAGATGTCACCCTGAAGACTAAGGTGTGCCTGACCCAAGCCATGGTATTTTCAATAGCATCATATGCATGTGAAAGCTGGACAATGAATAAGGAAGACCAAGAAGAATTGGCACCTTTGAATTGTGGTGATGGCAAAGAATATTGAATATACCATGGACTGCCAAAAGAACGAAGAAATTTGTCTTAGAAGAAGTACAGCCAGAATGCTCCTAGAGGCAAGGACGGCGAGACTGTGTCTTACATACTTTGGACATGTTGTCAGAAGGGATCAGTCCCTGGAGAAGGACATCACGCTTGGCAGAGTACAGGGTCAGCGGAAAAGAGGAAGACACTCAACTCAGTGGATTGACACAGTGGCTGCAACAATGAGCTCAAGCATAACAACGATTGTTAAGGATGGCTCAGAACCAGGCAGTGTTTTGTTCTGTTGTGCATACGGTCGCTGTGAGTCAGAACTGACTCGACGGCACCTAACCTAACCTAACCTAACTGAAATATAGCATTAGAAGTCAATCATAGAGAGAAAAGCAATGATGCTTTGAAGACTCCACCAACGCTTTAAAAATATTTATTTTGGACAAATATCAGAAAAAGATCCAGCAAATATTGATAAAGTTATCTTGGAGGTATGGAAAGATCAGAGTGGTCTTTCACCTTTTAAATTAATGTATTTATATAAAATTTGAATTTTTAACAAAGTATGTGTATTAGTTTTATGTTCATGACAAGATTTTAAGAGTTAAACAATGTTACAAAAATTGAAACTGTACAAGGAGAAAATTGGGGGTGAGGAATAAATTTCATACTTTCAAAAAATGTTGACATCTAATTTGTTTGTTTGATTTTTACATTGACTCAAAGATATCCTTTGGACCACCATATTATGGGATAGATATAAGTTTAATTGGTCCTCATTTAAAAACAAAAAGGTTTAAAGTACAAACTGCTCCACACTCCAAGCCTGAGATGATAAATAAGCTTAAATATTTCTTCAGACCTAATCTGATGTTTAGCAGCAACCCTTGTATTACTTGCACCACTTTAACGTTTCTTTACAATGTAGGACAAAGTACAAAAGAGCCTCAGTGTTCTATTTTGTTGTTAACAAGCTACTAAATTTGTGTTTCCCATATAATGTTGTTTTCTGGGGGAATCATAGTAATGTGTTCTTAACCAGTCATAAAATTTATGATCTTCACAGCCAACTTGAGGCAAGAATGTTGAGTAATGTAAACCTTATCTAGAAATCTAATTACAGTTAACACAAAATTATTTTTTTGTTTTTGTTAAATGTACCACACCATTTTCTGGAAATTTATTTCTATTGGCTGCTAGTGATTTATTCTGTAAACACTCTGAACTAAAGCTTACTATCTACACACAATAATTCACTTTGGAAATGGCACAAAACAATTTCAAAGTGACTAATTTCTTTTTCTAAAAAAAAAAAATGTTTTTCTTTTTCTAGGTACCACCAAAATACAAAACAAGAGAAATTACGCAAGTACCTCTCAGACTAAACTTCCTACATTTATATCACGTTAATAGGTATATACATCATACTTGAGCTGAAAGTGCTATTAACATAAATAGATGATGCAAACCAGAAACTGAATTTGATAATCTATTGCCTTGATGTGATGTGGTGCATATTTAGATCGGCTTTTTATGGTAGGAGACAGTGTTGAGTCTTTAATTAAGCAATGTTAAAACATTTTGTCTTCTGATTTTAAATGTAACTGCTATCTACCTTTATTTAAAATTCTATCTTATTTTAAATTGCAAGTCTTTGTATGAAAATTGAAAACCAGTAAATACTGGTATAACAAAACACTGCCATCCATTAGATTCCAACTAATAGCTACCCTAAAGGAAAGAGTAGAACTGCCCCATAGGACTTCCAAGGCTGTAATCTTTACTGAAGATTAGCCTTGGCCACATTTTTCTCCCTCAGAGCAACTGATGGATTGGAACTGCCCACTTTTGGGTCTGCAGCCTAGAGCTTAACCACTGTGCCACCAGGACTCCAAATACTGGTATAGCTCCACAAATATATTTATAGTATTACACTTAAAACCCATTGCCGTTCAGTCCATTGTGACTCATAATGACCCTATAGGAAAGAGAAGAACTGCCCCACAGGGTTTCCAAGCAGCGGCTGGTGGATTCCAACTGCTGACTTTTTGGTTAGCAGCTAAGCTTTTAACCACTGCACCACCAGAGCTCCTTAATTTATAGGTTAATAAAATCTGAAAAGCATGATTCCTAATTCTAATTTTAAAACAGTATAACATCAGTATATAGGAAAAATATATGAAACACCGGGAACAATCATGAAAGATTTTGGAATGAGCAAAAAAGATTTAGCTTGTTTCCACCACTCATAGCATTGCATATTATTATTTTCTATATGCAAGGGAATTCTCTATACTGAAAGGACAACTGATTTCCCTTCTCCTTTGTGGAAAAAGCCAATTTTGCATCTATTTGTAAATTCATGTTGCCTTTCCAAAAAAAAAAAAAAATTTTTTTTTCCTGATTTACCTATGTAAGTGTGGTACTTTGAATTCTCCTTTCAACAAACTGTAATGTAACCAGAAGTTCTGAAGTTCAAACACACCAGCCACTCTGGGGGACAAAGACGTGGCAATCTGCTTCTGTAATGATTACAGCCTTGGAAACCCTATAGGTAGTTCTACTCTGCCCTAAGGTCGCTATGAGTCGGAATCAAGTTGTAGTTGGGGTTTTTCGATTTTTTTGTTTTTGCTTTGGTTTTGGTTTACTGGTTTCCTTATTAACTAATGAGTCAAACAAAAAATTTTGACACATGTCCATTTCACCTTTTTATGAGAGTCATGATTTCACCATAGAAGGAATGCTTTAAAAAGACCCAAAATTCAAGATTTATAGACATAGGCAACATAAAGTCAAGCTACCTAAAACTGTCTTGTTATGAAGTAGTTGCCAAAGACATAAAGACTTTATGAAGCCTCTTGAAAAATGCCAAATGGAGATGATATTCAGCAGAGGAAAATTTCTTAAAAGTCTTCTGTCTCACTATTCTTTCTCTCTCCTTTTAAGTTATATCCTTTTCTCTGCATTTTACAATGGAGTTTAAATATGCAAGTCTCTGTTTTTCCACACTTTCTGTGTGCTGTCAGGTCAATTCCTATTCATCCAACCCTACAGGACAAAGTAGAACTGCCCCATAGGGTTCCTAGTCCATAATCTTCAAGGGAGAAAATCGCCAGGTCTTTTCTCCCACACAGCCACTGGTGGATTTGAACTGCCAACCTTTCAGTTAGCAGACAAGTGCTTAACCTTTATGTCACCAGGGCTCCTGTTTTTAAACTGTTGTTGTTAGGTGTCATCAAGTTGGTTTCGACTCATAGTAACCCTACGTACCACAGAACAAAACACTGCCCGGTCCTGAGCCATGCTCACAATCATTGTTATGATTGAGCCCATTGTTGCAGCCACTGTGTCAATCCACCCCCTTGGAGTGTCTTCCTCTTTTTACTGACCCTCTACTTTACCAAGCATGATGTCCTTCTCCAGGGACTGGTCCTTCTGACAACATGTCCAAAGTATCCAAGACACAGACTCCCCACCCTTGTTTCTAAAAAGCATACTGGTTGTACTTCTTCCAAGACAAATTTGTTCATTCTTTTGGCTGTTCACAGTATATGGAACATTCTTTCCCAACATCATAATTCAAAAGCATCAATTCTTCGGTCTTCCTTATTGATTTCTAGCTGTCACATGCATATGAGGTGATTAAAAATACCATGGCATGGGGCAGGCACGTCTTAGTCCTCAAAGTGACATCTTTGCTTTTTTTTTTTTTTTTATTAACTTTTATTAAGCTTCAAGTGAACGTTTACAAATCCAATCAGTCTGTCACATATAAGTTTACATACATCTCACTCCCTACTCCCACTTGCTCTCCCCTTCTTGAGTCAGCCCTTTCAGTCTCTCCTTTTGTGACAATTTTGCCGGCTTCTCTCTCTCTCTATCCTCCCATCCCCCCTCCAGACAAGAGTTGCCAACACAATCTCAAGTGTCCACCTGATATAATTAGCTCACTCTTCATCAGTGTCTCCCTCCCACCCGCTGACCAGTCCCTTTCATGCCTGATAAGTTGTCTTCGGGGATGGTTCCTGTCCTGTGCCAACAGAAGGTCTGGGGAGCATTGCCGCCGGGATTCCTCTAGTCTCAGTCAGACCATTAAGTTTGGTCTTTTTATGAGAATTTGGGGTCTGTATCCCACTGATCTCCTGCTCCCTCAGGGGTCCTCTGTTGTGCTCCCTGTCAGGGCAGTCATCAATTGTGGCCGGGCACCAACTAGTTCTGCTGGTCTCAGGATGATGTAGGTCTCTGGTTCATGTGTCCCTTTCTGTCTCTTGGGCTCTTAGTTGTCGTGTGGCCTTGGTGTTCTTCATTTTCCTTTGCTCCAGGTGGGTTGAGACCAACTGATGCATCTTAGATGGCCGCTTGTTAGCATTTAAGACCCCAGATGCCACATTTCAAAGCCGGATGCAGAATGATTTCATAATAGAATTATTTTGCCAATTGACTTAGAAGTCCCCGCAAACCATGTTCCCCAGACCCCCGCCCTTGCTCCACTGACCTTTGAAGCCTTCATTTTATCCCGGAAACTTCTTTGCTTTTGGTCCAGTCCAATTGAGCTGACCTTCCATGTATTGAGTGTTGTCTTTCCCTTCACCTAAAAGCATTTCTTATCTACTGATTAATCAATAAAAAATCCTCTCCCACCCTCCCTCCCTCCCCCCCGTCGTAACCACAAAAGTATGTGTTCTTCTCAGGTTTACTATCACTCAAGATCTTATAATAGTGGTCTTATACAATATTTGTCCTTTTGCCTCTGACTAATTTTGCTCAGCATAATGCCTTCCAGGTTCCTCCATGTTATGAAATGTTTCACAGATTCGTCACTGTTCTTTATCGATGCGTAGTATTCCATTGTGTGAATATACCACAATTTATTTACCCATTCATCCGTTGATGGAAACCTTGGTTGCTTCCAACTTTTTGCTATTGTAAACAGAGCTGCAATAAACATGGGTGTGCATATATCTGTTTGTATGAAGGCTCTTGTATCTCTAGGGTATATTCCCAGCAGTGGGATTTCTGGGTTGTATGGTAGTTCTATTTCGAACTGTTTAAGATAACGCCAGATAGATTTCCAAAGTGGTTGTACCATTTTACGTTCCCACCAGCAGTGTATAAGAGTTCCAATCTCTCCGCAGCCTCTCCAACATTTATTATTTTGTGTTTTTTTGGATTAATGCCAGCCTTGCTGGCGTGAGATGGAATCTCATCGTAGTTTTAATTTGCATTTCTCTAATGGCTAATGATCGAGAGCATTTTCTCATGTATCTGTTAGCTGCCTGAATATCTTCTTTAGTGAAATGTGTGTTCATATCCTTTGCCCACTTTTTGATTGGGTTGTTTGTCTTTTTGTGGTTGAGTTTTGACAGAATCATGTAGATTTTAGAAATCAGGCGCTGGTCGGAGATGTCATAGCTGAAAATTCTTTCCCAATCTGTAGGTGGTCTTTTTACTCTTTTGGTGAAGTCTTTAGATGAGCATAGGTGTTTGATTTTTAGGAGCTCCCAGTTATCGGGTTTCTCTTCATCATTTTTGGTAATGTTTTGTATTCTGTTTATGCCTTGTATTAGGGCTCCTAGGGTTGTCCCAATTTTTTCTTCCATGATCTTTATCGTTTTAGTCTTTATGTTTAGGTCTTTGATCCACTTGGAGTTAGTTTTTGTGCATGGTGTAAGGAATGGGTCCTGTTTCATTTTTTTGCAAATGAATATCCAGTTATGCCAGCACCATTTGTTAAAAAGGCTTTCTTTTCCCCAATTAATTGACACTGGTCCTTTGTCAAATATCAGCTGCTCATACGTGGATGGATCTATGTCTGGGTTCTCAATTCTGTTCCATTGGTCTATGTGCCTGTTGTACCAGTACCAGGCTGTTTTGACTACTGTGGCTGTATAATAGGTTCTGAAATCAGGTAAAGTGAGGCCTCCCACTTTCTTCTTCTTTTTCAGTAATGCTTTCCTTATCCGAGGCTTCTTTCTCTTCCATATGAAATTGGTGATTTGTTTCTCTATCCCCTTAAAATATGACATTGGAATTTGGATAGGAAGTGCGTTAAATGTATAGATGGCTTTTGGTAGAATAGACATTTTTACTATGTTAAGTCTTCCTGTCCATGAGCAAGGTATGTTTTTCCACTTAAGTATATCCTTTTGAATTTCTTGTAGTAGAGCTTTGTAGTTTTCTTTGTATAGGTCTTTTACATCCTTGGTAAGATTTATTCCTAAGTATCTTATCTTCTTGCGGGCTACTGTGAATGGTATTGATTTGGTTATTTCCTCTTCGGTGTTCTTTTTGTTGATGTAGAGGAATCCAAGTGATTTTTGTATGTTTATTTTATAACCTGAGACTCTGCCAAACTCTTCTATTAGTTTCAGTAGTTTTCTGGAGGATTCCTTAGGGTTTTCTGTGTATATAATCAAGTCATCTGCAAATAGTGATAACTTTACTTCTTCCTTGCCAATCCGGATACCTTTTATTTCTTTGTCTAGCCTAATTGCCCTGGCTAGGACTTCCAGCACAATGTTGAATAAGAGCGGTGATAAAGGGCATCCTTGTCTGATTCCCGTTCTCAAGGGAAATGCTTTCAGGTTCTCTCCATTTAGAGTGATATTGGCTGTTGGCTTTGCATAGATGCCCTTTATTATGTTGAGGAATTTTCCTTCAATTCTTATTTTGGTAAGAGTTTTTATCATGAATGGGTGTTGAACTTTGTCAAATGCCTTTTCTGCATCAATTGATAAGATCATGTGGTTTTTGTCTTTTGTTTTATTTATGTGATGGATTACATTAATGGTTTTTCTGATATTAAACCAGCCTTGCACACCTGGTATAAATCCCACTTGATCATGGTGAATTATTTTTTTGATGTGTTGTTGGATTGTATTGGCTAGAATTTAGTTGAGGATTTTTGCATCTATGTTCATGAGGGATATAGGTCTATAATTTTTTTTTTTTGTAATGTCTTTACCTGGTTTTGGTATCAGGGAGATGGTGGCTTCATAGAATGAGTTGGGTAGTATTCCGTCATTTTCTATGCTTTGGAATACCTTCAGAAGTAGTGGTGTTAACTCTTCTCTGAAAGTTTGGTAGAACTCTGCAGTGAAGCTGTCCGGGCCAGGGCTTTTTTTGTTGGGAGTTTTTTGATTACCATTTCAATCTCTTTTTTTGTTATGGGTCTATTTAGTTGTTCTACTTCTGAATGTGTTAGTTGAGGTAGGTAGTGTTTTTCCAGGAATTCATCCATTTCTTCTAGGTTTTCAAATTTGTTAGAGTACAATTTTTCATAATAATCTGAAATGATCCTTTTAATTTCATTTGGTTCTGTTGTAATGTGGTCCTTCTCGTTTCTTATTCGGGTTGTTTGTTTCCTTTCTTGTATTTCTTTAGTCAGTCTAGCCAATGGTTTATCAATTTTGTTAGTTTTTTCAAAGAACCAGCTTTTGGCTTTGTTAATTCTTTCAATTGTTTTTCTGTTCTCTTTAATTCATTTAGTTCAGCTCTAATTTTTATTATTTGTTTTGTTCTGGTGCCTGATGGATTCTTTTGTTGCTCACTTTCTATTTGTTCAAGTTGTAGGGACAGTTCTCTGCTTTTGGCTCTTTCTTCTTTTTGTATGTGTGCATTTATTGATATAAATTGGCCTCTGAGCACTGCTTTTGCTGTGTCCCAGAAGTTTTGATAGGAAGTATTTTCATTCTTGTTGCTTTCTAAGAATTTCCTTATTCCCTCCTTGATGTCTTCTATAACCCAGTCTTTTTTCAGGAGGGTATTGTTCATTTTCCAAGTATTTGATTTCTTTTCCCTAGTTTTTCTGTTATTGATTTCTAGTTTCATTGCCTTGTGGTCTGAGAAGATGCTCTGTAATATTTCGATGTTTTGGATTCTGGAAAGATTTGTTTTATGACCTAATATGTGGTCTATTCTAGAGAATGTTCCATGTGCACTAGAAAAAAAAGTATATTTTGCAGCAGTTGGGTGGAGAGTTCTGTATAAGTCCATGAGGTCAAGTTGGTTGATTGTTGTAAGTAGGTCTTCCGTGTCTCTATTGAGCTTCTTACTGGATGTCCTGTCCTTCTCCGAAAGTGGTGTGTTGAAGTCTCCTACTATAATTGTGGAGGTATCTATCTCACTTTTCAATTCTGTTAAAATTTGATTTATGTATCTTGCAGCACTGTCATTGGGTGCATAAATATTTAATATGGTTATGTCTTCCTGATCAATTGTCCCTTTTATCATTATATAGTGTCCTTCTTTATCCTTTTTGGTGGATTTAAGTCTAAAGTCTATTTTGTGAGAAATTAATATTGCTACTCCTCTTCTTTTTTGCTTATTGTTTGCTTGATATATTTTTTTCCATCCTTTGAGTTTTAGTTTGTTTGTGTCTCTAAGTCTAAGGTGTGTCTCTTGTAGGCAGCATATAGATGGATCGTGTTTCTTTATCCAGTCTGTGACTCTCTGTCTCTTTATTGGTGCATTGAGTCCATTTACATTCAGGGTAATTATAGATAAATAAGTTTTTAGTGCTGTCATTTTGATGCCTTTTTATGTGTGTTGTTGACAATTTCATTTTTCCACATACTTTTTTGTGCTGAGGCGTTTTTCTTAGTAAATTGTGAGATCCTCATTTTCAAAGTGTTTGACTTTATGTTAGTTGAGTCGTTACGTTTTTCTTGGCTTTTATCTTGAGTTATAGAGTTGTTATACCTTTTTGTGGTTACCTTATTATTTACCCCTATTTTTCTAAGTAAAAACCTAACTTGTATTGTTCTATATCGCCTTGTATCACTCTCCATCTGGCAGTTCAATGCCTCCTGTATTTAGTCCCTCTTTTTGATTATTGTGATCTTTTACCTATTGACTTCCATGATTCCCTGTTATGTATATATTTTTTTTAATTAATCTTAATTTGTTTGTTTTTGTGATTTCCCTATTTGAGTTGATATCAGGACGTTCTGTTTTGTGACCTTGTGTTGTGCTGGTATCTGATATTATTGGTTCTCTGACCAAACAATATCCTTTAGTATTTCTTGTAGCTTTGGTTTGGTTTTTGCAAATTCTCTAAACTTGTGTTTATCTGTAAATATCTTAATTTCGCCTTCATATTTCAGAGAGAGTTTTGCTGGATATATGATCCTTGGCTGGCAGTTTTTCTCCTTCAGTGCTCTGTATATGTCGTCCCATTCCCTTCTTGCCTGCATGGTTTCTGCTGAGTAGTCTGAACTTATTCTTATTGATTCTCCCTTGAAGGAAACCTTTCTTTTCTCCCTGGCTGCTCTTAAAATTTTCTGTTTATCTTTGGTTTTGGCGAGTTTGATGATAATATGTCTTGGTGTTTTTCTTTTTGGATCAATCTTAAATGGGGTTCGATGAGCATCTTGGATAGATATCCTTTTGTCTTTCATGATGTCAGGGAAGTTTTGTGTCAGGAGGTCTTCAACTATTTTCTCTGTGTTTTCTGTCCCCCCTCCCTGTTCTGGGACTCCAATCACCCGCAGGTTATCCTTCTTGATAGAGTCCCACATGATTCTTAGGGTTTCTTCATTTTTTTTAATTCTTTTAACTGATTTTTTTTCAGCTATGTTGGTGTTGATTCCCTGGTCCTCCAGATGTCCCAGTCTGCATTCTAATTGCTCGAGTCTGCTCCTCTGACTTCCTATTGCGTTGTCTAATTCTGTAATTTTATTGTTAATCTTTTGGATTTCTACATGTTGTCTCTCTATGGATTCTTGCAACTTATTAATTTTTCCAGTATGTTCTTGAATAATCTTTTTGAGTTCTTCAACAGTTTTATCAGTGTGTTCCTTGGCTTTTTCTGCAGTTTGCCTTATTTCGTTTGTGATGTCTTGAAGCATTCTGTAAATTAGTTTTTTATATTCTGTATCTGATAATTCCAGGATTGTGTCTTCATTTGGGAAAGATTTTGATTCTTTTGTTTGGGGGCTTGGAGAAGCTGTCATGGTCTGCTTCTTTAAGTGGTTTGATATGGTCTGCTGTCTCGGAGCCATCACTGGGAAACTAGTTTTTCCAGAAAATCCGCTAAAAAAAAATGCAGTCAGATCCCTATCAGAGTTCTCCCTCTGGCTCAGGCTATTCGGATGTTAATTAAGCCGCCTGGGGAGGGTGGGGGAGGGAACAGAGAGATAGGAGAGTAGCACCTCAGAATATAGCCAGAGTTGCTTGTCTTGCTTGGAATGACTATTATATCTGAGATTCCCGCGGGGCATGTCTCCTATGTGTTCTGGCTGTGTGGAGATTGCCCCCGGGGGGTCTGGCCCGCTGGAGTCAAGGTCAGATCCTCCGCTTCCAGCCCCATGCCCAGCATCAAGGCTCCCCTACTGGGACGGTGTGCTCTCGACTCCAAAATCAGTCGCTGCCTCCTGGGGACTTCTCGTCCCTCCAGCCACGTTGCCGTGCCGCCTCCGCGAACCAGTTGGGTCACCTCCTGGGGTTAGTTCAGGTGGGTGGAGCAGCTCCCCGTGCTTGTGCCGTGACTGAGTGTCCCAGCTGGGACGCTGTTCTCCCCGCTCCAATACTAGTCGCTGCCTCCTGGGGACTTCTCCTACCGGCTGAGTCCCACGCCGCCCGCGCGACCTAACTGGGCCCCCTCCCGGGGTTAGTTCAGGGGGGTGGAGCAGCTCTCCGTGTTTATGCCGTACCTGCGTCCAGTCCAAATCCCGGCGGGATGGTTCCCTGGCTGGGACGCTGCTCTCCCCATTCCAAGACCAGTCACTGCCTCCCGGGGACTTCTCCTACCGGCTGCGTCCCACGCCGCCCGCAGAACCGGCTGGTCCCCCTCCCGGGGCTAGTTCAGGGGGGTGGAGCAGCTCTCTGTGCTTGTGCCGTACCTGACTGGTACGCTGGCTCCAGGCTCTGGAAACAATCGCTGTTTCCCCGTATTAGTTCGTTCTCCGTCTCTAAATCTGTGTTTGTTGTTCAGGGTTTGTAGATTGTTATGTATGTGATCGATTCACTTGTTTTTCCGTGTCTTTGTTGTAAGAGGGATCCGAGGTAGCGTCTGCCTAGTCCGCCATCTTGGCTCCGCCTCCACATCTTTGCTTTTTAACGCATTTAAGAGGTCTCTTGCAGCAGATTTGCCCAATGCCATTCATCATTTGATTTCCTAACTGCTGCTTCCACGGGACTTGACTGTGGATCCAAGTAAAATGAAATCCTTTACAACTTCAGCCTTTTCTCTGCTTATCATGATGTGGCTTATTGGTCCAGTTGTAAGGATTTTTGTTTTCTTTATGCTGAGGTATAATCCACACTGAAGGCTGTAGTATTTGATCTTCATCAGTAAGTGCTTCAAGTCCTCTTCACTTTTAGCAAGCAAGGTTGTGTCATCTGCATAAAGCAGGCTGTTAATGAGTCTTCCTTCAATTCCGATGCCCTGTTCTTCTTCATATAGTCCAGCTTCTCGGATTATTTGCTCAGCATACAGATTGAATAAGTACGGTGAAAGGATACAACCCTGACACACACCCTTCCTGATTTTAAACCACAAAGTATCCCCTTGTTCTGTTTCAATGACTGCCTCTTGGTCTATATACAGGTTCTGCATGAGCACAATTAAGTGTTCTGGAATTCCCTTTCTTTTCAATGTTCTGTCATATAGGTGACAAAAAAAAAAAGCATTGGAAAATGTACAGAATTTAAAAGGAGTTATAATTTAAGTTGAGTTTGTCAAGAGCAGAGCCACTTAGATTTAAGGGTGAATGAAAGGACTTGTCATAGGAATTTAAAATCCGAGGAAGTAAATGCATATCCTGCTGCCTTCTCAAGATCATTTTGACCACATTAAGGTTTTCTGAACAGACTAAGTGAAGTCGGTTTTGGTGAACCTCTGTCTCCCATACAAACTCTATTCTATTCCACTTGAGATTCATATATAATAGCAAACTTAGGTAGCCCTTTATTTTTTCTCTTCTGCAAACCCAGTATCTTACATATGTACCTACAGCATATTTGGTTATAACTAAAATACTCAAGGCTCTCCAAAATTAGAAATACAGCATTTTCATAAATAAAAATGTTTTAAAGGTGTCATGTGTTCTATTTTGAATATAAATCTAGTCAAATAATCCACCTCCACAATGAATACATGTGAAATCCAGTCAATACTTCTGAAAAGATCTCATCCTACAGGCATTTAACTGATTGTCCAGATATTTCTACTGCTGCAAACCTTCCCTATCTTCCCTCTCCCTTCCCCATGGTCTATTAGACAATGTCTAGACAGTGGCGTATTTTGTTCAGTTAGCTCTAAATGTTTGGAGTGCAAAATAATAATCTTCACAGGAGGAAAAAAGTTTAATATCTGAAGGAAATACCTCTAGTGAAGCTAATACTGTTTATATGGATATTTGCTAGCATTTGCTTCCTGAATTTGATGCTGCCTCTCTTTATATAAATGTTTTCTCTCTCATATGTTTTAGTGATCTTTGTACAACCAAAGGCTGTAATTAATAGCTAGTCATCAAGTAGAAACATAAATATCTCCTCAGTATGTGTGCGTGTATGTGGCCATGTGTATGAGCATCTGTATGTCAGCAGAGGATAATGAAATGGAACAGGGCAGGCTTGTCTGTCAGGAAGCAGGCTAGTATAAATATGTATTGCTGTGTGGTTAACATAGTTTACAAGAATGAGAACAAAATGACATTAGATGCTAAGATCTGTACAGTCATGGGGTCTGGGAAACATGGGATGGTGAAGAGCATATTATAATGATATACAGTGTCTTAATTTCTTGGAACTCAAAGGTTAGGTTTCCATTTTCCTTACATGTCTTAGAAGACCTTGCTCTCCTATTTTGAAAAACCTATCGTCAATTGAACTTATATTATTTTCACTTGTGATCTTCTTTTTTTTTAATAATTTATTTTATTTTTGTTGCTGTTGTCATTGAGAATACACACAGCAAAAACATACACCAATTCAAGTTTCTACATGCACAATTCAGTTGGAGCGCAGGGGTAGAAATCCTAAAGGACAGGACATTTGTCTTAGAGTGGTTGAATCTCATCTGGGGTGTGTGTGTGTGTGTGTGTGCACGCATGTGTGTGTGTGTGTGTGTGTGTGTGGCTATTCAAAGACTTTCACCAGTAAGAAAAATAACAGAAAATGCAGAGAAAATGAGAATGGATTTAAAATGTGATAGGCCATAGTCAGGAAGGCCCATTAAAATAATATCACATTCACCCTCTGTTATTTTTCTTACTGCTGAAAATGTTTAAGTAGACAGACAGACAGACACACACACACACACGCCTACAATGAAATTCAGCCACAGTGAGATAAATGTCTCATCCTCTAGGATTGCTACTTCTGCACTCCAGTGGACTTAATGGCTTTACCAGGACCATTTAACACATCACACCTGCATTGCATTTAGTAATGTGTCTTTCTCTCTTACTGGACTGTTAGATTCTTGAGGGAAAATAGTGCATTATTAATGTTGATATTTCAATCTTATCACCACTCTCCATCCTATATGTGTGTAAATGAAATTTCATAAATTGGCTAAAGCATGTTGAAGTAACTCAGCACATTTAAAGTAAGTCCCACTTTTCATACCTGTATTGCTGATTTATCCATTTTGTGGACCCCAAAATATCACTTCATCTTCCAGTATATCCCTATGAATATACCCTTGCTCCCAGACATCTTTTTCCAAAACTATATTTTAATTGTCTTTACCTGGAAAAGGGGAAAAACCAGAACGAGAATACCTGGCAATGCTCAAATGTAGGGCTTAGCTTTAAACCCTAGGTTCTAGAGAAGAGCAATCTTTTCTTTAATGGAAACATGAAGGGTGAGGATGAATAGTTAGTAGAGTGACCTTTGACTCTACTTCTTTCATAGTAACTTTGGCAAGTCATTTGTTAACATTATGGGAATTGCCTCTGAAAAGCATCAAGCACTTAAGAAAAATCTAGTTTATGTCGTTGATGATTTTCCCATTTACTAATGCTCCTCGTTCTCTTGCGGTTCTAAAGCACTGAAAGATGGGAGAACCAGCAACTTTTTTTTTGCCTTCCCCACAGCGTTACACAAAACAAATGCCTAGCCCATGTGTCCAATTGTATAGCTCTAAAGTTACTCCTAATCTTCTTTCACATCCTCTTTCTTTTGTTAGATTTTTTTAACCTCCAAAGAAAATGAGATTTCCACAGCTAAATTGCCAGGCCCAGTAGCCACAGTTGCCAATTTCTCTGCCAAATCCCTGGCACACATAGTTTATGAAGACATGTGTGTCTGCTGAACCTTCTCCTCTTTCTTGTTTTTCCAGTCCCTCTATTTGGTGCTCTAGCTAGTTTTTTTTAAGGCATTCTTAGGTTTAAACCCTAATAATCTAGACAGTAGCTAGGAATTTGACAGGAAACAGGTCATGAATTTGAATTAGTGATGGCAAGGTTAGCTTTGGGCCCAGGAATAAATTTTCAGATTCTTGCAAATTTGGGATAAAAATAAATAAATTTTACTTGGCTCTAAGCATGCGTTTCATGTTATTTTCATTTTACTTCGATCCATAATCAACACCAGTGGAAGCAGCAGTCAAGAAATCAAATGACACATTGCATTGGGAAAATCTGCTGCAAAAGACCTCTTTAAAGTGCTAAAAAGCAACTGTGTCACTTTAAGAAGTAAGGTGCCCCTGACCCCAACCATGGTGTTTTCAATCACTTCATTCACATGCGAAAGCTAGCCAATGAATAAGGAAGACCTAAGAAGACTTTGTGCCTTTGAATTATGGTGCTGGCAAAGAATATTGAATATACCAAGGGCTGCCAAAAGAATGAACAAATCTATTTTGGAAGAAGTACAACCAAAATGCTCTTTAGAAGCAAGGATAGCAAGATTTCTCTCATATACTTTGAATATGTTATCAGTAGGGACCGGTCCCTGGAGGACATCATGCTTGGTAAAGTAGAGGGTCAGGAAAAAAGAGGAAGACTGTCAATGAGATAAATTGACACAGTGGCTGCAACAATGGGCTCAAGCACAACAATGGTCATGAGGAGGGCGCAGGACCAGGCAGTGTACATAGGGGTGCTGTGAGTCAGAACTGACTCCATGGCACCTAACAACAACGACACACATGCATTTAAGGAGCCTTGGTGGAACAGTGGTTAAAGTGCTAGGCTGCTAAACAAAAGGTTGGCGGTTCAAACCACCACTGTCTCCTGGGGAGAAAGATGTCGCAGCCTGCTTCATAGAGATTTACAGCCCTGGAAACGCTATGGGGTCACTATGAGTCAGAATTGACTGGACAGAAGTGGGGCTGGGAAGCATGCATTTATATTACAGAATAAGGCTTTTTGATGTAAAAGTGACTTTTTTGTTATATCTAGCTATAACAGCACCAGTATTAGCAAGCTATTGAAAACCAGCTATGAATAGATATATACAGACATTATATAGATAAATACACAAATACATAGATTTTCTGTCAGATTTTTACCCTGTATTGATTAGGTTAAGAAACACTACTACACAGAAATAAGCAGAACTGCTTAGTAGGTACAGTCTGTGTTAGTATAATTGCTGTACACCCAGGCCAAAAATTCTGAAGGTTGTTACTGAATAAGCTTAAGTGTCTTCATGGGTAGAAAAAAGCACTTGTCTCAGTATGAACTACATAGCCTAAATGGATATATTGAAAAATAGCGCTTCCTTTTCACACACATGTATTTTCTTTAGTGTCATTTGGGAACGTACCTGTAACTATTTGAAAGCCTTTCTTTCTAATCCACTTATATTATTCTTTTTACCTAACAGATCATTTTTTGATGCATCTGCTAGAATATTGGAAACCCTGGTGGCCTAGTGGTTAAGCACTACAGCTCCTAACCAAGAGGTTGGCAGTTCAAATCCTCCAGGCGCTCCTTGGAAACTGTATCAGGCAGTTCTACCCCATCTTATAGGGTCGTTATGAGTCGGAATTGACTCAACGGCAGTGGGTTTTGGTTTGGGGTACTAGAATATTGTTAAATAAGTGATGAGGAGCCTTGCTTTGTTACATGCATGTACATCTTGGGAGAAAGAAAATAGTAATATCGTTTATTTGAGTGTTTTATTATTTGCCAAGGAAGGGAGATATAGATAAATAGATAGATGGGTAGATAGATAGATATGGCCCCTGGGTGGTGCAAGAGGTTTGCAGTTGGCTGCTAACTTAAAGACTGGCAGTTGGAATCCACCCAGCTGTGCCAAAGGAGAAAGGCCTGCAATTTGCTCTGTAAAGATTACAGCCAAGAAATCCCTATGGAGCAGTTTTGCTCTGTAACACATGGGTTCAACATGAGTTGCAACTGACTCAATGACAATGCTTTTTTTTTTAGTTTATATATATATGTATGTATGTCAGAATCTACTCAATGGCAATGGGTTTTTTATGTATGTATGCATGCATATATATATATATATAGATGTATATATATATTTAAATTTAATTCTCCAGGAAATCTGAGAGGCTGGTATTTTATACCCATTTAACAGATGGAAAAATAAGAGTCAGAGAAAATGTGTATTTGCCCATATCTCATAGTTTTGAAATGGCACAACTGGGTACAAGTTCAGTCTTCTTGACTCCAAAGTACATGCTTTTTCCACTATAAAACACTGAAACTCAAGACACCAAACTGTTACAAAAATGCATTTTATTTATTTATTTTCTGTACTCAATCATCATCTTATTTTCTCTAGGGATAAAAGGAAATTTTAAATATCAGTCTTAAAAACCAAACCAAACCCACTGCTGCTGAGTCTATTCCCACTCATAGTGACCCTATGGAACAGAGTAGAACTGGCCCATAGAGTTTTCAAGGAGCTACTGGTAGATTGAACTGCTGACCTTTTGGTTAGCAGAGCTGAGCTCTTAACCACTGTGCCACTAGGGCTTCAAGTATCAAGCTTACCAAATGTCGTGTTTAGTATTACTTTAAATTTTTTATATTAAAAAAAAGTAAATAAACTATAAGCAGAATTGGGAGACCTGGTGTCTCAGTGGTTAAGAGCTTGGGTGCGAACCAGAAGGTCAACCGTTTGAATCCACCAGCTGCTCCTTGGAAACCCTGTGGGGCAGTTCTACTCTGTCCTATAGGTATGAATTGACATTTTAGAAAATTAAGATTGTTTTAAAAGTAGAAAAACTATATAAAATTATTTCTATCGTATTACTTATGGACAATTTTATTTGATATTTGCAGACAGAGAAGGATTTTTTTTTTGAACTCCAAACTAT
Source organism: Elephas maximus indicus (assembly GCF_024166365.1). Lineage (NCBI taxonomy): Eukaryota > Metazoa > Chordata > Mammalia > Proboscidea > Elephantidae > Elephas > Elephas maximus. Next base: position 50,927,832 of record NC_064826.1, on the reverse strand, counting down.
TAAAATAGATATCTCCAAGAGATAATAACAATACTCTGTCATAGACATTTGAGAAATTAAGAAATCAATATTTCATATTATTTCTGTTTTCAAATAGAAAATCTAATGTTTACCACAGGTTGTTACTGAGTACAGATTGTTAATATGTTTATAACAGAGCCATTATCTGTTGCACTGAAAATTTCATGAATATGATATTCTGGGAATGTTGCTTTAAAAATGTCAATATTTGTTAATATATCTAAATATCTTTTTGCAATCATTTTGAATTGCAAAATAGCTAGGACGGTTCCTCTATTTTTACATCATAGTGGCAACTTTCAATACTTGTCTTTCTTTCTGATTCTAGAAGACTTAAAATGATACCAGCAAATCAGTTATAGGGCATTCCAAGAGAAAAAATTTATTCAACATTCCTGCATTATGTGAAAGTTTAAATGAAGACAGGTGTTAATATTATAACCCTCAGATGAGGTAATTATGTCTTTTAAATCTAAAATTACTAGTAATTATATAATAATCCAATTACAGTAAGAATTTTCTAAATTTATACATATTTTGAAAGTATAATTTGGGATAAAAACATGTATACTCCATAGAGAAATTTACATTTTCCTTTTACCTCTGAATAAAATACAATGTCCTTATCTTTTTTTTTTATCCTTTCCTGTGAAATTTACAAGGGTCAAAAATGCAAACCTATGTCCCTGACAGCCTTGTGTTCTTATATGACAACAAAAGAACTATCCTCTCTAAATCGATATTTCCACCTGGGAAGAGAGTTCATTGTTCCCCGTTAGTGAAGATGATTATCTGAGTTTAGTGATCCCCACTCAGGTATACAACTTCATTCTCCTTTGAACAAACTGAAATCAGTATCGCAGTAGCTGTCCTCTATATCAAATCACCACTTCAAAGTATTCCCAGATAATGGCAAATGCAGTTTTGTTAAACAAAACTTAAGTAATCACTCAACTTGGCTATTGGTTTACCTAGGCTCTTGGGTGTTCATTCAGTGTAAATCTTTAATAGTGTTTCTAAAACTTGTATAATGTCTGTGAAATAAATCCTCAAAGAACAGTCAAGAGCCATACGTTAAAAGCTAAACACACTGAAGTGCTGTAGTTGCTTGTTACTCATAAATTTGCGATTAGATGCAAAAGCAGTTGTTGTTGTTAGGCACCGTTGAATTGTTTCTGACACATAATAAACCTACATCCAACAGAACGAAACACTGCCTGGTCCTGCACCATCTTCACAATGGTTGTTACGCTTGAGCCCATTGTTGCAGCCACTGTGTCAGTCTATCTTGTTGATGGCCTTCCACTTTTTTGCTGAGCCTCTACTTTACCAAGTATGATGTCCTTCTCCAGGGACTGACACCTCTTGATAACATGCTCAAAGTATGTGAGACTAAGTCTTGCCATCTTTGATTTTAAGGACCACTCTGGCTGTACTTCTTCCAAGACGGATATGTTCAATTTCATTTTTTTGGCAGTCCATGGTATATTCAATATTCCTCACCAATATCATAATTCAAAGGCATCAATTCTTCTTTGGTCTTCCTTATTCATCGTTCAGCTTTGACATGCATATGAGGCGACTGACCCATGGCTTGGGTCAGGTGCATTTTAATTGAGAAGGGACATCTTTGCTTTTTAACATTTTAAAATTTTTTTGCTGCAGATTTTCCCAGTGCGATATGCTTTTTGATTTCTTGACTGCTGCTTCCATGGGCATTGACTGTGGATCCAAGTAAAATGAAATTCTTGACAACTTCAATCTTTTCTCCATTTTTCATGATGTTGCTTATTGGTCCAGTTGTGAGGATTTTTGCTTTCGTTATGGTGAGCCATCATTCATACTGAAGGCTATGGTCTTTAATCTTCATTAATAAGTACTACAAGACCTCTTCACGTTCAACACAGCTGTGTCATCTGCATAATGCAGGTTGTTAATGAGTCTTCCTCCAATTCTGATACCGTGTTCTTCTTATAATCCAGCTTCTCAGATAATTTGCTCAGCATACAGACTGAATAAGTACGGTGAAAGGATACAACTCTGACGCACACCTTTCTTGGTTTTAAACCATGCAGTATCCCTTTGTTCTGTTCGAACAACTGCCTCTTGACTTATATACAGGTTCCTCATGAGCACAATGAAGTGCTCTGGAATTCCCATTCTTCCAAATGTTATCCGTGATTTGTTATGATCCACACAGTCGAATGCCTTTACATAGTCAGTAAAAGACAGGTAAACCCCTTCCTGGTATTCTCTGCTTTCAGCCAAGATCCATCTGACCTCAGCAATGATATCCCTGGTTCCACGTCCTCTTCTGAATCCAGCTAGAATTTTGGAAAATTCCTTGTCTATGTACTGCTGCAACCGTTTTTGAATGATCTTCAGTAAAATTTTACTTGCACGTGATGTTAATGATATTATTCCATAATTTTCTCATTCTGTTGGATCACCTTTCTTGGGACTCTTCCAGTTGGTTGGCCAGGTAGCTTTCTTCCAAATTTCTTAGCATAGACAAGTGAACACTTCCAATGCTGCATCCATTTGTTGAAACATCTCAATTGGTATTCCATAAATTCCTGGAGCCTTGTTTTTCATCAATGCCTTCAGTGCAGCTTGGACTTCTTCCTTTAGTACCATCAGTTCTTGATCATATGCTACCTCCTGAAATAATGGAACATAAACCAATATTTTTTAGTACAGTGACTCTGTATATTCATTCCATCTTCTTTTGATGTTTCTGGTGTGGTTGAGTGTTTTGTCCATAGAATCCTTCAATATTGCAACTCGAGGCTTGAATTTTTTCTTCAGTTCTTTCAGCTTGAGAAATGCAAGCATGTTCTTCCCTTTTGGTTTTCTAACTCCAGTTCTTTGCACATGTAATTATAATACTTTACTTTGTCTTCTCGACCTGTGCTTTGAAATTTTCTCTTCAGCTCTTTTACTTCATCATTTCTTCCTTTCGCTTTACCAACTTGACGCTTAAGAGAAAGTTTTGGAGTGTCTTCTGACATCCATTTTGACCTTTTCTTTTTTTCCAATATTTTCAATGACCTCTTGCTTTCTTCGTGTATGATGTCCTTGATGTCATTCCACAACTCATCTCGTCTTTGATCATTAGCGTTCAATGCATCAAATCTATTCTTGAGATGGTCTAAATTCAGGTGGGATATACTCGAGTTCGTACTTTGACTCTTGTGGACTGTTGTAATTTTTTCAGTTTCAACTTGAACTTGCATATGAGTAGTTGATGGTCTGTATCACGTTTATGCCCTGGCCTTGTTCCAAATGATGATATAGACCTTCTCCATAGTCTCTTTTCACAGATGTAGTCCAGTTGACTCTTAAGTATTCCTTCCAGGGAGGTCCACATGTATAGTCACCATTTACATTGTTGAAAAAAGGTCTTTGCAATGAAGAAATTATTGGTCTTGCAAAATTCTATCATGCCATCTTTGGCATCATTTCTATCACCAACGACATAGTTTACAATTATCTATCCTTCTTCATTTCCAACTTTTGCATTCCAATCACTAGTAGTTATCAATGCACCCTGATTGCATATTCGATCAATTTCAGCCTGCAAAAGTTGGTAAAAAAAACTTCAATTTTGTCATGTTTGGCCTTAGTTGTATTAACTGGTCTTTCTTGTAGGCCTATGGATATTATCCTATCATTGACAGTGTTGTACTTCAGGATAGTTCTTGAAATGTTCTTTTTGATGACAAATAAAAAGCCATTCCTCTGCAGTTTGCCATTCCTGGCATAGTAGACAATATGATTTTCTGATTCAAAATGGCCAATGCCAGTCCATTTCAGCTCACTAATGCCTAGTATATTGATGTTTATGTGTTCCATTTCTTTTTTGCTGGTTTCTAATTTTCCTAGAGTTGCATTAGTAATACTCTACATAAGTATGCATATACAATTTAAAGATTGATAATGTCTACAAAGTGAGGGCTTCAGAATTTCTTAAGAGACAAGCATAGGGACAACTATCTTGTTAGAAAGGGAGTGAGGCTGGAAGATTAATTAGAATAGCAAGCACACTGTATTTTGTCAAAGTTTTGTGTTGTTCTGGGGACTACTTTAAGGAGAAAGCTGGAGGAATCTATGAGAGGGCTATTGTTTTTGTTTGGTTTGTTTTTTAATTTGGATATAACTAGAATCCATATTTACAATGTGGAGGATCTTTTATTGTTTACAGTTTTGAGGCATCAAATGGTTAAATCAGATAAATAGTTAGAATGTTCCATTTAAAACCAGAGAGTCAGCAAGACACAATGCATAAAGTCTTGGGCAGGTCACTCAACTTCTTTGTGCCTCGGTTTGCTTATCTGTACCACCAGGAAGTATTTACTTTATAGGATTGTTGGGAGGATTCAGTGAGCCACCATTTATAAAGGACACAGAGCAATGCTGCTATAAAATTTAACCACTAGCATCATCTGTTCCATTTGCCATTATCATTCTTGACTAACATTAGGACAATGGCGAGTATTTTATTGAATGAATATTCTCATTAATGTCTGTATAACACCTGTCTTAATTAAATGATGCCACTAATTGAAATATTTTACAAGTTAAACATACAGAATCAACCAATTTTTTTCTAAAATATGTCAATATTGTATGTTATGAGAAAATGAGAAATAATACTGAGGTTTAAAGTATTATACATATAAATTGCAACTAAATCACCAACACTCCAAGAATTTTAAGTTGAGCCAAACATATTAAGGGTTTTTGGAAGATTAGTAAGTCTAAGAGGAAGGGGAAAATATGAATAGGCATACACATGTGGTTGGTTCATGGGTGTTAAAATGCATAGAAATTAATTAAGAAATTTACTTTGCCATTAACTCCCTCCAGCAATGAGCCATAGCATTCTAAAAATCATATTTTACTGTGCAGCGAGGATTGTAATTTAGCTCTGATAAATTTTTCACTCCGGGTTTTTGTTCTATTATAATAAGGCCAGTGTTTATTTTGTTTCATCCAAGCTCACGTCATTGCTAAATATTTTTAATATTATCACCTCATTATACGGACATATATGGGTTACTAAATCTTATTCATTTAATTAAAAATAGATTAAAGGCAATGGAACAAACAGAATGGAAATAATGAGAATGTTCATGCATTGTGAAGAATGTAACCAATGTCACTGAACAACTTATGTAGAAACTATTCTATGGGAGCCAAACTGCCATGCAAAACTTCACAGAAAAAACAATAAAATATTTTTTAAAAAGGAATGTTAATAAAGCTATCTGGAAAACAATATAAGAAATATCTCCATTTATTCTAAAATTATATTTTTAAAAAAAAATTGCCATGAAAGTCTAAACCCACTGCCGTTGAGTGGATTCTGACTCATAGTTATTAAAGTCTAACTATGTAAAAATTTTGTTTTTATATCTTAGAGAGTTGGCCTTAACACTTATCTCTATAATCAAATACAAATAGATAAAAAATTTCCATTTCATTAGAGCTTTATGAGGTAATATTTTAGACAAAAATAGGAAATTATAAGTATGTGTGTGTTTACACATATATAAATGTGTATATATATAAACCACCAAAAAATATATGTAATTCATTTTAATTGCATTTCAAGTTCAATTTAGTTATTAGAAAGTATTAAGAAAATGTGTTTTTTTTCTTTTGTATAAGAAAAATTTTATCAAAATCTGGATCATACACAGATTTATTTTTAAAATAAAACACAGAATGAGAATAATGATCTGCAGACTACATTTAACTGGCTTCCTCTTTAAAACATAATTAGCATTCCATAGATAACATGAGTAATAACATCCAAGGAAGTTAATTTAATAAACATTACAACGTAGAGCTGTGGGGCAGCCGGTTCATGGGGGAGATATCATTCAAACAAACAAACAAAAAACTGTTCACGGTTCTCTTTTAATTGCATTTTTCATCTATTTTCAGTCTTGCTAACATGCTATTGTTTTAGCATCAGATAACTTTTATGTTAGAACAAACAACATTTTTTAAAAAGTTTTAACATTTTACATGCTTTATTCTTTGATACTTTTGCAACGTCATAAAATTTTGAGAGAGTTATTATAAAAATAAGAGAGTTTTCATAAAAGAATTTAAATTCTCTATTATAGGTCTGAAACAAAAGCACGTTATGAAGTAGGAATGTTTTGTATAACCCATATCAGAAATATGTGTATTTTGTTTAGCAATAAGTATGCCAAAGTAGAATTGAATAGAACAAACTAGAAATATCTCCATGAATGGCCTGACAAATATACTACCTAAAAAAGCTATCCATATATTCTAAACCAGCCATGTTATTAAATGTCATCACTCCTCTTAACATATCTAAATTTTATACAGTTATAAATTTTATAATACAGTTATAAAAGGAAGTATTTTACAAGTGTATGGCCATCTTCTATCTAGAGTTGTCTGATACTGCCAAAATCTGGGAAATTACACTTTCCTGGTCCTTACCACTAATTCTAATAATAATATCAGACTGTTCATGACTTTATGTTACAGTAAACTATTTTATTGGGTGACTGTGATCAAATTTTTTTCAAAGTCCTTTCATATAAATATATCACTACACTTTTAAATTTTTAAAAAGGAAGCACAAATTATATCTTTATTGTTTTTACATCTAGGGAAATGTATCATTTCATAGCATTGGAGGATATGATAATCTTTTTATGGATATAGAAAATATAATATGCACAAAATGTTGTTTCAAATATTAGTCTGACTGCTCCTTGATGCAAATAGCACCACAAACTTAATATAAATTGTGGAGCAAATCAGAAATACAGAGCAATATATCCTAGTGGGGAAGGGAAAGGGAGCTGGGAATGGGGTCAGAAAAAAGAGCAGAGGTGATGTCTATGTAACAAGGGTAATTACTTGACAAAAGTTTATTTACTATACAAAGTTCATAGAGCTAAAAGCAACCGCATCATTTTGTAAAGATTGAAAACAAAATTGAAAGAACAGCAAAGTCATCCAAGAGAATATTATGTTGTAGCAGTCTAGACGGGAAATAGCAAACTAAAATATTGGCCCATCATCAAATGATAAATTTGAGAGGCAGTTCACAAATTCTACCATTAGGAGTTTGCAACTAAAAAGATGTGTTTGGGCAAAAAAACCGGTGCCCAAATCAGCTGCAAAACATAATGAACAGTAATTAATGTCGCTGAATTTTACTTGTAAAAAATGTTGAAATGGCAAACGCGTTGTTATACATACTTACTGCAATTTAAAAAAAGAAGCTTTATTGGTTGACTGAGGTGTTGTGTAAGAGTCAGAGGACCAAAAATGAGTCTATTTCACACAACATACACAAAAACTAACTCAAAATGGACCAAAGACCTAAATACAAAACTTAAATTGGTAAAGATCATGGAAGAAAAAATAAGGACAACACTAGAGGCCTTAATACACTGCATAAATGGCATACTAACCATAACTAGCAAGGTACAAACACCAGAAGACAAACCAGTTAACTGGGAGCTCCTAAAAACTACACACCTACATGCTCATCAAAAGATTCACCAAGAGAGTAAAAAGAGAACTTATAGGCTGGGGGAAAAAAAGGACTACGACATATTAGACAAGGGTTCGATCTACAAAACACTTCAGAACCTCAACACAAAAAAGACAAACAGCTCATTTAAAAAACGGTCAAGGATATGAACAGACACTTCACCAAAGGAGACATTCAGGCAGCTAACACACACATGAGGAAACTCTTGTGATCTTTGGTCATTGTTGTTGTTGTTAGTGCCCTCGTGTTGGTTCCGATTCATAGTGACCCTATGTACAACAGAACTAAACACTGCCTGGTCCTGTGCCATCCTCACAATTGTTGATATGCTTGAACCCATTGCTGCAGCCACTGTGTCAATCCATCTTGTTGAGGGTCTCCCTCTTGTTTGCTGAGCCTCTACTTTACCAAATATGATGCCCTTCTCCAGGGACTGAGCCCTCCTGATAACATGTCTAAAGTACGTGAGACGTAGTCTCGCCATCCTTGCTTCTAAGGAGCATTCTAGTTGTACTTCTTCCAAGACGGATTTATTTGTTCTTTTGGCAGTCCATGGTATATTCAGTATTCTTCTCCAATACTAAAAATTCAAACACTGATTCTTCTTCGGTCTCCCTTATTCATAGGCCAGCTTTTGCATGCAACTCAAAAAGAAGGGCTAGATGGTGTCCCCAGCTACCACCACTGATGACTCTGACAGAGATCCCAATAGAAAGTTCCCAACAGAGCATGAAAAAAAAAAAAAGAACAAAATTCAAATTCATGAAAAAATGCCAGACTTACTTGTCTGAGAGAGACTAGAGGAAACCTCTGGCCCCCTGACAATCTGCTTACTCAGAACTGCAACCACTCCGAAGCCTACTTTTCAGACAAAGATTAGACAGGCCTATAAACCAATAACACATGTGAGGAGCGTACTTTTTAGTTCAATCAAATATATGAGATCAAGTGGGCAGCTCCTGCTCTAAAGAAAGATGAGAAGGCAAGAAGGGACGGGAAAACTGGACAAATCAACACAGAGAACCCAGGATGGAAAGGCAGAGAGTGCTATCACATTGTGGCGATTGCAACCAATGTCACAAAACAATATAAATTTTTGAATGAGAAGCTAACTTGAGCTGTAAACTTTCACCTAAAGCACAATAAATAAATTAAAAAAAGATCGTATCAACGCTACTGAAAAACTTTGATTCATTGTGAAAATATTAGTGAATATAGTGATATGTCTTAGAAAGAGTGAAATCAAATAAACAACAGCACAAGTCACTATTTGTACAAAGTAAAAACCGGACTATAATTCTCACCTTCCTCCTTCAAAAAAAAAAGAAAAGAAAAGGTCGTTTGTTGCCTTGGGTTGAGCTAAATTGGTTTGTAGCTGCGGAATGTAACAAGGAAAACAAGTCAGATCTAGGAGGCCTGGATTTCAGATTTATCTCTTTAAATATTATCTGTTTTCTTGGGCAAGTCACTTAAACTCTCTGATTCACATTTTTGCTCTTTTCCAAATCCTTATTAAGTGATATAATGTTTATGAAATCTTCTTCGAATGCTATGCTTGATATACCTATAAGGGACTGGCATTACTTTTACATTTATTTAATTACGATGGGTTTGGTAGTGGACCCACATGAAAATGTACTCTAGAGTATTGCTACTCAAACGTGGTCCACAGACCAGTAGCACTGGCATTACCTGAGAGCTTGTTAGAAATGCACAGTCTCAGCCCCCCACACCAGTATATGCATTTTAACAAGCTCTCCAGATGATTCATACACACATTAATGTTTTAGAAGAACTATTTTAACATGTTCATGATATTATTGCTTAGATCATTTCTTTTATATCGCTCTTTTCAACTGGTATCATTCATCTATTGGAAACGCCCTTAAAGTAATCTACCTAGCAAAAGCATCCTTTTATATATAGTTAGTTCTTCTAACGTATTAGTTATCACCACACTCATGACTGTTCTTTTTTGAGCACTGATTTAGTTACACCTCTTCCTAAGCAACAGGCCATACAAGGACTAAATTTGTGATGAGAAAAATAAGCGAACTATAGATTGAGGGAGTATAAAAGTTGAAGTGAAATATTTACACTTTTACAAAAAAAAATTTGTAGAAAGTCAAAATGGAATTGTAAAGACAAAAAAGAATAGCATCGTGAAGCCAAAAGCAGCAGAATGAGCGATTATTTAAAATGTTTAACTTTACAGTTATTAAAAAAAAAACAAACTCTTTGCCCTCAAATGGATTCCAACCCAAAGTGACCCTATAGGACAGAGTAGAACCATTCTATAGTGTTCCCAAGGAGCTTCTGGTGAGTTCGAACTGTCAGTTTTTTGGTTAGCAGCTAAAAGTGTAACCACTGTGCCACCAGGGCTCCATCAGATAGCAATAATTAAGCTTTGACATCAGTGTATTTCATAAAGCCCACTTTACACTGGACAAGATTTTTATTTCGTATTTGGGTGAACAATGTGTGTTTTAGTTCCTTAAAAAAAAACGAGGTTCTCACCTTTTTGAGAGATTTTTGCCTGATAATTTTTCCTAATTTATGAGTTGATTTGATTGGGGGATAAAGTACTTATTTCATAAGGATTTACTCTAATTTCAAACAAGGCTCTTCCCACCCGTTTCCTATTGTAGAATGTTTATTCAAATCATCTTTTCTTCTTCTTCTACTTTTTTAATGCTAGATTTTTATATCCATTGTGTTACCGGGTAAACTCATTTTGAAGCAAAAAATAAGTTATCATGAGGCTAAATAATAGAATATAAGCTTTCAACTTCCTTTCTTCCTCCCTCCATCTTATTCTTCCTCTTTTCCTTCTTTTTAACTTTCCTTGCTTTGTTTCCATTCTTTTTAAAGGGGGGGGGGAATTAAGTGACTTGCTCTGAAGGAATAAGAGTTAGTGTCTGAATAACAAAAGAAACTTTTGCCAAGGGTCTTTGAGAAATCTATTCTACTCCATGTCTCTGGTAAAAGGGGCAGGTCTTCCTTGATAGAATAAATAATGGAGACCAAAAACAAACAAAGAAGCAAAACAAAAATACAGCTCTTAGAAAACAAATTGTGTGAGAAATTTCTTAGAGTATCACTAATGCTAAGAGTCAGTAATATGTCTAATTTTTTTTATGGAATTACATCTGATGTTATTATCTTGGGCAATGATCAAAGGAAAGTCTTTGGAAAACAGTCCATTAGTTCTACTTTGAATCTTGGATAGCACAAAGATAAAAAGGAAACTAAAGAATGACCTTGGATCTCCTTCCACCCAGTTGATCTCATCTTTAACATAAGTTGCCTCTGCATTTGCTAATAAGAGTATTTCATTTCCCCTAACCTGTTGGCTCCTGTGACAGCATGGCATTTTGTACTTTCCAATATCCCTTTCCTCCTCATTTCTTACTCAGCTCTCAGGAAATTAGACTCTATAGTAAGCTATTTTTTTTTTTTTAATGATGGATGCCATTACATGCTAAAACCACATAAAATATGAGCAACTTCTTAGACTGTTGAATTATTCAAGATGATAAAGTTCTCAAATAGTAATAATTAAAAAATATCATTTCTCAGTACATGGGTTTGAATTTTAGTCTACCTACTCTTAGGCTTCTACATAAAAAAAGGGCTTCAAATACAAAACTTGGTTTAGGGCAAGAATTTTAAAACAAAGTTTTAATATATTTTATATTATGATAAGTATAGTCTTGTTCATAAAAAAATATTAAGACAGTAGTACAGAATCAAATATAATGCCTAAGGAAGGAAATAAATCAACCAACCAACCAACGTTTAAATAAAGACTGGATTATCACTATTCTCGGCTTTCAAAGTCACTAAAATAGTAATAGATTAAAAAAAGAAGAAAGTCAAGTTATATCCCTAAATATAAACATGACAATCAATTCTTGACTAGTTTCATGATTCATCATGTTTAAGCACATAAATTAGCTAGTCAAAAATTACTGACTAATAGATTAAAGTAAAAAAACAATTTAAGAAAACAAAAATCAAGTTCTAATTGGAATTCTTTTTAGAACTTGACTTCTACATAGTTTATTCAATAAATATTTGCTATCGGTTTGATGAATGAATTAAAGAATGAATGAATAAAGCAAATCAAACAAAAACATTTATTTGAGAATTCTTTGCTTATCTTAACGGAACTTAGACAAGCCAAGCATGTCTATATTAGATGTATGTTATTTTTTACACATTCCATATGATATTGGAAAACTAAATCACTATTAAAAATCATGAGGTAGCCAGGGATTGAAAGCATACACAGTAAAGTTCTTAAAAATTTGATAATGACTTTGATTCACAGATATGATCTAGTATAAAAATAAACAGAAAACAATTGAGCTGCACTTTTGAAAAGGAACTGAAAGTATACACAGTAAAGTTCTTAAAAATTTGATAGACTTTGAATCACAGATATGATCCAGTATAAAAATAAACAGAAAACAATTGAGCTGCAGTTTTGAAAATGCCACATTCCTCCCTTCTTTATGCAAACTTTTCTTTGGAAATATTCAATATGAAATTTTGACTGGCTAGTTTGTCAAAAAAAAAGATGGCTATTAATATTTTCATAATAAAAACACTAGAAAAAGAATAAAGCTTTGAATTTTTAAGAATTTTATTATGCTGCACATTGAATTTAAACATTGTATTAAACATAATTGCAAATGCAATTTTTAATTTGGCTTATACCATTTACATTGTACTTTTGCCTCTGTTCCTATCAGACATTCCATACTATTTCTGGAAACATAGACTAGCTTGGATTCTATTCTTAATCCAGAGGGTTAGAAGAGTTAACGGTGGAAATAACACTGAAGAAAAGAGACAATACCAACATGTTGAAAGCACACCAGTAGTCCAATATTAAAACAAGTTTAGAAGGTCTTTATTGGATCCATACTGTTTCCTCTAATATAAATGTATATTAATGCTATCCTGTTTGGGATCATTACCCCACCCATGCCACTCCCCATGCTCTTTTGTTTTTGGCATGTGAGTTTCATACCTCAAAATGATAACATGTGACTTTTCCCTAAAAATAATGACTTAGAAGGGGAAATTGATCATTCTCAAGTTGTCTTTTCAAGTATGTCCTCTTTTCTCATCTTTGAGCAAATACATCAGCACCAGCTGAAGAGGAAAGAGCAGCAGATGTGAGGAACAGCACATCTGTCTCTGCAAAAGAAGGTAGCTAAGAAACCATCTCAGTAAATCCAGTTGTGAATAATTCAGCCCCATCAACTTAGTTAATAGGAGAAAAAGGACAATTTTAAAATTCTGTCATGGTGAAAAAAGCCTTTTTATGGTACAATAAAATAGAAAATAAACAGCATCCGACTAGTTGGTGACAGCTAAACGTTCCTAATGTCCAGAATTTCCTTCAGGACACAAGGCTCATTGTGGTACAAATATGAGTCTAGGGTTTTTATGATGAGAGAGATGTTCTGGTTGCCAAAAAATTCAATCCCCACCCGCCTTTACTCACCGTGCATCCCCCTACTTTCTCTACCTACCACCACCCTACATGGTCTAAAATGAATACAGAATATAAATTGGATGGGGTGGGGATCTAGGTAGTTCACTAGTCTCCTTTTCTCTTTCTTTCGGTTTGTTTATTTATTTTGGCAGCTGTAGGGAGTAAATATAGCTCCCTACATGTCCAGAAAAAGGAATAGATAGATGGAAAGACAGATAGACAGACAAACATAGACACTTACACCTTCATGCTGTGTTGGCCCTTATCATCAAAGTAAAGCTTTAAGGATTTCTAAATGCTCACTATCAGAACTATCTAATACCTTCAGACCAATACCTACCAAGGGCCATAAATATCCTTCAGGATTAAAAAAAGAAAGAAGAGGAAAAGAAAAACAGGAAAAAAAAAGAAGGAAGGGAGGGAGGAAGGAAAAGAAAAAATAAACTGTTGATTAGAAAAGACTGGTGAAGGTTAAAATTTCATCCATAGTTGGGCACGACTGTTTGAGATCAAAGCCTTCGATAATTCTTTCAGGATGGAAACACCTAGAAGCTGTTTTACTGAATTCAACTTTGATGTATTAGGCTAACAAAAAAGGTTTAATCTCCTTTTCTTTTATTAAAAGAATCTATATCATAAACCACTGGTTCAGATATTTCAAGAGAGAAAGTATTCCCTATGGTATTTTAAAGCAGCTTGAATAACTTTTTCTTAATGATATATGATGTGTTAAATTTAAGTAGAACATGTGAAATCCGAGGAGCTTATTTGTTTGTTTTAGTTTATCTTTTTGGGAGAATGCATCCATGCATAACAAAACTCCAAAAAGGGATTAATGATTCTATGATTCAAAACTAATACTGTAAATTCTGTTATTAAGGACAGAGCAGGCTATTGGTGAGGCAAAGATGATAATGGATGTGTGTGTGTGTATGTGTTTGTGTGTATTTAAAATGTTTGGGTCTGTAGATCCTTCAAGTTAGGCACAACACACATAGGTATAATTTGAAACAACAGTGGTCTTAGTGGCCCCAAACCTCGGCAAAATAATCTGGCAAATTTCCAATATTAATATAAAATTGCTGTATAACTTTGTGAGGAAACAATATCTCAAGATTTTGGTCAGTCAATATTCAGTGTTGAGGTTGTTGCCCTTTTGCAAAGGGTAAAGACTAGGAGATAGTATATAAAGAAAATCATTCCTACTAAAATCAGAATTACAGTGAGGAGATTTTTGAATGCATAGTGCCTAAGAGGGAATGTTTCTGTCCCCTTAAAACTAAAATATAAGTTTAAATTAATTGAATGAGTCAATCCAATTATTCCAAGTCACAAAATTTTATTCTTGTTCAGAAATTATACTACAACACTCAATCTTTCTTGATTTGACAAGCTTTATGCACATATTTTAAACATGAATTTGACTTAAAATTCAATTTAGGATATTATATCTTTTATTGAAATATAAGTAAAAATCTAGCACATGTTTTCTGTGGATGAAACATAATTTTGATAGTTAAATAATTATGACTATGTGCATCTTTTTCCTAAATCTTTTTAAAATGAATTTCTTTTCAGCTTCAATATTGAGGTATACTGATGCACATATCTCATACTTTATCATGTAAACAATTTAAATGCAATATTTAACTCTCTGCAGTGAATTCTAGATAAGCAGAAATAAATCCTGTACACTTAAGAATAAAGAAAATATTTTCCCACTTTTGTAAAAATTTGGCAATTTTCAGCAACTATCCTAACACCAAAACAGCAATATATAATAGGAAAGCCGTTATGTTTTGTTTAGAACTATGCCTCGAAAATTTGAGGAAGAAAGAATACTGGTTTAGTCTTTTGTTTCTTTTTCTGCACATAATTAAGCTGAATCTTCATAGATGGCTATTGTAGATATTTTTAACACTGTGCATCTGTTATAATAGAACATTTGGAACTGTTTCTTGTTTTTAAAATGGATAAGTATACCCATATTTTAAATTTTTAAATGTTCTGTGTTCCATTATAATAATCGTGAAAGCCCGCTTACACATGGTGCTGAGCAAAGACAGTTTTCCTTGCTCTAGAGCTTGTGGCTGTAGCCACTGAAATGTAACAGGTGGCTTTGCTTTTGCAGACATTTTCTTTCCTTTTTCAGAGTATAATTTAGAAAAACATAGCATTCATAATATATTATCATTTAGCAGCAATTTATAGTCTAACCTAAGAGAAAACACGCTTACATGTTTTGTGCCACCAAATAAGATTTATTAATATTGGATATTCTTATAAAATTATACAATTTCAATTCATTGATACTATTTTCTCATTTGGGATTTATCCATACTTTTTTTTTTTTAACAGGTTAGAACTCTAAAACTTTATTCTGTAATCTCAAAATACGTTATTTTTATAACAAAATCGTATATGAATTGAAGAATGAACAATTTTTTCTTACACATGTATTAGTCATAACTATTCAATATAATTTATTCAGCATCTGGTTAGATGACTCAATACCAGTTACAAAGAATGCAATTTGTTTGACCTCTCACATTTTGTGATACTAACAAAGTTTGAATTGAAATTTCACCAGCACAATGGCTCTTTGATTGATTTGAATTCTAGCTTTACAATGGCAATTCATACCATTAATTTAATAAATGCTAGAAATTTGCCTCATGTCTGTATATCTTTTAAGGACAAAATTTTTTCTATGTTCTCAACTTTTATTCTATACATCATCCCTTCTGAAAATGGAAAATACGTGACTTAGAATTTATAGCATAAATAACAAATTAAATTATTGAAAATCTTTAAAAAAAAGATTTTTAATAATCTTAGTGCCCTGAAAATCTAATTGCACAGTCCTAAATGCCTAATTTAATATGAAGAGCTACTTAACATTGGAAAGACAGAAGCCCAATTCCGAATTATTATATAACATATCGACGGCTGTGGGTTTTATAATGTTTATCATGCTCCAGTAAGGCCCATAAATTGAAGCAAGTTTTTAGGAAATGACGAACCCTTGCTCTCAGGGTGCTTACAATTTAGTGAAAACCAGATGGCAGTGAAAATCAGGCAAATAAATTCAATCATGCAGGGAGGCAGTGTCCCAGTGGGCTTTACAGTTTATAAAAGTTCTGATATATAATAAAGAGGATAAAGGAATTAGGAAAGAGCCTTTCAGCACTCTCTCGAGTATCCTAGCACAGGCACAGTCTTTTATAAGTGCCTGTGTTATTCAGTGAATGTTGTTGCTTTTCCATCAAAAATTGCAAACAAGTATACATCTGTTTTCCTCAAATGGCATAACAAAGATAATTCCTGCAGTTCATATTAACTTATATAAGTGAAATTGCACACTGATAGGCACACAGTCTTTGTAAATAGGCCAATACATAACTGCCTATATAAGAGCTGATCATCTCCACATATTGTTGGAGACCCTTCTTCAATCTCAGGCTACCATTCTCAATGTTACTGAAAACATAGTAGTTAAATGAATCCATTTATACAATGAGGTAATAAGAAGAGCGATTTCACAAATGGAAGCATCAACTTTCAAATGTTAGAATAGTTTAACCTAGTGAAGGTGAGTAGGATAATGTTTGTGGTGACAGATACCAGGTGGCTCAGGTAAAAGGTAACATTGAACTACAAATCTCCTGATTCATGATCAAAAGAAGATAAAACAAACAAAACCAAATAGGAGCTTTAGCTACTAATACCTAAAAATTTGAATTGGAAGGAGGAAGAGTTACGGAAAAGAAAATCTTACTCTATTTGAAAGAGAATTAATGAATTTGAGATCCTTACAAATAAATAAATAAATATCACATATATACAAATACATAATTTTATTTATATATTTATATTTTTTCAGGGAAAAAAATACAATTTTCAGTTGGGAAATTTTACCCAGAGTTTGCTTCTTTCTCTGTTCTGATTTTACATTACAATATTTGAAATGTTTATTTGTGCTCATTATTTTTCATTCTCACCCACTGGACTATAATATTATCCAGAATAGTGATTAAATTTTTATTCCTTTTTCCATCTTTCTCCTAACCCTAAAATAGTTCCCATCCTTATTCTGATTTCTTAAGTTGAAGAAGAAAAGAGGACAACTGCCAAATACATAGTATCAAAATACCTTTTTAGAAGTAAGTTTAAAACGGAAATAAACTTTTAAAAGAAGAAATGTCTTCATTTCATTTATTGTATTTTATTATCTACAGTCTGGCAAGAATAAGTGGGATATGAATACTCATGTTACTAAGCAAAGATTGTTGGGGTAAACATCTCTTCTTTATTTACTTAAACTTTTTTTCACCTAAGGACTCTATTTCTCCAGGGGACCTAAAATATGGTACTTAAGAACCTAGAATACTATTATAGTTTTGTCACTGAAAATCTCTTAATCTTGAATCTCAAAGCAAAACAAAAAATCATTTTACCACCCCATAGATAAATTTTCCATCTATGAAAATATACAATACTATAAATCTTATTTTTTCTTCTCTAAAATTGACTGTGATGATAGTTGCATATATCTATGAATATACTAAAAACCATTGGATGATATACTTTAAATGAGTGAATTGCATAGTATATGAATTATATCCCAGTAAGCAGTTAAAATCAAGAAAGGTATGCATCAGGGTTGTGTCTTTCACCATACCTATTCAATCTGTATGCTGAGAATATAATCTGAAAAGCTAGACTATATGAAGAAGAATGGGTCATCAGGATTCGAGGAAGACTCACTAACAACCTACATTAGGCAGATGACACAACCTTGCTTGCTGAAAGTGAAGAGAACTTGAAGCACTTACTGATGAAGGTCAAAGACCACAGCCTTCCATATGAATTAAATCTCAACATACAAAAAATCCTCACAACTGGACCAATAAGCAACATCATGATAAACAGAGAAAAGACTGAAGTTGTCAAGAGTTTCATTTTACTTGTATCCACAATCAACACCCATGGAAGTAGCAGCCGAGATATCAACAGATGCTTTGTATTGGGCAAATCTGCCACAAAAGACCTCTGTAAAGTGTTGAAAGGCAAAGATATTACCTTGAAGACTAAGGTGCGGCTGACCCGTGTCATATGCATGTGAAAGGTGGACAACAAACAAAGAAGACCAAAGAAGAATTGATGCCTTCAAATTATGGTGTTGGTGAAGAATATTGAGTATACCATGGACTGCCTAAAGAATGAACAAATCTGTCTTGGAAGAAGTACAACCAGAATGCTCCTTAGAAGCAAGGATGGCTAGACTATGTGTCACATACTTTGGGCAAGTTATCAGTAGGGATCAGTACCTGCAGAGGGACATCATGTTTGGTAAAGCAGGGGGTCAGTGAGAAAGAGGAAGACACTCAACAAGATGGATTGATACAGTGGCTGCAACAATGGGCTCAAGCATAACAACCATTGTGAAGATGGTGCAGGACCGGGCAGTATTTTGTTATGTTGTTCATAGGGTTGCTATGAGTCAGAACCAACTGGACGGTGCCTAACAACAAAGCAGTTAAAAAAGAACCTAACATTATTTGAATCAAGAATCCATCAAATCACAAATGTTTTAGCAATAAATCTTTTATCCATATATATAACTCATCTTTCTAGAGTAGTGGAAACCCTGGTGGTACAGTAATTAAGTGCTACAGCTGCTAACCAAAAGGTCGGCAGCTTGAAGCCACCAGGTGCTCCTTGGAAAATATGGGGCAGTTCTACTCTGTCCTATAGGGTTGATACAAGTCGGAATTGACTTGACAGCAGTGGGTTAGCTAGAGTGGTAACTGAAAATTATAAAAAACAAAAACCCTGGATTAAATTAAAAGGCTATTTTGATTGAAATTAAAGTCATCAGTATACCAATTAATTTAATTATATACCTTTATTTAACTCTCACAATATTCAAGGCATTGTGCTAGTGGTCTAACCCAAAAAGCCATTGTGGAGGCAATTCTGACTCATAGTAACCCTGTAGGACAGAGTAGACAGGGTAGAACTGCCCCATATGGTTTCCAAGGCTGTAAATCTTTCTCCCAAGGACTGGCTGGTGGGTTCGAACTGTTGACCTTTTGGCTAACACCTGACAGTTTAACCTCTATGCCACCAGGACTCCATGCTAGTGGCGTGCCCATTGCCACTGAGTTCATTCTGGCTCATAGCGACTTTATAGGACAGAGTAGAACTGCCTCCTAAGGTTTTCAAGGAGTGGCTGGTAGATTTGAACTGCCGATCTTTTGGTTAGCAGCCAAGCTCTTAACCACTACACCACCAAGGCTCCATGCTAGGGGTCTAGGGTGGGAAAAATAAAGTTATTATGTTTTGCTCTCAAAGGGTTTTAGATCTAGAGAAGAGTATAGCGTATGAAAATTATCTATAAAAACCGCCTAAATCTAAAACCAAAAACAAAACTGAACGCACTGCCGTCAAGTCGATTCCAACTCATAGCGACCCTATAGGACAGAGGAGAACAGTCCCCACAGAGTTTCCAAGCAGCACCTGGTGGATTTGAACTGCCAGCCCTTTGGTTAGCAACCGAACTCTTAACCACTATGCCACCAGGGTTTCCACCTAAATCTAATTGGCTCTATAATAAAAGTGCTAATAAAATGTCTTGGAAGTTCAAAGCACGAGCAAACTATTTTGCTTTAAAATTTCTTCTACCAGCATCAGAATTTAAATAAACAAGATGACAAATCAAGATTTTTCATTATATTTTCCTTGTATCATAAATCCTCTTTGAACCTTCCTTGCAATATAAAATGCATGTATTTATATTCTTCCAGTTAGTTTTGGCTCCTTAAAATATTTCTTGAAGGAGTTATTATTCTGTTTGTAATAGTAAAAGATATGATATGGTTAAATCATTTAAGAAGGAATTTTTTTTAAAAGTTGACTTCTTCATTAGTTACTATTTGCAGCCAGTTGGATTCTTTAGCTGCCCATCTGGTTGTAGAGTTTTTGAAATCTTGAAACTCTCTTTTAGCTCTTTTATTATCTACCCCACCCTGAAATGTCAGACATAAAATTTCGATCTATAGCAAATAAAAGAACCCTCGGAGCATTATTTCTTGCTTTTGCTTGTTTATTACATAGTTTGGTGTTCTATCTAGATTCTGGGGTCTTCAAGCAAGTGAATCTAAGTAATATGTGTACAAAAGAAAGGCAAAATGGAGGTTGTCCACTATGTCATTTTTATTTTGTGTTTACTTGATTGTTTGTTACCAAATATATAAACGTGATTTTATCACCTGTGTATTCTGTCAAGATTTTAAAATTCCTTTTTTAATCCATGAACTGAAATCCTTGAGCAAGAAAATGGAATATGTCTTCTTTACAGAATGAA
Source organism: Elephas maximus indicus (assembly GCF_024166365.1). Lineage (NCBI taxonomy): Eukaryota > Metazoa > Chordata > Mammalia > Proboscidea > Elephantidae > Elephas > Elephas maximus. Next base: position 50,907,378 of record NC_064826.1, on the reverse strand, counting down.
TGTGCCTAGTTAGGATAGGGATAGGTAGAGTGAGACAGATATATAAACAGACATAAACTTGTATATAGATTTTTTTTTCCTATCTAGGACTGTCCCAGGAACATTGTAAATTTTATCTTAAAAATTCTTTAATCCTCACAGCCCCCTCCCAGTTATTCACTATCCTTCTTGTTCTTCAAATGACGTATTGAAGTGTTGTCTACAGAGTTAAAGAACAGGAGATAAACTTGCTGAATACTTGTGGTGATAAAATCAACACAATAAGGATCAGTGAGTTGTGGGGTGGAGGTGGGCACAGAACAGTAACAGCAGAATTTCCTGTGTGCCATTTTCAAGCTGCACACGTAGAAGCAGCTATATAACCATCAGAGTTCAGTGCAAAATGAAACTGTGAGGCGCCTTGTCTAAAATTAGTTAAGAATTTCAAGATGGTGACAGCACAACATGAAACCAAGTGTTAGGCTGTTATGATTGTGGGGCGCTGTGTGACTACATAGGTCTCACACACACGAAGCCAGTCCTGTGCCCACGTGTTCCCCTATATCCAAAGATCTTCATACTCTATAGGGCAGGGCTTTCCAGCACTACCAGACTCAACATGCCCATGACAACTGTTGTATAACGTTCTCTTTACTACTGTTAAATAAAATTAGAGAGAAAACAATTATATAATCTGTCTATATTCCAATTTAAAAACCATTATCATGACACATCAACCATAATATAAAGCAGAAATAATAGGAGAGTAATTTATGATTAAATTTTTTATATTTCAATATGTAAACATCTGGTTATAAGTATACTAAAGGACATAAGGTAACCAGATGTTTACATCCACTTAAAATAAGTAAGTTTGGATTTACAGGAATAGAAAAAGTCATTCCATAGAGAAAAAGTCATTCCATACAGAAAAGTTAGAGAGCTGAGCGTGGATGGGTGGCCACTAGAATAAAAACAAGTGATAAGTTAAAACCCAGACTTCTTTGCACATGGGAGATAAAGAAAAATGATCTTAGGTAAAACAGGAATATCACATCAATACAATTTGCCAGCTGTCAAAGAGACAATAAAATTAGAAAATTACAGGGAGTCTCACAAACAAGCTAGACCTTACTTAGAAGTATAGTGTCAAAATAATACCCTACCATATAACATTGGATAGGATGACATATTCTACATTGAGTATATTCCTATGTATGCCTGATGTCAAAGGATAAATTTCATCACTGGAAAAAAAAAGTCCTTAAAAATACCTTGAACACCTTAACTTTCACAGATGACTTGGAATAGGGAATGGATTCAGTAAAGAAATAGTAATTTAGGAGATGCGTGGTATACCTCTAGGGCCACTAGCAGAGTAGTGCCTGAAAAATGACAAGCAATGCAAGCATAACTATATACTTTCAACACATATTTTTTACAACATAGATTTCTAAACATTGTGTTAAAATATTTGTATACAATATTATAACTTATTTATAAAATGACCTTTATTAACAAAATAAATGAGATCACTGAATTTAGTGTCTTTTCCAGTTTAATAATATTTTCTCTATGTCTGATAAAAGTGTTGCAAGCCTCCTCTGTTACACATTTGCTAACTATATGGAGCCCTGGTGGCACAGTAAAGAACTTGGCTGCTAACCAAAAGGTTAGGAGTTTGAGTACACCAGCTGCTCCTTGGAAACCATACGGGGCAGTTCTACTCTATCCTATAGGGTCACTATGAGTTGGAATCGACTCAGTGGCAACAGGTTTGGTTTTATGTGTTTTTTTTTTTTTTTTTGTCTTACTATATTGCAACCCCTTTCCTACTCACTAAAGATATCACGCATCTCTGGCTCTGGCTCTAACAGTTACTGTGTTTCCTACCCCAAACACTGTTCAAGCATTTTGCTTCTTATAATTTCCAGAATGCCTTTTAGGGGCCCACTCTAAAAGAACATGCACTCCATAGGTCCATGGTTCATAATTACTGATATGAGTTTTCTCTATTTCCCATGTGTTTGGAACAGAAAACTTAACGAGCCAGCGGTGTGGAATTAGAAGAGGTTCAAATACAACCCTATGTACCATAATGGTAAAGGAGCAAATGGAGGGAGTGAAAGTCTTAAAGTAAGCAGGGAGAGTCAAATAGTTAGAATATGTATTATGAAGGCAGACTGTATTATCCGTTCAGTGACTAGATTTTAATGGGAAACTGAAAAATATTAAAAGAAGTAAGTAAATTCATAAATGTGTCATTGTAGCAGATTGACAGAGAATAAATCAGCCATCTGAGGCCCAGAGCTTTCTAAGTCACTGCTGCATAGATGACTTCTGCATTATGCTTGTGATTATTATAGAGAAATCTTTGAACTAGGCATTGTCAAGATGTAGTAGATACACATACAGGAACACGTGTCTTGACATTTTATTTAAAATTCTATCAGTGGAAGACTGCATATCTATAATGATTGGCACCAAACAAAATTTAATATTTTAAAATTTTTGGTGCGGATTATACATGACAAACTGGCACCTAAATGTACTTTGTCATACCTAAAAAATGTAGTATATCATATGCAATACTTATAATTCAACTGTCTAAGATGTTTTAATTCAATATATAGTAATCAAATGTTTAATACTTACCTGAAATTGTTTCTTTCAGTGTCATATCCCCATCCAACCCAGTGTCATATTACGCAGACCAAATTAATGATTATAGTTAGATTTTCCTTTTTTTTTTTTGCTTTTGTCTCTTTAATTAAGGTAAACAATCTTATAAGATAAAAAATAGAACAAACAGAGCTAACTGACCTAAATCAAAGTTAGACTCTTCATAGCTATTATGAAGACCATAAGTTTACACAGGCTAAAATGTTAACCAGGGTAGTGCAAGAAACAAACATTTTCTAATGTCAATATTTCCCTCTTTTAAAGTCAGCCCGCCCATCCTATCCCCTGGGATCACATGGATGGTGATTTCCAGAAGATTTTTGTTGATGAATGGAGTAGTTGAAAACAGGACCAACAACTTATAGGCTCATAGTGGGGCCCAAGAGTATGAAAATATAAATATAAGTTAAATAATTGTTAAGGTCAATTTATTAACTAATTAAACATACAGATACAGATGAATGGACCAATATAAGATTAAAACAATCCAGAAAAAGACAAAAAGGCTTATCAAATTTTCAGAGAGCACTGGCTTAGGAACACCAGCTTACAGGTTAGTTGGCAGAACTGAGAATCAAAAACACCTCAAAAAAAAAAAAAAAAAAAAAAAAGCCAGTACAAACTAATGCAGTGAAATGTGACAGATTTAAGTGTACATCCTGAAGCCAAGATGAGAGGTGAAGACAAATGAGCATAGTATTATGAGTCAACAAAGGACTGGAGGAAAATTCTTAGCTGAGACCTGGACCTTGGAGTGGGGGGAGCTATGATTAATTGTCAATGTCTGCCACAGAAGCAGGTAGCATGCTATGTTTCTGTCATCCTTGATTAAAAAAACTCAATTGTACAAAATATGTAAAACTTGGCCTTAGTAGTAAATAACAGTAACAAAACTAAAAAATCAAACATACCAGCAAAAGCAAGAATAAGTACAACAAAAATAATTTTATCAACCACAAAAATAGTAAACGGTGAAAATGCATAAAATAAATACATAAAATCTTGGCTCTCATGAATATAAATATAACCCCACAGCATATTTTCAACTGTTCCATTTTCATTTCAAAAACTTCATTTAATATTCTATAGTTGAAGAAAACAAAGCTATATCTGCAATAAATATCTGTTGTGACATAGTTTTAGCCCCGGGAAAATCGTTTGTTGATGTGTTTATACTGAAGAAATAAAGACTCAAAAGCTCGAAATACCCATAACTGTTGCCACGGAGTTGATTCTGACTCATAGCAACCCTAGAGGACAGAGTAGAACTGCCCTATAGGGTTTCCTAGGCAGTGATCTTTACGGGAGGGGATTGCCAGGTTTTTTTCTCCTGGAGCTGCTAACCAAAATGTGAACCATGGACATTTTGGTTAGCAGCTGAGAGCTGAACCGTTGCACCACTGAAAACCGAAGCTGCCATCATGCCAATTCCTACTCACTGTGACCATAGGACAGAGTAGGACAGAGTAGAAGTGCCCCATAAGCTTTTCAAGGCTATAAATCTTTATGGAAGCAGACTGCCACATCTTTCTCCCATGGAGTGGCTGGTGGTTTCAAACCACCGGCAGACCTTCTGGTTATTAGCCAAGAGTGCTTAATCGCTGTGCCATCCAGGGCTCCTTTAAGCTAGAAATAACTACCTTCAAATATTATATAGCAGAAGAAGAGATTCCTTAAAAGTGATATGATTTGAATTTGTTAATTAATCGTACATTTATTAAGAAACAAATAAGGTACTGAATATTTGACGAATGCAAAAAAACAGTTGTTCAACAATAAAATGAACTTCCAGGGGAAAAGTAAGCTTCTTCCCCCATTCAACGGAAGTGAGATGGCCTCTTTTCGGGGAACTTCTCTAGCAAATGAAAGTTGCTTTTCAGATCTCCTTCAAATCTAAAATTAAACAATTCCACCTACTGTGCTATATATGCATGTATGTATTCATTTTGTGTACATGTATGAGGGGATACTGTTTTAGGTGTTCCAAAAGAAAAAAAAAAAAAAGGAAATGGCTTTCAATTTCATTAATGGTCGTTCTACAAAATCACAATAGTGTTACAGGCCTTGAATCCTCTAAACTCTCGTGTTTATAACATACACTTGACATAATTTAAATGGATTCTATGCATCATATCCATAGCAGACATGTTCTCTTGGCTTCATTTCCAAGGAAACTCAGTGAAGGGTAGGATGGATCTAACATTAGAAAACACTCTTTAGAAAATACCTACTTTATAATTCTGAAATAGCCAAGCTCCTAGTATTTTGCTGTCCATGAACACATGAAAAAAAATTTAAGGTAGTTCCACATAATAAATATCTGAGTAATCCAGGCAAAAGCGATTGTGGATTTACTTGGGAGCTTTTGTCCTAAAACACCATCTCAATCCTTTACCTCATTTAGACTATCAGAATATAACTTTGAGGTTTATCTCCACCATATTAAGTCTCTTTTAAATAACAACCATAAACCTCAATGGTATGTATGCCAATATCATTGCTTGGTTGCATTTAAACCATATTGGAATAAAATGACTAAGCAATTCAACTTAAATTATGATAAAGGGTCAATGGTGTCTAATAAAAAAATCATTAGCTTAAAGTAAGAGCGAATCATCATTAAAATTGTATGTTAAATTTAAAGTCATTTATAAGATTTTAATAGCTTTAAATTAATGATTATGATTAATTAATAATGATTAACTATCTTTTCCTTTATTATCATAATAGACTCCAACTTATTAAACCAAAACAATTTAGAAAATTAATCTTTCCAGTCTATTTAAAAACTGAACCTATAACCTGTACTTTCCATATTTAGAAATGAAATTTATTTGTATCCAATTATTAACTAGTGAATTTATTTACTGTGCATTCCTTCCATCTTCTTTTGATGCTTCCTATGTTCTTTAGTATTTCCCCATAGAATCCTTCTTTATTGCAACTTGACAATTGAATTTTTTCTTCAGTTCTTTCAGCTTGAGAAATGCTAAGCGCGTTCTTCCCTTTTGGTTTTCCATCTCCAGCTCTTTGCACATGTCATTATAATACTTTACTTTGTCTTCTTGGGACGCTCTTTGAAATCTTCTGTTCAGTTCTTTTACTTCATCACTTCTTCCTTTTGCTTTAGCTGCTTAGCATTCGAGAGGAAGTTTCAGAGTCTCCTCTGACATCCATCTTGGTCTTTTCTTTCTTTCCGGTCTTTTCAATGACCTCCTGCTTCCTTCATGTATGATGTCCGTAATGTCATTCCACAACTTGTCTGGTTTTTAGGCATTAGTGTTCAACAGGTCAAATCTGTTCTTGAGATGGTCTCTAAATTCAGGTGGGATATACTTAAGGTCTTATTTTGGCTCTCATGGACTTGCTCTGACTTTCTTCAGTTTCAGCTTGAACTTGCATATGAGCAATTGATGGTTTGTTCCACAGTCAGCTCCTTGCCTTTTCCTGACTGATGATATTGGGCTCTCTTCCCACAGATGTAGTCAGTTTGACTCCTGTGTATTCCATCTGGGGAGGTCCATGTGTATAGTCACCATTTATGTTGGTGAAACAGGTATTTGCAATGAAGAATTCGTTGGTCTTGCGAAATTCTATCATTATATCTCTGGCATTGTTTCTAACACCAAGGTCATGTTTTCCAACTACCAATCCTTCTTCTTTGTTTCCAATTTTCACATTCCAATCACCAGTAATTATTAATGCATCCTGATTGCATGCTCGATCAATTTCAGACTGCAGAAGCTGATAAAAATCTTCAATTTCTTCATCTTTGGCCTTAGTGGTTGGTGCATAAATTTGAATAATAGTCATATTAACTGGTCTTCCTTGTAGGCGTATGGCTATTATCTTATCACTCACAGTGTTGTTCTTCAGGACAGATCTTGAAATTTTTTTTTGACAATGAATGTAACACCATTCCTCTTCAAGGTGTCATTCCCGGCATAGTAGACTACAAGATTGTCCAATTCAAAATGGCCAGTACCAGTCCATTTAAGCTCACTAATGCCTAGGATATTGCTGTTTATGGGTTCCATTTCATTTTTGACAGCTTCCAATTTTCCTAGATTTATACTTTGTACATTCCAGGTTCCGATTATTAATGGATGTTGGCAGCTATTTCTTCTCATTTTGAGTCATGCCACATCAGCAAATGAAGGTCCTGAAAGCTCTACTGCATCCACATCATTAATGTTGCTCTTCTTTGAGGAGGGAGCTCTTCCTCAGCCATCTTTTGAGTGCCTTCCAACCTGGATGGCTCATCTTCCAGCACTGTATCAGACAGTGTTCCACTGCTATTCATAAGGTTTTTACTGGCTAATTCTTTTCAGAATTAGACTGCCGGGTTCTTCTTCCTAGTCTGTCTTTGTCTGGAAGCTCAGCTGAAACCTGTCCTCCACAGGTGACCTTGTTGGCATCTGAAGACTGGTGGCATAGCTTCCAGCTTCATAGCAACAAACTGGCCCACAGTAGGATAAACTGAAAGACATGTGTTTCAACAAACCGATGCAGCATTAGAAGTGCCCACTCATCTATGCCAAGAAATTTGGAAGATAGCAACCTGACCAACCAGCTGGAATAGATCCGTATTTATGCCTATTCCCAAGAAAGGTGATCCAACCAAATGCAGAAATTATCAAACAATTATCACTAATATCACCAGAAACCCTGGTGGCATAGTGGTTAAGTGCTACGGCTGCTAACCAAACGATCGGCAATTCGAATCTGCCAGGTACTCTTTGGAAACTTTATGGGGCAGTTCTACTCCGTCCTATAGGGTCACTATACGGTTGCTATGAGTCGGAATTGACTCAACAGGTTTGGTTTTGTTTTGGTATCATTAATATCACTTGCAAGCAACATTTTACTGAAGATCATTCAAAAGTAGCTGCAGCAGTATATCAACAGGGGACTGCCAGAAATTCAGGCTGCATTCAGAAGAAAACATAGAACCAGGGATATCATCGCTGATGTCAGATAGATCCTGGTTGAAAGCAGAGAATACCAGAAAGATGTTTACCTGTGTTTAATTGACTATGCAAAGGCATTTGACTGTGTGAATCATAACAAATTATGGATAACATTGCAAAGAATGGGAATTCCAGAACACTTAACTGTGCTCATGAGGAACCTTTACACAGATCAAGAGGCAGTTGTTCAGACAGAACAAGGGGATACTGCGTGGTTTAAAGTCAGGAAAGGTGTGCATCAGGGTTGTATCTTTCACCATGCTTATCCAGTCTGTTTCCTGAGCAAATAATCCGAGAAGCTGGACTATATGAAGAAGAACGGGGCATCAAGATCAGAGGAAGACTCATTAACAACCTCCATTATGCAGATAACACAACCTTGCTTGCTGAAAGTGAAGTCGGCTTGAAGCACTTACTGATGAAGATCAAAGACCACAGCCTTCGGTATGGGTAATATCTCAACATAAAGAAAAGAAAAATCCTCACAACTAAACCAATAAGCCACAGCATGATAAAGGGAAAAAAAATTGAAGTTACCAAGGATTTCATTTTACTTGGATCCACAATCAACACCCATGGAACTAGAAATCAAGAAATCAAAAGACACATTGCATTGGGCAGATCTGATGCAAAGGACCTCTTTAAAGTGTTGAAAAGCGGAGATGTCACCTTGGAGACTAAGGTTCACCTGACCAAGCCATGGTATTTTCAATCGCATCATACGTACGTGAAAGGTGGACAATGAATGAAGAAGACCAAAGAAGAATTGATGCCTTCGAATTGTGGTGTTGGCAATAAACATTGAATATACCATGGACTGCCAAAAGAACTAACATATCTGTCTTGGAAGAAGTACAACCAGAATGCTCCTTAAAAGCAAGGATGGCGAGACTGTATCTTACATACTTCGGACACGTTGTCAGGAGGGATCAGTCCCTGGAGAAGGATATCATGCTTGGTAAAGCTCTGGGTCGGTGGAAAAGAGGAAGACCCTCAAAGAGATGGATTGACACAGTGGCTGCAACAATGGGCTTAAGCATGACAATGATTGTAAGGATGGCGCAGGACGGGGCAGTGTTTTGTTCTGTTGTACGTAGTGTCACTATGATTCAGAACTGACTCTACAGCACCTAACAACAACAACAACAAATTTATATTTTGTTTCATTTGTACATCCCGCTATATTAGGCAATAGAAGGAATTATAAAAATAAGATATATTCCCACCTTTGAGAAATTTGTGGTTTAACAGAACAACTAATTTGTTGGAAAGAAATTTATATAAAAGTGATCCATTGAACTTCAAGACCTTTCATTCTTGACTTTTGAATCTCACTACTACCTCCAAAATCATCCATAATTATTAGGTCATGATTTGTCTTTCCCTTGAGTTTGCATTCTTTGTTTTATTATATCCATGTGCTCTTACAATGTTATGTATAACACCTGTTATTTTCTATAGTAACAGAAGGCAGGCAGTGTTAAAATGGAACGAGTTGTATATACATATTTTTCTGTTGAGCTCACATAAAGACAGAGATGAGATATGCAGATTTACAAGTAATGTGGAGCACGATTGCCAAGCAACAACATCCTCTCCCAGCCTCATGGGAATTAAACACTGAGGTAGAAACTCGGGCTCCAGATATGCTGTAATCCATCTCTACTGCACAAGCCAATACAGAAAATGCCGTATGCATTATGTTAACATCATTAATCTTTTGGCTGTTTTTTTCTCAGTAAGAAAAATTTCAGAGCTAGAGGAAAACTAAAAAGCATTACTTAACAATTTAAACCTACCAAGGTAACATGTTTTAAGATCTTTTCCTAACACCCTATAATACCTCTACATTCAGTGGGTTGATTTTTATTGACCTATAAATTTTATTTAACAGAATCCCTAATTAAAGGTCATTTTTTATTTTAAATGGATTTCTTGCCTTTCATTTGCTCAGCTCGGTATTTCTTCAAAACCCTACCTGTTTAAAGATTCTAAGACTTTCTCTTCTTCTGCCCTGCCTTGCATTTTCTTTTCTTTATATTGAATTGCAGATTACTTAATAAGAATTTGGCTGATAGTTGTAATAACTAAGAGTGACTACGTTATCCACTTTGCAATACAGTGTTGGGAAATGTTTTTTTCTTCTTATATCTAATTTCTTCCTTTGTAGAAAGAAAATAAACATAATTGTTCTACATAACTTTAGAGAACATTGGTAAGATAAAAGGTATAAAAAGAAATGAAAGAACTTAATTCATGTAAATAAAAGCACCTCCATGCAATAAAAAGTTTTTTGTTTTTGTTTTTTTTAAATCAACATCCAAATTTGAAACTCCCTGAAGCTCAACATTATAAACTGCCTTCTTCCTAAAGGCTCTATCAATTCTCCAGAACTCTTTGAACAGTCTTACCATTAACAGTGGTTGTTTGGTGTCATCGAGTCAATTTCTGACTCATACTGACCCCATATGACAGAGTAGAGCTGTCCCATAAGGTTTTCCTGGGTATAACATTTATGGAAGCAGATCACCAGGTCTTTCTCCCAAGGAGCTGCTGGGTGAGTTCGAACCTTTAGGTTAGTAGCCAATCACTTAACCGTTGCACCACCAGGGCTCATTTAACACTCATTAACACTTAAGTTTAAGAAGACAAATGATTTACATTTTTCAAAAGAAAATACTTACATGAAACTCCAGTTTTTAAAATATATGGCCTCGAATGCTAGTAGATAAAATGTTAAAATTATGTCAGTACTAGAAGATGAATCAAAAGATCCTATAATTAAAAAAACTAAAAATCACACCAAAGGGTACCAAAGTCTAATGCCTCCAAGCAGATCATTTCTAACCCAAGCAAGCACATGGCTGTCTCAATTGTGTTAAAGATTTCCAAAGTTAAGAATATGGCAATACACAATGACTCAGTCTTAAAAGCTGACAATTTTGCTTAATGCATGGCATGTATGACAGACCATTTATTTATTTACAGATATTCATTTACTTCCCTTTTGCCATGTTTCCCTCTAGGCAAACTGTAATGTGTTGAATAATAGACCCCAGGGATATCAGGTCCTAATCCTTGAAGCCTATAAATGTTGCCTTATTTGGAAAAAGGTCTTCGTGTATATGATTAAATTGACAGTCTTGAGATGGAGCGATTACCCTGGATTACCTGAGTGGGCCCTAAATGCTATCATCACATATCCTTATAGGAAGGAGGTAGATTAAGATTTTACTCACACACTCGGAAAGGAAGGTGATGTGCAGATGAAGGTGGAGGTTGACGTGATGCGGCACAAGCCAAGGAATGCTAATAGGCCCAAGAAACTAGAACAGTCAAGGAACGGACTCTCCCCTAAGGCCTGCAGAGGGAACGTGACCCTGCCAACACCTTGATTTTGGCCCAGTGATACTGACTTCAAACTTCTAGTCCCCAGAGCTGCGAGAAAATAAATTTCTGTTGTTTTAAGCTCTCTAGTTTATTGTAGTATGTTAAAGTATCTATAGGAAAATTATAAATAAGCTACACTTTCCTGCCCTATTTATTTTGAACTTGACCATCTGACTTGCTTTGGCCAGTGGAATATGAGCAGACATTAGAGATGTATATCCAAGCAAAAGCTTTAAATGCTTGCTTTAGCTCCCTAGCTTGCTCCTGCCCATCATCATTCGAACATACCTGAGAAAGAGGATATTCCTTCAGCCTGAGTTCTAGAAGAAGAAGCATAGATTCAAATCTAGCCAAACACAGCCAAGCCCTGCTAAGACCAGCCAAGCTCAAGCAAGCCAAGCAAGCTTTGCTGAGTCCAGCAGAAACACAGCCAAACCAGAGTCCTTATGTAATGTGAGCAAGAAATAAATGTCTGTCTCATAAAACATTGAGATATTGGGGTTGCTTGTTGCTTCACCAAAGGTGCCCTGGTGGTGCAATGGTTAAAGCACTTGGCTGCTAACCAAAAGGTCCAGTTCAAACCCATCAACTGTTTGCAGAAGGAAAGACCTAGTGATCAGCTCACATAAAGATTACAGCCTAGGAAACCCTATGGAGCAGTTCTACTCTGTTCTATAGGATCACCATGAGTTGGAATCGACTGGACAGCACACAACAACAGTTGCCAAAGGTGAATAATAATGTACATAATGAGCAATTGATAAACATTTTACCTATTTTTGCCTTTTTTCTTTTGATTTTATTTCATTTACATAGAGGTATTTCTTCTAATGAAATACTGTTTTTCTAAGTTCTCTGGTGAGATAAAGTACGTTCAGCATTTTAGGATAGTAACTCCTCAGGTGCCTGAAGGTGATTACTAATCATTCTCTAGTCTTCTCTTTGGAGTCCCTGGTAGTGTAAATGATTAATGTCATTGGCTGCTAACTGAAAGGTTGGTGGTTTGAGTCCATTCAGAGGCACCTTGGAAGAAAGTTCTAGTGATCTGCTTCCAAAAAATCAATCATTGAAAACCCTGTGGAGCACAGCTCTATTCTGATAAGCATGAGGTCTCCATGAGCTGGAACTGACTAGTTTTAGTTTTCTCTTCATTATCACAATTAATCTCAACTTTTCGAATGTTGCCTGATGTTAGCAATTATCTATTGTTCTGATCTCTTGAGGGAGTAAAATCCTATTGGAAATGTGGAAACTCTTCCATTGTGTTTATGACCAGAATAGGACAACTTAGTTCGTATTCAAAGATACCTTAAAGATTTTCTTCATGTCAGAGTATTTCCTTTACTCCCTTCATTTTTGGTTCAACCTCCATGTTTCCTACACTTCCTCACATTCAATAATTCTGCTTTTTCTTACTATTTATTTTCTTTTCCTTCAAATTTAACTTTTCCATTCCCAAGGTTGATTCAAACTACACAATTCTATTTTAATTCTTAAGTTTCTATAGTAAAGCTACATTCATTTTTCACTGATAAATATGCCTTGCAAAATACCAAAAACCTAACCCACTGCCATCGAGTCAATTCTGACTCATAGTGACTCTGTAGGACAGAGTAGAACCACTCCATAGGGTCTCTGAGGCTGTAAATCTTTATGGAAGCAGACTGCCACATCTTTTTCCCATTGAGCACCTGGTGGGTTTGAACCACTGACTTTTCTGTTGGCAGCTGAGCACTTAACCACTGTACCACCAGGGCTCTTTTGCCTTATGAAGCAAATGCAAATAATTCTTATTTTTATTGATCAAATTTTCCAGCGTGAATACATGAATTTGGCACCTTTAACAAAGAAATAATTCTAATGATAACATGGGGTTTATGGACCATTTGTTGAGAGCCACCCAGAAGAAATCGATTCCAGAAAGGCAGACAAAAAAAAGTCAGGTCCCCTACACAGGGTTGTGCAGTTCACCTCCTATACAAAGCACCCAGCCAACAGGGAAAGTTGGGTCTGAAATTCAGCCTGACTGACACTCGCCAAACCCTGTACCTTGACAATAGGGTTGCACCTATACAGAGGAATAAAGGGTGTCATCTTCTATTGTGCAGAAAGATGCAGGCAGTCCACAAGATGTACCTCTGTGGTGCTGCCGAAACCCAAGAAACCAAATCCACTGCTGTCACGTTAACTGCAACTCATAGCAACCCTACAGGACAGAGTAGAACTGCCCATATGGTTTCCAAGGGTGTGCTCTTTACAGAAGCAGACTGCCACATCTTTCTCCAGTAGAGTGGTTGATAAGTTTGAACCTCCAACATTTTGGTGAGCAGCTAAGCATTTAACCACTCTGCCACCAGGGCTCCTGTAGGGTTGCATCTACCTGAAAAAGGTGCCTTTTTCTAATTGTCTAAGCCAGGGAGAACAGTTAAACAAGGCTGTGTAAGCCAGATCAGACAGACTTGACTTTGATTCCAGAATTAAGAATGTACAAAATTAGTACTCACTGATTTGGTTGATTGATTTATAATAGCTGATGCGTAGCTTGTTCATTACGATTCCTGCCATGTGCAGGTGTTCTACCTTTACAGGTACACAGTATAGCATAAGATCAGTCAGAGGCAGTAATAGTAATTCTAAGACCATCTCTCAAGATTCTTGGATGTACAAGTGAGTGAGAAGATAAATGGGCTAGGAGATGGATTTGTGAAACACATGAGATCATATGCCAAGTCATGACAATATTTTCTTATGGGTATGGAAAACTTATGATCTTACTTCCCAAGGTCAATATAAGGCTCTGTTCATGGCCTCCCTGCTCATCAACATCACCACCATTTTCTTCACGGTCTTCCATGGTTGATTGAGCATTATTGGTCTGGTCAAAGATTCCCCTATAGTGTCCCTTTCTACTACCCACAGGCTATAGGCCCCAAGATCATGGCCAAAATTCCAAAGGCCAGAGCCTTCAGAGGCTGCCCCACTTAGGAAGTGGAGCCTGTACTCTGAATTCGTGCACACTTTAATGGCTACCAGGGTTGGGCCAGCCTCTTCCCTGAAAACAAAATTGCCTCCAACCCCTTCAGGGGCTATCCAGCCATCCCACCTGAAAGGCCTTCAACTTCCAAATTGGTGGCCTGCCTTCAGGGGCTGTTCCCCCACTGGCCCCAAACACAATAATTTCCACATAAAGCAGGAATACAGAGGTGGAAATAGAATTACACTTTTTTGTTTGTTTCCCAATAAGAAAAAACAATCATATTCCCTGAGTCAAAAATAATAATAAAATACTGTCCTATTAAATACCAAGACTACTAACAGAAGAATAAAACACCATTTGAAGCACGTGTGTGTGTGTGTGTGTTTGGAAAACACTGCATCTGGAGTTGTGATTTTGGATTTTTTGACAGCCTGCCAAATAAATAAGTGAAATTCTATGACACAACTCAACATGAACTCCAAATTAAACTTAAAACCAGGAATATGCAGGAATGTGCTAGGTTTATTACTCAAAATGGTTATTTTATTTTGAATTTTTTTGTAATTTCTTAAACAACTTCCAATTTTATGCTGTGGAAGCTTAAAGTATGTTCCTAAGTTATCTAGTAATAGGAGGGTGACTGGAGTAAAGAATATTTCACATAGAGCACTCGCGTTGAGTTTCACTAGAATCTGTGTTGGATTTACCACTGCTTTTTGCTCAATTCAATAATGTGTTCACTGAGTAAAACCAGTGATGGAACGTTGAGTCAGTGGGATAGCCAGACTGGGAGTGGCTAGGAGCTAGAAATTAGCAGATCCCCTGGGAGCTGATACTGGAAACAGGTGGTCAGGGCAAGTTTCAGCAGGAGTGAGCACACTGAAATCTGAAAAGAAAAGAATATCGTATTAGGCAACCTCAGCCCTCAGAAGCAGTGAGTACTTTGGCAGGGGAAGTCTTGGAGGATGAGCCAAGGGTATAGGTAGATGTCTAAGATGGTAGGAGAATTAGGCAGCTGGTTTCAGGAGCCCAGACAAAATGTTCCCATGGTTGGGAGCAAATAATAAGAATAATAAATTCTTCTTATTGAGCCCTTACTATGTGTGAGACATTCTGATAGTATTAAAAACCAATGAAGTTGGTATCATCATTACAATTTTTAGATGAGGAAATTGAGGTTCAGACAAGTACAGCAACTTGCTTAAAGTCACTTAAACCAAAAACACATGGCTATTGAGTTGATTCCAACTTACAGCGACCCTATAGGACAGAGTAAAACTGTTCCATAAGGTTTCCATAGGAGCAGCCGGTCAATTTGAACTGCCTACTTCTTGGTTGGCAGCCAAGGGCTTAGCCACTGCAGCACCAGGGCTCCAAAATCACACAAGTAGTAAAAAATGAATAGTCTACTGCTTCTAACTTAATCTGATCTTTAGGAAGATTGTGGGTAGAAGGCCAGGATCTAGTCTTGAAGGGGCTACTTCAACAGGCACTGTATTAACTAGGGGACTCAGGTATAAAGGTAGAAGGTTGTTGTAGCTGCCGTCAAGTCAGCTACTGACTCACAGCAAATTCACACACAGTGGAATCAGACCATTGTATTTCATAGGTTTTCATTGGCTGGTTTTTTTAGAAATAGATGGCAGGCCTTTCATCCTAAAAGGTAGAAGGTAGGGACACGGTTTGTCATAAATGAGATGCAAAGTGCAGGGGAAAAACATTATCAATTCCATGGCCCTTTTTACCACTAAGAATCTTTTTGCTCAATTTTCCAGCCCAACCAGACTCATCTATCCTTTTTTCCCTGGCAGCAGGCTTCAGAGACTTTCGTGTAAAATTGACATCTTTCATTATCCATTCATTCACTCAGGGTACAACTATGGGTAACACTGGTTCAGTTTCTACCTTTAAGTAGATTATTTTCTGGTAGGGTACCCAAGACTAATCACAGAATGAGGCTTTCTTCAGTTCTCCCCTCTTCCCCCATTGCTCCAACAGGCTTTATTACTTTTAGACAATCACACAGGCCCATTTCATTTTAGGGGTGCACCTTTAAAGAAATTGAGGGGAGAGCAATTATGGATGTTATACATCCTGTGCGATTCTCACAGTCTGCGTATTTCCAGGTCTGTTTTAATAAGGTGTGTGCAAGCATCCTACACTCCGCTCTTACTGCTGAGAGCGGGATGCATTGAACACCTCCTTTCCTTCTGAGCTAACTTTACTAAGTGTTATAATAGTCTTTCCATGCCTTCTTCCACTTAAAGAGTGAAGCGAGGCATGAGGGAACCACTGGCCTCACAAGAAGTACATTGGCATCACTGAGGACCTCCAGCCCAGGGCAGACGGTGATTAACTTTCACTAGCCTTTTGCATTGCCAGTTCCCATAAAATGACTCCATGCGCATTGTCCTCACTTCCACAGAAGGAACCAGCAGAAAGCCTTCCTTGCTGATGAGATGTGAATCTGTCCTCATTTTCCCCAGCCTGGAATGGTCCCAGAGCCTGAGGTGGAGCTGAACCTGCAGGTGGAATACAAGTGTCCCCAGATGTAAAGTCTGGAGGGCAGAAGGGGCAGGGAGCCAGGCCATTATGTTTATGATCCTTCAGATGGTTTTTGCAGTGGAAAAGCTAAATGGCTAAGGATACCCTTTCAACTTAGTGTGTGGAAAAGTTATACAAATTTGGGAATTGCTTATGATTAATTTATATACTTGAACAAAATATTTCATACATACAAATAACATTTTAGAAAAGTTGTAAGGTGATTCCTGTCTTACTTTAAGCCTTAGTAACAGCATGAGCATAATTTTATCCTCCTTTTCTCCAGCTTTCCAAAGGGACAGTTTCCTTTACTCCTATGCATTTGCTTAACTTCTCTCTTCAGGGACTGTTTCCCATTGGAACACCCCCTTTTATTTGTAATACTCCCATACACCAGAATATACTTTTACTAACATTTTTCAAAGTACTTAGTTATTCAGAAACCTTTTAAAACGAGCATTTTTAAACGCAAGTTGTTGAGATCATTGAGTGTTATAAATAGCTTAAGAAAAGGAATTCTTCAAAATCTTTCCTGGAGGACTACTAATTCCCAAAATACTATTTCAGGGTATGGATTCTGATTTGCCACTGGGTAAGTTTTTTTTTAAGTCACAAAGGACACTGACATTTACATATGCTTGTTTGTGCTACTTCATTTGTTGTGCATGAAGATTCAGATTAATTAGAATTTTTAGAAACTTGCTGGCATCATATAATAAACCAGTGGTAAAAAGTGAAAGGACCGATTTTATTTAATTTAAATATTTAATTTATTTCATTCACACATATATTACATCATTAAGCCTTATAATGTCTGAGTTTTTCATATATGATTTATACACGGACATACAGTTATCAAATATCACAGCCGGAGTTCTTATGGCAGATCTTCTATGATCTATTTAAATCTCCTTCATAGCGATCATTTGCAAAGCTCCCTAGCTATAACATCTTGGATGAAAAATGATCTAAGATGATTCTGCTTGAGTAATGCAGGGAATGAGGGCATGGAGAAAAGGAAGAGCAAGCATCTGACGAAATAGAAGCTCCAATGGTGAGATTTCTTTAAGCTACAAGTGATCACATGACTCATTACCTTTGAAGGTGTTGGAATAGTATATTTTTTGCTTCTGGGACTGGAGCCTGCAATCTTCCTTGCATATTCAGCTGTGTGCCAATGGATAAGAAATGCCGTAGGATAAAAACGGGTAAAGGGTATAAGCAGGCACTTCTTCAAAAAAGAAATACAATGGCTTTTAAATATATTAAATGGTACTCAACTATGCTCTTAATTAATACAAAATATAGTAATAATGAAGTACTATTATACACCTGGTGAGTCCTTGTGGTGCAATGGTTAAGTGTTGGGCTGCTAACCAAAATGTCGGCAGTTCCAATCCACCAGCTGCTCCTTGGAAAACTTATGGGGCAGTTCTACTCTGTCCTCTTGGGTCACTGTGAGCCAGAATCAACTCGATGGCAAAGGGTATTGTTCCCCAGATTGAGACAGCTGAAAATCTTGCCACTACAATATTGAGAAGCAGTAAGATTAGTTGTATAAACTAAAGACACCTTTAAAGGAAAATTTGGCAGTATTTATCAGAATATTAAGGACGCTTAGTATTTGAACTAGCAATTCTACTTCTGGGAATTATCCCTCAGTAAATAAACATGTCTACACAAAGACATAATGTAAATAGTGAAAATGTGTGGAATAATAAAAATAGTAAATAATTGTATTTTTATCAGTATGGGACTGGTTAAATAATTTATGAAGCATGTATGCAATAATGCATCTATATAATGGAATACTATTCCAGTGTAGATAGCAATTATATCTGCTAATAATATATCTTAGAGATTGTTCCTTAAGTTAAAAACGTAAAACAATGTACAAGTTAGGGTTATAGCATGTAGATGCATCAAATATTCTGGAGGTTTAAGAATCAGTTATATATCTTGCCAGCAATGAGAAAGGAAACTGAAAGTCAGGGCGATATGACTCAGGTAGACATATTTTAATTAATTGTCCTGTTTTCTTGTTCTTCACATTTACATGTTGTATTCCTAGCTTCCATGGAGCCTTGGTGGTGTAGTGGTTAAAGCACTCGGCTACTAACTGAAAGGTCAGCGGTTGGAATCCACCAGCTGCTCCGTGGGAAAGAGATGTAGCAGTCCACTTCTATAAAAATTTAAAGCCATGGGAACCCTATGGGGCAGTTCTACTCTGTCCTAAAGAGTTGCTATGAGTTGGAATCGACTCGACTACAGTAGGTTTTTCAGTTTGTTATTAGTTTATTAGTAGTGGCTTATTTGGTTTATTAACAGCTGTGAAATGTCAAATAGTGTAAGAATTAAGCCACAGAATGGTTCCCAAATTTAAGTATCCATCACGATTAACTTCAAAATACATATTTTTTAGTTTAAACAGAGAAGAAAATGTTCTTTGATGGTTATGAGACTGGGGAGGGAGAGAGGGAGAGGGGTATTCACTAGTTAGTAGACAAAAACTATTCTAGGTGAAGGGAAAGACAACACACAATACAGGTGAGGTCAGCACAACTGGACTAAACCAAAAGCGAAGAAGTTTCCTGAATAAACTGAATGCTTCGAAGGCCAGTGTCACAGGAGCTGGGGTTTGGGGACCATGGTTTCAGGGGATATCTAGGTCAATTGGCATAATAAAATTAAGAGGACATTCTGCATCCCACTTTGGAGAGTACCATCTGGGGTCTTAAATGCTAGCAAGTGGCCTATCTAAGATGCATCAATTGGTCTCAAGCCACCTAGACCAAAGGAAAATGAAGAACATCAAGGACACAAGGTAATTATGAGCCCAAGAGACAGAAAGGGCCACATAAACCAGAGACTACATCAGCCTGAGACCAGAAGAACTAGATGGTGCCCAGCTACAACAGATGACTTCCCTGACAGGGAACACAACACAGAACCCCTGAGGGAGCAGAACAGTGGGATGCAGACCTCAAATTCTTGTAAACAGACCGGACTTAATGGTCTGACTGAGACTAGAAGGACCCTGGAGGTCATGGTCCCCAGACCTTCTGTTAGCCAAAGAAGGGAACCATTCTCAAAGCCAACTCATCGGACAGAGATTGGACTGGACTATGGGACAGAAAATGATACTGCTGAAGAGTGAGCTTCTTGGATCAAGTAGACACATGAGACTATGTGGGAAGCTCCTGTATGGAGGGGAGACGAGAGGGCAGAGGGGATCAGAAGATGGCTGAATGGACACAAAAACAGAGTGGAGAGAAGGACCGTGCTGTCTTATTATGGGGAGA
This sequence comes from Elephas maximus indicus, assembly GCF_024166365.1. NCBI lineage: Eukaryota > Metazoa > Chordata > Mammalia > Proboscidea > Elephantidae > Elephas > Elephas maximus. Next base: position 50,887,534 of record NC_064826.1, on the reverse strand, counting down.
GCAGCTACGAGTATATAGCAAGGTGTGTATAAATTTTTGTGTGAGAAACTGACTTGATTTGTAAACTTTCACTTAAAGCACAATAAAGATTGAAAAAAAAAAAAAATACATGTTTTTGTAGACTCCAGACAAACCCAGTAAGTCTGATTAAGTAGGCCTGGGGTGAGGCACAAGAACTAGCATTTCTTAAAAAGGATAATAGGTAATTCTGATGTGGGAGGGCTGGGGAACACAAGTGGAACAACTTTCTTTTAGAGATCTGTGGGTCTTGTCCATTCATGGAGATTTATCAATAGAACATGGACCCCTCTTCCACCCACTGGATATCCTGATTAAACTTGGCTAGGGTGGGGCTTGGATTTAGAGCGGGGCTTATATCTTTGTGTTTAAGTAACTGCTCAAATAATTCTTATTAACACCAAACATTGAGTACCACTGTCCTTTTGTAGTGTCATAGAATGAGGATTGACCTGAGAAAAAGATGTAAGCCCAAAGTGCATTGAAAAGGAGGCTCAAGTGAGTTCAGTCCCACTTTAGGCAAGTGAATTACCTTTCTGTGACTAAGAAAATCTTAAAAGATGTACATAAAAATCCTTCCCTCCCTCACATTTAAAGATATTGTAAGAAATAAAATGTAACTATGCATATAAAGAGCTTTGACAGCCAAAGTTTTTTTTTTTAACCCAAATAACATGTTATAATGATATTTCAAAATTATGTAGTTTTATCAAAACTGTTTTCAAATGTGATTTTTCCGTTTTGGTGTTTCATGTTTAAATAATCTTTTATGTGCATAAAACCATCATTTATCTTAATTAACAATAACAATTCACTTATTATTTCTATGCAGGCCAGGCCTAGAACTATTTTAGCCTAAGTAAATTGATTAATTGAAACAGTAATTTATTTTCTCATGCCTGTTCATATACAGGTGGCAAAAGTATAATATGTGCCAAGCACAAGGAGAGATGGCTTTGGATTTGTCAGCAAGGTATTACGATGCAAATGCAAATATGTATTTGTATAAAATATATGTATAAACTGCAAGGATACAAAAAAGGGGCTGGAATTGTAGGGGGCTGGGAATTAAGGGAAGTCTTCACAGAGGGGTGACACTTGAGGTGTATATTAGCATAAACATGCCTCTTAGGAGGGGTGGACATTTGTATCAATTAGGATGTGAGTATTTGTATCAATTGTGGCTGCAAAGAACAGAAGACCTATCTAAAAGTAGTTTAAATAATGTGAAAATTTCCGTCTCTTTCCTAACAAGATTGGAGATAAAGCTGGTCAAGCATTAATTGAGTGGCTTGAAGACATCATTAAAGAACAATGTTTCTTTTCTCCTTCTGTACTTCTCAAAGTTAGTCTTTGTCCTTGAGATGTTCCCTAGAAGCATTTAGACCATCACATCCTCCCAAAACACTATCCAACACTAGAAGAAAAGAGAAATTCTTGTCTTGTACCCTTGCTTTAAGAGTGAAGAAAACATTACCAAAAGCCTCTAGAGGACTATCCTTCAGGCTCAGAGAGGCTCACAAGTTTGAACCAGAAGCAATCTCTGGCAAAAAGGGAGGAGGGGAGAGGGATGTTGTGATGGGTTTAGGCTAATCATGATTCGTCCCTTGGAGCTGTGGAGGGGCCCAACACCCAACCCCAACCCCAAGTACCTGGATGCTGTATGGAGGGGGAAATATCAATTTTTGTTTGTTTGTTTAGCAAGGAAGAAGCGGAAGGGGATAGCATCGGAAAGGCAAACAGCAATTTCAGACAGTGTGTAAATGAATGAATGGAACAATTAACCAGTATGCACATTTGGGGAATTCCAAGTAATTCTCAAATTGAATCATTGAGACTAAGCAGAGCTTGACATGGAGAGTCTTATGTTTTTCCTACACGGAGCTAGGAAATAGCATAATGAGATTTGTGTTCTAGAAAAATCACTCTAAAAAGATTACTGTGACTTTGGAGGCAAGCAAAATGATAGGAGGATGTTATAAAGTCCAGGCGAGAGATTATGAGAGACTGCCCTAAGCACTGGCAGTATATATGGTAACAAGAATGTTGAGTTTCAGAGATACTTGAGAGATATAATAAATAGAACTCAGTTACCAATTACATGATGGTGTGGTTGAGTCAAGGCTAATCTCAAGTACTATTTAGTCCCTTGCATAAATGGGAGAGGTAAATGAAATCCTCCGACGTAGAACTGACAAAATGCTGATTTAATTAAGAGAAATAGTTTCAAAGATATTAACAGATAAATGAATTTCAAGTTTATGGCATAAATAAGTCACCCGTGGCTAAAATTCACCACATGTGGATACAATTTTCAAACCTTCTGAAACTATTGATTAATTCTTTCTTGAACAATATAACTTTTAATGTTTAGGTCAAAAATTATTCTTACACCCCTGTGGTGGATTGAATTGTGTCCCCAAAAAATGTGTATCAATTTGGCTAGTCCATGATTCCCAATATTGTGTGATTGTCCACCATTTTGTAATCTGATGTGATTTTCCTATGTGTTATAAATCCTCTCTCTATATGTTAATGAGACGAGATTAATGGAAGTTATGTTAATGAAGCAGGACTCAATCTACAAGATTAGGTTGCATCTTAATTCAATCTCTTTTGAGATATAGAAGAGAGAAGCAAGCAGAGAGGCATGGGGACATCATACCACAAAGAAACAAGAGCCAGGAGTGCAGCATGTCCTTTGGACCAGGGGTCCCTGCACTGAAAAGCTCCTGGACCAAGAAAGCTTGATGACAGTGACCTTCCCCCAGAGGTGACAGGGACAGAAAGTCTTACCCTGGAGCTGGCACCCTGAATTCGTACTTATAGCCTCCTAGCCTGTGAGAGAATAAATTTCTCTTTTTAAAGCCATCCACTTGTGGTATTTCTGTTATAGCAGCACTAGATAACTGAGATACCAGGCCACTTTCTAAAAGAAATACAGTTTCAAAAATATGCATGCCAGTTAAAATTTTGATTGTCATTTTTTTGAGGCTGATTTGAATTAATAACTATTTTTCCCAAAAACACTATAAAAGATCTGATCCTATTTTTTGTAATTGGTTGTCTCCATGAAGCCTCTGCCAAGATTTCTCCCGCTCCACCTCGGTTTCCCCCCTTGTAGCCCACCATGCCCTGGCTTCTAATTGCGGTTTGGTCTGACCATGCTGCAGCCCTAACTACAGTTTGAATTCGGGGCCAGAATCCCACGCATACACAAACCAGGATTTTGGCACATGTGCAGGACCTGAAGAGCTGTGTTCTCAATTTGTCCTTGGGCCTGAGCATCATTGACATGATTCAGCATCCTGACCTCCAAATGTGGACATGGGAGGGCTAAGGGCAGACAGTTCTAGGCACCAAACCCAATCCCCAGATGCCATTGGAAATAAAAACCTCCCCGACCCTCTCAGATGGGGGAGTGCGTGGCCTTTTGGTTGATAAGTCCCATGTTGCTCCTTGTTTGCCCAAACAATAAATTGCCACTTTCTGTTTCCCTTGCAACTGGTGGTGTAGTGTCTGTCTTATTTCTATCAGCTGATAGGATAGAAACTCTGGTGGCATAGTGGTTAAGTGCTGTGGCTGCTAACCAAGAGGTCGGCAGTTCAAATCTGCCAGGTGCTCCTTGGAAACTCTGTGGTGCAGTTCTACTCTGTCCTATAGGGTCGCTATAAGTCAGAATCGACTTGACTGTAGTGGGTTTGTTTTTTTGGGCTGGACAGACAGGACAAGAACCTGTGTTTGGTTACATCCACATTTTAGTAGAAATCATTAGATAAGAAAGATAATTTATGTGTTGGAAATAACAAGAAATATTTTTACTGACCCCATTTTACTAGTAGGGTGAGTAGTTTGGGAAAAAAAAAATTGGTGATGGGTCTTTAGGGAGCTTCATCCCTTTTGTGGGAATTGCCTCACATTTGGAGCTCAGCTGGTGTTGGCAGGGATAAAGCTGTAATCTACGTCTTTGTTACAGAGCTTTCTCTGTATGAGGCAGTGATCTGTTCGAGTATCAAACTCCTGACCTTTGACTCACTGGCAGCAAACTCTAACCAACTGGCCTAGCAGCTGAAAGGAGAATGGAAGAATTCCCCCATAAATGTCTGCCTTAGAGCTTGATCCAACAGAAAATACTCTCTGGCCTCCTGAGCTGGAGCACACTCCCTGTGAGAGATCAATTAAGTCACAAGGCAGTCTTTTGTGGAAATGTCCCTCTCTAAACCTCAGAAATAAAAATCTTTTCCACAGTCAAACAATGCAGCCAAACAAGGGCTACAAGTGGAAATCAAATCATTTATCAGACCAATTATCTGCAGCTGATTTTTGTTAAGATTCTTTTAACTCACAACATACTGTGGCCTCTTTTCCTTCCTCTTGAAGAGAGAAGAGAACCCCATTTTCATTCACTATTTCCTAAAGATTTTTTAAAAAACGTTCAAATACTGTGTAAATATCAGGGAAACTATTTAGATTACTCAGAACATATTTCCCTATCAGGTTCACTGATTCAGTACTCTTTGAGACTGTCCAATATGAGTACTTCAAAAAAGATGAGAGCCTTTGTTAAGGATTCCAGAGTGTTTACAAAATTCTCTCCAGTACCCACATACAGTAGCATGCTTATGAAACAGTTTTACCCAATTATTTTCTCGTTCATCTAAAAGAAGGTGGTTAAAGAAGTAGAACCTCAAATACCTATTAAAAGCTTAGAAAAATGGTGGAAAGGATAGTGTAACTAAATACTGAAATGTGACTGCTTTCTATGTTCTTGATCTGAAGGTTTGCTAAAAGTGAATTCTAGAAGCAAAGACAATAAAAAGACAATAGCTTAGTTACATTGTTTCATGTTTATAGTTACCAGGTACAAAAAAATATATACTATGTATCAAATAGCTGTAAATTTTGCTGAGAAGCTGACATGAGAAAAGAGGACCCATTCTCCGTTTACCTTTAAAAATAGTTCAAATGTAATTTTTCCCCTACAATAGAGGCCTAAATTGTGTTAATTTATTGACAGTAGTTGATTTTTTATGCTCTACCTTAATTACTTTGACTTTTATTTTTTTGGCTGGGTTTACCTTAATTACTTTGACTATCTCAACACAGTTTAACCCAGTCCCCCAAATTTGGATTAAAATATGTCTATTATGCTAAGATCTTGGCTGCTAACCAAAAAAGGTCCGCAGTTAGAATCTACCAGCCACTTCTTGGAAACCATATGGGGCAGTTCTACTCTATTGTATAGGGTCACTATGAGTGGAAATGGACTCCACTGCAATGGGTTCAATAGGTAGTAAAACAACATTTATAAATAAAATGAAAGTCCTGATTTCCATGGCTTTGTTATTTTTTGAAGTACAATAAGGAAAAAAATTTTTTCTAAGAAATAAAAATGAACTATAAAGTCTGTATTAGAACATAGTTTTCTAGAATAGAATTTCACATTTTATAACAATAGAAATACATAATCTACAAATTATAAAAGTGTCATGTGGGATGTACCACGTTTTGGCTTTCTGTCTTTGATCTGTATTGATAACACCATTTCTAAGATTATTCCCATTTTGCCAGCTTCAGCCTTTAGCTTTTACACTTCGATAAACTTTTTCTTCCTTAAATGTTTGATTCTGCCTTCAAAGGAAGAGATTTTCTATATAAACCCTATACAGACTGTATAAATTTGCTTCAAAATCTGTACCTTTTTCATGCTCTTTTAGGAAAAAAAAAAAAACACAGAATGATAATGTGATGTTTGTGATCATAGCTTGAAGTCAGATAAAGGTTGAAGATGGCTCTGTCACTGACTTTATTGGGGGATATTATTTAAAGTCATTGAGCGTTGTTTCTACAACTGTAAATGGTAAAAATAATCCTTACTGAAAATCTCATAATTTTGCAGGAGAGGTGGGAAGGGTCTTAAACAAGGTAATGCTGTATAAATGGTATCAGGGTACCCAACTCATATCAATAAATGGTTATTCTTTTTGTATGCACTGTTGTCAATTTGAAAGCTCAAACTTTTTAAGAATTTACATTCACCTGGCTTGATATTCACGAGAACGATTATATGATCCCTTAACCTTTCAATAGAACTGCAGATTTAGGGAAAAGACAAATAATAATATTCACAACTTTTTTATATAAGGACAAAAGCATCTGAAAACCTAGGTTTGAGAAAGAAGACATCTCATTTCCATTGCTTTCAAGTGCAATTTATATACAGATAAAGCCTCAGCTTTGGGGACTTGGAAAGTCACAGAAGGTTTGAAGTTGCAGGAAAATCATTATATTGAGAAAACACAGTGGCCGCCTTGGAGAATAAGTTTCAGATTGGTTTTCAAAGGATAAGAACAATGATGTCTGGGAACTTCTGCACTTTTGGGGGAAAAGAAATGCAGAAAAATAAATTTCGTTCCTTAGGCAAGTTTTTAACAATGTTTATAGCCAATACACATAGGAACTGTGAGAAACCTTTTGCTAAGCATCAAAACCAGATAGACAACTATCCTTTCCTCTCTGGGTAATGCACTCACATCACCAGGAGAACTTAGAATTAAAATTTATCTCATTTTTGGGAAATTATTAGTTATTGCAAGAACATGGCCTTTTCTCACAAACATAATATTGAGTGAAAGACAAAAAAGGGTACATACTATAGTGGCACTTATGTAAAGCTCAAGAACTGACAAAACTGATTCCTTAGTGACTGAAGTTAGAGTAGTGGTTATTTTTGTGGGGAGGAGTTTATTGAGTTGAGTGGGAAAACCAAAAGGGAACCTTAAAAAGACTGGACGTGTTAGTGGTTACACAGGTGCATACTTAAGTAAAAAATTCATCAAGCTGTACACTTAGTTCTTGGCACTTAAGTGTGTGAATGTTATACATATATTTATATATATATATACATATACATATCACAGTGCTTTTAGCCTCTTCTAAAACTTGATAGGGTTTCTACATGTTACCTTACTATAAAGAATGAATTTCACTCTTCATCATATTTTCTAGTATGTAAATGTGATTATTTCTCTGTGGAATCTCAAGAAAAATTATTGAGGTGCTTGAAAAAAATAGCACACAGCATTATATGAGTACCAATTTATTAGTAAGATAATTAACGAGATTTTTAAACCACTTTTTCTCATCCCTCCTATACCTAGGTATTTTATACTTAAAAAGGTTAATTTATTAACCAGAACATGTTATTCTGTGGCTAAGAAGGGGAGTAGAAATAATAATATATGTATAGTATTCTGGATCGGGTTTTGGGTGTATCGTACTCTAGATAATCACCACTTATCTGTCAGTTTGTCTTACTGTGGTGGATTGTGTGCTGCTGTGATGCTGGAAACCATGCCACTGGTATTTTAAATACCAGCAGGGTCACCCATGGTGGACAGGTTTTATCAGAGCTACCAGATTAAGACAGTCTTGGAAGAAGGACTTGGCATTCTACTTCTGAAAAAATTGACCAGTGAAAACCTTATGAACAGCAGTGGAACTTGTCTGATACAGTGCCAGAAGATGAGCCCCTCAGGTTGGCATGCACACCAAATACCACAGGGGAAGAGCTGCCTCCTCAAAGTAGAGTTGACCTTAATAATATGGTAGAGTAAAGCTTTTGGGAGCTTCATTTACTGAGGTGGCATGACTCAAAATGAAAAGAAACAGCAGCAAACATCCATTAATAATCAGAACCTGGAATGTATGAAGTATGAATCTAGGAAAATTGGAAATCATCAAAAAATGAAACTGAACACATAAGCATTGCTATCCTAGGCATTAGTGAGCTGAAATGGACTGGTATTGGCCATTTTGAATCAGACAATTGTATAGTCTATTATGCTGGGAATGACAACTTGAGGAGGAATGGTATTGCATTCATCGTCAAAAAGAACATTTCAAGATCTATCCTGAAGTACAATGCTGTCAGCGATAGGATAATATCCATATGCCTACAAGGAGGACCAGTTAATACAACAATCATTCAAATTTATGGACCGCACCAACCACTAGTGCCAAAGATGAAGAAATAGAAGATTTTTATCAGCTGCTGCAGTCTGAAATTGATCAAACATGCAATCAAGATGCATTGATAATTACTGGCAATCGGAGTGTGAAAGTTGAAACAAAGAAGAAGGATCAGCGGTTGGAAAATAAGGCCTTGGTGATAGAAACAATGCCGGAGATCAAATGATAGAATTTTGCAAAACCAATGACTTCTTCATTTCAAATACCTTCTTTCACCAACATAAACGGCAACTATTTTTTTACACATGGACCTTGCCAGATGGAACACACAGAAATCAAAGTGACTACATCTGTGGAAAGAGATGATGGAAAAGCTCAATATCATCAGTCAGAACAAGGCCAGGGGCCCACTGTGGAACAGACCATCAATTGCTCATATGCAAGTTCAAGCTGAAACTGAGGAAAATCAGAGCAAGCCCAGGAGAGCCAAAATATGACCTTGAGTATATCCCACCTGAATTTAGAGAACATCTGAAGAACAGGTTTGATGCATTGTACACTAGTGGCCGAAGACCAGACGAGTTGTGTATTGGCATCAAGGACATCATACATGAGGAAAGCAAGAGGTCATTGAAAAGACAGGAAAGAAAGAAAAGACTATGATGGATGTCAGAGGAGACTCTGAAACTTGCTCTCAAACGTCAAGCAGCTAAAGGAAAAGGAAGAATTGATGAAGTAAAAGAACTGAACAGAAGATTTCAAAGGGCGCCTCGAGAAGACAAAGTAAAGTATTATAATGACATGTGCAAAGAGCCGGAGGTGGAAAACCAAAAGGAAACAACACTCTCAGTGTTTCTCAAGCTGAAAAAACTGAAGAAAAAATTCAAGCCTCAAGTTGCAATAGTGAAGCATTCTATGGGGAAAATATTAAATGATGCAGGAAGCATCAAAAGAAGATGGAAGGAATACACAGAGTCATTATACCAAAAAGAGTTAGTAGATATTCAACCATTTCAAGAGGTAGCATATGATCAGGAACCGATAGTACTGAAGGAAGAAGTCCAAGCTGCTCTGAAGCCATTGGCAAAAAACAAGGCTCCAGGAATTGATGGAATATCAACTGAGATGTTTCAACAAACAGATGCAGTGCTGGAGGTGCTCACTCTTCTATGCCAAGAAATATGGAAGACAGCTTACTGGCCAGCTGATTGGAAGAGATCCATATTTATGTCTATTCCCAAGAAAGGTGATCCAACCGAATGTGGAAATTATAGAATAATATCATTAATATCACATGCAAGCAAAATTTTGCTGAAGATCATTCAAAAACGGCTGCAGCAGTATATTGACAGGGAACTGCCAGAAATTCAGGCCAATTTCAAAGGAGGACATGGAACCAGGGATATCATTGCTGATGTCAGATGGATCCTGACTGAAGGCAGAGAATACCAGACGGATGTTTACCTGTGTTTAATTGACTATGCAAAGGTATTCGACTGTGTGGATCATAACGAATTATGATAACATTGTGAAGAATGGGAATTCCAGAACACTTTACTGTGCTCATGGGGAACCTTTACATAGATCAAGAGGCAGTTGTTCAGACAGAACAAGGGGATACCGCACAGTTTAAAGTCTGGAAAGGTGTGTGTCAGGGTTGTATTCTTTCACCATACCTATTCAATTTGTATGCTGAGAAAATAATCTGAGAAGCTGGACTATATGAAGAATAACGGGGCATCAAGATTGGAGGAAGACTCATTAACAACCTGCGTTATGCCGATGACAACCTTGCTTGCTGAAAGGGAAGAGGACTTGAAGCACTTACTAATGAAGATCAAAGACCACAGCCTTCAGTATGGATCGCACCTCAACATAAAGAAAACAAAAATCCTCACAACGGGACCAATGAGCAACATCATGATATATAGAGAAAAGATTGAAGTTGTCAAAGATTTCAGTTTATTTGGACCCACAATCAACAGCCATGGAAGCAGCAGTCAAGAAATCAAAAGATGCATTGCATTGGGTAAATCTGCTGCAAAGGACCTCTTTAAAGTGTTGAAGAGCAAAGACGTCACCTTGCGGACTAAGGTGCGCTTAACCCAAGCCATGGTATTTTTCAATCACATCATATGCATGTGAAAGCTGGACAATAAATAAGGAAGACTGAAGAAGAATTGACGCCTTTGAATTGTGGTGTTGGCGAAGAATATTGAATATACTAGGGACTGCCAAAAGAATGAACAAATCTGTCTTGGAAGACGTACAACCAGAATGCTCCTTAGGAGCAAGGAGAGCAAGACTGCATCTTACATACTTTGGACATGTTGTCAGGAGGGATCAGTTCCTGGAGAAGGACTTCTTGCTTGGCAGAGTACAGGGTCAGCGGAAAAGAGGAAGACCCTCAATGAGGTTGATTGACACAGTGGTTGCAACAATCAGCTCAAGCATAACAATGATTTTAAGGATGGCTCAGGACCAGGCAGTGTTTCATTCTGTTGTGCATAGGGTTGCTATGAGTCAGAACCGACTCAACAGCACCTAGCAACAGCAACAACATCCTGAAGTACAATGCTGTCAGCAATAGGATAGTACCCATAACACCTACAAGGAAGAGCAGTTAATATAACAATTATTCAAATGTACCTACTAACCACTAAGGCCAGGGATGAAGAAATTGAAAAATTTTACCAACTTCTACAGTCTGAAATTGATCAAACATGCAATCAGGATGCATTGATAATTATTGGTGATTGGAATGTGAAAGTTGGAAACAAAGAAGGAAAAATATATTCTTGGTGATAGAAATGAAGCCAGAAATCACATGATTTTGCAAGACCAAGAATTTCTTCATTGCAAATACCTTTTTCAACAACGTATGTGGCGCCTATACACATGGACCTGATGAGATAGAATACACAGGAATCAAATGGATCATATTTGTGGAAAGAGACGATGGAGAAGCTCAATATCATCAATAAAAACAAGACAGGGGGCGACTACAGAACAGACCATCAACTGCTCATATGTGAGTTCAAGCTGAAGCCGAAAAAAATTAGGACAAGTCCACGGGAGCCAAAGTAAGACATTGAGTACATCCCACCTGAATTTGGAGACCGTCTCAAGAATAAATTTGGTGCCTTGAACGCTAATGATGGAAGATCAGATGAGTTGTGGAATGGCATCAAACACATTATACATGAAGAAAGCAAAAGGTCATTTACAAGACAGATGAGAAATAAAAGACTGAAATGGATGTCAGAAGACATTGAAACTTACTCTTAAATGTAGAGTAGCTAAAGTGAATGGAAGAAATGATGAAGTAAAAGAGCTGAACAGATTTCAAAGGACAGTTCAAAAAGATAAAGTATTATAATGAAATGTGCAAAGACCTAGAGTTAGGAAACCAAAAGGGAAGAACAAGCTTGGCGTTTCTCAAGCCGAACAAACTGAAGAAATAATTCAAGCCTCAGGTTGCATTATTGAAGGATTCTATGGGCAAGATATTGAACTATGCAGGGAGCATCAAAAGCAGATGGAAGGAATACACAGAGTCACTGTACCAAAAAGAATTGGTCAGTGTTAAACCATTTCAGGAGGTAGCATATGATCAAGAGCTGATGCTATTGAAGGAACAAGTCCAAGCTGCGCTGAAAGCTTTGGTGAAAAACAAGGCTCTAGGAATTGACAGAATAACAATCAAGATGTTTCAACAAGCAGATCCAGTTCATCTATGCCAAGAAATTTAGGAGACAACCACCTGGCCAATCAACTAGAAGAGATCCATACTTGTGCCTGTTCCAAAGAAAGGTGATCCAAAAGAATGCGGAAATTATCAACAATATCAGTAATATTACACACAAGCAAAATTTTTGCTGAAGATTATTCAAAAGTGGTTGCAGCAGTACATTGACAGGGAATTTCCAGAAATTCAAGCCAGATTCAGAAGAAGACATGGAATGAGGGGTATAATTGTTGATGTCGGCTGAAAGCAGAGAATACCAGAAAGATATTTACCTGTGTTTTATTGACTATGCAAAGGCATTCAATTGTGTGGATCATGATAAACTAAGGATAACATTGCAAAGAATGGGAATTCCAGAGCAGTTAATCGTGCCCGTGAGGAACCTGTACAAAGACCAAGAGGCAGCTGTTAGAACAGAACAAGGGAATACTACGTGGTTTAAAATCAGGAAAGGTGTGCGTCAAGGTTGCATCCTTTTACCACACTTGTTCAGTCTGTATGCTGAGCAAATAATCTGAGAAACTGGACTATGTAAAGAAGAATACAGCATCAGGATTGGAGGAAGACTGATTAACAATTTGCAATATGCAGATGACACAACCTTGCTTGCTGAAAGGGAAGACGACTTGAAGCACTTACTGATGAAGATCAGAAACTACAGCTTTCAGTATGAATTACTCCTCAACATAAAGAAAACAAAAATCCTAACAACCGGACTAATAATCAGCATCATGATAAAGGGAGAAAACATCGAAGTTGTCCAAGATTTCATTTTACTTTGATCCACAATTAATGCCCATGGAAGCAGCAGTCAAGAAATCAGACAACTTATTGCATTGGAAAAATCTACTGCAGAAGACCTCTTTAAGGTGTTAAAAGGCAAAGATGTCACTTTAAGGACTAAGGTGTACCATGTCTCCTAACATGCATGTAAAAGCTGGGGAATAGGTAAGGAAATCCAAATAAGAATTGATGACTTTGAATTATGGTGTTGGCAAACAGTATGGAGTATACCATGACCTGCCAGGCGAATGAGCAAATATATCTTGGAAGAAGTACAGCCAGAATGCTCCTTAGAACCAAGGATGGCAAGACTTCATCTCATGTATTTTGGACACGTTACCACATGGGTTATCAGTAGGGACCAGTTCCTGGAGAAGGACAGTATGCTTGGAAAAGTAGAGGGTTAACAAAAAAGAGGAAGACCCTCAATAAGATAGATTGGCACAGTGGTTGCAACAATGGCCTAAAGCAAAACAACAATTGTGAGGATGCTACAGGACCAAACAGTGTTTCATTCTGTTGTACAAAGGGTTGATATGAGTCTGAACAGACTTGACACCACCTAACAACAACAACAGTAATTCTAGATCAGCACTGCTCAATAAACTTTCTGCAATGATGAAAATATTCTATGCCCATATTTTCCAATACAGTAGCCACTGGCCAGATGTGGCAATTGAGCACTTGAAATGTGGCTAGTGTGACTAGGGAATGTAACTTTTAATTTTATTAACTACATTTAATTTAAACTTAAATAACCACATGTGATGAATGGTTATCCCATGGGACAGCGCAGTTCTAGAGCCTAAGCAAAGTTTTCATACATTTACTTATCTGTGGCTTAGAATACATTTATGTGTATTATTCCCATTTTATAAATATAAAAACTGGAGCTAACAGTGGCAGAGAGACTTGAATAACATAAACCAAGCATTGAATGGCAGAACCACAACCGTAATATATGTTTTCTTATATAATACACCTCAAAGCTTCTCTGGCTTCCCATGGTCTCTATTGTCTCATTTCCTGTCATTTGATTTCACTAAAAAAAAAAAAAAAAAAGTCATTTCTGTTGTAAACCCTCTCATTTTCCTCATGGTTTTTCATTATATTGCTGATTTATTGGCATCAGGAACAATATTTCTGATGTTTAACCTTCATTTATACAGTAAATAATTGGATATATTGACAACTTCCCATGATGAGGGTAAATACAAATTATTCTTTGAGATTAGCAGTTGGTTAATCAGATATAAGTTATCCTATAGTCATGACACTACACCTATTAAAAATTTTACTGTTTAGCTCAAAAGTACTCAAAATGTCTTTCCCTTCTGCTTCACCTGTCCATAGTGGCTTATATGTTAAGACTCCTCAAATACCTCCTAAATCTTTTTTTTTTTTTTTTTTTGTATTTTTTTCTGAATTCCCTAGCATAGTGCACTACCCAGAGAAGGAATCTGGTAAATACTTGGAGAAAATTAATGGTGTCTTTAGTGGATAAGTTTAGTGAAGATATCCATGATTAAAGAAACACACTTGTCATAAATAAATTCTCAGAAGCATTATGAAAATTTAGAAAAGCTGTTTTAAATTTGTCCAGCAAATTTATCCCTAAGCAAATCCAGTGATGTTCACCTCTTCCTGACTATTGTAAAGCCATGCGTTTTTAATTGTATCAGTTATCTCTGTTCTTAGTACAACAGTACATTTAAGCAGGATTGTTTTAGGGGAAAAATGTCTTGGTATTTGTACCCTGCAATTTTAGTTTATTTTGTTGCCTACAATAATTAAAAATAAGACAAATTCTTCCAGACTTCATTCATTTTTCATTGAAATTATACTGTCTAGGTTTTTTTTTTTAGGGTCTTTACTTCTTATTAACTGATTTCACTAACTGAACGCCATTATGTTTTGTAAGAACCTTCTGTCATCAAATACTTTTGAAATAAGACAAGTTTACATGCCTTAACAAAGAATGCCATTAATTCCACCTTAATTCCATTGCATTATAAAATGCATTTTAACATTAAAATGTTAAAATGCATTACTGTTAAAATCCATTTTAACAGTAGTTGAAAACATCAGGTTTAATTTTACATAGTAAAAAAAACTGACAATAATTTTGTCAAGCCCAAACTTATAAGGCTCTTAGACTGAATCTTACATGACTCATAAGCCTTACTTCATCTGATCACTGCTTATCTCTAGTTTCTCACCTCCCTATCTTGCTTGTACCTTGTGACTGTTGACTTCTGCCCTCTGCCCGGGTCTGCTCACAGGGCTTAGGGTAACTGACTTCTTGTCTTAGCTCAAATACCAACTCTTAAGAAAGGCAGTTGTCGACCACCCAGTCTAAAGCAGAACCTATCACTCCTCCCCGCCTATTCTTCAGCCCACTCCTTTCTAACAATCAAATATATTTCTTTTGTTTCATTCATGAAGTTTTCAGATGAGAAGCAGAAATTTAGACTTAAATTGACTTACCGTATTTTTACGCAAATAGTATGCACCTTCTACGTTTGTTTGCCAGCTGAACCCTCCTGCCAGGAGAAATTTTCATAAGCACGCTATCTTCTTTTGTTTCTTTACAGCAACATGTAAAAAAATTAGCATAGTAGTGCTTATGCAAATATATCATGGGGGTGGGGGAGGGAGGCCATGGTTGGCAAACAAATGTAGAAATTGTATTATTTGCATAAAAATACTGTATACAAGAGGGATCATTGGCTTATATATCTGAAAAAAGTCTAGAGGCAGGTGGAAATCCGCATGGTTCAACATAAGCCTTGCTCTGCAATTCTCTCAACCCCACAGAAATATCCCACAGAAATATGGTGGCAGCAGTCCTAGGCATCAAAATTTTGAAAATTAAGAGGCTATTTTCTTTACTGACTTTCTCTTAGGAGTGAAGTAACTTTTTCTTAAAGGTTTAGAGCAGTCTTCCCCTCATGCCTCATTGGCTAGAATTGTGTTATATTACCATTACTGAACTAACATCCAAGTCTGGGTGAGTGTAAAGACTGTATCTTGGTTATCTTCGCTTCTGTATCAGAAATACCACAAGTGAGTGGCTTTAAAAAAAAAGGAACTTATTTTCTCACAGGTTTGGAAGTTAAAAATCTAAATCAGTGTACTAGCCGTGTTGAGTCTTCTCTTGTTGGTAGCCCTTGGCATTCTTTGGTTCTTTGGCAATCCTCCTGTGGCATCTGTCATGTATGCCAGTGTGTCTCTGTGTTTATGCTGCTCTTTATATAACTCGGATGTGATTAGGTTTAAAATTCACCTCCTAATGGTATGACTTCAACGATTAATTGATTACATTGAATTAGATTACATAAAATAGTGGAAAGTAATTATATTAGCTATAATTTACATACTAAGTGCAGTTAACACTCTCAGCTGCTAACTGGATGGTTGGAGATTTGAGCTCACCAAGAGGTACCTCAGAAGAACGGCCTGGTGATCTGTTTCTGAAAAATCAGCAATTGAAAACCCTGTGGAGCACAATTCTGTTCTGATACACAGGGGTTCACCATGAGTCTGAGTGGGCTCCGTGGCAACTGGAAAACATTATATTAATTCCACAGGTGTAGGGTGTAGGAGTCTAACATGTTTTGGCAGGAACACAATTCAATTCATAACTGACTGTTTACTTAGTTTTGGGTTGCTTAGTCAGTTGTTTACAAAGACATGGAATTATGTTTGGGGGCAATTGGATTGATATCTGGTACTAGAGGAGAGATCAGCTCCCCAGAAGTATATGAGCTGAATGGGGAAAGGGAAAACCCCTAAACAAATCAAAGCAAATAGATGCTGCAGAGGCAAACAAAATGGGCACAATAATCTTGTTTTAGATCTTCATAGCACTGTTGCTATCTAAAATTATCTTATTTATTCATACATTATTTTAACGCATACATTTTTAATTGCTTTTGTTTGTCACTCCAACCAGAATTTAAAAATCATGAGAACAGGGATCTTTTTGTTTGGGTTGCCTCTCTGTCCTCATAGGCTGTTTGACATACAGTAGTATTTAATATCTGTTGTGTAAATTAAAAAAAGTCACTCTACTGCCACTCTTATGCTCTTTCTCACTTATACACATCCTTTTGATCCTATCTTTGACCCATCACTTCCTTTGCTAAAATTTCACTGATGTTTTCAAGACTGTATATGTACACCCTGCTCCACCAAACTCAGACTTACACGTCACAGAGTAATTACGTATTTTAGTAATCTGTGTCCACCAATAAGTGCAGAAGCTCCAAGATATCAGTCTCTCCTTCTAACTTGCTCACTGTTGTATTGCAAGTGTTGAACACAGTTTCTACAACACAACAGGTAGTCAATATATATATGTCAAATAAAGGAATAAATGAAGAAAAGAATACATGTAAGTTCTATGTGAAAGTGCTCTTTCTTTCAATAAATATTACACTTGGAAAAATAATTAGTTTAGTATTTTTCAGTATTCCAATATGGCAAGTTTGTTGTGAAAGTTTTAAATAGCAAAAGTCTATTGTCACTAAAAATAATAAGTATAAATTAAAAAATATATAGACAACAAACAGACGAATGCCAATACTGGTGTCCACAGGAAAATCTGCTGAAGTTGGGGTGGGCCTCACCAAGTACAACCTTGATTCCAGAATCTGGCCATGTCTCTTTAAAATTAGCTTTCAGTGCTGATGAATAAAGAGGTCTTCAGAGAACTGGTACACGCACATATGTGAGAGTTTATTAATTTATGATGAGAAACAATTGTGACAGGACCCAGAGTAACAGAAGCCCAAATTATCGAACAATTCTCTCCCTGAGCCATGCTACATGGGACGTTAAATATCAGAAGTTTGCTTTGATAGTGTAATTTAAAAAAATCTATTATCTGTCTACCTATCTACCTATCTGTATATCTATCTATCATCTATTTACCCATCCATCTGTCTATATATCTATCCATCAACATCTATTGCATTAGTTAAGAAATATCAAAGTTATTTCTCATTATATAAATCATCTTGCCAATTTTAGGAATATTAAAGTCAATTGACCAAGACTAAAATTTAACCAAAGTGGTTTGGGAAAATGTCTACCCATTATAGAAAGTGCTTTACCAACTCAATCAGAATGTTTGAATAGTTAGCCAAGATTTTACAATTTTTAATTCTCTGTGTTAGCTATCTCATCTTAGTCCTGATGATCCTAAGCTTATATCTTATTTCATTCTGTTATATGTTAATATTTTTATGTCATAGCTTCAATTATAAAAGAAACTTGCAAGTTTCTAGAACTTCTTTGACTAGAGAGAACATTTTCCTCTCTTTTAAAGTTTTCACTTTAGATTAGTCCTTCAGAACAGGCCAACTTCTCTTATGAAGTGTGAATTCTGGTAAGAACTTCTATATACACTTAAAAAATGCTACATTTGAGACCACAAGAAGGAAGAACGTAAAGTTCCACGTCATTTTATTTTCTGAACTTCCCTTTGTCAAGATGTCTACTGAAGTTTGGAATTCCATAAAACTTTTGATGTCAACTCATATTACCAACCACTTTGTCTTTTGCTTTATTCAGCTGGACTCCTTGTCAAACAAGGCTCTTGACAACTGTGAAAACACATTTTTGATGTCTTTGAGTAGATTCAAGAAGAGGTGGGTTAAATTGGCTTCCTAGTATAAGTTATTTTCAATATGTGATTGTTCTCAAAATGAATACATTACATATTATTTCCACATAGGCACATATTGTTTTCTTTTTACATTTCTTTCTGTGGTCATCTTGATGTAATGAGAAAGATGAACTTTATTTCTAAATGAAACAATGTAACATAATCAGAATAACATTGACTACACAAAGGGATTATTGACATAATCCCTTTAGGTCTTCCAAGAATTATAGATGTTTGTCATTTGAACATTTTTCATGGAAATTTAAGATATTTTTGTTTTATTTAGAGACGGAAGGACGTTTTCACTTTAAATAAGAAATTGTCTTCTCAAAATTAACTAAATAAATTTAGTAAAGCTTTTAAGTGGTTTTATTATTTTCATAAGATTGATGAAATGATGGCACGACTGGATTGCATGAGAGTTGGTGACAGAATAGAGAAAACAGAATTTTCTTTCTGCCTTTTTTTTTCTTAGGCTTTGTAGGAGCCCATGAGGATGCTCTACTGGACTATGTCAGGATTAAACAGAATGATGGTAATCACCTGAATAAGGAAGACCTGTACACTGATATCAGAACCTAGGGTACAAATATATATATGTGTATAACACACATCCCATGTAGACTGGCTCGATCCTAACTGATTATTCCTATAAACATGTGATGCCAGTGTAAGAGAAACTGGGTCTCTAAGTACCCCATCAAGAATTCATTGTTAAAAACACTTACTTTATTCTGTGTATGCTGCACTGGCACACCACCCAGGAACCACTGCTTCTCCTGCTGCTGTTAAGACTGCCACTGCCTCCCCTGAGTCCCATTGTTCTTAAACACCCTGGCACATCGTCACCATCTCCATCTGTAATATTAAAATAATACAACTCTATAACCATCAAAGAAAGGGGAGGTAGATCAGAAGGAAGGTTAAAAAGAAAGAAAATGAATAAGGAAAATTAAATGCAACCTGATAATCGAGCTAACTCAGCCTGTGGGAATAAATTGAGGTCACAGTGACGTTATTATCCAAACTTTGCTAGCTTGTCTTCTATAACTGGAGCACCTCATTACCTCCCTTTCAAGTCTCCTCTTTGGATATTGCATTCTTCCATATGCAGTCCTGAGTTCTCAAGTCACTTGAGGAAGACACCTCACCATTGCCATGATGCCAATACCTTTTAGAAAACTGTAATGCATAGATTTTATTCTGCTGGAACACCAAAAGCTGCCAGTCACTCAAGGTGACAAATGATTAGGGATTATGTTATTAGCTTCCTGTACTGGCTACACAATCTAGATTCCCCAAATTGGCTTCTAGGATAGCTGTAAGAATAGTTCTGAGTTAGGTGTATTGAAACTCCTCTTTTCCCTTTCCCTTAGAATTGGACCAATGTCCAACCATAGCCAGGCTCAGAGTGAACAGATAATTTACCAAGCATCTCTTCTATCTCTGAGGCATTCACGCATGCACCTCAATAAGAGCTCTCTCCTTAAAGATGAATAATGCATCCTTGGCATCATAAAAAATCATACTCTACTCTCCTGCCAGAGACGTAGTGACATGTGAATGCCAATAGAGCTCTAGTGGCTGGTTATTATTCCTGATATCTGGACTGAGATATCCATTTTTGCATGGGGCTCCATTACTAAGGAAGACCCAGATTTTAACCTCCACCCCAAACCCAGACTATTTGCATATTTGGTAACAGGCAGTTTGTCTCATGCTTTCTTTTTAGACAGTTGCCCACTGCTCTTGCTTCTCTACTCCTCTCGCAATTTTTTATCATGAACCACCATAAATGTGGAAGCCAGGTCAGGACTCAGGATTCCTGATTCCCATCTTTTCTGAAATACTTCCTAGAAATTATGTTAATACTATATAATTCTACCTTCACTTCTCTGTTAAATGGCTGGTTAGATTTCATGTTGGTCCTTAAAAAAGCAGAAAAGATTAAACTGGTCTATTGCTCTGAGAGATACAAACTCAGCTGAGTTCAAGTAAAACCCATGAAATATTTTTCCACCAAAACAGGATTTAGAGGAGTATTCCGCTTTCCTTAACTTGTTATTATGGGGAAAGCACTAGCACAGGGAGTGCAAGGACAAGCAGAAATCTTCTGCAGATAAAGCCGGTTATGGAAAATACGAAATAATTAGCAGATGAAATCAATTCCCTATCGGCTTATTCCTCGGAGTACCTCCCATGCTACAGCATGACTTCCCTATAATAATTATTGCACCAAATTAAATAGCCAAAGAGATGAAGTCCAGAACTCTGAGACAGGAAGTAGAATCTTTCAGTACAACACTCACTTTAAAACATAAAATTTGTCATTGAATTGTTTTATTGGTTTGCTTTGTTATTTACTTTGTTGTGGATGGTGTTAAAATCTCTATCTCTTGTTTCATCTCCCTTCTGAATTTCCAAATGTACCCTGAATGTTCTCATCAGCTTCTTATCTTTTTGTTCTAATTCATCATTTTCTGCCCTCTACCTCTTATCAGCTCCTCCCAAGATATATGTTTCTATTCAGCATTGTAGTCCCATTTATTCTGGTCCAAAGTCTATTGAATTCTTTTTTCATAGTCAATATGTTTTTATGTTCATTTGATTTTGTTGTTGCTGTTGTTTGCAAATGTCTCTCCATTTAGTATTTTATCCACCCCAATGGTCATTACCTTAATACTGACTCTTATTGCCCCATTCCTTTAATAATAATAATAAAGTACTTACATTGGCCTCCCTGGCCCTAACATGTTTCCCTACCAATTCTCTCTCACTAGCTGCTTGATATATGTCTTCAAAAAGAAATCTAATACATATTCACACAAAGATTACCTAATCATAGCTCTGTAGTAAGACTAGAAAGAAACGCGACAA
This sequence comes from Elephas maximus indicus, assembly GCF_024166365.1. Classification (NCBI taxonomy): domain Eukaryota; kingdom Metazoa; phylum Chordata; class Mammalia; order Proboscidea; family Elephantidae; genus Elephas; species Elephas maximus. The sequence goes on along the minus strand of NC_064826.1, from coordinate 50,866,466 downwards.
CCGCAGAAACATTTGCGCTCAAATGTTAGATCAATCAAGCAATTTGCAAAAACATTTATGGACAGCAGATGAGTATAGATGAGTGGATGCTTAAGTAAACGAAACCCATAAATACAATAAATTAAATAAAAAATGTAACTACATTGTTAATACAATCACTTGATTTACCTTCTTGCTTTGTAATATGTCTTTACAGCCTATATTTGCGTTAGTAATCATTTCATGAAATTCAAGAGGCCAGATTCTATGTGAAAAACAATGTAGAATTACAATTCTAGTTGTTTTCATGTCTGGGAATGGAACAAAGGTACATGTAAGTGTATGACACAAAGATTTTTTGAGATAACATGAGGCAGTTAGATATTCATAAGCTTCCCTATTCTCCTCAGAAAGAATCAGGTATATTCTGAGTTGTTCTTATACAGGCAGCCCTGGATTATGAAGGAGCACCATTCCTAAATCTGTCTTTAAGCCAAATTTGTACGTAAGTTGGAAGAGTTATGTATGGTTTGTATCTAATGTTAGTCAAAAATTTGTCAGTATACAGTGTACCTTTCTATGTATAAAAGCATTAAAGAAACATTTCCAGATACACTAAAATATCTTTAACATAATAATACAGTAATAATAATAATTTAATGCATGTCACCAAGTAGCACCCATTTGTTATTATGAACAATTGCATGTACCTCAAATTTTTAATATAATACTCTTTATGGGGGGTTTGGTTCATAACTATGGATTGTATGTAAATCAGATGTTCGTAACCCAAGGACTGCCCATACTAAAAGGACTTAAAAGAATGTATTACCAGCTATGATTGTAATAGGACTTATCATTTAATATATCATTTGTCAGTCTTGAATGATGCCCAAAAATAATGATGGCTATAAATTATTTTTTATTTTTATCTATATCAATATCCTATCAAAAAATAAGATAGCTTTCTTGCTTGTGAGATTATATATATGGAGCACTGGTGGTGCAGGAGTTCAGAGCTAGGCTGCAAACCAAAAAGTCAGCAGTTCAAACCCACCAGTTACTCCTTGAAAACTGTATGGGGTAGTTCTACTTTGTCCTATAGGGTCGCTTTGAGTTGGAATCAACTGAAGACAACGGGTTTGGTTTTACATATATATATAAATATATACATGTTCTATGAAAAAGTCTGAAGTTTAGCAAACCATTATGGAACAATTTAGCAAACAATTATAGAACAGATCTACACAATGTCTTCCCGAACTCATCCCCAATTTTTCTTCAGTAGGAAAGAATCACAACTTGTATGAGGTTTACAAAATAATGACCCAGGTGACTCAATGCTTTGCTATAGAAAAGGTCTATCTTTTAAGTAGGTGTGATGTGAAGAAAGGTTTCCTTCCCCCGAAATAAGTCTTTTCATGTATATTCTTTACAGCTGCATGATTTATCATCCAATAGTTTCTTCTTTATAAATGCTGACTTTGCACATATAAATATTTTCATTGATTATGGAATTAGTGTTAGTTTAGTAGATCATTCACCTTTGGAACAATGTAACCAAGACACTGTCACTAGATTACATATATCCCAACCTTCTAGCTGGTTCTAACAACAACAACAACAAAATTTGGCAGTCAATTAATTACCCAGAGAAATCAGTTGAAAAGACATTATAGTAGATAATTTTGTCAAATAAAAATCAGAAACAATAGGAGAGAACTTTGGAGAATATCTATATTTAAAAAAATTAAAGAAGTCAACCAGCCAGAAAATAAGACAGAAAAAAAAAAAAAATCAGAGAAGTAGAAGAATAATAATAGCAAATTAGCATCATGAACCCATAAAAGAAAGAAGTTTCCAAAATTTAACAAAAATACTGAAAATAAGTCAGGAGGACAAAGGGCTGTAAAGAAGGCTGTTGGAAGACCATAGATGATTTTCATGTAAATGTCAGAAAAAGGAAGCAGAAGTGTAAAGTTAAGATAAAGAATTATTGTTGCTGTTTTTAGGTGCCATTGAGTCAGTTCCAACTCATAGCAACCCTATGTACAACAGAACAAAACACTGCCTGGTCCTGTGTCATCCTCACAATTGTTGTTATACTTGAGCCCATTGTTGCAGCCACTGTGTCAATCCATCCTGTTGAGGGTCTTCCTCTTTTTCACTTTTACCAAGCATGATGTCCTTCTCCACGGACAGATCCCCCCTGATAACATGTCCAAAGTCTTGCTATCCTTATTTCTAAGGAGCACTCTGGCTGTACTTCTTCCAAGGAGATTTTCTGGTTTTTGGCAGTTCATGGTATATTCAATATTCTTCACTAACACCATAATTAAAAGGCATTAATTCTTCAGTCTTCCTTATTCATTGTCCAGGTTTCACATGCATACAAGGTGATCAAAAACACCATGACTTGGGTCAGACATACCTTAGTCTTCAAGGTGACATCTTTACCGTTTGGTGCTAAGTAAATGAAAACAAATTGTATGGACATGACCCTTCCAAGAAGTTGAGTGATGGCAGCAAGGCAGGAGATAGGATGGTAGATTAACAGGAAAAAAAATTTTCTGTTGTGTGTGTGTCTTAGACTGGGTTCTCTAGAGAAGCAAAACCAGAAAAGGGTATAAATACATAGAGAGAAATTTATATCAAGGAAATAGCTCTTGCAGTTGTAGAGGTTAGAAAGTTCTAAGTCTGTGAGTCAGGCTGGAGGCTTCTCCCAACTCATGTAGCTGCAGAGGCTGGAAAACCCAAGATCGGCAGGTCAGATAGCTGGCCTCTGGCTCACAGGGTGCAGAGGCCAACAAATCCCAGAATCAGTAGGTAAGCTGCTAGCTCAATTCCCAAGAACCAGAGGTCAGACAAACAGGAGCCGGCTGCAGGACCCAGAGAGAAAAGCCAGCAAGCTTTGCCAGAAAGTCTGCCTATACTGGATGTAGGCCACACCCCACAGAAACGCCCGTCCAACTGATTGGCTACTCATAACAGATCTCATCATGAAAGTGATTACATTATATCAGATCTCACTATGGAAGTGATGACATCATTGCATAGCTGCCAAACTACCTCATAACTGCAAAACAGTGAGAATCAACCAGCCAAGTTGACACACAACCTTAACCATCACAGTGTGTTTTCTCAAATTATGCTTTTTTATATGGAGAAGAAAGAGCTAATAGAAAGGGAAGAAGATGCAAGTGTGATAGAATATCACCAATAGAGGAGATGGCGGTAAGTGCCTTCAGGGAGATATTTCTCATCCCTGAATTCCTATTATGCTGTGATATGCAGTTGACACAACCTTCTTTGCTGAAAATGAAGAGGACTTGAAGCTCTTGCTGATAAAGATCAAAGATAACAACCTTCAGTATGGATTACACTTCAACATAAAGAAAACAAAAATTCTAACAAAGGGACTGTCTCTGTTATCTAATGCTGCTATAACAGAAATACCACAAGTGGATGGCTTTAACAAAGACAAATTTATTCTCTCATAGTCTAGTAGGCTAGAAATTCCAATTCAGGATGCCAGGTCCAGGGGAAGGCTTTCTCTCTCTGCAGTCTCTGGGGGAAGGTCCTTGTCACAATCTGCCTTTGTTGAGGGCCTTCTCAGCATAGATATCATGGTTCCAAAATACATAGTATTCTACTAACTCTTGTATCTTAGTGGTAGGAGGTCCCCATGTCTCTCTGCTTGCTTCTCTCTTTTATATCTCAGAAGAGATTGACTTAAGACACAACCTAATCTTATAGATTGAATCCTGCCCCATTAACATGTTGTTGTCGTTGTTACGTGGCATTGAGTCAGTTCCGACTCATAGCAACTCTACGTACAATGGAACAAAACAATGCCTGGTCCTGCGCCACCCTCACAATCATTGTTATGCTTGAGCCCACTGTTGAAGCCACCGTGTCAGTCCATCTCAGTGAATGTCTTCCTCTTTTTCTCTGACCCTCTGCTTTACCGAGCATGATGTCTGTCTCCAGGGACTGATCCCTCCTGATAACATGTCCAAAGTACATGAGATGTAGTCTCACCACCCTTGCTTCTACAGAGTATTCTGGTTGTACTTCTTCCAAGACGGATTTGTTCATTCTTTTGGCAGTCCATAGCATATTCAATGTTTCACATGCATGTGAGGCGATTGAAAGAAAACACCATGGCTTCGGTCAGGTGCACCGTAGTCCTCAAGGTGACATCTTTGCTTTTCAACACTTTAAAGAGGTCTTTTGCAGCAGATTTGACCAATGTAATGTGTCTTTTGATTTTTTGACTGCTGCTTCCATGGTTGTTGATTGTGGATCCAAGTAAAATGAAATCCTTGACAACTTCAATCTTTTCTCCATTTTTCATGATGTTGCTTATTGGTCCAGTTGTGAGGATGTTTGTTTTCTTTACATTGAAGTGTAATCTGTACTGAAGGCTGTGGTCTTTGATCTTTATCAGTTAAGTGCTTTAAGTCTCTTCACTTTCAGCAAGGAAGTTTGTGTCATTTGCATAATGCAGGTTGTTAATAAGTCTCCCTCCAATCCTGGTGCCCTGTTCTTCTTTATATAGTCCAGCTTTTCAGATTATTTGCTCAGCATACGGATTAAATAGGTACGGTGAAAGGATACAACCCCTGACAACACCTTCCCTGACTGTATACCATGCAGTATCCCTTTGTTCTATTCAAATGATTGCCTCTTGATCTATGTACAGGCTGCCCATGAGCACAAGTAAGTGTTCAGGAAGTTTCATTCTTCACAATGTTATCTATAATTTGTTATGATCCACACAGTCGAACGCCTTTGCATAGCCAATAAAACACAGATAAACATCTTCCTGGTATTCTTTGCTTTCAGCCAGAATCCATCTGACATCAGCAAAGATATCCCTCCTTCCATGTCCTCTTCTAAATCCAGCTTGAATTTCTGGCAGTTCCCGGTCGATATACTGCTACAGCCACTTTTGAATGATCTTCAGTAATATTTTACTTGTGGTATCAACGATATTGTTCGATAATTTCCACATTCAGTTGGATCACCTTTCTTGGAAATAGCCATAAATATGGATCTCTTCCAGTCAGTTGGCCAGGTAGCTGTCTCCTAAATTTCCTGGCATACATGAATGAGCACTTCCAGCAACGCATCCATTTGTTGAAACATCTCAGTTGGTACTCCATCAACTCCTGGAGCCTTGTTTTTTTGCCAATGCCTTCCATGCAGCTTGGACTTCTTCATTAACATAACATCATTCACATAACAGCCTCTAATCTTGCCTCATTAACGTCACAGAGGTAGGCTTTACAACACATAGGAAAATCACATCAGATGACAAAATGGTAAACAATCACAAAATACTGGGAATCATGGCCTGGTCAAATTGATACTTATTTTGGGGGGACACAATTCAATCCATGACAGGGACCAATAAGCAACATCATGATAAATTGAGAAAAGGCCGAACTTTTCAAGGATTTCATTTTACTTGGATGCACTTTCTACACCCATGGAAGCAGCAATCAAGAAATCAAACTTCGCATTGCATTGGGCAAATCTGCTGCAAAAGACCTCTTTAAAGTGTTAAAAAGCAAAGATGTCACCTTGAAGACTAAGGCGTGCCTGACCCAAGCCATGGTGTTGTCAATTGCTTCATATGCATGCAAAACCTGGACAATGAATAAGGAGGACTAAAGAAGAACTGACGGCTTTGAATTGTGGTGTTGGTGAAGAATACTGAATATACCATGGACTGCCAAAGGAACAAGCAAATTTGTCTTGGAAGAAGTACAACCAGAATGCTCCTTAGAAGCAAGGATGGTGAGACTACATCTCACATACTTTGGACAGGTTATCAGGATGGATCAGTCCCTGTAAAAGGACATCATGCATAGTAGAGGGTCAGAGAAAAAGAGGAAGACCTTCACTGAGATGAATTGACACAATGGCTGCAAAGATGGGCTCAAACGAAACCAGGATTGTGGAGATGGCGCAGGACTGAGCGGTGTTTAGTCTTGCTATACATAGGACCCCTGTGAGTTGGAACCGACTAGATGGCACCTAACAGCAACAACAGCGTAACATCTGGCTCAGAAAGGAAAAAGCAAAACGGTTTTTGGGTTAATGAGCACAACAGGAGAGTTTAGATCAAAAAAGAGGACATTCTCTTCTTCTGAAATAAAGGAAAATGATCATGGGTAGGTTATAAAAAAAAAAAATCTGACAGTAAGAATGGAAATAGGAGGAATAGGAATTCTAGGTTATAGAAATTTTCAGCAAAGTAGGAGACAGGGTATTCAGTGAGAGTAAGTGATGGAACTAAGGATGGGAGAGTGTTGTTGTTAGGTGCCATTGAGTTGGGTCTGACTCATAATGACACTGTGTACAACAGAAGGAAACACTGCCCAGTTCCACACCATACTCACAATCATTGACATGTTTGACCCCATTGTTGTAGCCACTGTGTCAATCCAGCTCATTGAAGGTCTTTCTGTTTTTTTTCTGACTCTCTACTTTTCCAAGTGTCTTGGTTATCTAGTGTTGTTATAACAAAAATACTACAAGTATTTTTTAATTTAATGAACAGAAGTTTGTTCTCTCACAGTTCAGTAGCCAAGAAGTCCAAATTCAAGGTGCCAGCTCCAGGGGAAGGATTCCTCTCTCTGTCAACTCTGGAGAAAGATCCTTGTGATACATCAGTCTTCATGTGGTCTGGGACCATCTCAGCACAGGAACCTCAGGTCTAAAGGATATGCTCTGCTCCCAGCACTGCTTTCTTGGTGGTATGCGGTCCCCATGTCTCTCTGCTCGCTTCTCTCTTTTATATCTCAAAAGAGATTGGCTTAAGACACTATCTAATCTTGTGGATCTCAACAATATAACCGCCACTAATCCATCTCATTACATCATAGTGATAGGATTTACAACACGTAGGGAAATCACATCAGATGACAAAATAGTAGACAAACATACAATACTGGGAATCATGACCTACCCAAGGTGACACAGATTTTGGGAGGACACAGTGCAATCCATGACACCAAGCATAATGTCCTTCTCCAGGGACTGATTCCTCCTGAAAACGTGTCCAAAGTACTTGGACGAAGTCTCACCATCCTCACTTCCAAGGAGCATTTGGGCTGTACTTCCTCCAAGACAGATCTGTTCATTCTTCTGGCAGTTCATGGTATATTCAATGTTCCTTGCAACACCATAATTCAAAGACATCAATTCTTCAGTGTTCCTTATTCATTGTCTAGCTTTCACATGCATATGAAGCATTTGAAAACATCATGGCTTGGGTCAGGTGTTCCATACTCCTGAAAGTGACATCTTTGCTTTTTAACACTTTGAAGAGATCTTTTGCAGGAGATTTGACCAATTTAACACGTCTTTTGATTTCTTGATTGCTGCTCACATGGGCTTTGATTGTGGATCCAGGTAAAATGAAATCACTGACAACTTTAATATTTTCTCCGTTTTTCAAGACATTGCTTATTGGTCCAGGTGTGAGGATGTTTGTTTTGTTTATGTTAAAGTGTAATCCATACTGAAGGCTATGGTCTTTTACCTTCTTCAGTAAATGCTTCAAGTCCTCTTCACTTTCAGCAAGCAAGGTTGTGTCATCTGCATACTGCAGGTTGTTATTGAGTCTTCCTCCAATCCTGATATCACATTCTTCTTCGTATAGCCCAGCTTCTCAGCTTATTTGCTCTGCACACAGATTGAATAAGTATGTTGAAAGGATACAACCATAACGTTCAGTTTTTCTGATTTTAAGCCCCTTGTTCTGTTCGAACTACTGCCTCTTGGCCTATGTACATTTTCCTCATGAGCACCTTTAAGTGTTCTGGAACTCCCATTCTTCGTAATGCTCTTCATAATTTGTTATGATCCAGCCAGTCGAATTCCTTTGCACAGCCAATAAAATGCAGATAAACATCTTTCTGGGGAGAGTGATTAGAGTAGAAAAATTTTAGCAAGACCCTTGTGGAGAACTACATAAACAGTGTTAGAAAAAACAATTCTAAGATTCACTGTCTGTTACAAATGAAATTCAAAAACTTTAGCCAATAAAAGCTGGAGTAAACTACTTATGTTTATGACAGATCAATATGATTATATAAGGAGCCCTGGTGGTGCAAAGGGCTAAGTACTCGGCTGTTATATGAAAGGTTGGTGGATTGAACCCATGCAACCATTCTGCGAAAGAAACACCTGGTGATAGCCTTCCATAAAGATTACAGCCAAGAAAACACTGTGGGGCAGTTCTACTCTGACACTTGGGATCACTATGAGTTAGAATTGACTCTAAGGCACCTAACAACAATGTGTGATTATATCATTTTCTTCTCAAAATCACTTTGGATTTAGCCACTAAATTGCACACGAGTTATATTCTTTTGAGGAAATATTTCTATCACTTAAGACTAATTACAGTTGATAAACAACTTCTGGAATTTGGAAAGATAGTGCCCAATTTCTGTAATTCTTATAATAAAATGTTTGTGTTACTGGAAAGCCAAGAAAATAATAAATATTCTATTTTATAGGCAATCTTCTTCAGTTAGTCCTTTTAAATTGCATTGTAATTTAAACAAAACGGAAAATGTAATTCAATTTCCATATCTAATTTTAGAGCAGCTTCCAGATGAATAGTAATTAGTCTAGTTTTCCTGTTGCCAGCGCTAGAATGGACCTAACAATGACAGATCAAAGCTATTACCCTGTGCAGAAGATCAGTTAAAGGAGGGTGTCTGTCATCATAATCTGTGCAACAGCTGTCATTAAATTCCCGCTGCTCAGTGAAAGGCTGGAGCAGCTGGAAATGGAGAAAAGAAGTTAGGGAAACAACTGAGTTTTGATCAGAAATGTTTTCTTACTTTTGTCTACTGCCTCTTGACAAGGAGCACGGCTGTGCAGCATGCCATTTCTAGGCCGTGTGTTGTTGACACTTCCTTCTCAATTTTATTCTTTGATATTAAATGAATATGCAGTGAGGAAGGAAACAGCACAGCCCTGATCTGAATTTGAGGACAATAACATTCAGCTGTGTGGATAAAAAGCTCTCTTAGCTGTTCTCCATCTGAACTTTGAACAACAAAATTACCCCTGGCAGTGGTTTGAGACCCTATGATGGAATCGATAGAGAACCAACTCTGAACGAAAGCAGAATTGTGTTTCATTCCTGGCTCAACTGCTATCTTAAGTGAGTGACGTAAAGAAGAGTACTTAGTTTGTCATCTTTAATTCATCATCTTTTAAATTCAGGTAACACTAATCACATTACAGGGTTATTGGGAGAAGGAAATAACACAAATAGCCCAACTCAGTATCTGGCACACCAAAAGCATTTAATAGATGGCTGTCTCAGGAATCGTTCCCTTTCATCCATAACGTTTACAAGAAAGGATAAGATTAAGTTCCAAAGATACAGGTTGTTCTGTTTTCATTGATGTATTTATTTCCCAGTGTAAAGAGAGTATTTTAAAAGGAAAATGCTGTTGGTTTTTCTTGGAGAATGACAGAAATGCCCAAGAAATCACACATTCTACTACATAAATGTATTTAAACTCTGCCATTCAGGTTTTATTCAGCTTACTGTAAAAAAGAAAAAAAAAAAGTCTTTCAAATTCCTTGTCTTCTTTGAGGAAAATATTCTCTTTGACTCCCATAAGTGACCCTGTTCATCATAAAACTAAATAGCTTACATCCTCTGGTAACTATCCCAAAGTATTCAGACAATTCAAATACTTGTTTATAAAGGGACTCATGAATTCTGTCTTCTAAAAGAGCTGTTCTCTGCAAAACAAGTTCTCTTGTATCATTCAAGAAGGAAAGACAATTATCCTCAAATTATTTTTAAAGACTTTAAATCTAGTGCGCATTTAAATCAGGTTTTTTTATAACTCCACAAGATGAATTACTAGGGAATATTATTAATATTGAGCTTTTATAATATCAAAATAGATAAATGAATTCTTTAATTAGTTTTTGATGAAGATATAATGCTATTTTTTATAGGTAGTTTGAAAAGAATTACAAACACATTCTGCAAATAATGTTTTCTCTTATGGTCATATGAGCTTTAGGGAAATGTAATATTTATTTTTTAATCTCTGATATTAAATTCCTCAAAATTATTTTTTACTGAATGGGTGTACTTCTGAAAAAATAAGTGGGTATTTAAAAAATCATATAAATGAAAATTATTAAATCACAATTTGCCAGGGAACATTTCAGTTTATTTTAGCAATTATCTTCAAATCTAAACAAACTCAAAACCTATTGCCAGGAAGTCAATTCTGACTCACGGCAACACTATATGCTGGAGTGGAACTGCCCCATAGGGCTTCCAAAGCTATAAATCTTTACAGAAGCAGACTGTTGCATCTTTCTCCCATGGAGTGGCTGGTGGATTTGAACCAGCAACCTTTTCGTTAGCAGCCATGCACTTAACCACTGCGCCACCAGGGCTCCTTTTTTCAAGACTAGTCATTTTAATTCTCTCTCACCTTCAACATAAGCTTTAACTAATGACTTTGTTGTTGTTAGGTGTCATAGAGCCAGCTCCGACTCATGAAATATTGCCCAGTCCTGCACCATCTAATATCTTACCAAAGACTAGTGTGTTACAATTTTCATGAAGATCATGTTCTTTTAATTGCTATTTTGTTGACATTAAATCAGGATAAATAGTTTTCTCAAATAATTTAACAAACGACACTATGTAAATGTATATGTTTCATAAGAAAGATGTGTTCATGAGAAGCTGTACTTTTTAGTGAGTGGAAAAGCAAACAATTTAAAAGCACTTCTTTTAAAAAAATCAGTCTATTTAGTTAGAGATAATTATTGATTTACACAATTGTAATCAATCACACAAAGAGATCTCATGAACCCTTAAAACTATTTACTGTATTGGTAACATCTGGCCCAAATATAGTACAATATCACAACCGGGTCCCTGGTAGTGGAAAATGTTAACGTGCTTGGCTGCTAACCGAAAGGTTAGAGGTTCAAGTCTACCCAGAGCTGCCTGGAAGAAAGGCCTGGTGATCTACTTCCAAAAAACCAGCTGTTGAAAAGCCTAGGCAGAGACTTGACAGAAGCCAAAAATGAGGACTAAAATCCTCCTTTTTTTAAAATGAATATTTTCAAGACATATCTTTTCCCATTCTTTTACTTTCAGTCAATCAGTGTCATTGAATTTGAAGTGAGTTTCTTATAATAGATTAAAAAAAAAAATCAGTTAGGTAATTTTTTTTTCTTTTTTAAATTTTCATTCTGCCAATCTTTGCCTTTTATTTGGTGTATTTAGACCATTTAGATTTAAGGTAATTGTAAGTTAGTGCTTAAGACTGTCATTTGATTATTTGTTTTCTGTTTTTTGTGTGTGTGTATGTGTTTCCCCCTCTGTTTCTTGCTCCATAGGTTTTCCTCTAAAACTCACCTTATAGGGTTTTGAAGTCTATAGTTTTCATAGCGGTTGCGCTTTGTATTGCAATATGCATATGTCAACTGTAACAATCCTCTGTTATCAACATTTAACCACTCAAATGAAGTACAGAAATCTCACTTTCATTTAAGCCCCTTATTTTCCCACTTTCAAATATCATTGCTTTGAGTAATAGAGGGTGCTGTAATTTTTATTCCAATAATTAAATATGATTTATAAAACTCATGAGGAAAAAAACCAAACCTATAGCCATTGAGCTGATTCCAACTCATAGTGACCCTACAGGACAGAGTAGAACTGCCCGCATAGAGTTTCCAAGGAGCGCCTGGTATATTTGAACGTTAGCAGCTGTAGCACTTAATCACTGCTCCACCAGGGTTTCATAGTCTAAAATAGTTACTGGTATTTCCCCTTTTTCTGTTGTTCTTTCTTCCTTTCGATGATCCAAGTTTCCTTTTTTATCTTTTCCTTTGTTTGAGAGCCCTGGTGGTGCAGCGGTTAAGTACCTGACTGCTAACTGAAAGGCTGGCAGTTCAACTCCACCAGCCACTCAGCACGAAAAAGATGTGGCAGTATGCTTCCATAACGATTCAGCCTTAGAAACCCTATGTGGCAGTTCTACTCTAGCCTATACGGTTGGTATGAGTCAGAATTAACTTGACAGCTGTGGGTTTTGGTTTTTCTGTTTGAAGAACTTCTTTTAGCTTGACAACAAATTCCTTTCATTTTCCTTTGTCTGGGAATGTCTTTATTTCCTTTCCATTCCTAAATAATATTTTTACTGGATATGGAATTCTCTGTTGACCATTCTTTTCTTTTAGCACTTGAAAATGGTATGCCATTTTCTTCTGGTCTCCATAATTACAGATGAGAAACCCACTGTCATTTAATTTGGTGCTCCACTGTAGGTAATACATCATTTCTCTTTGATTGCTTTCAATATTTTTTCTTTTGCTTGGTTTTCAAAAGTTTAATTGTGATATGTCTTAGAGTAGATATCGTTGAGTTTATCCTGCCTGAAGTTTACTAAACTTAAGTTTACATCTCTTGCTAAATTTGAGAAGTTTTCAGCCATTATTACTTTGAGTACTTTTTTTACACCCATCCTGTTTCTCCTCTCCTTCTGGGACATTGATGACACAGATATTACATCTTTTGAAATAGTCCCAGAGGTCCCTGAAGTTGTTCTTTTTTAGTCTATTTTATATTTCTTTTTTTAAGACGGGGTAATATAGTTCTATTTTCCAGATCACAGATTCATTCCTCTGTCCCCTCTGTTTTGCTCATGAGCTTATCCACTAAGGTGTTTTGTTGTTTGTTTTTTTTTCTTCAGATCTCAAATTTCCATTAGGTTCTTCTTTACATTTTCAAATTCTTTACTGAGACACTCAGTTTTTTCATTTGGTCCATATATGGTCATAGTGCTTGTTGAAGGAATTTTTATGATGGTTGCTTTAAAGTCTTTGTCAGATAATTCTAATATCTTCATCATCTCAGTCTGGCATCTGTTAATTGACCCTCATTTGTACAGGGGAAAGAATTAATCTACCTAGAATGCTTTCTGTTGATAGGTTAGGAACTGGGAAATGCTTAGCTTGGTCATTCATTTTATTGTTCTTGAGTAGGGGGTTGTAAGCCACCCTGCCACTATGTTGTTCTTCTAGGGTTTCTAATCATTATGCTCTCATCTTTACACATTTTAGAATTCTTCTTTGGTTTCCTCTTGTGCAATTTACAGGTGTATGTGGTTGGGACAAGCCAGGGAAATGAATTTACGTTATCTTTTTTCCAGACTAGAAGTCCAACACTTGCTTTAAAATTAATGAGTATCTTTTCTCTTATAAGTTAAAAGCATTTTATAAAACAAAAATATAACCAAAAAATATTAATTCACTTGTTTGTTAATTTATTTTGTAATTAGATTTTTATTCAGCAAATACAAAGTGAAACAGAACTGTAGTCAACTTTGCTTAGGGTAAGGTTTTACTGGATAAAGATGAAAATGCACAAAGACTACTGACCTAAAGTCATTTTAAAATGCTTAAAATTTAATAACTACATGTCATAGTAATAAAAAAAAAAATTGTCTGAAAACGAAAGCCAAAAAAAAGAAAGCATAACGAATTACAATCGAATAGACTATCATCCCAGAATCTGCATCTCATTTTTATTGCACAATAGTTGTACATGTTTCAGTTTGCCTCCATTCCTGCTTTCTTGATCATGCAGTTCAATCCTTCGCATCAGAAAGCAAATTTTTAAGTGTAGAGTAATAAAGAGTGATTTATGATGTTGCTGAAATACTGAAAAGTGCTGGGCATGACAAAGTGATTTTGAAAGTGAAAATAACATATTTTTCATTAAAAATTCAATATTTTTTCATTACACACACACTTAGAGGTCAGTAATTGTGGGATTTTAAGGTTTACAGTGTAAATTTGGCTTATCTACAACAATTAAAAATCTAAATAATTACCTTTCTCTACTCTCTCACTTCCTGATCTCTATAAATTGCTGAATGCTAGGTAGAAATCTCTTTAAGAGTATATTTTAGAAAGTTTACCTTTGGTGTCCTAATACATTGCAATATTGCAGTAGTAAGTTATGCATATTAAATGTTTTAAGAATTCCCACTTATTAATAATATGCTATTTTTACCTATGAGAAAATCCTCAGGATCTCAGTACCCTCTTTCTCAAGTCAGAACTGATTATACATTATTTCAATAACCTACTTGAACTTCTGATCAAAGATAGACTTGAATGAGTTTCGGTCAAACTTTGAGAATATGATTAGCAAGAAAAAAATACGAACAATAAATACTGTTGTTTCAAAACATAACACTATCTAATGAGGTAGATTGGCTAAGCTTTTCCATCTGCTTCTATTATAAACTGAATGTCTTATTTATTATGGTACACTTCAGGTATTCTAACTAAAAAAACATTATATCAGGAATAAAACAAGGGGTAAAATGGTGAGTCATTTTAGCTAGAGGCCTCAAATAAACTTTGACTTCGGCAAACTTTGGCAGGGGGAACAATTTTGCCTAATAAAATATTTATTAAGCTTAACATGTGTTCATGAGAAAATACATAGTCAGAGGACTAACGCTTTTGTCAAAAAGCATTTTAAGACACAAATTGCATTTAGACTACTGAGTAGTTGCAATGAACCCTTACCTTTCAACTAAGAGGGAAAGGAAGTCGATCATTAAACAATCTGGTAGGCAATGCCATGTTTAACTATTCTCATTGTTTGACTTTAATTACATGTTTGTATCAGGAAACTGATTCACATCCTCTGAATGCCATCTATAATTACAGCCTTAAATCTAAGTGTATTTGTTGTCAAACACTAAGTACCATGTAGAAAAAAGGTGCCTGCCTACCAGCGTCTTTGCCATTGCTTTAAATAGCTATTTCCTTTTTCATCGAAGTGCTCCAAATAAAAAAGTAAAGTTACCGCCCAGTAACAGTTATATAGTATGTTTACCTGGCATATGGATCCCCATTGCACGACTATTCTTAAAAGTTGTACTTGGAAATCTAATGTCAGAAAGTAGGAAAAGAAATTAGATTCTAAGAAAAACAGATATCTAAACAGTTCCCATTTTGCTTTTGGGTAAATCACCTCTTATTTGTTTTTCTTATTAACTGGAGTTTCTACAGATTAGAAATGTAATAAATCTGCTTTTAATTTATTGAATAAATCATATATTCAGATGGTTCAAAAATCCAAAGTCACTTTAGTTATCACCATCTCAGCTAGTGGAGAGAGGAAAGATCAGATATCCATAGCCAGACTCTCTCTTAAGTAAGCAAGGCAGAAGAAGTTCATATATGGGTTCTGCTTACATCTTGCTGGTAAGAGTTTAGTCACATATCCCCAACTGTTGCAAAGGATTAGAATGTATCCTTTCTGGATGAACAACAATGTCCCAGACTAAATTCAATTTTATAGAATTAGAGGAAAACAGGTATTGATGGACACCTGGTGGCCTTCAGCCAGCAGAGAATGCTTATTCCCTGGAGTCCTTGGAGTCTGTATGACTCAAAAGTCCATGCTCCTTCCATTATATTGTTGAGCCTGGTTTCACTGGCAAAAAAAAAAAAAAAAGTCACTTTTATAAATATTTTCTTCCTAATTGTTCTACATTAACCTAGGATTTAAAGAGAAAATTACATGCTTTAGTAAACCATTTATTATTTTTGAAATATTGGATATCCTTCCAACTAGAGGAATACCAAATAAGCTCAAGTAGACATGAATTTTAGGTAGCAAGGATGTAACAAGAAGATATAAGATTTGAAAACTGCATTAACTTGGTAGTGCAACTAGCCTATCCAGGCAACAATATGTGCTGCAACAATCCTGGAAAGTGACCCTACAGTCATTGTTGAAATGTTACTTCATTGAAGTATGTTGAACTCTATTCATGAGACAGCTCATTCTATTGTTGGACAGCTCTGATTAGAACATTGTTACTTAATTAAATGAAAATCTCTTTCTCTTTAACATTTACTTATTGGCTTTGGGATATTTTTTCTACAGCTGTGCTGTCCTATATTGTTGCCACTAGCTTCACGTGGCTATAAAAATTAAATTAAACTAAAAATTCAGTTCTTTAGTCATACTAGACATATCTCTGCTGCTCACCATAAGGTTGTCAGTTTGAATCCACCAATCACTCCTTGGAAACCCTACAGGGCAATTCTACTCTGTCCTATAGGGTCCCTATGAGTTGGAATCAACATGACAGCAATGAGTTTGGTTTTGGTTCGGTCTACTACCTATATGTGGCTAGTGGCTAATATACTGGATACTGTAGAAAACATTTTCATTATTGCAGAAAATTCTATTGGGCAGTACTATATCTAGAGAAAAACACATCAGTTCTATTACACTTATTATTAATTGCTTTTCTGCATTATAATCATAATTTTTTTAAGGGTCAGGCTAAAGATTAATGCAATTAAAAAACTTTTATTGAGGGGGGCCAAGATGGCGGACTAGGTGGACGCTACCGCGGATCCCTCTTGCAACAAAGACTCGGAAAAACAAGGGAATCGATCACATACATAACAATCTACGAACTCTGAACAACAAGCACAGACTTAGAGACGGAAAACGAACAAATACGGGCAGACAGCGACTGTTTTCAGAACTAGGAGCCAGCGCACCAGCTGACTACTTGGAAAATCTAGTTTCCCAGTGATGGCTCGGAGACAGCAGTCCATATCAAACCACATAAAGAAACAGACCATGACAGCTTCTCCAACCCCCCAAACAAAAGAGTCAAAATCTTTCCCAAAGAAAGATACAATCCTGGAATTATCAGATACAGAATATAAAAAACTAATTTACAGAATGCTTAAAGATATCACAAATGAAATTAGGATAAATGCAGAAAAAGCCAAGGAACACACTGATAAAACTGTTGAAGAACTCAAAAAGATTATTCAAGAACATAGTGGAAAAATTAACAAGTTGCAAGAATCCATAGAGAGACAGCATGTAGAAATCCAAAAGATTAACAATAAAATTACAGAATTTGACAACGCAATAGAAAGTCAGAGGAGCAGACTCGAGCAATTAGAATGTAGACTGGGACTTCTGGAGGACCAGGGAAACAACACCAACATAGCTGAAAAAAAATCAGATAAAAGAATTAAAAAAAATGAAGAAACCCTAAGAATCATGTGGGACTCTATCAAGAAGGATAACTTGCGAGTAATTGGAGTCCCAGAACAGGGAGGGGGGACAGAAAACACAGAGAAAATAGTTGAAGAACTCCTGACACAAAACTTCCCTGATATCATGAAAGAAGAAAGGATATCTATCCAAGATGCTCATCGAACCCCATTTAAGATTGATCCAAAAAGAAAAACACCAAGACATATCATCATCAAACTTGCCAAAACCAAAGACAAACAGAAAATTTTAAAAGCAGCCAGGGAGAAAAGAAAGGTTTCCTTCAAGGGAGAATCAATAAGAATAAGTTCAGACTACTCAGCAGAAACCATGCAGGCAAGAAGGGAATGGGACGACATATACAGAGCACTAAAGGAGAAAAACTGCCAACCAAGGATCATATATCCAGCAAAACTCTCTCTGAAATATGAAGGAGAAATTAAGATATTTACAGATAAACACAAGTTTAGAGAATTTGCAAAAACTAAACCAAGACTGCAAGAAATGCTAAAGGAGATTGTTTGGCCGGATGACCAATAATATCAGCTACCAGCACAATACAAGGTCACAAAACAGAACGTCCTGATATCAACGCAACTCAAACAGGGAAAGCACAAAAACAAACAAGTTAAGACTAATTCTAAAAAATTAATAAATAAACAAAATAAAACACACAACAGGAAATCATGGAAATCAATAGATAAACGATCAAAATAATCAAAAAGAGGGACTAAATATAGGAGACATTGAACTGCCAGATGGAGAGTGATACAAGGCGAAATAGAAGGATACAAGTTAGGTTTTTACTTAGAAAAATAGGGGTAAATAAAAAGGTAACCACAAAAAGGAATATCAATTCCATAACTCAAGAAAAAAGCCAAGAAAAACGTAACGACTCAATAAACACAAAGTTAAACATTATGAAAATGAGGATCTCACAAGCTACTAAGAAAAACGTCTCAGCACAAAAAAGCATGTGGAAAAATGAAATGGCCAACAACACACATGAAAAGGCATCAAAATGACAGCACTAAAAACTTATTTATCTATAATTACGCTGAATGTAAATGGACTAAATGCACCAATAAAGAGACAGAGAGTCACGGACTGGATAAAAAAACACGATCCATCTATATGCTGCCTACAAGAGACACACCTTAGACTTAGAGACACAAACAAACTAAAACTCAAAGGATGGAAAAAAATATATCAAGCAAACAATAAGCAAAAAAGAAGAGGAGTAGCAATATTAATTTCTGACAAAATAGACTTTAGACTTAAATCCACCACAAAGGATAAAGAAGGACACTATATAATGATAAAAGGGACAATTGATCAGGAAGACATAACCATATTAAATATTTACGCACCTAATGACAGGGCTGCAAGATACATAAATCAAATTTTAACAGAATTGAAAAGTGAGATAGACACCTCCACATATATAGTAGGAGACTTCAACACACCACTTTCGGAGAAGGACAGGACATCCAGTAAGAAGCTCAATAGAGACACGGAAGACCTACTTACAACAATCAACCAACTTGACCTCATTGACTTATACAGAACTCTCCACCCAACTGCTGCAAAATATACTTTTTTTTCTAGCGCACATGGAACATTCTCTAGAATAGACCACATATTAGGGCATAAAACAAATCTTTCCAGAATCCAAAACATCGAAATATTACAAAGCATCTTCTCAGACCACAAGGCAATGAAGCTAGAAATCAATAACAGAAAAACTAGGGAAAAGAAATCAAATACTTGGAAAATGAACAATACCCTCCTGAAAAAAGACTGGGTTATAGAAGACATCAAGGAGGGAATAAGGAAATTCTTAGAAAGCAACGAGAATGAAAATACTTCCTATCAAAACCTCTGGGACACAGCAAAAGCAGTGCTCAGAGGCCAATTTATATCGATAAATGCACACATACAAAAAGAAGAAAGAGACAAAATCAGAGAACTGTCCGGACAACTTGAGCAAATAGAAAGTGAGCAACAAAAGAATCCATCAGGCACCCGAAGAAAACAAATAATAAAAATTAGAGCTGAACTAAATGAATTAGAGAACAGAAAAACAATTGAAAGAATTAACAAAGCCAAAAGCTGGTTCTTTGAAAAAATTAACAAAATTGATAAACCATTGGCTAGACTGACTAAAGAAAAACAGGAAAGGAAACAAATAACCCGAATAAGAAACGAGAAGGACCACATCATAACAGAACCAAATGAAATCAAAAGAATCATATCAGATTACTACATAAAATTGTACTCTAACAAATTTGAAAACCTAGAAGAAATGGATAAATTCTTGGAACAATACTACTTACCTAAACTAACACATTCAGAAGTAGAACAACTAAATAGACCCATAACAAAAAAAGAGATTGAAACGGTAATCAAAAAACTCCCAACAAAAAAAAGTCCTGGCCCAGATGGTTTCACTGCAGAGTTCTACCAAACCTTCAGGGAAGACTTAACACCATTACTATTGAAGGTATTTCAAAGTATAGAAAAAGACGGAATACTACCCAACTCATTCTATGAAGCTACCATCTCCCTGATACCAAAACCAGGTAAAGACATTACAAAAAAAGAAAATTTTAGACCTATATCCCTCATGAACATAGATGCAAAAATCCTTAATAAAATTCTAGCCAATAGAATCCAACAACACATCAAAAAAATAATTCACCCTGATCAAGTGGGATTTATACCAGGTATGCAAGGCTGGTTTAATATCAGAAAAACCATTAATGTAATCCATCACATAAATAAAACAAAAGACAAAAACCACATGATCTTATCAATTGATGCAGAAAAGGCATTTGACAAAGTCCAACACCCATTTATGATAAAAACTCTCACCAAAATAGGAATTGAAGGAAAATTCCTCAACATAATAAAGGGCATATATGCAAAGCCGACGGCCAATATCACTCTAAATGGAGAGAACCTGAAAGCATTTCCCTTGAGAACGGGAACCAGACAAGGATGCCCTTTATCACCACTCTTATTCAACATCGTACTTGAAGTCCTAGCCAGAGCAATTAGGCTAGACAAAGAAATAAAGGGTATCCAGATTGGTAAGGAGGAAGTAAAGCTATCACTATTTGCAGATGACATGATCGTATACATGGAAAACCCTAAGAAATCCTCCAGAAAACTACTGAAACTAATAGAAGAGTTTGGAAGAGTCTCAGGATATAAAATAAACATACAAAAATCACTTGGATTCCTCTACATCAACAAAAAGAACACCGAAGAGGAAATAACCAAATCAATACCATTCACAGTAGCCCCCAAGAAGATAAAATACTTAGGAATAAATCTTACCAAGGATGTAAAAGACCTATACAAAGAAAACTATAAAACTCTGCTACAAGAAATTCAAAAGGACACACTTAAATGGAAAAACATACCCTGCTCATGGATAGGAAGACTTAACATAGTAAAAATGTCTATTCTACCAAAAGCCATTTATACATACAACGCACTTCCAATCCAAATACCAATGTCATACTTTAAGGGAATAGAGAAACAAATCACTAATTTCATATGGAAAGGAAAGAACCCCCGGATAAGCAAAACATTACTGAAAAAGAAGAAGAAAGTGGGAGGCCTCACTCTACCTGATTTCAGAACCTATTATATAGCTACAGTAGTCAAAACAGCCTGGTACTGGTACAACAACAGGCACATAGACCAATGGAACAGAATTGAGAATCCAGATATAAATCCATCCATTTATGAGCAGCTGATATTTGACAAAGGACCAGTGTCAGTCAATTGGGGAAATAATAGTCTTTTTAACAAATGGTGCTGGCATACCTGGATATCCATTTGCAAAAGAATGAAACAGGACCCATACCTCACACCATGCACAAAAACTAACTCCAAGTGGATCAAAGACCTAAACATAAAGACTAAAACGATAAAAATCATGGAAGAAAAAATAGGATCTACCCTAGGAGCCCTAATACAGGGCATAAACAGAATACAAAACATTGCCAAAAATGATGAAGAGAAACCAGATAACTGGGAGCTCCTAAAAATCAAACACCTATGCACATCTAAAGACTTCACCAAAAGAGTAAAAAGACCACCTACAGACTGGGAAAGAATATTCAGCTATGACATCTCAGACCAGCGCCTGATCTCTAAAATCTACATGATTCTGTCAAAACTCAACCACAAAAAGACAAACAACCCAATCAAGAAGTGGGCAAAGGATATGAACGCACATTTCACTAAGGAAGATATTCAGGCAGCCAACAGATACATGAGAAAATGCTCTCGATCATTAGTCATTAGAGAAATGCAAATTAAAACTACGATGAGATTCCATCTGACACCAACTAGACTGGCATTAATTCAAAAAACACAAAATAATAAATGTTGGAGAGGCTGCGGAGAGACTGGAACTCTCATACACTGCTGGTGGGGTTGTAAAATGGTACAACCACTTTGGAAATCCATCTGGCGTTATCTTAAACAGTTAGAAATAGAACTACCATACAACCCAGAAATCCCACTCCTCGGAATATACCCTAAAAATACAAGACCCTTCACACAAACAGATATATGCACACCCATGTTTATTGCAGCTCTGTTTACAATAGCAAAAAGCTGGAAGCAAACAAGATGTCCATCAACGGACGAATGGGTAAATAAATTGTGGTATATTCACACAATGGAATACTACGCATCGATAAAGAACAGTGACGAATCTCTGAAACACTTCATAACATGGAGGAATCTGGAAGGCATTATGCTGAGCGAAATGAGTCAGTTGCAAAAGGACAAATATTGTATAAGACCACTATTATAAGATCTTGAGAAATAGAAAAAACGGAAAAGAACACATACTTTTGTGGTTACAAAGGGGGGAGGGAGGGAGGGAGGGAGAGGGCTTTTTATTGATCAATCTGTAGATGGGAACTGCTTTGGGTGAAGGGAAAGACAACACTCAAAACATGGAAGGTCAGCCTAATTGGACAGGATTAAAAGTAAAGAGGTTTCCGAGATAAAATGAAAGCTTCAAAGGATAGCGAACCAGGGGCTGGGGTCTGGGGAACTTGGTTTGAGAGGACTTCTAAATCAATGGGCAAAACAATTCTATTATGAAAACACTCTGCATCCCACTTTGAATTGTGGCACCTGGGGTCCTAAATGCCAACAAGCAGCCATCTAAAATACATTAATTGGTCTCAACCCACCGGGAGCAAAGGCAAAGGAAGAACACCAAGGTCACACGACAACTAAGAACCCAAGAGACAGAAAGGGCCACTTGAACCAGAGACCGACAATATCCTGAGACCAGAAGAACTAGTTGGTGCCCGGCCACAATCGATGTCTGCCCTGTCAGGGAACACAACAGACAACTCCTGAGGGAGCGGGAGACCAATGGGATGCAGACCCCAAATTCTTATTAAAAGACCACACCTAATGGTATGATTGCGACTAGAGGAATCCCAGAGACAATGCTCCCCAGAACTTCTGATGGCACAGGACAGGAACCATCCCCGAAGACAAATCATCAGGCATGAAAAGGACTGGTCAGTGGGGGGGAGAGAGATACTGATGAAGAGTGAGCTAATTAAATCAGGTGGACACAGGAGAGTGTGTTGGCAACTCTTGACTGGAGGGGGGATGGGAAGATAGAGAGAGAGGGAAGAAGGTAAAATTGGCACGAAACGAGAGACTGTAAGGGCTGACTCAATAGGGGGAGAGCAAGTGGGAGAAGGGAGTAAGATGTATGTAAACCTACATGTGACAGACTGATTGGAATGGTAAATGTTCACTTGAAGCTTAATAAAAATTTAAAAAAAAAAAAAAACTTTTATTGACATCTTACTATGTTTCATACTCTATTTTGAGAACTTCCAATACACCAGTGAGCACAGCAAAAATCCTTGCCCCCAGGAAGTTTTCATTTTATCAGAGAGAGAAAAATAACAAATAAAACCTATAATAAATACGTAGTTTGTAAAGTTGATATGTGCTGGGTAATAACGTAGGGTAAGAGAGACTTGGGGATGCAGGTGGTTTGTAATGCAGGTGTTTTGTGTAGCCTTCATTGAGGTTATATTTGAGCAAGGACTTGAAAGAGGTGAAGGAATTAGCCATGTGACTATTTGGAGGAAGAATGTTCTAGGTGGAAAAAACAGTCAGTGCCTGACTGATGCAGCAAAGAATGGAGCAGAGTGAGCACAGTGAAGTGGAGCAGAGCGAGCAAAGATAAGAAGAATAGGAGACAAGATCAGAGATGTGACGGGGTGGGGGGTTGCACAAACTTTTGTAGGCCCTTGTAATGACTATGTGGCGCTATTGTAGAGTTTGAGGAAGAAGTGATGTGATCTGACTTATGTTTTTAAAACACAACTTCTGCTACAATATTGAAAATAGGCTTGCAACAGAGGGTGGAATAGAGTGCAAGGGTAAACAAATGAAGTTATATTTAATAGGTTGCATGGTTTACAAACTTGTTTCCTGACCTCTCATCCTGAATTTCCATTGTATCCTCTACTTGTCATGATCCAGTTTATTACTGTCCCTTTTAAAATGGGGCTCCAAGAATAGAACACAATACCCTAGATGATACGACAAGAGAACTATGTGAGACAATTACTTCTCATGATCTGCATCCTATTTCTCTAATACTACATTTTAAGATTTGGTTAGATTATTTTAATTAGTCACATCTTTTGATGTGAAGATAATTATATTGGAATTGTCATCAAAATAAGTTTCCTAAGTTATGCAATTTGCTCTTTTGAAATCAAATACAAAAATTTTAGTATTTATCCTCCTAAATTTGATCCTACTGAATTTAGCTAAGTGTTTTATATTAGCCATTTTTTCTGCTTTAATTGAACTTTAAATGTAATAAGTAGTAATTATTAGTTCTGTGCTTTCATCCAAATTATTAATATACTTTTTAATAAGACAGGATCAAGGAAAGAGCACTGTGGCATTTAACTGGTATTTCCTCTAAGCTCAAAAGATGATAAGGTGCGTGAAAGCATAGAGGTAATACTCAGTTTCCAAGTAAACTAAACCAAAACCAAACCAAACCTGCTGCCATCAAGTTCATCCCAACTCATAACGACCCTATAGGACACATTAAAACTGTCCCATAGGGTTTCCAAGGAGCAGTTCGTGGATTTGAACTGCTGGCCTTTTGGTTAGCAGCCGTAGCTATTAATTCCATTGCATAGAGTTTAAACAGCTTTAAAATCACTATCCTTAATGAATAAAATTCATAGAAAAATTTTCAATACTCTTAAAATACCAATAACTCCCTATCTAATCTGCCCCCAACTATTACCTCTTTAATCTTACCTCCTATCTCTTTCCCTTTGCTCTCTCTGCTCTGCCACACTGGTCTCTTTCATGTCCCTCATACATACCAGGTATGCTCCCCACTCAGGACCCCTACAGGTTCTATTTCCTCTGAGTATAATGCCACTCCCCTCCCTGATTCCTGAATGACTCATCTCATAACATATTTCACATCTTTCCTGACATGTCTTCCCTCAGAGAGGCCTTTCCTCTCTACCCTGTATATATATCCACCACTGCCAGTGAGTGTATTCCGACTCATAGCTACCCTATAGGACAGAGCAGAACTGCCCCGTAGGGTTTCCATAAGCTTTACAGAAGCAGACTGCCACATCTTTCTCCCTCAGAGTTGCTGGTGGGTTTGAACCACTGATGTCTTGGTTAGCAGCCCAACGCTTTAACCACTGCACCACCAGGGCTGTAGGTACCAAAAAAATAAATTGTAATATGCCTCAATATTTCCTATCCCCTTGCATACTTTCTTTTTCTCCATACAAATTTACATGTTCTAACATGATATGTTACGGTTATTATTATTTTGTTCATTGTGGTTGATTACTTGTGGAAAGGAATCCCTGGGTGGTTAAGAGCTTAGCTACTTTACTAGTTGAAAGATTGGCCATTTGAATTCACTCAAAGGCACGTTGGAAAAAAAGCGCAACGATCTACTTCTGAAAGAAAGTTGCTGTTGTTGTTTGGGGCTGTTGAGTCAGTTTTGACTCACAGCAACCCTATGTGACAGTAAAATTGCCTCAAAGAGTTTTCTTGGCAGTAATCTTTAGAGGAGCAGATCACCAGATCTTTCTTCTTTGGAGCTGCAGGGTAAGTTTAAACCATCAACCTTTAGGTTAGCAGCTGAGCGCTTAACCATTGGACAACCAGGGCCTCCTATTGAAAACTCTGTGGACAGCTGTTCTATTCTAAAACACATGGGGTCACCATGAGTCAGAATAGGCTAGACAGCAACTGGAAAAACCAGTGGAAATCCAAGAGGAAATCCAAGAGGAAGATCAGTGAAGAAAATAATTCAAAATAGTACACAATTTTTTAATGAAATCAAAGAAATCTACTTGATTCCAAAAACTGCAATTTGCTTGTCAACCCCAAAATCCACCCTTCCCACATAATCAATAAAAAAAATCAATAGTTGATTATAAATACAATGAAAGATGATCTTCAAATCTTAATTTAGATCTGGATTTTAATATTCTTACCAATACACATTTTATCAGAGGTATTAATAGGAATTGGAATTCACTTGATTGAATTTTTTCCCCTCTCCCTATTGGGACACTAAAGAGCATAGAACTAGAGGCTGAAAATATTAGAATTGATAATCATTTTGTACATAATTTAAGTTAAACCGTGTTGAGAAAAAAGGGAAGCAATTTGATATTCATTCTTAATTTCACTTGAGCCCTGTTCATAAGGGGTGTGATGATGGGGAGGGTCTACATTTAAGAATATACAGGTCAATTGCTAAGTCAAAATTTTTCAATAAATAAAAATGAGAAGAGCTTTTTAGATAAATACCTACAGCCCTGTGCTTTGGAGAGTTAACTAGTTACTTCCAAAAAGTACATCAGGCCCAGTCATGAATTCCAAATGTACTATAAAGATGATTTCACGGAAATAGATGATTTGATGCAAAAAGCAAAAAGTTATTCCGGAAGTTTAATCCTTCCTCTTTCAAATCTCAGCCCCTAGAAACTAAAAGTCATTGTTTAAGGCTTTGTCCAATCTTATGGCAAATGCAAATGTTTCTATTTTGAATCTATTTTTACTAACGCTAGGTGGGTATCTCCTGTACTCATCTATCAGGAATACTTACATTCCATCTTTTGTTAATCTGGAAGGACAAACTGTTACATATTTCCAAATCTTAGGAAGTTCTTGCTAAAAGTTAAAAAATTGGACTGGCTGTTAGTTCATTTTCCTCTTCGGTATTTATTCATATTTTAATATTTTAAGTATTTAATTTCCTCATTTTCAATAGAAAAAATGGTGATGAGAATGAAAATGACATGAATGAGCATAAGGAATTTGTGAATTTGGTTACGTATACTTTTGCTTAATTTTTATTTATATGGACATCAGCAAAATCTCTTTTGAATAAACTGAAATAATGTTTTAACTTATAAATGTCACCTTTTTATCTATATATGATATATGATACCATTAATAAATATGTAACTTGTGTATAACACATGTTGATGAATTGAGAATTTAATTGGAATAATGTGTAGCTATCATTATGTGGGTTTTTTTTTTATCATTATGTATCTTTAAGCATACACGAATAGGATTCTAATCAAAGCATTTTAGCAGCTTGTAATCACATGATTGAAACTATATTTACAAAAAGAGCTCTTGAAAACACTGATTTTATTAACAGGTCCTGCATATGCATTTCTGCAAGCTTTAAAATATATGTTGTAGTCTGCTTGGAAATATTTTGACTATAAAATTAGAAATACATAGATCTAATTAGTTGTATTCAGACCTATCTATCTCATATAAAACAAAGGAAAATAAATTTCATCATCTATCTTTATCTGTATACTTAAAGTGAAGAACATCTGAATGCTTAGAAATAAATGTATAATTAGATTTCCTCTTTTATTCAAGTGCTATGGCATCATGTAAAACCAATGGCTTTCCGAATTTTACACAAACTGTTTTGTGTATAACAGAGCTCACTGATTTAGCCTATCGCTTATCATGTAGTCACTTGGGAATTTATGTATTTACCTATATATATTGGGTATGAGCTTCAGTATGTGTCACTGGAACCTACAGTGACTGAAGGTTGTTGTTTTTGTTCTGTGCCTTCCATTCAGTTCCAATTCATAGTGACCCTATGTACGACAGAACAAAACATTGCTGGGTCCTGCACCACCCTCACAATTGTTGCTATGTTTGAGCCAATTGTTGCAGCCACTGTGTCAATCCATCTTCTCAAGAGCCTTCCTCTTTTTCACTGACCCTCTACTTTACAAGCATGAAGTTCTTCTCTAGGGGCTAGTCCCCTCCTGATAACATGTCCAAAGGACTTAAGACAAAGTCTGGTCACCTGGCTTCCAAGGAGCATTCTGGCTGTATTTCTTCCAAGACTGATGTGTTTGTTCTTCCGGCAGTCCGTGGTGCATTCAATATTCTTCACCAACACCATAATTCAAAGGCATCAACTCTTCTTCGATTTCCCTTATTCATTGTCCAGCTTTTGCACACATAGGAGGTGACTAAAAATATCTTGGCTTGAGTCAGGCACACCTTAGTCCTCAAAGTGACATCTTTACTTATTAACACTTGAAAGAGGTCTTTCGCAGCAGATTTGCCCACTGCAATACATCGTTTGATTTCATGACTGCTGCTTCCATGGGCTTTGATTGTGTATCCGTGTAAAATGAAACCCTCGACAATTTCTGTGTTTTCTCCACTTATCGTGATGTTCCTTATTGTTCCAGTTGGAAGGACTTTTGTCTTCTTTATTTTGAGTTATATTCCATACTGAAGGCTGTAGTCTTTGATCTTCATCAGTAAGTGCTTCAACTCCTCTTCACTTTCAGCAAGCAAGCAACCTTGTCATCTGCAGGTTGTTAATGAGACTTCTTCCAATCCTGATGCCACATTCTTCTTCATGTAGTCCAGCTTCTCGGATTATTTGCTCAGCATACAGGTTGAATAAGTATGGTGAAAGAATACAACCCTTACACACATCTTTGTTGATTTTAAAACATACAGTATCCCCTTGCTCTTTGCAAACAACTGCCTCTTGGTCTATGTACAGGTTCCACATGTGCACAGTTAAGTGTCCTGGAATTCCTATTATTAGCAATGTTATCCATAATTTGTTATAATCCACATACTCGAATGCCTTTGCATGGTCAATAAAACACAGGTAAACATCTTTCTGTAGTCTCTGCTTTCAGCCAAGATCCATTCAACATGAGAAATGATATCCCTCCTTTCATGACCTCTTCTGAACCCAGCTTGAACTTCTCAAAATTCCGTCTATGTATCGCTGCAGCTGCTTTTGAATGATTGTCAGCAAAATTTTACTTGAGAGTGATATTAATGATGTTGTTCAATAATTTCCACATTCTGTTGGATCACCTTTCCTTGAAATGGACACAAATATGGGTCTCTTCCAGTTGGTTGGCCAAGTAGCTGTTGTCCAAATTTCTTGGCATAGATGAGTGAGTGCTTCCAGTGCTGCATTCATTTGTTGAAACATCTCAATTGGTATTCCATCAATTCCTGGAGCCTTGTTTTTGCCAATGCCTTCAGTGCAGCTTGGGCTTCTTCCTTGAGTACTATCAGTTTCTGGTCATATGTTACCTCCTGAAATGGCTGGATATTGACCATTTCTTTTTGGTGTAGTGGCTCTGTGTATTAATTCTGTCTTAGTTATCTAGTGCTGCTATAACAGAAATACCATAAGTGGATGGCTTTATCAATGAAAGGTTATTCTCTCACAGTCTAGGAGGCTAGAAGTCCAAATTCAGGGCACCAGTTTCAAGGGAAGTCTTTCTCTTTCTGTTGGCTCTGGAGAAAATTTCTTGTCATCAATTTTCCTGTGGTCTAGGAGTTTCTCAGAGCAGGAACCTTGGGTCCGAAGGATGTGCTCCTGGTGCTGCTTTCTTGGTGGTATGATGTCCCCATGTCCCTCTGCTCACTATTGTTTTTATATCTCAAAAGAGATTGGCTTAAAACACAAGCTAATCTTGTAGATTGAGTCTATTTAGTAACATAACTGCCATTAATGCCACCTCATTAACATCATCGAGATAGGATGCATAACACATAAGAAAATCACTTAAAAGGACAAAATGGTAGACAATCACACAATACTGGGAATCAAGACCTATTCAAATTGATGCATATATTTTTGGGGGACACAATTCAATACATGACATCTTCCATCAAGTTTTGATGTTTCCTGCATCGTAAGACTTGAAATTTTTCTTCAGTTCTTTCAGCTTGAGAAATGTGAAGCGTGTTCTTCCTTTTTTTTTTTTCCTAAATCCAGGTCTTTGCACATGTCATTATTCTTTGTCTTCTCCAGCTGCCCTTTGAAATCTTCTGTTCAGCTCTTTTATGCCATCGTTTCTTCCTTTTGCTTTAGCTACTCTGTGTTCAAGAGCAAGTTTCAGAGTCTCTTCTGACATCCATTTTGGTCCTTTCTTTACTGTCTTTTTGCTGACCTCTTGCTTTCTTCATGGATGATGTCCTTGATGTCATCCCACAACTCATTTGGTCTTTGATCATTAGTGTTTAGTGCATCAAATCTGTTCTCGAGTTCATCTCCAAATTCAGGTGAGATATACTCGAGGTTGTATATTGGCTCTTGTGGACTAACTAATTTTCTTCAGCTTCAACTTGAACTTGCATATGAGCAATTGATGGTCTGTTCTACAGTCATCCCTTGGCCTTGTTCTGACTAATGATTTTGAGCTTTACCATCATCTCTTTCTGCAGATGTAGTCAATTTGATTCCATTCCATGAGGTCCACCTGTATAGTCACCATTTATGTTGTTGAAAAAAGATATTCGCAGTGAAGAAGCTGTTGGTCAGGCAAAATTATATCATGTGATCTCTGGCTTTGTTTCTACCACCAAGGCCATATTTTCCAACTTCTGATCCTTCTTCTTTATTTCCAACTTTCTCATTCCAACTACCCGTAATTATCAATGCATCTTGATTGCATGTTTGATCAACTTCAGACTGCAGAAGTTGGTAAAAATCTTCAGTTTCTTCAATGGTTGGTGCATAAAGTTGAATAATTGTATTAACTGGTCTTCCTTGTGGTGTATGGATATTTTCCTATCACTGGCAGCATTATACTTCAGGATAGATCTTGAAATGTTCTTTTTGACCATGAATGCGACATCATTCCTCTTCAAGCTGTCATTCCTGGCATAGTAGACCACATGATTGTCTGATCCAAAATGGCAAATACCCATCCGTTTCAGCTCAGTAATGCCTAGAGTATCAATGTTTATGTGTTCCATTTCATTTTTAACAACTTCCAACTTTCCTAGTTTCATACTTGGTACATTCCACGTTCTATTAATAGATTGTTGCAACTATTCTTATTTTGAGTTGTGCCACCTCAGCAAATGAAGGTCCCAAAAGCTTGACTTCATCCAAGTCATTAAGGTCGACTCTCCTTTGAGGAGGCAGCTCTTAACCAGTTGTCTTTTGAGTGCCTTCCAACCTGAAAGGCTCATCTTCTGTCACTATATCAGACAACATTGTGCTGCTATTTGTAGGGTTTTCACTGGCCAATCTTTTTTCAGTAGTAGACTTTCAGATCCTTTTTTTGTAGTCTCTTAGTCTGGAAGCTCCACTAAAACCCGTCCACCAAGGGTGGCCCTGCAGGTATTTGAAATACTTGTAGCAAAGCTTCCAGCATCACAGCAACACGCAAGCCATCACAGTGCAACAAACTGACAAATGCGTGGATATCAGATTGAATTTACTGCTTTGTCTAGTTTCCATGTCCTTACAACATATGAAAGCAAAAGACAGATTTTGTGTTCTTTGAATCCAAGGCATACATCAAAGAAACTGGAAAAGCCACACATTTCTTGACTGTCGACAATGTCATGAGAAAAATGAAAATTAATTTCCAGACTTTGACAAAGAAAATGGTTTTGCTTTGGAAAAACTTGTCTTCTCTTCTGACTTAAAACAAATAAGGCGAACTTGCAATCAAAGTCTCTATGGAAAGTAAATGGAAGAAGTGATCTAATAGATATTGACAAATCACAAAAATCTCTTCATTAAAATTTTGGCCAAAAGTACAAAAGAACATGTTGGAATAGAACACATACCTATTTGAAAACTCTCCCTTAGAGATCACAGTAACTGCCACATTTTGGAGACTTAATAAACAGTTGAAAAAAGAAAGTAAATGAGTGAATGAAGTTCAAAAGAACTTGATATATTTTTCAAATTCTCAACTTTTGTTCTTCCCTCATAAAGTAATGTGAAGTTGAGAAAATTGAAGTTTTGTAGAGATCTTGGAAATATGGTTGTATTAGTCTATACAACAAAGCCAAATGGAGCAAAAAGAGGTATACAACATGACCTGAAATCTTTATAGTCATTCCAAAGTCCAAAGACTAAACTATAAGCTGATGGAATATCCCACTACTTATAAAGAAATAATTCATTCATTAAATAAATATTTGTAGAACATCTGCATTGAACTAAAAAAAAAAAAAAAACCAAACCTGTTGCTGTCAAGTCTGTTCCAACTCATAGACTCATAGTGACCCAATAGGACAGAGTAGAACTGTCCCATAGGGTTTCCAAGGAGCAGCTGGTGAATTCTAACTGGCAACCTTTTGGTTAACAACTGTAGCTGTTAACCACCATGCCACCACAGCTCCATAGAACTAGGTACAACAGAATCCGGAAAGGGGCCACAGGAATGGTGAACATCTGTGGAAACAAAGAAAAACAAAAGTCACAGTAGAAAATACTGAAAATTCTCATAGAGTTGCTGGGTAGTGGCTGTACCATTAAGTGTTTAAAATTCTAATCACAAAAATCACTCCCCTGTTCTATTTATGTGTTTACTAGAATGCTGAATTTCAAATTACACTTCCCCATGTAACCTTCCTCAGAGGAAGGATAATCAATCTACTTGATAATACATTTAACATTCAGTCTCTGTGTGTGTGTGTGTGTGTGTGTGTGTGCCTGTTGCTACTCTTCTCTCACTTCCAGCACTCACTATAAACTCAGACAGCAACATTTAGTGTGCTTTAAACAATTTCCGTTAATTATTCTCTTTGATATTCAAATGATCCCATATTTGGTCCATGCACCTCTTTATGTTGGTCTCCATGTCCTTTTAAAAAAAACTACACAGTTTGATAGATGTTTGATTGTTGGTCCACTGACATTCTCCAAGTTCATTACATTATTTTCTGCCATCTGATTGAAATCAGTATTCTTTCCAAGAGCCATGGTTCCTTTGAATAGGGAATGGTATTTTACCATTATAACATGGATGGTTAGTGTTCATTCCTGCTGGGTTGCCATCACTGCTTCAAAGGCTTTTCAATGAATAGTTCTTAGAAATAATGATAACTATTTTTATTACTATTATTTCTTGGGGCTGATTTTTTCAGAAATTGTTCAATAACACAACTATGTATCAAACGTGACCACACTCTTTCTTCAAGAAATTTATTCTTTTAGCTTGCATAGTCAGCTCACTTGAATTACACATGGAGTATAAGAACAATGACAATGTCCAAAAGTTACAAAATATGTGGGTCACTAGTATTCTGAAGGGTAGAGAAGTTTCAAGGATGAAGAAAACTTAAGTAAAAATAAGTGCTCAACTCTACCCAGTTGAGAATAATAGGCATTATAGTATAATTTTACCCTAACTGAAGTGGAAATGTGGGATTAAATCAGAGAATTTAAATTGAAAATAAGAGTGTATATTATAATCTCTTCATTTTAATAACAAATAAGTCAACGTCTAGAAAGCGTCTTTCCCAACCTCACCCAGGCAGTAATGGGACTGCAAGGATTAGATTTTGTGTTTTCTAATTATCAGGCAGTTTTTTTCCACTAAAATACAATGCCCATGGGCGGGGAGGGGGAGGTCAAATCATAGCGATCAGAGACAAATGCCAGTTTGGAGCATTAGAAAGTTTCAAGTGAATGGTATAGGAAACAAGTATGGAGAACTTAACACAAAGGATAGTTTTGCTTTCATGAAAGACTTGAAGAAGAGTATTCACGAACTATGTAAAATAATGATTTGATTAAATAAGACCAAGTTATAAGCAAGGAGTCAATGGGAAATGGAATAATCCAATGATAATTCTGCTCTATCATGAGTCACACAATACACAAGTCACTAATAAGTCAGCAGCTTTCACAGCCCTCAATATAAAAACCGTAACAAGGAACAAGTTGTTTCATCTGGAACTGTAATCCTCTCTCCCTCGACCGTCTCAATTATTGCTATTTATAGATTGAGTGTTTTTATTTGGGATGTATGTTAAGAATTTCTATAGCACTAATAAAGCTTTCAATGTCTTGGGGAGAGTGCTGACACATTGTGGGGATTGCAACCAATGTCACAGAACAATTTGTGTATAAACAACTGAATGGGAAACTAATTTGCTCTGTAAGCTTTCACTTAAAACACAATTAAAAAAAAAAAGTTTTCAATGTCTCTAGACTATGTGGAGATTTATGGCTAACACTGAATTATAAGAGCATGAATAGATGTATTTTTCAAAGTAAAATAATGTAGCAATATGAAATTTTTGAGTTTTAAAAAGTCTACTCCACAATTTTGAAAAATAATAATATGTTTTCAATTAAAAATATTTAAGGTTTATAAAGCCAACGAATAAATCAGATGCTATTTTCTTCAGGAAAATATAGCCCAACACATAAAACATCAGCATAAATTTCCTCCTGCCCTCTCATGTGCCTGATTGTTGTCCTGTGTGCCTCTAAATTCACGTTTATATTTACTTTGATATTAGACCTAGTCCTGTAAAATTAATACATAAAATTGAGAATGTAAGTTTAATGTTTTTCAATTCACATCCAAAAACGTTTGTTCATATAAATATAATGTCAGATGAAAGTAATTCACAAGATTTTGAAATCAATTCAGTAGGTTTTTTTCTCACTGTTTTAAACCTTTTTGTGGAGCGAGCCTTGGTGGCGCAATGGTTAAAGTGCTTGGCCACTGACCAAAAGGTGGAGGGTTAAACCCACCAGTGGCTTCTTGGGTGAAAAGACCTGGCAATCCATTCACATAAAGATTGCAGCCTAGGAAACCCTAGGGGCAGTTCTCTCCTATCCTATAGAATCACTATGAGTTGGAATAGACTCAGTGCAAATAACAATAACAACAACAAACATTTTGGCAACAGTCAGCTGTTTATTACTGTTCCTTGGCAGAATACAAATGAAATGGTCTGCCCAGTGGTAACAGTTCCTGAGCCCCAGTGGTGTCACTAGAGAGGTGAGGGGGATGTAGGCTGCACTGGGTGACACTGTCAGAGAAAGTGACACCAAAATGGCTATCTATAAATTTTTTGTGCACAGCTTCAGCAGAAATTTATCATTTTTATTAAAATATCCCTGTAGTTAATTATAATAACACAAAAATATTTCATAAACCCAGCTTACATGTATCAATATATCTAAAAGGCTAAAACACTAGGCTAATTTACTTTTTGAACTTCCTTATGTGCTCTGATCAGAGTTGTTATTATTACCCAATTATAATGATGCTTCAAATCACGTGGTTTCATCTGCAGGATCTGCAAGCATGCATTATTGTTTCCTTTGCTGCTGATGTTTTTATAATCACTGATTTTGTCAAATTTTCCCTTCTTTTAGCTACACTATTGTGGTAGTTAGCATAGGGGGATGACACCATGAGCTACCACACTGGGTGACACCAACTCTAGTGATGCCACTGCTGAGTCCCAAGGATCTGCAACATGTCAAGTTCTAGAACTATCTTGTTGTCACTGAAGCTTTCACTATTCATCTGATCACAGGACACCCGTATTTAGTACCTCTGCCCTAGTTGGAAAACTAATGAGCAAAAACATTTTAGAAATTCTTGTTTTTTTTGTGTGTGTGTACTACCCAAAAAACCCAGTGCTGTACTGCTATCGGTAAATTCCTTCCACTCTGAATGCTAAGTAACTATATGTTTATATGTTTTGTCATTTTAAATTCTGATATCTGTTCTCATATTCTGAAACACCAGAATTCTTTTCTACTTCAATTATTCTCATTTCAGAAGTGAGGAGAACCATTCCATCAGCATAGTACCTCTGGGTTGCCTACTTAAATGATTTCACACATATTAGAGCAAATGTATTTTTCATGTTTCTGTGGCTTTTATTAAAGGTTATGCAATGCTTGCTAAATAACTCAGATTCTGACACTCAAAACAATTGGTAACTCTTTAATGATCAAAACTAAGTTGCAGGGAGTTTCCTTCGTGGTTATGATAGAGTAGCTTTATCAGACTAACACCCTGCTGAGAACAACTAGAAAATACAGATAAAATTGTACAGGTGGAAGAGATCTATTTGAAATTGTTGGAGAGCTGAGAGGGCAATCATGACTTGAGGGACCAAGATTCTGAAGAGAAGTGAACTACAAAGAGGTGTGCTGGCATTACGAGCTGCTTTCACCGTCAGAGCATTTGTTGATTCTTGGTATGGGGAGAGAGACTAAGAAACCAAGCAGAAGGCAGTACTAAGATGGAAAAAAAAAAAATTCTGGTAAACACATGAGGTATGTAGGAAAAATATGGTGGGATTGTGAGACAAAATGTGAAGTGAGGTATCCAGAATTTAATGGCCAAATATTCAAGAGAGAAAGGAGGCAAAGAGAAGTGAGCATCCCTCCTTTAAGTATTTGTTTGATTCCATGCACACATAAAGAATCTAAAAACCTAAGCAGGAAGTAGAAACAATTGAGAAGCTGAAAGGAGTATTTGAAAGTCCTTAGAGCTAAGGAGATAAACACTGGTATTAACCTGACAAGGAGGAAGGATCATAGTAAATACCCTAGGCTCTCAGATGGGGCATGAGACAATAATACCCTTTGATCATAGGTAAAGCAGAGACAAAATGAGCCATCAAAAATTTGCAATTCAGCTGCCTGTAAGTTCAGATCCTGATTTACTGTGATCTTCAACCCTCTCAGAATCCCCACCAAAGGATAGAGTAAACCCTCCCTGGAGATAATAATACCACTCATAATCTCTACAGTTTTTCATTAAAAAACAAACAAACAACAACAACAACAAAAAACCTCTACTTTTTGATCAAAAACACTCAGAGTCCTAGTGATTGGAGATGTCAGATATATATTGTATTAATATGTTCAAAAAACAGATGAAAATCTAGTTCTGAAAGTATAATACAAAAAAAGAATCAAATGAGAAATCTAAAATTAGAAACTTCAACAATTACAGTTAAGATTTTAATTGGTTGGCTTAATATCCTATTAGACACAGCAAAAGGTAGAATTAGTAAATTGAAGCATAGAGCTGTAGAAAATATCCAAGCAAAAACACAGAGATAAGGACAAAAAAGGAAAAAGGGACAGAAAAGAGAATAGGAGAAAGATGAGACATTGTAAAAACAAACAAAAACAA
Source organism: Elephas maximus indicus (assembly GCF_024166365.1). Classification (NCBI taxonomy): domain Eukaryota; kingdom Metazoa; phylum Chordata; class Mammalia; order Proboscidea; family Elephantidae; genus Elephas; species Elephas maximus. Next base: position 50,829,818 of record NC_064826.1, on the reverse strand, counting down.
AAAAAGCCTAGCATATGTTTACAGCCCTAGAAACAGAGGAAAGAGAAGCATTATTTGAAAACTTAATGTCTAAAAATTCACAAAAGTAATTAAGCCAAAGATCCAAAAAATACTACATACCTCAAACAAGAAAAAAAAAAAAAAAATCACATTAAAAGATTAAAGGGCAAAAATCATGATGCCAAGAGATACAGAAAAATATATACATATATTTGATAAAATTCAGCACCATTTATGATACAGAGAAGAAATAGGATCAAACTCTCTTAAGCTGATAAAAAAAAAATCTACAAAAACCAACAGCAAACGTATGTGTTTGTGAAATATTGAAAACATTCTTGAGATCAAAAATGAGATACTCATTATCATTTCTAGTCAAAATTTCACTGGAGGTACTAGCCTATGCAATAAGGAAATATAAGAAATAAAATATATAAATATTTGGACAAAACTAAAACTGTCATTATTTGTATACAACAATAAAAAAATCCTGAGTAAACCACAGATAAAACATTTAAAATTAACAAATGAATTTAGCAAATTTTCTAGATACAATGTCATTATATAAATATCACTTTATGTTAACAACAAATGATTACAGAATGAAATTTAAGAAAGATACCATTTATGATAGAATAAAATAACTTAGAATAAATTTAATGCTATCTAAACAATAATCTAAACAGAATACTAAATAAAAAATATCACCAATAATCCCTTTAAAAGCCTAAATATTTACCCATTGCCATCATGTCGATTCTTAGTCATAGTGATGAATATATAAAAGGTATATACCGTGTATTTGCAAGACTCATTATTGCAAAAATAGCTTTTTCTTCAAAAATTTATCAGTAGATAAAATGAATTCCAATCAAAATCCTAGAAGATTATTTTGTATGTGCTTGTGCGCAGAAATTGGCAAGATGCTTCTAAAATTTACATGGAATAGCCAAAATAATTTTGAAATAGAATAAAACTCAATGATATACACTATCGGATATCTAGACTTGTTTTACACACAATATAGTATTGATACAATAGATCAAGAAACAGACCTGTACTTACAGAGTCAACTGATATACAAAAAGGTGCTGCAACAACACAGTGAATAAAAGTTAGTCTTTTCAATAAACGATGTTGATTTAATTGGATATCCATATGGAAAAAATAAATAAACTTTGAACAGCAACTTACATCACACACAAAAATTAATGCTTTATGGATCGCATACCTAAATGTGAAAGAGAAAGAGTAAATTTTCTGAAAGATAAAATAGAGGGATATCTTCTTAATTTTGCAGTAAGAAAACTTTTCATAAACAAGACAATCACTAACAAGAAAAAAGATTAATAAACCTGACCTTATTAAATATTTGTTTGTCAAAAGATACCATGAAGACAATGAAAAAACAAGCCTCAAAGTTGGAGAAGATATTTGAGATATATCAGTCTTAAGAAGGAATTGTATCTAGAATGTATATTAAAAGCTCTTACAAATCAATAAGGAAAAGTCAGAATCTCCAGTTTAAAAAAAAATGAATAAAAGATTTGATAGACAAATCACAAAAGATTGATATCTAAATGCTCAATAAAAATATTTTTGAAGTGCTTAACATCATTACTCATCAGATAAACAATGCAATTTAAATTATTATTTAATTCAAAAAAATATTTGTTGAACGCCTTCTATGTGTTGTTTCCACCACCAGCCACTGGGTGGATTGATAGTGGTGAAGGACATAGACATGGCACCTACATTTGCAGCAGTTTAGGTCTGGAGGAGAAGATTCACAATATGTAGCAATCACACAAATAAATATATAATTACAAACTGAGATTTAAAGAGCTATGATTGAAATGAGCATATTGTTAAAGAGACAATCAGGGTCTTCAATCTAAATTGGATAGTCAAAGAAGTTCTTTTTCTGGAAGGCATATAGGTTGATTATTTGAAGGATGAGAAGGTACGGAATGGAATTTAGACTGTTTCGATAGATGACAAACATTAAGGGAATCCTTGTAATGAGAAACTGAAAGAGGAGCAGTGTGGCTGGGGCATTGTGAGCTTGGGTCAAGTGGAGACATGGGTTTGCAGAGACAAGCAGGAATCATACCATAAAGCGCCGTGTGATTCTTGACGAAGTGTCTGGTTTTTGCTTTAAATGCATTGGGAGGCTATTGAAAGGTTTCTAAACGAAAGCCCTATTAAAATTTTAAATTTTAATGTTAATTAATAGACTGGCTACTAAATAATGTGAAAGATTGGTTGGAGGAAGAAAGAGTGATTTGAGACCACTAGTTAGAAGGGCTCTGAGTAGTCTTGCTCTTGGTTCTCAGAACTTAAGGTAGTCTTGGAACCCCATATCACAAATTAATCTACACCTCTCTCCTAGAGGAGTTCCTGGGTGGTGGAAATCGTTAAACACTCCACTACTAACTGAAAGGTTGGTAATTCGAGCCCACTCAGAGATGCCTTGAAAGAACAGGCCTGGCGACCTCCTTTCTAAAGGTCACAGCCTTGAAATCCCTACGGAGTGCAGTTCTTGCCAGGAGTCAGAATTGACTTTATGGCAACTGGTTTGGTTTTTTGTTTTTTCTATCCTGGAGAGTAGTTTCCTCTTATTTTGATTCTCAGTGGAAGAAGAGTGTTGCACGTTATAAACCTATTCTTTATGGACTCAGTAGGGAATATGGATCCACATTTATTGAGCCTCTGCTGTATATCAGGTACTGTACTAGATATTTCACATATATTGAATATTATGTTCCCATTTTCAGTATAAATAAATTAAGGTTCAAAGACATTGGCCAACTTGTTGAAAGCCACATAGACAGGATTAATTTTCAAGTCTGTTTAATTCCAGTGTTCATACTTCTCTCACAATATCTACCTATTTGTATGCTTACTTATTTCCTTTTCCTAGAGTTCTATAAATAGTGGGCTTTATGCTAGGTATAGTGACCTGGATTTTGCCTCATAATCCTATCTAATACCTGAATTAGCACTCTTGTATTCAGGGGCAGATTAACCAGTAAGCAAGGTACGCACAGGTTTACAGTAAGCAAGATACACATGGGTTTGTTAGGGATTACTTACTAATCTGTAGTGCACAGTTTCAACTGTTTTCCACCACATCAAACGTGGTAAAACCCATGTGAAAGTAAATCCATGCCTACTTTGTTTATTGGGTAATCCATCCCTGCTGCATCCCAGCCTCTCAACCTTCTGGCTCCATTTGCCTACCCATTGGAGTCTTTTCTGATTGCCTCCTCCAATTCCAGCAATGTTTAAATATTATATTTTTTATAAATTTTAGCCTTGGCCAACAAAATTCTGGTGTCACCTTTACTATTCTTGGGGATTTATCTGGTCCCAGAATTATACTTTGTAAACCAAAATCCATGCATTCTTTACCAGAGCGATGAATCATTGGCTGCTTCTGCATATCTACCAGCAGCTGCCAGTGGGTGGGAGTCAGGGGTCCTGAATTTATCTCACTCATTGCAGCCCCTAAGCCACTACTATGGCACTTCCTTTAAGTCCAGAAATGTGAAAACTTTCTATTGCTATACTAAATAAATTGTCAGCCTATCTTTACACATACTAGTTTCACTATTTTTAAAAAGAAACAAAATGTATATATTTATGATTTAATACAATTCAAGAACTGTTTGGTGAGCATCCATTAAGTAAAAGTTGCTCTACTACAAGAAAAAGAGAAAAACACTATTCCTTCTCTCTGGTGCCTGAAACTATGTCTTGCCCCAAACAAAGAGTCAATATTTGTTGACCAAATTGAGTTAAATTTACATCGTGGAAAAAAAATTTTACCTATGCAAGTGCCTATTTCAAAAAAAAAGGGAGGGAGGGTAAAATAAAAAAAACTAATTTTACAAATAATATTTGATTAAATTAGTAGAAACTATTAAGCTCACCTGAATTCTGAGGAATAGTCTTAATTGTTATCAATGTATGGGGCAGTTCTACTCTGTCCTATAGGGTCGCTATGAGTCGGAATCAACTGGACGGCACTGGGTTTGGGTTATTTTAAGAGAACGACACTTGCAATAAATTCTCTATACATGCATGTGTTATACTGATGTTTTCAAACTAAATCCCAAGACTTTGGATTTGATTAGAAACATCAGGCTACCGTAAGTTAGAAGAGTGGATAAGTTCTCTGCTGGAAAATGAAGGGAGTGGCTGCAGTTCTGGTTAGGTCAGCCAAGAGAGCTAAAGGGAGTAGAAAGAATGGAGCAAGAATCAAATTTATTAAACCATACCGTACACATTTAAAAAGCATATTTTATGTTACTTCTTCCAGGTAGAAAGAAGAAAAATCTGGAAACAGTTTATACTGATGTTTATAGAACCATTCCTAAAATTTTTTTGTTATGTTGGAATAATACTAAATGTATCAAGTTTTTAACTTATTTTAGACAATTTTAGGAATGTGACTTTTAATTTAGAACTGTGACATGGGCTTCAGTTTCTTTATCTCTTAGGCAACACGAGCTCGGGTCCCTCCATTCAGCTACTGCAGATGTAGGGTAGTGACATTGATATCCAGATCTCCATGCTCCAAGATCCCCCTTGCTTGACTGCAACAATATATAAATTTTTTTTTAATTTTTTTATAATAATATAGGTGTCCATAAATCACTTTGAATTGCAATGTGCCCTCGGGGACAGCAGACCTGAGATTGGGTGGCCCAGGTTCACACAGTTCCACAGATAGGTTGCTTCTCAATCCGGAGGAGGTCATTGGAGGTTGGTAAATCTTGGACATCATCCTCTGCCCTCTCTCTGTTCTTGCAAAATAAGAAGGAATATTTTTCTTGTGTTATGCCCAATTAGAAGGTCCAACAAAAGATTGCTCAAAACAAAAAATATTGCAGGAATTATTGAAACTGCTTGTTCAGTGGTTGCTTGAGTGTCTCAGCCAGAGCTGTGCAGCCAGTCCAGTTTCCCCAACTGCGATACTCTTGGCTCCCAGTGCAGTTTCTATGGCCTTTGCTACCATCTAGATGCTGAATTTGGTCATCACCTTTGGACCTTGAGGTGAGTAAGAAGCGCTACGGCACTTATAAGTGAGAAAGCAGCACTCCCATGTTAACACTCAATTTGGGAAGAATCCTGAACTAGTTTCTATTGCAAAGGGTTATATCCCTGAGTAGTTCTTTCAAATGATGCCCACCGTATGCATCTTCTTGTGTTCAAATATGGTGCCAAGGCACTGGGATAGAATTAGTATATCTTACAAACCTACACTACTCTGCCAGCAGACCCTGCCCCTGCACCTGGCTCACCATCCTGATTCCTTCTTTGGTTGCGTTTTTTCTATGAAGACTTTTACTTGCTCCAGACAATCTGGACTCCACGGAAATAAACAGTGCATGAATATATTTGAATATGAATTGCCATAGTAGTCAAATAGCTCAAGTGATTTATCTAGGAGGCTAATCAGTTCTAGTATAAATTAACTGGTAACTAGTTGCCGTTGAGCCAATTCCAGCTCATGGTTACCTCATGTGTGTCGGAGTAGAACTGTGCTCCAGAGCTTTTTCAGTGGCTGATTTTTTCAGAAGTAGATCCTGAAGCCTTTCTTCCAAGGCACCTCTGGCTGGAGTCAAACCTTCGACCTTTTGGTTCACGTCCAAGGTGTTAACTGTTTGCATCATCCAGTGACTCTCAGTAAAAATTAGTGGTTAACAACAGCTGAAAGGTCCACTCATTAGAGGATATTGGTGTGACTATGGTTGCAATGCTAAAGTGGTTAATGGGAGATCATAGAAGCTGAATTAAAAAAAAAAAAGGTGACATGATTAGATGTTTGGCAGTCAGGGAAAATATGTTTTTGAGTAAGAAAACACATGGAACCAACACAAAATGAAATTTCAGTATTTCAGGTACAAAATTTAGAATTTAGCTACTATAGAATGAATGTTTTTTTTTATATAGAATGTATAAACCTAGGACATTTTTAAATTCCTTACCAAGAAGTCTACTTTAACAGAATTTTTTGGCTTCCTTATCCATGTGATTCAACAGGTATAAATTTACAAAATATGTCTTTTGAGTTATAAACCCAGTGCTGTCGAGTCGATTCCGACTCATAGCGACCCTACAGGACAGAGTAGAGCTGCCCCATAGAGTTTCCAAGGAGCACCTGGCAGATTTGAACTGCTGATCCTTTGGCTACCAGCCATAGCACTTAACCACTACACCACCAGGGTTTCCACTTTTGAGTTATACAGGTACTAAATTCACTTACATGAAATTGCCTCCTTGGTAAGTCAAAAGGATCGAATAAAAGGGCCATGTGGTTAAACCTTGATATAAATTATATCATTTAATTCTTACAATTACTCTGTGTGTTGGGTCTTATTATTTCCGTTTTGCAGATAAGAAAACTAAGGTTCAGGTTAGAACTTTGTCCAACATAACACAGCCAGGGAAAGTGGCAGATACAGTATTTGAATCCAGACTACCTTTATTTGGAGTCCATGACCCCCTATCCATCACGCTATCTAGCATCCAATTCCAAACTGTTAAGTATCTCATATAGTAAGTAATTACTAATAAGTTGATGTTCATCATACGTGGGCACTGTAAAGTTACTCTTTATTACTAATGCCTTCTGAGTAAGTTACCATTTATTTTTTAAATGGGTGAGTTTAAAAGAGGCTCTGATTCCCTAAAAAATGTTTTCATAACATCTTTATCATATTATGACTATATTATAATAAAATATAAAAAATAAGATAATCTAATATTCAAATGTATGCTTTATTTGTGGCTTATTTAAAGTTCACCCAAAAGAGAGTAGTTTATATTAACAAAACAATTAGAGCTGCAACTCTTAATGACAGTGTATATTAATCTCTTACTATGTGCTTGACACTGTGTTAGCATTTAAAAGTCCTTACCCTCATTTAATTATCTATGGTATAGGCCATATTTTTATCCCCATGTAGATAATAATTAGAAAAGTCACATAATTTGCCTAAGCTTCATGTAAGTGGAAGATTTGGAATTCAAACCCAAATGTTTTTACCACTATGTTATATTCAACATCTTTTGCAGTGGACCAATCAATCCTAAATATTGTAACATGTGTAACTAGTGTTATCAGAAAAAAGCTAAAGAGTATCTATGTTTTTGAGATAATAATTTAATGACAAAAGCTTAACCTGCATATTATGAATTATGAATTTCTACATTAGAATGAAGACAGTTATTCAAAAGTCTTCCGGTCAATGCATTTTTCAGATTAATAAAAGAAAGGAAAATCATGGTTTTGATTATTGAAATCTTTAATAAAGTGAAAATTTATATAAGTGTAAAAAATCACTTGTGTATAAAATAGCCCCCATATTTCATTTCACATTGCACAAAATATAATTTAGTAGACTGGAATTTTGAATCAAACTGTCTTCAGTTTGAATACAGGTTCTGTGTTACTTTACTGAATTAATTAACTTACAATAATAGAGAACACTTATACAGCACTCATCATATGTCAGGCACAGTTCTAGGGACTATATTAACTCGTGAAAACACAAGAGCCCTGTAAAGTGGATTATTTACCCAAGATAGCACAGATAGTACACGGTACACCAGGACTGAACAGAGGCAGTCTATATTTGTAACTGCCACATTAAGTTAACTCATTAGGTGCTTTCCCCAATCAAATGAGATAGAGTATGTAAATTGCCGATATTAATGGCACACAATAATAGTTCAATAAATGCTAGTCAATATTAAATTTGTGGATTAAAAAAATATTTGTTTAATTCTTGACCTCTGGAAGACTGGATACTGTGTACCTTTTCGTCTTGTTTCTTAGTATTCTAAACACTGCTGAAGAAATAAACCCAGTTAGTGTTTGTAGCTGTATGTTAAATTGACCATCTGGTAGACTGAAAAAGTGACCACAATCATTCCCCTTCTTTATCCAGACTGCCTTGCCCTTAATTCCGAGTGCTGTCCCACTCTGACACTGAGCATGGCTGTGTGACTTGTTTTGGTGAATGGGACCATAGCAAACATGACACAAGCAGAGACAGAGAAAATGCTTTACTTGAGCATTGGGGCTTGTCCTTTCTTCTTGTTGGTGGAACTCTACAACTGCCACAGAAGTAAGCCCAAGCTAGATTGCTGGAGAGAGGCCCGTGGCCCAACCACCTCCATTGTACCCACCAGCTAGCTGCCAGCTAAGTATCAGGAGAGTGTGTGAGATCATTCAGACCAACGAGCCCCAGTCAGTCCCCAGGTGATTGCTGACACATGTGTAAGATTAGCTGCGGCCTAGGGAAAAAGTTCCCATTAAGCCCAGCCAATATTGCAGCCTGACAAATCGTGAGCTATATAAATAGTCATTGGGTTAAGCCACTAAGTTTTATGGTCACATATTGCCCTCAACACTAACAGATACAATAAAAAATAATAAAGTCCCAATTAATTTTTCTTGAGACCACCATTCAACTGGGTTAGAGGAGGAAAATCATACAGAAATTTTGCAATTCTTTGATTAGTATGATAACATGGCTAGGTAAGTTAACGGACTCAGATCTGTCTTCTGACCTGCATTATTTATTTTGGCACTACACGGGACCACATCATGCACAACTTGTTAATGCAGGGGACTGCTCATTCCTGGAGTTACTTAAGGTCATCTGACTTTGTACTCAGTCTTATTCTTGAAGCTGGCAATACTGGAACTAATGTAAATTAGCAACTGAAAACTATTAGCTTTCGAGCCTCAGCAAGATTTTATCTGGCATAACTTCTCAGTCCAATTCTCAGAGTGAATGAGGAAATAAAAAATGTCATAGGAAATCGTGCCAGTCTCGGGGGGTGGATGCTTTTCAATATGATAGTCTCAATCCTTGGCACAGGGTGTGTCATTTTCTTTTGTATATATTCCTATTTTCAAAGGGATTGTTAGAGACAATACTGGCTTCCAAGTCATAGCATAATTGAAACTCGAAAAGTTATTTGTATTGATTTTGCAAATGCTGTCAGCATTTTTATTCTATTACAACTTTGAAGACCAGCCAATGATCATATTCTTCTAGGTGAATAAGTGAAGCTTTTTGTTAATGTTAAAATAAAAAATTCTATTTATGAAACATAGAGATATCAAAACAAAATATAATAACACCTCACTTCAACTAATCTAATTTATACGAATTTGGAGAAGCATAAACCAAATAAGGTTTTCAAAAGTATCAACCATGCACAGCAAAACCTAATATAACGATTACCTCTTAGACAGTTTTAGTCAACTCCCAATTCCAAAACCTATAAAAGTATGTAACTTTGAAAAACATTTTTGAATGTCTGTCAGTTTTAGTTTTCTTTGTGGAAAAAGATTTTTTCAGAGGATTAAGACGTTAACTGAGGTATTCTGTAATACTTTGAAACATTACAGACTAGTATAACACAACATGCAATAGCAAATAGATTTTTCAGTGTTCTAAACTTCTAAATAAATGTTTATATTTTTTATTATACATAACAAAACTCTCTCTAGTAGCTCAGAACATTTGTTTTAAAGAGAATTACAGATTTTTGTTGAACATAGTTCTAGAATGAAGTCTAGTTGACCTGGGAACGGAATGACATAGGAACTGTTTGGCCATGGGAATTGTCAGCTGGTGAGAATATATTTACCATCTGTCATCTTCCATGTTTCTGCTTGGCACTGCCCACTGGAACATTCAGAGTAGCTTTTAGCATCCCAGTTGTGATCTCCCAAAGTCAGTGTTTCTCAAATTATTATAATGCATACCTGTTAAATCCAACATTTCTACTGACATAGGTTTTTCTGATGGTGGCGGGGGGCGGAGGGGTGCAAAGGATTTGGGCAAGGTGATCTGTACATAACAGAAAGTGTGCCAGCAGCAGATGGATAGGCGGGGCAGTTGTTGCAGGAAGTTCAAATAAACAAAATTAGTGGAAGACTTTAAAAACATGTTTGGGGAAAAATAGCAGCTTAGCAACCAGCTTCCCATTCACTTAGCTATGAAGTAATGAATATGCAGTAATAAAAATCCCGTCGCCACTGAGTCAGTTCCAACTTATAGTGACCCTATAGCCATGAGAGCAGCCAAATGTTTACTGAATACAATTAATATAAATGTTCCATGAATTAAGTCCACTCTGTTTATCTATTTACTCATCACCATGGATACTTTCATAAATAACAGTGTTTATATTTTAATATTAACATTGCCCAAAGGAGGAATTTCAAGACTAACCAGAACCACTGACAGAAACTATTTATTTGTAATACATTTTGAACCATCTTCTATGAGCTATACCATATGCTGATTCTGTTTTTAATATTTTTATAATGTCTTCTCTAATACTACTTTTATTAATACTTTTAAAAATTTCATTAAATCATAATAAGAGCCACACGTAGTGTAAATAGGTATATAAGACCTTAAGCTGATGTTTTCTATTGTCTCTTCTCTTACCTAGACAGCATTACAAGCAGCTCGACTAACACTAAAGTTATACCTGATGTAAATTAATAAGTCAGCATATAGTCACTCAAAGTGAAGTTCACCCATTATTTATGTGCCTCAGTGGCTCACAGCTGCCACGTCTAACTTTATTATTTTGTGATGTCAATTGATGCCGACAACTGTGAGAACAGTGGAAGTTATTGCATCAGTTATGTTATTTTATTGCTATTTCTGACACAAGTATTTCAGCTACACAATACACAATAAGGTATAGAATCAAAAACAATACACGTTTCTCAAAGAGAAAAACCAAACATTATTGAGACTAAGTGGGAAAAAATGATTTTTTGAATAATTCAAATATTAAAATACATATTTTCTCCATATTTCTATATATCTTCAAATGACATTAAAAATTGGAAATGCATTAGAGACATGTGTATTTATCTGGTTCATATCACATTCTGTAGGCTTCTTGGGTTCAAATCCTAGCACTGACAATTGTCGGCTATGTGACCTTGGACAAGTTTCTTAAAAAGTTTTTGCCTTGCTTTTTCTATCCTCGTGGTGCAGACAGTTAAGCACTCGGCTACTAGCTGAAAGGTTGGAGGTGTGATTTTACCCAGAGGCGCCTTGGGGGACAGACCTGGAGATCTGCTTCCGAAAGGTCACAGCCTTGAAAACCCTATAGAGCAGTTCTACTCTGCACACATGGGGTCGCCATGAGTTGGAATCAACTGGACAACAACTAAAAGCAACGATTAATACTTAACTGATAGGATTGTTGGGATGGTTAAACGTAAAGAGCTTAGAAGAGTGCATGGAACATCAGTTTTCTCCTTTTCAACTAAAAAATAATAGAAACATTCATAAGGTGAAGGCATACAAATGATTTAGGCATTGCTCTGAATCCCATTTGTATACTTTTCTCATCCACTCTCTCTGATTCACCAAATGACTTCAAGGATACTGTATCCTGGTGAATTATTTGTTTTGCCTCAGGGTGCTGTTTCCCTTGCCTGTAATGCTTTGTTTTTATATGCTCACTCCTCATTATTCAGACAGGTCGGTCCCAGACCAAACTGTATTAAATTTCATTCTCTTGAAGTTTCTTCATAACACTCAGTATTTGAATGTTAGCATTGTCAATTATTTATTTATTAACTCATTTATTGTATGTTTTCCTCATTTTATTCACCACCGTGTTCCCTGATCTAGAAATGCAACTGCCATAGTGTTGGCACTCAATGAATATTTGTAGACTAACTGAATGAATACGTATCCATAACCCCTTGCTGCTTCCTCAGCCCCAATTCCAATGTGTTCACTGCTGTTACCTTATTTCCATCTTCTGTGGATATTTTAATTGAGTTGATGGAAATCTCAGCCTCTGCTGAAGAGAATTGCCTCATATTTATTTTTCCCAAAATGTAGAAAGTTATTATAATATATTGTATTACATTATATTATATTGTTATCATGTATTTTTTTAATAATTTTTATTGAGCTTTAAGTGAACATTTACAAATCAAGTCAGTCTGTCACATATAAGCTTATATACACCTTACTCCATACTCCCACGCACTCTCCCCCTAATGAGTCTGCCCTTCCAGACTCTCCTTTTGTGACAATTTTGCCAGTTTCTAACCCTCTCTACCCTCCTATCTCCCCTCCAGACGGGAGATGCCAACACAGTCTCAAGCGTCCACCTGATACAAGTAGCTCACTCTTCATCAGCATCTCTCTCCTACCCATTGTCCAGTCCCCTCCATGTCTGATGCGTTGTCTTCGGGAATGGTTCCTGTCCTGGGCCAACAGAAGGTTTGGGGACCGTGACCACCAGGATTCCTCTAGTCTCAGTCAGACCATTAAGTATGGTCTTTTTATGAGAATTTGGGGTCTGCATCCCACTGATCTCCTGCTCCCTCAGGGGTTCTCTGTTGTGCTCCCTGTCAGGGCAGTCATCGGTTGTGGCCGGGCACCATCTAGTTCTTCTGGTCTCAGGATGATGTAAGTCTCTGGTTCATGTGGCCCTTTCTGTCTCTTGGGCTCATAGTTATCGTGTGACCTTGGTGTTCTTCATTCTCCTTTGATCCAGGTGGGTTGAGACCAATTGATGCATCTTAGATGCCCGCTTGTTAGCATTTAAGACCCCAGACACCACATTTCAAAGTGGGATGCAGAATGTTTTCATAATAGAATTATTTTGCCAATTGACTTAGAAGTCCCCTTAAGTCATAGTCCCCAAACCCCCGCCCTTGCTCCACTGACCTTTGAAGCATTCAGTTTATCCCAGAAACTTCTTTGCTTTTGGTCCAGTGCAGTTGAGCTGACCTTCCGTGTATTGAGTATTGTCCTTCCCTTCACCTAAAGTAGTTCTTTATCTACTAACTAATCAGTAAATAACCCTCTCCCGCCGTCCCTCCCTCCCTCCCTCGTAACCACAAAAGTATGTGTTCTACTCAGTTTATACTATTTCTCAAGATCTTATAATAGTGGTCTTATACAATATTTGTCCTTTTGTCTCTGACTAATTTCACTCAGCATAATGCCTTCCAGGTTCCTCCATGTTAGTTATCATGTATTCTTACATGTATGATTCTTTATCTTGACTTTCCTTTTATAATAAATTTCATGTGTTTTATGTAAATGTAAATTTGATTCAGAAATACATGTACTCATCTGGTGGGTTGCATTAATATTTGTATTATTTGGAATTCCTGGAAGTAAGTAGAACTGAGAAGTTTTATGCATGAATTCCAAGTAAAATTATAGGAGATAAAGAGACGGAAATGCATAATAGGATTTACTCATTCAAAATTACTTTTTAAGCACCCACCATGTTTTTCAATGCTGAGGATTGGGGCCTTGTCCCTCCATGAACAAGATGCTGGAGTAAGGAAACTGAGAACTTATGCGAAGTACATGAGGACTCCCAGAAATAAATGGTTGACATTTTTAGATATTGCCCAGTAGGAAGGAAAATGAACTACAGAGAAGCCAATGCCGACGGTGCCCACTTGATTTGTGCAAAATGGCAGCCCTTCTAGAGATCACTGTGAAATACAAGGCGTACAAAGTATCTGTCCTTACAAATACAGAGTTTAAAAACAGACAATTAAACAAGTAATAAAAATAAAATCCCTAAGTACAGTGATTGAATTATGGGGAACTATATGAGAACGTAAAGATGGGAAATCCTAAGATATTCTAAATTTCAGGAAATTCTTCCCTGAGGAAGTCTTATTTATTCTCATCCCTGAAGGATGAATAGGGATATCCAGAAGTTTCCTCATTTGTGCTTTTGACATATCAAAGCTAGAGGGAGCTATATTTAGGAGGGGCCTTGGGCACTAACTGTGCTACTTTGCAGCTCAAATGACAGGACATAATAGAGGGAAATGAGCATCCTCCCAGATGGTAACTCTGGAGCCTAGCAATGTCCTTTTAAGAAACCCTGAGGAATCGCCAATGACCAGGTGCCTTCCCTTAGGACATTGCCTGGCAGTATCCATTAACAAGAGGCTAGGGTAAAATAAATTGAGAACTTATGAGACAGCATATGAGCACTCTCAGAAAAAAACTTACCAGCATTTTCAGACATTGCACAGTAAGGCGGAAAGTGATGATTTGTCATTAAGAACAAGCCTGTGGAATTTGGGCATGAATATTAATGAATCCTCAGCTGAACCCACGGGCTGATAAGGGAGACAGACATTCTGGGTACCATGACAGTAACAAAGAGAATGTATTCCTATGATACTCAAACTTTAGAAGCTCCGTCATACATGCCGTCACTTCGGGATGCTGTTGAGCATCTGGTTTCTTTACGGCTCCTCAACCCTCATTCCTCAGGAGGATCCCCAATCTTAGAATCAGCTTCATTTGATCTAAGCAGTGGTCCAATAATGTTCTCTTTCCCAGAAAGATGCACAAAGATGCTCTGAATGGTCTCCAATTCAGGGATCAGATAGTACTTTCATAATTCCTAGATTACATGGATTATGAACCCCAAGAATACAAGCCTCCTTCATGAAAAATTCTCAGCTTCATCATGTCCTTGCTTGTCCACCATAGCCACAGACTCAGCAATAAAAACACTAAAGCTATCCCAGTCTCTATTGCATGCAGATTGATTTTAGTATTATTGTATTAGTATTAATTTAGTTTTATAACTTAACTTACTGATGAATTACTAAGCAAAATATCACCAGGATATAAGCTTATAATATGTTTATAAAGTAGAACCTAGAAAAATGAACATGGCTTTGAGTTTCATCTCTGTTGGGTTATCTGTCTAGCTCACTCAGTCTTTATGAAGGCCTATCAAAGTTTCTCTGTCATGTTAACATGAGGGTAATACATGAAACAAAGACTGGTTGCCGTAATTGGCAGCATACACAAAGTTCTTCAATGAATGCAATTCATTTAATTAATATTTATCGAGAGCCCAGACTGAGCCTGGCAGTCTACTAGGTGCCAGCCACTCCCACCCTCATTGCCTTTTTGCCATCTGCCACTCATGTGAATGGTAGGCAACCAGCCGTCTAACGATGAGAAAGCGTTGTGTTTGTATGCTGGCCCTGCTGCTGCTTCCAACTCCCTTGGCTGTCTTTAGCTTCTCACATGACTCGAGCTTGCATATATTTAATACTCAAAAGTATCAGACTCAAAGTTCTAAATATGAGCAGACTACAGGATAGTTGAGTGTTAGAGTTTTCTTTCTTTCCCTTTTAGCCTAGTGAATCCTGGATTTATTATAAGTGGGTTTACATGTTTCTAATTATTTATGAAAACAACCAGGAAAGGCTTTCCTCACAGAATTATGGTAGTCAAGAAATTTATTATGCAGAGCTTAAAGGGTCAAAGAGCAGAATTCTTAAGCTGGCATCTCATTGGAACATCAAAACCAAAACACTTATGTCTCCTCAAGTTGTTTGAGCAGTCACAAAAGTTCTGTCCTAAATTGATGCTTAGAAGGATGTTCCCATTTTTCTCTTGCCACTCCATGAATTCCCCAGGTGCAAAACCAAATAAATACAGTCAGTAAAGCAGTAAAAAGACCACCACTCAAATAAGTATCCCAGGGATCAAAATATCCAGGCATTATCATTGCTCATATAATGGCCCTCTAATTCCTTGATTTTCTATTACTTGTCTTTTCACTTCTGAAGGACATGTTATGCCCCAGTGTTGTTCCATCCGTGGAATTCTGAATTAGAGCTACTCTCTGCTGTCCTTGCTGCAGTGATGGCCTTTCTGCATCATAACCATGGATGTTGTTTACTCTGAGTTCCGCTGTACGCCTGGGGGCTGTCTTCCCCTGGAGCCTGATGCTCTGCCTGTGCCTGTATCACTTCCCCCCCTACTGCCAGACACACTTTGCTCCACTGCTTCTTGGCGGCACCTATCAAGGCTGCCCAACTTTGGCCATGCTACTCTGTGTTTCCATTACCTTTTCAAGGTTTGTTCCCATTTTTCTGATGAATCATGCTTGACGAGAAATCTGCTTGCAGGGTTTATTTTTATTCTTCCCACTTTTCTCAGAGAAGAGGGCTCAGCTCAATGGGATACTCATTAAAGCCATCCCCATGAGATATACCTGACTCTCTATGCTCCTAAAGAGCAGGGATGATGAGGTCTACTGCATGAGAGATGGAATGTAACAATTTTCCCTCCCGACTCTTAGAGTTTCACTCTCAACTGCTCTCAGGAGCATAGTTAACTATGGCACTGAGAGGGTGAGGAACAGAGACTCTGCTAAAACCTCCATATCAGGGAGCAGAGGGAGATACTGAAGTTACTTTTCCTTACTCCGACTTTCTCTTTTCATGAGAAAAGAGAAGCACAGCCAATTCTTTCCATATTTATTCTGCTCCAATTGGCAGGTCCTATTCTAAAAATTAGCATGTCCTGACTCTTTGAATCACCTGATCTCTGGAAAAAAATCCCTTCACAAAAATCATTCCTGTCCCTGCTTCTGGAAACCCATGTAAATGGCTTTGGAATCATCCCATCTCCTACCACAGCCTCTTTATCAGGACCGATGCCTTTCTAGGCATGATCAAAAGAAGCTATTGCTAAAACTTCATATTTTTATTCATTATTTGAATGGCAAGTGACATTTGTTTCACTACCATGGTCAATACAATGTTTATTCCCATGAATAATTCCTCAGAATGCATTCATGAGCGGAAAGGAGAGTGATTGTTTATTCATAGGCACTTAGAGCAGAAAAACATACTTAAATATAAAAATTAAAGTTGTCATTAAGCTTTTGTAAATACTTTGAGAAAACCAGCTATTTAAGATAATTATAGTGATAATGGTCATAAAATCAGTTTTATGACTAATTTAAATATGTCTAAATGACTATAAGATACTTATATAGATCTCAGTCAAAAAATCCAAAAATGAATTCATGTATTTTGACATTAGAATAAAAATCTCTATCTCTACAATTTTTTAAACTACTGCAAGCATGCAAATTATTAAAAGATATACTGAAATTACTGGATTAAATAACATTTTTCTCTGTACTAGTTTTTCAAAATAATTTGATGACATCTCATAAACTATTTTTTTTTAATTTTTATTGAGCTTCAAGTGAACATTTACAAATCAAGTCAGTCTGTCACATGTAAGTTTATATACACCTTACTCCATACTCCCACTTTCTCTCCCCCTAATGAGTCAGCCCTTCCAGTCTCTCCTTTCGTGATAATTTTGCCAGCTTCCAACCCTCTCTACCTTCCCATCCCCCCTCCAGACAGGAGATGCCAACATAGTCTCAAGTGTCCACCTGATACAAGTAGCTCACTCTTCATCAGCATATCTCTCCAACCCATTGTGCAGTCCCCTCCATGTCTGATGCGTTGTCTTCGGGAATGGTTCCTGTCCTGGGCCAACAGAAAGTTTGAGGACCATGACCACCGGGATTCCTCTAGTCTCAGTCAGACCATTAAGTATGGTCTTTTTATGAGAATTTGGGGTCTGCATCCCACTGATCTCCTGCTCCCTCAGGGGTTCCCTGTTGTGCTCCCTGTCAGGGCAGTCATTGGTTGTGGCAGGGCACCATCTAGTTCTTCTGGTCTCAGGATGATGTAGGTCTCTGGTTCATGTGGCCCTTTCTGTCTCTTGGGCTCATAGTTATCGTGTGACCTTGGTGTTCTTCATTCTCCTTTGATCCAGGTGGGTTGAGACCAATTGATGAATCTTAGATGGCCGCTTGTTAGCATTTAAGACCCCAGATGCCACATTTCAAAGTGGGATGCAGAATGTTTTCATAATAGAATTATTTTGCCAATTGACTTAGAAGTCCCCTTAAACCATGGTCCCCAAACCCCCGCCCTTGCTCCACTGACCTTTGAAGCATTCAGTTTATCCCGGAAACTTCTTTGCTTTTGGTCCAGTGCAGTTGAGCTGATCTTCCATGTATTGAGTATTGTCCTTCCCTTCACCTAAAGTAGTTCTTATCTACTAACTAATCAGTAAAAAACCCGCTCCCACCTTCCCTCCCTCCCCCCCTTGTAACCATAAAATATGTGTTCTTCTCAGTTTATACTATTTCTCAAGATCTTATAATAGTGGTCTTATACAATATTTGTCCTTTTGCCTCTGACTCATTTCGCTCAGCATAATGCCTTCCAGGTTCCTCCATGTTATGAAATGTTTCACAGATTCGTCACTGTTCTTTATTGATGCGTAGTATTCCATTGTGTGAATATACCACAATTTATTTAACCATTCATCTGTTGATGGACACCTTGGTTGCTTCCAGTTTTTGCTATTGTAAACAGTGCTGCAATAAACATGGGTGTGCATATATCTGTTTGTGTGAAGGCTCTTATTTCTCTAGGGTATATTCCGAGGAGTGAGATTTCTGGGTTGTATGGTAGCTCTATTTCTAACTGTCATAAACTATTTTTATACAAAAGAAAAAAATGTTTCCATATAACCAGTATGAATAAAGACTTTTAAGTATCATATAGTTAATTGAAACAGATCGCTGTTTCTCAACCACAGATCATTTTTCCCTTCGGGGGACATTTGGGATTGTCTGGTAACATTCTTGGTTGTCACAGCTGGAGAGCTACTACTGGTTTCTAGCTGAACTGCCCCTAGGGTTTCCAAGAAGCGGGTAGTGGATTTGAACTGCCAACCTTTTTGTTAGCAGCTGAATACTGATAAATATCCTAAAATTCACAGGACAGCCCTGGTAAAGAATTATGTGGCTCAAAATGTCGAATGTGCAAAGGCTGACAATCCCTGGTGAGGAGTCCAGCTCTTGGCTGAAAACCCGTGTGTGACCATAGGCAATTACAAATGTTTTGTCTGGTAAGCCTCAGGGGTGAAGAGTCCTTCCCCAACCAGACTAGGTGCCCTGCAAGTGTTGCAGTCTCTGAAGGGAGCTGCAGTCAAGCACTCAGTCTCCTTCCCAGCACCCATGCTCTTTTACAAATCTGCATTCTTAGCCCCAAACCAAAAAACCAAACCCATTGCCATGGAGTTGATTCCTACTCACAGTGACCCTATAGGACAGAGTAGAACCATCCCACAGGGTTTCCAAGAAGCATCTGGTGGCTTTGAACTGCTGACCTTTTCGTTAGCAGCTGTAGTTCTTAACCACTCTACCACCAGGGTTTCCATTCTTAGCCCAGGCACCCCCAAAAGGAGACCTTTTTATTTGGGGCCTTTGGCAGCGGCCTGCCTTAGGTCTCTGTGCTGAAATTTCCATACCAGGGGAAAGGGGGAGAACATTGAAGACACTTTCCTCACTTTGACTTGATACTCACTACTAGCCTTTCCCCTTCACCCTCCTTCAAACTCCAGAGTCCATAAAACTGCAGGAGTCTTTTATTCAGGGCTAGGGTCCCCATGTCTGTACTGATCCTCCTTACCTTCACCTGGTTGCTGTTTCTGGGCAAATATGGAACAGGAGGGAGTTGGTTTACAGGTAACACTTTTAGGAATAAAAGGTGATATTTATTGATGAGACCAGATACTAATTCATAAGACCATATACTTATTGATGAGCCAGTATACTTTTGAATAGTTAATTTATCTCATAATTTTTATATGATTGGAAATTGCATTTTCAAAAGATCATCAGCAACAGCAACATATACTGATAGAGAATACTCATATGAATTTATCTCAAAAAGTAGCTATGGCTCATTTCTAAGAAATAAAAGAAATATGGAATATTTCTTTTACTATTTGTATTTACTAGTGTTTATGGAACCATTAATGGTAGTTCAAAACAGATGTTTTCTACATCTTATTGATTATTTGGCAGCTGTTCACTTTTCCACTCAGTAAACAATTGTATTTCTTGGGCTTTATATTTATATTGGCTCATAAACCCCAAAGAATCAGTCTGTGAAGCAAAGGACAGCCACAATCTATTTCCCACCCAGTAAAGGAATTTTTAATATTATGGTTTTAAAGTGCTTAATGTGTGACTTTGTCATCACTTCATGTTGCTTATATAGAAAATTTGAAATGTCATTCTTTTGAAGAGCTATAAGGAGTCATCCAGAATAATGGGCAACCATTGACACGCAAGCATCCTCTGGAATACATGGCTGTTGTCTCACTCATTTTCCTTCTCATCCTCAAAAGAAGACTAGGGCAAAACTTAGCATTTCTTATGATAGTCCATGTGTAACTCAGAATGAGCTAGCAATAGAGGTATTGGAAATATAGTGCAGAGAAAATAGCAATAAAATAACCATGTGTATGGGTTAAAACCCCAATTTCCTTGGCATCCTTATTCACTGACAATTAGAAAAATTAGATGCATAAAGGCATAAAAGAGGAAATATGCTTCAGGAAATATTGCAAAGATTCCATTTCCAAATTATGCCAGCAGTATAACAAACATTCATTGTTCTCTAGTACTGGCAAAGGATAACAGTTATTTCTAAAGTTAACTGGTGAGAAGGGAATTTTGTATTTGGTTGGTCGGTTTATTGGTTGTTCATTTCGGTTTTTTGCAACTAGCCTGGTTACATAAGGAGCCCTAGTGGCACAGTGGTTAAGATGCTCAGCTGCTAACTGGAATGTCAGCAGTTCAAATCCACTGGTTGCTCCACTGGAGAAAGATGTGGCTGGCAGTCTGCTTCCATAAAGATTTACAGCCTTGTAAACCGTATAGTGCACTTCTACTCTGTCCTATGGGTTTGGTTTTGGTTTAGCCTGGTTGCTGAAACTCTAAATCTCAATGTCTCTTAAAAAAAAAAAAAGAAAAGAAAGGGAGAGCCTATGGCAAATGTGCACACTATTCCTGAGTTAATGAGTTCTTGTTGCCTTTAGAGATCACTATGGCAGGCTCCAAAACAATTATTTGGACGAGAAATTCCAGATTAAAAAAAAAAAAAAAAAGTCAATATGAATCCAAGAAAAGCTTTCCAACCCCATAGTTAGGGATTTAATTTCTTGAGTGGGGATGGCAAGGATGTGAGATCTGTTGCCACATGACTGAATAGCAAATAAGTCCTCCTCAGAAACAAAGACACCCTCAGTGGAAAGTGGAAAAGATGTTGTTGCTTGTCTGCCTTGATTAGAACTCATTAATGTGCAATTCAAATGCACATGCAGTGGTATGGCTTCTCTTTCTTATTGTTAACACTGAGGCCTTCCATGGAAATTCGACTGAAAAAATCTAATTTTTTTGGCAAACGTTATAGAGGTGTAGATACTAGATTTCGAAGTCCCTTCACAAAACTTCAGAGAACAGTTGATAACAAACGGCAATGAGGTTGTAACAGTGTATTTCATACATTTTTGTGTATCTGTACATATTTTCTTTCAACCATTTTTCTATATATTTTTAAACATATTTCATAGTATTGTCCACCACCTGTCAGTCAGTTTTACATACCATGGTGGCTTATGTATTGCTACAACGCTGGAACCTACACCACTGGTATTTCAAATACCACAGTGTCACGCATGTGGAGAGGTTTCAGCAGAGCTTCCAGACTAAAACTCTAGAAAGAAATGTCTGGTGTCCTACTTCCAAAAGTTAGACAGTGAAAACCCTATGAATCACAACGAAATATTGTCTGGTATGGTACTGAAAAATGACCCCCTAGTTCAGAAGGCACTCAAAACACACAGGGGTTGCAACAGTAGATTCGAGCATACCACAGATTGTAAAGATGGCAATGGACTGGGAAACATTTTGTTCTGCTGTACACGCGGTTTTTATGAGCTAGGGCTGACTCGGCACAACTGAACAAACACAACAATGATATTGTATGCCTAAGTATTATTATTTCTTACTTAGAATCATAGCAAAGTATTTTTACACAGCCATAATGAAAATACTTTTTAGTAGCTGTATAATATTTCATTTTTTAAATAAATAATATCAAAACATGATAATGTCAGGCATTTATATTATCACTGATATTTTGTTATTACATTACTACAATAAACATTTTATAAAATACATGTTCCCCCTGTATGTATGTTCGTATGTACTTTGCCTTAGACAAATTTCTGACAAGTAGCATAGTGGTATCAAAGGGCATGTACCCATGTGAGGCTTTTGATAGCACAACACCAAATTACTTTTCTCGAGGTTGTGCCAATTACATGTCCCATCAGCAATACGTGAAAACACCCATTTCAGTGCATCCTCACAGGGCAAAGTATTATAGACAGGAAAGGAATTGGCTTAAATTCACTGAATATAAAATTCGGAATTTAACATTCACATGATCTTCTTTTGAGAGCGTAGATGGTTTTCTAAGTTACTACCTTTTTCAAAATGATAACAATTAGAATTGTTTAAATATAAGATTCCCAATTTTTTCTTTGGTTTGAATAATCAGGGTCTTGGGATATATTTGGAACTTTGACCCTAATTCTAAAACTTCAACCCTTTAGTTACTGACATGATGATTAGAAGTTTTTGTTGTTGTTGTGTGCCATTGAATCAATTCCAACTCATAGTGACCCTATAGGACAGAGAAGAACTGCCCCATAGGGTTTCCAAGGAGCTGGTGGAAGATTCAAACTGCCAACAGTTTGGTTAGCAGCCTGAGCTCTTAACCACTTTTCCACCCAGTTGTTTAGTGATGGGTAATTTAGTAGTACACATAGATACGAACTCCCTCATAAATGATTAGAGGTTCAATGCTACAAAGAAAGGAGAATCCCGGTTGCTCCAAGGCCAGTTCCTCCACTTTTATCCCAAGTTACCGCTCTTCTTATTAAGGAAGTTGTCCTGCAATTACCTCCATTTTGTTCTGCCTCAAAAATTTCCATATCAGCAATAGATGCACACATCAAAAAAGAAAGGGACAAAATCAAAACATTAGCTATACAACTTGAACAAAAAGAAAGAGAATAGCAAAAGAAGCCCACAGCCACCAGAAGAAAGGAAATAATAAAGCTAAGAGCAGAAATAATTGAAATAGAGAATAGAGAAACAATAGAAAGAATCAACAAAACCAAAGGCTGCTTCTTTGAAAGGATCAACAAATTCGACCAACCATTGGCCAAACTGACAAAAGAAAAACAGAAGAGAACAGATATAACCCAAATAAGAAATGAAATGGGGGATATTACAACAGACTCAACTGAGATAAAAAGAATTCTAACAGCGTATTATGAAAAGCTATACTCCAACAAATTTGAAAACCTAGAGGAAATGGACAAACTTCTAGAAACACACTACCTACCAAAACTAACACAAAAAGAGGTTGAAAATCTGAACAGACTCATAACAAGAGAAGAGATTGAAAAGGTAATAATATTAAAAAAAAAAAAAAAAACTCCCAAGAAAAAAGAGCCCTGGTCTAGATGGCTTCATTGGAGAAGTCTACCAAACATTCAGAGAAGAGCTTACACCAGTACTACTCAAACTATTTCAGAACATAGAAAAGGAAGCAATACTTCTGAATTCATTCTATGAAGCCAGCATAACCCTGATACCAAAACCAGGCAAAGACACCACAAAAAAAAAAAAAAAAATTACAGACCAATATCTCTCATGAATATAAATGCAAAAATTCTTAACAAAATTCTGGCCAATAGAATTCAGCAGCATATCAAAAAAATAATACACCATGACCAAGCAGGATTCATACCAGGTATGCAAGGATGATTCAGCATTAGAAAATCAATCAATGTAAGCCACCACATAAATAAAAGAAAAAAAATCGCATGATCATCTCAGAAAAGGCATTCAACAAAGTCCAACACCAATTTCTCATAAAAACTTTCAATAAAATTGGTATAGAAGGGAAATTTATCAACATAATAAAAGGCATCTATGCAAAACTAATAGCCAACATTATTCTTAATGGAGAGAGGTTGAAAACATTCCCCTTGAGAACAGGAACAAGACAAGAACACCCTTTAGCACCACTTCTCTTTAACATTGTGCTGGAAGTCTCAGCTAGAGCAATAAGGCAGGAAAAAGATATAAAGGGCATCCAAATTGGTAATGAAGAAGTTAAACTGCCCCTATCTGTGAATGATATAATACTATACATAGGAAACCAAAAAGACTCCATGAGAAAACTACTGAAACTAATAGAAAGAGTAAACAGAGCAGCAGGATACAAGATAAACATACAAAAATCAGCTGGATTCCCGTACACTAACAAAAGGAACAATGAAAAAGAAATCAGGAAAACAATACCATTTATAATAGACCCTAAAAAAATAAAATACTTAGGAATAAATCTAACCAGGGATGTAAAAGACCTATGGGGAAAAAAAAAACTACAAAACACTACAGCAAGAAACCAAAAGAGATTTGCATAAATGGAAAAACATACCATGCTCAAGGTTAGGTAAACTCAACAATGTGAAAATGATAATGCTACCCAAGTGATTTACAAATACAATGCAATCCTGATCCAAATAACAACATTCTTTAGAGAGATGGAAAAACTTATCATTAACTTTATACGGAAAAGGAAAAAGCCCTGGATAAGTGAAACACTATTGAATAAGAAGACTAAAGTAGGAGGACTCACACTAACTGACCTCAGAACCTACACTATAGCTACAGTAGTCAAAACAGCCTGGTACTAGTACAATGGCAGACACGTTGACCAATAGAACAGAATTGAGAATCCAGATGTAAATCCGTCCACATATGGTCACCTGATCTTCAACAAGGGTACCAAGTCCGTCAAATGGAGAAAAGACAGTCTTTTTAACTAATGGTGCTGGCAAAATAGGATGTTGATCTGCAAAAAAATGAAACAGGACCCATACCTCATACCATATACGAAAACTAATTAGAAATGGATCAAACACCTAAATATAAATTCAAAAACTATGAAATTCATAGAAGAAAAAATAGGATCAATGCTAGAGGACCTAATACATGGCATTAACAGTATACAAACTACAACCAACAACACACAAACTCTAGAAGATAAACTAGACTACTGGAATCTTCTAAAAATTTAACACTTAATGTTCATCCAAAAACACAAAAAGAGTGAAAAGAGAACCTACAGGCTTGGAAAAAAAATTTGGCTATTACAAAATCAAAGGTCTAATCTCTAAAGTCTACAAGAAAATCCAACACCTCCACAACAAAAGGACAATAACCCAATTAAAAAATGGGCAAAGGAAATGAACACACATTTCATCAAAGAAGACATTCAAGCGGCCAACAGACACTTGAGGAAATACTTGCGATCGCTAGCTGTTAGGTAAATGCAAATCAAAACCACAGTGAGATATCATCTCACCCTGGCACTACTGGCACAAATAAAAAAAAAAAAAAACAGGAAATAACAAATGTTGGAGAGGCTGTGGGGAGATCGGAACTCTTAAACATCGCTGGTGGGAATGTGAAATGATACAACCATTTTGGAAGATGATATGGCGCTTCCTTAGAAAGTTAGAAATAGAAGCACCATATGATCCAACAATCCCACCCCTAAGAATATATCCTAGAAAATTAAGTCATCACACAAACAGACATATGCACACCCATGTTCATTGTAGCATTGTTCACGATAGCAAAAAGGTGGAAACAACTTAGATGCCTATCAACAGATGAATGCATAAACAAACAGTGGTACATACACACAATGGAGTATTATGCAATGCTAAAGAAAAACGATGAATCTGTGAAGCATCTCATACATGGATGAACCTGGAGGTCACTATACTGAGTGAAATAAGTCAATCACAAAAGGACACATAATTGTATGAGACCACTACTATTCTTAAATGGTTTACATACAAAAAGAAATAACCTTTAATGGTTACAAAGGACGGGAGAGGTGGGGTGGAAAAACACTAGACAATAGATAAATGGTAACTTGGGTGAAGGGTAAGACAGCACACAATATTGCGGAAGCCAGCACAACTTGTACAAGGCAAGGTCATGGAAACTCCATAGCCACATCCAAACTCCCTGAGGGGCCATCTAGGATACTTCAGTGGTCTCACCTCTTCAGGAGCAAGGAAGAATGAAGAATACTAAAGATGCAATGGAAAGATTAGCCCAAAGGACTAATGACCAGGCCTTCACCATACTGAGTCCAGTACAACTAGATCATTCCCAGCTACCACCATGGACTGCTTTGACAGGGGTCACAATAGAGGGTCCTGGACAGAGCTGGAAAAAAATGTAGAATAAAATTCTAACTCACAAAAAAAGACCAGACTTGCTGGCCTGACAGAGACTGAAGAAACCTGAGAGTATGGCCCTCGGACACACTTTCATCTCAGTAATGAAGCCATTCCTGAGGTTCACCCTTCAAACAAAGGTTGGACAGGTCCAAAAAACAAAATGAGACTTAAGGGGCACACCAGCCCTGGGGCAAGACTAGAAGGCAGGAGTAGACAGGAAAACTGGTAATTGGGAACCCAAGGTTGAGAAGGGAGAGCGCTGACATGTCGTGGGGTTGTTAACCAATGTCATAAAACAGTACGTGTTTTATGTAACTGTTTAATGAGAAACTAGTTTGTTCTGTAAACCTTTACCTAAAGTACAATAAAAAAAAATTAAAAATATGTATATCACGATTATATTGCTCCAGTGCAGAGACATACCTTCAAATCACCACTGTAAGAATGAAGTCTTGTCTTGATCATAAGTACTCCCCCAAACTACCCCAACAGGTTATCTAGTCTCACTTTACTGCCTTTGCTCTCCAACCTTCCATCCTCTTCTCCGTGCACTCAGACCATGCTTTTGCTCCGTCAGTTCATGCAGTAATTCAGGTAAAGGTCATTAAAGATTTTCATATCGAGAAAAGTGGTAATTTTTCTTTTTTCATCTTTTCCAAACTTTCAGTAGAGCTGATAAGTTTAAAAATAAATTAAAAGATCAACCCTATGCTGACAACTTTGAAACTCCTATCTCCTGACACCAACCCACTCAACTGTCCTTTCTCCACCCAGCAACCAGAGTGAACTTTTAAGAGCACAAATGAGACAACGGTACTCAGTTTATTAATATATATATATATATAAAACCAGTGGTTTGA
Organism: Elephas maximus indicus; assembly: GCF_024166365.1. NCBI lineage: Eukaryota > Metazoa > Chordata > Mammalia > Proboscidea > Elephantidae > Elephas > Elephas maximus. Next base: position 50,802,859 of record NC_064826.1, on the reverse strand, counting down.
CTTTGCAATTAGAATAAAATCCTAAATCTTTGGAGAGCCCCAGCCACTGGACTGCAACATAATTTCTTCTCTGGCACCATTCAGACTTCATGGCCTCTGTTATGCCACTTTGAGACAGAGGCCACAGCAACTATGCTGCCACTTTCTACCCAACCATACACACAGGGGTTCTGGTACGTTCAGCAGATTCTTGAAGGGGACAAGGAAAGCAGGAAAGGTAAAACTCCATGTGACAAACTTTGACCAGTGAGAGACAGAATGTGGGAAGAGCTGAAAGATACACTTTGTTCTTCTTCCATTCACCCTGCAGAGATGTACTTCCTAAATGAGCAATGATTTGTGGTCAGCTCAGTAGGGCCCTACTTATATTTGCTTTTCCTTCTTCTCTGCCTTATTTTCCTTTTCCGCTTACACTTGTTACCCTGGGGTTGCATTCCTTTCGATACAGTGTTGAAGCCTGCCTCAGGCTGTTTTCTAGGGAAATCAGGCTAAGACAACTTGCAATATCCAATACGATATGACTATATCCAACCCATCATCTTTTATTTGTCCTTGCCTGTTCACTCTAGTTAAAGAAGCACCCTTGTCTTATTCCAATAAGCATTTTACATACCATCTTATTTTTATCATAGTTATTATCATGATTTAACATGATATTACGTATTTATTAATTGTTTATTATCTTTCCACAGAATGTCAGCTTCACGAGAGCAAGAACTTCGTGATTCTTGATTTTTCTGTCTCCTTGGCACACTGTCCTGACCCACTGCCACTGAGTTGATTCCAACTCATAGAGACCATATAAGACAGAGTAGAACTGCTCATAGGGCTTCCAAGGTGGTAATCTTTACAGAAGCAGACCGCCACATCTTTTTCCTGTAGAACAACTTGTGGGTTTGAAGAGTCGACCTTTAAGTTAGCAACCAAGCACTTAACCACTGCACCACAAAGGCTCCTTGGCACATAGTAGGCACTAAAATAACTCTGTTATATAAATGAATTAAATACTATGCCATGTAGCTATGTATACTATAAAATGTTTCTTAACATTCATTTAATTAGCATCAAAATGCATAGTTTCAGACTATAAAAACTGTGTCATTTTCTTTATAAAAATTAACTGTATATATTATTGCAATTGACTTTAAGCAAAGTAGCCAAATAGAAAAGCAAAATACATGCTTTAAGATAACCTAATTTAATTAGATAGCTAGATAGATAGACAACGGGTGGACGGACAGACAGACAGATAGATAGATAGATAGATAGATAGACAGATAGATAGATAGATAGATAGATAGCTTGGTTCATCTACAGGGTTTCCAAGGCTGTAATCTTTACAGAAGCAGACTGTCACATCTTTCTCTCATGGAGTGGCTGGTAGGTTTGAACTACTGACCTTTCAGTTAGCAGTCAAGTGCTTTAAGCACTGTGCAACCAGGTCTCCTAAAGATATGATAAAGTAGCAAACAAGATCTATGAGAAATGTCATCTTCCATCCCCACCAAACTCTGACCCAAGCATCTTCAGTGATATACCATGACTGTATTAGCTGTGGTCACTATAGTATTTGGCCAATAAATCTCTACAAAATGTGTTGCAGGGTACAGTGTAATATTTCAGTGCCATTTCCTAGGCTTTTATATAAATGAATTGAGTTTGATATTATCATTTATAAGTAGCCATAAATAACATTCTAACAGGTAGATCATAAACATTTCGTGCATTAAACCCTCATGAATTGTGGGCATATGTGACATCATCATCATCACCAAAAATAACAAGATATTAAAAGGTAGACTAAAATAGTTCCCAGTAAATGTTATTGTATTCCAAGTAAATCACCTAGTGTGGAATTTTTTGTAAATAAATTACACCGAGAAATAATTATGGTCACAAAAACCTACATCATCATATGATGTTCTTGCCTCAATTTCTTTATGTGTCTGTACATTTTCTGCCATCCTTTTCTTTCTGTTTGTTCCTGTGATACAGGCATACTGCTCTGGAAAAAAAAAAAATGAGCACAGATCTCTAAAAACTTACTAGCTGTAGAACTTTAAAGAAATGTCCTGGTTTTATCTTTGCAGCCCATGACAAAATATTCCAAGGTAAATTAAATGATTTGTGTCAAAATAAGAATAACGCTTTTTAACTGCTTTGTAATGTATTAAATTTCATTATATAACTTATTAACTTTAGACCTCTAAACAAGATGGCCTTTTTATTGGGCTTGGAAGCAAAATAAGAATATAAAGGTTGTATAGGAAGCCCTGGTAGTATAGTGGTTAAGTGCTACAGCTTCTAACCAAGAGGTCAGCAGTTCAAATCCGCCAGGTGCTCCTTGGAAACTCCATGGGGCAGTTCTACTCTGTCCTATAGGGTCGCTATCAGTTGGAATCAACTTGACGGCGGTGGGTTTGGTTTTTTGGTTTATAGGAAGCAACTTCATTTTGCTGAAAATAAAGAGGACTTGAAGCACTTACTGATGACTATCAGACTACAGCCTTCAGTAGGGATTATACCTTAGCATAAAGAAAACAAAAATCCTCTCAACTGGACCAATAAGCAACATCATGATAAATGGAGAAAAGATTGAAGTTGTCAAGAATTTCGTTTTACTTGGATTCACAATCAACACCCATGGAATCAGCAGTCAAGAAATCAAACAGCACACTGCATTGGGCAAATCGGCTGCAAAAGATCTCTTTCAAGTGTTAAAAAGCAAAGACGTCACTTTGAAGACTAAGGTGTGCCTGACCCAAGCCATGGTATTTTCAACTGCCTCATATGCATGTGAAAGCTGGACAATGAACAAGGAAGACTGAAGAAGAATTGGTGCCTTTGAATTATGGAGCTGGCAAAGAATATTGAATATACCATGGACTGCCAGAAGAATGAACAAATTTGTCTTGGAAGAAGTACAGCCAGAGTGTTCCTCGGAAGTGAGGATGGTGAGACTTTGTCTCATGTACTTTGGACATGTTATCAGGAGGAACCAGTCCCTGGGGAAGGACATCATGCTTGGTAAGGTAGAGGGTCAGCAAAAAAGAGGAAGACAAACTGGGATGGACTGACACAGTGGCTACAACAATGGGCTCCAACATAGCAATGATTTTGTGGATGTTGCAGGACCAAGCAGTGTATTGTTCTGTTGTACATGGGGTCACTATGATTTGGAACTGACTCAAAGGCATATAACAACAACAACAATAGGAAGCAAACTTAAAAATATTCTCTTAGCATAAGATTTTCAGATCCAATAGTGATGACCAATGAGAGACATTTCTTTGAACCATATACAGAAGACTTATCAAACAAATACTTGAAATTGGTTGGAGGCAGTAAGAATGGATGAAGAATAATGTTGGCAATGCTGTGTTCCAGAGAATGCTGAAGAAAGGTTGAAACCTTTTGCTAGTCCTTCATAAATGAAATAGCTGGTGTGTCTTTCCTTCCCTGTCGGACTTGGCATCAGCAATGTGTTTCAAGTACTTTATTATTAAGCATTAAGCAGAGCAGTGATAGCGATATCATTCTGAAAATAAAAATTCTAATTTTTTATCTCTTTGGTAATTATTTAGCAACAATAACTGTATGCTTTTTTAAAATGTTATTTGTGAAAGAAAATGTGTCCATAATAAAGGGATTTAAAGGAACTAAAAAAATTATATCATTTGCCTATGAAGTGAGCTGGACTAAATAACTTGATGAAATTGAAATTTCACTAAATTTTGAAATTAATGTTTTCCCTTCCCAAAGGATAAAATTGTACTTTATGTAAGGTTCCCTCTGTTCCAAAAATACAAATGATGTTTTTTTCTTTTATTGGATTTTGGGAAAGAGTATAAGTGATATTCTAAAATCTGAGGAAAAACAAAATAACTCAAAGAGTAGCCAGAATAGGCACACAATTTAAGGTTGCTAAACAGTATTTCATGTGTTAAGAATCTAAACATCATTGGATATATCTGTTGAAACTCTGTGGTTGTTTTGAATTCAATATTTAATTTTACACCTGAATTCCAGAACAATAATACACCAAACAGAAGTTCTGAATTTTAAATAAACCATGATTCAAATATCCAGTTGCCCTGAAGTCCTGAGGCCTTTTGGGGTCACTCTGTTCCATGATTCATTAAAAAAAAAAAAAAAAAAGGCTCAAATTCTCATTTGGCCTAATTAAAAAAAAAAAATGGAATATCTCCACCTAAATCCAGTCAAATGGTTCTTAAATTTTTTCTGTTATGGTGTACATTCCGGTCAATTCTGACTCATAGCAACAAAGTAGAGCTTCCCTCATAGGGTTTCCTAGGCCGTAAATCTTTATGTGAGCAGATTGCCAGGTGTTTTCTCCCATGAGTGATTGACTTCCCGACCTTTTGGTTAGTAGCTGAGCTCTTAACCATTTTGCCACCAACCAAAAAAATAGAAACCAAACCTGTTGCTGTTGAGTCGATTCCGACTCATAGCAACCCTATAGGACAGAGTAGAACTGCCCCATAGAGTTTCCAAGGAGTTCCTGGTGGATTTGAACTGCTGACCTTTTGTTTAGCAACTGTAGCACTTAACCACTACGGCACCAGGGTTTCCATTTTGCCACCAGGGCTTTTTAAATTTCTTCTAGTCATTTCTTATTCTAGTCATCTCTTATTCTCATTCCTTGCTTTGCCTAGTCATCTCTTATTCTCATTCCTTGCTTTTCCTGAAACAGTTTTAGCAGACCTTTCTTTTCTCCAGGCTATGTAGCTAAATCATAAAATATTCTCTTTCTTATTTTTTCCAAATTGCCATTCACACCAGGACATTTTGTGTAGAATTTTACTAAACAATCAGTAGAGGCTGAGGCCAATAGTGAAGCGGAAGAGTTATTTGGCCTACACAGGTCACAGCACAGCACAAATGTCTGTCGTACTTACATTAAAAAGTGAACATTTCTGTTCAAAATGTTTGAGGCATGACCACAGCTGAGAACATCTGACAGCTGACTCTATCTTGGATTCCATATCCCTGCCATCTTGCTGAACATTTTTCCTTACCACTACTCTTCATGTCTTCTACCCTTTCCTCTTCAGGTCTCCTGGCAATGTCATGTACCTCTTTATGAGCAGCCTTAGGAAACTACCCAAATTATTCTAAGTTTATTCTTCAGAGAAATTTCATTTTCTTTTATCAGTCATACTACACCTCAGCCTGCCAGATGTGTGAAGTCTCTCTTTGCCTAGCTAAATATGGATCATCAAGAAGTTATGCTCAGGAAAAGACTGTTGTGTTCCTTCTCTGAAGAATTCTGCCACCAGTCCTTAAACTAACAATTTATGTCTCACTGCTACACTTGACAAACACCGTTCAGATGGTTTTTATGAGATAAAATTTGGTTCAAATAAAAGATGAACCAAGAATGCCCCTGTAAAATAAGCACTATGTTCTAAAAGTAAACTATTTGCTTACAGAATGTAGAGTCAATCTGTTTTTCTCAGGTCACATCACCACCAAGGCATAAGCCACCCAAAAAAAGCTTATATTTGTAAATGACCCAAAGATCCATTTATGCCATCCTCTAGCTCTGCTTCTCTTCCCCTAAATAGTGGTTAGACATAGAAGAGCCATTCAGTGCTTTTTGGTTTGAAATTTCATTGGCAATTTTTGTTCCTTGCCTTGGCTAAAAATTTAGCTCTTGTTTATTTTGTCCTATTTATCACGCCTGTATTTATAACAAGTTCCAGACCTTGGATCTGGCAGGAGTTTCTAAAGCAACATTCAGGAGTGATATTACTATGAGGCACTCTTAGATTTACTGTCTATGGAGTGTGTGGTTTGTCTTTTAATCTAGGTGTGTACTCTGAGTAATTCTGCGCCACTGTAAACCCCTTAGCAGGAGCAATTATAGAATTTAAAGTTGGAAAAATGTATGTGTAGGTATGTATTTCTATACATATAAAAAAATATATATAAATGGGTGTATATTCATTAGTCTTAGTGATATATCACTAAGAAAAAAAAATCACTAAACAAGTATAATTCTTGTTTTAGTGCTGAATAAGCACAGAACTAACTGAAGGAAGAAAAAAAGGTACTGCTTTTTTCAGTATAAGATAGCCCCAAAGGAAATTGCAAAGTTTTCATAAAAAATGTTGATTTTTCTCTACTTATTTTGTTATTTTCTATTGGTGTGTTAAGCAATTTAGTATTCCTCATAATTAAATTTACCACCAGCTAATTATACTAAAAATTTTGGTGTAGCTCCATTTGAACAATTACAATGTGTTTTCCAGAATAACAACTTTGCAGTCACTATTTGTATAAACTAAATTTTTTTAATAAAATGTTGCTTTTAAACCAAATCAAGTTGACTTATATACTTTGCAATACACTGAAGAGAACTAACTGATCACAGGTAGAGTCTGGCCACCCAGTTCAGGTTCTCGCTAGACCTGGCTGTTACAACACAGGCAAATTCATTTCATCTGTCTGACCTCAAACTAAATCATCTATAAATTGAAGAAGTTGGATTAAATAATCACTCCATATTTTCATTTAGTTTATCAAAGGATTATGTTTAAAGTGAGTTAGGCTATTTTTCTACTTTCTAACACAACCACCATTTTTTTCATTTTGCCTTTTCTTCTGCCTCTTCTACTTGTTTGCCTTTTACTCGTCTGCCAGTATAGGCATACAGTACCTTCTTTCAATGATATAGCTACCTAAAGCCACTACGTTACAAGAGCCCTTTCTGAGATCTTGTCTCTATTTCTCCAATTCATCTTTTATTCACATTAGCTAAATGAAGTGATGAACTAATTCACAAAGGTATAGATGTTTACATAGTACTCTGCCTAGGCTGTTTGCAATTTAAAACCAATCTAAAAAATCTTTATAATCTTCTAAGATCAGACACATTTTGTCAAATGATGGCAAAGTCCCACATCCTCTTCAGATTTTTTTTTTTTTCCTCTGATGATGGAATTTTAATCTCACTCAATAAGGAAACACAATTCCTTCCATTCAAACAAGTGATATAAAACTATCATTCAGATTTAAAATGTAGCTGATTATTTTTATACTAATTGAATAATCAAAACTCCATTTATTTGTAAATAAACTTTTTTTCATAGAAACTCTGTCCTAATAAAATATTAGAAAATTTAGTTTCAAAAGCAAATAAGAACATTATGCAGCATGTTCAAATATTTGGCAAGAAGTATAGTTAAGTAATTAGTTGTAATTATATGTGTCACTCCTTAAATTTAAATGATAGCAATTCTTTTTTATGTTGTATTTGCAGCTATCTTATGTACCTATGCTTAAGGTGATTATACAATAAAATATTTATTGCCCTTGTTCCCTTTTGCTTTATTCTCAATTTCAAGAGTTTCAAAATACTTCCAAGTATTGTTATTACTAGAAACCTTGGTTGAGGGGGCCCGATTTGACAAGCCCATTCAAAAATTTTGTTCTTATGGTGCCCAAAAGCCTACACATAAATGACATACCTTAGCAAAATGTTGACATAAAAAGATTTTTGTGTATCTTGGGGTGCTGCTCATTACAGTATCATGTAAGTATGAATAAAGAAGCTTGGGCACATAAAAACATACAGTAGATTCAATTATTAACTTTTTACCATAATACCTATCGTTAGTCATTGACTGAAATTAAAATCCAAAGTCTGGTACAGCACATGTTGGGGTATTACTCATAATCTGTTGAGTAACTGTCTGATGCACTGATTTTACAAATTGCTTTTAGCAGATTTTATTTTCTAAATAAAACCCTACAAAGAACAACAAGGATGAATAAAATAAAACAGAAAAAAGAGAGCAGCTCTTTCTGAAGAATAGAATCCCCACTGATCTAGCTTCCCCATCATCCTTTGCAGTTGTCTCTGAAGTATATTCAGGGCCAACTACATCTCCAAGGAATAATAAAAAAAAAAAAAACAGTTCCCAAAATCACTTATCAGTTCAAGTAATGTCAGAGTGGTCTGTATCTAACTAACCCTTCTGCAAATAACAATTAGGTATTCTGGAGAAGATATATTACAAAAAAAAAGAAGAGGAAACAAAAAAAAAAAAGCTATTGAAAGCACTGGGGACTAACTCCAATCAGGCAGAAACTGGAGGGGAATTGACTCTTGAGACAGGAAGCTGTACTAGGTGAGTTCTATTTTCATATGGCTTTTCCTCTGAGTACTCCCTAGTTCACACAGTGCAAGGCAATATTTAGAATTCACACAGAGCTGCAGTGTTATTAGATTGAGATGACAGAGGAGTGTTTGTGGTTGCCAGAATGGCTAGGAACTGAGGAAATAAATTCAGGAAAGGAGGAGATCAAAAAGAAGCCTGTAAATTTTCATATAAGGTGCCCTCAAATCTTTTGCTGACCCTTTAGCTGTGCATAAGCATAAAATACTACAAGTATCTCAGTAGAAAGCAATAATTGGAAGGCAGAAAATGTTGAGTGGAACTTTAATTGCTCATCACCACAGGGGAGTCAGGATTTGGAATTTTAATCTTACTAAGTTAGACGGGATTTCACTGAAATGAAAAAGAGCCCAGAGCTAAGAATTATCCTTTAGACTAAGGATAAAACCATAACAGATTTTCTGTAACAAAGTATAAAACCAAGCCTCCACAAATTTAACTGCCTGCCAAAAATAAATTATTACTTTTTGGAGAAATAAAACAGAATACAATGCCTGTGCAATGTATTATTCATAGTTTCCATTACAGTAAAAAATTTATTAGCTGTACCATGAAACAGGAAAATGTGACCCATAATTAAGAAAAAAGACATTCACTAGAACCAGATCATGAGATCACTCAGATGTTTAGGAGACTTGGATTTTTTTTTTATGATAATTACGGTCAGTGAGTGACTTAAAGGAAAAGACTATTATAATAAGTGAACCAAAGAGGAATCTTGGTAAAGAGAAATTATTGAAAAAGAATAAATATGGATATTCTAGAACCAAAAGTTACAATACCTAAAATAAACAATGCAAAACAAAATGAGACCAAAAGGGCACACCAGCCCAGGGGCAAGGATGAGAAGGCAGGATGGGACAAGAAAGCTGGTAATGGGGGATCCACGATTGAGAAGGGGGAGTGTTGACATGTCGTGAGGCTGGCAACAAAATGTCACAAAGCAATATATGTATCGTTTAATGAGAAACTAGTTTGCTCTGTAAACTTTCATCTAAAGTATAATAAAAAAATAATAAAATTGAATTAAATTAAAAACGTACTCCATGATCTTAATATTAAATTGGAGATAGGAGAAGGAAGACTAGTACACAGGGGAAAAATCAATAGCAATTATCCAGTAGGAAGAATAGAGTGGAGAAAAAAAAAAAAAAAAAACACATTTGAAAAATAAATAGAGTAACAGTGATCTGTGGGACAATATCAATTTGCCTAATGTATGTGTACTTGAAGTCCCAAAGAAGAAAAGACAGAAAATGAGGAAGAAAAATACTTCAAAATATAATGGTTGGAACTTTTCCAAAGTTAACGAAAAACACTAATTTAAAGATCCAAGAAGCTAAGCAAAACCCAACCCAGATAAATATAAAGAAAAGCAACATAGGCCCATCACAGCTAAACTTCTGAAAACCAAAATAAAGAGAAAATGTTGCAAGCTGCAGAAGTGGGGAGGGTGCAAGGGAAAGTCACATAATATAGGGGAAAAACAATAAGAATTATGGTTCATTTCTCATCAGAAGACAATGGAAGCACATTGTTAAAATACTGAGTGAAAAATAAATAAATAACGCTAACTCAGTTCTATATCCATTGAAAATATCCTTCAAAAATAAAGGAAAAATAAATATATCTTTAAATAAACAGAGGCTGAGACAACTTGTTGCCTGCAGACCTGAAATACAAGACATGCTAAAAGTTCTTTAGCCTGAAAAAAACAGAAACTACAAGAAGGCATGAAGAGCACCAAAAATAAATTTCTGTGAGTAAATATCAAAGACTATGTTTTCTTTTCTTAAATCCTTTAAAAGACAACTAACTGTGTAATGCAAAAATGCATTACATTGTGTTGTGGGTTTTATAACATGTATAGTTTTTTTTTATAGAAGTAATATGGATGTTAACAATAACACAAAATACACAAACAGACTGGTAAGTCGATTTATATTGCTGCAGATTTCTTAAATTTTACATGAAGTGGTATAATATTAACTCTAAGTAGACTGTGATAAGGATGTGTATTGTATTTTCTGGAAAGGTTGGCAGTTCAAATCTACCAGCTGCTCCTTGGAAACCCTGTGGGGCAGTTCTACTCTGTCCTGTAGGGTCCCTATGAGCCAGAATGGACTCAATGGCATCGGGTTTGGGTTTTTTTTGTGTTTGTTTGTTTAGAGTAACCACTTAAAATATAAAACTAAATGTTATAGCTAAAAAGCCATTTGAGTAGTTGGTTAATGTGAAAAAAAAAAACAAAAACAGATAGGTCAAGTAGAAAACAAATAGTAATAGCAACAGTATTCATCATAGCAAAAAGGAGGAAACAACTTAAGTGCCCATCAACAGATGTGTGGATGAACAAATTGTGGTACATAAACACAATGTAATACTAGGCAAGGACACAATATAGGGGAAGTCAGTACAACTTGCCTATGGCAAAGTTATAAAAGCTTCATAGAGACATCCAAACACCCTGAGAGACTGAGTCACTGGTGCTGAGGGCTGGGGTTCCGTGGTCATGGGAGTCATCTAGGTCAATTGGCATAACAAATTTCATAAATAAAATGTTCTACATCCAGCTTTTGTGAGTAGTGTCTAGGGTCTTAAAAGCTTGCAAGTGGCCATCTAAAATACATCTACTGGCCCCATCCTGTCCACAGCAAAGGAAAACAAAGACAACCAAAGATACAAGGGAAATATTAGTCCAAAGGTCTAACGGACCACAAGTATCACAGCCTCCACCAGCCTAACCCCAGAAGAACTAGATGGTATCTGGCTACCACCACCAATCACTCTGACAGGGATCACAATAAAGAGTACTGGACAGAGTGTAAGAAAAATGTAGAAGAAAATTCAAATTCACACACACACAAAAAGGACCAGGCTTACTGTTCTGACAGAGACTGGAAGAACCCCTGAGACTATGGTGCCCAGACACTCTTTAAATCAGAAATGAAGCCACTCCCAAAGTTCACCCTTGAGCCAAAGATTAGACAGGTCTATAAAACAAACAGTAACACATGTGAGGAAAAAGCTTCTTAGTTTAACCATGTATATGAGGCCAAAAGGGAAACACCTGCCCAAAAATAATGGACAGGAAAAGTGGACAGATGGAGACGAGGTATTGAGGTGTGGAAGGGGAGAGTGTTGACACATTGCAAAGATTGAAACCAATGCCACAACACAATTTGTGTATAAATTGTTGAATGAGAAACTAATTTGCTCTGTAAAGTTTCACCTAAAGCACAATTAAAAAAAAAATTTTTTAAAGAAAATAAACAGTAAAATAAGGTAGGTCTAAACTCAAATATATCAACAGTAAATAAGTACGCTAAATAAAAATGGACTAATCATCCCGATTAATTGGTAGAGATTTATTTTTGAGTGGATAAAAAAGTAAGACACGAGATAAAAAAGGAAGATTCAAATACATGCTGTCCACAAAACAGGCACATTAAAGACACTGAGAGATTGTAACTGAAATGATAGAAAAAGACGGTACCATACAAATTCTAAATACAAGAATTCTAGTTTGGTTACACTAATATTAGACAAATTAGACTTCAAAACAAAATATTTGTGTAAAACCAAGATAAGAAGTGTCACTTCACAATAATTAAAAATGGTCCATTCTTTACAAGGGGGATTCTTTACAAAGATAAAGTAAAATTTGACAAAGTTAAAGACAGAAATTGACAAATCCAAAACCATATTTGGAAATTTTAACACCCCCTCTCAGAGTAAACGATCGATCAACTAGACCAAAAAAAAAAATCATAAAGATATAAACCAGTAGCCATCGAGTCAATTCCGACTCATAGCAGCACTCTAGGTCTGAGTGGAACTGCCCCATAAGATTTCCAAGGAGCAGCTGATGGATTCAAACTACCAGTCTTTTCATTAGCAGCTGAGCTCTTTAATACTACCAATCATTTTGATATAATTGACATTTATAAAACATTATACACTGTCAGTGATAAGATAATATCCATATGCCTAAAAGGAAGACCAATTAATATGACTATTATTCAAATTTACACACCAATCACTAAGGCCAAAGATGAGGAAATTGAAGATTTTTATCAACTTCTGCAGTCTGAAATCGATCAAACATGCCATCAGGATGCATTGATAAATACAGGTGATTGATTGCAATTTGAAAGATGGAAACAAAGAAAAGGGATCAGTAGTTCGAAAAAATGGCCCTGGTATTAGAAAGTATGCAGGAGATTGCATGATAAAATTTTGCAAGACCAACAACTTAGTCACTGCAAATAACTTCTGTCAACAACATAAATGGCATCTATACATGTGGACCTCGCTGGATGGGATACACAGGAATCAAATCAACTATGTCTGTGGGAAAAAGTTCAATATCGTCAGTCAGAAAAGGCCAGGAGCCAACCATGAAACAGAGCATCAGTTGCTCATGTGCAAATTCAAGTTGAAGCTGAAGAGAATTAGAACAGGTCCACAAAAGTATGACTTTGAGTAAGTAACACCTGAATTTAGAGACCACTTCAGGAACAGATTTGACACATTGAACACTAATGACCTAAGATCAGACAAGTTGTGGAATGACATCAAGGACGGCAAACATGAAGAAATCAAGAGGTCATTAAAAAGAGAGAAAAGGAATAAAAGAACAAAATGGATGCCAGAAGAGACTTTGACTTGCTCTTGAATGTTGAGTAGCTAAAACAAACGGATGAATTGACGAAGTGAAAGAGCTGAACAGAAGATTCCAAAGTGCTGCTTGAGAAGGCAAAGTATTATAATGACATGTACAAAAAACTTGGAGTTAGAAAACCAAGAGGGAAGAACATGCTAGGCATTTCTTAAGCAGAAAGAACTGAAGAAAAAATTCAAGCTTAGAGTTGAAATAGTGAAGGATTCTATGGGCAAAATACTGAATAACGCAGGAGGCATCAAAAGAAGATGGAAGCAATATAGACAGTCACTATACCAAAAAGAATTGGTCGACGTTCAGCCATTTCAGGAGGTAGCATATGATCAAGAACCAATGGTACTGAAGGAAGAAGTCCAAGGTGCACTGAGGACATTGGTGAAAAACAAGGCTCCAGGAATTAACGAAATATCAATTCAGATGTTTCAACAAACAGATGCAGTGCTGAAGTACCCACTTGTCTATGCCAAGAAACTGGAAAGATAGCTACGTGGCCAACAGACTGGAAGAAATCCATATTTGTGCCTATTCCAAAAAAAAGTGATTCAATAAAATGCTGAGATTATTGAACAGTACCATTAATATCACATGAAAGTAAAATTTTGCTGAAGATCATTCAAAAGTGGTTGCAGCAGTACATCAACAGGAAACTCAAAAATTCAAACCGGATTAAGAAGAAGTCGTGGAGCAAAGAATATCATTGCTGATGTCAGACTATATGCTCAGCCTTAAAATAAATCTCAGTAATTTCGCAAAGATTTAAATCTCAAAAAATTTGTTCTCTGTTCATAAAAAAACTAAATTAGAAATCAGTCATAATAGTATAAATACTAAATTATTTCTTAACTGATTTATAAACTAATATATCTTCCACTATAAACATGAAAGACAACTTTTTTAATTTCATTCATTTAATTCCACTTTTAAAAACTGGATAAATATTGATTATTTGTATTATATCAGGAAATTCAAATGGTGGATTTTTTTCACTGATAATTTTTAATAATTTGAGTAAAATGTTTTCTTTAGATGAAGTAACGGATATTTGATATTCTAAAATATAGTTCCTATTCAGCCACAGGAGCCCTGGTGGTGCAGTGGGTAAGAGCTACAGCTGCTGACTAAAAAGATTGGCAATTTGAATCCACCAGCCACTCTTTGGAAACCTTATGGGGCAGCTCTACTCTGTCCTAGAGAGTCACTATAAGTCAAAATCGACTTGATGGCATCTGGTATTCAGCCACACAATTACACAGGTTGGGTTACCGAACAAAGTTATACATTTAGTTTAATTTTACTACTTACTATTGTAAGATCCTCAAAAACAAGGACCATTCCCCTCTGGATTCTTAGTACTTAGTACTGTGCCTTGAAGGTGTTCAATAAATCTTTTCCAGTGAATGCCTCTATTTCTAGTTGAGAAAATTATAAACATTTATCGAAAGGAAATGAAACAAAAAACACAGGAAGAAATCTAGAACTCACATAGCATAACATGTAAAGTATAAAGAAGAATTATATTAGTCAGATAGAGATAGCCTTGAGTATATAATCTCTCATTAAGTGGAATGCGCTTTGGCCAGATTTTGCGTCCCATTTGAAGATACAGACCCTTATATTTTAGATGGTTTTGGGGAATGGTTTCTGATGAAAATGAGGCCATCTGCTTGATTTATCCTTATTTTAGGATTTGAATTTATACTACTAAGTTCGTTTTTCTTTCATTTTTTTTTTTTAACAGTATCTGTGGGATTATATTTTCAGCGTTCACATTTTGTTTTTCTTTGTTATCTTAAGACTCGAAAACAATTTCTGTGTCCTGAATTATATGAGGACCAAAGATCTGAGAACAAATGTTTTGACAAAAATTATTTCTCTTTAATTTATAAACGGGGGAAAAAAATACCATAAGCTCTTAGGAAAAACTTTAGGAGAGAGAATCTTCCTTTTATTCCGTATTCTTCCTTTGCCTTCTGTCCTCCACCAAAAATCTGCTTCAATCATCATTAGTCACTATTTGGCCCCAAACTGTTACTCTTAAATTATACAGCAGGAAAATTCTATTTAAAACCTTCATCTCTTACCAGTTTGTCTTACCAACAGCAACTCTCTGTGCTTTTATCTATCCGCACCGCACTGTGATGCATGGAGAACAAAGGAAGAGTTATTACAGTGGAAACAGAACCACAAAGAATAAAGTGATTTATCAAGAGGCAGGTATGTTATCAGCACCAATGTGAATACCGCCTAGATATGCTCTTTCTCACTCCTTGTATTCTCATGGTCTTCTGTGGAGAGTTTGAAAATTATATTAGAAATAAAAAAGTCTTTTAAAAATGATAAATAAATTACTTAATCTAATACAGACTACAGTATATATTTAATATGGTTTTATACTTTTGCCTAGCATAAAACGACTCTAACTGGCCAAATGAGTAAATACATTTAAGTTCAAGAAAATAAAGTTCACTGAAAATAAAAATAGATAGCATGATTTTAAATTAACTCAGATTTTTCTGACAACACCTGGTATCAATTTATTATTTAGTGAGAATAGCATTAAACGCAGTACAGAAATCTGGGTTGTGGGCCACTAAAATACTCTATGGCCTTACGGAATTAGTTTGAATACCCTGCACCCCAATTTCTTTATCTGTAAAATAAAATTTCAACATCACTTTTAAGCATAAAATTTTGAAACTTCAGCTGTAGGTGACAGCTAAATCTTTGGGATTGGGAATATGTGCTTTATTCTCAGTCTTGGTCTAGAGAGAGAAAACAGAATGATATTGTGTATTTCATATAAAAATAAAGAAGCAGAACCCAACTGTATTTTTGTTGTTGTTGTTTCTGTTGTTTTGTTTGGACACACTTGCCCCAAAAGCAAAATAAACTTTTACTTTTCTGGATCCATCTAAATAGAAACTTCAAATTATTATGAATAAGGAAAAATGGTGAAATTGTATAACTGCTGATTATTTCTGTTAATTACAGAGAATCTTTAAAAAAATTTAAGTGGGGTGTCTTAGCTATCTAGTGCTGCTATAATAGAAATAGCACAAGTAGATGGCTTCAACGAACAGAGGTGTATTCTCTCACAGTCTAGTGGGCTGGAAGTCCAAATCCAGGGCCTCAGTTTCAGAGGGAGGCTTTCTGTCTATGCTGGCTGTGGAAGGAGGTCCTTGTCATCAATCTTCCCCTGGTATAGAAGCGTCTCAGCACAGGGACCCAGAGTCCAAAGGACATGATCTTCTCCTGGTTCTCATTTCTTGGTGGTATGAGGTTCCCCTGTCTGTTTGCTTCTCTCTTTTATATTTCAAAAGAGATTAGCTTAAATTGTAGATTAATCTGGTAGATTGAGTCTACATAACTGTCACTAATCCCATCTCATTAACATCGTAGACTTAGGATTTACAACACATAGGATCACATCAGATGACAAAATGGTGGACAATCACACAATACTGGAAATCATGACTTAGCCAAATTGACAGGTATTTTGGGGGGACACAATTCAATCCATGACATTGGGAATTTCAGTTAGGGATCTTTCTATAATATTTGCTGAATATTTGTCCTTCTCTAGCTAGGAAGATGTACATCCTCTATCAAGCATCTATGTTTTGGAGGAGAACAAAATGATTTGCAAAGGTTAATATATGGCTATGGCAATACAGAACTATGACAGATCTTACTGCACAGACCAAGGACTCAATGTGGGAGTTGTGCCAACTATCAATTATGCCTATGCCAATTATATATTCAGGAACTGGGGATAGGACTGTCAGGTAAGCCCTATCATCCCCATTGTCATCATTGAAACTGGTTCTGTAATATCTTCTTTTATTGGTAACCCTGGGTTACAGAGCCACCACTGAATTCGTTCTTTTGGTGCATAGTGCATTCTATCGTCTTTCCCATGGTGAGTTTTCTCTATTCCAACATGACTGCTTCTCTGAGCCTCACAGGGTTTGTCAACCTCAGCATAACTGACATTTGCGAACAGGTAATACTTTTTTGTGAGGAGGTGAGCTGTGCATTTTGGGATATTTAGCAGCATCCCTGGCCTCTACTCAGCAAATAACACTAGCTATGACAACCAAAAAAATGTTTCCAACCATTGCCAATGTCTCAGGAGTGTTAGGTGCACAAAACCATCCCCAGTTAAGAATTACTGTGCTATGGCAATTCTGGGATTGCAACCTGTCTTAGTGTAGGTTGTGGTTTTATTCATAATTCTACAGACTTCTAGTAGCAAGTTGCACTAGACCAACAAATGCTTGATGTCTTAAGCTGAGTTCTCTAGAGAAGCAAAACCAGTGCAACATGTAAATATATATAGAGAAAGATTTATATAAAGGAAATGGCTCATGCAGTTGTAGAGGCTGGAAAGTCCCAAGTTCATGGATCAGGCTGGAGGTTTCTCCTGGTTCACATAGCCACAGGTGCTAGTGAATTCAAGATCAGGAGGTCAGATAAGAGGCCTCTGGCTTACAGGCTGTGGAAGCCAATGAATACCAAGATCGACAGGTAAGACGGCAGGTAATCTGCAAGCTCAAATCTCAAGAACCCGAGGTCAGATGAAGAGGAACCAGCTGCAGGATCCAGAACAAGCAAAAGCCAGTGATCCTTGCCAAAACCCCGCCTATATTGGATGCAAGCCACATCCGTAAGGAAACTCCCTTTCATTTGATTGGCTGCTCACAACAGATCTTATCATGGAGGTGATCACATTATAGAAGTGATTACACCATTAGAAACCTACCAAACTACATCATAATTGCCCAACCACTAAGGATCACAGCCCAGGCAAATTGACAAACTTTAACCATCACACTTGTGGAATGTGTGTGGAAATGAATCCTGAAGGAGGTAGAATGAGTACAGAAGATCCAAATTTTAGATGGGACTAGGTTTATAGAAGATCCCTGGTGGTGTAGTGGTTAAGAGCTCAGCTGCTATTCAAAAGGTCAGCAGTTCAAATCCACCAGCCACTCCTTGGAAATCCTATGGGACAGTTCTGCTCTGTCCTATAAGTTGCTATGAGTTGGGATCAGCTCGATGGCACCTAACAACAAATTTATCTATATGTGTGCCCTTAACAGAGATATGAATTCAGTGTGCTAGAAAATGGGATTAGAAGTGATTTAAATTGCTTGCTTATTATATTGATGAAAACAGAACCCCAGAAGCCCACTCCAATTGAAATAAATGCACAAACACTACAGAGGCTTACAGCAAGAGAAGGCTCTCCAGGTAATCCAGTCTGAGACAAGTAGCTTTGTTCCTGAATGCTTAAAAAAAAAAAAAAGAACCAGTATATCCAAATGAGTTTATTGTATTCATGACAATTTGGGATCATCCTAATGGACAAAGCTTTGGGCAGTGCACTTGATCATCCATTTGTGTGAGAAGATAAGTGGCTTGAGATTAGAATGTAGATGAAATCATGGGCTGGGACAAATGGCTTGCCTGGCTGACCAGGGATGTAGAGAGAGAAAGATTTGTAATATCAAATACAAGGATTCTTGGGGTAGAGGCATGTGAAAGGACATGTAGAAGTGTCATGAAGTATGCAGAGACCAACAGTGAGTCCCTGATATAGCACCATCTCTTAAAGTTTCCAACCAGCTAGTGAGTGGCAGGCTGACTACACTGGACCTCTTCCACGCTGAAAGGGTCATCTGACAACTCATTCTGACAAGAGTAGAAACATACTCTGAGTATGTTTTTGTCTTTCCTACAAGGCCTCAGCAAGTACCACTACTATGCTTACAGACTTAGGAGTGTATTATTCACTTGGATGAGACTTCACATGAATATCACATCAGAGTAGGAGACATATTTTAGAGTGAAGAAGATGCCAGAGTGGGCCCTTGAGTAAGGACCATAAAACATACCATACCACCTAGAAGCTGCTAACCTGACAGAACTATGCAACACCCCGTTAAAAGCATAGCTGAAGTGATGAATTGAAAATGAGACATTATGAGGAAAGGGCACTACTCTTTAGAATTCAGTAAAGAAATATATACTTTAAATTTACAGATCTTATGTGGCACTCTATCCCTAGTATAAAAAATAGATAGGTTTGGGACTTAAACAATGGAAGCAGGAGTAGCCCCACTTGACAGCACTCCCAGTGACTCACTTGGGAATTTGTGCTACTTGTTCTTGCAATTCTTGTTTCTGCAGGTTTAGTGTTCTTTGTTCCCAAGTGGAAGACACTTCCACCCAAGGATACAGCAAAAATTCCATTGAATTAAAACCTATGACTGTTACCTGGGAAGTTTGGGATCATTGTGCCCCAGAAGCAGGGTTAATTAACCCCAATCATCAGGAAGAGATAGGCCTGCTTCTTCACAATGGAGCAGAAAATATGTTTGTCACACAGGTGATCCACATGGGTGCTTTTGGCACTCCCTGGCCCAATTTTAATGGTAAATAGAAAAGTGCAGCAGCCATAGACTGGCAGAGGCATGGTGGCCAGGACATAAGAAGCCTGGTGATGAGTAACTTGATCATGCTACCAGGTGAGCTGTTGAAGACAAGAAAGTTACTAATTGATGACGAGTTTAATCTAGAAGAATTAACAAGGGAAAGATATGATGATTATCAGCTGCGGCCCCATGAATTGCACTGGTAGACATGGTAGCTGTTCCCAGTAATCACCCTCTTCTAAATTTCTCTCAGGAAGAGAGGTCCACTGGATCCAAGCTGCGCAAGAGTGGACAAAGATGGGCTTATTTCCACCATCTACTTAGTGTTCTGTTGGCACCCCCTTTAAGGATTGCTTCAGTTCACCCCCACCCAAGCTCATGCCCCTTCCTGGGGCAACCATATCCAAAGACAGATCAATGAGGGGTACAAAGGACCAACCATCCCAGCTCTACTTGGCTCAAATCCAAAGGACCACTGTAGCTCCATATTTATTCACTGAATAAAGTTCCAAAAAAAAAAAGCTTGAATTAACTTGAATCCAACCCAAACCCATTGTCACTGAGTCAATTCCAACTCATAGTGACCCTATAAGACTGATTAGAACTGCCTGATATGGTTTCCAAGGAGCAGCTGATGGATTTGAATAGAGACATGCAAATATCAAAATTAATGATGGAACACAAACATATGTTGCCTTTCAACTCCAAATCCACTTCTCATTACCTACACTCCAAAAATGAAACTGGGTTCTTTAAATATATGTACACCCACTTTTCAATTAACGACATGCTTTGTTCCAAGGACCAGGTCATTATGCTCAAATTGGCATTATGTGAAAATGGAGGATGACCACATCAAATCACAGAATGGAAGGTGACTACATCATTACATAACTGCCAAATTACAGTTGTCTCTCGGTATCCATGGGGGATTGGTTCAAGGACTCCCACAGATATCAAAATCCACAGATGCTCAAGTCCCTTATATAAAATGGCATAGTATTTGCATATAACCTACACACATCCTCCTGTATACTTTAAATCATCTCTAAAAGAAAAAAATAATAATTACTTATATTACCTAATGCTATGTAAATAGTTGTTATACTGTATTGTTTTGGGAATAATGACAGGGCATGAGGTAAAAAATGCTTAAACAAGTGCTGGAAAGAGACTGAGGATCTGGAGAATGATGGGGGGCTACAGCAGGGTATGCCCACACATCATTTCATTCACGTGGATTCAGTATAGTACTCAGCATGTGGCAAATTCAAGTTCTGCTTTTTTGAAACTTTCCTTTTTTTTAATATTTCCAGTCCACAGTTGGGTTAACCCATGGATGTGGAATCTGCAGATATGATGGGCTGACTGTATATCATTACATAACTGCCAAATTACATCATTACATAACTGCCAAAATGAGAATCATGGCCCAGCCAAGTTGACACATAACCTTAACTGTCACAGCCAGAGTTACTCTGGCCTTGCACCTTAGCAGTCTTTAACTGCCAGATGTACATACATTGTTAATGTGCAAAATAGTCAGATAGTAGATTTTTTACTATTGTCGTAAATGTGAAATGTCAGATGAGATAGTAAGTGAGGAGTTCCAAAAAACCAAACCCCTTGCCATTGAGTCAATTCTGACCCATAATGACCCTATAGGATAGAGTAGAACTGCCCCATAGAATTTGAACTGGTAGATATGAACTGCCAACCTTGTGATTAGCAACCAAGCTTATAATCACTGTGCCACATGAGCTCCAAGTAAGGAGTAGTTGTGTATATATACATGTATACATATATTTTTTCTTGCCAGCTGGCATAATGTTAGGCTTTATCAGTAGGGGGATCTGGAGAGACATTTCAGACAAAAGATGTGCTGTCTTGGTAGGCTCCTACAGTGTGCAGCTTCTCTGGTGCCTGGTTATTCCAGACCAAGCAGCTTCCAGTGTCTGATTCATGCAGTGTGTGCAGCTTCCTTAGTGACCTGCTCCTGCAGTGTGCACGGCTTCATAAGCACCAGGCTTCTAGAGCACAGACAGCTTCTCCATCTACAAACTCCGCCAGTGTACTGTAGTCAACAGCATTCAGGGGCTGGCAGCTTCCCCAGAACACTTCCGTTTCATAGTTGACTGCCTCTGTTGAGATATCTCCCCATGACCAGCTTTCCCAAGCAATTGAGAGGGTGATTTTCTGGTAAGATCTGAAGGGCAGATTTCCCACAGTTCCACTGGTAGGGCACCACAGCAAATCCTCTCTCAGTGAGTCAAGCCTATTTTCTCTACAATAAGGCCTGGGGAAAAGGGCAGTCTTCGGTGAGTACTTTAGCTCAGCCCTAGAGGTACTGACTGTTCCTTCTATGTTCCACTGCTGTATTCGAGTTCTTTTTGCTTCATAAAGGCAATCCCTTGTTACTCCAATTCCCTGCTACAGTGACAGTTTTTTGTATTAAAATTTTACCATTCAGATTACTGTGTAGTTTTATCTTCTGACTGGACTCAGATGGATTCAGTGTAAAAAGATGTGTGATTATGAAGAAATGGACGAGTTCAGCCTGCTGGCACATCCAGGAGGAATTAGACTTTCATGAGCCTCAACACTGGTATTACTTGTTCAGTCAATAGTTGGGAACCACAGCCCTTCCTGTAAAACTCAGCATACTAATTTGCCTTGTAGTAGTGATTTAACTAATTTCCACAAGAGTAATAGTAATACTGTCTGTGAATAAAGAATCAAATTATCATTCCATCTTTATCTATATAACTATTACTAAAAAAAATAAATAACTATTACTACATAACTTCATTAAAAATTATTCTGGACCAAGAAAAATTTCAAAATCTATGTGTACTTAGAGAAAATCAAACTTCAAAAAAATAAGAGTTGATAGGGTCCTCGTGAGCTGCATGAGGCTGTTAGATACTTGAATGACTGTCAGAATGCTCCCAGTGGTACATCACTGGGTCGTAGATACATGATAGATAACTAGTACATTTTACTACAGATTCTCACCACAGAAAAGATCTAACGCTTCGCATCACCTGTATACATGTTTTAGTTACCCTTAGACTTTGATGATCTTCTATTTCACGGTGTAACAGAAAATTTGGCCTCCAAACCATTCAACCTATTAGATCGTGTTGTATTCCAGGTACCCCAGGGGATAATCTTTGCTCAAGTTACGCCAATAAAGCTTAAATTAAAATAGGAATATAGGCTTTCTATATTATACTGTAGTTATGAAGTCATGTCTGATTTCCTTCTATTAATGTTCTTCCGCCAGGTGAACACTGGGGAAACCCAGGGTCTGTGAGCAATTTCTGGAGGAAAAGTAATCAGTTCTTAAATTTCTTCTATCTCCTTTTTCTGAGAGATTCACTATTAATATCTGTTTAAAATTATGGTAACATTTTATAAAAAAGTTAGAAGATAAAGATAAGTAATCAAATTCCATGAGTTTCATAAATTTTCTACATTATTTCTATTGACACTGTTTCCCCATAGCTAAAAGCAATAAAGCCCCTTACATAAAAAAGGAAAATAAAGGAATTTATGTAAGTCAGCTAAGTTAGAATCTGGAAAAACAGGTGCCAGATGACCTCAAGATTGTTTCACCATGTGTGAAACGCTAAACTGTTAAAATACTTTGTTCATCAACACAAGGTTTTTCCCCTCTGTCACTACCCCCATAAGCATAAGATTTCTTTGTCATAAACTCAGAAGCATTCCATGTTGGCCCTTATGAGTGATAAAAACCTACTATAAACGGAAAATCTAACAGATGCCTATGGGGAAATCAGTAGGCTTTGAAAAGTAAGATCTCTAAATCTCATTCTAAATTTGCTTCTCACTTACTACATTACTGAATTTCAATTTCCTATGTTGTAAAACAAGAAATCCTACAAGGTCTATTATAAGAACATGAAAAGAACACCTTTAAATTATTTTTTTCATGATGTAGAAAGAATCCATACTTACTATTGTAAATGTTTTTTTCTGATCATTCCAAACATGTGTGATAACCCTTTCAACATTACCTATAGTACTATAATATTTTAAAGTGTTTGTTACAGTCATATACATTCAACTAAGCCCTAAACATAAAACAAATGAAATATTCCAGATCATAGTTTCTCATTGTCTTTGTCCAACCTTTAATTCATCTTATTTGTTGAGCATTTATAGCAACTTCATTTCTCGGTATATATTAAATCACAACATCAAGTAAGCATTAGGTCTATGCTATCGTGTTATGGATAGTTCATAGTTATTACAATCTGATCCTTATCATGAACTTTATCCTCATCTACAAGGACCACCCACTGAGTTAATTAAGTAATTCAGTTTTCCAGCTCATTCCTTTTTCATGACTTAACGTCTTAGTTTACTATCTGAACCCTGGGAATACAGAGCAAGGGCAGAAATCCCTTAAGGTGTTTATAAAGAAGAAAAGATAATAACAGAAAAAACAAAAAAGCAAAGTGTTCAGAGGTTTTATGAGGGGAGCAGTGAATTCCTATCACTTGATTCATTTTGAGTTGGACTGGGAAAAACACTTGAGGAGGAGGATAGGAAGCACCTTTGGCATGGTCTCAAGGGAAGAGAAAAAATGACCTAAGTAGTCTTTTCCATTTCTTATTGATGTGATTAAACAATTTGATCTTTGGCCTTTTCACTGACTTTGCTGAAGAAGCAACCAATTGGTAGTAATTAGGACATTGGCTTTACCACGTGGACACCTGCCCTAGGAGCTAAGCTGAGAACTGATTAATTTCAAAGCTGTCAACAGCTGTCAGGTGGAAACAATTTCAAATGATTTCTAACCTAAACTGGAAGCAAACCAGTAGCATAGGGATAAAACCAAACCCATTGATATAGAGTTGATTCTAACTCATAGCGACCCTATAGCATGGGGATAAGATTGCTTAATAAACCATGGAGACACCAAATTCTTATTATGTAAACATTTTGGAAAAATTTTCTTCAATTTCAGTGTTTTATTTAAAAACAGTTGGTCATCCTTAGACATTAATTTATGGGTTATTTATAAAAGGACTTTGGTTTGCCATTTTACCAGGCGTATTATACAGTCTCCAAATGTCAGCACAAACAATATGCCTTTTAAATAAAATTTAAGCGCTTTATATAAACAGAATTAAAAAACCAAAACACCAAACTCATTGCTGTCAAGCCTATTAATTACATAGCATTTAGTGCATATGTTTAAGAATTCCCAAATGTTTACTTTTGTGGTGAATTCTTAGAACTTACCAATCCTGTATTCATCTGTTGCCAAGTTCCACTGAGTCTTTATCCGCATGTATAAATCCACCAGTTTAAAGCCCTTCTTTGGCTTTTCTGTGCTCTTAGAGTAAAATGAGGTGTCATTACAGGGATCAGCAGTAGGCTTGCTCCAGCCTCCATCTCTTTCCAGCACATTCCCCTTCACTTTTTCCTCTTCAACCACTGGGTTCTTTCAGGGCCAACCATGTTCCCTTCTATTGCAAGGTCATTACTCATGCAGTTTCCTCTGCTAGAACACTTCTCCCTCCCTTCTTTAACTAGTTAACATTTGCTCATTCTTCAGAGCTCAGTGCTAGCTTACTCTTCAGGGAAACTTACTGAGATGAGATCCCTTACTAGGTCAATGCTCTATTGTAAGCTGTTACAGTATTTTTTTTTTTAATCCCATCATACTCAT
The DNA here is from genome assembly GCF_024166365.1 of Elephas maximus indicus. Lineage (NCBI taxonomy): Eukaryota > Metazoa > Chordata > Mammalia > Proboscidea > Elephantidae > Elephas > Elephas maximus. Next base: position 50,777,830 of record NC_064826.1, on the reverse strand, counting down.
TTGACTGATTACAAATTATTGTCTTTCCTCCTTATTAGAATCTAAGCTCTGGGTGAGCAGGGAACTGTATCTTTTTTATTCACTCTTACATCCTTAGCACCCAGATCATTGCGCAACACGTTTATTGAAAAAAATGAACAAATTAATTACTAAAACAGGAGTCATATAACACTGTTATAGAAATCATACAAGATGTGTGAGTCTATTGCATTTGTATCTGGCATATGCAAGGTCAGCATTTTAGAGAAATTTAACCCAATCTGAACAACTTCAATTGCTCTCGTATCATTTGGCTAATTTCCTGTCACTTTTTTATTGTATACTGTCAGCTGCCTTTCCTACATAGTGAAATAAAAACCCAGTGCTGTCAAGTGAGGTGCCAAAAGTTTGCAAAAAAACTCACAGGAAAGCAAAATCAACAAAACAAAAAATTACTTCTCAGGTGAAATTTTTTTTTCAGAGCAGTTACTTCACAAATGCTCCAGTAGTTTCACCCACGATTCAACGCTTCGTGTGCATTTCTGAAGCTCTTGTCTAACTTCTATTATTTGAACAGTCAACAACCATTTCCACCGAGATACCAGTATGAAATGGTTGATTAATATTCTAATCTATCAATTCCATTTACTTATTATGGGGTCCTCAACAAGGACCGTTAATACTCCAGGATTGTGTTAAACAGTTTAGATGCATGTTGGCTTATTACATTTTAAAGACAGTATGATATTTACTCTTCAGTTTCATGTTGGAAACTCCTGAGAACTGTCAGCAATGTGATTTCAAGCCATATGTTGCATTTTGCTACCATTTCCCACTGAAAAAGAAAATTTTAATTCTTTATACTTACATTTTATGCTTTGGATTTGTAGTAAACAACTTTTATTTCCCTTAGACTTACACAGCATCTTGTGTCTATTATTGTCTTCTTTGGAATTTTAACTTATAATTCAAATCACATTCTTACCAATTATTTCCTTGAAGTCATTTACATATGGTTGGAGGCAAAATAATAGGTTTTACAAAAATACTGTTATACCCAATGTGTCATTCCATCTGTAACCATTAAAAAAAAGTCCTTGATTTTTATAAGGCAGTTTGAGGTACATAGAGGAATTATTTAGACAGAAGTTCTTCTTATCACATAGTTAAACTTTAATGTATTTTCAAAGTGCCATTTATTTTTCAACTTGATACTTTATGTATGTATGCATGTATATATTATATAACGTACACCTTATATAATATGTACATGCACATACATATATAATTTTACTCACATAAATATATAATTTTAAGGCATTAAAATTTCTGTTGTACTTTCTGATAAAACACTACTTGTTATTACTTATAGAAATATGATTATATAGGTAATAATAATTAAATTCTTCAGATGTAGAAACTCAGGCTATTTTCCATGAATTACACAATAGAAAAACAGTATTTTGATAATCAGTTTCCTAAAAAGTATTTATTGTACATATAGTACATCTAAAAAAAAAGGACTATAATAAATACTACCAATAAAATAAATAAATGGCTCTACCTTTGAGAATTATACAATCTAACAGAAGAGATGTCAGCCGATATTTGAAGTAAGGAGACTATAAATATTGAATATGTTATAAATATTTTAATTAAAATAAGGTTGAATCTAATGATAAGCAGAAAGTAAGATAAGTGGTCAGAATGGGATTGGTTTGAGTAGTTAAGGGGAATATGACATGGATGGTTTGTCAGAGATCAGGCGAGAAGGAAGGAAGAGAGAAAGCTATGTTTTAGAGTAAAAGGTGAAGGTGATGGATGAAGAACTGCAAGCATGATTATACAAACAAGATCATTCAGTGTGTGGTGCAAGATGGCTAGAGTACAGGCAGAATTCTGGCAATTGACTCAGAGGACCACTGGCTAGTTCACCTGTGCTGTGTCTGTGCGTATCCTATTCATTCTTATTGCATCCTCCTTCCCTATTCTCTTCCCCGTAATTCCTTGGCAAACTTTTTCTCCCTCAAATATCAAGGCAAGAATTAGCTCTTCTGTGAAACCCTCCCTGGCCATTCAGAAAACTCATTTTTTTTTCTGTATATTCAAATTACACGTTTTTCTCCCATTCTAGCAATTAATATATTATTCTCTATTTCTCAGCCCACCCTTAACTTGATATCTTCCCATTTCTATATGTTACTTCTCAGTAGTACCGATAACTATAAACCCTTAAATATTTGTCAAATAAATGAAATATTTATCAATTAAATGAATACTGCAAAAAGTATTAAAAGGAAACTCTGTATTTACTGAAATAAAACTATGTAACTAGTTCTCACTTTTCGCCATGTCTGGATTTCCTTACCCCCAAATCTGTCTGTCAACATAATATACATCTTTCAATGATAAAGTTAAATATCAATTTCTTCCTTAAAACTTCTGATTTCCTTATCTCAATGTAATATAAACCCAAACAAAACCCACCACCATCAAGTCAATTCCGACTCATAGCAACCCCATAGGACAGAGTAAAACTGCCCCATAGGATTTCCAAGGAGCAGCTGGTGGATTCAAACTATTGTACTTTTTGTTTCATTTTTCATCTCCAATTAAAATTTTAACTGTTAAATCACAGAAAGTGTTCTTATACTCCTTTGTATTCCTTATAAGAGTTTAGTTTAAGCAGGGCATGCTATCAAAAAAAAAAGAAATGCACTCAATAAGATTTGTTAGAATAAATTGTTTATTACAGTATTCTTAGAAAAGACAAATTTAAGAAGCATATTGATCCACAATGAATTTTTTTTAATTAACTTTTATTAAGCTTCAAGTGAACATTTACAATTCCAATCAGTCTGTCACATGTAAGTTTACATGTATCTTACTCCCTTCCCCACTTGCTCTCCCCCATTGAGTCAGCCCTTTCAGTCTCTCGTTTCGTGCCAATTTTGCCGTCTTCCCTCTCTCTCTATCTTCCCATCCCCCATCCAGTCAATAGTTGCCAACACACCCTCCAGTGTCCACCTGATTTAATTAGCTCTCTCTTCATCAGCATCTCTACCCCTCCCCCCCCGGTGACCAGTCCCTTTCATGTCTGATGAGTTGTCTTCGGGGATGGTTCCTGTCCTCTGCCAACAGAAGGTTCGGGGAGCATTGCCACCGGTATTCCTCTAGTCGCAGTCAGACCATTAGGTATGGTCTTTTTATGAGAATTTGGGGTCTGTATCCCACTGATCTCCTGCTCCCTCAGGAGTTCTCTGTTGTGCTCCCTGTCAGGGCAGTCATCGATTGTGACCGGGCACCAACTAGTTCTTCTGGTCTCAGGATGATGTAGGTCTCTGGTTCATGTGTCCCTTTCTGTCTCTTGGGTTCTTAGTTGTCGTGTGACCTTGGTGTTCTTCATTTTCCTTTGCTCCAGGTGGGTTGAGACCAATTGATGTATCTTAGATGGCCGCTTGTTAGCATTTAGGACCCCAGATGCCACATTTCAAAGTGGGATGCAGAATGTTTTCATAATAGAATTATTTTGCCAACTGACTTAGAAGTCCCCTCAAACCATGTTCCCCAGACCCCAGCCCCTGGTCCGCTGACCTTTGAAGCATTCATTTTATCCCAGAAACCTCTTTGCTTTTAGTCCAGTCCAATTGGGCTGACCTTCCTTGTATTGAGTGTTGTCTTTCCCCTCACCCAAAGCAGTTCTTATCTACTGATTGATCAATAAAAAACCCTCTCCCTCCCTCCCTCCCTCCCCCTTCGTAACCACAAAAGTATTTGTTCGTCTCAGTTTTTTCTATTTCTCAAGATCTTATAATAGTGGTCTTATACAATATTTGTCCTTTTGCCTCTGACTCATTTCGCTCAGCATAATGCCTTCCAGGTTCCTCCATGTTATGAAATGTTTCAGAGATTCGTCACTGTTCTTTATCAATGCATAGTATTCCATTGTGTGAATATACCACAATTTATTTACCCATTCATCCGTTGACGGACACCTTGGTTGCTTCCAACTTTTTGCTATTGTCAACAGAGCTGCAATAAACATGGGTGTGCATATATCTGTTTGTGTGAAGGCTCTTGTATCTCTAGGGTATATTCCGAGGAGTGGGATTTCTGGGTTGTATGGTAGTTCTATTTCTAACTGTTTAAGATAACGCCAGATGGATTTCCAAAGTGGTTGTACCATTTTACATTCCCACCAGCAGTGTATGAGAGTTCCAATCTCTCCGCAGCCTCTCCAACATTAATTATTTTGTGTTTTTTGGATTAATGCCAGTCTAGTTGGTGTGAGATGGAATCTCATCGTAGTTTTAATTTGCATTTCTCTAATGGCTAATGATCGGGAGCATTTTCTCATGTATCTGTTGGCTGCCTGAATATCTTCTTTAGTGAAATGTGTGTTCATATCCTTTGCCCACTTCTTGATTGGGTTGTTTGTCTTTTTATGGTTGAGTTTTGACAGAATCATGTAGATTTTAGAGATTAGGCGCTGGTCTGAGATGTCATAGCTGAATATTCTTTCCCAATCTGTAGGTGGTCTTTTTACTCTTTTGGTGAAGTCTTTAGATGAGCATAGGTGTTGGATTTTTAGGAGCTCCCAGTTATCGGGTTTCTCTTCATCATTTTTGGTAATGTTTTGTATTCTGTTTATGCCCTGTATTAGGGCTCCTAGGTTGTCCCTATTTTTTCTTCCATGATCTTTATCGTTTTAGTCTTTATGTTTAGGTCTTTGATCCACTTGGAGTTAGTTTTTGTGCATGGTGTGAGGTATGGGTCCTGTTTCATTCTTTTGCAAATGGATATCCAGTTATGCCAGCACCATTTGTTAAAAAGACTATCTTTTCCCCAATTAACTGACACTGGTCCTTTGTCAAATATCAGCTGCTCATATGTGGATGGATTTATATCTGGGTTCTCAATTCTGTTCCATTGGTCTATGTGCCTGTTGTTGTACCAGTACCAGGCTGTTTTGACTACTGTAGCTGTATAATAGATTCTGAAATCAGGTAGAGTGAGGCCTCCCACTTTCTTCTTCTTTTTCAGTAATGCTTTGCTTATCCGGGGGTTCTTTCCCTTCCATATGAAATTAGTGATTTGTTTCTCTATCCCCTTAAAATATGACATTGGAATTTGGATCAGAAGTGCGTTATATGTATAGATGGCTTTTGGTAGAACAGACATTTTTACTATGTTAAGTCTTCCTATCCATGAGCAGGGTATGTTTTTCCACTTAAGTATGTCCTTTTGAGTTTCTTGTAGTAGAGCTTTGTAGTTTTCTTTGTATAGGTCTTTTACATCCTTGGTAAGATTTATTCCTAAGTATTTTATCTTCTTAGGGGCTACTGTGAATGGTATTGATTTGGTTATTTCCTCTTCGGTGTTCTTTTTGTTGATGTAGAGGAATCCAAGTGATTTTTGTATGTTTATTTTATAACCTGAGACTCTGTCAAACTCTTCTATTAGTTTCAGTAGCTTTCTGGAGGATTCCTTAGGGTTTTCTGTGTATACGATCATGTCATCTGCAAATAGTGATAGCTTTACTTCCTCCTTGCCAATCCGGATACGCTTTATTTCTTTGTCTAGCCTAATTACTCTGGCTAGGACTTCAAGTACGATGTTGAATAAGAGTGGTGATAAAGGGCATCCTTGTCTAGTTTACGTTCTCAAGGGAAATGCTTTCAGGTTCTCTCCATTTAGAGTGATATTGGCTGTTGGCTTTGCATAGATGCCCTTTATTATGTTGAGGAATTTTCCTTCAATTCCTATTTTGGTAAGAGTTTTTATCATAAATGGGTGTTGAACTTTGTCAAATGCCTTTTCTGCATCTATTGATAAGATCATGTGGTTTTTATCTTTTGTTTTATTTATGTGATGGATTACATTAATGGTTTTTCTGATATTAAACCAGCCTTGCATACCTGGTATGAATCCCACTTGATCAGGGTGAATTATTTTTTTGATGTGTTGTTGGATTCTATTGGCTAGAATTTTGTTGAGGATTTTTGCATCTATGTTCATGAGGGATATAGGTCTATAATTTTCTTTTTTTGTAATGTCTTTACCTGGTTTTGGTATCAGGGAAATAGTAGCTTCATAGAATGAGCTGGGTAGTATTCTGTCTTGTTCTATGCTTTGAAATACCTTCAGTAGTAGTGGTGTTAAGTCTTCTCTGAAGGTTTGGTAGAACTCTGCAGTGAAGCCGTCCGGGCCAGGGCTTTTTTTTGTTGGAAGTTTTTTGATTACCGTTTCAATCTCTTTTTTTGTTATGGGTGTATTTAGTTGTTCTACTTCTGATTGTGTTAGTTTAGGTAGGTAGTGTTTTTCCAAGAATTTATCCATTTTTTCTAGGTTTTCAAATTTGTTAGAGTACAATTTTTCGTAGTAATCTGAAATGATTCTGTTAATTTCATTTGGTTCTGTTGTGATGTGGTCCTTCTCGTTTCTTATTCGGGTTATTTGTTTCCTTTCCTGTTTTTCTTTAGTCAGTCTAGCTAATGGTTTATCAATTTTGTTAATTTTTTCAAAGAACCAGCTTTTGGCTTTGTTAATTCTTTCAATTGTTTTTCTGTTTTCTTTTTTTTTTTAATTCATTTAGTTCAGCTCTAATTTTTATTATTTGTTCTCTTCTGGTGCCTGATGGGTTCTTTTGTTGCTCACTTTCTATTTGTTCAAGTTGTTGGGACCGTTCTCTGATTTTGGCTCTTTCTTCTTTTTGTATGTGTGCATGTATCGATATAAATTTGCTGGCCTCTGAGCACTGCTTTTGCTGTGTCCCAGAGGTTTTGATAGGAAGTATTTTCATTCTCGTTGCTTTCTAAGAATTTCCTTATTCCCTCCTTGATGTCTTCTATAACCCAGTCTTTTTTCAGGAGGGTATTGTTCATTTTCCAAGTGTTTGATTTCTTTTCCCTAGTTTTTCTGTTATTTATTTCTAGTTTCATTGCCTTGTGGTCTGAGAAGATGCTTTGTAATATTTCGATGTTTTGGACTCTGTAAAGATTTGTTTCATGACCTAATACGTGGTCTATTCTAGAGAACGTTCCATGTGCACTAGAAAAAAAAAGTATATTTTGCAGCAGTTGGGTGGAGAGTTCTGTATAAGTCAATGAGGTCAAGTTGGTTGATTGTTTTAAGTAGGTCTCCCGTGTCTCTATTGAGCTTCTTACTGGATGTCCTGTCCTTCTCCGAAAGTGGTGTGTTGAAGTCTCCTACTATAAATGTGGAGGTGTCTATCTCACTTTTCAATTCTGTTAAAATTTGATTTATGTATCTTGCAGCCCTGTCATTGGGTGCATAAATATTTAATATGGTTATGTCTTCCTGATCAATTGTCCCTTTTATCATTATATAGTGTCCTTCTTTATCCTTTGTGGTGGATTTAAGTCTAAAGTCTATTTTGTCAGAAATTAATATTGCTACTCCTCTTCTTTTTTGCTTATTGTTTGCTTGATATATTTTTTCCATCCTTTGAGTTTTAGTTTGTTTGTGTCTCTAAGTCTAAGGTGTGTCTCTTGTAGGCAGCATATAGATGGATCGTGTTTCTTTATCCAGTCCGTGACTCTCTGTCTCTTTATTGGTGCATTTAGTCCATTTACATTCAGCGTAATTATAGATAAATAAGTTTTTAGTGCTGTCATTTTGATGCCTTTTCATGTGTGTTGTTGGCCATTTCATTTTTCCACATAGTTTTTTGTGCTGAGGCGTTTTTCTTAGTAGATTGTGAGATCTTCATTTTCATAATGTTTGACTTTATGTTAGTTGAGTCGTTACGTTTTTCTTGAGTTATGGAGTTGATATTCCTTTTTGTGGTTACCTTATTATTTACCCTTATTTTTCTAAGTAAAAACCTAACTTGTATCATTCTATATCGTCTTGTATCACTCTCCATCTGGCAGTTCAATGCCTCCTATATTTATTCCCTCTTTTTGATTATTGTGATCTTTTATCAATTGATTTCCATGATTCCCTGTTATGTATATTATTTTGTTTATTTATTTATTTTTTAGAATTAATCTTTGTTTGTTTTTGTGCTTTCCCTATTTGAGTTGATATCAGGACATTCTGTTTTGTGACCTTGTATTGTGCTGGTACCTGATATTATTGGTCATCTGACCAAACAATCTCCTTTAGCATTTCTTGTAGCTTTGGTTTGGTTTTTGCAAATTCTCTAAACTTGTGTTTATCTGTAAATATCTTAATTTCTCCTTCATATTTCAGAGAGAGTTTTGCTGGATATATGATCCTTGGTTGGCAGTTTTTCTCCTTCAGTGCTCTGTATATGTCGTCCCATTCCCTTCTTGCCTGCATGGTTTCTGCTGAGTAGTCTGAACTTATTCTTATTGATTCTCCCTTGAAGGAAACCTTTCTTTTCTCCCTGGCTGCTTTTAAAATTTTCTGTTTATCTTTGGCTTTGGCAAGTTTGATGATAATATGTCTTGGTGTTTTTCTTTTTGGACCAATCTTAAATGGGGTTTGATGAGCATCTTGGATAGATATCCTTTCGTCTTTCATGATGTCAGGGAAGTTTTGTGTCAGGAGTTCTTCAACTATTTTCTCTGTGTTTTCTGTCCCCCCTCCCTGTTCTGGAACTCCAATTACCCGCAAGTTATCCTTCTTGATAGAGTCCCACATGATTCTTAGGGTTTCTTCATTTTTTTTAATTGTTTTATCTGATTTTTTTTCAGCTATGTTGGTGTTGATTCCCTGGTCCTCCAGATGTCCCAGTCTACATTCTAATTGCTCGAGTCTGCTCCTCTGACTTCCTATTGCGTTGTCTAAATCTGTAATTTTATTGTTAATCTTTGGATTTCTACATGCTGTCTCTCTATGGATTCTTGCAACTTATTAATTTTTCCACTATGTTCTTGAATAATCTTTTTGAGTTCTTCAACAGTTTTATCACTGTGTTCCTTGGCTTTTTCTGCAGTTAGCCTAATTTCATTTGTGATGTCTTTAAGCATTCTGTAAATTAGTTTTTTATATTCTGTATCTGATAATTCCAGGATTGTATCTTCATTTGGGAAAGATTTTGATTCTTTTGTTTGGGGGGTTGGAGAAGCTGTCATGGTCTGCTTCTTTATGTGGTTTGATATGGACTGCTGTCTCCGAGCCATCACTGGGAAACTAGTTTTTCCAGAAAATCCGCTAAGAAAAAATGTAGTCAGATCCCTATCAGAGTTCTCCCTCTGGCTCAGGCTTTTCAGATGTTAATGGCGCCACCTGGGGAGGGTGGGGGAGGGATCAGAGAGCTAGGAGTGTAGCACCTCAGAATATAGCCAGAATTGTTTGTCTTACTTGGAATGACTCTTATATCTGAGATTTCCACAGGGCGCATCGCCTATATGTACTGGGTGTGTGGAGATTGCCCCCCGGGGGGTCTGGCCCGCTGGCGTCACGGCCAGATCCTCTGCTGTCAGCCCCACCCCCAAGCTTAAGGCTCCCCTACTGGGACGGTGCACTCCCGTCTCCAAAATCCGTCGCTGCCTCCCAGGGCTCCCCGTCCCTCCAGCCGCATCACGCGCCGCTCCCGTGAACCGGGTGCGACTGCGCGTCCCGACTGGGACGCCGCTCTCCCCACTCCAAGACCAGCCACTGCCTCCCGAGGACTTCTCCCTCCGGCGCGCCACGCCGCTCACATGAACTGGGTGTGCGCCTCCCGCACGAACGACTGGACCCCCCCCCGGGGTCAATTCAGGGAAATGTAGGTGGTCCCCATGCTCGCGCCCTGCCCGCTTCCCGCCAAATCCCAGCGGGACGGCTCCCTGGCTGGGACTCTGCTCTCCCCGCGCCAAGACCAGTCACTGCCTCCTGGGGACTTCTCCCACCAGCTGCGCCGCCACGCCACCCGCGCCAACTGGCTGGGCTCGCTCCCGGGATGAGTTCGGGGGCTAGGGCTGGGCCCCTTGTCTGTGCCGTCTGCCCCCCTGGGCTCTGCCCCAACTCGGCCTCCGAAGGTCACCTGCCTGGTGCGCTGGCTCCTGGCTCTGAAAACAATTGCTGTCTCCCATATTTGTTCGTTCTCTGTCTCTAAATCCGTGTTTGTTGTTCAGAGTTCGTAGATGGTTATGTATGTGATCGATTCACTTGTTTTTCGGAGTCTTTGTTGCAAGAGGGATCCGCGGTAGCGTCCACCTAGTCCGCCATCTTGGCCCCGCCTCTGATCCACAATGAATTCTTGTTGGACATTTTCGTATTTAGATAATGGCCATAAATTTATGATGTCATCAAATTAGAATTTGAAAATTTGAAGGTACCCTACAGATAAGCTAGTATGATTCATTCATTTAAATTTATAACTATAATATTGTTATTGTTGTCATTAGGTGCAGTTGAGTTGGTTGACTCATAGCGACCCTATGTACAACAGAACAAAATGTTGCCCTATCCTGCACCATCCTCACAATCATTGCTATGTTTGAGCCCATTGTTGCAGCCACTGTGTCAATACATCTTTTTTGTTGACCCTCTACCTTACCATGCATGATGTCCATCTCCACAGACTGGCCCTTTCTGATAACATGTCCAAAATATGTGAGACAAAGTCTCACCATCCTCACTTCCAAGGAACACTCTGGCTGTACTTCTTTTAAGACAGATTTGTTTGTTTTTCTGGAAGTCCATGGTATATTCAATATTCCTCACCAATGCCACAATTCAAAGACATCAATTCTTCTTCATTTTTTCTTATTCATTGTCCAGCTTTCCCACGCATACGAAGTGACTGAAAATATCATGGCTTGGGTCAGGGGCACATTTGTCCTCAAAGTGACATCTTCACTTTTTAACTTTAAAAAGGTCCTTTGCAGCAGATTAGTCCAATGCGATGCGTTGTTTGATTTCTCGACTGCTGCTTCCATGGGTTTTAATTGTGAACTCGAGTACAATGAAATCCTTGACAATTTCAATATTTTCTCTGTTTATCATTATGCTGTTTATCCATTAAGTTGTGAATATTTTCCTTTCCTTTACGTTAACGTATAATCCATACTGAAAGCTATAGACTATGATCTTCATTAGTAAGTGCTTCAAGTCCTCTTCACTTTCAGCAAGCAAGGTTGTGTCATCTGTATATGGCAGGTTGTTAAAGAGTCTTCCTCCAATCCTGATGCTGCATTCTTCTTCATAATCCTTCTTCTCTGATTATTTGCTCAGCATACAGACTGAATAAGTATTGTAAAATGATTCAACCCTGATGCACACTTTTCCTGATTTTAAACCACATAGTATCCCCTTGTTCTGTTTGAATGACTGCCTCTTGGTCTATGTACAGGTTCTGCCTGAGCACAATTAAGTGTTCTGGGACTCCCATTCTTTGCATAGATACAACTCAGTATTTCTTATCTGTCAGACACCTGTGAGGTGGTTCTTATTCTCCCCAAGGAGGTTAAGCCATGTTTCCAGTATCAGACAGGAAATACATAACAAAGTCAGCATTTAAGCTGAGTTTTACTCAACAGCCTATCCTGTAAATGAGCAGTTCTCAGTGCAGTCCCCAGAACAGAAACATCAGCATCATCCAGGAGCTTGTTCAAAAAGCACATTCTCAGGCCCCAACCCAGACCCACTGAATTAGGAACTGAGGGAGGGGGGTTATAATGTATATTTTAACTAGCCCTCTAGGAGATTCTGATTCATGCCGAAGTTAAGAACCACTGGTTCTCAATCTTAGATACCCACTGGAATCACCTATGCTGTTGTTGTTTGCCTTCTAGTCAATTCCAACCCATAGCGACCCTATGGGGGTTTTAAAAACTACTGAGATCTGGACACTACTTCCAGAGACTCTGCTATTTAAAATATTTAAGTGTTATGGATATACCCTGCACATCAGGATCTAAACAAACAAACAAAAACTACCAAAGCGGTTTTAAAGTGCAGCAAAGTTTGAGCACCACTAGAATATGTTTTAGAAAATGTCACTTTTGAGATGCTGTCCATATAGAGCCTTCCTGATACTCTATGTGAATTTAATCATTTATACAAAAGAGGATCTCTGTCCTCATGGCACTGGCCAGAAACCTGAAAAGTGTACTTGCTCAAGGGTAGAGTCGGAATTCCAACTCTCTGTGCAAGTAATTTAAATTCCACAAACTTCAACTTCTCATAAATTTATTAGGATAGTTAAGTGAGATGCAATTAACATAAACACCACTAAGGGGGTCTAGCACAAAGGTGATCTTAAATTGTTACTCTTCTTATTATCTTCTCATTGTAACTAATTGAGCAAGTTTTATGTCCCAAGAATCATTCTAAGGTAGAGCCAAAATGGCACTATAGACAGAAACACCACACCTTTTCTCTACAACAAAGACCCTAAAAACTAAGTAGAACAGAGGCAAACATCAATCCTGGAACCCTAAGTGTCAAATGAAGAGAAAAAGAACTCAACCAAGCACTGAATGGAATAAGAAACTGACAGAAAACAGAGAGCAATGAGAGATATGAACAGAGGTCCCCTATCAGTTTGCACAGCATGGATTCACCATCTTGGACTCATATCAGAGATTAGTGGACAGGGAATATGGGAAAGAAGCTTCATGGAGCTCCCAGCAGGAAGCAGAGCACCTGGTAACCAGTTATATATGCTTTCCCACCCCCCATCTTTATTCCCCCTGCTCAGCCTCTGCAACTTCCCAATGGGCCAAGTGACTACAGCCCAGGAGACGCTACCGTGGTGCCACTGGGATTCATCCATCCCACACTGGCCAGCTCCTTCAGTGCCATTTCTTGTTGCTGGTGTTGCTTTTTTCAGCTTCTTTTGGTTTCTTCCCTGTTTCTCACCTCCTTCCCCTTCTTTCTCTGGAATACCTGGCTTCGTGTGCCATCTTTGCTTCTTTTTGACAGGATGTGAAGTGCTGCTCGGCTGAGGAACTGCTTCTCTGGTCCGCACCGCCACACTGGTGGGATTCCCAAGGCCTTTGTTTTGGTTCATTTTGTTCTGTCTGTTTGTTTTCTTTTTCTTTTCTCTGCTTGGAAACCCCTTCTAGCCGGGCTGTACTGCGTGACTTGGGAGCCCCTTTCCCAGTCTGCGCAGCTGCACCAGTGGGATCCCTGGGGGCTTTTCTTTCCTTCTTTTAATATATTATTTGTTTATTTTCTTTTTATTTTGTCCCTTTTATCTTTCTTTATTTCTCAGTTTCTCATCTCTCTCTACTTACCTTCCTTTCCTATCTCCTGAATACCGGGTGCTATGTGCAGTCTCTGCCCCTTCTAGCCAGGCTATACTGTGCGGTTGGAGATCCACTTCCTCAGTTAGTTTAGGCACACCAGTGGGACCCCTGGGGGGTTTTCTTTCTTCCTTTTTATTTTTATTATTATTTTTCATTTTATTTTTTCCTTTTTGTCTTTTTCATTTCTCAGTTTCTCAGCTCTCTCTACTTTACCTTCTTATCCTGTCTCCTGAATATCTGCCCCTTCTAGCCAGGCTGTACTTCACAGCTTGGGAGCCACTTCCCCAGTCTGCAAAGCCATGCTGGTGGATCCGTTGGGGCCTTTCTTTTCTTTTTTCTTTTCCTTTTTTTTTTTTTTCTTCATTTCTTTCTCACCTCTCTCTGCTTTCCTTCTTTTCCTGTCTCCCAAATATCTGGTGCTGTGTGCCTTCTCTGCCTCTTCAAGCTGGGCTGTGCCCTGAGGCCTGGGAGCCACTTCCTCTGTCACAGGTGGGATCTCTGGAGGCTTTTTTTTCTTTTTTAATTTTTATTTATTTTTTCTCTTTTTGCTTTTCTTCATTTCTCAATTTCTTGTCTCTCCACTCCAAGGGCAAGGCCCTCAGCACTTTTTTTGCTCTTTTGTTTGTTTTAGCTCCTGTTTCTCTCTCCTAACTCTCTTCTTTCCCATATCCATCTTAACTCCACACATCACAACCTTCCTACTCCCTCCTGCCTGCATGTACCACGTGCTGAACATCACACCCTCAAGCAGCCCTGGCACAGTCTACAAAACCTCCCCTGCGCTGACCCTTGTCCCACCCTGTCAGCCCCAGTGCATGCCAAAAACAACCCATCCCAACCCTTCCCCTTCAGCTGGACCTACCTGCTGCACCACAGCTGAGCTACTGACCCTGCCCATTGGACGAGGAGGTAAAAAGTATCGTGACCACAAAGAAGCAAATAACAAAGAATGCATAGCCAGCTTGCTCAGAAATAACCAAATAAACATAAAAGCAAGACAAAACAAATCTACAATCAATAAAAGAAGAAAATAATTACGGAATGGCCCTAAGACAGCAGACAATATCAAAACGACATATAAAAAAAACAGGACAAGATGCTTCCAGTAAGTATTCAAAATAAAACACCACATGACTTTCAAATAAAAGAAAAGGCACTAGAACTACCTGACAGGGAATTCGAATCTCTAATATTTAGAGCTATTCAAGAGTTGAAGCAAAAAGCAGACAAAAATGAGGAAAAATGAGAAAAATTCATGGAAAAGACAGATACAATCATGAAAAATACAGACCAAAAAAAAAAAAAAAAAAAAACAACGATTCAGAAAAATAATTTGGGAACAAAATGTTGAAATAAATTCATAACTAGAAATCATACAAAAACAACAATTAGAAATCAAAGAGATGAACAACAAGATTTCAGAAATGGAAATTGTCATAGGTCTGAGGAGTAGGTTTGACACAATGGAAGACAGGATCAGTGAAATTGAAGACAACACTTGAATACAAATTTGGGGAAAAATCAGGAAAAAAAAAAGAGAAGAAAGAAAAGTGAATAAGCCCTGAGAATTATGTGGGATACAATCAAAAGCAAAAATCTGAAAGTGATCAGAGTTCCAGAACAGGGGGAGAAAATAGAAAACACAGAGAGAATCATTGAAGAATTGCTGACAGAAAACTTCCTTAATATCATGAAAGATGAAAAGATGACCATCCAAGAAGTTCAACGAACCCCATACAGGATAGACCCAAAAAGAAAATCACCAAGGCATATTGTTATCACACTCATAAAAACCAAAGACAAACAAAGAATCCTGAGAGCAGTTAAAAAAAAAAAATGCAGTCAAATACAGAGGGGAAACATTAAGACTAAGCTCTGGTTATTCAGCAGAAACCAAGCAGGCAAGAAGGCAATGGGATGACATTTGCTAAACTTGAAAGAAAAAAATTGCCAATCAAGAATAATGTATCTTGCAAAACTCTCATTCAAATATGATGGTGACATTAGGACATTTTCAGATAAACAGAAATTAAGCAAATATGTCAAAACCCAACAAAGGAAGCAGAGCCAAGATGGCAGAATAGACAGACACTTCCAGGGAGACCTCTTTACAACAGAGACCCCCCAAAAAAGAGTGAAACAAGTATATTAATGACAAACTAGGAGCCCGGAGCATCAACGGTGAGCTTAGAAAATGAACTGAGGGGCAGGGGGAGGAAGAGACGGTTCAGAAGGGAAGAGAGAGAGTTACTGGACCTGAATCTCTGGGGCCCCTGAGGCACCATTACCAGAGCGGTGGCTGTGGGCTGATACTAGCGTTCAGCCACAGTTTCCTCAGGGAGAAGCAGCTAGCCATACAGCCGACTCACACCTCCGGAACCAGAGAAGAACAGTGCTCTCAGTGAAAGCTAAGTATTTGCACACATTTCACCACGCCCCCTACCCCCAGGCCGACTTCAGCAGCTGAATTCCCTGAGAATGAGATAGGCACTGTTGAGTGCCTAGAACCATCCTCCCAGCCTTGGAGAAGGAAAAAATTTGCAACTGGGGGAAAAGATAATTTGCTACCTCCACTAACCAGGGGAGCTCACGACAGAAGCGGCTCCTGTCCAGGCATAAACGGTCCATGGACTTTGACCACCTTTCCCCTCCATATGGACTTCTGTGGGCCCATTTCAGGAGAATAGACACTTGTTGGCAGAATCTAACCATTTCAGCTGTGCGGTGGAGAGGTGAGTGTTTGATGTTTGACATTGCTTTGCCTATTAAACAGGATACTCACCTACCCATATCAGGGGCTTAAGGACTGGTAGCTACACTCAGGTCACATGGCAACCCACAACAGGGGCCCAAGGATAACGGGTACCTCCTGGCCCTTACAACCAAAAACACTGGGTGCCCATGGTCTGCCTGCAGAACCCACCCACCTGCACACTCTAGGAAACAGGGATGTGCTTTCAACAGAGACACCCGGGGGTCGGTTCTCAGCCCCCTGCCTTGTTCGGAGCATGACCACCTGCTGCAATTAGATACTGGTACATACACCAATCACCTCTGCACCTCTAAGACTATAGGACAGAGCCTATACCACACACTTGATGATCAGCTACCTGGAAACCTGAGCTGAATTCAAACAAGAAAACTGAATGGACTCCTAGACTGATATACCTGATAACAGCTCTAGTCATCTGGGGACAGGACATCAGGGCTCCAAGAGCAAAAATAATCAAGCTAGCTCACTCAAGCAACCCATTTGAGCATATCAAAACAAAACAAAGCAAGAAGCTATGACACAGTAAGCAAGAATAAACTAATACAATAACTTATGGATGGTGCGGAGACAACAGTCAATATTGATTCACATAAAGAAACAGAAAATGATCACCACAACAAGCCCTCAAAACAAAGAATCCAGGGATCTTCTAGATGAAAGTGCATTCTTGGAATTACCAGAGGCAGAATACAAAAGATTAATATACAGGACCCTTCAAGACATCAGGAAGGAAATGAGGCAATATGCAGAACAAGCCAAGGAACACACAGATAAAGCAACTGAACAAATTAGAAAGATTATTCAGGAATATGATGAAAAATTTAATAAGCTGGAAAAATCCATAGACAGCAATCAGAAATTCAGAAAATTAACATTAAAATTACAGGATTAGACAACTCAGTAGAAAGTCAGAGGAGCAGAATTGAGCAAGTAGAACCCAGAATTTCTGAACTTGAAGATAAACCACTTGGCACTAATATATTTGAAGAAAAATCAGATAAAAGAATTTAAGAAAAGAAGAAACCTTAAGAATCATGTGGGGCTCTATCAAGAGAAATAACCTACAAGTGATTGGAGTGCCAGAACAGGGAGGGATAACAGAAAATACAGAGAGAATTGTTGAAGATTTGTTGGCAGAAAACTTCCCTGATATTGTGAAAGACGAGACGATATCTATCCAAGATACTCACTGAGCTCCACATAAGGCAGATCTTAAAAGAACGTCAACAAGACATATTATAATCAAACTGCCAAAACGAAAGACAAAGAGAGAATTTTAAGAGCAGCTCGGGATAAACAAAAAGTCACCTACAAAGGACAGACAATAAGAATAAGCTCGGACTATTCAGCAGAAGCCATGCAGGCAAGAAGGCAATGGGATGACTTATAGGAAAAAATTGCCTGCCAAGAATCATATATCCAGCAAAACTGTCTCTTAAATATGAAGGTGAAATTAGGACATTTCCAGATAAACAGAAGTTTAGGGAATTGGTAAAAACCAAACCAAAACTACAAGACATACTAAAGGGAGTTCTTTGGTTAGAAAATCAGGTATCCACTCAAGACTAGAACGCTGGCCAGAGCAATCAGAAGTCAACCCAGAAAGGGAAAACAAAAAAAACAAAGCAAGATTAAAAAAAAAAAAAAAAATCTCAAACAGGGTCACAGCGATATTATTATATAAAAGAAGACAACATTAAAACAATAAAGAGGGACTAAGAAATGCAATCACAGATCTTCCATACAGAGAGGAAGATACAGTGATACAAAGAAATAAAAATTAGGTTTAAATTTAGAAAAAAGGGGAAAATAATAAGGTAACCACAAGGTAGACAAGCTATCCTACACATCAAAATAAAATACAAGAAAAAAAATAGAGACTCAGCAGAAGCAAAATCAACATCTACGAATATGAGGAAAGGACAATATATAAAGATAATTTACTTAGCACATAAAATTAAGTGGGAAAGAGAAACTGTCAACAACCCACAAAAAAAAGACATCAAAATGACAGCACTAAATTTATGCCTATCCATAATTACGCTGAATGTAAATGGTATAACTGCACCAATAAAGAGACAGGAAATGGCAGAATGGATTTAAAAACACAACCTGTCTATATGCTGCCTACAAGAGACACACCTTAGAAACACAAAGTAAAACACGAAGGATGGAAAAAAATACATCAAGCAAACAACAATCAAAAAAGAGCAGAGCATCAATATTAATTTCTGACAAAATAGACTTTAAAGTTAAAACCATCATAAAGGATAAGGAAAGACACTATATAATGATTAAAGGGACAATATACCAAGAAGATATCCCCATATAAAATATTTATGCACCTAATGACAGGGCTGCAAGATACATGAAACAAACTCTATCAGCATTGAAAGTGAGAGAGACAGCTCCACAATAATAGTAGGAGACTTCAACACACCATTTTTGGTGAAGGACAGGATATCCAGAAAGGAACTCAATAAAGACATGGAAGATCTAAATGCCACAATCAACCAAACTGACCTCTAGGCATATACAGAACACTCCACCCAACAGCAACTACTGCACATGGAATATTCTCTAAAATAGACCACGTATTATGTCATACAGCAAGCCTTAGCAGAATACAAAACATTGAAATATTACAAAGCATCTTCTCTGACCATAAGGCCATAAAAGTAGAAATCAATAACAGAAAAAGCAGGGAAAAGAAATCAAACACTTGGAAACTGAATGATATCCTGCTCAGAAAAGACTGGATTATAGAAGACGTTAAGGATGGAATAAAGAAATTCATAGAATCCAATAAGAATGAAAACACTTCCTGTCAGAACCTTTGGGACACAGCGAAAGCAGTGCTCAGAGGCCAATTTATATCAATAAATGCATACATACAAAAAGAAGAACAGGCCATAATCAAAAAATTATTCCTACAACTTGAACAAATAGAAAGAGAGCAACAAAAGAAACCCACAGACACCAGAAGAAAACAAATAATAAAAATTTGAGCAGAACTAAATGAAATAGAAAACAGAAAAACAATTGAAAAATTAACAAGACAAAAAGCTGCTGCTTTGAATAAATCAACAAAATTGATAAACCATTAGCCAAACTGAAAAAAGAAAAACAGGAAAGGAAGCAAATAACCCAAATAAGAAATGAGAAGGGCGTTACACAACAGACCAAACTGAAATTAAAAGAATCACATCAGATTACTATGAAAAATCGTACTCTAACAAATTTGAAAACCTAGAAGAAATGGATGAATTCCTAGAAACACGCTCCCTACATAAACTAACACAAACAGAGGTAGAACAACTAAATAGACGCATAACAAAAGAAGAGATTGAAAAGGTAATCAAAAAACTCCCAACAAATAAAAGCCCTGGCCCGGATGGCTTCACTGCAGAGTTCTACCAAACTTTCAGAGAAGAGCTAGCACCACTACTACTAAAGGTATTTCAGAGCGTAGAAAAGGACGGAATGCTACCAAACTCATTCTATGAAGCCACCATATTCCTGATACCAAAACCAGGTAAAGACACCGCAAAAAAAGAAAATTACAGACCTGTATCCCTCATGAACTGAGATGCAAATATCCTCAACAAAATTCTAGCCAATGGAATTCAACCACATATCAAAAAAATAATCCACCATGACCAAGTGGGATTCATACCGGCTATGCAGAGATAGTTCAACATTAAAAAAACAGTTAATGTAATCCATCACATAAATAAAACAAAAGACGAGAATCACATGATTTTATCAATTGATGCAGAAAAGGCATTTGACAAAGTTCAACACTCATTCATGATAAAAACTCTCAGCAAAATAGGAATAGAAGGAAAATGTCTTATACAAAGCCAATAACCAACATCATCCTAAATGGAAAGAGCCTGAAAGCATTTCCCTTGAGATCGGGAATCAGAAAAAAAAAAAAAAAAAATGCCCTTTATCACCACTCTTATTTAACATTGTGCTGGAGGTCCTAACCAGAGCAATTAGGCTAGATAAAGAAATAAAGAGCTTCCAGATTGGCTAGGAAGAAATAAAATTGTCTCTATTTGCAGACGACATGATCCTATACACAGAAAACCCTAAGGAAACCTCAAGAAAACTACTGAAACTAATAGAATTCAGCAGAGTGTCAGGATACAAGATAAACATACAAAAATCAATTGGATTCCTCTACACTAACAAAAAGAACATCGAAAAGGAAATCATCAAATCAATACCATTTACAGTACCCCCCAAGAAGATAAAATACTTAGGAATAAATCTTACCAGAGATGTAAGACTTATACAAAGAAAACTACAAATATGCTTCTGCAAGAAACCAAAACAGAGCTACATACGTGGAAAACCATACCTTACTCATGGATAAGAAGACTTAACATTATAAAAATATCTATTCTACCAAAAACAATCTGTACATTTAATGCAATTCCGATCCAAATTGCAACAACATTCTTTAATGAGATGGAGAAACAAATCACCAACTTCATATGGAAGGAAAAGAGGCCCCGGATAAATAAGGCATGACTGAAAAGAAGAACAAAGTGGGAGGCCTTACTCTTCCTGATTTTAGAACCTATTGTATAGCCACAGTAGTCAAAACAGCCTGGTACTTGTACAACAACAGATACATAGACCAATGGAACAGAATTGAGAATCCAGACATAAATCCATCCACATATGAGCAGCTGATATTTGACAAAGCCCCCAAAACAGTTAAGTGGAGAAAAGACAGTCTTTTTAACAAACAGTCCTGGCATAACTGGATATCCATCTGTAAAGAAATGAAACAAGACCCATACCTCACTCCATGCACAAAAACGAGCTCAAAATGGATCAAAGACCTAAATATAAAATCTAAAACGATAAAGATCATGGAAGAAAAAATAGGGATAATGTTAGGAGTCCTAATACATGGCATAAAGAGTATATAAAACATTGCTAACAGTGCGGAAGAAAAACTAGATAGCTGGGAGCTCCTAAAAATCAAACCCCTATGCTCATCCAAAGACTTCACCAAAAGAGTAAAAAGATTACCTAGAGACTGGGAAAAAGTTTTTAGCTATGACATTTCTGATCAGCACATGATCTCTAAAATCTACATGATACTGCCAAAACTCAACTGCAAAAAGACAAATAACCCAATTAAAAAATGGGCAAAAGATATGAACAGACACGTCACTAAAGAAGACACTCAGGTAGCTAACAGACACATGAGGCAATGCTCAGGATTATTAGCCATTAGAGAAATGCAAATCGAAACTACAATGAGATTCCATCTCACTCCAACAAGGCTGGTATTAATCCAAAAAACACAAAACAATAAATTTTGGAGAGGCTGTGGAGAGATTGGAACACTTCTACATTGCTGGTGGGAATGTCAAATGTACAACCACTTTGGAAATAGATCTGGCTCTTCCTTAAGAAGCTAGAAATAGAACTACCATATGATCCAGCAATCCCAATCCTTGGAATATATCCTAGAGAAATAAGAGCCTTTACACGAATGGATATATGCACTCCCATGTTCATTGCAGCACTGTTTACAATAGCAAAAAGATGGAAGCAACCAAGGTCCCCATCAACAGATGAATGGATAAATAAATTATGGTATATTCACACAACGGAATACTAGGCATTGATAAAGAAGAGTGATGAATCTGTGAAACATTTCATAACATGGAGGGATATGGAAGGCACTATGCTGAGTGAAATTAGTCAGTTGTACAAGGAAAAATATTGTATAAGAACCACTATTATAAGAACTCAAGAAATAGTTTAAACAGAGAAGAAAATATTCTTTGATGGTTACAAGAGGAGGGAGGGAGGGAGGGTGGAGGAGGGGTATTCACTAATTAGATTTTAGATAAGAACTACTTTAGATGACGGGAAAGATAACACACAATACAGGCAAGGTCAGCACAACTGGACTAAACCAAAAGCAAAGAAGTTTCCAGAGTAAACTAAATGCTTTGAAGGCCAGTGTAATGGTGGGAGTGGGTGGACGTTTGGGGACTATGGTTTCAGGGGACATCTAAGTCAATTGGCATAATAAAAGTTATCAAGAAATCATTCTGCATCCCACCTTGGAGAGAGGCGTATGGGGTCTTAAACGCTAGTAAGCAGCCATCTAAGATGCATCAATTGGTCTCAACCTACTGGATCAAAGGAGAATGAAGAACACCAAGGACACAAGGTAATTACGAGCTCAAGAGACAGAAAGGGCCACATAAACCAGAGACTACATCAGCCTGAGACCAGAAGAACTAGATGGTGCCCTGCCATAACCGATGACTGCCCTGACAGTGTACACGACACAGAACCCCTGTGGGAGCAGGAGAACAGTGGGATGCAGACCCCGAATTCTAGGAAAAAGACCAGATTTAATGGTCTGACTGAGACTAGAAGGACCCCGGTGGTCATGGCCCCCTGACCTTCTGTTTGCCCAGAACAGGAACCATTCCCAAAGCCAACCTTTCAGACAGGGATTGGACTGGACAATGGGTTAGAGAGGGATGCTGGTGAGGAGTGAACTTCTTGGATCAGGTGGACACTTGAGACTATGTTCGCATCTCCTCCCTGGAGTGGAAATGAGAGGGTAGAGGAGGTTAGAATCTGGCTAAATGGACACGAGAAGAGAGAGCAGAGGGAGGGAGTGGGCTCTCTCATTAGGGGGAGAGCAATTGGGAGTATGTAGCAAGGTATATATAAGTTTTTGTGTAAGAGACTAACTTGTTTTGTAAATTTTCACTTAGAGGACAATAAAAATTAAAAAAGAAAAAATATCTTATTGTTGCAAAATACATAGAAAACAATAAACTGTGTTACCAAAAAAAAAAAAAAAAACCCAACCAAACTTACAAAAATTATTAAAGGGAACACTTTGGTTTGAGAGCAAACATCAGACCATAGCCTGAATCTAGGATGAAAGATTACACCAGCCAGATACCAACCTAGGAAATGAACGCTCAAGATCTATTCAAAACAAAAAGATTTACAGCAGGGAATCAGAGAGGTTAATCTGCAAGTGACAACAACAACCGAACAATAAAAGAGGGAACGAATGGTGTAGTTATAGAACTATCTAATGGAGAGGAAGGCAAAGGAATACCAAGTAATAACAGACTGGTTCAAACCTAGGAAGATAAGGTAAATTCAAGGTAACCACAAAGAAAATTAACAAACCTACTCATCAAAATAAAGTATAAAAACATAAAGTGTCAGTAAAAACACAATTTACAAAAACCAAGGGAAAAAAATCCACAAACAAGGAATTCAGCACAGGAAAGTGAGAGGAACAAAGAAAATGGCAGCACGACAAAAAAAAAAAACTACAAAACGACAGCAATAAACTCACACCTATCCATAATTACACTGAATATAAATGGCCTAAATGCACCCATAAAGAGACAGAGTGACAGAATGGATTAAAAAAAAAAAGCAGAATCCATCAATATGCTGTCTACAAGAGACTCATCTTACAAAGACGTAAATTTAATAAAAATAAAAGGATAGAAAAAAATATACCAAGCAAACAGCTACCAAAAAAAGAAGTAGCAATACCAATCTCAGCTAAAATAGGCTTTAAAACAAAATCAGCACCATAAAAGACAAAGAAGGGCATTATATAATGATTAAAGGGATGATCCATCATGAAGACATAACCATAATAAACTTCTACGCACCCAATGACAAGGCTCCAAAATACATAAATCAAACTCTAACGGCACTGAAAAGGGAAATTGACAGTTTCACAATAATAGTAGGAGACTTCCACACACCACTTGGTAAAGGACAGAACTTCTAGAAAGAAATTCAGCAAAGCTAAATGACACAATCAGCTAACTTGATCCTATAGGCATACATAGGACACGCCACTCAACAGGTGCAAAGTACACATTCTTTTCCAATGCATGTGTAACATTCTCCAGTACAGATCTCATCTTAGGCTACAGAGCAACCCTCAACAAAATCCAAAACACTGAGGTAATACAAAGTATCTTCTCTGACCACAACACCACCTAGCAGAAATTAACAACAGGAAGAGCAAGGAAAAAAAAAAATCAATTACATAGAAACTGAATAGCACCCAGCTTAAAAACCACTGGGTAATAGAAGAAATCAGGGATAATATCAAAAAATTCCTAGAATCAAACAAGAATGAAAACACATCATACTGAAACCTTGGGACACAGCAAAGGCAGTGCTCAGAAGTCAATTTACAGCAACAGATGCACACATCAAAAAAGAAGGAACAAAATCAAAACATTAGTTACACAACTCGAACAAATAGAAAGAGAACAGCAAAAGAAGCCCACAGTCACCGGAAGAAAAGAAATAATAAAGCTCAGAGCAGAAATAAATGAAATAGAGAATAGAAAAACAGTGGAAAGAATCAACAAAACCGAAAGTTAGTTCTTTGGGATGAACGAAATCAACAAACCACTGGCCAAATTGGCAAAAGAAAAACAGAAGAGGATACAAATAACCCAAATGAGTAGTGAAATGGGGATATTACCACAGATCCAAGTGAAATAAAAAGGGTCATAACAGAGTACTATGAAAAACTATACTCCAACAAATTTGAAAACCTAGAGGAAATGGGCAAATGTTTAGAAACACACTACCTACCTAAACTAACAGGAACTGAGGTTAAAAATCTGAACAGACCCAAAACAAGAGAAGTGATTGAAAAGGTAAAAAAAAAAAAAAAAGAAAAGAAACTCCCAGCAAAAAAATCCCTGGCCCAGATGGCTTCTCTGGAGAATTCCGACAAACATTCAGAGAAGAGATTCCACCAGTACTACTCAAACTATTTCAGAACATAGAAAAGGAAGCGATACTTCTAAATTCATTCTATGAAGCCAGCATAACCCTGATACCAAAACCAGGCAAAGACACCACAAAAAAAGAAAATTACAGATGAATATCTCTCATGAATACAGATGCAAAAATTCTCAACAAAATTCTAGCCAATAGAATTCAGCATCACATTAAAAAAAAAAAAATACACCACAACCAGGTAGGATTCATACAAGAAAGGTTCAACATTAGAAAATCAGTGAATGTAAATCACCCCATAAATAAAAAGAATCACATGATCATCTCAATTGACACAGAAAAGGCATTCAACAAAGTCCAACCCCCATTCCTGATAAAAACTCTCAATAAAATAGGTATAGCAGGGAAATTCCTCAACATAATAAAGGGCATATTTTGTTATACAAAAGCAACAGCCAACTTCATTCTTAATGGAGAGAGTCTGAAAACATTCCACTTGAGAATAGGAACAAGACAAGGATGACTTTATCACCATTCCTATTTAACATCGTGGTGGAAGTTCTAGCTAGAGTAATAAGGCATCAAAAAGAAATAAAGGACATCCAAATTGATAATGAAGTAAAACTGTGCCTATTTGCAGATGATATGATATTATACATAGAAAATTCAAAAGATTCCATTAGAAAGCCACTGGAACTAATAGAAAGGTTCAGCAGAATAGCAGGATACCAAATAAGTATAAAAAAAAATCAATTGGTTTCCCATACTCCAATAAAGAGAACGATGAAAAGGAAATCAGGAAAATCATACCATTTATAATAGACCCTAAAAAAATAAAATACTTAGGAATAAATCTAACCAGGGACGTAAAAGACCTATACAAATAAAATATTACTGCAAAAAAACAAAAGAGATCTACATAAATAGAAAAACATACCATGTTCATGGTTAGGTAGACTCAACATTGTGAAAATGACAATTCTACCAAAGCAATTTACAAATACAATGCAATCCCAATCCAAATGCCCATAACGTTCTTTAAAGAGATGGGAAAACTAATCGTTAACTTTATATGGAAAGGGAAGAAGCCCCAGATAAGTAAAGCACTATTGAAAAAGAATACACTAGGAGGGCTGGCACTATTTGACCTCAGAACCTACTATACAGCTACAGTAGTCAAAAAAACCTGGTACTGGTTCAATGACAGATACATCAACCCATGGAACAGAATTGAGAACCCAGATGTAAATCCATCCACCTGTGGAAACCCTGGTGACATAGTGGTTAAGTGCTATGGATGCTATCCAAAGGGTCAGCAGTTCGAATCCACCAGGTGCTCCTTGGAAACTCTATGGGGCAGTTCTACTCTGTCCTATAGGGTTGCTATGAGTGGGAATCGACTGGACAGCACTGGGTTTGGTTGTTTTGCTTTTTGGTTTTTTTTTTTTGGTATGGTCACCTGATCTTCGGCAAGGGCCCAAAGTCCATCAAATGAGGATAAGACAGTCTTTTTAACAAATGATGTTGGCACAACTGTATGTCCATCAGCAAAAAAATAAAACAGGACCCATACCTCATGCCACACACAAAAATTAATTCAAAATGGATCAAAAACCTGAACATAAAACCAAAAACTATAAAGATCGTAGAATAAAAAATAGGATCAATTGTAGAGGCCCTAATACACGGCATTAATAGGATAAAAACACTAACTAACAACACATAAACTCCAGAAGATAAGCTAGATAACTAGGATCTTCTAAAAAATTAAACGTTCTTATCAAAAGACTTAACCAAAAGAATAAAAAGAGAACCTACAGACTGGGAAAAATTTTTTGGCTCTTACAAATCCAACAAAGGTCTAATCTCTAAAATCTACAGGAAAATCCAACACCTATACAACAAAAAGAAAAGTAATCCAATTAAAAAATGGGCTAAGGAAATGAACAGACACTTCACCAAAGAAGATATTCAAGCAGCTTACAAACGCATGAGGCAATGCTCGGAATCACTAGCCATTCAAGAAATGCAAATCAAAACCGTAATGAGATACTGTCTTTCCCCGGCAATGCTGGCGAAAATCAAAAAAACAGAAAATGACAAATATTGGAGAGGCTGCGGGGAGAGCAGAACTCTTATGCACTGCTGGCGGGAATGGAAAATGATACAACCATTTTGGAATATGATATGGCACTCCTGAAAGCTAGAAATAGAAATACTATATGAGCCAGCAATCCCACTCCTAGGAATATATCCTAGACAAATAACAGTCATCACATGAATAGATATATGCATACCCATGTTCATTGCAGCATTGTTCACAATAGCAAAAAGATGGAAACAACCTAGGATGCCCATCAACAGATGCGTGGATAAACGAACTATGGTACATACACACAATGGAGTGCTACACAAGGATAAAGAACGATGATGAATCTGTGAAGCATCTCATAACATGAATGAATCTGGAGGGCATCATGCTGAGTGAAATAAGTCAATCACGAAAGGACAAATATTGTATGAGACCACTACCGTAAAATCTCATGAAAAGATTTACACACAAAGAGGAAAAATCTTTGATGGTTATGAGGGAGGGGAGGGTTGGAATGAAAAAAACTCTAACTAGGCAGTAGATGGAAACCCTGGTGGCGCAGTGGTCAAGAGCTGCAGCTGCTAACCAAAAGTTCAGCAGTTTGAATCTACTAGGTGCTCCTTGAAAACTCCATGGGGCAGTTCTACTCTGTCTTATAGGGTCGCTATGGGTTGGAAACAACTCAATAGCAACAGGTTTTGTTTTGTTTTGTGTTTTAAGACAATAGATAAGCGGTAACTTTGGTGAAGGGTAAAACAGTACACAATACTGAGGAAGCTAGTACAACTTGTACAAGGCAAGGTCATGGAAATTCCACAGGCACATCCAAACTCCCTGAGGGACCGAATTGCTGGGCTGACAGCTGTGGGGACCACGGTCTCGAGGAACATCTAGCTCAATTGGCATAACACAGCTTTTAAAGAAAACATTCTACATTCTACTTTGATGAGTAGCATCTGGGCTCTTAAAAGCCTGTGAGCAGCCATCTAAGATACTACACTGGTCTCACCCCTTCGGGAGCAACGAAGAATGAATAAAACTAAAGATACAAGGGAAACATTAGTCCAAAGGACTAATGGACCACAACTACGTCAGTCTCCACCAGTCTGAGTCCAGTACAACTAGATGCTGCCCAGCTACCACCACTGACTGCTCTGACAGGGATAACAATAGAGGATCCCAGACAGAGCTGGAGAAAAATGTAGAAGAAAATTCTAACTCACCAAAAAAAAAAAAAAAAACTGACTTATGGGCCTGAAAGAGACTGGAGAAAACCCAAGAGTATTGCCCACTGAAACCCCTTTAGCTCAGTAATAAAGTCACATTTGAGGTTAACGCTTCAGCCAAAGTTTAGACAAGCCCATAAAATAAAACAAGACTAAAGGGGCACAACAGCTTAGGGGCAAGGACTAGAAGGCTGGAAGGGACAGGAAAGCTAGTAATAGAGAACCCAAGTTAAGAAGGGAGAGTATTGACATGCCGTGGGGTTGTTAACCTATGTCATAAAACAATATGCGTACTAACTGTTTAATGAGAAGCTAGTTTGTTTTGTAAACCTTCATCTAAAGTACAATAAGAAAAGAAATAATTATTTTTGAAATAATATGTATGAATGAATAAATTAAGTCTCTTTAAAACAACAAAAAAAATCATTCTAAGAGCTTTAATGTGCAGTTTAATCCTCAAACAACACTCAAAAAATAAAGTATTAGTCTCAGTTTACATATAGGAAACTGAGGCAAAGAGAGGTCAAATCATTTGTCCTAGAAACTGAGGAAGGTCACATATCAAGTTAAGAAGAGCTGAGATTTAAAACCAGTTGGTCTGGTTCCTGAGCCTATGATTATATTCATAATATTCTATTGAAAAAAAGTAAATAAAAACTATTTTTAAAAATCTAGTCAATTTAACTGTATGTGATAGGTGCCACATCAATGTTGGGAATAAAATACTTCAAAAATTTAGAAGAGGAGAATTACTTATGTCCAGAACCTCAAGAGGCACTTCATGGAAGTGAAATGTGAGCTATATTACTGGGGAGCTGCCAATACCTTGCATGACAATTATCTTGTTTATTTCCTGAGAGGTAATCAGTGTTACCCGTGGTATACATTCACTTTCTAAGCACACACATGTGCACACACACCCAATCGAGCCACCTTATTTAAACTGTACATATAATAGCTTACTACTGTAAGTTGAAGGGCTTCAGGTGAGATGCACCATTTCTTGGAAATATATAAAAAGCAACAACTGAACAAGAAAGAATGCAGCTGTGTTTGGAGTCATTAACCGTGCTAGATAGCTCTGCTATTAAAGAGCACAGGATGTTATTCTATGCTGGCGTGAATATTTTAACCTTGAGAATAAGCAAGGAGAATGCTAGGTGATCTTAAGGGGAGAATTCTCTTTCATCTGGAATGTAATTTTCTTTGAATCACAAGTGGGGGATTATTCATCATTATTCAAGTACTTATAGATTAGTTTCCTTTAAAATCTGGACAAAGGCAAGAATTTTCACTGTCACCAGGAATGTTAATATTGCGCTAGTATTTCTAGAAATATAATAGGATTAAAAATAAAGCAAAATAAAACAAAAACAGTAAGATATTTGGAGGAGAAGAATCTACGTTTTGGTAATTTGTTGATCATATAAGAAAAATCCAAAGGAATCAACTCTAAATCTTTAGAATGAATAAGAGAGTTTGATAAATTGGACAATAGAAAAGACGAATATACTAAATGAATAACCAAGCTAACCTGCTAGAATGATATTCTGGAAGACCTTGGTAATAGCATCTAAATGCATATAGTACCTAGAAATAATTTTACGGGGAAATGAAAAGAATATATAGGAAAAATACAAGTATATATCAAGAAAAGGAGATATACTTGATCTTTGAATGGAAAGACTAAATTTGTCAAGCAATTAATATTCTCAATCTATGTACAGATTTAATGTTCTCTCAATCACTACCTTAGTGGAATATTTTTAGTGACTTGATAATTATAGTTTTAAAATTTATAATTAAAAAAATAAAATGAAAAATAGGGAAGACTTTTCCAGCTATTCAAACTCATTATGAAATTACAATAATTAAAACATCAAGAGGTTAGTATCAAAAGCAGCACACAGATCAATAGAGTATTATGAATAGCCCGGAAACAGACCTTATAATACATAAGAACATAATACATAGTAAAAGATGTCTAGCAAACTAATGAAAAAAAAAAAAAAAATGAGGAGGGTGTTTATTGTTCAACAGATGCTATAGGAAAAATTGAGTCTTTCCCTGATACTACATACCAAATTATATACTCAGATAATTACACTTAAAAATGAAACCACAAAAGAATGAGAAGGAAATATAGGCAAATATTTAACTAATATTAGGGTAAGTTGGGACCATTTTCTTTTGACAATTCTAATCATTTTAGGCCAGGCTCCGATCCATTTGAAAATTAAATGAAAGGTTATAGAGCCTGTCTCTCAGGACAGGGAGATAAGAAGGGGAAACACGTATGTGCACACAGAAACTTGTGCATATAATTATAGATGATTTGTAAATATTGGGGGAGGGGATAAAAGAGCAGACGATAAAGAGAAGAAGGGTGTCATGTATCAAAGCTTTCACTCCATCTTCTAGGAACCAGTTTTCTGTTAGCTAGTCCCACTGAATCCCAGAGTTGAATTGAGGTGGACCCTGCCTTACTTAGGATCCTAGATAAAGAGAAGGTCATCAGGGCGAAAGAAAAGAGTATTGGTGTAGGTGTACTGTCATCCATTTTCCTTAGTAAACTCCTCTCTACAACTATATTCTCCAGATTTGTTCAACAAGTGGTGAGAGGCTCCATGGAATACGGATGGGAAAAAAAATAAAAATCTGTAGGCTTGTAATACTGGCCCCCTTCTTAGTTAATTAGCCCCTTACATTCCTTAAGACTTCAGCAGAAATATTACGCCCTCTGGGAAGTGTGCCTGATCACTCCAAACTATGTTAAGGCCTGTGTTATTGATTCCTACTTCATTTTGTGTTTCTTGTAACCCTTATCATGCACTTGTAATTGTTCTTCAGTGCCTGTCTTCACGATACTCTCAGTTCTGTTAGAGCAAATACCATGCCTTCTCTTTTTTTAATTGCTATTTCTCTATATTTTATCAAACACCTAGGACATTCCACGTACATAAAAATGGATATTGAATAAATAAAATAGGATGGCATAAAAAATAAATTACATTTTTCATAATTTTGCTTTATCACTCAAAATTATCATATACACTCAGCTTGGCAATGGTTCTTGGCACTTAAAATAGAATTTAATCTCATAAATGAAAAAAATTCTAAAATATTAAATGCCTGTAAGATAGATTTCACATCCATTTGTCCTGAAGACAAGTTCAGTAAATTCTCATATATGGTGACGTGAAGCTTTGTTTTCTTTTATGATGCTTCATGCCGTGACATATGAACTGGGTGCCAAACTGTGGGTTCCCTGGTTCTATCCGGGAACATCATCTGGACAAGCATTGGATTAGCAGATGGGCAAAATCAAAGAGGGTTTTGTGATAGGCC
This sequence comes from Elephas maximus indicus, assembly GCF_024166365.1. Lineage (NCBI taxonomy): Eukaryota > Metazoa > Chordata > Mammalia > Proboscidea > Elephantidae > Elephas > Elephas maximus. The sequence continues at coordinate 50,746,447 of NC_064826.1, read as the reverse complement.
TTCTGGAATTTGAGGATAAAATTTCAAAAGCCTCAAGCATGCTCTGGCAATTGTTGGCAATGATGCACCATGCTCAAAATAGGAAAGGTAGAACCAGTTATACTGCAGACTTTAAAACATAACAGTACTAAAGTTCTGAGGATCATGACCTTCTGTGTTCTCAGGCTACCGCTCAGTTTTTCTAAGACAGAATCTCGACAAAAATCCTCTGAAAACATCCCTGTAGAAATGTTTTTTTTTTTTTTGGCAAATGATACTTTTAACTAATTAGCTTGTTATCAGATAAGTTAAAACTAGTTGGGTTTAATGCTTCTATGATGATTTGTTTTGGCATTTTCGGTGCTATAAGTAAAGATATAATTAAAGAAGTTTAAGGTAGTTTCTAAATTTAGGCATCCAAGAATGAATGGTATTTATATGTCCAAAATTTGATATAATAAATAATTATATAAGCCAAACACTTATACCCAAGGAAAAACTTTTTGTGATCAATTTATGAGACTCTTTTTTTATTATTTTTTTTTAGAATTTGATTATTTTCATGTCTATTGGGATGTAAATAGTTCGGTCTCAAACTCCTTAACATGTAAATTCAGTAATGGTGTCCTTGTTACTTAGAAATTGAGCTAAATGCATTTTACTGCATCTTTTTACTACTATTGTACTAAAGAAATTTACTCAGCGACTAAAACTATTGACATACAAAAGGAATTCCAGGGTATTTTCAGGCACACAATAAGGGGCAGAATTCAAATGAAATAAATACTGGAAGAATTCAAAGAGTTAACATTTTAAAAACAGAAAAATTTTAAATCGTGTTGTGTACAGTATATGTGCTGTGTCAACATATAATTTTATTGTTTTTTGTGGGCTCGAGTTTAATGTGTTTTCTGAATGTTTATTAGAAAGTTTACTCCTGTGTGACTCATGGACTGGTGACAAAATACTTTGTAAGGGCAGAATAAGAATGAGCACAATGGTAAACCAGGTAACACTTTGTCAGAGCCCTGGAAAATGATAGTATCTTAGACAGTATATTGGTTAACAATCTCTCAAAAGAAAAAAAAAATTTTTTTGTAGCGGTGGCTTATTTTTGTGGTGCAAGTACTCCCACCTCATGGCCAATTTCAAGCCACCGACAATTAACGAACTGGCTTGCAAAATTGCTGGAAACTTAATAATCGTGCCCTACTGGGCATGACCTTCTTCTATCCTGAACCTCACTAGTTTGCTCTGAAAAAGAGACAGAAACAAACACACAATTTTAAATGTACCATTATTTTGACATCAAATGCTGTGAAGGAAATATAGTAAAGAGCCCTCATTCATCCATGGTGATTGTGTAAAGGCATTTCCACTAAGGTCTAATCTGCTCAACTCTGTGCTAACTCAGGCCACGTGTTGGCAAATTTTTTAGAACCAGTTCTGGGTGGGAGAGACCTATTTTTATAGTGGGGTCACGATGGTTAAGCACTTGACTGCTAAGCGAAAGGTTGGCAGTTCAAACCCACTCAGCTGCTCTACTTCCATGAAGATTACAGGCTAGGAAACTGTATGGGGCAGTTCTACTCTGTCACGTGGTGTTGCCATGAATCTAAAATTGACTTAATGGCACCTGACAACAACAGCTCCCACCATGGCTGATTTAAAGTCACTGATGTATTATCCCTGAGCCGAGTTGGAAAGAGATGTGCAAGAGAGTGTCATTAGATAGCATTTTCACCGCAGAGATATATTTGATTTAAATAGCTTCAACAGCATAGGTAATAGAAACATGTAGAAAAATAATTGGGAAGTGATGAGTGGTGGATGTTTATTGGCTTTCTTTTTAATATAATTTATTTAATTGTTAATTTATATAATTTAATCTTAATAATGACTGTTTAACAACTGTTTTTGAAAAATTCCTGAAATTTTAATAATTAGTTGTACAAGGCCAGTACAAGCCTGCTCAGCACACCACTAACTCTCATTGTCCGTCTACCCCTCCACACCCCGACATTATGCACAGTAATGGAAACACTTAGAATCACACGTCGAACTGAGGGACCTCTACACAGAGAGAAGTCAGAGAGTCACAGCATGAATCTGCCAAAACTTGTACCCAAGGTCACCATCAGGATGCTCCATGACAGTTTCTATTCCTTTCTATAAACAACGACAGCAACAAAACTTGATTGTTTTTCATTTTAGGCCTAGAGAAGTCGTCAAGTTTAAGTCAAAAGAATAATAATGCTGGATTTGGGAATTGGGATGCAAGCCAGGACCAGACACATCAGATACATTCTACCCTTTTTGCCTCACCTGAAAACACCTGCTGGCAAATGCCAGCCCTGTGAGCAGAGTTCAGGGTCAGAATTCTCAGTGCTCTAATGATTGGCTACTCCTAGTTTGGGACAGATTCGTATTTCTTCAGCTAAGATTTTGTTCCACTCCAGGCACTTTGATAAGCTCTTCGAATAAACGTTTTCTATTTAACCTCACAATAAGGTGAGTTTTAGAGTCCCATTTTTCTGAAAGGGAAATCAGGGCTTACAGAAATTATGTAACTTGCCGCAACCCACAGGTAATAAACGGTAGAGTAAAATTTGAACTTAGGTGTGTCCTCTGCAGAGACTGTGCTCTTCACAATTGCGTTATATTGCCTAAGGTAATAAACATCATGTTTATGACAATAATGATTGACATTTGTTCAGTGATACCTCTGTACTAAGAATTGTTCTAAATGCTTTGTATATATAACACATTTGTTCTCATGACAACCACTCATTAGTACATTTTATCAGTTTTTTAAGATATTATCAACTGTAGACATTCCATTGATTTATGAATATTGAAGCAAAAATAGCAATGTTATATGTACTATATTAAAAGTCATATTGATATACCATACATCCTAAATTAATAAATACTTATATCTCAAGACCAAAGAAACATGGCACATTGAAGTCTGTATTAATAAGGATGTCAAACTAGGGTCTTAAAAGCCTGTGATTAGCCATCTAAAATACTCCACTGATCTCACCCCTTCGGGAGCAAGAAAACTAAAGATAAAAGGGAAAGATTAGTCCAAAGGACTAAAGGACCACACCTACCATAGCCTCCACCAGACTGAGTTCAGTACAACTAGATAGTGCCCAGCTACCACCACTGACTGCTCTGACAGGGATCACAATACAGTGTCCCAGACAGCTGGAGAAAAATGTAAAACAAAATTCGAACTCACAAAAAAAGACCAGACTTATTGGCCTGACAAAGACTGGAGAAACCTTGAGAGTATGGCCCCTGGAAACCCTTTTATCTCTGTAATGAAGTCACTCCCGAGGTTCACCTTTCAGTCAAAGATTATGTTGTTGTTGTTGCTAGGTGCTGTTGAGTCATTTCTGACTCATAGCAGCCCTATGTGCCACAGAACAAAACACTGCCCAGTCCTGTGCATCTCACAATTGTTGTTATGTTTGAGCCCATTGTTGCAGCCACTGTGTCAATCCATCTCGTTGAAAGTCTTTCTCTTTTCTGTTGACCCTGTACTTTACGAAGCATGATGCCCTTCCCGAGGGACTGATCCCTCCTGACAACATGTCTAAAGCATGTAAGACACAATCTCACCATCTTTGCTTCTAAGGAGCATTCTGGCTGTACTTCTTCCAAGACAGACTTATTTGTTCTATTGGAAATCTGTGATATATTCAATACTCTTCACCAACACCACAATTCAAAGGCATCAATTTTTCTTTGGTGTTCCTTATTCATGGTCCAGCTTTTGCATGCATATGACGGGATTGAAAATACCATGGCTTAGGTCAGGTGCACCTTAGTCTTCAAGGTGACATCTTTGCTTTACAATAAAGGCCAAAGTTTAGATAGGCCCATAAAACAAAACTAGACTAAAGGAGCACAACAGCCCAGGGGCAAGGACTAGAAGTCAGGAGGAGATAGGAAAGCTGGTAATAGGGATCCTAAGGTCAAGAAGGGAGAGAGTTGACCTGTCGTGGGGTTGTTCATCAATGTCATTAAACAATATGTGTACTAATTGTCTAATGAGAAACTAGTTTTTTTTTTCTGTAAACCTTTGTCTAAGGTACAATAAAAAAATATGATGATAATAAGGATGTAAGAGAAAGGGTTAGCATGTAATGTAACATATTACAAACCTCAAAGATTAATATGCAGACATTTTGGGGGGAGGGGGACATTAGCCTGCTTACTACAAAAACCACAGAACAGAAAAGAGAAAAATAGAGCTTCTCTTTAATTTCAATTTAAAAAAAAAGTTCCAGAGAAGAATTCTGATTGGCTTGGAAAGGTTACCTACCTGTCCTTGTGGTAAGGACGGGAGTGAGAACCAGGCAGTATGTCATAATTGGCAGTCCCAAATAGAGCCACATATTTGGAGTCATAAGAGAAGCAGTTCAATGAAAGTGTGCAGCTATTTTAACCTAACCTGTTACTGCCTCTCTTTAGGCGCCCAATGCTCTAAACACACCAAAATACTAGCTCCAACCACCCTACATTTTCACACATCTCTTCACATCTTCTTTCAGACCTCACTGCCTTCCCATAATTCTGTGCTTATAGAAGTTCTTATTCTACTAAGTATGCAATTCTGGGAATGCATATTCTGGGAAAAGGGGTAGATTTCTGGAACTGTCCAGCTCTCCAATATTCAAACCATTTACTACTATATGGAAGTTTTACTAATAACATTGTCATTGATTCTGAGAGCAAATGTTACCCTTTCACATTCATTGAATGTTTCAGAAACCCTCTCAACTCTTGTAACCAGGGAAAATTTATTTATCCTTGTGTGCCTTCATCTTACATTGTTCTCTATTATTGCAAATGCTTTCAAAAGTCTAGGGTGTTTGAATTTGCTTTTAGAGAGATTGATAAATACCAAGTTTACTTTCCAGTCCACTTCTCCTTTCATTATGGCACTAGATACTTACGATAATGTCATGCCTCCAGGCCATCTGACCTGTTTCTGCAAAAAGAAAATTTAATCCTCAAAGAACAGTTTTGATTAGAAAGAAATACTTTCAATTTAAAATTAGATTTTAACCAAGAATTACTGTCTAAAACAAATGACTAAATTCTCACATAAAAATGAAAAAGAATATCCTGGCATAACCCACCCAGTGCCATCGAGGATATGCATATCCTAGCATATGCATATGTTATTTCATGTAAAATAGAATTTGTCTTAAACATGCTCATCAATGTTAGTTCACTGCTCAAGCAGTAAATTCCAAGACCAACACACTAGTATGTTACCAGAAGAAGGTATCTGCCTTAGTTATCTAGTGCTGCTATAATAGAAATACCACAAGCCGACGGCTTTAACCAACAGAAATTTATTCTGTCATGGTTTAGGAAACTAGAAGTCCAAAATCAGGGCACCAGCTCTAGGAGAAGTCTTTCTCTCTCTATTGGCTCTAGGGAAAGGTCCTTGTCATCAATCTTCATCTAGTCTAGTGGCTTGTCAGTGCAGAGACCCCTGGTCCAAAGGACGTGCTCTGCTCTTGGCTCTACTTTCTTGGTGGCATGAAGTCTCTATTTCTTTTCTAGCTTCCCTCTTTTATATCTCAAAAGAGATTGACTCAAGACACAATCTAATCCTGTAAATCGAGTCCTGCTTCATTAACATAACTGCCTCTAATCCTGCCTTATTAACATCGTAACCCATTGCCGTGGACTTGATTCCAACTCAAAGCAACCCTATTAGACAGAGTAGAACTGCCCCATAGGGTTTCCAAGGACTGCTTGGTGGATTCAAACTGCTGACTTTTGGTTAGCAGCAAACATTTAACCACTGTGCCACCAGGGTTCCCATTAACATCATAGAGGTTAAGACTTACAACACATAGGATAACCACATCAGATCACAAAATGGTGAACAACCACACAACACGGGAATCTTGGTCTAGCCGAGTTGACACACATTTGTGGGGGACACAATTTAATCCATAACAGTGTCATCTCATTATAAAGACAAATTCAAAAGCAGACTCCTATTTTTAAGAAAATAAGATTATCTATGAAGTAGGTATTTGGTAAAACAAAATACATAAAAACGATGAAGAATGTCAAAATGATAAAGTATAACGTTGTTGTTGTGTGCTGTCGAGTTGATTCCAACTCATAGCAGCCCTATATGACATAATAGAATTTTTTCCATAGAATTTCCTAGGCTGTAATGTTCACAGGAGCAGACGGCCAGATCTTTTCTCCCACAGAGCCGTGGTAGGTTCCACTCACAGACCTTTTTGTTAGCAGCCAAGTACTTTAACCATTGTGTTATCAGGGATCCTTAAAGTATAGCATAGAAATTGATTTTTAAACTAGAGATTTATCCCTAGAAAAAGTCCTTAATGTTCTTCCAGGGTAAACTTTTCAACTTCTTCAATTCTTTTAATAACCTTAGACAGTTATGCTTATATTACTTTTCTAATAACACAATGCTAATATTCACCAGAATGATTCACTAGGGAAATATGCTCACTTCTATTCAGAAAAGAAATATCATAATAAAGCACTATTTGATTTTATGGCATTGAGACCAAGATTATTTTTACAACTATTAGATATCTGCTAACAATTTTCTTCTAAACCTAAATCAGTTTAATGTTAAAAAAAAAAAGGTTTTTCCCGATGAATGCCCTGACAGGGAACACAATAGAGAATCCTTGATGGAACAGGAGAACAGTGGGTTGCAGACCTTAAATTCTCATATTAAGGCTAGACATAATGGTCTGACTGAGACTAGAGGGGCCTCAGAGGTCACGGTTCCCATCCTTCTCTTAGCCCAATACTGGAACCATTCCCAAAACCAACTCTTCAGACAGGGATTAGACCAGACCATAAGTCAGAAAATGATACTGGTGAGGAGTGAGTTTCTTGGCTCAAGTAGACAAACGAGACTATGTAGGCAGCTCCTGTCTAGAGGGGAGATGAGAAAGCAGAGGAGGACAAGAGGATGGACAGGGGAAATACAGGGTGGAGAGGAGGAGTGTGCTGTCTCATTAAGGGGAAAACAGCCAGGAGTACACAGCAAGGTGTATATAAGTTTTTGTATGAGAGACTGGCTGGATCTGTAAACTTTCACTTAAAGCACAATTAAAAAAAAAAAAAGGTTTTTCATTGAATTTTGACAAAATTTGCAAATCTCTTTAGTAAAATTACTTTGTCCTCATCTCCTAGCCCTCTAACAGCTCTAGCTGGTAAAACTACTTCATGCTCACTGTCAGTGTGCTTTTCTGACACCTTCTCCTTTATTCAACTTCTAAATACTGAAGTATCTATGGCTCTGTCCTAGGCCTTCTTCTTTTGCCCCTCTACACTTTTTACCTGGGCTTTATTATCTTCTCCAGGGGCCTCACTTACCCTCGAGACCCTAAAATAGAAATCTCAGCCCTGTAACTGCCATCTGGGCTCCACACTCACTTAAAACATTTTCCTACCAAACAGCTCCTCCCAGATGTAACCTGGCTCCCTCACTTTCAGTATATCCAGAAACGAACCTATGATCTCCCCAAGGCAGCAGGCTCACTCCTGTGTCCCATTTGGCAGAGAGTGGCTTCAGCATCCACCCAGTTGCTTAAGCCAGAAAGTAGGCCAACATCCTCAACACTCCCCTCTTCGTTAAACTTTATACCCAATCTAGCATCGAGTCCTACTATCAATTTTACATCAAATATGTTTGAAATGGCTGGACTTTCCACATCGACATTAGTTATCTCCAGGCTATGATGAATTAATTAGCTGATTATTTGCAAGTTATGTTATTATATATTAGTTATTTTTTGCCTCTTCTTTTTCAGGATGTAAACTCCTCAAGAGATTGCATTTATCTCTCTGCTGTGCCACCTAGCATGATCTTTTACACTGAGAAGACTATCATCAGACATTTGTTGTAGAGCAAATAAATAAACGAACACTAAGATGCCACTTCACGTGGTTACTCTTTACAGAAGAGTTTGCTTTATTAAGGAAATGGCTCTAATGGCTTGGCTTTCTTCGAAATTTATATACATAATCCACTTCCCTTAATCACCTGATGTTTCTCTGTTCTTACTCTGCTCCAAAGATAATTAACAGCCAGCTCATTCCCAGGCAGGTCTGCAGCTGTCACTGCATCTCAATAAATTTTAAAAACTATGCCTATTCGGAATGTTGGTATAGTAGGAAGTGTTTCTCCTTAATGAATTGACTAATACTCAACTAGTGGTGGGAAGTTCCTGCAACACTCCTCCTTACACATCCATTCGCCGGTGATTTATGACTACACTTTGCAGTCAAAGTTGACAAAATAAATAAATCATGACTTTATCTTCAAAGAGCTCAGAGTTCAATAAGAAAGAGACTATGCAAAAATCAGTGAAATATAAAATACAAGCAAAGGCTATAGCTGAAATGTCTTTATAGCCCCAACAGTCTATGGCCTTTCCAAAAAAAAAAAAGCAACCATGTTTTAGCTTTAGGACAGCAACTTAACAGAAAGTAGACAATCAGCATTTTCACTGATTTCTGAAAAATCAAGTAAGTAAATTACTACCTCTGGGAGTCTCCAGGAAGACTGCACAGATGTGATGCCATTTGAAACCAAATACAAAAACTGAGAATAAGTGGCAATGTGAGAGAGGAAGTTGGTCTTACTAAACCAGCTGCCACTGAGCCACTTTTAATTCATGATGACCCCATGTGTGTCAGAGTAGAACGTGCTCCGTACAGTTTTCAATGGCTGATTTTTCAGAAGTAGATCCCCAGGTGCCTCTGGGTGGACTCAAATCTCCAAATTTTCAGTTAGCAGCCAAGCTCATTAGCTGTTTGCACTACCCAGGGACTCCAGTCTAACAACAACAACAATGACAAAAACTCGTTACCATCGAGTTGAACCCAACTCATGTCCACTCCGTGTGTTACAGATTAGAACTGCTCCACAAGCAGATTGCCAGGTCTTTCTTCTGTGACACCACTGGGTGATTTTGAACCATCTTCCTTTAGAAATCCTGGTGGCATAGTGGTTAAGTGCTGCGGCTGCTAACCAAAAGGCCCACAGTATGAATCCACCAGGCAGTCCTTAGAACTCTACAGGGCAGTTCTACACTGTTCTATAGGGTCACCTTGAGTTGGAATTGACTCGATGGCCATGGTTATTTTTTTACCTTTTGATTAGCAAACCGTTTGCACCATCTAGGAACCTTACAGTCCAACTGAAGGGGAGAACAAGTGCAAAGACATAGAAGCTTGAGAAGGAACTACGTGTTCAGAACAATGAGTGGTTTTGAGTGTACTGAGCCTGGAATCCACAAGAAGACAGGCACAGGAAGAAGTTGCTTAAAGTCATATTGTCAACTCCTTTTGCCATTCTAAGTTTACGCTTTATCCTCTAGGAAATAAGGAGCCATGCAAGATTCAAACAGAGAAGTAGAATACTTAGATTCGTCTTCTTGAAAAAGTCCATTTTGAAGAATGGACCAAAAGGCCGAATGACTATAGTTAATGGAGCAAATAGATTTTATCTTTTTGCCAATTCATGATCACCTAGACACATGTTTCAAAAGGAAGTCTCTGTAGAAAAGTCTTCTTGATCCAACAGCAATGGCTTGCCTATGTGGTGCATAAATCCAGGAACATCAACACGCCGAGGAGAAGGTGAAAGGCTCAGGAGCCAGCTGTATGAATAGCATCGGGACATTGGTAGTGGGAAACCCAATGGAGTGCTTAACTGAAGAGATATTTTGGAAGGTATAAGAGTAGTGCTTCTTGAAAAAAATAATTAGAAAATAGTGGTACGGAGTCGTTTCTTTAAGTCTCTTAAGCATAACAGAAGATTCATCCATTCCTGTAGTTCGGTTTGGGTATATGGGACCATTAATAAGTTAGAAACTGTGACTGAAAGAAGTGCTTCTGAATCCTCTCTACATTTCATTGTCTCCAGCAGATTTTCATTTTATTTTATTGTACTTTTTCCCCGCCCCAGATAGCTGTCTTTCTACATTAGTAGCAGCAATTTTCTCTTGGAGTTTCTCTTGGGACAAAAATGACATTGGTTGAAAGGAAGGAATATAATATTTATATAAAAAAAAAAATACAGCCTAACAAATACATTTTATACGGGAACCATTATATTATTTATTAAATCAGCAAATGTTTGTTCAGTAACCCTTTTGAGTCATTTTGTTTAACTGTTAAAGTCAGCAAATATTTGTTCACCGACTCTTTATTGCCTGTGTAGTCCAGGGGAACAAAAAAGAAGTAATATAGTCTCTCCCCTTGGAAAGGGTAAGAATTTTTCATGTTTTCAGAGTAAAATTAACTGCTTAGGATCTACCCCTCTCCTGCAGCCCCCAAGCCAATCTATTAACCACTCTTTGTTCATAGGAAGGAAGTGGTTCTATCTAGGGCTAACAGCCAAGAATTTTGCATTCCATTCCATTCATTGCTTCTGCTACTGATTTTTTTGAGTAATATTAAGTAACAGTTCTACAGAATTTCTCTTTTTCCGGTGGAACATGGCAGTGCCCTAGAAATTCCTCTAATGTGGGCATGGCCTGGGGCATGACAAAGAATTAGGTGGAGACCAGACATGCATCTCTGGCACATCTCAGGAATGTCCCCAGAGATGGCTCATTACTGAGTAGCTGAGCAGAGACATGACTCAGCCAGAGAGTTTATGCAAGCGCTGTCTGGGGCAGCTACAGCAGTGCTGGCAGGAGCCACAGCTCAGCCAGTGTTTCCTGGATGTAGAAGAGAAAATAGCCTTTTCTTCAGAATTGAGACTTTTAAATAGCGATCTGATTATACAAACTCTTGAATTGAGTCTTTTGTCAGCACAGAAATGTTAAGAATAGAAGTCTGCTATCTGATAATGCTAACTTTTTCAAATATTACCCATGGATTTGTAGCTCATTGAGAACAATTAATATTTCATCAGTGGAAATTAGAACTCTTCTTAGGAATGGATTCTTTAGAAAAAATACCTTGATTTTGGTCATTGAAAAGTGAGGAAGGTCCTCTTGGTAAGCATTGGAAAGAGATAACTAAGGAATATGTAGACTTGTTTCTTAAGAAATAAATGCTAAACCTGAGGTAAAGGAAAAGGAAGGGGAAAGAGAAGAGAGAGAAGAAAGGTAATCAAGCAACACAGCAGGGAGGATGAAAGATTCTTCTAAAGAATAGTGTAGGGTAAGTTACATCTCAAATGGTTTCAACTGTACACATTTTTATTGCCTTTGAAGTCTTTGTAGTCTATACACACTTATTTTGCTTTGGGGTTTTGATAGTTTGGTGTTTATTTGGGGATAGTATTTACAGTCTTTGATATGAAGAAACTCAAAGTTTTCTCACTCCATTATGCGTCATTTGTTATTCAGTGCCTGCATTGTATGACGGAAACCGAGCTGTTAAAAGCAAGTACAATCACTCTGTTTAACTATATTGGGCAATAGCTGCATAATGCTTAGTTTGTGGGGATTTGTGTGTCAAGGATCATGTGACAATCTCTTTATGGCACTGAGGTAAGACTGTGCATTTGTCTTTGCTGTGCCCCTCCTTTCTGCCCTCGGTGTACTCCTTATTACAATGAGTTCATATTTATGAAACTATAGACGACTAGTTTCTAGCTGTGATGAAATTTAAACCCCTGTGAAGGTTTCAGCTGATCCTAAGTGAGAAAATTACCATTTTCTTCAGGTCAAAAATTCCAGTTTGATGTAAAACAGACCCTGGAAAGGGAAGTCCTCTAAGAAGTCACTTTTGATCCAAAGATCTCTCACCAAAGTGTCAATGACTTTCCACACACATGAGCAGGTTTATTTTTTCCCCCTGTTTTCATAAAGAGCAACTATTCCCACGATTAGGTTATCCCAGAACCATCATTCACATCCTGCTTAACTACTCCTGGTTTTTTAGCAACAAAAAGCAATAAGCAGATGATAAATATCATGACGGTGTTAACTCAATGCCTGAGAAGTATGTAGTGGACAGTATGGGGTCTCTGCACATATCCCCTTGGATCCTTTTTGTACCATTTTTGTGTGTAAAATGATGGGGTGCGAGGGACTTGGTGTGCATTCAATAATCTCTCTCCTATCCCTTAAAAATGATAAATGGCTATCGATTGCTATGAATATCAGCTCTCTTGCCTCCAGCTGGAGCAACTTTAAAGCATAATGTATACTCCAGAACTCCCTGAAGAATCAGGCTGAAGTTACCCTCTGCAGGACTTATGCCTAAAACTGCACCTGCACCATTGCTTGGCTTCCTTCCGTTTCCTCTCCTGCTTCCTCCACTCCCTAGCCTGTATCCCTGGGGCACTTCCTTAATAAATCCCTTACACATCCATCCTTGGCTCAGGGTCTGCTTCTGTGGAACCTGACCAAGACAAAGAGGTGTGAATGAAAGGACAGAGACAAGGAAAATCTGAATCACCAAGTGTGAGGTAGGAAATAGATTACTGGAAGATGGTATTGGGGAAAGCAAGGTAATATGGAAGGAAAAGAATGGAAGTAATGGGAAGAAAGGGGTCAAGAAGGAAGGTACTGTAATCTGGGACCATAGAACATAGTCCTAAAAGTGGATCCTGAAACACAGTGGCTAAAAATGCAAGGCCCTGGAGTCCTGCTGATTAAGGATAAATTTCCAACTTGCCACTTCATAACAGTGTAACCTTGGGCAAGGTATTTTACGCTTTAGGCTTTTGCTCTAAGTAATAATTTTAAATGCAGAAAGAAACTTTACACTTAAAGGTGTTTATTGCGGCTGAGGGCTATCGTTTCTCTCTATATGCACACATACTTTCAAAGTTTAGCAATACTTGTCTATAGAATGCATTTCCTCTGTTGGCACTAAGGATGGATTTGTTAAACAGGTGTATGTATAAAGGAAACAAAGTAGTAATTACATCGCATCTATCAATATAGGAGGCGCAGTGATTAAGGACACATCTGCTAACTGAAAGTTCAGTGGTACGAGTCCACCAGCTGCTTCACGGGAACAAGATGCGGTAGTCAGGTTCTGTAAGGATTTATGGCCTTGGAAACTCTACTCTGTCCTATAGGGTCCTATAGAATGGTCCCTGGAAGCAAGGATGGCAAGATTGCATCTTACGTACTTTGGACATTTCAGGAGGGATCAGTCCTTGGACAAGGACATCATGCTTGGTAAAATACAGGGTCAGTGGAAAAGAGGAAGACCCTCAATGAGATGGACTGACACAGTGGCTGCAACAATGGGCTCAAGCATAACAAGGATTGTGAGCATGGGGCAGTACTGGGTAGTGTTTCATTCTGTGGCACTTAGGGGTGCTATGAGTCAGAGCCAACTCGATGACACCTAACAACAACAATTAAAATAATAAATAAATACATAAATGAATTAACAAGTAACAAGTCTTTGACAAGCTGATATTTCGACTGAGACCTCAATGAGTAAAAGTTATGAGCTTTCCAGATTTGGAAAAACAGCATTCCTAGGCAGAGGGACCAACTAGTTCGAAGATCCTCAAATAGGAATGAACTTGGCAATTTTGAAGAACATAAGTATGAAGAAGAGAAGAAAAATATTGATAACAATACAGGTCATGAAGATAAATAAGCTTGAATTTGAATCTTTGCTCTGTGAGATGTTCTCCCTAAAGCACAATAAAAAAAAAAAAAATGAAATGAGACTTTCTCTCTCTTGGACTGTTTCTTCATCTGTAACTGATGATGATAAAATTGCTCAGGTTTATTGTGAAAATAAAAATGAGAAAATACATGTAAAGTGCTAAGCATTATGCCTTTACATATTAAGTACTCAATAAACAGCTTTAATTCAATAAAAATAATCAAAATTTAAAAGTATACACAGGATAGAAATGGAATGCAAAAGCTATACACGTAATATATTAAGTCTATGTAATGTCTTAAGGAGCCCTGGTGGTGCAATGGGTAAGTGCTTGGCTGGTAATGGAAAGATCAGCGGTTCGAACCCACCCAGCCACTCAAAGGGAGAAAAGACTTGGCGATTTTTGCTCACATAAAGATTACATCCTAAAAAAAACTCTTTGGGCAGTTGTAATCTGCTCCACAGGGTGGCTAGGAATTGAAATCAACTCAGCAGCACGCAACAGCACGAGGTGATATTATACATATATTGCACGTGCATGCAGAGAGAGAGAAATTCTGGTTTTCCTCATGATACATGCATCAGGGAATTTAAACATTCAGTACTGGAGTACAGGAGGTGTAAATAAGATAGATTGGATGACCCTAAAGATCCTTCTTACCTTGTGATGTCAGGACTCTATGAGTTTCCTGTGCAATAGTAAATGACAAATTGCTTTTGACATATTTGCTTGTTCATGTCAGCTCTCTGAATCAATGAAGAATGAATATCTGATCCGCTGAGGTATGGGAGTATGGTGGACAGGGCAATAGAAAGAGCCCTAGACTGATGGCGAACACAAATTGGTTCTGTCTGAGGTTCTGCTGCATATTAGCTTTGTGCCTCTAACAATTCACTGGCCACTCTGAGTCTCAGTTTCCTTGGGCGTAATGAATGGGTTAGACAAGAGGACTCAAAGATCTCTTTTAATTTTAGTGTCCTACATATTACAGGTAATTTTTCAATAAAAAATGACTTAATTAGTTTTGGTTCAATCTAGTTTAATATTGGTTTTTAGAAGATAATACTGATTTCTCTCCAGAAGAAAAACTAAAGAAATCTTCTGGATTGAGAAAAGTGTCAATAATTTTTATAAAAGCATATTAATTATTGCCATCATAACAAAATGATTATATACTCTCTGATTTGATGCATTTGCTTTTAACTTTTACTTTACATACAGACATAAAAATGACCAGGTTTTTACAGTAAGTAGCTCAAGGAGACCAGGCAGTCATATAAGGAAGTTCTGTAAATATCTCTGAAAGGCAAGGTGGTCCAGACCTCATTGATGTGACCACACATTAGATGAAGGCCATTCCTAGCACTGGAAATGACATCATATGGAATGTTTAACTGAAATGAACTGATCTGAACTTGACTCACCCATAGCCTTTTTATGCCGTAATCAAAAATTTTATCACTAATTCATAATGGGTGAAAGCGATTTACAAATACTGTTTAATCATGTAACAAAATAATTGAAAGGCAGGTGAGGAATGTGTCGGCTTTGTTTCATACAACTTAATTGAATCAAAGACATAGGACTAATGGTGTACAAAAAGTCACATACAAATAAGATAAGGTCAGGGTCAAGATCCACTTAAAATCCATTAAAATGTCATTGAGGTCACTACTCCACTCCATGTGAAAAGGTAATTATACTGCCTGGTGATAAAGCAAAATACCTTAACAAGAGGATGCAGTGACTTCCCTATTATTCAAGAGCAGTACGCGCATGAAAGGTTTTACCTGAAGGTATTTAATACATATATTCTTGTTTTATTTATAATATGCTAACTTATTAACATATTAACTTATTAAATGAGAAGGAATAGGGCACAATGAACCCCACAGGTAACTCTAAATAGGAGGACTTTGGGGACAAATTGCAACATTTTCATTTCTTAGGCCAAAACTATTTCTACAAATATTCTATATTGTTGTTAGTTGCTGTCGAGTTGCTGCTATAGAATGCGTGAAATGGGCTAAAAAATACTGTTGTCGATTACACTGCTGAAATGTTATTTAAATTAGGGAAAATAACTTCTAAAAGAGATTTTACATGTGAAATTATAAAAAATGCAACTCAGAAACGGACTGAGATACATATTATATTTTTAATTTTATAGATGAGGAAATAAGGCCAGTAGTCAAATTTTTGCGAGTCCTCTAGTAGTAGTCAGTTTCTTATACCGCACATATTTCATTTCTGGAACTACTTTCTCACCGGTGGTGAACTCTTAGGCCAGCCAGAGAGCAATTGGTGAGGCATATCGGAGAGCCAACCAGTTGTGTGAGCATTCTGTTTTTCTTAGTGAGTAAATCTTTCCAGTGCAAAAGAAAAAATTTAGCGATGTTGAGGTAGGATGTAGGAATAGGAATTCCAAACAAAAACGTGATGGGGATTGTTCAAAGTGGTAGGTGGAATATTTGCACTTATATCCTTTCCCTTTTATCTTTGCATTAAGGCGATATTAAAGGGATCTGTAAGACACAAGGAAAGAAAATTGAACTGATGTAGAACCTATTAGAAAGTAACAGAAAACGGGAAATAAAATATTTCCCTCCACCTCTACCATCTTTTGTCATCATGCAGAGCAAAGTTTTGGCTTCTTAAATCCGTCCAATTTCAACAAGCAGGGCGGATTTTGGCTCAGAGGTAGGGGTGAGGGGCAGAGCAAGAAAAGAGGAGAGACGTGGTTGGTGCCAGAGATGACGGTATTACTTGTTACAAAATCTAAAAAACAAACAAACAAACTTCAGAAATGCTACTAGGCTAGAGGAGGAACTGACTTGACTTAAACTATTGGGTAAATTAGCAAGTTCAGCAAAATATGGATCATTAATATGATTTGATTAATGAGACCTGAGGAAAGCAGATTTATGTTTAAATTTATGTGAATCTTTGTGTATCTGAATTTAAAAACAGTGAAATAAAGCACTGAAAAGATTATTTTTCTAAGCATCAGAGCAACACGCAAGCCACACAATAGGACAAACTGGCAGATGAGTGGTGACAGCAATGTTAAGCTT
Source organism: Elephas maximus indicus (assembly GCF_024166365.1). NCBI lineage: Eukaryota > Metazoa > Chordata > Mammalia > Proboscidea > Elephantidae > Elephas > Elephas maximus. The sequence continues at coordinate 50,729,764 of NC_064826.1, read as the reverse complement.
TAATAAAAAAAAAAGTTTTAATAGCAGAGGGTATTTGTTTGTCCTTCAAAATATATAATTATCTCAGAAGATTCAATCAATCACAGTACATCGAAAGCTTCGCTGAGTGTTAACCAGGACATTGTTGAATCAAGCATTGCTTACAATGTTGCCAAAGGCTACATTCCCACTTAAAAGCCATTTCTTGTGTTTCAATTCACAGGCATGCTCACCATATTTTGGTTTCATTCAAATAGTTTCCCTAAATCAAAAGACTGAAAGAGAGGAAGTACAAGAAAGAGTAAGAACAATAAGATGATTATGGGGTTAGGGAATCTTAACAGAAAGACTAAAAGAATGAAATATGTGTACTTAAAAAAAAAATATCATATAACCAAACCACACTCCAGGAGAATATACAGAACAATTATAGTAAAGTATTTAAAAGACGAAAGCGAACTCGTTGCCCTCAAATAGATTCCAACTTATACGGACCCTATAGGACAGAATGGAACTGCCCAACAGGGTTTCCTAGGCTGTAATCTTTATGGAAGCAGACTGCCACATCTTTCTCCCAAAAGTGACTATTGGGTTCAAACTGCCAACCTTCCAGTTAGCACCCAAGCATTTAACAACTGTGCCACCAGGGCTCCTCGATGGTTAAAGTATATCCCAACAAACCCACTGCCGTCTGAGTCATTAAAGTATATATAAAGGACATAAATCCCAAAGAAAAACAATGTTGTGACCCAAGAGTTTATACATATTCAGGAGACTTAAATGGATGTCAAATAATGGTATATTTTCCGGTATTGAAGGCTGTTGCTCTGTAGAAATATTTCCAATGTGGTCCATGTATGCAGGCATAGACTAATAACAACAACAGTAAATAGATGCAAAAATCTAATTTATTCTGTCAAAACTGAGGTCGTGCCTTCACAGAGTGTCTACTATAATAATATAAATATATTATAAATTTTAGTGTTTGTTTTTAAACTTTATAGACCCAGGCTAAGAATATTCTAAGAAACTTTTATTTATTAAATAAATCTTTGGGACAAATTCAAGAACACCTTTGTGGAATAAACTTTGCAAACCATGCTGTTGATAGTGCAGTAGATAACTCCATGTTTTTATGTATTAAAAAGAAGATGACTTTAATATGATAAATATCTATATTTAAAAATAAAGAAGGAAATTGAGGTGGAGACATCACAGTTAGTAGATTAAAGCACGAATACATAATTCTTAAAAGACTATGTCCCTGTTGTTTCAAATTAAGACCTTGGTAGAAGAATGCTAGTGTGAAAAAAAACTAGTGAAACATGAAAAGAGACAAAATTATGTACAATTTCTGGAAATAGATAACATTTCCCTTTCTATGCCAAGAAATCTTGCTACTGGTTTCTTTTTAATCATACTTTTATTTTTATTTTTAATGTGATAAGATTTTCAGAAAATCTTGTTTTAAACTGTAAACAGATAACTTACAACATATTTTCTGACTGTTAATTTTAAAATTCAAGTGAAAATAATTTGAAATTAATTCATCCCTTCTGTTCCTATATCAGTTGATTGTGGAGAATAAGTCAGTTCAGAACATTCCCACAGTTTTTACAAACTCAAATTAAAGCTCAAACGTGGCCTGAAGAGGAAAATACAAACGGTCACCTTTGAGGGTAAAGTTATGAACCGTGGATATTAGTTATTTAAGAAGCTTATTCTACATATATTAAAATGCAACACTGTCAGTAACAAGAATATATTTTATTTAGACTTTTTAAATTCCAAAAAAATATTCTTGAAAGAAAATCTCAGTTTACGTAATTGAGCAACCAGGTATCCAGCAGGGTTTGGCTTTGCTGCTGGCCATGAAAGTGTCTAAGATTCCTATGTCCTGTTCTGAAGCAGTTCATTCAGTGGAGAAAAAGAGTCACGTAATTGTAACATTAAGTCATAGAGCAAAGGGACAAACAAAACGCCATGGGAAGACAAAAGTGAGAGAGAAGGTGTTAACATATATCATAGCATTTAGTTCTTCAATCAACCTAAAGGTAGTTGTTATAATTTTCATTTTACAAATATCAAAACTAAAACTTGAAGTTAAACAACACCCAAGATGATATAGGTGACTTTAAGATTGATGTCGTTTCTACTATAAAAGTAGCATCCAGGACTTGGCTAATTTTACCTAGGATTATAGGAGAGGGACGTTTTATAGGGGAGGATTCATTAGAGGTGAGTTGATGAGTGAAAGGCATTGCCAGGCAAGTGAGATGGGCTTTAGAAACAGAGGAAATAGCATCTGCAAAGCCACTGATGTGTGAGCAATATACTATGTGGTCTAAGAATGGTCAGGTAAGACATTTAATACATACAAACTTTCCGATGCAAGGTTAAGGACTGGGTGGGAGGGGATGAGAAATTACCTCAGCTGAGCAGTGAAAGAGAATGTATGAGCCATGAAAATAAGATGGAACTTTATCCTTCCGTAATGGTACAAAAGACTTTCCAGTAACCCTAAGACAATTTGAAGAACAGGTAACCTGTGACTTGTAATTTTAAAATCAGACTTAACCTCGCCTGATTTGTGAACCTCATGAGTCCACTGTCCAAATTTGATTCAGTGATGTCATTTACTGTATTTATATACGTAACAAACTAGACATTTGAATGGAATATAGCCAATTGACACAATTATTAATGTGCTTGGGTGGATGATGAAAGAATCTGCATGAGTTTTTGTTTTACAATTATGTGCTCTTTTTCCTCACCAATGTATTATTGATTCTTCTTCCCTTCTACCCATATACCTTGAAAGCCCTTCTGTGTGTCAACCCTGTTCATTAATCATCTCAGTACTGGGGACTATAAAAGATACAAAGAAAATTAGGCTATGAGTCTGCCTTCAAGCTGTTTATAATTTCAGAGCAGAGATAAGATCTCTGCATTTTTAATTTATATATGAGAGAGAAAGTGATGAGTATTTAGCAAAAACAGAAAAGTTTATTCAGGACCTACACACCCCAGAAGGAAAAACGAAACTCTCTACTTCCCTTTCTTCTTTACTAGGGTATTTATTAGATTAATGCAGGTAGTAGAAAGAGCATGGACTTACAACAAGCAAACATGGGTTCAGCGCATATGGGAAGAATACAGAGACGGCAAAGGGGCCTAGAGTTTCTGAATCATCTTCCCTGTTTGCAAAATGGAGATACTTGTAACTTCTGTCTTGGACTTGTTATGGAGATTTAAAGAAATTTTCTTTGTAAAGTATCTGTTAAGTAATACATGCCCTTTAAATCCTACTGCCTCTTCTGGTATACTTCTGGTCCAAAAGTTCAATGAACCCATTGTAATGTATACATCCCAATAAGGGAAAAAATTGAAATGTGCCTGGAGAGCTACATATCTTCTGTCATATTTGTTTAAAAACAAAAGCTGCATATCCTTTTTGAAAGTTATTGGACATCACTTGAAATTTCAAAGCCATATCATAACTAAAAATAAATCAAATAAAAAGAATAAGTGGATTATTATTTTACGTTTCCTAACTGCCCTCTCTTCCTCCTGGAAATCTCTGGGATGGAGGAGAGCTGAGTTTGTCATGCACCTTTCATTGTGAGGATACCTTTATTAGGGTGTGAAGGTAGTTCACACAACTTAATACTTCACTTTCTATTCAACCATTTAAAATTTGTGAAGAGTAGAAAAATAGTAAAACCTGAATATTACATGGAAAAGGTCTGTAACCACATGAAGGGGCCATAGATGGGAGTCAATTAGCCATAACTAACAGTCCTTTATTCATTGCTCCAGCTGGTTATTATTTTTGAGCCTCATTGCATGCATCCGACAACCAAAAGCACTTACAGCAGGCCTCTCATGATTCTCCTGTGAGAATAGATACGTGGAAAGGGTTTTGTTCTCCAAGTGAAGAGAAAGAGAGCTTTAGATACAACACTATCCATAAAAACAGTTTGCTTTTCTCAAAAGAAGCATGACTATGGGTGGGTGTGTATGTAATCAAATAACAAGCATTACTTATTAAAATAGCCATGAGTTATTTTGTAACTGTAGTTGTATATAGTTAATTTCAAACACATACACTACCTTCACTGAGGTTTTACACGAAATACTTCAAAAAGAAGAAAAAAAAATACAGAGTTTATATTTTACCCCCATGATGAAAGTTTGAGTGAGGTCAATGTTCTCTTGCAACTTCTGTTGTGTCCATAAGACATTTTTACATCAAAGAAATAAAACAACTGACAGACTCTTAATCCTAAAATTCTTCTCTATTCTATTTTTAAATTTGAAATACAATAATATATAAACATTAGAAGCAATATGCTCTTAGTTAGCTTGGGAAATGTTTAAAGGCATTTGTAGAAATGTTGAAGATATAGACTTTTAATTTTCTAATAGTTTATATATCCACATTTATGCAAATTACAAAGGTAAAAAGTGGCAAACAATGGAAAGTCTCTTCCTGGGCAGTTTCCCTCTTCAGAGCAAATAACTGTCACCCACTTATTTTTTTTAATGCCAGAGATCCTACAATTTTAGATTCATAAAAATTTAGTAAATATCAATAGGGAAAGAGATCAAGGGTCAGGGACATAAATGAGGTGTATGTGAAATAGGTAAAGAATGAAAGTAGAGATACGCTCATCCTATTGAAAAATAAGGAATGATTTTGACAAAGGAACTATTAAAATCTATCAAATGTCCAGATAGGAACTCTGCACACAAATTCTAGACCAGACCTGCTTGACCAGTTTTGTCCTCAGGGACCTTAACGTAACCCAAGGAGAAGTAGGGCTGATGCAAGCAAAGTAAATAAACATTTGAAGAACAGACTTGCTAAAGATATGGTTCAGGAACTCTAAAGGGCTGGCATTTGGAAGTTGACGAAAGAAGAAAATAGAAAGAGAGGAGAACGAGAGTGAAGGAGAGGAGAGGAGAGGAGGGGAGGGAAGGGGAGGGGAGAGGAGAGGAGAGGAGGGGAGGGAAGGGGAGGGGAGGAGAGGGGAGGGGAGGAAACTGGTGTAGCAATTGCTTAGGTTCATACTGAGCAACATGAGACGTGGAGTCAGACATGACTGAGTCTCTTTCTTTTCCAATATTAGCTACCCATGTGACTTGGGCAAACCTTCAGTGTTCTTTTATGCAAAATAGTAACTCATTACAGAATGATGCCTGGCATATATATGTTCTATCTATAGGCCCGGCACTTTATAGGCCATATGTAGGTCTATGGCAAATATATTAGTTAAGACTAATAGGAAGACTACTCTCAAACTCTGAAGGGCTGAGATTCTTTAGTTAGGGTAGAGTTTATTCACATGGGTCATCTGTGTGATGGAAAGAAGAAAAAAAACCTCTGAAAACATTCTATATTCTATACATTTGAAATAAGAAGATTTATAGGGGCACATGTTCATAAAGGAAAGATAGATAAATTATTCAAAATCAGTGAGTTTAAATAGTTTTTTGTTTGTTTGTTTCAGGACCACAAAATATATATATATATCTATATATAAAAAATATGGCCACTTTTAGCCGAAGAGTACGGCCCCCGGACATCCTTTTCACTCAGTACTAAAGTCACTCCCAAGGTTCACCCTTCAGCCAAAGATTGGACAGGTCCATAGGGCCAAAAATAATACACGTGAGGAACATGCTTCATAGTTCAATCATGTATATGAGACTAATGGACACCCCAGCCCAAAAGCAAAGATGAGAAGGCAGGAAGGGACAGGAAAACTGGACGAATGGAAACAGGGAACCCGGGGTGGAGAAGGGGAGAGTGTTGACACATTACAGGGTTAGCAACCACTGCCAAAAACAATTTGTGTATTAACTGTTTAGTGAGAAACTAATTTGCTTTGTAAACAAATTCATCTAAAGCACAATAATATATATGTATGTGTGTGTGTATGTGTCTTAGTCATCTAGTGCTGTATAACAGAAATACCACAAGTGGATGGCTTTAACAAAGAGAAATTTATTCTCTCACTGTCTAGTAGGCTACAAGTCCAAATTCAGGTCATCAGCTCCAGGGGAAGTCTTTCTTTCTTTGTCGGTTCTGGGGGAAGGTCCTTGTCATCAATCTTCCCTTGGTCTGGGAGCTTCTCAGCTCAGGAGCCTCAGGTCCAAAGGACGTGTTCTGCTCCCAGTGCTGCTTTCTTGGTGGTATGAGGTCCCCATGTCTCTCTGCTCACTTCTCTCTTTTTTATCTCAAAAGAGATTGGCTTAAAACACTATCTAATCTTACAGATTTCATCAATATAACTGCTGCTAATCCATCTTATTACTTCATAGTGATGGACATACAACACATAGGGAAATCACATCAGATGACAAAATGGTAGACAATCATAGAATTATACAAGGGAATCATGACCTGGCTAAGTTGACAGACATTTTGGGGGGACACAATTCAATCCATGACTACATGGCTACTTCAATTTGGCAGAAGCAATTTAAGGCATACAATATTGTACAATTTAATGAGAATGATCATAAGTATTTTCACGTGAATGCTTTACTCAAGACCACATTTTGATGAAAGCAAACTTTGTGATTAGTGCACCCTAATTCTAATCGTGTTGTTGTTACCCCTGTAGACCCATTTCGTGTCCCTCCCCCTTCCTTCAAGCAGGAGTTCCTGGGTGGCACAAACAGTATGAGCTCAGCTATTAATCGAAAGGTTGGTGTCTCAAATCCACCCAAAAATATCTCAGATGAAAGGTCTCGTGATCTACTTCCGAAAAATCAACTGCTGAAAACCCTGTGGGCCACAGTTCTACTCTGGCACACATGGCGTCACCATGAGTCAGAGCTGACTCCAAAACAACTGGTTTGGTTTTGGTTTTTCTCTCAACCATCTGACTCAGTTAGCTCATGTTGTTTCCCACCTGTAAGGACACAGATGAGACCGCAAACTAGAGTAGCGATACTGGGCCACCAACATTTCTTACATAAAGTCACATCGAGTCGATTGTGACTTATAGTGGCCGAAAGTATGCCAGAGTAGAACTTGCTCTGTAGGATTTTTAATAGCTGATTTTTCAGAAGTAGATCTAGGCCTTTCTTCTAAGGTGCCTCTGGCTGGACTCAAACCTCCAGTCTTACAGTTAGCAGCCATGTGCATTAACTGTTTGCAACCCAGGAACTACATTTCTTATATGTCTCATATTTGTCAAGGTATTTGAGGCTCCTAAGCAATTTGGGTTTTAAGCAATTTGGGAAAGGCAGAAGTAGAGAAAAATTTTATTAGGGCTACCTATAGGGTCGCTATCAGTTGGAATTGACTTGATGACAACAGGTTTGGTTTGGTTTTTATTGCCAGTCTTAAACTCTCACTATGCGGCCTAAAGTTTCAGGCAAGCATGAGCACTAATTGTGTCCTTGTGCTTGACTCTGTCTTGCCTAATGCCTACCAGTGTTTTTATGATTCATTTTGAGGTGTGGCCAACAGTAAATGTCTCAGTACTAAGCAAATACCATTAAATCTCAGAGCACATTGAAAAGAGGCTTACTCAGGCCAGATAGTGAGGAATCTCTGCACAAGCTTCATAGACTGTGATTTAAAGCTAAGCTATTTGTCATAGTCTCCAAAGCCTTGTAAACATGTGTGAGAGATTGAACTAATTCTTCAGGCTTTTGGGAATTAAATTTGTTACTAAACAAAAAACCAAACCAAACCCATTGCTGTGGAGTTGATGCTGGCTCATTGCAGCCCTGTAGGACAGGGTAGAACTGCCCTTAGGGTTTCCAAAGCTGTACTCTTTCCCCACATTTGGTACTAAACTCCCCCGTAAATACACAATTTGACATTTGTTTCACCTTGCATTTCATTATCTTAGTTCTTTAAAACTTAGCAATAAAATGTGTAAACATACTCTACCTTGTATGGATTATACATTAAACAGTTTCTTATGGTCCCACATTTCTACTAATAATTATATAATTTGTCGATGTTCACACCAGTAATTCTCTCTAACGATTTATTCTCCTCCCTCCTTAATTTATAAATGCTGACTCAGATGCCAGCAGAAGGGTGACATTGCTCAGTGATATAACCTGGATCTTAATCAGTTTCAGAAGTATTTCCGAGAAGCATGTGTCGTGCTTACTTTCATTTACATCTGGTTTTTAATACTGTCAGATGTTTCACAGGTTAAAACCATTATTACAAACTTATGTCAAAGAGCTACTCATGTTTTTGTTGCACTCATCATCACAAAAAAGATAGTTTAAATGGTTCCATATTGTTTTAAAGAATGTATCTGTTAAAATGGACATTTCTCTCATAAACGGATATATTTGAAGATAATATTGGCCCTGAAATATTACTTTTTGGACTCTCAAATTGGCATTCGTATTTGACTTGATCTCTTCATTTCGCATCTATACTGCAAGAGTCAGAGACACGTTTCCATCTACTGAAGGTAAAATGTGGTGCCTAGACACGGGGAAGGCTTTAATCACCTCCTCACTTCCTGCTGCTTGAGATCCAATTCAGCTGTCTCACTGGAGTAATGTTTTCGCACTATTAGAAGTGCTTTCTATGTCACAGTTCATAAAAATTCAATGATTCTGCTTTGTTTTATAAGGAAAATGTAAGGAGCAAGGTGGAGAAACCCCACTTGACGTTCTCTCTGTATAGCGACATCTGCTGGGCTGTGGCCCGCAGTGATTTTAAGCCAGTGCCTGCCTGTTTTTATAGAGGTCGAAGCTCATTTAAGCATCTGGTTCCTCTGGTCCGGAGAAGTAATTTTCACTTAAACATCAAAGTCAATTCCGAAGTTTAACAGTTATACCTGAAAATAGTGCCGGGAATATACCCCTGATGCCTTGATTTATCAGTTGGCATAATTTAGAACAGCTTTCCTCCACAAAATTGTGTAATAATTTCTTGTAATTATGTTTGGGGAGTATCCCGGAGGGAAGGATACTGGTCATGAGTCAATGTGGGGAGGTCAGCAGAATTACTGCCTTCAGGACATTAAGGAAACGCAATAGGAAACAATACCTATTGAAAGGTTAAACTTCTGAGACAAGGCTGTTGGCTTATCTCGGCCGGTGTTAGAAAAACTGTTGCAGGAAAAAAAGAGCACGACTCCTGCCTTCTTAAAAACGCATCTCTTTGCCTTAAAAGGATGTAGTGATTCTTGTCTGGCAAAACTGCTCTGCACTTTGATATTTACGGCCAAGCAAAGCCTGTGTGCCTTCCAAGAGCCGCTGGCAACAAACAAAACCCTTGGAGCGCACCCTGCAAGTTTCTCGGTCCAGCGCGAACTGCGAAAGGAGCAGAGTCCGGGAGCGCTCCTGCCTCCTTTGCGCGGCCGCCTCCTCCCGGGTCGGCCCCGCGCGCCCCCGCGGCTCCCGGCCGCTCTCTCGCGGGCGCGCTCGGGGTGGGGCCTCGCCGCCCGTGTCCCAGCGGCTGGGTCGGCTCCGCGGCTGCTGCAGCCGGCTGGGCGGCGCGCCGGGGCAGCCGGAGCCGCGCGCCGACGCGCTGTAACCGGACACCCGAGCGCTCGCCCCCCGCGCCGGGCCACTTTCCATTCACTTCGAGGTGCTGGATTGAGCGACGCGGAGGAGGGTGCGCGGCACTGCGCCGCTGAGGATTCCTTTACAAAGAAACTCAGAGGACTGCGAAGGAAGGGTTTCACCGCTGGGACGCTCTAGAAATTAAGGTCTTCTGGGAAAAGGATTAGAGACACGCCGATCCCAACCGGTAACAAATTGTGACTTTTCCGCTCTGATTTCTTCTCACTTCGGTAAGCCGGAGACGTTATTTTCCGCGTTGTGAATTTAACAAAATAGAACTTTTTTGGTTTATGTCTTGACTTTTCATAGCTCGAGGTACTCAAGTCTGGACGTTTTCTTAAGAGCACATGCGGTTTGTCAGGGAAATGTTTGGCTTGCGGAGAGCCCGGCTTGAGTGGTTTCTTTAGGCTATGACACCTGCGGAGAGTTTAAAGTTGACTATTACAATGCCTTCTAAGGCAGAATTGCTCAAGAGAGGACACGAAACCATCTTTTTCCCCCCACTCTATTTATTAATTGTGTGACATGGTATGTTTGGGATCAGTAGGAGTGAAATCAACAAGCAGCTTGTATAAATGTCTGAGTTAAAGGAAAGAAGTTCTAAGATACTTGGATGGGGTGGGGGTATGTGCGAGACACTTGGCTTTCGGTTTCACACTTTTCATCACTAGGTAGGACTGAAATCAGATTACTTGTATACTCGCTTCATTAGGTCTGTCATTTCTTCCTCAATTATTATCCTCTTCAATTTATATCATAATTCTTTTGGGAAGACATATCAGATATGATACTAATAATAGCAATATATAAAATTTGTAAATATTATTATCTTGCTTAATAATAAGATAAAGGTTGGGTGCGTTTATCTTATGTGTGTTTGTTTTTTTTTAGCTTTAACTATAAAGTCAACAAAACTAGGGAACAAATTACTAAGGGAAAGTCACCCATAAAAACAATTTTCTTCTAAGTTAATTTAGGGATGACAGGGTGAAGAGGTTGAGGAAGCAGGAAGGAACTGTTTCTTTTGAAAATTACCAACACAAACATCTCTGGGGTTCCCTCCATCTGTGTGGTAAAGGAGATAGATGATTTCCCTGCTAACTCCCACAGCATAGCTGCTGGTGGATTCAAACTGCTAACCTTTTGGTTAGCAGCCATAGCACTTAACCACTACACCACAAGGGCTCTGTAGCATGGCTGGCTGCTACCTAGGAAAACAGCTTATACCTTTAGTTAAAAATTATGTTTAGTTCTTCTTTTTCTTAGGTATTAATGAAGCATGCTTTTCAGTGTTTAGTGTCATTTCTTTATTGAATAAAATTGATGGTAAATTTTGAATTTTGAAACTCACGGTGTTGAAGATCAGGGTTGTTCTAACCTGTAGAAATAAATATCAAGGTTAAACTCTGCTGTGTCATTCTGTTGTATAATTATGCTAGACTCAACATGATGGGATTCCTTTTATGGTCCTGAGTGTATTTTGCATATTGTGGCCACTAGAGCTCCTATAGATTTGCATTAACTCATTACCTGGGCTTCCTTGGTGTTCAGAGATTAGTTAATAGCATTAGCCATTTTATAGCTATATTTTCCAGCAGTAATACTTGTGTCTCTGATTTATCTTTTGGAATTTTGACAGCCCACTTTCCAGTTGATTTATTTAAAATATGCATCAGTGATTACATGGTTCACTGGATTGCTCACCACTAGCTCACTGGGTTGAATTTGGCCTGGGTCCATGTTTACCTCATCAGCATCATTCACAGCTACATGGTCATCTGTATAAATTGGCAGATAATTTATTAGAGTGATTTTAGTGATCAAGGATCGGGCCTACAGTTATGTATAGAAACACCATTTCAGAGATGATTACGCGGAAAGAGCTAATGAGCATGGATGTGAGTGGATACACAGGAATGTTCGTGTAGGATTTCCCTACTACTACTATATGAGGGGAATGAGAAATTTTCACCTATTAACAAAATAGCCTGTTGGAAGCCCTGGTGGTATAGTGGTTAAGTGCTACAGTTGCTAGCCGAAAGGTTGGCAGTTCAAATCCACCAGGCGCTCCTTGGAAACTGTGGTGCAGTTCTACTCTGTCCTATAGAGTCGCCATATAGAGTCCTATTGGTACCATTCTCTAGTCATTTTTTACTTAATTTTTTTTTATGCACATTTTAGAAGACGAAGTTAAATTCTTTCTTCTGGGAATCAATAGCTTTTTACTTGCCTCTTTGTTCTTAACCATATTTTGCTGGAGGATGAAACAGTTTCTCCTGTTGCAAAGACTTCCAGTCACAAATGAGCCAAATCTAGATTTTCACATCTGAGAAGCAAAGTCACAGCACCTCCTACTGGTTGCACTACTGTAAAAGTTCAAATGTGTCCTTTGCAAATAGAGTGCTCTATCTAGTTTACTGTTTTTTGTGATCCTGGAATGTGAAAAAAGATATAACAAAACTTTTCTCTCTCTTTTAAAGGTATTTTCCCTTGGATATTAACTCGTAAATCTGAAGAAATGGCATTTTGGGCAGTTCACATGTTGATTGGAATATTTGCTTATTCTGTCTGTGTAAAAGGATCTTCCCAGCCCCAAGCAAGAGTTTATTTAACATTTGATGGTAAGAAAGTTGATAAGCACTTTGGGGAAAAATGTTATTTATTTATTTATTTTTTCTTCTTTATCCAGATTCAAAAATTAATAAATGAATGAGATAAAAATATATATTTTTATGGTCCAATTTTAAAGGTGGTTACTAGACAGCTTTTTGGATGATATGGCTGTTTTACAGTATTGATTAATGGATGAAAGTCCTCTTTTGCATTTGAGGAAATGTTTATGAAAATGCCAGAAGTGTATGCTGCTCTTCTTTTCCAAAGTTTCTTTGTGTTTTTAGTACGTGTGAGTTGGGGGAAAGACGCCTAAGATTTTTTTATCTTAATATTCAACTGGTTTTATTGAGAAACACCCCCTACGATATATGTGCTAGTCCTCAGAAACAGAGGAGCTGTGTAGGTTTAATTGATGAAAAATTTTAGACATATGCCTCAAAACTGGTCACTCCATAGGTTATTCTCATGGTGTGGTCTTGTGTTTCCACAAGGACTCCCAGAGTTTGGCACAATTCTCTAATTGGAAAGGACCTAAAAGAATAGTTGGAAATATGCTATTGCTTGCTATTGTGTACGAATGTTCTCTTCAGAAGCTTGGGAATATCTGTGTGATTTCAAATTTTCACAAACATAAAAGCTGTAAGGTCCTCTGAGGGAATGGTTTACCAAATATATGTGAGAACCTTCAATGTATATAGTTCAAACCACTTACAGATGGATGGTTTTGGTCAGTGGAAGAACCCATACTAATTGGGTAGCTCAAATAAGAAATGGATAAGAAACACCAGTCTGCCAGTCAGGGTCATTTATATTTTTATTATTTCTTTCAACTCTGTCTTTGTTTAAAGCTCAGGGGTATGTTTCTCAGGCCTTCCTTTAGCAGTGTGTCTCAAACTCTGTTATCTTGAACTTCAAACAGCACTATGACTGACACTTATCAGTCAAATGGCTATCTTTCTTCTTTCTTTTAAAGTTACCAAGTGCTTTCCCCAAGGTCATCATAAGTACCGAAGGAGCCATATTTAGAATTTAGGGTGTGCGAGCTTCTAATTGCTTCCTTAACCTTCAAGCCAGGCATTCGCATTAAAACCCATGGTTATCAGTTAAGTTGTTAAAGAAGGAAAAATAGACCCTTTGAGGTTCCTCTTGTAGTCTGTTCCTACCTTTTCGCCTAAGATAAGAACTATGAAATATATCATAAAATAAACAAGAAAAGGCCTTAAGGAACAGTACAGTTTTCCCTTCTTTTTCTGTTTCTTTCAAAGTATAAGAGGATGGATTTAGATGCAGCTTCTTTCTCTTCTGTTACATCAAAACCAACACAAATTTTTCATGTAAATATTCAGAAGAGAGAGAGTTCATCAACTCTGTATTTGAAAAGACGATTATAATTTATCTTTTACAGAAGGAGATTAAGTAATGCAATCTTTTAGAACCAATCTTGAATATGATGCAGGGCAATGAATGCTATGCTCTAGAATGACTAGAAGTTATGGTGAACTTTTGAAAAGTACTACATGTCTAATATTTTAAATGGTCTCAAATACAAAACAGATTCTTGCAGAATGAGACCTACCTGAATTTATAGCATATGTAGAATGGAGGCATGATTAGATTAAGCTATTGCTCTAATACTCTATTGCTATCTTGCTTGACAATATTTTGTCCTTCCCAAGAGTATTACAAGGAATTAATCAAAGACATGGAATATCATTTAATTTGGTAATTGTTTAAAGAGATGTATAATAGAACAAATTTAACAAGAAACTGTACAATTTAAAAATTAATTTTTAAAATTCCTAAAATGAACTATATTAAAGTAACATAGAAAAAGTTCCTTGGTTAACAACAATTGCTACAAATGTACAAACTTCCGCCATTAATTCCAAGGTATTTTCTTAACAGATTTCACAGCTTGATTTATCTCTTCCAAATTCATCATTGAAAGTTCCTCATTATCTTACGATGGTGTATCATAAGAGTATCATATTGAGTAGTTACCAAGTTTCTCCCAAAATGATTTAGTCTTGATATCAAAATATAGAGCTTTCTACAGGGTTGACATATATATGAACATATATTTGTTTAAATACATATGGATATATACTGTCTTCCATTTATTTCATATTTCAAGATTTCTATAACTGTTTCTCACCCAGAAATCAGGAGTTGGAAGATGATATTGAGTAAATTCAAATAAAGTTGCATCAGTCAATGGTCATTTGTATCACTTGTTTTAATATCTCTTTGCATCTTTGTATTCCCTTATAATTACCTTGCTTTCTAACTCTTTGGTCCTGAAATTTCCATCACTATAACTTGGTCCTCTGCTCTTCTCTTTCTGTGTGGAACTTTAGAAGAATCCACTCAGTCTTGTCTTACATCACAGTCCAAATAAGAATCCCAGTCAATTTAAAGGTGTGTGAAATAAGAGATCTCTCTGCACATCCAAGTTCCATCCCTTCTTCTTGTAGTGGAATGGCAGAGTGATAACAATTGGGAAATGGTGATTTATAGATTGGACTTCCCTAGTGATCTAGAGCAAGGTCAACCAGATGGCCATCAGTCCTATGGAAGAATGCACTTCAGATGTTACTAGTTAGTTACATTGTGCAAGTTAAATCTTCCATGTTAAGAGGAGTAGGATTTCTATTAGATAACCACATTTTGTAATTTTTGTAGTTCCTATTCTGTGCCAAATAGCCTTTCAAATGAATATAAAGTTCATGAAAATGCTTTTTGCTTATGATGAAATTTTGGTGGAAAAAAGCTAATAGATTGACAGTTTCAGAGTTCACATTATTTTTTTTCAGAAAATCTATGGAATCTAGAAGGGTCATATGAAAAGGCAAGACCACATAAATGCAGCAAACAAAACATATTGCTTGACAATTTGCAAGAGAAAAAATGGTTGAAAATGTTCTGCTTTAATCCAGTAGAGACTTTAGCTTCTGTTCTTTTGCAGAATTAGAAGAAATACTCTATAATTTGATAAAAAGATGTCAGTTGCATGGAATCTTTAAGAAAATGTTTCTGGGCTTCAGACTAGTGAAGATGTCGTCTATATTTGAATAGCTATAAAATGTGATTTCTCAGTTAAGTGTTTGAAATATTGTTTCTATTTAAAAATTGGTAGATTCTTATAAAACAAATACAAGATTACTTTCTCAGCAGATATTTCAGATGGTGAACCTAAGATATTTAATTTATTAATACAAAATTTTTTTCTAGTACTTTCTTACTGTCTTTGTTATAAAGAGCCCTGGGTGGTGCATTGGTTAAGTGCTTGGCTGTTAACTGAAAGGTTGATAGTTTGAACCTACCCAGCTGCTTCATGAGAGAAAGACCTGATGATCTGCTTCCGTAAAGCTTACAGCCTAGAAAACCCTGTGGGGCAATTTTATGCTGTCACGTTGGGTCGCTATGAGTTGAACTTGAAGACACACAACAAGAAAAACAACAATATCCTTATATCTGTAGGTCTGTAGTAATTTTCTTGTTTTCATTTCTGATTGTATCCTCCCTTTATGTCCTGATTGGCCTGGCTAGAGGTTTATCAATTTTGTGGCTATCTTTGAAGAACCAGCTTTTGGTGTAATTAATTTTTTCCTATTATTTTTAATAGTTCATTGATTACTGCTCTAAAATTCATTATTACTTTATTTCTGCTTGATTCAAATTTCTCTTCTTTTTGTAACTTCTTAAAGTAGAAGTTTGAGTCATTGATTTGAGACCACTTACACTATAAATTTCCTTCTAAGGACTAATTTAGCAGTATCCCATGCATATTGATAAAGTGTGTTTAATTTTCAGTCGATTCAATCTCATCCTTGATTTTTCACTAACTCTGAGACTTTGTCAAGACCTCAATTTCCCATCAATTAAGAAATGGACTAAATTATCTTTAAGACCCTGTGTTGACCTAAAATTATATAATATTTAAGTTTTTTTTTTTTTAATAAATGTCACCTTCTTTGGGAAAATCATCTACAACAATTCCCTTCGGTGCTTTCAGGATCATTTTGTGTAAAGAGCCTAGGGGAGAAGGTGAACCAAAAATAAACAAGCAACTAAAAAAAAAAATCATGGATTTTGGAGTCATATGGAACTGATTTGAAATCATGGTTGTCTACTACTCTCTGGTTGTTACATTAGTTTCTTAATCTCCCTAACCAAAAAAAACCAAACCCAGTGCCGTCGAGCCGATTCCAAATCATAGCGACCCTACAGGACAGAGTAGAACTGCCCCATAAAGTTTCCAAGGAGTGCCTGGCAGATTCGAACTGCTGACCCTTTGGTTAGCGGCCGTAGCATTTAACCACTACGCCACCAGGGTTTCCTAATCTCCCTAATCCAGAGTTTTATCATCTGCAAAATGGGAATGACACAAAATTCATGGAGCCGTTTTGATAATTAAATGAATTAAGTTTGTGAAGTGCATAGCATGTGGTGTCCATCCTATTTAAATGCATAAAGACTTGCCTTAGAGTTAGTATTTATAAACTCCTCTAGGGCAGAAACATGGTCTTCATTTGTCCTGTAACAACCTGCCTTCCACTTAGCATAGAGATGGACACTTGTTGGTGCTAAGTAAATGTCGAACTAGCATAAATTTTGAAAACTCTTACCACCCCATCACCTCAACCAGCATATAACCCCCCTCACATCACAACCATCCTTCAGTTCATTTTGGTTAACTTGAAACAGTGACAAATACCAGGTAAAATACAAAAGGTATTTATTTCCTTGCCATACCACTACAATATAAACGGCATAAGAGCAGGGATCTTTTCTGTAATTTTGTACACAGACAGCTTTAGGCCCCTCCCCTAAAAAAACATAGCTATTGATTTTTTTTTTCCTCTCTACCTCCAGACTTTCACACATTATACACTAAAGACTCAGTGTTGTCTGGGAATTCAACTTTTTTTTATTAATTCCTTCCAGTTAATTTCCAAATCTCCTTCTAAGTACTGTATTTTCTCCCTTGTAGACATTTGAGCCTCATAAGTTTTAAAGTTTTTCTGCTAGAAAATATTATGTGTATTTTGATTAGAAGCTTAGTTTTCCAATATTAAGTGGAAGAGGCCACATACATGCTTAGCCTTTCACAGGGCCTCAATTGGTGGCCTGTTAGACATGTTGTCTCAATCCTAAGTCTGTTGCCATCTATGTATGCTATCATGTTTAGCATTTCTAGATATGTCTAGACTTTTAAAGTATTTATTACACCAAAAACATTATTTTTTTAAGATTCTATTTTTTTTTTTTTAAAGTCTGATTTTCCATGATGTTCTTGAACCTCATAACAGCCTGGTCTATTCAGTTTACTTCTTAAGATTATCATGGTATAACAGCATAGATTGAAATTGTAGACAGCAGTTTTCCACTGCTGGGGCACTTAATAGTACCACAAAACCTCAGGAGGCAGGGTATATGAGATAATTTCCCATCCACTTCAGCATCATGGTATGAAATGTAACCATGTTGTTGCTGTTAGGTGCCGTGGAGCCAGTTCAGACTCATAATGACCCTATGTACAACAGCACGAAACACTGCCCAGTCCTGTGCCATCCTCACAATCGTTGCTATGTTTGAGCCCATTGTTGTAACCACCGTGTCAGTCCATATAGTTGAGGGTCTTCCTCTTTTTCACTGACCCTTTGCTTTACCAAGCATGATGTGGTTCTCCAGGGACTGGCCCCTCCTGATAACATGTCCAAAGTACGTGAGATGAAGTTTCGCCATCCTCACTGCTAAGGAGCATTCTGGCTATACTTCTTCCAAGACAGATTTGTTGTTTTGGCAGTCCATGGTATAATCGATGTTCTCCGCCAACGCCATAACTCAGAGGCAGCAAATCTTTGGTCTTCCTTTTTCATTGTACAGCTGTAGCATGGATATGATATATAGCCATATACATATCAAATATATGTAATATACACCTAAAGCAACGGCTGTTAAATAGTATATCAGACTTTTTCTACACCTGAGTTGAGTAAATGGAAATTTTGGAGTACTTTATCGGTAAAGAAATTAATAGGCCTTAAGTTCAAAGTTTTAATTTATATTTAATTATCGAATTTATGGTTAAACCGTGGGGTGCTAACTGAAGGGTTGGCGGTTCGAACCCACCAGCTGCTCCACAAGAGATAGATGCTACAGTCTGCTTCTATAAAGATTTACAGCCTTGGAAACCCTGTGGGGCAGTTTGCTGTATCCTGTATGGTTGCTATGAGTTGGAATTTGACTCTATGGCAATGGCAATGGGTTTTGTTTTTGTTTGGTTTGAAATGTAAGTGAATGAGAATATTTATTATTTAAATTACTGAAATAGCAAAACTTTCTTGTTTATTTTGTTTCTTTGTTTGGTTTTAAGATTTAATAACAACTGCAATTCAGAAGTTAACTTGTCCAGTGTCACACAGTAGCTCTGTCTGTTATCAAGGAAGTGATAATTCGGTCTTGTGGATGATTTGTCTCTTCAGTGCAAACCTCTGAGTTATTAAATATTGTCTTAGCTATCTAGTGCTGGTATAACAGAAATAGCACTAGTGGATGGCTTCAATGCACAGAAGTTTATTTTCTCACAGTCTAGTAGGCTAGAAGTCCAAAATCAGGGCATCATCTCCAGGGGAAGCCTTCCTCTCTATGTCAGTTCTGGAGGAAGGTCCTTGTCACCAATCTTCCTTGGTCTAGGAGCTTCTCCGTGCAGGAACCCCAGGTACAAAGGACACACTTTGTTCCTGGCACTGCTTTCTTGGTGGTATGAGGTCCCCATGTCTTTCTGCTCAATTCTCTTTTTATATCTCAAAAGAGATTGTTTCAAGACACAACCCAATCTTGTAGCTTGAGTCCTGTCTCATTAACATAACTGCCATTAATCCCATCTCATCAACATCATAGAGAGAGGATTTACGACACAGAGGAAAATCACTTCAGATGACAAAATGGTGGACAACTACACGATACTGGGAATCATGGCCTAGCCAAATTGATACATGTATTTTTAGGGGACACAATTCAATCTATGACAGACATTGTTTTCTTAAAAAAAAAAAAAAATTCTGGTAGATACTTATTCATGTGTTTTTATGTCTAGAAAAATAAAATCATGAAATAAGGACATAGGATAACATGCACTAAATATCCCATAGACTTCAAAAAGTCTGAATATTACTTTATTAAATAGGCAATAGTTGGACTTATTTCAAGTTTCCTTTTGGCTCAAAACTCTAATGAGGTGCCTATGGGAATATTTTAAAGCATTGTGAAAGTATAAAAGCTCAAAAACAAATTATTCACTGATAGAATGCATGACAAGAAAGTCAGTTATTTTTGACGGCTATCAATTCTTTGCCCATTTTCACTCTAACAGTAAAGAGATCTTTTTATTAAACTGTCCCTACCCCACTTAAGCCCATGACTTAGCAACAACAAAAAAAACCAAACCCGTTGGTGTTGAGTCAGTTCCCACTCATAGCAACCCTATAGGACAGAGTAGAACTGCCCCATAGAGTTTCCAAGGAGCGCCTGGTTACATTCGAACTGCTGACCTTTTAGTTAGCAGCCATAGCACTTAACCACTACGCCACCAGGTTTTCTGCCCATGACCTTAGTTGCCTAAAATTCAAATGGAAATTGACAGTTAAAAGATTAAAACTCCATAAAGGTTTCTACTATATTGATACACTTTTTCTTATCTAATATTGGCCAATCTTCTACCCTAAGGTTGAATTTTATAATTACGTGTGCATGACAGTGGTTTTAAAAACATAAAAATGACTGAGAATGAGTTTTGTTTTGGGAAACAGGTATGTTAATACTAGAGACTAGGCTTGCATAACATCAATAGTTCTTTCATTTATTTAGTTTGTGATTCTTTTCACCTTCTTTTGGGGGTGAATTTTCATTAATAAAGCTACCAAGTGTCTCCAGGTCATCAGTAGTATGTAAGTGAAAAGACAACGGAATTGTATAATACATCCCTTATCTCGTAATATCTGCCTCATTTGACAAGAAGCTTAGTTAATTAAACAATGAATAAAAGGACCCCTGTGAACTAGCGAGCTAAACCCAAAAGCTGATGAATTGTTATTGGACAAAAAACTCAAAATAATAAATTGTTTCTTTATGAACTCTGGTAGCATTAACGTTACAAGGCACATTTGTTGAAAACAGTTTATCTTGTGGTCGCCCAAGAGGGGGGATAAAAAAACAATTGTTCTTGATTTATCCATTAATCTTGGAGAATGTTCACTCTGGTTTTCCTGAATCTCCTGAAAAATTTAGTTCTCGGGAAAATCTATGTTACTGCAGTTACTTTTAATTCCTCTTTCGATGGCCCAAGTTAAATGTTGCACATTTTAATAAACTCAGACTCAACATGGGGTGCTGTTGGAAAAAGAAGCTGTCTACACTCTTCCTCTTGTGAGATTGTCCTTGATGATGAGTGCATGTGTGAGAGTTGGATGTTACCTAAAACATAAAGTTCCTATGGTAGAGTAGCACTAGAGAGATATAACATGACAAATTAAAACCAAAAAAAAAAACCAACCCAGTGCCGTTGAGTTGATTCCGACTCATAGCAACCCTATAGGACAGAGTAGAGCTGCCCCATAGAGTTTCCAAAGGAGCACCTGGTGGATTCGAACTGCCGACCATTTGGTTAGCAGCCGTAGCACTTAACCGCTACGCCACCAGGGTTTCCATGACAAATTAAGTACTGTTATAAAATGCAAATGGAATAAAATGAGAAGACATTTCCAAGAAATATGGCCTCTTATGTCTGTTCTTACCTATACCTGTATATTGGTAGGCAACTCTGACGGTCATAATAAAACAAAATCTCTTTCATGGCCTTGAACTAAAGAAGAGAAATTTTATTTCCAACATTGCGAAGAATGTCTCCTTGGAAATAATAGGATAGAAGTATATTAAAATAATATTTTGTGGGTCTCATTTTTAAGATTGTTTCAAAAAAGATAGAAACTAATATTTTTATGTGTTATAACAAAGTAATTATTGCTCTAGGTGAGTTTTCTTAATTCTAATAAGCTTGATTCTGTTGGCAAAAGATGATATTTTGATGTCAAGCCATTCCTAACGGTACAAGATAGCTGCAGTTGGGAACAAAGAAGGTATGCTTTAGTGACCGTAAATCAGAAGAGTGGGCTTACATACTATGTTTATCCAGTAATCCAAAGCAATAACTTGAAAAACAATGAAAAAAAAGTCATATTCAACAGATTATCCGTAGATGTATCTAAATATTTATACCTAAATTAGATTGAATTTTATCAAGTGAAGATGACTCAAGTGATGTTAGGTAGCTTACTTTAGACTGATTCACCTATTATGTGTTACTAAAAGTATATGTCACATTGTCTTTGTCAATTTTTATTTAGAAAAATATATTTAGAACCAAAAGATACGTGTTTTTCTGTCCTTTGTGGATATAAGCTATTGTTTTGCCTTCTGTGGTTCTAAAATATTTTCGGTAGTTATAGTCATTGTAATAATCACTGACATTAACATTGCCTTTGTGCTAGGCATTATTCTGAACATTTCATGTTGTCTCATTGACTTCTCTAACAGCACTACAAATGAGACACTATTTTTATCTTTATTAAAATGGAGGCACAGAGAAGGTAAGTAACTAGCCTGAGGTCACAGGGCCAGAAAGGAGCAAAAATCAAACACAGGCAGTCAGACTGCAGAGGCAGACCCATTTCTGTAGCTGCCATTACGATTAGGTCTCACATCAATGTAAAAGCAAACCCATTGCCATAGAGTCAATTCTGACTCACAGCGACCGTATAGGTCAGAGTAGAGCTACACCATAGAGTTTCCAAGGAGCGGCTGGTAGATTCGAACTGCTGACCTTTTGGTTATCAGTCGAGCTCTTAACCAGTGTACCACTAGGGCTCCAGGTCAACATAAATCACAATTAAAGAATTAGGAAGTGTTTTCTCATCAAGACATTGTATATATTCACTGTCAGGCATTAAGGGTGTCACAGTAGGGCTTGGCTAAAAAGAACATCATGCCTTCCTGAAAATAAAGGAAATAAAATCCATTCTCTATACCATCCTGAATTCCCTCCTCAATTTATGGTTCATCAGGGTGAGAATAAGGGGAATTACTTTTCTGGAATGTATTTATTTTGTTGGCATAGGTGATAGTTCCATCTGTGGCTATGAGAGCAAGTCTGAGCTCAGGTGTAGGATAGCTACAGGAAAATATTATTATTTTCACTCCTCATCTCATTATGTAAATTTATCAGGGTGTCTCCATAAGTTCAATATAGCCTAACTTTCTTGTAAAGGAATAAAATGGTCCAAATGTTCTTTTTTTATGGGTATTATCTCAACACTAACTACAGAACTGAGACACATTCAGTGTTTCCATTTCTAAACATCTTTTATAGAATGAGGTATAAAAATCTATTATTTTGGCTTTATTTCCATTACTATGAAAATACAGAGAGAGAAAAGAGGAGCTCCAGGCTTTGGGCAAATTCCAGCACTCCTTTACCTTGTGCGTTTTTCATTTATGCATTACGTAGGCCCTCTGTTATTAATGAAAACAATTTAAAAGCAAGGAACAGGGTGGTAAGGCTTCTCTAGCAAAAAGTAAGAGTTGGCAGTGAGGACACATAAAAGGCGGAGCTAAGTGCTGAGCCATGTGCTATTTTAGGGTACCACTAGTTGTGAAACAATGTGCTGAGCTGTAAAAGATGGCAAGTACATTCTACATTTCCAAGACGCATGCTTTTCAGAAACAGTGCTTTGAACCTTTTCTCCTTATCCAGTAGAAATTTCTGCCTTTGGGGCACTCAGTATGTTACTTCCACAGAATACTTTTTACTTTTCAAATGATTTTCACATATGTTGTCTCATTTATTACAGAAGTCCCGTAAAGTAGGTTGACATGTGGAGACACAGAGACCCAGACAGGCTAAATGTCTTGGCTAAGGTCATGCAGCATGATGGTAGCAGAGACAAGACCAGAAGAAGGGACTGCTGTAAGAGGAAAGCTTATTCTGAGCATTGCTTGTATAGAATCAGAGACACTCTCCAGTGTGTATTTTAAAATCTGTAGAAATGCCAAGCTATTAGTATGAATATTAACAGCCTTCACTCATGCTATTTGCTTCTCCAAACTATGCACTACACTTAAGTTTTTAATTACTGATATTTAGCCAGAATGTAGCAGACTGTAGATATATTTAATACTACATTAGAAATGCTCCGAATTCTGTCTGGAAAGATTGAGGCAATGCCTAAATACCAAAATTCATATTTTTATTTGTCTCAAATTCATGTAAATTAATGAACATACTTTCCTTGTCTTGCCTTTTCCAAGTTACTGCTCTTATAGTGAAGAGTTTTATTTGCTCTACTACATGCATCAAGACCCTGTCTTCCCCTGAGTCGCTCCCCAGAGTATTCCACTCTGCTCATTTATGTATTACCATAAGAAGAAAAAGAGCCACGAAAACAGTCATAGGTTCCGGTTTAAAGTAATGCCAGTGAGACTGCTATTCTTTCTTTTCTCATCCTTAACATTTGCTAGCATTTAAAATTCTTGATAATAAAGTGTGAAATAGTTTACCTAATTAATTCATAAATTACTATATCATGAAAACGATTTTCTTATGAAAAATGGCCAAGTACCAGACTTAGAATATGAGATTGCTCTTATACTCACTCTTATTTACACCATAATGGCTAATGTAAAGTCTTCAAGCCTCTATGAAATTGAGAGAGCCAAGGAAGTAAAACCAATATATTTTACCAAGGACAATATCTCTTCCCTTAAGGAAAGAGTCAGGCTGTTGATGTGGCAAAAGAAAACCTTGATTCAATGTAGGATTAATAGCGCTGAAGGAGGAACTGCTAAAATCTTTCTTGTTTCCTTAGTATAAATTTTTGCTTTCTAAAGAGAGTGAGTTATGGAGAACTGATATGTATCCGAGTAAAAATAAATGTATTGTCTATGCATACACATGCATACACACATATACTGATTACAAATAAAAACCCATTATATTTCAGTAACATTATGACATTTTTAAAGTATGTATTCTCTTGTAAGTGTGCACAGCAAAAACCGAGAAGTCGTAAAAAAGTTTTTGTATTCCTGGTATAATTTTTTAATGTGTTATTTATATGTCTTCTTGCTTTGCATTTACAAATAACCACAAATATATAATTATGTAATAATTATTGGGTAATTAGCATGGCAAACATTTTACTACTTCCCGTTACCCACAGCTAGTAATAGTGTGAACAAAATGACTTACTGGATAACAACCTGCTAGAAAGACAGATGACAAAAATATAAAGGTAATGAGTAGGGCAAATAATACATAAGGGCACCCATAGAATCACTATGAGTCAGAATCAACTCCATGGCAACGGTTTTTTTGTTTGTAAGGTATATACCTAGGTTTGTTCACTACTCTTGCTTCTTTTACACCCAATGTAGTCTTGCAACATATGTTGCTACTGTTACTATAACCAGAAAGCCTACTGCTGTCCATTGAGTTCCAACTTATGGAGACCCTAAAGCGCAGAGCAGAACTGCCCCATAGGGTTTCCAAGGTTGTAAATTTTTACAGAAGCAGACTGCCGCATCTTTCTCCTGTGGAGTGGCTGATGGTTTCAAACTGATGACCTTTTGGTTTGCAGCTGAGCGCTTAACCACTGCACCACGCCGGCTCACTGGTACTATACCAAACCAATGGTTCACTGGTACTAGGCCAAACCAGAAAACCAAACCTGTTGCTGTCGAGTCAATTCCAACTCATAGCTACCCTATAGGAGAGAGTAGAACTTCCCCATAGGGTTTCTAAGGAGTGGCGGGTGGGTTCGAACTGCTGAGCTTTTGGCTAGCAGCTAAGCTCTTAACCACTGCACCACCAAGGCTCCACTGAATTGCCAGGGAACTAGCAGAGTCCCAACTATAAAAAAAAATAGCATATGAAATACAATCTTTAATTATGTGCTTCTGTTTTCTTAAATCCTCATTTCGCAAAAATTAAATTAGAAAAGGCCTTTTTTTTTTTCTCTTTTGTAAATAGAGATCATTTTGCGTAAAATGTTTCAAGTGAACTAAGCTGGCCCTTCATTCATTACTGAAATTTGATAATGAACACAACTGTTTTGAAGATTTTAAGATGGCACTAATAGAGTCAGAAACTGAGAGCAAGGGAAGTTGAATACCCTGGTATTCCTAACCTTGCTTATTTGAGTCAGCTAGATTTTTTTAGATGTAGTATAAAAACCCTACCTAGTATGGAAACTCTGGTGGTGTAGTGGTTAAGTGCTATGGCTGCCACCTAGAAGGTCAGCAATTTGAATCCACCTGGTGCTCCTTGGAAACACTTTGGGGCAGCCTACCCTGCCCTATAGGATTGCTATGAGCCAGAATCGACTCGATGGCAACCAGTAGGTGTAGTATATGTGGAGAGAGTCCCTTTCAAATCATAAAGGCTGTTGTATGTAAAAACATGATTCCAACAGAATGGTAATGCTAACACCCAACCCAATCCAGTGCCCTCAAGTCGATTCCGACTCATAGCGACCCTATAGGACGGAGTAGAACTGCCCCATAAAGTTTCCAAGGAGCACCTGGTGGATTCGAACTGCCGACCCTTTGGTTAGCAGCCGTAGCACTTAACCACTATGCCACCAGGGTTTCCTAATGCTAACAGAGGAACCTCTTATTTAATGGGATAAATGAATAGCAGCAAAGTGATTATAAAAACGGCTTGTATAAAATAATGTTTTATTGAATTTAATTATCAAATTAGAGCTCAGTACACATGCAGGCAAATCATTCAATAGACTACATTAAAAATCTTTTAATAAAGAAACTTAAAATAATAACCTGGCATGTGGAAGTTTTGATAATATGGTGGGGTGAATATTCTGGGGCTCTTTTTATAACTTTTTCAAGCTCTTGAATAAACACTAAACTAAAACCAAACCTGTTGCCATAGAGTTGCATCCGATTCATGGTGACCCTATAGGAAAGAGTAGAATTACCCCATCAGGTTTCCAAGGAGCGGCTGCTGGATTTGAACTGCCGACCTTTTGGTTAGTAGCTGAGCTCTTAACCACTGCGCCACCAGGTTGAATAAATACTAGTTATCATAATTCAAATAAAAGCAGAACCCCATAACTTAAATTGTCCTTAGATTTGAATAAAATTATTGGAGAATTTAATTTGTCAGTTACCAATCAGAGCCCTGAGTAGTCTCTAAACATTACCAACCTCGTTCTGTAGTCACACCTAGGCTTTGTTATATAATAACGATGACGACAACAGGAGCACATGGGAGTCTCATCACCATTACACATGAAGCTGAGTTTAGATAAAATCATTCTTTCTAGAAGCAGCCCTTCTGGCACCAAAAGTTTCAACTTTTGTTGCATTATCCAGTGAGATTGTTGCTCCATAAATTCAGTTTCATGGACTTTTTCTTTCCCTGAACACTAATACCCAGAACATTCCAAGAGACCAGAACATTAAGCTTTAATAAAACAATGAGTGTATTATCATCACCAAGAGAGCATTTTGAATTTTATTAGAAGGAACCAATTAAGTTGTTATTTGCAAGCAAAGGGCTTGGCATGGCTTCAGAAAGTTACTTTCCGGAGTCGGGCAGGGGTTTAGCTGGCACAGAGAGCAGATCTTTAGCTTAGAGTTTTGACAGCTTCAATGCAAATGCAACCTTTTTTTTTTTTTTTTTCCTTTAAGCTGATTCTCTTAAAAGCCATGCTTCCTGCCACTGTTCAACATAATTGCATCAATTCCATTTTCCATTAGTACTGGAAACCTGCTGATGTGACTGGAGCTTTAAAACCTTTGTGTGAGAAATCTAATTATGCAAAAATTTTTTCAGAGGATCTGAAAGCGTGTATGTTTAATGCAGTTGTATTTTTTATTTTGATATTTAAAGTAGGGTAAGCAAAGACTTCTTAATAGGTTATTCAGTTAATTGTATGGACTACAATGGTGTATGTGATTTCTATTATAGAAGGAAAGAAGCATTCAGTAGGCTATGTTTGGTTGAAGAAAAAAGCAATACGTATCTCTTTGCAACATAATAAAATGTTCTGACTTCATGTGAAGGGAAATGTTTGCCTCTCTTCTTGTTATGTCTATAATATACAGGTCTCTTTTATAATGTGGATATTTTCAACAGTTTCCCTTCATAGAAACACTTGTAATCATCTGCCTTTATTGACTTGGTATTATGTCTACCTTCTACTCCACCGATGTGTACTTGACGCTTTTCTATACATTTCTTTAATGAATAGACATTTCAGATATTACATTAGAAAGTTAAAACACAATGTAACATATCCTTATCTAGTGGTTTAGCTCCTTGCATTTGTTTTTCCCTAATCCTCTCTTTATTTTTATTGACACGAGAAAGAGATTATCAAGTTTCCCATTGCCATCGAGTCAATTTCAACTCATAGGGACCCTATAGGACAGAGTAGAACTGCCCCACACGGTTTCCAAGGAGTGCCTGGTGGAGTTGAACTGCCCACCTTCTGGTTAGCAGCTGTAGCTCTTAACCACTATGCCGCCAGAGTTTCCATTATCAAGATTAGCCTGGAATTATTCCTGAAATGGTAAAGCACCCGAGCCCGGGTACTGATGGATATGTAGTAGGAATGAACCTAAGTGTGGCCTAGAGTTAATGTCATTTGTGCATTAGTAATGAAATGCAGCGCCCTAAGCACTTTGTTGAAATTACCTCTAAAACACATAACCATCTTTGGTTTCCAAATTTTACAATGAATATTTGATACTAAGGCACAATTTTAATACCTTTTCTAATATTGCTTCTGGGGGGAAATATTAGATTTTTAATAACTAAAGATAAATTTGCTGAGGTCTGTTAACACCATAGACGTTTTTCAAGGTATGTAAGTATCTGTATTAAGTTCCAAGAGTAAAAATTCACCTTAAAGTGGAAGCTGAGAAATCTGGTTAGAATTGATTGTTGGAGAATTATGGATCAATATGAGAAAAAGCTTTTAGGCCCTTTTATAAAAAATTTTATGTCTTGTTGTCTCTTACTTTTTTGCTCCCCATTCACCCATCTGACTTAAAGAGAGATTCCATTAGCACATTATTCAATTACAAAATAAAAAAGACCCAAAGAACTGCATTCAGTTCCACAAGTATTTTAGAGATCCTACTCTGCACAACATTTTGTGCTACTTCCGTATGTACAAAGGGAACTGTGGCATAAATCCTCTCTTCAGTGACCACCTGTTCCAGTAAGAAGGAGGAGCCAACTACATAAATAACTATTGCACCAGGCACACCCTGGTGTGTGTGTCATAAAAAAGACACAACAACCCACAGGAGAGGGCTTTCCTGAAATAAAGGACAAATTACCTTAATTTGGTTTAGCATAGTAACTTTATACCCACGGCATGCATTCATCATTCTTGTATCAGAGATTACAGTTTTTATTATGGTTATAAACTGGATTGAGAGGGAGTTAAACCAGAATGCCACTTATTATTTCCCTTAACTAAAAAAAAAAAAAAATTTTTTTTTTTTTTTTTTTTTTAAGGGTATCCAAGCCTCTAGGCAAAGCAATTTTGTTATTTATTGTTTTTAGCTCCAAAACCCCAATAGTACCTGGAAGGATACAGAGACACTGGTGATTGTCTGACTGTCACTTTCCCAATTGGCTCAAAATGCCCAGAACATTTGAAATCTTAAAAGTATATAAAGTGGTGGTAGCAGTGGGGGGCTTTTTTTTAGAGTCCTTCCCTTTCTCATTTCCCAGCCTCTCTTGTTCTCTTGCTTGCTCACGCTTATGCTCTTGTGCTTTGTGTCTCATACACACACACACACACACACACACACACAACCTTGGCAATATTTTAGGGATGGAGCAGAGGTATGAGGGAGCCTGTCTTGAATATCAACATAACTGATATCTCCAGAAACATCACCTTCTTTCATGCCAAAGGGCAAAGTCCATACCCAGAGGTCCAAAACTCCTTTCTCTGGGCTTTTTATTCCAGTCAGCAGCTTGCTATCCCATTATAAGGCAACATGGCTACAAGTTAGGAAAAAAAAAAAATTAGACACCAATCCAGGAAAAAATATGTAATTCTGAGAGCTTTTGAAATGATCGAGAAGGTTAAACTTGAGATCCTAGCTCAGTGATTCTCAGCTTCAGCTGCACATTAGAGTCACCTGAAAGCTTAGAAAAATCCTGATGCCAAGGCTGCACCCAGACTAATTAAGGCAGTATCTCTAGAGATGGAAGTAGACACTAGTGTTTTTAAACTACCCCAGGTGATTCTATTCTGCAGCCATGTTTGGGAGTTGCCTGAAGTGCAGTTTCTGTTAGAGAACGTGAAATTGCCAGGGAACTCCTCTTAACAATGGAAGAGAACTCTCTTTAACCTTATGCTCTAACAGTTTCCAGGCTATGGTCATTGCTAAAAGTCAAATTACAGCCCCTTCACTCAATAATTGAGACATATAATGCCAGGGACATTACCATAAATGTATTGATAATGCAGTTTGAAGATTGGCAACCCATTAAAAGTGAACTGACACCGTTCCCTTACATTTGTGTGAAACGTGAAGATCCAGTTCATAACCATGACTTAGAGAATTATCTTCAACTTTCTGTTTTCTTTACATTTTCAAATTTATCCACGTCTTGGGGAGACACTTGAAAACCTGAGCTAAGTTTCTGATTTTGTTTTTATCATGAGGTCTAACACAGAGACTGGCACTGAGAGAATTAAAGAAATGTTTGTGCAGTGGGTGTTCTCTCATAGACAGTTGGATTTGTATATCCTTTGTGTCTAATGGTGAGATAACAGAGCCTCTTGAAGGTGAAGAAGCTATAGTGGTGGTAGTGGTGGGGAAGTGGAGGTGGAAGTGAAATGGAGAAGAAAGCAGGTCAGAGGAGGTTACTTGTCACTTAGAAATGGTATATAATCTATGGCGATGGAAACAGGTTCTGGTCCTCTTGTATACCATTGTTTCCCCAGCCTCTTTAATAATGTATAATACATAGTAGATGCTGAATAAATATTTGGGAGAGATAACATGAGTGGATTATGTTTGCTTTAGCAATTTTTAAATTCTGGGTGGGGGGCAGAGGTAGGTCAGAAAATACAAAATAGTTGATCAAACTCTGTTTTAGCTCTCTCTGTTCCGGGATCATGTTGTTCTCAGCTTCCATTGAGTTGATTCCAATTCAGGGCAACCTCATGTGTTACAGAGAGGACTACTCTGTGGGTTTTCTTGACTATAATCTTAACAAAAGCAGATCACCAGGCCCTTTCTTCTGAGGTGCCCCAGGGTGAGTTTGAACCATTAACTTTTATTTAAGTGAGCAATCAAGCACAAGGCATTTGTGCTACCTATGGACATTTCCAGGATCATAAGGTATCAATCATTCAGAGAGGTCTTTCTTTTGTTTGTTTTTTGAGTATTTCATCTTATTGTGATAAAATAGCATGACATAAAATTTTCCATTTTAACTGTTTTTAAGTGCATAATTCCATGGTATTAAGTACTTTCACAATGTTGTATAACCATCCCCACTATCTAGTTCCACAGCTTTTTCATCACCCCAAACAGAAACTTTGTACCCATTAAACAATAATTCTCCGTTTTCCTCTTCCCACCACCCCCTCCATAGCCCTTCATAACCGCTGTTCTACTTTCTGTCTCTATGAATTTGAGAAAGGCCTTTCTTAATATGCTTTTAATCTCCTTCTTAGAAAATGCCCTTGGCTTGGGTCTCTTCCCTTTGCACCATGATCCCGCTATTGCCTTGTAGGCAAGAAAGCCACATGCTGATGGCAGGAGTTCTCCTGATTCAGTAGACTCTACACTGTAGAGAGTAAAGTGTAAATGCCTATGAACTTTTAGAAGACAGGCCTGGTATTTCATTAAGGAATACTGGAAACTTCCCTCAACCTGGGACCTGGAGATGGGAACAAGACAGCCCCTGCTGTCATAAATTACAAATCATTATGTGTTATTTTTCTGATATTATGATGTCATGATTGCATGTTTTATGGCATTAGATGAATCAATGTTAGCCTTGAATATATGAATAATAAAAAAATTAAGGCCATATAAATTTATAGCTACTTATGTGGCTACTTAATTAATTTTGCTTTTTCAGAAATCTAATACTTTCTTATATTTTGATGAGAAATTGATTTTGTTTTGACATATGCACGTCCAGATACATTCATTAGCTAATGATACACATCAGCTTGCTTACAGTTGAAAATTTTTTGGAGGGAAAACTTAATGTAGGGACTATGAGGTATAAATAAACTGAGCAGTATTATGTGCAGGTCAGTAATAAACAATAACACAAACTGAGTATTCTGGGTCCTTGGAAATGTCAGTACTGGCTGTAAAGGAAATGCCATCTTTACTTGTTCTTATTAAAACTTGACATGAATTAAAAATTGTAGCTTCCTATTATCAGGAGCTTGATGGTATATGTTTTAATATAATGTCTTTTATTAGAGGAATAAAAGGAAGAACTTTCTCTTACTGCAGGCAGTATAAATTTAACACCTTATAATGCCCAATATACCAAATGAGCAAAGTCAGAAAAAACATATTTTGTTCATTGGATGCAGTTTAGAAAGGAGAAGAAAATCAGACCGATATTTTACTAAATGAAACAGGAAATAATATTATAAGACATTGTATATTTTTAGAATTTCAACCACAGGAAACTAAGATAGCACTGTTTCCAAACTTCCACCTTTAACTTTATTGATATTTAATGGAAAGAGATATATCTTATTTTAGAAAGAAATGATTCGATTTAGTGTATGCCTATTATTCAGGACTTGATGGCAGTTCTTGCAAAGATTGTCGACAAAGCGAATAAATAAGGGACTGATAAGTAAGAAGTGCTTATGATATTTCCAGGAGTAAAATGTTAAAATCTGACTTAGTAGACTGTAGACTGTAAGAATAATAACTGCGTGTGTGTCAAAATGCAAATCTGACAGCTCTGGTACTTCTCTGAATGATACAAAGGAAAATTGCCTCACTGGATGAAAATTACATCTGTACAATACAAAATAGTCATCTTACCAAATTTTAGGGTTATGTAGTCCAAGTGAGTTTTTATTTTTAACACAATATGTCACTTACTTGTTTTGGGGTATTGTTAATACAACTCAAATTCCATTTAATTCTAACTCCACTATTGGAAAAATTGCTTGACTATCTTATAATCTTTAGGTTCCTAATTCATTCCTGGAGTCCATACACTAAAGTTAGGTCTAGTAATCCCTTGTACCACCGTCTTCAGCAGGCAAAATGCTAACTCATTTCTCCCAGCTGATTGCGCCCAGAACTGTTGAGCACATTATAGAGAATAAGACGTTATAGTGCAGTGCTTCACAGGTTTTTGTTAAGCCACTCAGGCAATCCATCTAACATCTTTAATTCTAGGGAACACATACTTAAACACAAATTTCACATTTCCCAAATTCCATAATTTTTTCTACATCATCTCAGCAGTAAAGAGCAAAAAAGTGATGGAGTGTTCACAGTGTACTATAATAAATAAACTAATCATCAGTGGACTATATTTTATATATTCATTTGTAATATAGGGTGACTTTATGGTACCGTTATAATGGATGGTTTACAGGACAGCCACCAATGGGCCATTCCAACCTTTATCTTTGCTTTGTTTAAACCAAAATGGAAACAGTTGATTCTGTTTTGCTCAACCTCTACTGGCTAAGGCAAGTGTAGAATGCCTAGGCCAGGCACAGGAACAGACTGCTGCATTTGAAATCTTCTTCTAGCACTTATGAACCATCTGGCTCTTGATAATTCTCTCAACTCCCCTAAATCTCATTTACTATGTTATAAATAAAGATAATATTAGTTCCTACCTGCCAACATCATTGTGAGTATTAAATGAGGTAAAAACAAAAATGTAAAACACTTAGCATGATGTGACACACAAGTAATGTTAGGTATTATTATTATTACTTTGTTTAAAATGAGGGAATTAAAAGATGACTAGGATGTACTCTTTATCCTCATAATATTTATTGTCAAGGTATATTAAGAAACCTTAACCTAGTAGTAGAAAACTGGTAGGTTACTGTCCCAGAAAAGAGTATTCTTGGCTCAGATAATATTTAAAAATTAATTGCTGCTAACATATAAGAATCAGGAGATTTCACCCCCGAACACCCTTTCAACTCAGTAATGAGGTCACTCATGAGGTTCACCCTTCAGCCATAGATTGAACAGGCCCATGGAACAAAACAAGACTAAAGGGGCATACCAGCCCTGGGGCAGGGACTGGAAGGTAGGAGGGAACAGGAAAGCTGGTAGTAGGGAACCGGGGGCTGAGAAGGGAGAGTGTTGACACATCGTGGGGTTGTTAACCAATATCACACAACAATGTGTACGCTAGTTCTTGATGAGAAACTAGTTTGTTCTGTAAACCTTCATCCAAAGTTCTATTAAAAAAAAGAATATTAAAGTAATAATAATAGTAAATAGTATGGAATTATTAAAAAAAAAAAAAATCAGGAGATTTCAGCTGACAATCTCTTTTTCTCGTTTTCCCTGAAAAGTCAGAGGATCTGGCAAGGACTGGTAGGGACTGAGTAGAGCTGTCCCCTCCTAGCCTAGTTTATTTTACTCATTTACGTCACTCACGTGAACCCCACCAGAATGGGTTGTTTACTTTTAATCCAGAGTGTGGCACAAGGACAGATACACAGAATGATTTCTATGTAAAACAAGAGGTCCTCTAAGAATGCTGTCCCCGTGGTGGTACTGGAGCAGATGAGAGGAAAACAGAACTCTTTCTTTCAAGGAGAATACAGGTAGAAAAATGTTCAAGGTGCCAAAATTGAACAAACTCATGCATTTACTTCTGTCTTCATCTGTGAAAATATTTGTCATAAAAATTAAGTTGAAAAAGTAGGGCATGTAAGGACGTTTATCTCATGAAGGAATCAGCAACAGTGAAACTTCTTTTTGGTAAATATTATACATAAATGTGCACATGATAAGATTTGTACAGAGGCACAGATGACCTGTAGACGAGGCCATGCTGACAGACTCTGGGATAGAACTTTTTAAGCCATTGCTCTGGCCAGCAATTCTACTTTGGTTTTATTTGTTTGTTTTTTTAACCTGGAGAGGTTATAGACAGACTTGACTACTGAGTAAAACAAAAAAACCAAACCTGCTGCTATCGAGTCAATTCTGACTCATAGTGACCCTAAAGGACAGAGTAGAACTGCTCCCGTAGTTTCCAAGGAGCACCTGGTGGATTTGAACTGCTGACCTTTTGGTTAGCAGCTGTAGCATTTAACCACTATGCCACAAGGGCTTAGTGGATGTGATTATTTTGCACCTAAATAGTTGGTAAAGCTTTTTATCAATCATTTCAGCAAAGATGTAGTGTCACATATGCTAATGACATTTAATTAATAAAGGTACTGTACAACAGACTAAAGGAGCCTAGGTGGCGCGAGTGGTCCAGGATCAGCTGCTAACCTAAAGACTGGTGGTTTGAACCACCTAGTGGCTCTGCAGAAACCCTGGTGGGGTAACTGTTAAGAGCTATGGCTCCTAACCAAAATGTTCACTATGAGTCAGAATCGACTCAACGGCAACGGCCTTGTTTTTTTTAGTTTTTGGTAGCAGCTCTGCAGAAGAAAGGCCTGGTGAGCTGCTCCCATAAAGATTAGAACAAGAAACTCCTATGGAGAAGTTCTACTGTGTAGTACATGGAGTCACCATGAGTCTGGGGCTGACTCGATGGCAAACCAACAACAGCAAACTAAAAAAAAAAAAAAACTTAATTTACAAGTTTATAGCTAAGCGAAGGAGCATAGTAGCTTTAATCATTTAAACTGTAAATGCAAACTTCTTCCTAACCGGAATTTCCATTCAGTTCTTTTCACTAGTATGCATTGTTCCTTTGCTAGTTATCTTTCTGCTTTTCCGTTTTTCCTATTCTCATTCCTACTACCCCCTCTTCTTCATATCTGAGCACTTTTCTGTTTATATGCCCTTTTCATACACAGCCACTCTCATTTTTATTTATCCTTCATTTCTCTTCTCTGTTGTTCATGAAGTGAGGCCAGAATTGACCCGGGCATATAGGTGAGTCTGAAGATAGTAGAATAAAGCTTATCTGAGCAGCCCTTTTACTGCTAAACTTCACCATCAGCCCCCAACCCCCAAAAGGAAATGTTACTTCCCTATGGATATCTACTTATCGCACAAGGAACAAAGGAAAACAATGCAGACTTTTTTATGGGTTTGGTTTGTTGTTTTATGTTTTTGATAGAAATTCCCAAGTTTATTATTTCCATACATTATCCTGCAATCCTGGATGAAAATGAATAATTTCATTTGACTGTAGTTAATTTTAGATCTTTATCTTTCTAATAATTACTCAAAGAGCAATTCAAGGTAGAAGTGAATAGCATTACTCACTTTCAGAAAGTGTTGGCCAGTGGCTTAGGTCATGCAAGCCCTTGCCCGTTTCACAGCCTCATGTTGCCCTAGGGTGCCTTTGTGCCTCTCACGCCCTACCCCACTCTGAGGGCTTTGCCCTGCAAGCCCTGCCACCCTGCCAATCACAGCTCCATCATGTTTTCTTTCTTGGGAGGTATGAACCCAGGACAGGAGCATTACTGGGGCGGGGGGGGGGAGTGGTGAAGAAGTTGAGACACACAGTGAGAAAGAAGGTGCTTGAAATCATATAACAGTAGACACCATGATCAAGGAGAACCCCTGATGCAAGAAGAAGCAGAATATGGACAAGTTAGTACATAAGGGGAAACCCTTGGTAGCGTAGTGGTTAAGAGCTCGGTTGCTAACCAAAAGGTCAGCAGTTCACGTCCACCAGGTGCTCC
Source organism: Elephas maximus indicus (assembly GCF_024166365.1). Classification (NCBI taxonomy): domain Eukaryota; kingdom Metazoa; phylum Chordata; class Mammalia; order Proboscidea; family Elephantidae; genus Elephas; species Elephas maximus. Next base: position 50,693,654 of record NC_064826.1, on the reverse strand, counting down.
TTAGAAACTGTATGGGGGCAGTTCTACTCTGATAGGGTCGCTATGAGTTAGAACTGACTCAACGGCAACAGGTTTTTTTGTTTGTTTTATTTAGTTGGCACAGAAGGAAGAGAAGCTGAGATGTAGAGTAGCTGGGTTGCAAGGTGGCACTAGTGTAGTACTAGTGTAGGCCCGGCAGACAACCCTGTGACAGCCACTTCTGAAAGAACATCCACTAGAGTTGCTGGAAGGTCAGAGAAGATACTATCCAACTATTAGCTACCAGTGTCCCCTGACTGAGGTTCCATTTCCCCATTAGATTGACTTATGAGACTGCTAAGATGACTTTTCTGTTTCCGTTTCTACGCGATTATTTTTTTTTAAGTAGTCCCTTTTATCAAAGGTAACCTGGACTATACCTGTTCTTAATAGTAGGTTTATGACTGGGGTTGAGTTAAATGACAGCGTGTGGAGATAATGAAATAAGGAAGGATTCCTATAGCCATAGTTACTAAAGGGCAGACAGCAAGAGTTTTTACTCTTGCCTTGATTTGATGCAAATGATTATACCAGTAGGTGCCTAGAGGTATCATTTTGTGGTCCTGATTTTATTGAGGGTTGAAGGTTTCTCAATTTCTCTATAGTTACATCAAGTTATTATAGATTAATAAGTAAATCCAGTGTTTGCAGTTGTAAGACCATTTAAAAGACAGTTATCTACTCTTTAAGGGAAGGGAAAATTAGAGCAATTTAAAAACCTTACCTGCACTGGGTTTGTTTTTTTGTTTTGTTTTTGTGGATTATAATATTGTGATTATGCTAAAAATAGTGTGGATATATTGCTGAAAATGATTGCTAAGAAAAACTAAACAAAAATCTTATTTTCACCGTACTGTATTCTCTGTATTTTCTCTTTTTATTCCATGAAGCTTTATAAAATATTATGAGAAGTGTTAATTAAGGAGCATCTACAAATTTTAGTCATATGCCAATATCATGTGGCTGAGGTCCAGTCAGATGTTAATGATGGATTGCAGAAAAAAAAAGAAAAACCTTAAAATGAAGGAAATTTATTTAACTGTTATAGGCAAAACTTTGCCTTAGTCAGCCCCTAAATTGAATCATCACCTTGATTTTTTCCAGATCACAGAGATATTTTAGAAAATGAGGTAACTGTTTGGATGTTTAACAAGAGATTTATTAGGTGTTCTCTTCTGTGTGTTTTTTAAAGTCTGTCATTGTGTCTGCTTAGATAATTAATAGATTGCATATATTATTAAGATCCTTTTATGTTTAAACTTTATAATAGCTGCAATTTTCTAATCATTTTGTGCTAATTAAGCTTGATGTGCCTCTCAAGCACTTGAATTGATGTTATATATCAGGGTCTGGAATTTCTGCAGATTTTTAGTCCTTTATGAAAGTGGGCCGCTTTGTCTACTTTGTTAAGCCTGGAGTCAAGATGGGTTTTAAAAATTAAAAGATAACAGTATCTGAACATTGGATGCAGTGAACACTGCCCTGCATTGTCAGTTTACACAGGGAAAACTAATGAGGCTATAAAGAAATACTATCTGTTTTATTCGAATTTTTTTAACAGTGAAACAGCTGGAAAAACAGAGGTAGTCGGCTGGCTTTCATTTTCCATCGCTTTCTGCCCTTTAAATTCAGATTTCCTCTTATTCATGACCACATGCCCACCGCACACAGACTCCTTGGTTTGTTACTTTAAGCCACATGGAGATTAAGCACCATTAGTAAAGACCAACTCAGGAAAAGTTTTAACTAAAATAAATGGCACTTTCAAAGGAATGTAGATTTATGAAGGGTGTATGTCTGTGTGTGTGTTTGGGTGTGTGTTGGGATCAATCAATAAGGAATAAAGTAGGGCACAGTGCTTTGGGTACCTTTCGTGATTGAGACATGTTTTATGTTACAGTCTTATTTCTAACACCTAAATGTAGTAAAATGGTAAGTGGCATCCTGGTGGCCAGAAAGAATATGCATCACTTTTCTATTTTTAGGATCAGAATTTTATCGCTGAAGGAAAAAATTAGATGTCCTCTAATACATGTCTTTCTGTATTACAGCTGAGACCCAAAGAAATTAATTATCTTGGCCACTATGCTAGATGACTAGAACTTGAATGTATTTGTTACATGTCCATAGTATTCCCACCATTCTCTTTCTAGCATCATTGTTCTCTTCTCTACCTATCCCCTTACCAAAAAAACCAAACCTGTTACCTTTGAGTCGATTCTGACTCATAGCGACCCTAAAGGACGGAGTAGGACTGCCCCATAGGGCTTCCAAGGAGTGCCTGGTGGATTCAGACTGCCAGCCTTTTGGTCAGCAGCCATAGCTCTTAACCGCTACGCCGCCAGAATGTCCCCCATCCCCTTAAGGGGTAAATAAAGGAATTGGGGAAATCCCATGTGACGGATGATAAGAATAAGAATGAATCTAATTTGGCTTTTAAAAAGACACAGGTAAGTTGGGAAAGTTTTTGGACTGAAAACAAAAACAATTATTTGGTTTATTAAAACATTAGCCGTTTACAGTGACTGCTTGAAAGAGAAGAAGAGAAAAGATTCAGTTACCTGCTTCTGAAAAACCACTAAATGCTAGTTAGCCAGTATCAGAGCGGGTCCAAATCTCTCTATCTTGGAAGCAGCCTCTTTAGGGAAATATGTGGAAATATTTTAAGAAAACATATCTGTTGGTAGAAACACGCATCCATGGTTCTCTACATTTCTGGAAAATTTCCATAATCATTGTGAGGAAAAAAATCTGAAATCTTAACCATTGTAAGGATTAACTTAAACATCTACTGAAGAGACAGTGTGACACGGCTGCACAGCACATATTCATATTCTACTTTATGAGGAAGGCATGAAAAGTTCATCTTTAAATTGCACATAGGAAATCCATCCAGTTCACTGTACTTTTTGTACTCTTTACCAATAAAGGACACAAAATTTTAAAAAGAAAAAAATAGTATACTCTAATATACCCTTTGGAAACCCTGGTGGCGTAGTGATTAAGAGCTACAGCTGCTAACCAAGAGGTCGGCAGTTCAAATCCATCAGATGCTCCTTGGAAACCATATGGGGCAGCTCTACTCTGTCCTATAGTGTCGCTATGAGTCGGAATCAACTCTATGGCAATGTTTTTTGTTTTTAATATACCCTCTAAGGGGCCCTGGTGGGTTAAGTGCTCAGCTGCTAACCCAAAGTTTGGCAGTTTGAACCTACCAGAGGCTCCATGGGAAAAAAGACCTGGCAATCTGCTTCTGTAAAGATTACAGCCTAGAAACTCCTATGGGGCAATTCTATTCTGTCATATATGGTTACTAGGAGTTGGAATGGATGCGATAGCACTCAGTAACAACAATATACTTTCTAATGCTCCTGCCATAATTAAAATTGTAACTCACTATTCACGAACAAATTGACTTGATGCATCGGGTTTGGTTTGGTATATTTTCAGTAGTTTGTATTGTCTACAAAGGGAAAAATTTCCTTGTACTATAAACTGGATATTAATTTCATAACAATGACAAAAATGGTTTATCTTTGGGAGGTAGGGGTAATTCTCTCAGCATTTATGTGTGACAGAGGTTAAGAGTCAAGTGAGTTATAGCAGTGGTATTCAAAGTAGAGCAATGTCTTCACTTACCTTTGTGTCATGATACAGGATTAAAATCCTTGTAGCTTTTAAAGTTTTGTTTATATTTTTAACTGCTCATCTGTTTTATAATGGATGAGTGCAACTTAAATTAAATTTTCTGGAAGCATTCATTTTAATAAGATGCTCTTTCTTTTGTTTTCCAGGGATTGTATTATTTACCTGGGAAATATTCTTAATATGGCTCTCTTATTTATTTAACTTCAGTGCTAGAGCCAACAAAAACTTAGGATGACAACTAACACAAAATACACTTCAGTGCATATCAAATATGACCCTGCCCCAGCCTCTCAGGATATTTCCCTTAAATAATTTTTCTAAAATTCTGATTGAGTACCTACCACATTTAAGGTATTGTCTCTTGTACTAGAAGGAACATCAGTATATGATTGATATCTTGCTTTTCAGGAATTTATAATACCATTAAGGAGATGAGAATAATAATAACTATACAATAAATCACACCATTAGCAATTAATGTTGAAGACTAGAGGAAAGAAAGATTACTTGTAGCTGGAAGGATAATGAAAGATTTCAAGAGGGAGTGCAAAGTTTGAGCTGTGCCTCAAGAAAGAGTAGAAGTTAGCAATGTATGGCTGGGAAAGAAGCTAGAGAGTATTTGAGATAGAGCAATTTATAAACATGAGTTTTGCGTTTGTTCAGCCTTGGATTTAAGACATTGTTGATGCATTGAACAATACTGATAATAGGTGATTATGTTGGGAAAAAAAAAAAACCAGACCTGTTGCCATCTAGTTGATTTCGACTCACAGTGAACCCAGCTAAAGTGTTGTCTAAACGATGAGGCAAGTTGCCATGGCAAGACTGTTGATTGGAGTTGAGGGTACAGTATTAAGAGAAAAAGAGGGCTAGACAAGGAAACCAATGTAAATCAGCCAGTGAAAGGGAATGCTAGTGATTTTAAAAATAAGTAGGAACTCTGGACATCACATTTCCTGCCTCTTCCTCGTTAATCGTCCTTTGTGACAAAGGATGTCACAACTTAGGGACAAGAGATTTGATAAGGTTGATGCAGAACTTCGGGATACCTCATACCGTGAAATTCCTTACTCCTGTCCTTACCTTTGAACAATAGGAAAACATTCTCAAAATAGTCAACACCTTATTTTCCTTTAGAATAAAATTGCAAAAACAAAAACAAAACACATATACTCATACACAATCTCTTGTTATTAAAAGCTTTGAAAAATCGAGAAAAATTATAATGCAACTACACATTCCAGTCTTTAAAAAGAGAACCTGTTATTCAGAGTGGGAGTTTGGTTAGGAACTTGAGTAGGTGGAGAGCAAAGCATGCCTGAGTCTTAAGGAAAAAAAAAAATTTTGTGAATATTAGCTATCATGTTTTCGAAAAGTCTATATTTGTGAAAAAATGATCTAGTGGCTTCTGTTCTTCATTTCGGAAAAAAATTTTGGAGCGTCTCTTAGGTACAAAACACTCTACCTTGCATTTCTTTATTGCTTTCGTTTCAAAGATTTAAAAAGCTTGTTAGTGTATCTTTTTCCCGCAGTATCTAGGAACCACTTCAGTTTCTTTTGGTAGACAGTGAACAGATTGAACTTAATCACAGTGAGCTCTTAGAGTTGAGAGTCATATGAAAGGAAGAGAATATTATAAACTTGTTTTAAATATTGTGTATATAGCTCCAAGATAAGAATCCACAGAACTGCAGGATGTAGATGACCTTGATATTAGGGGAAAAAGGAAAAAAAACATTAATAAACTCACATTGTTAGAAAATGATCTCTCTTTAAGTACATTTCAATAATCTCTGCTAAGTCTTCTATAAAAACATTTATATGAGCATTTGTTTTGCTTATCCATTTTGTAATTAGGAATTTTACTAAATATCAAGTCCCACTGTCTTCGTAGAATTTGTGTTAAAGTCTCCCAACTATGAAAGATTATAGAGAACCGAAAATAAAGCTTAAATGCCAAAATGATCTTAGTTACCTAAGTGTCCATCAATAGATAAAAATGGATAAACAAAATGTGATATATACGTGCAATGCAATGTTATTCAGTTATGATTCATACTATGACATGGGTGAACCTTGAAAACATGCTGAGTGAAATAAGTCAGATGCAGAAGGGCACATATGTTATAATTCCACTCATATGAAATATCTAGACTAGGCAAATGTATAGGGAGAAAAGTTTATTATTGGTTATTAGGGGCTGGGGAAAAGAGAGAATGGGAATGACTGCCGAAGGGGAACTGAGCTTCTGTTCGGGAAGATGTAAAGCATTTCGATCACGGATAGCGATGATGGTACCACAGCGTGGTGAATGTAATTAATGCCACTGAATTAAAAAATGGTCAAAATGACAAAGTTTTTGTTACATGTATTTTATCACAATAATAATAATAAAAATAACATTAGCTAATTTGTAAAGCAATAGGTTATGGTCAAGGGTAAAGAGACCATCTACAGAAGCCAAGATTTTGTATGTGATTCTATAATTCTATTATTATGTAAAGATTAATTGTGAAGCTTTGGTTATTTTTCAGTGAAGTAGCGTATAACTAATAGAAAATTAAACTTCATTTAAGAAACCTATTGTTGATGTTAGTTGCCATCGAGTTGATTCTGACTCGTGGCGACCCCGTGTGTGCAGAGTAGAACTGCTCCGTAAGGTTATCAAGGCTGTGAAGATTCAGAAGCAGATTGCCAGGCCTGTCTTCTGAGGTGCCTCTGGGTAGATTTGAACCACCAACATTTCGGCTAGTAGTCAAATGCTTAATCGTTTGCATAAATTCTGGAGAATGTATTTTAGTTAAAAAGGTGATATTGTCAGTTGATTTTAACTAGTAAAAGAGAATATTTTTTTTCCAGGACTCAAGGACACAATTTTCATAGTTTTGTTTGTTCTCTAAACAATTTTGAAGTTTCTTTTCTGAATATAATTGCTTATAAATTGACCTCTTCATGTATTTTATCATTTAAAACAGAAAAATAAATGTGAAAAGAACAGATATGTACGGGTTTCTTTTCTTTTTTATTCTCCTTTCCTGTTTCTCATTCCCATTCCTACATTTGAAGCCCAAATTATTTGAAATTATTTTTTGTGTTACAAGATGGATGAAACTTATTATTCAGAATTAAAAAAGCCAGGGGTGGGGGACTAGAGAAGATAAACTGTCCCCACAAGCTAGTTCTACTAGGAAGATAGAAGTCTTATGGGCAGAGGAGTCAGGAGGGAGTGGGGTTGGACGCACTGTGCTACAGATTGTGCAGTGAGGAGGGGCACATATCAGAGGTTCTGGATCAAGGAGTACAGAGGGAAGATGGCAGAAGAGCTTCAATGCATGAGGAGTTCCCTCCTGTCTCACTCATGAACTGTCAGTAAATTAACTAACCAATTGTTGTCAAGTTGATTTCCAGCTCCTGGTGACCCCACGTGTTTCTGAGTAGAACTGTGCTCTATAGGGTTTTCAATGACTGTGATCTTTGGGAAGTAGATTGCCAGGAGCCTTATTCCATGGTACCTCTGGGCATATTCAAACCACCAACCTTTTAGTTACTAGCCAAGAGCTTAACCATTTGTGCCGCCCAGGGACTCCTACTAAATTAGCTAAGCATTGCAAAATGATGAGTTTGTCTGCAGCGTCTGTAGAAACCAGAGAGAGTGGAGCATCCAAGACCAGTTTCATGTGGGGCAGACTCAATAAGCTGCTGTCAAACAAGTGGTGGAACAGAGAGAAACACAAGGGAGTTAGATATGGAATTCCTGGGAGACCTTTAATTGTCCCAGGCCCTGGAATGAAGCCTGAGCCAAGATTGACCTAAATCTCCTTGGTGCAGGGAGGCTTCAAGTGACTTACAGATTATACAGGCATGTGCTTTCCAAAGAAACAGGCTTAAATGCAATACACAAAGATCCTAAAGTGTTAGCTTTGCATCTAGATGGTACATCCATTTGATGACAGGACATTTTGGTTATTTTGAATTTTGAAGAAAGTGACGATATGCCAGGAACGTCATTTGGCCTAGGACAGTTTTTTCTGAAGGCCTGTCATAATCTAAACTTTCCATGTAGAGAGAGCTCTGCGACACTGAACTCCTGGTTCTTTGGGTATTTTTGGAACTCTATGAACTTTGTCGCTCATCATGTGCCAAGTTAATTGTGGAAAGTTCAGTCACCACTGAACATGCATATTTCAGCCTTCAGACCAACAGATTTAAAAAGTAGAAAGTATATATAATAAAATAATTCAGCCAAACCTCAAGTGAAAAGTGAACTTGGGTTATTTTTGAGCGTTGAGATTTGGTTGTTTGGAAGTGGTTTCCAAAGTTTATTTTACCAGGCACCCCTTCAAAATTTTAAGTTTTCTGAACTTACTTTCGTGTTGCTTTACATGCTTTTCTGGTCTAAATTGAAAGGGACACTGCAACTAAAGGAAGATATTTCTGAGGACCCTTGGGGCCTCGGAAGACCCATGGCTTCCTTCAGGAAACATCTGTCTGGTTAAGCCACTGAAGAGGCCAAAAGCAAAAATATGTTTTCTTTTCCCTTCATTGACCCATGGCAAAATTTTCTCAAAAAGTGACAGCAACAAACATTAAAGATTTATGTACTGGAAATGTGATAGATTAAATTGACCAGTGCCCAGATGTTCAAAGGCAACGGACTTTTTAGCCACAATGTGAGTTCCTTCAAAGTGTTGGACTTCTGAAAACAAATGGTCTCCCTTAACGCACAGCTAATTTGATTTACTTCTGTGCATTTTAGTTAGTTTTTTCAATTATGAGAAAAACAAAACATCTAAAAATGTAATTAATTGAAAGCTAATTTTGCATAAAAGTTAACAAAGGTAAAACTTGGATGATTATCCTCCCACCCCAACTTCATCTGGTTGACTAAACCAAATTAGTTACTTGTGATGGGATTATGGAAAATTGTCATAGGTGCAAAATATTTATATTATTGGGTATTATTTTGGGGGTGCTACATACGTACCCTTTTATGATTCCTGATGCATCATCATTTCTATATCACATTTATTGCTCAAAATAACTATATCTCTGCCTTTAAAATGTTGCACACTATTTGGACAGATACACAAATCTTTGGTTTTATTACTTATTTTATCTAAAAGTGTATGTACTTTTACAAATAATGCATAATAAATTTTTAGCCACTGAGAAAATATTTTTCAAATATTAAACCAAATTAAAATCTAGAACCTGAATTACAGCAGTCTTAAAAAATCTGTAGCAAGGATTTGTGGTAATACAAGAAAGAGGGAAACCACATTTTCTATATTGAATAAGAAACCATGAGTAATAAATAACTATTTGCAGGCTCATTCATTACACGAAAAGGTGATTATAGGTAATAGGAAGTATACCAGATTAGGAACACTGAGACCTGGATGCTAGTCCTATTTTTTTTTTTTTACTATATCCTATTCCTGTAACCTTTCTAACCCTTGCCTCTCTCATTTCTAAATGGGGATAATACCTCCCCTTTCTCAAATAAGGTTATTGTGAGGTCAGTTTTTTTTAAAAAGGGCCAGTTGTCTATCTTTGTAATATAAAATTGAAAGCACCTTTCTAATAGAAGACCAAATCAAAATACATTTTAGCATTAACCTATGAGATAAAATGCAGCATAGTATCTCTCTCTAATTGGACTTAGTAAATTTCATTGGTTACCATGATTATAATATTTTAAATGATTGTAATGCCCAAGCATAATCAAAATCCTTTCAAAGCATCCTTATATCTTTGAGACATGAAACAATAGTGAAGCAGACAAAAACTCACATACCTAAGAATGATATCAGAGTCCCTGGGTGGTAGAAATGGTTAATGTGCTTGGCTATCTGAAAGGTTGGAGGTTTGAGTCCATCCAGGGGCACCTTGGAAAAAAGGCCTAGAGATCCACATCTGAAAAATCAGATATCAAAAACCCTACGGGCCACAGTTCTGCTCATACACTTGGGGTTGCCATGAGTTGGAATCAACTTGATGGCAACTGACTTTAAGAATGTTACAAGAAATTTCTTCTCGTTCTTTGGTATTTACAATATAAATAGCTGTCCAGTGTATATTTCCTTCTTTCCAGATAACTCTTTACTAATGTGGTAAACCTAGTGTTCACATCAACAATCTTATATCAACCATAAAATTATTTTTAAATTTCCTAGAGGCCATCTCAGCAATCATCTCTAAAGCTTTCTTAAGCAGATTAAGGGGAAAAATGTCCATAAATATTTTCCTAAAATATTTTGCATTTTTTTTTTTTTTGTTATGTAGTAATCAGTCTTTTAAAATGTAATTAGATACTTCTTCCCAACACTGGCATTTATCTATAGTTCTGTCTTCCCAACTGCATTCTTTGTATGGAATGTTTACTGTTGATATACTGAAGTCAAAATTAGAATCATTGTGATGTCTAAGATAATACGTTTTTTAAAAATCAATATTTTAAAAGCCTTTAGACTAGACTGCATTAAACATTAGAATATTGCTTTAGGGAGATGAATGTATCTGGAGTCTTTCCAGACTTTTTCTATGACATAATTGCTAGCATGTATCCAATCCCAATTATGCTTTATTCTCAGAGTGAGCAGTACTTTCAATTTATATAACAAATTTGTGTTATAATTAACTCTAAGGAAGGTAAAACCTGTAACCAGCATCTCAATAACTGGTTTGATGGATTGAACATTATAGTCCTTAACCTTTGCCTTGAAGCTACTGTATTGTTTAAATACTGTAATTTGCTAGACATGCACTTTGATTTGGGGATTTGATTCATCCATTTAATCTTGGTTTAGAACTTTGATTCATCTATTTAATCTTTCTTTTTTATTCTAAATTCACTCTATTTACTGACAATAGTGAAAGGCCTTCAGTATTTCAATTATAACATTCATTGGGTCATCCTTTTCTGTTTAGTGACTTTTGTTTTTCATACTGTCTGTTTCTATTATACCAGATGGAAATATGATTGTTTTGGGAAACTATCTAAAAATTGTTGAGTTTGATAGAAATATTTCAAGTGAAAAAATTAAATTTACTTAATGTATCATGCCTTAAATTTTGGATCTGCTCTGTAAAATGACATAGATATATTAAAATAGAAATCTTTTTATGGAATATTTGTATTTAATTATCTGCTGAGTGTGCAAGCCAAACACTGATAAGCTGAAAATATATGCCATACTTTGTTAATATTAACCCATCAATGATTTTACACATAGATAAATGCACATACTCATTTAATGATCTTAGGAGTCAAAAGTGGCATGAGAGAAAAATTGATCAATGTTTGCTGTCTAGCAATATCTTAATTCTTTTCTTACTGATCTCATAAGAAAATCTTGACTGGTGAGAGTATTAAAAACTTATATAATTTCAGCAGTAAGAACTAGAATAAAGGTTGGTGACCTTTTAGTACAGCTTGGTTTACTAAATATTAAAGACATTACATTAATTCCCAGAATTCCAAATCCTTGCTCACTGAGCAACTTCTTATGCTGGTTGGCCATGCGAGAGTTTGGAGGTGCAAGTGATCCTTTAGGAGTTATGTTTCTGGTCATAAAACACTCCAGCTGAGCCCCTTTTCCATACACACCCACACATACATGAGTGCATACGGCATATACTGTATACATTTATTGCACAAATATCATATAACATGACCTTTTCAGATGTTAGAAATAAAATGAACAAACAAAAGTAAAAAAAAAAAAAATAGACTTGAATTGCATAAAGCTATAATTAATTAATTTGCTAATTGGACCTTACTGTTGAATAGCCACTTCAACAGGAAATACGTTAGCCCTTGATTAACTGTCCCTCTACTTCAATTAGTTTGAATGGATAATGTGAGTAGGCTAGACACTCAGTGGAGTCTCACAAAACACACAGCTGCTGTAAACTCTCGGGGGTGGGGGTGGGAGGACAACTGAAACTAAAAAATCAGTGTCACCAGCAGGTTGGCTGTAATAGATGCTTAGCGCAGCAGGTTTGTGTAATCAAATGGCACAGTGTACAATGAAAAGACAGTGCGATGAAATGGCTGCACAGGCAGAATTACTGGCCTGGGACAGCAGAGGATGCAAATACATAAATGCAATATCTGGGGCGGGAAAGAGTTCACAGGTGCCTATGCTGGAATATGGTATTGAAAACAGATTTTAAACATAACAATTCCACATGGGTATAATGATCACTTTGATTTGACTCATGAATTTAAAACTCAAATTATGAAGTTGTTAAAAACAATTGTGTTTTTATTCAGATTTACCCTTGCAATTTTTTTTTTTTTTTTTACAAAAAAGTAGACATTGTGCTTTATACAATTGACTGAGGGAGCAAAGGGGGCGGGGGGGGGGGTTGAGAAAAGCTATGTCCAAATATCTAAAAACAGAAAAAGATGTTACATTTCTATTTCAGATATCAGACATCAGAGTATTCTGCTTCAGAAACAATATATAAGGAAAAATCCTGAGTTGCAAGAATGTTAAGCCATTTTTATAAGTCTAATCCTAAGAATCATCTTCCTTGTCTCATTCTAAACAGAAATGTTGTCACAGGACTAGAATCTTATAAAAGCATTCAGTTGAAATGATTTCATAAAAAGAATGACTTCAACTCAACAGTAAAATATTTTGCTTTTACTTTGTGGGAATCAAAGATTTCCTTAGAAGGTTTTCTTTAAGGGCATTTAATGTGTGTTTTGTGATACATATGCTGGCCTTAATGTTTATTATTCTACAGTTCTTGACACAGATTTCCTATACAGTCAACATATTATTACAACCTGGTTTCTTGATGTTTCGTCACAATCGTGTGACCTTTAAGCAGAAATTTATGGTGTACATCAAAGCGGCAATAAACACATACAGAAATTCTCCTACAAAGAAACCTAGTCACTTCACTCTTTCTGCGGAACATGTGGCTACCGTTTACATCTCGGTTACCTTGCACCAGGGGAGCTGAAAAACAATGCCCCCGTTTGTGTGAAGGTAGACTGCTTGTGTTCTTGCATCAACACTTGCCCCCCAAGGCTGAAGCTTCTTTCTGCCCGGCCTTTCTGTTTAGTTTGATGGAAAGTTTTCGCTGCTTTCTTTTCTACAGAAACGTTTGTACCAAAGTCTGTAAGACACAAGTTTCACTCATTTATTCCCCATATTGGAGGGTAGTAGTATTTTCTTTTTTATCAAATAGTTATACAGAGTTTCTCACGTTAGAAAAGTTAGTTGATAGGGCTTCAAATTTTTGTAGATAGAAGCTAGTTGTATGCTTAAAAATCCTGTGTGGGAGAGTCAAGAAAGCTTATCTTGATTCTTTCATAATGGCCTTTTTTGATCTTGGACCAAACTCAACTTTCTTACCTATAACGTGTAGAAAGAAAATGGAGTCTTATGTCTAAAATACTTCATACCTTTTAAGAGAAACAAATTTATTGAATGTATGAAATTTTTACTTATATATGCCCATATGTAAAATTAGAGTTACATTCCTTATGCTTATAACAGTTTTATGACTATAAAACTAAAATAAACTTGATCGATTTCACTCAAAATGAATAGAATTGAAAGAGTGCTACGTTAACATAACATTGTTTTTGCTGAAATGAAATTTCTGCCCTCAAAGTGGGTATGGCGCTGACTTTAACCACTAGGGTTTGGGAACTACCCTTTGCATTGACCACAGTGCCTCACAGTTAGTGCGGACTTGAAAAATATTTCTTGTAGGAAATAATGACTACCAAGTGAAGATCAAAGATGAGTGATGATTCTTGCAGATTATGGCTTAAACTGATGGTATGACTTAATTTTGTTGACATGTGTAGTCTTTTCCTCATGATTTAAAGATGTCCTTTGATACTATGAAGGGCCATAGAGCAGTGAATCACTCTAAAACTGCTATGAAGCATGCCTTAGAGCAAATCGTAAGCCTTTATTTGTGTCCAGGGAGGAGCAGCAAGAAGCTTGGGTGAGTCATAGGATAAAAACACATAATGTCATTTGCAAAGAGAGGGTGGTGACCTTATGTCTGAGCATGCAAAGACTGAGTTGGGGAAATAAGTGGAATGTTCTCAAAAGTTCATATCATAAGGGCAAAGCCAAAATTTCTCTTAGAAGATTATGCCATTTAACTGTACGATTATTCTTACTTGGATCAATATGTGTTTTCTCTGATCTTCCAAGTGTATTGCCTCTGAGTCATTTTGAAACTATCCAAGATGAGGTCAGTCCAAACATAGACCTTCCTGCACTAGCCCACTCTTTGCGATTTGGGTCAGTGGGGCCTGCGAAGGTATGTACTTCTGCTCTCTGAGATTTGGGACAGAATCTAAATCTCATGTGTGGTGTGAGGTGTTAAGGAAAAATCAATTTTTTCAGGTCCCTTTTCTTTAGTGTTAGGGAGAGGTTGTTGATTTTTAAAATTAGCATTTGTTAATACTGTACATTTTGTATTCATCACTAAATATAAAAGGGATACATCTAGAGTTGGTCATGGCTTGGTATCAAATGCTTGAGAGGAAAAGGTAAAGTATCATATATAGTAAAACAGTAAAGAAGGGATTTGAACCAGTTTACTTGATGGAAAAGAACTTCTGGTTTCCTAAGAGAGTTTGGTGTCTGTCATGGAATCCTCCTTCTTTTATTTCAGGTGTGTTTACCATCGTCTCTTGTTATATAAATAATTTGAGATGAAGGTCACTCACTGATAGAAGCCACCTCTTCAGGACTCTTTCTTTTTTTAATTTATATATATATATATATATTTATATGTATATATCCATTGTTATGTGGAAACTGTCCAAATTAAACATTTATATATGAAGGATTTCCAGATAACACTCAAAAAGTTCCATTGGCTGTCTTTCTTATAGGACTTAGGAAAAAAAAAAAAAAAAGAAGAAATAATATATCCAATTAAAACAAAGAAAGAACTCTTGAACCCAGCCATGCATACAAGAAAAATAAATTGTTTGAAGTGAGACATGAGGTAATCTTGAGTTCTCAAAGGGAAAGCCAATACTATTCTGGCCCCTAATAGGCCTTATTGAGGTGAAATGTTCATTGGCATTTGTGCTTAGCAAGTCACCAAATGCTGGTTGAATTTAACTACTATGAGTCAGAAGCTTTTTTTGTAATGACTTTTTTCATATGACTATATTTTAGCAAATTTGTAAATTATATGAAGCATAGTTTACAGTGTAAAATACCAGGGGGGAAAAAAAAAAGTCATTCCCCAGAAATTCCAGAATGTATCTTGAGCTTGTACTTAATGTTTTATAATTATTCTGAGTTTTTCCTACAGCCTAGCCTCCAAGAAAATAAAAATGCCAGAAGGTGTTTTGCACTTCAGGCCAATATAGTACCTTTCAGGAAATAAGGACTGTGTTCATAGATAAAATAACACATCTCATTTTTATTATTTTTGGCTATTTTAGTTGTAACCCCACACAGTATATTGAATCAATAGCATTTTGGGAATAAGGGATAGTATTATCAGCTATTATAATTAAGTTGGCTCTCAATTGATGGTGTTTCTGGTCCTGTTTTATATGGTCACAGATTCTTGTGCTTCATACTGGACTTTTAAAAGAACTTTACTTCTTGTGTGCCTAAATATTTTGATATTCTACAACTTTTTTTCCCTTATTGGTGCAATCATGTTTTTTAAGAAATGTAAGTGCATACCCAAATATTAGTTATTTGATTAAATCAACAGAATTGCATGAGTACTTTATTTCATGATTTTTCCAATAAATGACATTTTTACCTATATAGGGATAGACCTCCTTAGCCTTTTATCAAACTCAGCAAGCTTTTTCTGTCACTGCAAATTTATGTCACTTGACATTTTCCCCTCACACTGTCTTTATTTTAATCAATTGGCTGATTAAAGATTTTGAGACCTACTAATTGGTAATCTCCACTAGGAACAATATGAATCTAATTCTCTAACCTTATTTCAACTCCTATTGCTGCTGCTGCTGCTGTGAAGCTGGTCGTAAATGCTGTTAATTGTTTCCATGATTACTAAGATAAACACCAGGAGGTTTGATTTTTCCATGCTCCAAAAGATAAGCTCTGGGAGAATGTAACAATTGGGACATTAGATTTTTCTAATCAATTACACATGCAAAACTCCAAGTGTGCCAAAATTTGTCCTCGATTACTTGGAAGCCATGTATAAAACTCAGAGTACACTCAGAGGAAGTATCAACTCTGCTTTCTTGGAAGCTGGTACTACTATGTTAATGGTAAAAAAAATTGCTTCAACGTAAAGCACATTTCAGAATTACTTTATGAGTTACTGGATCTTTTTTAAATAGTAAAATGAAATAATATTAAGAAACTATAGATAAAGGAATATTTGAGGTTCATTTAGAAGACTAATTATGTTGGCCTTGTTGACTTCTTGAGTAAAATGATCAGTACAGTTGAGAGTGTACGTGTGTGTGTTTTCCTTTCCCAGGCAACAAAAATCACACTCAGACATGATTTTTTTGTTTGTTTGTTTATCAGAAACATCACTGTATATCCTAGCAATCTAATAACTTCAGTTGTTTATCATTAAAATTACAGCTGAATAGGAATGATTGTTATTGAATATTTATAATGCAAAGGACTTCCCCAAAGGGCATAATGATGTCTTTCTCATTGTAGTAGGATCCATCTTTAGAGAAGGCTATTTTTTTTTTTTTAAATTGAGGTAAGAGTAGATATTTCAATGCACTTTTCTCACAAATACAATGAATGAAACAACCTTTTTTGAAGGATTTCTGTAAATTATGCAGTGGACTATGATTTTTAATCATAATGAATAGCCACACCATTATTCAAATGCAATCATTCAATTAGCAAATACTTATTATTTGGCACCTACTATGTGCCAGATGCTCTTTGGTATTCAGGATACATCACTGAACAAATGTCCCTGCCATAGTAAAGCATATGTTCATATAGAAGGAGATAGATAAGATGAATTAAGCATGATTTTTTAAAAAGTGAATTATTCAGTATCTTTCACAATGTAAGTGTTTTGAGGAGAGTAAAAGTAGAGCAGAATAAAGGCATTCAGCAGGGATATGTGGAAGGCAAGCTGCAGTATTAAAGTGATAGTCAGGATAGGCCTCGTTAAGATTTGAGATTGAGATTCGAGCAAAGACTTGAAGGAGCTGAGGGATTTAACCAAAGGGTTATTGATGAGAACATTGCAGACAAAGAAACGGGCCAGAGCAAAGGCCCAAAGATAGGAGGGAGTATTCCTGGCACGTGAAGAGGTCAGTGTGGCTGAAGCAGAGTGAGTGAGGGATAAAGGTGTAGTAGATAAAGTCAAAGAGGTATTGTATTGTGTTGATGGGAGCATTGGTGCAGATCTTGTTAGGGTAGTGCTATGATGGGCCGCCTGCCAAAATGAGAACTGGATGTTCCGTAAACCTCACAGAGGAGACTTGTATGCCTTTTGGCACAATGTTCTTGTTGTTAGGTGCCATCAAGTTGAGTTAGGTGCCAATTCAAAGCACCCCTATGCACAACAGAACAAAACACTGCCTGGTCCTGCCGCCATCCTCACAATTGTTGCTATACTTCAGCCCATTGTTGCAGTCATTGTGTCAATCCATCTTGTTGAGGGTCTTCCTCTTTTTTACTGACTGTCTACTTTACCAAGCATAATGTCCTTCTCCAGGGGCTGATTCCTCCTGACAACATGTCCAAAGTATGTGAGGTGTAGTCTCGCCATTCTTGCTTCTAAGGAGCATTCTGGTTGTATGTCTTCCAAGACAGATTTGTTTGTTCTTTTGGCAGTCTGTGGTATATTCAGTATTCTTCTCCAACACTACAATTCAAAGGCGCTAATTCTCCTTCAGTCTTCCTTATTCATTATCCAGCTTCCACAAGCATATGAGGTGATTGAAAACGCCATGGCTTGGGTCGGGCACACCTTAGTCTTCAAGGTGACTTCTTTGCATTTGGCACAACATCACCCTGAATTAGGTTTGGCTCTCTGTCCAAACTAATTCTGAATAGGAGCCAACTTCCTCATGGCTTCCCTCTTCTTGTTCTTACTCCATGTTGGAGTTTTAAACTTTCGACTTTAGCTCGGAAAAAAAAAAAAAAAAAGTTGAGAGTCCATAACATAAACCAACATAATGAGTACCTAAATGTCATGAAAAACTTAATGCATGACATGAAAGAAGGTTTCCCAGGGTCATATGTGTCTGGAATCTGTGCTCCTTCAACTCCTCTTCCTTCTGCAGCATCTTGAAAGGACAGTCAGGTGCCTGCAATCTTGCTGCTGCATCTACATATTTCTTTGCCTCTTGCCCTCCTAACTGAAAAGGATCAAGTGTCCTGCTTTTTAATGCTATTTGATTCCCCTGTGTTCCAGAATCCCATGTCCTTTTCCTCTAAAGAGACCTTGTTTTATCACTTACTTTTCCTCGTTTATATCCCCAGCAAATCTTGGTCTAATGACCATGTCCATTAATACATGCTCCCTTGCCTCTCTTTCTTAAATAAATAAGTAAACACCCTCCTAGTTCTGAATTTATAACAGTAGCTTATCTGTCTTCTGTTCAGTACCAGGCTCTTTGGATGTATTTCTGTGCTTGGCTGTTCGTATGTCCTCTCCTTACCATCACTTTGCAGACCCCTCCATTTAAGATTCTGCCCCCATTAGCTTACTCAGTGTTGCTTGCCCCTTCGCTGCTATATTAGGTGGCTTTACACCCCTCATCTGATTTGATCTCTTCGTAACATGTAATGCTATTGACCACTCTTCTTGAAAATATTCTTTTCTTTAGCTATAATGAAAATACTCTTTCCAGTCTTTACTACCTCTATGACAACTTCTTCCTAATATTTTCAAATCTCTTTGTGTGTGTGTGTGTGTGTGTGTGTTTCTTAAATATCAGTGTCCCTAGGATCACACTGCACGCTCTGGCAATATCCCCTGCCAAGGCTTCCATCATCATCTTCATGCTTATTTATCCAATCTAGGTCTCCCCTGAACCCAAGATTTTGTATATCACTATGTACTAGACACCTACATGAATACCAGCCAAATACTCTCGCCAAATTCCTTTTTCTTCCTTGTTCTGCATCTGGTGAATGGCAACCCTCTATACCCCAGTGTCCAAGTTAGGAACTTGGGCACCATCATTGATTCCTCCGTCACCTCCATCCCCATACTATCCATTACATTGTCCTTTATAGCTTACAGCATAAAACTTCCTAAATTGCCTTAGTGTCCTTGTGTCAATTTTTGTGAAATCATATTTACCTTTATTCTTTAGAACTTGAAACAAAATAAATTCTGTTAAGGAAAATAAAATTCATGTTAGTAAAAGAGAACTAAATCCTTAAAAAGTAGTTGCATTTGAATGAAGAATATAAATTTTAAACTTGTCATTATTAAAATTCCAACCAAAGGTGTGATTTAGGTTGAAAGACGTGATTTCACTTTGAGCTGGAATTCATGATGTGGGATCTACCGAGGGGAATTTTGCCTTCTTTAGTCACATTGCTTCCAACTATACTACATGCAGTCTCACACATCATAAATTATCTCTTACGTTCTAAAAGTTGTGGAAGAGTTAATCTGGGGAAAAGCGAAAACAAACTACAAAATACCTTCTTTGTTAGGATCAATTTTCTTGTCAGTGCTAAACAAAAGCCTAGATGAATAAAAAATATAAATGATAGAATCACTAAAACTGTGAAAAAATGGAATTTAATTTTAATAATAGAGGAAAATACCCAGTATATTTTCTTTAGTTCCGCCTGTCAAACTTTTCAGTATATATAAAGAGAATTGTAGTTAAAGTGGTGTTTGAAACATCAGTGGCCATGTCACCAAATGACATGAAAACATTGAGACAAGATTAGGTGTGGGAGTACCTGGTAATTAAGAAGTATCTTTCAAGGAATTAAAAACAAGAAAGAAAAATCAGTGTAAGAGAAAGAGTTTCGGCCAAAGTTAGAGATCTTCAGGTTACAAAGAACTTAGCAATTGGAGGAGAACAAGCCAAAACATTCCAAATTTGAAGAATTCAGTAAGTCATGACTAACAAATATCAAATCTTGGGATACATAATAAATTAGGACACTTGTTAAAAATATGATAGGCCCTATAGAGAGTTTGTAGAAGGGGAATTTATGCATGCTTCCTGTGTCTTTGCACTTGAAATTTTGTAACTACATGTTATCAATATATCCTCATAATCTTGCCATGATCTTTTTCCAAGATAACTCTAATTGCTTCAGACTTTACAAGGTTGGCTCAGAAGCAAACTGTAACATGTCAGAAAAGCAATCTCCACCACTTACAGCTAGCTAGTAGCCATCTAACATGACAGATGGCGCCCTGCCTGTCCTCGGCAGCTTGTGGGACAAAGCTGAATGTCAGCGCCACTGGGATGTAATTACTGCAATCTCTTGGGTCCAGTTTTGCGTGACCCTAAAAGCAATTCCTCAGGAACTGCTGGGAGCGATGCAATGATGGAAAGAGCAAAGAAATGAGAGCTTTTGGGGACAAGTGGCATTTTTATTTTACTGACAAGTGTTTTCGCACTGCTTCAGAAGAAGTATTTTGCATGTGACAAATCAAATTGACAAAGAAGTTGAAAAACTTGTGGGCTGTTCAGCGTGGCCTAATTTAAATATTATCAAAGGGTTCTAATTTATATTGGAGAGGGAGCTACTCAGTGATTGAAATCATTATAAAAAATAATTTCAATGATTACAAGACAATATTTTAATTTCTTTTGCTAAATAATTTAATAATGCTTTCTTACATTTTGGAACACAAATTGTAAGTTACCACCAAAACTTGTTTAATCTTTAAAATAACTATATAAATTAGGCAGTATTATCTGTTAATCTCCAATTTACAGATGGAGATTAATAGATAATACTATTTTATTTTTTTTTACAGATAGGGTGACTGAGGCACAGGAAGGTTATGACACAAAATAAGTGGTAAATCCAGGACCCGAGCCAAACCATCTGGTTTCAGAGTACCTATTAATCATTTCACTTCTCCCTACGCCACCGTGCATACGTCTTTAAAAAACTCAGCCTGCCCGTGTAGCAAACTAACACCAATAAAGATGGTAGAGCTTGGTACAAAAACCACATATGCCTTTTTGTGGAGGGTTTTGCAAACATGCAACGTTTTTCTGATTTATGAATAATGCAAACATTATACATTACCATCTCTCTTGTATGCGAGGAAAAGCATCTAATGGCTGTGCTGCTACTGATAGCTAATACTTATCACACAACCATGTAGTTAACAAGAACTGAGCACTTTGCAAGCATTATTTCATTTCATCTTAACAGCATCTAGCAAAAAAAAAACAAACCAAACCCAGTGCCATCAAGTGGATTCCAACTCATAGCGACCCTATAGGACAGAGTAGGACTGCCCCATAGAGTTTCCAAGGAGTGCCTGGTGGATTCAAACTGCCAACCCTTTGATTAGCTGCTGTAGCACTTAACCACTACACAACCAGGGTTTCCACAGCATCTAGAGGGAGGTGCTTTCCTATTCCTCCATTTTCCAGATGAAGGAACTGAGAGAGAAGAAGAAGTTAAGTAGCCTGCCCATGGTGTTTTAAATAATTCATAGAACAACTTGGTACCTGTGCTGTAGAAGCAATTGCTTATGAAATACATATATATATTTTTTGGTATATATATTTTTGTGGATATATATATATATATAATTCTGATAATTTCTCCAAGGTCTGCCTACCCTGATTAATCAAACCAGGGGGTGCCAAGAGTCTAGATAAGGTGAGAAAAGCATTTAATGACTTGTAAATGCATGCTGCTGTGCTGAAATGCTGTAACCACCCTGCTTGTTGTTGGTAGTTGCCATCTAGTGAGTTCTGATTCATGGTGACCCTCCATGTGTGCAGAGTAGAACTGCGCCATAGGGTTCTCAAGGCTGTGACCTTTGGGAAGCAGATGCAGATCACCAGGTCTGTTTTCCGAGGTGCCTCTGAGAAGACTCAAACCACCAACCTTTTTGCTAGTAGTGGACTGCTTAACACTTGCACCACCACTCAGGGACTCAATTTTTCTTGTCAGCATTGTTAGCAGCTGTCTGCTCAAAGTAGAAAGATCAGTAGAGAGATAAATTCAGGCCCTCTGGGAATTCCCAGTCTAGTTGAGGAGATTACACTTACCCATGAAAAGGTTTAAAGCCATCGATTCCATTGATTGTAAGTTTCAGGTGTAAACGAGGAGTACATTAGTGCCTCAGGCAGGGGTATTGGAACCGGGAAACCTCCCACCAAAACGTCATTCTGAAGAAGGGGCTTTGAGGTGGATCTTGAAGGAGGAAAATGAGTGAGAGGAAGGACGTTCTGCCTGGCAAAGACCATGGCAAAGACAAAATTCATGATGCACTGTGCTCTCCCATAGTGGGGATTGCCACTAATGTCCCAAAACAAGGTGTATATAAATTTTTGTATGAGAAATTAACTTGAGCTATAAATTTTCACCTAAATCACAACAAAAAAATAAATAAAATTCATGATGCACGTGGGGGGTTGGGGGGGTGCCGTGCCCAGTGACGTTTCGGTGGCAGCTTCTGCTCTTGCCCCTGTCATCTATTTTCCATACAGCCGGTAGTCAGAGCTTCTGTAAATGGTGATGAAAAAATCTGGAAACGATGGTGATGGTTACACAACATGATGAACGTCATTAATGTCACTGAATTGTACATACGAAAAATGCTGAAATGGCAAACGGGTTATGTATATGTGTGTGTGCATATGTGTATGTATATATTTATAATCACTATAAAATAAATGAGAGTATGCCACTCCCTTGCATACCACAATTTGATGATTTCTCATTTCTCTTAAAATAAAAATCCAGTTGATGCCAAGGCCAGTAGGTCCCTCCCGTGGAGTGAGATAGGTGAATTAGGCCAGGAAGAAGGACCACAGAGAGGGCTGCAAAGTTGAAGATGTGCTAGGGAGTGGTCGAGACTATGGCTCCCTCTAACGCAGAAGGGTGCTAGCCAATTTTTGCCACTCACAGAAGTGGCCGTAGTATTGTGCGATGTTCTGATTTTTTAAAAGAGAAGTCAGAAATCCAGAGTTTGATGTGAAATATGCATATTTTTCACAATGTGGCTCAATAACAATAACAGGAGCAACAGTAATAGTAATAAAAAGCACTGTGCACACAGACTAAATACATCAGTGAGACAGATGTCCAGATGGGACCCACAGGCCACAAGTTGATGACCTCTGCCCTGTGCAGCCTGGCCCTGTCTTGCTCTGCAACCACAATGCATACTCCCCTTCCCCCTCCTTACCACATTCTCACCACACTGGCTTCGTATCAATTTCTCAAATTTCTCAAGCTCTTCTCTGCTCCAGAGCCTTTGCACTTCTCGTTTTCTATGCCTAGTGTTGGTGTTGGCCCCTTCTCAGTTTTCAGACATCAGCTCAGCATCCACTTCCTCAAAGTAGGATTTCCTGACCTCTCATTCCTTCTAAAATCACTACCCCACCCCTTTCCCTTTCTTTCTTTCTCTTTATCAGTGGTTCTCAAAGTGTGGTCTGGAAACTCCTGGAGGTCCCCAAGATCCTTTCAGGGGGATCCATGACATCAAAACTAGTTTCATTACAATAGAAGATAGAATTTTCTCTTTTCACGCTCATTGCCTCATGAATGTACCCTGAAGTTTTCCAGAAGTTATCCAGAAGTTACATGGCAAGTGATATTGCAACAGAGAGGATGAAGATAGGAAAATTGAACTGTTCTATTAAGTACGATATTGTTAAAGAGATTTTTTTTTTTTTTAATGTAAAACAATACTGCTCTTCTTACTAATTTGTTTTGGAAAATATAGTTATTTTATAAAAATATATTGTTTATATGAATATGCAATTGACTTTTTGTTATTTTTAATTTGTTAATAGATATTTTAAAATTTTTCTCAGTTTTCATTTCTCCTATGGTAAATGCTAATAAATATAGACCAAATAAACAATAGCTCTTTGAGGTACCCAATAATTTTTAAGACAGCAAAGGAGTTTTGAGTTTGCAAATTTTGAGAACTACTGCCTTGTAGATATATAGCAAACACTAAAACTGTCTCATTTACCCACTTGTATCATTTACTAAAATAGAAGCACCACGAGGGCAGGGTCTTTGTCATATTTACCACCAACCTATAGCACCTAAAACAGTGCCTGAAGCATAAAAAATAGTAAGCACTAAATGAATTACTAAATGAGCATACGATGTCTGAATAGGAGTTATGTGTGGAAGGGTAGGTGTGAGCTAGCTCTGTAGGAAGGTTTGTATGCAGGGCAATGACAATGAAACTCATAGTGCAGTCAGCACAGAACAGTTAAAGGTTTCCAAAGAGGAAAGTAACCGGATAAAAGTGGTGTATTAGAGAGATTATAGTGAAAGTTAAATGAAATAAAATTGTTTAAATTTTCTTCCTTTCCCACTATCTTTTATCAACCCCTCAACCCACACTCCCTTTGAGTTTTAGAGTGGGTAGACACTTTTGAAAATTTTTGTGCTTTTTTTACAGCTATAAATATATGTGCTAATGAATGAGGTCACGTTAACGTAAATGGAACACTGACAGAAAACACAATTTTGTTCATTAGTAAGGCATGACAAATTTATAGCCAGAAACCCATGTTGACTTTTATGGAGGAACATAAATTAAAGGTGGCCAAGTCTTGTTCAGAGAGCCAGTGTTAAAGTCCCAACTCACTCAGACAAAAATGCACATATTCCTCCAAGGCAAGCTGTTTATATGAAGCCAGGAGATATGGTATCTGTGGTGTGATTTCAAAGGTTCCAGGGGAGGTCTTTCTTCCTACCAGCCTAGGACCCACAAGAGCCTAAATTCCAACATAAGAGTCATTCTTTAAAGTGTCTCTGCTGTGTTCTTTTAAAATACAAATCCCATAGTAAAAGGTTAAGAATTTGTGCTCTGGTGCCAAACTCCTATGTTTAACTCTGGCTTCATGTTATATTAGCTACAGGATCTTGGGCAACCACTTGAACTTCTCCATGCTTCGATGTTGATGGGTGCTGACTGATCAGTGTGGTGGTTGCTGAAGTTTGGGGTGACTGTGGCAATTTCTTAAAATAAGACAATGAAGTTTACTGCATCAACTGACTCTTCATTTCATGAAAGATTTCTCTGTAGCATGTGATGCTGTTTGATAGCCTTTTACCCACAGTAGAACCTCTTTCAAAATAGAAGTCAGTCCTCTCAAATCCTGTCGCTGCTTTATTGACTAAGTTTATGTAATATTCTAAATTCTTGTCATTTCAACAATGTTTACAGCATCTTCACCAGGAGTAGATTCCTTCTCAAGAAACCACTTTATCTTTGCTCATCCATAAGGAGCAACTCCTCATCCATTAAAATCTTATCAAGAGATTGTAGCAATTCAGTCACATTTTCAGGCTCCACTTCTAATTCTAGTTCTCTTGGTATTTCCACCACATCTGCAGTTACTTCCTCCACTGAAGTCTTGAACCCCTCAAAGTCATCCATGAGGGTTGGAATCAACTTCTCCCAAACTCCTGTTAATGTTGATATTTCGACCTCCCATGAGTAAAGAATGTTCTCAATGGCATCAAGAATGGTGAATCCTTTCCAGAAGGTTTTCAATTTACTTTGCCCAGATCCATCAGAGGAATCACTGTCTATGGCAGCTGTAGCCTTATGAAATGTATTTCTTAAATAATAAGACTTGAAAGTCAAAATTACTCCTTGATCCATAGGCTTCAGAATGGATGTTATATTAGCAGACATGAAAACAACATTAATCTCCTTGTGGTCCCCTTGTGGCATATTGCTTAAGAGCTATGACAGCTAATCAAAAATTCAGCAGTTCAAACTCACCAGCTGCTCCTTGGAAACCCTATGGGGCAGTTCTGCTCTGTCCTATAGGGTTGCTATGAGTCAGAATCAACTGGAGGGCAGCAGGTTTTGGATTTTAATCTCCTTGTACAACTCCATTAGAGCTCTTGAGTGACCAGGTGCATTGTCAATGAGCAGTAATATTTTGAAACGAATCTTTTTTTCTGAGTAGTAGGTCTCAACAGTGGGCTTAAAGTATTTGGTGAACCACACCGTAAACAAATGTGCTCACATCTAGGCTTTGTCATTCCATTTATAGAGCACAGACAGAGTAGATTTAGCATAATTCTCAAGGGCCCCAGGATTTTCGGAATGGTAAATGAGCATTGGCTTCAATTTAAAGTCACCAGCTGCATTAGCCCATAATGAGAGAGTCAGCCTGTCCTTTGAAGCTTTGAAGCCAGGCATTGACTTCTCCTCCCTAGATGTGAAAGTCCTAGATAGCATCTCATTCCAATACAAGGCTGTTTCATCTACATTGAAAATTCATTTAGTGTAGCCACCTTCGTCAGTTACCTTAGACGGACGTTCTGGATAACTTGCTGCAGTTTCGACATCAGCACTTGCTGTTTCACTTTGCACTTTTATGTTATAGAGATGCCTTCTTTCCTTAAACCTCATGTACAACCTCTGCTAGCTTCAAACTTTTCTTCTGCAGTTTCCTCACCTTTCTCAGCCTTCATAGAATTGAAGAGAGTTATGGCTTTGCTCGCTATTAGGCATTGGCTTAAGGGAATGTTGTGGCTGGTTTGATCTTCTATCCAGACCACTAAAACTTTCTCCATTTCAGCAATAAGGCTGTTTCGCTTTCTTATCATTCATACCTTCACTGAAGTAGCGCTTTGAATTTCCTTCAAGAACATTTCCTTTGCATTCACGACTTGGCTAACTGGCATAAGAGGCCTAGCTTTGAGCCTGTCTTGGCTTTGGACATGCCTTCCTTGCTAAGCTTAATCATTTCTAGCTTTTAAGTTAAAGTGAGAGATGTGCAACCCTTCCTTTCACTTGAACACTTAGAAGCTATCATAGGGTTATTAATTGGCCTAATTTCTATATTGTCATGTCTCAGGAAATAGGGAGGCCTGAGGAGAGGAAGAGAGAAGAGGGAGAGAGACAGGGGAACTTCTCGTCGGTAGAGCAGTCAGAACAGACACAACGTTTATCGATTAAGTTTGCCATCTTATGTGGGCATGGTTCATGGTGCCCCAAAACAATTAGAGTAGTAATATCAGGGATCACTGACCACAGATCACCACAACAGGTATAATAATAATGAAAAAGTTTGAAATATTGCACGAATTACCAAACTGTGACACAGAGACACGAAGTGAGCATATGCTGTTTTAAAAATTGTGCTTATAGACTTGCTTGATGCAGGGTTGCCACAAACTTTCAATTCGTTCAAAAAGCAGTATCTGTGAAGTGCAATAAAACAAGATATGACTGTACAGCCAAGAAAATGGAACAGTTCTACTCTGTAATACATGGGGTCACCATGAGTGGAAAGTGACTCGACAGCAACAGATTTGGTTTTTCAGTTTGTTTGTGCTACTCGGGTGGGGTAAGGTAATTTCAGGTCAGGGGGCGGGGTGAGGGAAGTTCTGATTGAGCCCATTTACAAAAGCACAGGGCTTACTTACCAGCAAGAGGGGGTATCTTAGTTATCTAGTGCTGCTGTAACAGAAATACCACAAGTGGATGGCTTTAACAAAGAGAAATTTATTTTCTCTCAGTTTGGTAGGCTAAAAGTCCAAATTCAGAGCATCATCTCCAGGGGAAGACTTTATGTCTCTGTCAGCTCTAGAGGAAGGTCTTTTTCATCAGTCTTCCCCTTGACTAGGAGATTCTCCATGCTGGAGCCCCAGCTCCAAAGGACACGCTCTGCTCCCGATACTGCCTTCTTGGTGGTATGAGGTCTCCCTGTCTCTCTGCTTGTATCTCCCTTTTACATATCAAAAGAGATTGGCTCAAGATACAATCCAATATCATAGAGTGATTCCTGCCTCATGAACATAACTGCCACCTATCCCACAGCATTAACATCACAGAAGTAGGATTTACAACACGTAGGAAAATCATATCAGATGACGAAATGGTGGACAATCACACAATACTGGAAATCATGGCCTAGCCAAATTGACACACATATTTTGGGGGATACAATCCAATCTATGACAGGAGGTGTAATGGCAACATTTAAAAAAAAAAAAAATTGCCATCAAGTCAATTCTGACTCATAGTGACCCTATAGGACACAGTAGAACTGCTAGTGGATTTGAACTGTCGACCTTTTGGTTAGCAGCTGAGCTCTTAACCACTGCACCATCAGGGCTCCATATAGTGGAGAACATTGAACTATACAAATTTTAGCTTGAGTTTTATGTCTGCAAGAAACAGAAAGAGACTGAACATTTTTTGAGCAGGAGACTTTTTGGTCATCTGTGCTATATAAAAATAAACTCTGGTAAAAACATAAAAGAAGACTTGGAAACAGGAGAGAGTAAAGGCTAGAAGAGTAACCAAAAAGAAGAAAGACTTGAAGATGGAGGGAAAAATGGGGAGATCCCAGAGTTAGAATCCATGGAACACCAGGCTGTTTGTTTGTTTGTTTGTTTGTTTGAATATTGAGAGAGTAAGGACAGAGGATGATCCTGAGGGTTTCAACCACAGAAACTGGAAAGAGATCATTAAATGAGCGTTACTTTTAGGAAAAAGAGAAGTTGGTTTGGGGAAGAAAATAATGTATCTAACGATAAGATCCTGTGATTCTAAATATCTACGGGAAGAAAATGTATTAATCACAAATATACTTGCGGTGCTCATGGCTCCTCTGATTCATTTTCCTCCTGCCACAGGGCCTGACATGGAACACAGTATAAATGTGAATTTCCTTCCCTTTCGTCTAGATGGAAAGACTGTGTGGTGAAGGGTTTGGAAAAGGATAAGGGAAGAATGTAGGAAATGAAAATGAGGCTGTGTAGGAAAACAGCACCTACTGCACATTTTTACTTCATCTCTGAGAGTTTTTTTATGAGGCTATAAATGTGAAAGGAACACAGAAAATTGTGTTTTTAACATTTAAGGGGTGATCTGTGAGCAAGTACGTTTATATGTCAAGCAACCCCTGCTTGTCTTATAATGAGATGCTGATTTTCTTTGCTGCTAACAAACACTTTAGTTAACATTTTCCTAGCTGATTACAGTTAATTATGAACATTAAGTTCATATGTGATTACTTCGAGCCTTGCCAAAGCTATGTGTGTGTGTGTTGGGTGGGGGGGTATTCTAGTTCATTCATCCAAGTTACTAAAAATTGCACAGAGTTGGAATACCAGAATTTTATATAAAAACACACTTTTGAAAAATCTCCACTATCCTCATTGTAGTTAAATTGTAAAAATGTAGTTACTTATAATTCATCCCATCAAAATACGTGAGAGAGACATATTATACGTTTAACTTAGGTTTAATAAACTATAATAACCTTGTTTAATAGAAAATATTTCTTGACATAGCTGATTTAAACGTGTATTTTAGCATTATAATACAGTTTTTGCTTTAGTGAAACAAGCCTGTTTTGCATTTAATCTGGACAATTCCAAATTTACAAATAATTTTCCAAAAGGTTGTTGGTTGTTTGCCTCAGTTCCTGGTATGACACCGTGCATATCCATAACAGCAGACTATATATGGGAGAGAGATGCGGCAGCCTGCTCCGATAAAGATTACAGCCTAGGAAACCCTATGGGGCAGTTCAACTCTGTTCCATAGGGTCACTATGAGTCAGAATCAACTCTTCGGCAGTGGGTGGGTATAGAATCACATAGACATAAGCTGTGGATTCCTGCAATCTGCTACTTGTGAAATTTCTCTAGACTTAAATCACCTTCCCCCCTCAAACCCAAATTTTGATATCATATAAATTTAATGAATAATCTTTTTTTCCAGAGAAAGAAAAGTATGTGGTCATCAAATTACAAACATATGACTAATTGTTACTCAAAGCAGGTTCTGCTCAATGTGCCTTCTGGTAAATAAAGACACACCCAGGTGAGGAGGGAAGAAGAGCATTCATGGCAAGTGGGCAGGCAAGGAGCAAAGCGGTGTATACCTTAAATCAAGCTCCCCGAACAAAGGGAGGTAGTACCTTTTATACCATCTCTCAGAAGAAAGTACATACAAACATTTTGGACTACAGAGGTTATTATGGCACGCAGATACAGTAATACAGATTGCATTTTTTTCTTTGGCATGTAGGCTAGTAAAGTGAGTTTGACTGGCTCGAGCCACGCCCAGCACTTTGAGGACAACGGACAGGAGGGGGCAGGTTCCACTTGGCCTGAACAGCTCCCAGTTGAGTCACACCCATTGCCATCACTTTGTTTTCTAATGGACAGAAGGAGCAGACCTTGCTTGGCAATGGCCAAGCAGCTTCTGGCTGCGCTGGCTATCATAATGAGTATCTATTTTAACAATCAAAGTTTTATTTAAAAGTATAAGACAGGGAGCTAGGGAGAGAAGAAGTATTTGCTGTTC
Source organism: Elephas maximus indicus (assembly GCF_024166365.1). Lineage (NCBI taxonomy): Eukaryota > Metazoa > Chordata > Mammalia > Proboscidea > Elephantidae > Elephas > Elephas maximus. Next base: position 50,663,522 of record NC_064826.1, on the reverse strand, counting down.
CTGGTTCTGCTTCAACTCTGCCATTTGTTTTAGTTATACCTTCATGTGGAGAGAGAAGTGCAGCAACTTGTATTCCAGAAGCCACAAACTGCTGCTCACAGGTCAGATTGGCCCACAAACATGTGTACCTTGGCCTACACAGCTTTAAACAAAAAGATTGTGTTAAAATTGTAAGATTTTATAATAGAAAAGTAAATTATCTGTTTCTCTTGAAAAATTGGAAAACCTGATAGTATAGTGTAGTAGCTAAGAAATGGCTACTTCCTTTAGTCCTGTTGCCACGCAGTCGATTCTGACTCATAGAGACCTTATAGGACAGAGTAGAACTTCCACATAGGGTTTCCAAGGCTGTAAATCTTTACGGCCAGGAATCAGACTGCCACATTTTTCTCCCATGGAGCAGCTGGTGGATTTGAACCTATGACCTTTTGGTTGACAACCAAGTGGTTAACCACTGAGCCACCAGAGCTCAGACTTGGCATGCACTTTCCTATTTCTACTTCCCTTACCATACCCTATCATTTTTTTGACGTTGAGACCAAGATTCAGCTCCTGTTTATCATCAATTTGTAGTATCTCCTGGACTACTTAACTGATTTGTATTTTACATATTTGGTTCTAAAGGTTTTGAGTGCTTCTTTTCGCATGACCATTTCCATAGGGAGAAGGTTAGCTTTGTGTGTGTGTGTGTGTTTATACAGGTGGATATATAAAGAAATGAAAAGTTTGCTCCCAGAATTATGCTGCTACTCTGCACACTCCTTTTGCCCTGTGGATTTAGCACTATAAAAAAAAAAAAAAAAAAAAAAAATTTTTTTTTTTTTTCTGCTTACTGCCTGTACTAGCAATCTTCAAAAATTCACAGAACACCTGGGACAATAAGACAGGGAAACATAGGGAGGTCAAAAGACTCAGCACAAAAGTTAACTTCACAATATCATTATTTATTAGTGATTTTCACACTGTAATATTTTGAAATATTCACACTTTGCTGAGTGTGTGGGTCTCAATATTGAGAAAGTTCCCATACATATACTCCAACATAACTGTGTTTTCTATTTATCTTGAAAGATATATTTTGATTTTTTCAAAGTATGTTCTGTGAACTATTAGTTAGAAAATATTATTATGAATCCCCATAATTGCATGTCAAATTGGTAATTTTGTTATGTAGTTCATTTATTAAAAGATAAATGCTTTCTAAATAGGGTTTCCTCCAATAGGCATTACAACTGGGCCACTTTCCTGGAATTCTCTCTTGCTTTTTTCTGCTTAACTAAAGCCTGCTTGACTTTCTTGGTTCATAAGCTCCATTGTTTCCACAATTTCAGCCTCATGCTGCTTTCTGTATTCTTTTTAAGCCCTTGTTCTCAGCAAATATATCAGCCATTAAACTGTCTAAGCTCAAGAACTTACTTTTGTGGGAAGTTTATATTCATGTTTAATTTTTCTACCATAGAAATCTCATGGTAAAAATGCAGTATCTGTAATTACGACTGAATGTTCCAACAAATACCTCGTATGTTGAGTGATTTTTTTCGAATTACTATTAAATTATAAGAAGCTCTAGGAATGAACTCCCTCAACATTAAGTTAATATTTGCTCCTCCAGTTTGCTCAGACAACTTTCAGTCAAAATAAACACCTTCTCTAGCTGCCATATCTTTTATAAGTGTTGATTTTCATTATGCACAGCTTTCATGGCGGAATTCACTGATAAACCATGCTTTAACCGGGTGACTTGACTACTTTTTAAGGAAACAGAAGTATGGGAAGTATGTAGAAGTAAAAATAATTATGTTAAGAATATTTGACCCCAAATCTTTTATTAAACCAGAATACTTCTTAAAGTGTGATTTTTATTGTGCAAATAAATTTTCTTTAATTTTAATTTTGACCATAATATCATGGAAAGAACATTGAACTCCTCTGAAGACAGTTTTTCTCTTAATCTCAGACCTGAGTATCACCAACCAGTTATATAATCTTCACAAACTGCTTAATTTCCCTGGGAATCAGTTTCTTTATACACCGACTGCTCACTTACCGACTCTCGTTATCTGACATTTCCCATTTATGACAATAGTAAAAAATCTACTATCGGACTATTTTGCACATTAACGACATACGTCTGGCAGTAAAGGATGCCAAGGTGCAAGGCCAGAGTAACACTGGCAGTTATGATTAAGGTTATGTGTCAACTTGACTAGGCCGTGATTCTCAGTGGTTTGGCAGTTATGTAATGATGTAATTTGGCAGTTATGTAATGATGTGGTCATCCTCCATTTTTCACATAACATTGATTTTCCCGTAATGACCTGGTCTTTGGAACATAGCCATGTTGATAAGTGAGGAGTGGGTGTATGCAGATTGGAACTGTCATCAACATCATAGAGTTTTATACACATATATAGAGGAACTCTTATCTGTAAGCATTTTGGCATTTTTAACCTGCAATTTATTTTATTCCAATTGTGACTAAATGTTGTTAAACAGATACTTATTTGATTCTTACCATTGAAGTAGACACTACAAGGGATAAAAAGAGAAGGAAAATATAGTACCTTTTCTTAATACATTTATAGTTGGAAACTGTAATATAAGGAATTATCTTCCTGCAGATCAAATACAGTAAAACATTTTAACTAAGTGTTATGAAAATTGAAAAAAATGATTAGGAATGGTTCCATTAAGATACTGGTGTTCCTGATATGGGTCCTTAAAGATAGAAAGATAGATTCTGGGAAAGAAGCTTCCAGACAATGGTGACAACAAAAACAAAGACATGGAGACAGAATAATTGGAATATATTTGTGGCATATTAAACAGTTCGGTAGGCCAGAATGGAAGATATATTTACAGGAATAATAGATGATGAGGCCAGAGAGGTTAGTTGAGTTGTATAAACCCTCTGCAAAAAACCCAAACCCATTGCTCTGGACTCAATTGCGACTCATAGTGATCCTATAGGACAGAGTAGAATTACCCCATAGGGTTTCCAAGGCTGTAATCTTTACTGAAGCAGACTGCCACAATCTTTCTCCCACAACCAGCTAGTAGTTTTGAACCACCAACCTTTCAGTTAGCAGCTAAGGGCTTAACCCACTATGCCACCAGGGCTCCTTTTTGAGTTGTATAGAGAGTATTAAGTATGAGACTGAGTATATATTTAATGTATGTGAAATGAGGATGTTTTAATTTCTCTGTTATAGAATCATTAACTTTATTATTTTTGTTGTTGAAAATATTCAGAGCAAGAGATACACCAATTTCTACTGTGCAATTCAGTGACATTGATTACATTCTTCAAGTTGTGCAACCATTCTCACCTTCCTTTTCTGAATAGTTCCTCCACCATTAACATAAACTCACTGCCCACTAAGCCTTCTATCTAACCTATCGAGAATCATTAACTTTTAAAAGATGAGGAAACTTTGAAAATCATTTAGTTTCATACATTTATTTTTCAAAGAGCTGGAGTGACCTGTTTAGAGTCACAAAGCTCCATAATTACAGAAAAATTTTAAAAAGTTCTATGTTAGGAAGATTAATATTGCCCCAGAATATACATAAATGACATAAATGATTAAGATAGGCTAGGAAAAACATATGGGGAACTATTTCAACATTCAGGTGATGAAAAGAACCGTTTGATGTGTGTCCTATGGTGGTAACTAATCCAACAGAGGTGATATGGTGAGAGGTGGAGAAACAAAAAGAGGCAGTAAGAGATGTTGACCCAAGGTATATGGGAGAATCATGGCACCTTTAGCAGCAGAAAATAGACCTGGCAAAGAATTATTCAAAGGTAAGATAATAAGGCCGTATTTTCCAACTACCAATCCTTCTTCTTTGTTTCCGACTTTCACATTCCAATTGCCAGTAATAATCAATGCATCTTGATTGCATGTTCTATCAATTTCAGACTGCAGCAGCTGATAAAAATCTTCTGTTTCTTCATCTTTGGCCCTAGTGGTTGTTGCGTAAATTTGAATAATAGTCGTATTAACTGGCCTTCCTTGTAGGCGTATGGATATTATCCTATCACTGACAGCATAGTACTTCAGGATAGATCTTGAAACGTTCTTTTTGACGATGAATGCAACACCACTGCTCTGAGAGTTGTCATTCCCAGCATAGTAGACTACATGATTGTCCAATTTAAAATGGCCAATACCAGTCCACTTCAGCTCACCAATGCCTTGGATATGGATGTTTATGCGTTCCATTTCATTTTTGACGATTTCCAATTTTCCTAGATTTATACTTCATACATTCCAGGTTCTGATTATTAATGGATGTTTGCAGCTGTTTCTTCTCATTTTGAGTCGTGCCATATCAGCAAATGAAGGTCCCAAAAGCTTTACTCCATCCACGTCATTAAGATCAACTCTACTTTGAGGAGGCAGCTCTTCCCCAGTTATCCTTTGAGTGTGTTCCAACCTGGGGGGCTCATCTTCCAGCACTATATCGGACAATGTTCTGCTGCTATTCATAAGGTTTTCACTGGCTAATTCTTTTCAGAAGTAGACTGCCAGGTCCTTCTTCCTAGTCTGTCTTAGCCTGGAAGCTCAGCTGAAACCTGTCCTCCATGGGTGACCCTGCTGGTGTCTGAATACTGGTGGTATAGCTTCCAGTATCACAGCAACACACAAGCCCCCACAGTATGACAAACTGACAGACACGTGGGGGCTCACTCATCTATGCCAAGTAATATGGAAGACAGCTTCCAGGCCAACTGACTGGAAGAGATCCATATTTATGTCTATTCCCAAGAAAAGTGATCCAACCGAATGTGGAAATTATAGAACAATATCATTAATATCACACACAAGCAAAATTTTGCTAAAGATCATTCAAAAACAGCTGCAGCAGTATATTGACAGGGAACTGCCAGAAATTCAGGCCAGTTTCAGAAGAGGATGAGTAGCCAGGAATATCATTGCTGATGTCAGAGGGATCCTGGCTGAAAGCAGAGAATGCCAGAAGGATGTTTACCTGTGTTTTATTGACTATGCAAAGGCATTTGACTGTGTGGATCATAACAAAGTATGGATAACACCGCGAAGAATGGGAATTCCAGAACACTTAATTGTGCTCATGAGGAATCTTTACATAGATCAAGAGGCAGTTGTTCGAACAGAACAAGGGGATACTGATTGGTTTAAAGTCAGGAAAGGTGTGTGTCAGGGTTGTATTCTTTCACCATACCTATTCAATCTGTATGCTGAGCAAATAATACGAGAAGCTGGACTATATGAAGAAGGACGGGGCATCAGGATGGGAGGAAGACTCATTAACAACCTGCATTATGCAGATGACACAGCCTTGCTTGCTGAAAGGGAAGAGGACTGGAAGCACTTGCTAATGAAGATCAAAGACCACAGCCTTCAGTATGAATTGCACCTCAACATAAAGAAAACAAAAATCCTCACAACTGGACCAATGAGCAACATCAGGATAAACGGAGAAAAGATTGAAGTTGTCAAGGATTTCATTTTCTTTGGATCCACAATCAACAGCCATGGGAACAGCAGTCAAGAAATCAAAAGACGCATTGCATTGGGTAAATCTGCTGCAAAGGACCTCTTCAAAGTGAAGAGCAAAGATGTCACCCTGAAGAATAAGGTGTGCCTGACCCAAGCCACGGTATTTTCAATCACATCATATGCATGTGAAAGCTGGGCAGTGAATAAGGAAGATCGAAGAAGAATTGACGCCTTTGAATTGTGGTGTTGGCGAAGAATATTGAATATACCATGGACTGCCAAAAGAACGAACAAATCTGTCTTGGAAGAAGTACAACCAGAATGCTCCTTAGAGGCAAGGATGGCGAGACTGCATCTTATATACTTTGGACATGTTGTCAGGAGGGATCAGTCCCTGGAGAAGGACATCATGCTTGGCAAAGTACAGGGTCAGTGGAAGAGAGGAAGACCCTTAATGAGGTGGATTGACACAGTGGCTGCAACAATAAGCTCAAGCCTAACAACGATTTTAAGGATGGCTCAGGACCGGGCAGTGTTTCATTCTGTTGTGCGTAGGGTCGCTATGAGTCGGAACCGACTGGACGGCACCTATCAACAACAACAAGATAATAAGTTCTGTTCTAAAATATACTGAGTTGGATTAACACTTAGAAAAGTTAGGAAGAGATATTTAGTATAGAAAAATGAGATTTTTGTTGTGAAGGAGAAATTCAATCAGAGTGACATATTTAGGAGCTATCTGCATCGCTGAAAATCTATAAGAATAAAAGTGATTACATCTGATTATAGTATTTTGGAAGCTCTTTCTAAGATGTTAGTTTTTGTTTTTTTGTGTGTTTTTTTTTTTAACTTCTTACTCTTTTGTGTCCCAACTTTCTTGATATGTTTTCCTTAATAGCTGGATAATTGAAGATGTCTTTAGTAATGAACTCATAATCCTTGCAATGTTTAGTTAAACATTAAATCAAAACTCACTGAGAAAAGAGAAACATTGTTTAATTCAACACAGTATTCTCAGAATCTACTACAGTGGTTGGCAAATATATGCACTCAAAAATATTTCTTGAAAGAATCAATGTTGCTATTTCAATAATAGTTACATTTCCAGAACTTTGAGATCAACTTTGTATAGGCTTTAATTATTTAAATTTATAGCATTTAATTTGTGTGAACAGAGCTGGATTTTTGTTTTAAATTTGGCTTGGTATATATTTTACTTGATATATTGCCACAAATACTTCTTATAAAATGTGAAGTAGGCATAAAATGAAGTAACTTCTAAAACTCAGATATTCAAAGCAAGGCTGAGAATATTGAAAACCATTGCAAATAAATATGTGACATCATGCTGTTAAATGACAAGTTGAACCGAAAATGTGACATTATTACAAATGACTGAATTATTTTCTAACATATATATAAGAACATTTCAGAACTGATGGGAAAGCTGTTACCTTTTGACACGCCTCCTCTCTCCCTCTCTCTCTCTCTGTCTCTCTCTATATACACCAAAACCATTGCCATCGAGTTGATTTTGACCCATAGTGACCCTATAGGACACAGTAGAACTTCCCCATACAGTTTCCAGGGAACAGTAGTGGATTCAAACTGCTGACCTTTTGAACTTTTGGTTAGCAGCCTGAGCTCTTAACCGCTATGCTACCAGGGATCCACATATGTATATAATATATACTTATAGATTATTATTATTTTTTTTTATAGATAGACACTCCTTTGGTTTAGGAATAAAAGATGGATGAACAGATTAAAAAAGTCAAAGTTTTGTTGTTCATAGAAGAAAAGAACATTCTATTCATGTGCCCCGTGCTAAAATTCTTTTTCTGCATTGCTGTCATCAGAAAAAAAAATAACAGAGGAATGCTTATACTGGTATGTTCTTATTTTCTTGTGTTTGGTCAACTGGATAAAGGCCTTTGTTAATTAAGTGAAAATCCATATTATTTCATTCAGTGTGGCTTTGATTTAAAGTCACACATAAAGCTATGTCAACATTACTGACACTAAATAAACAAACATCAGTTAAAGAAGAAATGTCAAAAGTATGCTTAGCAGGTACCTACAGAAGAAAAAGCACTCACCAAGCAAAAGATCTCCCTGAACTATTTTTAAAGCCCCATAGCACCTGTCTGCATGGTATCCGGTGAAAAGAACCAAGTAAGCAAACAAAGGTTTGTGTGAGTGGCCTAGTCTTGACTGTTCATCCCCTTTGACTAAAAGTACTTGCCAGTTCTGTTTCTGCCACTGCCGGAAGAGTAATGAGCCTGAGCCCTTGACCTCCGCAAGGTTTCAGACCTGAAAACCTCTGCCCTCAGGTTCTACAAATTAAACTTAGATTTAACTCCCTGATTGAAGGTTTGTTTTTTGTTTTTAATACTATCTGGTAGAAACAGGGTAATTCCTCTGTAACACTGGTTGTTGGGCCCAGCTCAGGTTATAGGGTTTGCCACGTTACGTCAGATTTCTCTGCCATGTTTCTCAGTGTTTCAAAGGACAGCAGAAATATAATGGTGCTCCACTTTGAAAAGTAGCTGTAATAGAGATGTATCAAAGGGAGGAAGTAACAGTGCTCATATATTCCCAAAATCTTAATGAAGAGGAAAGAAAATTGTTGGCTATCAGGCAAAGATTCATAGTCTTTAAACAAAAGACAGAACTTATTTTTGTGGTTAGAAACTGAAGCCACTTGACTGTAGTCATAGTTTACTTTGCTCAGTGAAAGCCAGACAATCAGTCATTTCTTTCAGGAAATAGTATCACTGCTGAGCAGCAAGTGAAGTAAAAACATTGCGCTCATATGCATGTGCTGGAAACACATCTAACCGTGAGGATTATTTCAGAGTAACGAAGGAGGTTTACAGGCATAAAAGCTGAGTGGGTATTGTACAAATAGCCCTTTATACATTTTTATAGTATTTTATTATGTTTTTGGTAAAAATTTACACAGAAAATTAGGTTTCTTTTTAACAATTTCTATACCTATTGTTCAGCGACATGGATTACGCTTTTTAGTGTGTCAGCATTCTCATTTCTGCTCTGGTTGTTTCATTTCCATTAATCGAATTTCCCTACCCCCTACCCCCTCCCTTTACCTTCTCATCTTTGCTTTAGGGTAACCGTTGACTGTTTGGTCTCATGCAGATGATATATTTTTTATATGTATATATTAAGGGAATTTTTTTTCTCAAGTTTAAATATGACTTATTAGCCCATAGATGAGGCTTTCTCTAAAACCGATTACTTAATTGAGTCTGGCAGACTTACAAAGGGACTCCTAATCCAAAACATATGCGAAAGGTGTTAGAGATTTCTCAATTTCAGCTCAGTTCAAAAACATCTTCTGTGCCAACCACTGAGCTGAAAGCTGAGCTATCATCACCAAATAAGGTCTCATGCCTTGCCACAGAGAAAGGCTTGTCATCCAGTGGACGAGAGACACCTAAATAGAGGCTTTTAGCATTCTGTGGCAAGGAAAGGGTGCTTAGCTTCAAAACTCGTGCCCTCAAATAATTGTTAACCTAGAAAATGCACACATAAAAAATCAGGAAGTTTTGTATTTCATTTATATCTCCCTTTTGGCTACTTGTTTCCAGTGTACTAAATCCAGTTCATGCAGGGGTATAGCCGTGATTTAGAGAGGGTCTTAGAGCAGTATGAGTTACGGGATCCACCTGAGACCTGATGTAAATCTTTAGAATGAACTTGAAAATTATAGAGTAGAAGATCAGGTATCCTCTCTTGGGAGTTTTTGGGTGCTTTTCCAACATAACCAAAATCTCTAAGACAGTCATACAAAAACTTTTAACTTTGTTATAAGGAACAAAGGAGATTATTTGTAGACCGTGATCAGTAAGAAAAAAAACAAAGTTATCTAAAGATGTATGTCTAAATATATAACTAGGATACAAAGCCTTATCTATATAGTTAATATAAATATTTTTCATATGCAGAAAAAAATGGGGACTCATCCTGAGCTTTCACTACTATTTATTTCGATTGGATTTTTAGCTTAAGAACTAAAGTATGATGAATGTTTGTTTCAAGGAGTTTTCAACAAATGTTTCAAATGGCAAAAAGACATTAAAGAGGGAAAAAAGCCTGAAAAATTAAAAGCTCTTGTAAAATCTGAATGTTGCATTGAAAGGGACAAATAATATAATTCTTAAGTAAAAAGTCCAAAGTGTGTCTTCTCTAATCCATTGTTGTCGAGTCGATTGCGACTCATAGCAACCCTGTAAGACAGAGTAGAGCTGCCCCATAGGGTTCAGTTATATTCAAAGATTTGTTTCTTCCTTAAATTAAGTCTTCTAAAAGAAACAGAAAAGGAATGGAGAGTTACCTCTAATTCATGATGTCTGTAAAGTACAGAACCAGTCTGAGCTGCAATGCATTCAATCTAATTAAACATGCTGTTTGAGAGGATATAGAATGGATGGTCTCTAGTGCAGACACACATAGCAGCTCCTTGAACTTGGATGGTCCAACGTGATGTACCTCAAACTTCTTATCTATCTTCTTTAAGTTTCTATTTTCCTGGCCATTTTTTATTTTCAATTCATTTTGTGCATTCTCATTTGAGTGTGTGGGGTTTAGAAACACTGATATTTGATGCCCATGGTTTAGTTTATTTAATAGCTTCCTCATCTGTAAAAAGAAAGTCTGAAATTCCTCCTCCAAAGTTCTGTGGTTTTATAAATTTACAACATAAAACTCTAATCTCAAACTATCTTAAAACCAATAATCTAGTTTGTTGTACATTATTCACAGAGGTTTTCGGATTGAAATATATCTAGACATCTACATAACTAAAACATTTCTTTGGGGCCTAGTGTCTGGTCATCAATTAAACCAGATGGAAGCCCTACAGGCGAACATCTTTGTGCTGTCATGATACAGATCAGTGGCTCTCAAACCTGCTTGCACATCAGTATTGTTGGGAAGCTTTTTTTTTTTTTCAGAAATGTTCATTTTTGAGCCCCACCAAAAGAAATTGACATCCAACAGTTTGTAGTGGGTTACAGGATACCTATTCTTGTAAAACTCTCCTGAAATCCTTCCTCATGTACAAATAGCTTTAAGAATCTACATCATCTGGGCTAGCAAGCACCTGATGGTATTTTAAGTATGTCCATACTCTAAAGCTGGTTGAGTCCTTTAGAGACATGAAACATTTAAGCTGCAGTTAAACCAATTATGTAGATAACACAGCAAAACCTTCCACAACAAAACTCACTGTAAAATACATGAACATTACAGAAGTTTTGGGAGAGAAAAAGAAATTAGCAAGCTACTTGATTCAGTTTTCCACTTTGTACGCACAAGAATACCCTTTGTCATATTTAAAAACATCACATTTAATAACAACCCACATCAAACATGTCATGCATTTAAGACAGTGCTTTTAGCAAACTTTTGAGCTAGTTAAAAATTCTAAGTTTGCTTAGTCAACAAGGACTTCTTAGTTTTTTTTTTTTACATGGCTTTTGTTCATGCTGGCTCCAAGGTGTGTTTGATCTGACCAAAATATTTTTCTTACTATTATTGTCATGTTTTCAGGGGTATAGATAAATGGAAGGGCTAGCCACACTTTCAACGAAATAATTTTGATCGATCTAAAGGTTTGTAAGAATACAATATTAAATTTGTCTTTGATAAACTATTCTTTGATGGGTAGAGAACTCTTATTAGATTGTAGCTACTAATCTTTTGAAAACTTTAATCCTGGCAAGCAATACCAAAATGTTAACACACTACCGGTAAATGTTTTATATAAAGATAAGCACTTCTGAGATGTCCTGGCTGATTTAGCAACCAATCATGCAGTGTAGGCATTGTTTTTTGTTTTGCTTTTGGTCTTTTCCTTTTATTTCTTTTAAACTGCTAGATATTTATGTTAAACTTATTATTTTGTTGATTAATTTTGGGGGTTTGAGGTATAGTGTTCACAAGTAAGTCCTGAGAATTCAAATTCCGTTCATTTAAGAACCAAAACAAAAAACCAAATCCATTACCAACCAGTTGATTCAGACTCCTAGCAACCTTGTGAGTGTGCAAGAGCAGAACTCCCCGTAGGGCTTCCAAGGAGCAGCTGGTGGACTCGAACTGCCAACCTTTTGGTTAGCAGCTGAGTTCTTAACCACTGCACCACCAGGGCTCCCATTTAAGAATAGCATGTCATGAACACCAAAGCCTGCATCATTTGAGGCATCTACCTATTCTTCATGGAAATGATGTTCAAACCAGGAATTTGACTGTAGCTTAAAGAACATATGCACACAGACGACATGGCAAAATGAAAAAGAAATGGAATAAATTCAAAAATTTTTTCACTGAAAGGTGGAGGTGGAGGTAAAGAGGGATTTTATTTTTCTCTGTTATATATACATATATATATAAAAAATTTTTTATATATGTATATATAAAACCAAACCAAACCAAACCCACTGCCACCGAGTCGATTCCGACTCGTGGCGACCCTATAGGACAGAGTAGAACTGCCCCATAGAGTTTCCAAGGAGTGCCTGGCGGATTCGAACTGCCAACCCTTTGGTTAGCAGCCATAGCACTTAACCACTACGCCACAGAGAGAGAGAGAGAGAGAAAGAGAGATGAAATTTGTGCAGTTAGGGGCTGGATGACTCCCCCTCCCAATCCCATTACCCAGGGCATGTGGTTGTTAGAATGAAATAAGAGGGAGGAAGAGGGGAGGAAGGGGAGGATGAGAACAATGTTGATTTTTGCTTCAAGCTCAGTCCTTAGGGCTGTAATTTTCATTCCAAACCTCTGGGGAGGCAAATGGAATGGCTCTTTGACCCTTCAGGTTTATAGCACCTTGAATTTCTGCCACACTTGGTGGCATGGGGACAGATTCTTTCTATACTCTCTCCACTAAGGACCATGGCCCCAGACAAAGACTCAAGCCTGGTTTCTTTTCAATTCTAGCTCCTTGGGTAGCACAGGCAACTTCATGTAAGTTGACAAGTTTTAACTAATAGTAGAAGTGTTGATTAGATAAGAAGATAATGTTTGTAACTTTTTTTTTCCAGTGAAGAATTTATATTCACAATGCTTCTTTGTTCATTAATCTTTTAAACTCTAAGCCTAAAGTACTCCATTTTTATCAGCATAAATTCCTCTTCTGAGTTTTTTTTCCAACCACTGCAGGATTGTGTGTCCTTTGAAAATCTTTGACTGGGGTGTCACCAGTATTTTGAATGCTGTGCAGCAAGGCAGTGCCAACCTCTCGCTGCCTCCTTCCACTCAGGTCATCATTTTATTAGTTTGCTATTAACTTACATTCAGTTCCTGTTCTGTGCAAGCGTCAGTGTCTGATTGTGTATCAGAAGCAGACACGCTTCATCTTCTGTACATAGGGAAGAATAGACACAAAACACTAAATGTCCCAAAATGCAGCCTTAAAGAGGTCATTTTTAAATTCATATTACCTGTGAAATCTATTGTTATCCAGACACCTTTATGAAATTGGAAGGACAGTGAATTTTACTTGTATATTCACAGTGAGCTCTGCAATTAACCGATCAATAATACAAACATGTTAATCAATTAATAGTAACTTTAAATTTGGTTTTTATGTGCAAACTTTTTTTTGCTAATTTATTAAAGACTATTAAAATTGTGTTATCTGATGAAGTTTGATCCAAATATCACCATAGAGGCTAGCTCTTTTTGAGGAGCAAGAAATAAACTCATAAAAGCTTATCTTTTACATAAATATATGATGAGACTGCTACATAAATGTCAACTACACTTAAAACATAACATGAGTGATTGAGTAAGGTTTATTTTTTAAAAGAACTTCCTGTTGAAGTGAAATATAAACAGAAAGTAAAAAATTACCTCTCTAGTTCAAACTAGTGCTACAACTGAATATTTCAAAGGAGGTCAATTGTTAAAATTGCAGCCTCCTTTTATCACCATCAGTTAACTAAGGCTGTGAGGTTCCCATTGTTACAAGAGCAAGATCTTTGGTCAGACTACCCAGGGGACCAAGCTGGTTCAACCACTTTCTAGATGATATAAATGTGGGCATGTTATTTAACCTTCTGTGCCTCTGTTTCCTCAACTGTAAATTAAGATAAAAATAATTCTCACGAGCAGAGTGATTCATCTTAGCTTGCCAAGGATAGTCCCCATTTATGCCAGTTTTCTTGGTGTAATTACTATTATTTCCCTCTTTCACACTCAAAAATGTCCCATTTTGGATGATAAATTATATAGGCTCTCTACTGATACGCTTATTGTAAAGATTAAGTTAATTTGTTCCTAAACATCTAAAAGCCTAGGTAAATGCTAGTTATAAATACAAGGTTATCATATTTCTTGTCATTGTCATCCTAATATAAAAGAAAGAAAATCGACAAGGGGAATTCAAAAGAATTGCAAATGCCCCGTGCGGTGCACATAACAGACAATGGGAAAGTCGTAGGCATCCAAGACACTCTCAGTTTTTATTTTTTCCAAAGAATCTGGTTGTGTTTTGTCTTATATCTAAATACAGAAACAACATTGTTCTATCAGTAGGTCACATTCCAAAAATTTCAAACCACTATAGTAATAAAAAGCAAAAATAGAAGATACTATTATTGGTAGAAAACATACATGGAAGCTAGCCTTGGTCTTTCAAGTAGATATTATGTTAGGTCAATAATAGGTGTGTATTAGCCAAAATGTAACAGGGTTTAATTGTTGGGTAAACATCCGCCCCTTAAAGATATAAAAGAGCATAGGTGGACACTCATTAATTCAATGGCTACAGGCCTGCTGTGCAGCCAGTATACCGGTACTGATAGTCGAATATTGGGAAACTATGGATGACACCTTTCCCACCTTGGTCGCCTCAGCTCTGCACAAGAACCTTGGGTTTATTCAGGATCCATGAATTAAGTGGTTCATGTCTGGCCCAGCAATGAACCCCAGATCTCTGCTCTAGCTAAGGGTGTGACCTTTTTAATTAGAAAGTACCTGTGCTATTCCCTTAATATCATCCATGAGAGGATGACAGGGGGAAATGATTACTTTCCAAAGCTTAGTCACAAAAATGGTAAGTCTCCCCTTTCCATGCAAACCCATAAACTGTTTTCTTATGCAAATTCATATGAAGTCTGCTCTGAAGGTCACCTCGGACAGATGAAAATCTTTGGAAAGGTTTTCTGTCATTTTCTCTGACAGCATTTTTTTGGGGCAGTACATACAATGTTAAAAATTATTAGAATATTTTTATCAACAACATTATTTAAAAACATAACCAATTTTTCAGGATCATTTCCATGTCTCACTTATAAAATATTAATTTGAGCATTTTTTTTTTAATTATACAAAGACCTGAGTTTTCATTATGGAAATTATGCCAATGAATTTATTTCATTTTCTCTGAAAAGATGCCAGAAAAGAATCTCATTTTCTCTGGAAGAGATTTGGGAATAACAAGTGACACTAGCTACTGTACCACGGGGATAGACATGCATTTCAAACTAGTGACATCAGTAAGGTCAAGGA
The DNA here is from genome assembly GCF_024166365.1 of Elephas maximus indicus. Classification (NCBI taxonomy): domain Eukaryota; kingdom Metazoa; phylum Chordata; class Mammalia; order Proboscidea; family Elephantidae; genus Elephas; species Elephas maximus. The sequence continues at coordinate 50,648,499 of NC_064826.1, read as the reverse complement.
TTAAGCTGCCACATGTAACAATAATGTGAAGAGCAGATATATGACAATGTCTTTACTCTCCGCGGGATTGCTCTCAGAGACCCAACCGGGGGGCATAACGTTGGAGCTCTTCTGCCTCCAACAAACTGTAGAGCCTTGCTGTAGTGCCAGACAGATGATGAAATGTTTCGTCCCTAGCAACACGCTGTCGGTGTGTTTGGATTAACATCCAGAGCAACACTGCATGGGAATTTAGAGAAGATAAAAGGTTTCAGAAGTGTGGGACAACAAACCAAAACAAACAAAAATAACTAATGATATTCACCTTCCAATCATATTTTTATCATAGTAATATTAATATTTTATTGTTGTCATTTAGGATGTGTAAATGCTGCTAAAATTTACATTCTTTTCATTCAATTGGCTTTTGTAAATAGTGATAATGGATTACATTCAACTTTTTTTTTTAATCACTTGGTATACTTTGTGGCCATTTTGTGCTGTGAGTACCTGTTCTTCTCTGCATATTCAGATACTATAGTATCCATAAAAATTAGTTTTTCTCTTCCTGCTCCACAAATGTTTCTCAGCTGATTCTTGTACTCAGTTATTTCTCTATATTCTAAATTTATTGTCAATGAAAGGAACCCTTGCAGCACAGTAGTTAAAGCACTTAGCTGCTAAGCAAACGGTCAGTCGTTTGAACCCACCAGCTGCTCGGTGGGAAGAAAATGTGGTAGACTGCTTCTGTAAAGATTTCCAGACTTGGTTTCAGGGGACATCGAGGTCAACTGGCATAACAAAGTGTATTAAGAAAACATTCTGTATCCCACTTTGGTGAGTGACGCCTGGGGTCTTAAAAGCAGGCAAACGGCCATCTAAGATGCATCGATTGGTCTCAACCCACCTGGAGCAAAGGAGAATGAAGAACACCAAAGACACAAGGAAAATATGAGCCCAAGAGACAGAAAGGGCCACATAAACCAGATACTCCATCAACCTGAGACCTGAAGAACTAGATGGTGCCCAGCTACCACCAACTCCTGACAGTGAACACAAGAGAGAATCCCTGATGGAGCAGGAGAAAAGTGGGATGCAGACCTCAAATTCTAGTATAAAGACCAGACTTAATGGACTGACTGGGACTGGAGGGACCTCAGAGGTCACAGCCCCCAGACTCTCTGTTAGCCCCAAACTAAAACCATTCCTGAAGTCAACTCTTCAGAAAAAGATTAGACTGGACTATAAAAAAAAATAAGACCTACAATAATACTGGTTAAGACCTAAAATAATACTGGTGAGCAGTGTGCTTCTTAGCTCAAGTAGACACATGAGACTATGTGTGCAGCTCCTGACTGGAGGCGAGAGGAGAAGGCAGAGGGGGATAGGAGCTGGTTGAATGGACATGGGAAATATAGGGTGGAGAGAAGGAGTATGCTATCACATTGTAGGGAGCACAACTAGGGTCACATAACAATGTGTGTAAGTTTTTGTATGAGAAACTGACTTGAATTGTAAACTTTCACTTAAAACACAATAACTCCCCTCCCCCCAAATAAATAAATAAATGATTTCTAGACTTGGAAAGCATATAGGGCATTTCTACTGTTTCCTATAGGGTCGCTCAATGGCAATTGGGAAGTTTTGTTTTATTGTCGATGGCTCAATAACAGCAGTGATATTCACATCCTAATCCTTGGAACCTGCAAATATTACCTTGTATGGCAAAACAGACTTTACAGATGTGATTAAATGCAGGCTGTTAAAATGGAGAAGATTATCTTATATTATCCAGATGGTCCCTGAATGCAGTCACAAATGTCCTTCTAAGGAGGAGATTTGACGTGGAATAAGAAAAGGCAGTGTGACCACGGAGACAGATTAGAGAGATGTGGCCACAACCCAAGGAATAATGGCAGCCTCAGAAGCTGAAAGAGGCAAAGAATGAATTTTCCCTTAGAGCCTCCAGAGGAAACTCAGCACTGCCAATGCCTTGATTTTGGCCCAGTGATACTTTCTGCCCTTCAGAATTGTGAGAAGATAAATTTGTTCTTTTCAGCAGCCAAATTTGTGGTAATTTCCTATAGAACCCACAGGAAACTAATATACACCCCTTTATATATTATGCAACTATTGATTTAATACCCCAATTTTTTAAAATATAATTTTCAACAAATCAAACACAGATTTAGAAAAGTATAAAAATCATAAATGTACATCTTTCTATGAGTTATCACAGAGAACATAAGTGTGTAACTACCACCCAGGTAGTATATTGGAACCCCTTTTGTATCTCCCAATAACTATTGCCTACCATCTCCCTGGATCTTTACTACTATGACTTCTAACACCATAGATTAATTTTGCCTGTTTTGAAAGTTTATATAAATGAAATTGTATACTATGTTTAATTTTGAATCTGACTTATTTTACTTAATATTTTATTTGAGAAACTCATTGATTTTTTTACAAATAGAGGTAGCTTATTCTTTTTTATTGCTGAGTAGTACACTAGTTTAAGAAAATACCGTCATTTTTTTTTTTTTTATCTATTGTCCTGTTGATGGACATTTGTGTTGTGTCCAGTTTGGGGCTATCATGAATAAAGGTGCTATGAACATTTAGTATATACCTAGGAACCAAATTGCTGGATCATTCGAGATGGATTGACATAGTGGCTGCAACAGTGGATTCAAACATAGGGATGATTGTGTGGATAGCAGCACAGGACCAGGCAGTGTTTTGTTCTGTGAATATAAGTGTCACTATGAGTTGGAAGGAAACCCTGGTGACAATTGTTAAGAGTTCAGCTGCTAAACAAAAGATTGACAGTTTGAATCCACCAGGCACTCCTTGGAAACCCTGTGGGGCAGTTTTACTCTGTCCTGTGGGGTCGTTATGAGTCGGAATTGACTAGGTGGCAGTGGGTTTGGTTTTGGTTTTTTAGGAGTTGGAACTGACTCCACAACACCTAACAATAACAACCATTTCCCAAAATGGTTATGCAGATTCATACTATTTCCAGCCAAACAAAAAAAAAAAACATTTTTGCAGAGTCATTTCTGACCTATAATTCCAGTTGTTCTTTATGCTTGTCAACTCTTAGAAGTGATCTTTATTTTTTATTTCATTTATTTTGTGTGTGTGTGCTTTAAGTGAAAGTTTACAAATCAACAAATCATACCAAGATTTATATACACCTTGCTATGTACTTCTAGTTGCTCACCCCCTAATGAGACAGCACACTCCTCTCCACCCTGTATTCCCCGTGTCCATTCACCCAGCCTCTGTCCCCCTTTACCTTCTCATCTCCCCTCCAGAAAGGAGTTGCCCACGTAGTCTCATGTGTCTACTTGAGCCAAGAAGCTCACTCATCACCAGTATCATTTTCTATCTTATAGTCCAGTCCTATCCCTGTCTGAAGAGTTGACTTTGGGAATGGTTCCTGTCTTGGGCTAACAGAAGGTCTGGGGACCATGATATCCAGGGTCCTTCTAGTCTCAGTCAGACCATTAAGTCAGGTGTTTTTATGAGAACTTGAGGTCTGCATTTTCCCACTGCTCTCCTGCTCCATCAGGGATTTTCTGTTGTGTTCCCAGTCAGGGCAGTCACCAGTGGTAGCCAGGCACCATCTAGTTCTTCTGGTCTCAGGCTGATGTAGTCTCTGGTTTATGTGGCCCTTTCTGTCTCTTGGGCTCATAATTACCTTGTGTCTTCGGTGTTCTTCATTACTCTTTGCTTCAGGTGGGTTGAGACTAGTTGATGCATCTTAGATGGCCGCTTGCTAGCATTTAAGACCCCAGACGCCACTCTCCAAAAAGCGATGCAGAATGTTTTCTTAATAGATTTTATTATGCCAGTTGACCTAGATGTCCCCTGAAACCATGGTCCCCAGATCCCACCCCTGCTACTCTGGCCTTCAAAGCATTTGGTTTATTCAGGAAACTTCTTTGCTTTTGGTTTAGTACAGTTGTGCTGACCTCTCCTGTACTGTGTGTTGTCTTTCCCTTCACCTAAAATAGTTCTTGTCTACTATCTAAAAAAAAAAAGTGAATATTCCTCTCCCTCCCCCCCGACCCTTGTAACCATCAAAGAATATTTTCTTCTCTGTTTAAACTATTTCTTGAATTCTCGTAATAGTGGTCTCATACAATATTTGTCCTTTTGCAACTAACTTGTTTCACTCAGCATAATGCCTTCCAGATTCCTCCATGTTATGAAATGTTTCACGGATTCCTCATTGTTCTTTATCGATATGTAGTATTCCATTGTGTGAATATACCATAATTTATCCGTTCATCCGTTGATGGGCACCTTGGTTGCTTCCATCTTTTTGCTATTGTAAACAGTGCTGCAGTGAACATGGGTGTGCATATATCTGTTCATGTAAAGGCTGTTATTTCTCTAGGATATATTCCAAGGAGTGGGATTGCTGGATCATAAGGTAGTTCTATTTCTAGCTTTTTAGAGAAGCATCAAATCGATTTTCAAAGTGGTTGTACATTTTATATTCCCGCCAGCAGTGTAGAAGTGTTCCAGCCTCTCCACAACCTCTCCAACATTTATTATTTTGTGATTTTTGGATTTATGCCAGCCTTGTTTCATCTTTATTTTTAATTAATTAATTAAATTGTTAGTCAATCTACTGGCTATATGGTGGTATCTTAGGGCTTTAATTTGTATTCTTTACATTATTAATGAGTTTCAGTACTTTTTGCTATGATTATTTGTCATTTGAATATCTTATTTTATCACATTTTAAGCTCTTGCCTTTTTGTTGGTTTTCAGTTTGTTGTTTTCTTATTGATATCTATAGTTCTTTGTGTATTCTGGCTATGAACCCTTTATAGGTTGTATGTGTTTCATATACCTTCTCCCATTCTTGAGCTGTTTTTCACACACTTAATGATGTCATTGCATAAACAGAAATTCCAATGGTTAATGTATTACAGTTTATCAATCTATTTTTATGTTTTATAATTTTTTGCTCTATTTAAGAACGCTTTAGTACCTCACAGCTATAAAGATAATCTCCTATATTATCCCCTAGGAGTTCTGCTGTATAATTTTTCACATCTAGATCTATAATATAATAGATCTATAATATGCCTGCATTGTATTGCAGGTATATTATATACCTATAAATACCAATTTATATTTGTACCAACTGAGATTGAGAGTGCTGTTATTCTGTACCCTCACTTAGAGTGTTTTTTTTTTTTCTTTCTCTGTGAAAATATGTTACAGGTACGTTATTATCTATTACATTCATTAGCACCCATCTTTAAGGAAATATATTTGTATGCGTATGACTTTTTCTTGAGTGTGAAGTAGAAATCTTGGTAAAAGTAGCATACAGTCTAGCAGCTTAGAAACAAAATATTAAGTCTTTAAAATTAGGGAGAAGTATTTTGTCAGAAGTGGTAATTTTTTTTTTTTTTTTGATATACCTACTCAGCAAAAGCATCAAGGTTCTTTAATTGTCACCATTACTAAATTTTAGTCTTGCTATTTCTTCTCTGGTTTTGGATTATAGGTAGTAAATCTGTTTATATAGGATACAAAATGAAGGCTAAATAAAATTCTTGTATTATTTTTCATGCAGAACAGCAACTGTAGCAGGTTAAGCAATTATCTACTCAGGGTAAAATTAGGTAGACATACTTAAGGATAAATTTAGAAACTAGCTGCAAAATGGTGTTTCGTATGACATTCAAAAACTGGATTAAAGAGGCAGGAAAATCTCCTGAGTTAAAAAAAATGTGTTGCAGTGAAACATGATGGGGAAATGGTGTTGAAGTGGGTTTATGAGTGATCTTATCATCTCCCCATGACCATGACTGTGTTCAGTTTGAAGAGAGGGCTCCCAGAGTTAGAAAAGAATTCCTTGGTCTAGTTTCTTCAAAAAAAAAAAAAAGAACTAAAACAAATCAGGAAAGGACCAATTATACATTGCCAATTGTAAAAATGGGATGAGAATGATGATCTTCTATGAAATATGTAGGCTGCATAAATTATATGAAAAGAAAAACTCACTAAATTGAAAGAATATAAAAGAAGGTACTAGAAAGAAAGAATATTTATTTTGGAGAAAATTTCAGACTTGGAGTATTTTTAGTTTTTTCCAGGTATACTTAATGGAGGAATAGAGAAAGTAGAAATCATTTGAAGAACAGCCCCAAAAAAGGATTAAAGGGATGGGATTAGGAAGGTGTATTGTTGTTCATAGTTGCCATAGAGTTCATTCCAACTCATGACGACCCCAAATGTGCAAAGTAGAACTGCACTGCATAGGGTTTTCAAGGCTGTCACCTTTCAGAAGCAGATCTCCAGGCCTTACTTCTGAGGTATCTCTGGGTGGGTATGGAACTCCAGCCTTTTGTGTAGTAGTCCAGCACTTAACCATTTGTACCACCCAGGAAGTTGTTCTAACTTTATTTAAAGGAGGCTTTTTTTTTTTTTTCTTTCAAATCTATTAAGAAAGTTTGGCAGGGTGGAACATAGTGGCCCATGACAAGACCTTGAGTGCTATTGAATGCCAGGATATGGAGACATGAACGTGGTAAAGCTATCATCTTAAAAATACTCTTTTTCAAATAACTAGATTTTATGTGCTTTCATATCCTAACTAGGTAGAAATCCCGTTACCGTCGAGTCGATTCTGACTCATAGTGACCCTACAGGCAGAGCAGAACTGCCCCATGGGGTTTCCAAGGAGTGACTGATGGATTCAAACTGCTGAACTTTTGGTTAGTAGCTGTAGCTCTTAACAACTAAGCCACCAGGGTAGGGGAGGAGGCACTTTACTATTGCACTCATTTTATAGATGGAAGATTTAAAGGAGAGAATATGTGACTTTCCTAAGGTCAAAAATTAGAGCTTCAATTTCATGTATGAGACTAAACAGTCCAATAGAAAATCCAAAGGAACATTGCTTGGAATGATTTCCTTTTCTTTCTTTATTTTTTAAAATACTTTATTGTGTTTTAGGTGAAAGTTTACACAACACATTAGATTCCCATTCAACAATTCACACACAAATTGTTCCATGACATTGGTTCTAATCCCCGTAATGTGTCAGCACTCTCACTATTTCTACCCCACCTGCCCTGTTTCCACTCCATCCAATTTCCCTGCCCCTCCTTGCCTTCTCATCTTTGCTTTTGTGTAAATGCTGACCATTTGGTCTCCTACAGCTGATTGTTTAAAGAAGCACATTCATCATGGGAGTTCTTGTTTATTTTATAGGCCAATCTATTATTTGGCTGAAAGGTGACCTCTGGGAGTGGTTTCTGTTGCGGGTTAAAAGGATATCTCGTGGTGATAGTCTCAGGGGTTCCTCTAGTCTCTATCAGTCCGATAAGCCTGGTCTTTTTTTATGAATTTGAGTTTTGTTCTACATTTTTCTTCCATTCTAACCAGAACCTTCTATTGTGCCTCTGGTCAGAATGGTTGGTAATGGTAGCCGAGCACCATCTAGTTCTTCTGGTCTCAGGCTAGAAGCAGCTGTGGTTCATGTGGGCCATTTGTTCTGTGGACTAATCTCTTCCTTGAGTCTCTGGTTTCCTTCACTTCTTTGCTCCAGATGAGAAGAGACCAATAGTTGTATCTTAGATGGCAGCTTGCAACCTTCTAAGATACTACTCACCAAACTAGGATATAGAACATTACCTTTATGAACTAAATTATGTCAACTGACCTAGTTGTCCCATGAGACTATGGTCCTGAGCCTTCATACCCAGTAAATCAATCCCATGAAGTGTTTGAGTATGTCTAGGAAGTATCCTTAACTGTGCCCCTTATGTGCTTTATAGTCTATGTGAATATATATGCAGCATGTACAAATGTGTATATTCATATGGCCACAAATATACCTATATATGCACACGCATGTACTCGTATACACCTTCCTATAACCATATAGTATACGTGTCTACCTATGTAACCACTCAGATATTTTTTGCTTGTTATTACTGTTGTTACAAAATTGTGTATTTTATAGTATTTACGGTAGTTGTCCTTTATTCTTGGGTGCTTCTCAGTGTCTTCATTTACCTTGATCAGGTTGTGCTTTCTTCCCCCATATTTTCCATCACCAGAAATAACAGTCTACTATCTAGTAAATGATTACCCCCTCCTTCCACCTCCCATTCCTGGTAACCATCAAAGAACCTTGCTTTCTATATGTATACCTATTCTTGACTTTTTGTAAAAGTGGTGTCATGCAATATTTGTCTTTTTGTGTTTGACTTATTTCACTCAGCATTATGTCCTCCAGATTCATCCGTGTTATAAGATGCTACACGGACTTATCATTATTCTTTATCGTTGCATAGCATTCCACTTTATGTATGTACCACAATTTGTTTACTCATTTGTCCTTTGGTGAATACTTAGGTTATTTCCATGTTTTTGCTATTGTGAATGATGCTGCAGTGAACATGGGTGTGCATATGTCTATTCATGTCCCTGCTCTTATACCTCTAAGACATATACCTAGAAGTGGAATTGATGGATCATAAGGTATTTTTATTTCTAGTTTTTGAGGAAGCACCACACTGTTTTCCATAGTGGTTGTACCATTTTACAATCCCACCAGCAGTGTGTAAGAGTTCTAATCTCCCCACAACCTTGCCACCATTGTTTCCGGTTTTTTTGATCAGTGCCCTTTCTGCAGGGGTGAGATGGTATCTCTGGTGGCATAGTGGTTAAGGGTTATGGCTGCCAACCAACAGTTTAGCAGTTTGAATCCACCAGGCACTCCTTGGAAGCTCAATGGGGCAGTTCTACTCTGTCCTACAGGGTTGGTATGAGTAGGAATCAACTCTACTGTGACAAGTTTTTTTTTTTTTTGGTAATGGTTAATCATCGTGAATATCTCTTCATGTGTTTATTAGCCACCTGGATATCCTTTTTCTGATGGTTCTTTGAACAAATCAACATCAGGGAATTTGTCCTCTATTTCACCAATTCAATTCTGTTTCCATTGATGCAATTCTACTTCTGTGTCCTTCCATTGTTTTATCTATTTCTGATATTTTGTTGTTAATCTTCTGAATTTCTAGTTGTTTTTGTATGGTTTCTCATTATCTGTTGAGTCTCATTTTGTTCTTGTATTGTTTTCCTGAATTCTTCTAGGGTTTTTTTCTGTGTTTTTCTTGATCTCTTTGAGGATCCTAAATATGTCTTTTGAATTTCTTACTAGGTAGTTCTATTGTCATCTTTTCCTTAGGAAGGTTTTCTTCCCCTTTATTTATCCCTCACTTGTTTGAGCCACCGTCCCAGTGGCAAAATGGTTAAGAGTTTGGCTGCCAGTTAAAAGGTGGGCAGTCCGGATTCACTAACTGCTCCTTGGAAACTCTATGGGCAGTCCTACTGTGTCCTGTAAGGTTGCCATGAGTTGGAGTCGACTCCACCACAGCCAGTTTGGGTTTTCTGGTTTTGGTTTCGTTTGAGCCATCTTATCCTATTTCTTCATATGATTTGTTATTGTCTTTTTGTATTGTTTCCAAAGGCATTAAGGTGTTATCTTATTTACTTACATATTTATTTATTGTATGTTTGTTTTGTCCTAATTTGTTTTGTTTTGTATAGATATATCAGGGCAGGTGTGTTCCACTGATCACCAGTTGTCTGGCAGCACAAGCTCTTGCCACCTATTGCTGGGTGTGTGGGCCATGGGGGGGGAGGGGTGGTGTGGGGGGGAGGGGTGGTGTGGGTGGGTCAGGTGGGTGCCATCACCAATCCTCAGTTCTGGTGGTGCAGGAGTGCTCACTGCCATTCGCTGGATGAGCGGGGCCATGAAGGGTCAGTGAGAGGAGAGGCAGGCACTCACTGATGCCAGTCATCTGATCGCGCAGGAGGATGCGCTGACACCCACTGGGTGGGCTGGGTGTTGAGTGTGGTGGCTGAGACAGGTTTGCACCACTGCCGATTGTCAGTCCAGTGGTGCAGCAGGGCACACCGCTGCTTGCTGGGTGTGTGGAGTGGTGGGGGGGGGGTGGGCAGGGCTGCCACACGCTGCCTGCGGTCATTGGTCCAGCGGCACAGGAGCGCATGTTGCTGCTCGCTGGGTGGGCAGAACAGCAGGGGGAGTAATGCACTGGGAGGGCATGTGCCGTCACCGGTCATTGGTCCAGCAGTGCAGGAGTGTGCACTGCCACTTGCCAGGTGGGTGAGGCGGCTGGGATGCATGGAGGGCAGGCAGACCCACATTTCCGGTCATGGGTGGGGTGGGGCTAGGTGGGGGAAAAGGGAAGATCATGCCACAATCCCCACGTGGGTGGGGCATCGGGGGTGGTGGGGCTTCTACCGCTGGCTACTGAAGAGGCGGGGTGAGGGGGGAGCCTGTTCCTCTGGTTAGTGGACATTGGCACTTCCCATAGGCTGCAGCCAGCAATTGGGCTCTGGCCCCTACCAAAAGTGAGGGGCGGGCTTCCCAGAGTCTGGTTCGGGGTGGGACCTCCTGCTGACACTCTGACTTTACTAGTCCATGTGCGCTACCTACTACCTTAGTAGTCAGGGACTCCCCCTGGTGAGTTGTCTCATCTCTGGTTCTTGGCTTCCTCCCTGCTCTGTGGTCACCAGGATCCCTGGAGTTCTCGCCTTCCTTCCTGTACTTTCCCTTCTTCTTCTGAGTTTGCACTTACTACAAAAAAAAAAAAGCTATGCCAAGCAGTACAGGTATGGTCTGTTGTAACTGGCAGAAAGCGTCATTCTCAGATAATGAGATCAGTACAGAAAATGAAAGTAAACCTTTAAAAAATGTATAGCATTTTGACAGGGTACTTCAATGTCTACTAAATTTGGGCTTCTGTTTTGTAAGCTTGAGTTTCTGTTGGTTTGTTTTTGTGTGTTTTTTTTTTTTTCTTTTACCTAGAGATTTACTTTTGTTGTATGTTACAAGAACAAAACAAGCAAAAAACTTGTCCTCCGCCATTGATCATTTGAAAAGGAGTGTTCTAAACCACCCTCTCGTCAAATATTCTCCATCGTGAATGACAGGCACTTGAAGTCAGACTTCACTTATTGCTCTAACGAATAATCCTGTTTTTTTCTTTTCGTCCACTGCCCCTCCCCAAATTGAAGGCCTTATTCAGATCAATCTCTCTAAAGCATTCTGGAGGTTTCTAAATATTAAGAAATGCAAGATATGCCAAGACTTGTAGGATAAATAAGTATTGTTGGGTCTAATATATATAAGAATGGAAGCACCCTTAATGTATGGAATGAGTACTGGACAAGATGTGTTAAAATGGGAAGAACTTCAAGTCAGACTCTCCTGGGTTCTGATCCTCACTCTGCTACTCCCTAGCTGTAGTTCATCAACAGATATTTGACTTCTTTAAACTTAATTTCCTTTGTAGGAGACAGGAAGTGCAACATATACATCTCATAGTGTTGTTGCAAAAGTTGTTGTTGTTAGGTACAGTCTGGTCAATTTTTGGCTCATAGTTACCCCATGTGACAGAAAACTGCTCCATAGGGTTTTCTACACTGTAATCTTTATGGCAGCAGGTCGCCAGATCTGGGTGAGTTCGAATCACCAAGCTTTTGGCTAGTTGCCAATCATTTAATCTTTGTACCACCAGGCTCCTTGTTGCAAAGATTAAATTTATGCAACTAAACATTTATCTCTATGTTCTCAATAAATATAAGTCATTGTTCTCATTCCTTACAGGGAAAGTGAAGATCAGGAAAGACTTTATATTAAAAAAAAAAAAAAAAAGAGATAGTATTGGTTAAGTCTTAAAACGTGGAGAAGTTAGCAAGGAGAATAAGGAAATTCCCAGCGAAGGAGACTAGTATGATCACAGTTTAGAAGCAGGAAACTGCCTGCTGTTCAGATACTATAGGTAGATCTTGTTGTAGGAAAAAAAGATTAAGGAAAAAATACCAGATGTTGGAGCTGGGGAGGTAAACAAGGATCAAGTCACCAAGGCTCTTGTTTAGCAAAATTGTAGGCATGGAATTTCTCCTTTAGGTGGGAAGTTTATAACCTGGGTGCATAGACCCCTCATCCCCCTAGGACCTCTAACGGTTACTTCAGTAAATTCCGGGGAATCAGTGACACCCAGAAATTACATGCAACATTTTACGACTATAACCATATATGAAATTTTCAACAAAAAGAAAGGCCAAACATTTGGTAGGTTCTTAGTGTTCTAGGGCCTCTAGCAAGCCCAGAACCATTTCTTTAGGAAATATGAAGTCCCTAAATAGATTCAAGTGGGGAAAGGGATGATGTGTGTGAGAGACATGATCGTGTTTAGCTTTTGGATGGTAGTAAACTCAGGTATAAGTGTGAAGCTGATGTAGGAATTAGACTTGACTTGTACAACAGAGTCTGGGTCTTTGCATCCCTAGCTCCCAGGACACAGACTGCCCCACAGTGCCCCATTTTTTTTTTTACTAACAGTCAATAAATATTTGAACAAACAGTAAGACTACAGGTAGAAAGTGCAGTTAGGAGCCTCATACAATTTTTCAGTCACAGATGACATGACAAGTGTCTGGAACTAAAAAATAATAAAAGGAGATGGAGGACCGATGACATATCTGAGAGCTATTTAAGACATAAAATCAGTAAGACTCACCAAGTGATTGATTGGCTGTGAGGGGGGTCTTGAGAATGATTTCCTAGTTTATGGATTGGGTGATGGATACCAGTGCTGTTCTGTGACTCTCTTACAGACATTTATGGCCTTCTATAATATTACCGTGGACATTCTTTATCTCTCCTTGCAGATTGTCAGTTTCTTGAAAGTATGTTTAATTTTTTTAATTTATTTTAGTATTGTCAACAGCAGTTGATGTAGTGACTCCCAACTACTAATTACTCAAAAATATGTGTTGGAAAACACACACATGCACACCATAAAGATGCCACAGTGTGTAGTCAAATTCCTAGTACCTATGGAAATAATTAGAAGTCCTGGTGGCGCAATGGTTATGTGCTCAACTGCTAACTGAAAGGTCATCAGTTCGGATGCATCAGTTGCCACCAGGAGAAAGATGCGGCAGTCTGCTTCCGTAAAGATTTACAGCCTTGAAACCTTATGGGGCAGTTCTACTCTATCCTATTGGATTGCTATGAATCAGAATCCTTGTTACCTTTTTCTCCCATTTTCAGACTTCCTCACAGTTTTTGCCTCACCATAGTTCTAGCTCTGCATGAGAGAACAGTAGGGATCATGATACAGTCATAAACCGGGAGTAACAGTGGGTCAGAGTGGTGCGTGACAGGCTCTGTAAACAGTGAACTGGGGACGGGGAGCTCTGTGCAGGGCTTCTGTGCCTCAGCACTATTTCCAACTTACACATATTTGAGACTCTTCCAAATTTTTTGTGGAAAACGAAGCAGACAAAAGTATAAATTGTCAGTGATCTTCAAAGAGCTTTGTGGGGGGGGGAAAGTTAAATTTTTTGGCAAATCTTGAGTTCTTTATTTATCAGATGGTTTCAAATAAAAATCAAGTTAAAAATTAGCACATAAATACATACTTTCTGGAAGCCATTCTACTAGTTGCACACTAATATTATTTCTACCCAAAGGTGCATAATATTTAAAATAAATTTGAACCCTAAGGCCAGAAATAATTTTAAGGCTGTGACAATAATGAAATAGGGTTATGGTGTAGGGAATTATATGAGGGTAGCTCCTTTAGGTAAGGTAGGCAGGGACATCTGAGTAGGTAACAGCTGAAATCTGAATTATAAGGAGGCAACTTTGGGAAGAAAATCAAAACCCATTGCCATCGATTTTATCTGACTCATAGTGACCCTACAGGACAGAGTAGAACTGCTCTATAGGGTTCCCAAGGAGCAGCTGGTAGATTTGAACTGCTGACCTTTTGATTAGCAGCCAAGCTCTTAACCACTTTGCTTTCTAGGTTAATCTCCCTGGCAGTGGCCCTGGGACTACAAACTTCGTATGCTCAGAAGACATATCCGAGCAGAATACTGATTTTATGTCTTAAATATCTCTCAGATATGTCATTTGTCTTCCATCTCCTTTTATCACTTTTTAGTTCCAGACACTTGTCATGTCATCTGTGACTGAAAAATTGTATGAGGCTCCTAACTGCACTTTCTACCTGTAGTCTTACTGTTTGTTCAAATATTTATTGACTGTTATTAAAAAAAAAATGGGGCACTGTGGGACAGTCTGTGTCCTGGGAGCTAGGGATGCAAGAATACAAGAAATACTCTGAATAAGTATTTCTTGTAGGGAGTATTTTTATTCCTGGGAATTTTTATTTTTAATAATTCACATAATCATTATGCACAATGAATTTGAGAATCACTGCTATACTTAGGGAAATGTGAAGGAGACCAAGTCCTTCTGCTGAGTGTGCTCTCATCCTCCATGAAGAGGTGGAGAGCATGGGCTTGGGGCCACACAGATTTCCATTCAAAACTTGGTCAAGTTACCCAAGGTTCGTCCTCAGTTTCCTCATTTGTTAAATGTGCCCACTTAATAGGATTATTGTAGAGATTAAGTGAGACGTTATTTGTGAGGATTTTTAGCAAACTTGTATGTAGTTCCTATATTCTCAGTAGTTGTCAGGCATTGTGAGTAGTTATTTAAGATAGGCCGACTGGATTAAGGGAAGTTTTTATTCGTTTAATCATTTTGTCTGGAAAAAATAAAAATCTCATCTTTCACACACCAAACTGTGAAGGTCAATTAAATCAGTACAATTTATCATCAATTCTGTTCCCTTCTGTTCCAGTTTTGTTCTGACACCAGCAGCACATGCAACAGTTACGTAACTACCCGGAGCTAGGTCAGACCTCACGAGTTAAAGGACACAGTCTTCCAGACTGCCAAGTGGCCAAAGACCTCAGACATCAGCCATAAATTTAGGAGTCCACACAGCATCTTCACATCTGACCTGTTGGCCTTAAATTTGGGGTTTTCCTTCAGGATGCCAGCTCAAGCTCAGGGGCCTCCCAGGCACCCTCACTTCTGACCTGAAACTAACTTAAAAAAACCATTCCAGTCGAGTCAATTCCAGCTCATAGTGACCCTGTAGGAGAGAGTAGAACTGCCCCATGGAGTTTCCAAGGAGTGCCTAGTGGATTCAAAGTGCCAACCTTTGGTTAGCAGCCATAGCACTTAACCACTACGCCACCAGGGTTTTACAGACTACAAATTCAGGGGTTACCTCTATCCCTTCAGGATACCAACCATAATGTTAGGGCTTCCCAGCCTCCTCACTTCTGACCTGCTGGCTTTCATTACTCTCTTGTGTTCGATAATTCAATAGAGTGACTTACAGGACTCACAGAAAGGGCTATACTTACCATTACAGTTTTATTATAGGAGAAAGGATTCAAATGAAGAGACACATAGAGCAAAGTCTGGGTTGGTTCCCAATACAGAGCTTCCATGTCCCAAAAAGGGACATGCTCCCCCCTCACATGTATCCACGTCTTTCACCAACCAGAAAGCCCATGGAGTTTCCATGTCAGGAGCCTTACTGAGGTCTCATTACGTAATCATGATTCATTGAATCAGCCCACCTCCTCCAAGATCAGCTGCTCTCAGGAAGTGGTCCTTCTGGCCTAGGCAACCCTACTAGAATCACCTCATTAGCATAATCTGTCAGGTCTGGTCTGGAGGCCTATAGATAACACAGGCACTTCAATTACTCAGGATAATCCCAGGGTTTAGAGGTAATTCTGAACTAAGAACAAAGATCAAATTACTTTGGGTAACATTAATGTAATCTCTATATATTTATTTTGTGATAGAATTTGAGAATTATTTTTGCCAGAATTTTGAAACATTATGAATGTTTTTATTGGTATGTGGATTGCAGCTCAGTACAAATTAGCTAATTCCACAGATTTTATTTAGCAGGATTAGATCAGAAAATAACTGCAGAGCAATGCCTAAAGCCATGACAGTGCATAAATATCCTGCTTAAAATTAAAACTCTCATCTTGGCATGGAGACTGTCAATTATGTGTGATACCTACTGTGCTCCAGGTGCTTCGTACTTATTTTCTCATTCAATTAGCACAATAGCCCTGTGAGATAGTCATTATTATTTCCACCATTCAGGTGACACTCAGGCCTTAATAGTTTAAATAACTGGCCTAAGGCCACATAGTCTGATGTAGAGCCAAGAAAGATCTCTGTCTTCAAAATCAAAAGATTTTGTTCCAGCAAAATGGATTAGGTAAAAAAAAAAAAAAAAAAAAGAGTTTCATTTCAATTATCTGTATGTTTCAGGTTAAAATGATTTTTGGACTTGAATTGAACTAACTTGAATTAATTTTCTACTTGGATGTTAAAAGACAACCTTAGATCTTTTGACACACATTATTTATGAGTAACAAAGCTTTCAAAGTTTTAAAATTGGGGAACTACAACTTACGCATCTCTTTGATGAAGAGAAACCAAAGGCAAATGCCTTACTAGAAACCTGTTTAATCAGTCTCCTGGTTTTAGGGCATAATGTGGCTTGTTTGACTTAATCCTGCTAAGTTAAAAACCCAAACCCAGTGCTCTTGAGTCGATTCCGACTCATAGCGACCCTATAGGACGGAGTAGAACTGCCCCATAGAGTTTCCAAGGAGCATCTGGCGGATTCAAACTGCCGACCCTCTGGTTAGCAGCTGTAGCACTTAACCTGCTAAGTTACTTATTGTTTAATGTGAAGTCCCTCAAATAACACCATCCCAACTATCTATACCTGTCATTTTACCTAATAAAATATGTTTTGTCTTTTAAGATTCAGGGATGAAAAAGGGCTATAAATCAGTGGAATGAAATTCTCTCCACCTTGAAAAGGTGACCCTGAGCTGTTAATAATCAGGTCAAACTTTTGGTTTCTAACGACTTGTCACTTCCTCTTTTATGTGTGCCTTTTTTCCATGAAAAGATTTTAACTTGTACGCTGAAAATTAAAGAGGCAATCTTGGCTAATGTTTACCTCACAGAGGTGGCAGCATTTTGTAAAATAAATAAACTTTGAGCCCTATTTTGGCTATCCTTCTTGAAGTCCATGCAAGAGTGACAAATACTATGTTTCCAGAACAAAGACAAAAAAGTGCAACACTCATCTCTTTTGAAAGATTGGGTGATGCTGTATCCACTCCATCTCAGAATACCATCACATGAAATTTAGAAACAATTGGTATCCCAGTCTAGCATGAAGAAAAGAGAAATGTGTTCCATTTACATTGAAAAGCCATTGTATATATGATGAGTCTCGGGCTTTCAAAGCTGCAGGAAACGTGGTGGGATTCTTTGTGCTTCCCTTGAAAAGAATCTAAGAGCAGCTCTAATACTATGTAGAGGCACACTCCCAAAGACTCTGTTTAACTCTCCTCTCCAGCAGCTGAGCACTGCAGAGCCACTGACCTTGTATTTCAGGCAGTGTCAGGGAGAGAGAGGTACAAGAATAAAGGAGGAAGGGGGCAGGGGGGACTGAGGCTTCTGCATTGAATGACTGACTAATGTGCGTAAAGTGAAATGAACATGTCTCCACTGCCCTCTACATTTCTTAAAAGTTGTTTCTTTGCTTTGAAGCCAAATGCGTTAACTTGGCTAAACAGTGAGTCACATTGAACCAAATAATGTATAGATAAAAGAGCTATCTCTTCAGAAAAACATCTCAATATTTCTTTGTTCATAAAGTCTGGTTCTTTAATTTTGAGATTTTATGGCATACAGTTTATTATATTTCTTCCTATGAGCAAATGAAAATGAGTTTAAGAGTACATCAGGTGACACAGAGTTCAAGAATTTTGGTTGGTGAAGCTGGGTTGTTAAATTCCAAGTAAGTTTGTCTGACTGAAAGCTGTGGGTGGTCTTCCATCACTCTGAGGGAATCTAGAGATGGAAATTTTTTGGCACTATGTGTCTGTTTTCCAGTTAGTAATAATTGGTGCGTCTTTTCTTGTCTAGTTCAATATTTTGTTAGGTGCAGTGCAGCCAGACTCCTATATAAGAATACACGTAAATCAGAAAGGTCTGTGAAGAAAGTTTGCACTGTCTGATTCTTGATTAAAGAGTAATTATAATTCTTTAAACTGACAGAACGTTAAATTGGGCTCTTGGTATTATTACAGACTTATTTCTAATTGAACACATAATGAGGAAGAATGTTAACATTTTGAATTTTTTCCAGGACTCTTTTCTATACATATGTATTTCTATGCAGACATCTCATAGTTTAGATATACAAAATGTTTTTGTTCTGTTTTATTCACTTAACATTGTGTCATAAACTCTATCTTGAGAACCCTTCACTAGCATAATTATCTTTCTAACAAACTAGTAAGTGATCATGCTGTGCACATTCCCAACTTTTTTCTACTGGCCCCTCAGCACCTTAAAACCCCACCAAAATCCTCTTCTTTATCAATTCCAAAAACTTCTAATCATTGAATCTTTCACCTCAGGGTTTCTACACAAGCTCTGTCCACTCCCTAAGAAATGCTTATCTCTTTATTAACTTGTATTCCTCCTTCAGATCACAACTTCCCTGCCTTTTCTCCACAGAAGCCTTTTCCAACCCCCAATTAAAACAGCCTTGTCTTAAACACTTATTCTCTTTTTACCATTCTTTGTGCATTTGTTACTGTGATTATTAGTTTATTATCTATAGTGGCTCAACTAATACTTACTGAATGAAGAAATAAGGTCAAGCCCTTCCTTCTATATAAGATTTCCCTGTTATTTCCAGGAAGGCTGAATCCTCCTTTTTCAGTGCTCCCTGTGCTCTCTACCTACATTTCCTGAGTCATCTTCCAGCACTGCACCTGTTTGTGTAGCTGCCTCCACTCCAGACTATCCACGCTGAGGGCAGAGACCAAACTTCTTCATCTTTTTACTTAGCCTCTGGCTCATTAATTATCTGTTGAAGCATTGAACACATATATGACCCAAAGAATAATTTTATTCTGTGGTGAGCCAGCTGTGTAAACATAAGACTTAAGTCATAGTGAACTGTGCCATGAAGAGTCAGAGGACTTATGGGGGTGAGACAGGACAAGAGATCTCACCCAGCACGTGGAATCTCCCACTCTTCTTGCTATACTCAGGTCCACTGACAAGCTATCCCCCACGGGAAGGCCCACAGTGTATATGAGGTTTTATTGAAAACGCGAAAAATCAATAAAGAGTATAAATTTTGTGATAGACAAGTATTAGAAACTGCTGTATGTACCTTTTCATATGATGATTCAGATGTGGTCACTCCAGGGGATTTGGGGGTCTATTGTATTCTCTCAGGAAACACTGATTGCGTAGTGGTTAAGTACTACAGCTGCTAACCAAAATGTCGCAGTTCAAATCCACCAGTTGCTCCTTGGAAACTCTATGGGGCAGTTCTACTCTGTCCTCTAGGGTCGCTATGAGTCGGAATTGACTCAATGGCAATGGGTTTGTTTTTTCGTTTTTTTGTATTCTCTCAACTCTGGGATTTTGCTGTCATGCTACCTCCGTGTCAGCTTCTCACCCCCGCCTGCTGCACAAACATTGGTCTGAGATTGTTGTCTTCTCGCCCTTAAATTTTCATGCCCCACTGCCACCTAAGGGCATTAACTATTAATATTTTAAAGTATTTCCTCTGTCTTATTTTCTGTGAATGCATTTTAACAATTGTTTTCTTACTGACTGTAGCCTGCTTTTAAAACTTAACAGCATGAGAAAATGTTTTCCATATCTTAAACATGCTTCATAAACAATTATGACAGCATAATATTGTATTTAGTAGAGATATACTAATTTACACCATTTTCCAATCGGGTTGTAGATCTGCATTATCCCCCATCTCCCTCCCCGCCACCCTTTCTGTTTTTGTTTTTGGTTGTTCTGTTAGCCTCCTTGGACTCGCTGTTCTTGAACACGCTGCTGCAAAACAGCATTTCCAGAAGTGTCAAGGGCTCTAGAGAGGAGGTGTCAGGTGAAGTGTTTCGCCCTCCACAAGTTTATCTCTCTTGTTTACAGCTCAAGTGGACACTCTGAGACCACGGCCTTTCTGACAGCATGAATGCGTTGATACTACCATCTCAGCTCATCCATACTGCCGTTCTACAGCTTAACAATAGGTCCAGATTTGGTTCTGCTTTCCAGAATTTACTTCTTTCTAGTTCTGGGGCTCTCGAGCTATCTATGATGTGTCATATTTGTACACCCTCTGTATTCTGAGGTAAAATACCGTCACCGCTTCCCACATAAGGAGCCCAAGATTGGCTTCTAAAGTCCTTGAAGCTTCTTGTCTCCCAGATGAAGCTTAGACAAAAGGAAGTCAGGATTCAGAATTCTCCACTTGATTGAACCACAAATGGAATGTGCTTTTGGTGGTGGTGGGGGGGAGGGGGGGAGCCATGCTTTTTTGGTTTAGCTTTATTTTTCCAGAAAGACACAGTTTTATTACTGTGGCTATATTTCTAAGGTAGATTTTTCAAAGGACTTTTTATTCCCCTACCGGATTTATAGTGATATGAAGGGTACATTAGCTTTACAGATATTTTACCATAGATAATACTTGTAAACTGTGAAAAAGTGGTTGTTTCCATAGACACTTTTATTGCTGGAGGGAAGGTTAGAGATAATTCTGGTTACTAAATAATCTCATTCTTTTGTTTTGTAGATGAGGCATTTGAGATTCAAGGCCATAGGTTGTGGAGGGAGTGATGAGAAAGGGGAGGGGAGGAGGCATGTTGAGCCCTGTACCAGCAAACAGTGGAGACAGAACTTCAGCCTGAGTTGGCTAACTGCAAAGCTAGAGGATTTTGTGTTTGTTTTTGTTTTTTAATCCCTATACCCTACATTTTTATAATGATAAATTGTTTCCCTGAAAGCCTGAATTTTTGGAAAACTGCTGGCATTTTTTTCTCATTTTGTTGCCCCACACATAATTTTTAATTCACTAAGATTAAAAGATCATAAAATTCAATATAGCAGAAAAAAAGGTAGAATTTGGGTGATCGTAGCACTTTGTTTTGTGTTCAGAGCCAGTTTCTGCAGCAAAACTATGTAGAAGATAGGGGTGGGTCTTAGCCACTTATGCAGTAAAGCTGCCCGACTCCTCTCCTTCCCTCTCACCCTGGGGCATTTAAGATAATTTCAAATGATATTGCAGGCAGCCTTCAAGAAAAGAGAAGACTACCAATGGAGATGAGCACATATCAGCAGACCTGAGGCCTGACCTAATCTAGAGGATCAAGGAAGCTTTTATGAAGTAGTCCAACTTAATTACATTTAAAACACTGAGTTAGGAGTAAGAGTGAGAAAAAAAAGGCAAGACTAATTTTGTAGGCAGGAGAAATAATTTATACAAAGGCCCTGAGGCCAAGAGGATGAGGTGAGTTTGAAATTGTGAAAAGAAGGTCAGAGAGATGAGAACAGAAATCAAATAGGAAAATAGTGATGAGCGCGATTTCTAGTGAGGTAATCTGGAGCCAGATCACGGCAGGCCTTGAAGACCATGTTAAGAAGTTTGGAATTTGTCCTGAAAGTAATAGAAAGATGTTAGAGACAATTAAGAAAAGTGAACTTAAAAGTAGAATGTCTTGAGAGTGAATGAGGGCACTGTGGGTATTATGCTGGGAAAACAGGCATAAAGTGGAGCTGTCTGGGACAAACCAGAATGAAAGTCCTCCTTAAGGAGTCCTCCTTAAGGGCTCCTGCACATTTGCTAATCTTCCCTCCCAAGGAATGACTGGGAGATACATTCTGTAGTCCCTGCTGCCCTTCTTTGGCCAGGCTCACTGAATAGAACTGTTTCCCGCATTCCTTCTTTCATCCATTTGGCATTTTGCTTCCATTTAGTTAATCATTCCCACCCATCAAAGAATAGAAAAAGTGGAGCCTTCTACCTTCTGCCTGAAGCTATGTCTGACTCTTGGATCCCACGTCATGTAGTGAGAACTGCATCACTGAGAATTTGATTGTTCTCAAGTTGTTTAGAGTCTGTTCCCTACTCCCTCCACCCCCGCCCCCCAATTAGCAAAGAAAATCCGAGAGGCTGAGGCATTTCTTATATTGCAGAGCCATCTGCAGGGCAAGAACATGGCAGGAACTCAATAAATAAGTGTTGAATTTATCTAAGTAGAAAAGCAAGATGGCATCCAATTCAAGTCATGGATTAAGGAACACCCTGCTTTGAACCCCAAGCCCTGGCACCCTCCACTCATTGTTGCTGTGTGGCCTTGGTTAGATTACTCAGCTTCATTGAATCTTAGTTTCTTTATTTGTGAAATAGGAATAATATTAAGACTAACAGAGGCTTCAAACTTCAAATGAGAATTAAAATAATTTTATAAAACACCGAGAATAATTCCTATTACTGGTAAACCCAGGATTGGTAGATCTTTGGGGTTATTATGAGCAAGTGTGATTTTTAGCAACATGCCTCTGGCCTCTGTTTGTGTTGGGAATTAGGAACATTTGTCATTTCGGCTGCTGAAGTTTCACTCCTCTTGTCTTAATCTGCCTGTTTCTCCTAAAGGGGAAAGTCCAGTCTCTAATTCAATTTCAAAGCTGTGAGCCTAAGGGAGAAAAAAAAAAAAAAATGAGGCTGTGGATGGGTCATTTAAGACCACAAGTTACTTAAAATTCTTCTGAGATAAGACATGCAGGAGAGGAAATTATCCTGTCAGTAGCCTTATCTCTGAAGTCAAAGGTATCCTCAGGATTTACTTTGAAATTGGTACCTGCGCATTCTGCCTGAGGGAGAGGTGAAGTTTTTGATGAAGAGAATGCCGTGGTGGCTAGCCAAACAAATAATGAGTTCTAATTGTCGTAAGGGTGTGGTTTCTTCATATCTGTGTCCTCTTCTCATTCTAAAAACTGCCTAAACTGAGATAAGGGCATCAATAAATATGTATAAATAAACTAGTAACACATTATGGGCTTTAAAATGAGTCACTACTGCATTTTATTCTAAAAAGAGAAACCCCTGGAAATTGATTTCCAACCAGCTCATCTTTTGCTTACATTTTGTAAGAGGCCAAAGATAACAGTGTTCTGAGTGGCTGAGTCCCCCTAATGTGTAGTTTAACAAAAAAAAAGTTTAACAGGTATGTATTATTCGTAAAATGGAACCTTAGACTCACCACTCTCCTCAACCTAGATCAAATTTCTGAACACATGAATCAGATTCTTATTGATTTATTCACCTCAGAAAATTTAGGATAGTTGACTGGTTTAACAGAGAACAAAGGGATAGAGTGTTATTTATAGACAGAATATATTATGTATATTAAACTATGTTGTGATTGCTATATCAATATATTAACTATACTAGACTAGAAGCTTATATTCTTCTTCTTCCCCCGACCCCTTCAGTTGATTCTGACTCAGCAATCCTATAGGACAGAGTAGTTTCCAAGTTTGAAGCAGACTGACACGTCTTTCTCCTATGGAGTGGCTGGTGGGTTTGAGCCGAAAAATTTTTGGTTAGCAGCTGAGCACTTTAACCACTGTGCCACCAGGGCTCCTTAGACTCTTATATTACTAGAATTTATATTTTTGGGAAACGTTTTGTTCTTCTGGAAACCTTGGTGGCGTAGTGGTTAACAGTTCAACTGCCGGCCAAAAAAGGTTGGCAGTTTGAATCCACCAGGTGCTCCTTGGAAACCCTATGGGCCAGTTCTACCCTGTCCTACAGGGTCACTATGAGTGGAAGCAACTGGATGGCAGTGGGTTTGGTTTCTTTTTTGTTGTTGTTGTTGTTCTAGCCTTAGTTAAATTCTCAAGGCTCACAGTGGTTTCCATTACAAAGAAAAGTCCATGTGAATAGGTGAATTTCAGGTAAGCATACAAAACTTATACAAAACTCAAACCTATTGTGCTGTAAATTTTCCCTCAGAGGACACTGAAGGCATTCCAGTAATTTTCTGTTACAGAGATGGAGCTCTACAGTAATGTGGATTTCAGGATAGAAGCATTCAATTGCTGCTTCCAGGAGATTTTCACAGGGACTCAGAGACCTGTGCTGCCCTTTGTGGGGCCACTGCATTTTCTAATACCACGTTCTTTCAGCCAAGATCCTCCTCAATCAGTTAAGCATGTCCTGGGAAACAACACAACTAAGTGTCCCTCCAATACTGTAAAAAGGATGACATCAGTGTTAAGATATAAGAAATGAAGGACAGTGCCACTCTGATGTGTTTAGAAGAGGAACAGTAACTGGTTTCCCTTTTATGACTGTAATCAAATCATTAAATCAGTCCCTTCCTCTCATTCTGGGCAAATCATTAAATCATTCATTGACTTAAGTTGGATCGACATTAAACAAAAATGATGGATTCTCGGGTCATTCTTTTTATAGATAAAATTCTCATTGCTTTGAGCTCATCTTTTTATTCTTAAAACCAAGTTGTTCCCCGACCCCTCTCAGCCCCAAGTTTCAATTAGCAGCAGTTTAAATAGCTTTTAAACAAAATAGGCTGGGCTTCTATCATAACAGGGGCGCTTCTAAAGTAAATCTTCCTTGGGTAACAGCTGTCAACTGTCAGTAAGCTACAGGTAATTAAATTTGAAGATTAGCTTTATGGCTCAAAGAAAATGATACAATCCTTGGACCAGAAAGATCGGAATGTTGACACAGTTACTGCTTCCTCTGGTATTTGAATGAATTCAAGGAATCAATTTCTTTCTAGTGAAAAAGGTAAAGAAGAGAACTGCCATTGTTACTTGCAAGTAAAATTCATTTGAAACTGTTTACCCAGATAAGAGCATACTCTTAGTTTCATTTCAATTAAAAAAAAAAAAAAATAGATGGGGAAAAAGATAAAAGAATATTTACTAGAAACACCTGAACAAAACAAACCATGGTAGAAAGGTAAGAAGATGGGTGCTGTGGACACTAAAGGTGTGTCAGTTAGAGTGAGGTTCCAAAACAAGAAACAAAAGCTTCAAATCAAGATGGCTTAAAAAAAAAAAAAAGCAAGGATTTTTTTTTTTTTTTTAATCTCGTATAACAGAAGTAGTCCAGTGATGGAGAACTTTCAGGATTAGTTCAGTGTCTCCTCTCATGATTTTACTTCTCAGCCTTCTTCCAAAGTATTTCTTCTAGTCTTAATGGTTTCCTCCAAATAAAAAATCCTACACATTAATGTTGTATAGACAGGACATCACAGACTATGTTTTTAAGATTATGCATTAGTAATTTTATCAATCCAGTCCCTTAAATTTAGAAAAAAAAAAGAGGGGGAAAAATGTTTCTACTTTACCTAGATTCATATGTCTCTCTTATTAATGATCAAACTTAACAACTGTGATACTAAGCAAACCAAAAAAACAAACCCATTGCCGTCCAGTCAATTCTGACTCGTAGTGACCCTATAAAACAGAGTAGAACTGCCCTGTAGGATTTTCAAGGACTACTTTTGTGGATTTGAACTGCCAGCCTTTTGGTTAGCAGCCGTAGCTCTTAACCACTGCACCACCAGGGCTCCTTAATAATAATACTTTGAACGTATTGAATAGTTCTCTGTCACTCTTTTCAAATTGTTACATGTAGTGTAGTTGATTTTCGTAGGAATTCTCGGTAGAAGGTACTATTCTTGTTGCTTTTCATAGATGATGAATTTGAGGCACAGAGAGGCTAAGTAACTTGCTCAGTGTCATAAGAAGCTTGGCACCAGGTCCTAAATTCATAACTCGTACACTATTTTCATGACATTTTGAGATTACAGTATAAAAGTGCCTAAGGATCTTATGGCAGGCATTCTGAACTAATGTGCCCAGAAAACAAATCAAAATTTTGATTTCTCTGTCTTCTAATATAAGATATGATCCAAGTGTTCACAGACTATAGTTCCCAGCTTCTTGTAAACACTCTAATAATTTTCAGTTTTGGTTTAAGCCAAACCTCAGCCCCACCAGAATTTCTAGAAATAATTATAATTCAATTCTTAAAAAATTTTAAAATGGTTCAGCACTGAAATAGTAATCCCAGAAAGCAGACTCTTTCATAGTTTGATACTGTCTTAAGATCATAATCATAAGTGAAAAGAAATCCTGAACCACTTGAATTGGAAAGTCTTAAATTCTGCAAAGGGGCATTTTGACTGGGAGGAAAATTGAACCTTCCATAATGGTTATCGATCTGGTTTGTTGTTATGATACATTCATTGACTTCGAAGGTCAGATAACCAGGCATGTATTCAATGTAAAAGAAGTTAAGGAACTTGAGTCATTGAACACTGAGGTACAGAAAATCCGAAAATGCAGATTTTTTCCTTTAATACAGACATAGATATACAGTTATTTAAACACGACATTGCCTTCTGAATGAGATTTGATGGAAAAAGATGATTTATTTTCAAGTAAATTATAGAAAAATGTATTAGGCTAGTTAGAATTATGTCATGGATTAAAGGAAATATTTAGAATAGAAAATAACAATTCTAAAATTATGAATTTGTTGAGTCCAAGAATAAAACATTAATAGAGGGTCAGCGAAAAAGAGGAAGACCCTCAAGGAGATGAACTGACACGGTGGCTGCAACCGTGGG
Organism: Elephas maximus indicus; assembly: GCF_024166365.1. Lineage (NCBI taxonomy): Eukaryota > Metazoa > Chordata > Mammalia > Proboscidea > Elephantidae > Elephas > Elephas maximus. The sequence goes on along the minus strand of NC_064826.1, from coordinate 50,622,030 downwards.
CTCAAACATAGCAATGATTGTGTACGTAGGGTCACTCTGAGTCAGAACCAACTCGATGGAGTGCAACAAAAACAACAAAGAGGCTAGGAAGACGTTTACATGTTGCTGTTACTTTTGTTCATGCTGCTCACTGTCTTTTTCTGGTTAACTTTTAATTAGTTTTTGAGCTGATGACATCCAGTAATTGAGATTCTTGCATATGTGAATAATTTTGTAATCACATAGTATAATCATAAGCTTTAACATAGCATTTATTGATTTATTTATTGTATCTCAACATAGAGGCAATAAATAAAAATGTTCATTAATGTAGCTTTTTAAACGATATATTATTATAGGGGAGAAATTTTTCATGACATTTTTTGGTAAATATTCCTGTAAGATTTTTCATTGACAATAATACAATCATAGAACTAAAATGCTCTATTCTCATTTGTGCTGTTCACTCTTTCAGAACTGCAGGAAACAAAGACCTCCGAGTATTTCAGCCTATTCCACCACCCTTTAGACTACAGAATATTATTAATGGATGAAGATCAGGACCGGATATATGTGGGCAGCAAAGATCACATTCTTTCCTTGAATATTAACAATATAAGTCAAGAACCTTTGAGTGTAAGTTAATCATTTTTATGAGTGCAGTGTTGATCTGTAGGTGTCTTTAAACATTTCAGTCACAATGAAAAAATATATATATCATTAGGCCAACAATAGAAAATACTGGCCACATGTCAATAAATAGTTGGAAGTTAGTGCTGTTTTCATGGACTGAATATAAAATCAGTCCAATTCTCCCTGAGTTTCATAGTTTCTAACAATCCAAAACCTATGGCTAAATAAGAAAACATTTCTTTTCTGTATATATAAACCAGTTGCTGTCAAATCAGTTCCAACTCATGGTGACCCCTGTGTGTCAGAGTAGAACTGGGCTCCATAGGATTTTCAATGGCTGATTTTTCAGAAGTAGATCACCAGGCCTTTCTTCCAAGGCACCTCTGGGTGGATTCAAACTTCCAACCTTTTGATTACCATCCAGGAGCATTAAATGTTTTCACCACCCAGGGACTTCACATGTATATATAACCAAAAAAACCAAACCCGCTGCCATTGAGTTGATTCTGACTCATAACGACCCTATAGGTAAGGATAGAACTGCCCCATACGGTTTCCAAGGAGCACCTGGTGGATTCAAACTGCTGACCTTTTGGTTAGCAGCTGTAGCTCTTAACCACTAGGCTACCAGGGTTTCCATATGTATATATAGAAAGGGAAAAACAGGAACATGGAGTATAGCGTGAAAAAAAATGAACAGATAAAAGGAGGGCTTGAAAGAAGTGCAATTGTTAAATGCACTGTTATTTTAACAAGTGTGGCCTATATTTATCATTCTGTTGTACAACAAGGAAGTAAAATGAGTTTCATTGGAGTAAAGAAATAAAAATATATGATCAATTTATTACAACAAAGAGACTTCTGTGTTTACTGTTTTAACAGTGGGCAACGGGTAACAAAAAAACAATCACTACTGCCAGACTTGACCCAGGTGACAGTGACTTAGAAGGCTAGCACAGTATTTCTTAGAAGGAATTTCTTGGCTATCATCCAAGTTATTTTAGCTAGAAGTATCTAGGGATCCATTTTGGTAAATTTTAGTAGTCCTTACTAGTCCGGCTGGGTGGCTTACCAAAAATAATATTAAACTGCGATAGCAATATAAATGTAAATTCCTTGTCACATAAGCAGTTGGAAAAAGTGTACTCTCAGTCAGAAGGTGAAAAGATGCATCGCCTAGTACACAGTTGTATGAATGATGATGTTATTTTAGTGTTTCACAATTAGTAAATCCTGCATATTATTGAAAGACTTTGGCTAAAGAAAAATTTGATGGAGGATTAAAAGATAACAGTTATAATAAACTAAGTAAAACCTTTCTTAATTTGAGATCATAAAACTAAACAAGAAAGAATTTTGCCAATATAAGTATAGATGGACCTTAAAAGAAATCTGTTAGTAGGAAATGAAGAGCATTGAGCTATCGTATATCCAAGTGAGATTATGCATTCTTGATTTTCCTTTCTGAGCAGGTTTTCTGGCCAGCATCTACAATCAAAGTCGAAGAGTGCAAAATGGCTGGCAAAGATCCCACAGTGAGTGTTTAAAAGAAAAAAACCAAAAACCTTAAATATTTGGTCTGAGTCAGTGTATCTTGAGTGCAGCCAAGAGTGAGACGAAGGGTGCTGGTGTTTTAAATCTTCTGCTGGACACATGATAAAAATGTAAATGCAAAGAGATTGGAACTCGTGCACCATCTTCAACTTTAGAATTCTTGACCGGGTAAAAATTTTCCTGCCTTGCTTTCATTATTGCACGCTGACATTTTTCATGATGGATTTCAGTAATAACCCCTGCTCGAAGTGGATCCAACCTGCAGAATTCTCAGCAGGCTTCTGAAATAAGGATAATGCAAATGTCTGGAGCAGCTCCCAGGTACCATGTGGGCTTCTCCAGAGAAAGATTCTCTGCAAAATGGTAGTGGTTAGCTGGCACATTCCAGAGGCATAAATCACCCCTGCTGCCACTCTTAATTAAAAATAAACCATAAAAACAACGATCAAGACAGATATAAATATCCATAAATCTTCAGTGTGTAACACTTTTACAAATTGTATTCCTTGAGGTGGGATTTGATATTAAGAGTCAAGGAAGAAATCAATGTTGATTTCTACAAAAGACTTGCTAAAACTGAAACATTAAGTTATTCTTGAATATTATAAAAGAAGTACACAGAACGTATCTTTAATATTCACATGTAATTTCATGTTTATAATAAAGTGTATATGCCATTTCACCTTTTTATCTCAAATCGTGAAAAACAATGGCACAGAACCAAGTATAAAATGTTCTACTCCTTCACAAATAATTTGGTAAAGAGATTCCTCTATTCATTCATTCATTCATTTACTGAAATATTTACTGTGCACCTATTATGTGGGGGGCGGTATTATGCGTCTGACATAGTCTTAGTTGCTGGACACTTAATTTATCCAAAAATAGACAGCTGTGGCTCTCACGAACTTTATTGTCTTGTTGGGAGGTTAACTTTAATTAAATGAGCTTGGAAATGTATGCTCATGCAGGAATGAGACTGAAATATAGGGGTTGGGTAGAAAAACTAGTAAATACATGTACACGGACACACATACACACACACACAAACGGGCCGAGGGCTGAGGCCATGGCATAATAGCCTCAACTTAATATCACAAGGAGGACCAAGCTGTGCAGTACAGACCAGAAACACTGATTGCGGGAGTGAAGCGTGTGCCCTGAGCCTGGGTGTTGAGTGTTTCAGAGGTCCACCAGGTTAGCTCAAACATAGCAAAAGACATCCCTGGGGAAAATGGAAATGTAGAATTTTTTTTTTTTTTTTCATCAGCTCTGAACAATCCCAAATGTAAGGTTCTGAAAAGGTCTGGATCATGCTAGGGCCATGGCAGGGCCTGGAGTGTACAATCTTCAGGTCTCACTGGGGACATTCTTGGCAAAAGAGATCATCGGAACTGACTCAGCTTTGGGTCTCACTTTTTCAATTTTATTATTCACCTTAGAGAGTGGATATTAAAAAGTGGGGAAAAAATGTTGAGAGGATATATCTAAGGGATATGTTAGACCACAATCTGGAGGGAAAAATACTTCAAGATGTGGAAGATATCTTCAAGAGTACAATAGCCTTCAAGGGAGCCGATAGTAGAGCGAAGTAAAATGTAGCTGAGAAGACTTTTTCTCCCCTCAAGCTCTTATTTCAGTAATTGTGCATGAATTGAACTATTTTCTTTCATTCTCAAATGTAGATTTTTCCCATTGATATGTATCTGACTATGTCTTGCTTTTTTGCCACAGTAATATCCCATGGCTATAATTACCAAATTTGATTGTCCTTTGTTCAAAAAGATTTGTATTTCACGTTCACAGAAACTGCCACAGGGAGAAGGTGTAGGATTTAAATACTTTTGCACATTCTCTTTCCAAAAATTGCTGCTGACATTCTGGAGAATCTTAGCCAAGTCATTTAACTTCTTATTCCCTTTGGCTAAATAGAAACTCTCTGTCGTTTACCTTATGAGAATTAAAACTCATTGGATAGAATTTCCAAATGCATGATTATATTTTCTCATGGTTCTGTTGTGTTCTAAAATCATTCATAGATATCTTTAATCGGCCAGTTGCTACACACAAGGAAAACAGCTACTGGAGAGCTCTGTACTATGTATTGTTAGGTCTCTGCACAGGTTTTGTTTGTCCACCCAATATTGTTGGGTCCTGGGAAATAATAACCAAACTACTTCTTTCAAATACATGTTCTGTCTATGCAGGGAAAGAGAGTGTCTGAGGAATCCACCTCACTTCTTAAACGTGAGACACTTACAGAGTCTTCAGGAAAAAGGCCAATGGTAGAAAAATGACGCAAAATAGATCTGCATTTCTACATCACAACTATGTTAGCTATCTAACAGAACTACCACACCTGGCTGGCTTTAACAAACAGAAATTTATTTTCTCACAGTTTAGAAGGCTGGAAGTCAGAAATCAGGATGCTGGCTTTGGGGAAAGCCTTTCTTTTTCTGTGGGCTCTAGGGCAGGTTCTTGTCTCTTTTTAGCTTCTTCCCCTCAGTTCGTTGGTAATCTTCATGGGGTGTGGCATCTATCTTCCCATATCCCTGCTTCTCTGTGCCTAATTTTGCTCCATTTACATCTCAGAAGTGACTGGCTTAAAACATACCCTGCACTGATATGACCTTATTAACATAATAAAGAAAACCCTGTTCCCAAGGGGGATTACATCCATAAGTATAGGGGTTAGGATTTATAACACATATTTTGGGGGGACACAATTCAATCCATAACAACATATTTTTATTATAATTCTCAATGAAACCAACAATTTAAAAACCTTATTTAGTTGCAATAAATTAATTACTTAACTACTGGACCAGTAAGCAACTTCATGATAAACGGAGAAAATACTGAAGTTGTCAAGGATTTCATTTTGTTTGGATCCACAATCAACACCCACGGAAGCAGCAGTCAAGAAATGACACGTTGCATCAGACAAATCTACTTCAAGAAAGCTCTTTCAAGTGTTAAAGAAGAAAGATGTCACTTTGAGGACTAAGGTGCACCTGATCCTAACCATGTTTTATTCAGTCACCTCTTCTGCATGCGGAAGCTGGACAATGTATAGGTAACACCGAAGGACTGACGCCTTTGAATTATGGTGTTGGCGAAGAATATTGAATGGATTACCATGGATTACTGGAAGAACAAACAAATCTGTCTGGAAAGAAGTACAGCCAGAATGCTTCTTAGAGGCAATGATCGTGAAAAATCATCTTATGTGATTTGAACATGTTATCAGGTGGGACTAGGCCCTGAAGAAGGACATCATGCTTGGTAAAGTAAAGTGTCAGTGAAAAAGAGGAAGGCCCTCAATGAGATGGATTGACACAGTGGTTAAAACAATGGGCTCAAACATAACAATGATTGTGAGGATGGTGCAGGACTGGGTAGTGTTCTGTTCTGTTGTTCGTAGGGTCTCTATGAGTCAGAACTGACTCAACTGCACCTAACAACAGAAAGGATGATGAGACAGACATGCAACTATTATCAACTAATAGTAGCCAACAGTTAATGGAACAGGTGAGGCACTGTTCTAAGTGCTCTATTTTAATCTTCATAATGATGCTACAAGTTGGACATTATTGTCATCATTCACTTTTTTAAGATGAAGAAACAGAACCACTAAGAGGGTAGGTAGCTTAGCTAAAACTGCACTGGTCTTCTTTCTGCATCCTGATCAAAAGGCACTTACTCTGTAAGTTTCTTGCATTTATGACATGATAGATTCCTCACATATTCTCTTTACTTACATAGACACAACAGGTATTTGCAAAGATTACTTTGACTGTTATTTTCCAGGACAGAACAATGTCGGCTGGAAAAAGCAAGCTTGTCCAATAGAGACGTAAAAATATGTAGTCCAGAGTCCTGCAGTAGCTATCTCCCTTCAGTATAGCAGTTGGCAGAAGTTGAAGGTATCCCTGAATGATATTTGGACGTGAAAAAATTATGGGAAAATATAGCTGACATTCGGCCTTATGTTAAACTTCTGCCTTATTTTATTTCAGTGCCATTGAAATCCAGATAAGTTGTATACATTTTCCCTTTTTCAACTTTTGGCACGTGCTACATAGAGTTCTCTTCTCTTTCAATTATCTTCCTACTTTTTTAGCCTGGGAAATGTCTACTTATCCTTTCAAGTCCCAGTGCAGGTGCCACTTCTCTGGAGAACCTGCTCTCCCCACCTGGGAATTGGCTAATGCCCCTTCCTCTTTGTGCACCTGAAATGCTCTAGTGCTTATTTCGGAGAATTTCATTGCTTTGTTAATTGTACATCTCCCTTCATTGACTGTTAACTCTGTGTGGTGTCACTGTCCTCATGCACAGTTCTGTACATTGCAATAGTAGGTGCGTAATAAAATTTCTTGATTGAATAAACCAGATCTAAATAAATGGAGTTGGAAGGAAGAAAGTATGGGTATCTGCTCCAAGTGTGTGTCACAGCCTGGGGGTAGGACAGTGTGGATGATGAGTTTATTAATATTTTAGATTAATAAAATCATTACGCAAAGATATTAGCAGTATATTTTGTATAAATTTTTAAAAATTCTTCTTTCAAATATTATATTAATAATCTTCACTAAGTAAAACATAAAGCAGTAACCAATAAAATGTATACTGGTATAATAATTGAAGAAAAAACATAGAATTAAACATCTCAATTTTATAGATTTTTTAAATGAGGTTTTAATTAGAATTATTGAAAGGGAAAACATTTAATTGAGAACATAATTCAGTAGAATTTGAAATTTGATCCCAGATAATAACATACCATAATACTATAATAAACTAAGGCTGGTAAAGAAAATTCATTATCATGGTAGGAATATAACTAATTTTCTGCCTCAAATAAAGATATATAACCCACCTCCGATTCCCTCCCTGCCTCTATGGCTTCACACTCCTACATGCTTCATTTATTTCTAAATGTTAATATTTTATTCATACTCTAAATAAATTGAGCTTAAACAATAGCACATGCTGGCAAACATATATCCAAGTAGGTAGAGGTTAATGAATACACTAAGTAAAACCAACAAACCAGACTAAACCCATTGCTGTGGAGTTGATTCTGACTCAGAGCGACCCTATATAGGACAGAGTAAAACTGCCTCATAGGGTTTCCAAGGTTATAAATCCTTAGGGAAGCAGACTGCCACATCTGTCTCCCATGGAGGGGATGGTGGGTTCAAAGTGCTGATCTTTTAGTTAGCAGCCAAGCAATTTAACCACTGCACCACCCAAAAAAAGGCTCCTTAAACACTGTAAATGATCATTGAAAAATTAAGCGGGAATATATATATATATAATATACATATACACACACACATATATATAAAACAAACACATTGTGTCAAAATTCATTAATTAATTGTAGAATATCAGTTTTATTATTCCTGTAGCCAGATAATCTTAAACTACCGGAAATTATATTTTCTTTAGTTAATTATATTAACTTTATCAAAATACTTTGATTTACTCCCAGACAAAAGAGATATAGACTAAGACAAAAAAAAAGGAATATACTAAGTGAAACCAACAAACCAAACCAACCCCATTTCCGTGGAGTCCATTCTGACTCATACCTACCCTGCCCAAAAATCCACTGCTGTCATGTCCATTCTGACTCATAGCGACTGCACAGGACAGAGTAGAACTGCCCCATAGAGTTCCCAAGGAGCGCCTGGCAGATTTGAACTGCCAACCTCTTGGTTAACCGCCATAGCACTTAACCACTACGCCACCAGGGTTTAGGACAGAGGAAAACTGCCCCACAGGGTTTCCAAGGCTGTAAATCTATCGAAGCAGACTGCCCCGTCTTCCATGGAGCGGCTGGTGGGTATTTTTTTTCCATTGCATAGTGTGGACCTTGAAGTGTCAAAGATTTTGAAGCTTTATTTGCTTGTGCTCCAAGTATTTTTTCAGTCTGTTTATAAATTATAAAACTAATACATATTCAATGCAGAAATTTTACAAAGCCTAGAAAGGCATCTATAAAGCAACAGAAAACAAGTATTTATTAGCTTTGTGACCCTGAGGACTCTTTGTGCCTCAGTTTTCTTATTGGTGAAATGGGCATACTCATAGGACCTACCTTATTATGTTGTTAAGAGGGCTAATGAGTTAATATTTGCAGAGTGCTTCAAACAGTACCTACCAAAAACAAAAAAAAACAAGCCCATTTCTGTCCAGTCGATTCCAACTCATAGTGACCCTAAGGACAGAGTAGAACTGCCCCATGGGGTTTCCAAGGAGTGCCTGGTGGATTTGAACTGCCGACGTTTTGGCTAGCAGCCGAACTCTTAACCACGGTGCCACCAGGACTCTGTCCTGCCACCAGGGCTTCTTTATCTTTGTATAGAGGTTTACGTTATGCAAATCACTTCTAAGATCTAGCTCTTAACCACTACGCCACTAGAGTTTCCTGAACAGTACATAGCACAGAGTAAATGCTTTGTAACTATTAAGTAAATAAAATAATTGTACTACCCAAAGATAATCACTCTTAATTTAGGATATATCTTTCCAGCATTTTATTATATAGATATGTATGAGTCAGAATTGACTCGACAGCACACAACATATATATAAAATAAAATGTTATTATATTCTACATAATATTTGCAGCCCGATTTTTTACTTAGCATTGTACCAGAAAATACTTTTGAAAGAGTATTTCTTTATACTGGAGTTTCTACCACTAAACCAAACCAAACCCAATGCCATCAAGTCGATTCCGACTCATAGCGACCCTATAGGACAGAGTAGAACTGCCCCATAGAGTTTCCAAGGAGCGCCTGGAGGATTTGAACTGCTAACCCTTTGGTTAGCAGCCGTATCACTTAACCGCTGCGCCACGAGGGTTTCCTTTTATTCCCTCAAACATTTATAGACATCAACTATAGTCGGGACCTGTGCTAAATTCCGTGTAGAAAAAATGCCCTGTCCGTGTCACGGAGTTGGAACTGTCTCAAGACCAGACAACTAATAAAAGGTGGATCCAGGTTTTGAACCCAGGTCATTTGGCTCTGAGATCTGTATGCTCTAATCTTCTCTCTACTGTCCATCTGCAGAGTACAGCATGATGACAGACCAACTCTAGATGCCTCTCTGGTATCATCTCACAGCAATCCTCTATCCATGGCAGGCATTATTCCACAAGTGCTCCCTGCATTCTCATGCCTCTGTTGTGTTTGCTCATGCTGGCTTCTGTTGTAAATTCTTTCCTTTGCCTCTTGCCTGTCAAAATCTCTAGCTTATTCTGCAAGACTGAGTTCAAATGACACCTTCTTTCAAACCTTCATGCACAGTTCAGCATTACTTAATATCTCTTCTTTCTTTCTATACCACTTCTTTTTAAATACAGCTCTAATATAGCACCTACTACAGCCTGATATATCATGTCCTCCCTTTTTTGAAAGCAGCAATTGAACCTATTCATGCCAGTGTTTCTAACACCATGCACGGTGCCTTGCATTGAATGTGAGCTCAGTAAATATTTGCTGTTTGGAACTGACACAATTACAATGATCCAGGTCAGAAATAATATGGACAGAATTAAAGGCAGGCTCAATGGACCTGGAAAGAAGCTAGATAATGATTTCTAATAATTAACTCAACTGATTTGTTGTTCCTTTTATTTTCTTGTGGGCACCATGCAACAGGTAGTGTGGGAATCTGTCTCATTGCTTACCAGCTCCTTCCTACAGAAAAGCTAGATGATGGCATAGCCATGGTTCAAGTTCCAGCTTGGTTACTTATTTAGGAAAAAAAAAAAGTTATATAAGAAAAGAAAATGTATAGCAAAGCATTGCTGGATAATATTTATATTACAATGAGAGCATGTTCAAATGTAATATTAGAATTACTAGATTTAAGTAGAAATAGCAAAACAAGGGTATGCATGAAAACTGCTCAATCAAGTTCCACAAGAGTAGAGATTGTTGCCTGTTTTATTCACCAAGGATACCTCAGGGGCTAGACGATCGCCTGGCATATAGTGGATACAAACATTTGTTGAGTGACTGTTTCTGTAAGATTCTTGTGACTACTGCTGATGCCATTCTTTTTTTTAAGTAGCACCAAATTTTAATCTTTGCTTTGGTATTTCCATAAGTTGGATGTGTATTCTCTAACTTTATGAGGTATACCCTTAATTTCTCAAAGATACAGGATTGTATATTAGGATATTGTGTTACTTTATTGTTGCCTATCACCCAAAATCTTAAGTTTTAACTAGTAGAAATAGCAATACAAGTCATTGAGTTATTAACCAATTGTTCTTCTACTCTCTCAGCATGGCTGTGGGAACTTTGTCCGCGTGATTCAGGCTTTCAACCGCACTCATTTGTATGTTTGCGGAAGTGGTGCTTTCAGTCCGGTCTGTACGTATTTGAACAGAGGGAGGAGATCAGAGGTAAGTGATTTTTAGTTTTGGTATTAATGTCAAAGATCTTTTGAAACTCTATTTTAAATACTTAAAAATATAACCATTACCCATAAAAATATTTTCAAGTCCTTTAAGCACAATTGTGTTACATTTGGTTCCTGTCTGTTAAGTTACTGGAGGTATAGCTGTTTGTCTCCAATTTAAAAAAAAAAAAAAAAGAGAGAGAGAGAGAGATTTCTGAATGGAAAAGCTATAAAAAATATAGGAAAGAAAAATGTCACAATTTCATAATTACATCGAGCAGAAAGCATTGATATTTGCTTCAAAACACACAAATATTTTTGTATAAATATACTTTCTCAAATCTATTTTAATTAATTTCTTACTTATTTCTCAAATTCGATAAGACTTTATGAGCTACACAACTCTAAGATGCGTATGAAGGAGGATGCTAAGTTCCTCTGTGAGAAGAAATTTGGTGTAATTAATTAATCATCCTTCTGTTTTAGACCAACCTATACCAGGTCATGCTAGCTTTGTTCTTACATTGGTTAAAATGACATGGGGAGCTCTGAATCAAAGCATTTGCTAGAAGCTAGTCACATATAAAATGAGCCTTAGTGGTGCAGTCATAAGCGCTCAGCTGCTAACCAAAAGGTGGGGGGTTGAACCCACCAGCTGCTCTGAGAAAAATATGGCAGTCTGCTTCCATACAGATTAAAAAATACGGATTACAGACTTGGAAACCCTATGGGGCAGTTCCATTCTATTACAGTGGGCTTGGTTTTTTTAGTCAAATACATAGCTCTTGTGTAACCAAATATAAGGGTGGTTGAACTTCTCCTGTGATATTTAAGTTGTATTTTTCCCGGTCCATACCTGTTGACAAAGGAAACTGAATAGACCAAGAAAGTTTTCCCACACTCTTTCAGACAAACATGTTGTTTTACTTAATACAGTTATTTTTCAACTGAATTCTTTTGAATTATCTTAATTTGGTTTCATTATGCAACTAAATTCTAGAAAGTCCAATTGTTAAAGAATGTCCTAATTCAATTTTAAAGAGCAGAACTGTGGAAAGGATTAAATACAGCTACTGATACGCCCTATAAAGTTTACTTACCTTTTAACAAGAATTAATCTACTTTAGAACTGATGTAATTGAACAATGATTCTTTCTATATTCTTTTATGATTAAATTTCTTTTTTTTCAGACATATAATTTGCACATGTATAACTTTCAGTGAATTAAAAGTTATGTAAAAAAAAACTGAGTGATAACAATTTAACCCCAAATGGAGTCATTTCCAAATGTGGTTCAAGATGATATAAAATATTAAAACTCTTAAAGGAAAAGTTCAGCTATGCTGCTTGGAAGAAAACAGTTCACTGTATTGAGCTTGTCATTAGAACCACATGCCTGTGATCAATTGATTAAATAAACGGCTGCCTCAGACATTTGCAGTCTGTTGGACACGCCACTGAAGGCTGTGTAGTCACCATGCAGGTAAACAATAGCAGAGCAGTTTTCTAAGTGCAGGTTTCAAATAAAATCATTTTCCCACGTACAAATTGCCTGCACTGTACTTCAAGGTTTACTTGGAAAGTCTGCTCAAAAAATAATTTCCTTTGGCGCGCCAGCACGGAATACTTCTTTTAATCACTTCAGTAAATACGAGCTACTTTAGTCTCATTTCACAAGCTATGTTTCAAAAGGGAAGCATTTCCACTAATTTGTATAGTCTATTTAAATAATATGCGAACATCTTAAGAGCCAATTTTGAAATAAAAAGGGTTATGATTTTTTAAACTATGTATTTTATATATAGTCAAAAGGTTTCACCGTAAGATTACTTTTATATCTGTAGTGAATAAAACAATATGTAAAAATAGACCTGTACAGTTTTATCAACATCTAATGTTTAGCTGAGGAACCCTGGTGGCGCAGTGGTTAAGCAATCGGCTGCTAACCTAAAGTTCAGCGGTTCGAACCCAGCAGCCACTCTGAGGGAGAAATACGTGGCAGTCTGCTTCTTTACAGGTTTATAGCCTTGGAAACCATATGGGGCAGTTCTACTGTGCCCTGTAGGGTTGCTATGAGTCAGAATCGACTCGAGGGCAACGGGTTTGGTTTTTTGGTTTAATGTTTATGTATGTGTTTATTTTCCTTTAGTTTCGGGTAAAAGATCCCCTGGCATAAAATGACCACATTATGAGGCAAGAAATTGGATTTTGAGAGAATTATTATTCTTCATTGCTAACACTATATAACATTTTTGTCTATTTGAAGCCAATTCAAAAATGAACCAGCTTAACTTAGCTCACTCATTAGTTATTCAATTTTATCTGAGAAACAATCCAACACCCTTCATCTGCCTATCTTCATTGGAGTTCATTGGATCTTAGAGCATAGTTTATGGTCCTCTTTCACTTTTGAAGCATCACACGCTTGCATTAGACCCTATGACCTTTGTGTTATTTTGTGAGACTAATTCAAACCCTTCCTATAGCATTTCAATAGTAATCATCCAAAAGAGCGAAGAATCCCTTGGCACATCAATTCCTAACCATACTTCTCTTCTACCTACAATCTCTATTACCTGTCTTCTGTCCCTAGAAAAAAGTAAAGGAACAACAGCAAAAAAATCATGACATCAAACTAATAAACAATAGATGTGAAGTTTGCTGCAAATTCTTGGACGCATCTCATTTGCGTTTGATTTTATCAGATACCTCCATAACATTTGTTCCAATAGTTGAATTTCGTTTAAGTCCCTAACCCTTAAAAATACATTTTCTTTCCTTAAAATCATTATCAGTTTTTTCAATTCTCCATTTTCTCTCTTTTACTTTACTACAAAATGTCTCAGACTAGTAGACTATATTCTCTGCTTTTATGTTTTGTTCCCCATGTCTTTGTTAAACCTTTCTAGACTTTTACTCCCACGCATTAACGAAAACTGATTAATGACCAAGATTCTTTCAAGACTAAATTGACTTCCTCAATCAATGTCTCTTCTCCTAGGCCAATCTATAGCCTTAACCTCTGTTGGAAATACTCTGTATTTTTTTGATACCTTTATTGGTGTCTGTGATCATGGGACATCTTACTATGCCTTCTTTCCTAATTTTCCATAACCTACTTCTCTTTCTGGTCTTTTATCTTTATTTTATTGATCCAATCCATGAATATTTATTTTTTCAATACAGATAGAAGTAGAAATAAAATCATGTCAAAACTAGTAGGCCTTTCCCAAACTACCTAAAGCACAAGGTAAAGTCCAGTCTTCTCAAATCAAGTTTTGATCTTTTCGTTTCCATGCCAAAGTATTAAGGGGTACACATTTCTTTCAAGATAATTGTCAAAAGCCTTAGCTTGATAATTAAGTTCCTCTATGAGCTGAAATCAACTCAACAGCAACAGGTTTGGTTTGGATTTCTTTTTATCAACTGATCAGGAGCCCTGGTGGCATGGTGGTTAAGAACTCGGCCGCTGATCAAAAGGTTGGCAGTTCGAATCCACCAGCTGCTCCTTGGAAACCTTATGAGACAGTTCTACTTTGTCCAATAGGGTCCCTGTGAGTCAACATTGACTCGATGGTAATGGGTTTGTATCATCTGATCAAGGAGCCCTGGTGGCACAGTGGTTAAACACTCAGTTGCTAATGGAAAGGTCAGTGGTTTGAATTCACCAGCTGCTCCATGGGAGAAATATGTGGCAGTCTGCTTCTGTAAAGATTACAGCCTTGGAAGCCCTATTGGGCAGCTCTACTCTGTCCTGTAGGGTCATTATGAGTAAGACTTAATGTTTTTTTTTTTTTAATCATTTTATCCAGTCTACGAAAGTTATTATTTTTCTCTTCGAATTTTAGTAGGAACATGTAATAACTTTATATTAGAAAAATATAAATATTTATACCGACTAATTGCCCCCTTTCAGAGGACTACCCTGACCACCATCTACCAAATTGAACTCATGGCCCCCAATCCCTGATCTGCCCAATTCCCTTTCCTGCTTTAGTTTTTGTCTTTAGCACTGAGCATGATCTAATACACTCCACATACCAAACCCAACCTATTGCCATGGAGTCAATACCGACTCATGATGACCCCATGTATTCTGAAGTAGAACTGCTCCATAAGGTTTTCTTGGCTGTAATTTTTATGGAAGTGGTTCACCAAGGCTTTTTTTTCATGGAGTCACTAGATGGGTTTGAACTGCAAACCTCTAGATTAGCAGCCTATCAATAATCACGTGAGCTACCCAGAGACCTACAATACACTCCACATTATATTTATTTATTCTCTTTATTTTCAGTCTTCCCCATTGGATTATAAATTACTTGAAGACAAACACTTTTGTCTGTTTTGTTTGCTTTATCCTCAGTGTCTAGTGAGTGCCTGGCCCATGTTATTGTTGTTAGGTGCCGTCAAGTTGGTTCTGACTCATAGCAACCCTAAGTATGACAGAACGAAGTGGTGCCAGCACCATTCTCAAAATCACTTGAGCCCATTGTTTCAGCCACTCTGTCAGTCTATCTTGTTTAAGATCATCCTCTTTTTCACTGACCCTGAGCTTTACCAAGCTTGATGTCCTTCTCCAGTGACTGATCCTTCCATACAACATGTCTAAAGTATGTGAGATGTAGTCTCGCCATCCTTGCTTCTAAGTAGCATTCTGGTTTTACTTCTTCCAAGACAGATTTGTCTGTTCTTTTGGCAGTCCATGGTGTATTCAGTATTCTTCACCAACACCACAACTCAAGGATGTCGATTCTTCTTTAGTCTTCCTTATTCACGTCCAGTTTTTGCATGCATATGATTCAATTGATAATACCGTGGCCTGGGTCAGGCGCACCTTAGTCTTCAAGGTGACATCTTTGTTTTTCAACACTTTAAAGAGGTCTTTTGCAGCAGATTTGCCCAACGCAATGCATCATTATGCCTGGCCCATAATAAACTTTAAAAAAAAAAAAGAAAACCCAAACCTGCTGACGTTGAGCTGATTCTGACTCATAGGGACCCTATAGGAGAGAGTAGAACCGCCCCACAGGGCTTCCAAGGCTGTAAATTTTTACGGAAGTAGACTGCCTCATCCTTCTCCCACGGAGCAGCTGGTAAGTTCCAACTGCCAGCCTTTCGGTTAGCAGCCTAGTGCTTTAACTGCTGTGCTTTCACCATCATACACATAATAAAAAGATCTCAAGAAATTTTTGTTGAATAAATGAATGAAAGAGTAAATGACACAATTTTATCTAAATTATTACTTTGTAAAATGCTTTATGTAACAAAATGAAGTGGTAGCATAAAATCTCACTTAAAAAAAGTCTTAAGTGTTTTGGAAATATTATCATTTCTTCTGTGGACAGTTTTCTTCTTTTGCAATGTTCAGTACATTGTGTTCAGGTTTCTAGTGATTCTTAACTTTCAAGTGATTTTTCCTGCTGTTGATGTGAGAACTCTGTGTTGGGTAGCCCTGTGGGGATTGTAATGGAATAAGAACCAGTCCTCAGTTTTGCTTATAAGTGTACAGATGGATTCTTGTGATATGCCACATACATCTTAATACAGCAATTTGGAAGTCATAAACATCCAAGTAGAAGACATATTATTTTTGAAGATGATTTGTTTTACTAAATAACAATTGTTTAACTAAGTATTAAGTTACTTACTGTTACTACATTTTCAATTTTATCTCCAATAAAGGACCAAGTTTTTACGATTGACTCCAAGTGCGAATCTGGAAAAGGACGTTGCTCTTTCAACCCCAACGTGAACACAGTGTCTGTTATGATCAGTAAGTGCAAAATAAAAGAGGTGGTGGTGGGCAAAAAGAAAATTCACGACACAGTACAACATCTTGGATAGCTGCATGAATACTATATGAATAAAATAATAGAAAGGAGGTGTGAGCTGAGAAGTGGTTTCATGCATCCTCTCTAAGAACATTTCTGATTAAATAAAAAAGCATGTAATTTCTCATCTAATATGACAGTGCTGTCATTCCTAGAGCAAGTCAGCCATTGACAAAAAGTGTGTATGTATATATAATAAAGTTTTTTCAGTGCATTTCTTAATTTTTTCCTACCATAAACTATACCAAATTTTCCTCATGTTTTAGTAATCTTTTACAAATTATTAAATGGTATTTCTTCTGAATGAAAGGAGAACAAAGTGCATCTAGTAACCAAGTACATTCTCTGTGAATTGCCTAGAAGTTGCTACGCTAAAAAGGAGGTGGGGTTAAAACCACCTTTTCGTCTCATTTTCCATAAAATGTCATTTAAGTGGCAGGCCCAATTGCTTGCTGATACATACATGAACAAATCAGTATGTTTTTAAACCTCAAGCATCAGATACGTTTTAATGGTTCACATCAAAAACATTCTCTTCTGTTTAATTAAGACACTTAGAAAATGTCTGGGTTAACATGAATTGACTGTCACAGTGAATTTTGGATTTCAGGATGTTGAATGTATTGAAGATGCTTTTCCTCTTCACTTTCTCTATGCCAGTAGTAGAGTTTCATTCTTTGCCAATAGAAAAGGTGAAAAATTAATTATTTTGTTCAAAATCCTCTTGTAAAGCATTTAAAGTGAACCCATCTTCCTCACATCTGGAAAATAAATCAACAGGTATGCCGAGAAGACGAAGTAAAGTATCATAATGAAATGTGCACACACTTGGAGTTAGAAAACCAAAAAAAGAGAACACATTCAGCATTTCTCAAACTGAAAGAACTAAAGAAAAAAATCAGCCTCAAACTGCAATATTGAAGGTTTCTATGGGCAAACAATTGAGTGATGCAGGAAGCATCAAAAGAAGATGAAAGGAATACAGAGTCACTGTACCAAAAAGAACTGGTAAATACTTAACCATTTTAGGAGGTAGCATATGATCAAGAACCAATGGCACTGAAGGAAGAAGTCCAAGCTGCACTGAAGGCATTGACAAAAAAACAAGGCTCCAGAAACTGACGGAATACCAATTGAGATGTTTCAACAAATGGATGCATCGCTGGAGGTGCTCACTTGTTTATGCCCAGAGATATGGAAG
Source organism: Elephas maximus indicus (assembly GCF_024166365.1). Classification (NCBI taxonomy): domain Eukaryota; kingdom Metazoa; phylum Chordata; class Mammalia; order Proboscidea; family Elephantidae; genus Elephas; species Elephas maximus. The sequence continues at coordinate 50,604,407 of NC_064826.1, read as the reverse complement.
ACAGCTGCCTGGCCAATCAACTGGAAGAGATTCATATTCACATTCCAAAGCAAGATGACCCAACAGAATGTGGAAAGTGTCTAACAATGTCATTAATATGACACACAAGTAAAATTTTGCTGAAGATCATTCAAAAGCAGTTGCAGCAGTACATCAACAGGGAACTGCCAGAAATTCAAGCCAGATTCAGAAGAGGATGCGGAATGAAAGATAGCATTGCTGATGTCGGATGGATCTTGGCTGAAAGCAGAAAATACCAGAAAGATGTTTACTTGTGTTTTATTGACTAGGAAAAGGCATTCAACTGTGTGGATCATAACAAGTAATGGATAACATTGGCAACAATGGAAATTCCCAAACACTAAATTGTGCTCATGGAACTAGCCTGTACACAGACCAAGAAGCAGTTATTTGAATAAAATAAGGGGATACTGTGTGGTTTAAAATCAGGAAAGATGTGTTTCGGGATTGTGTGCTTTCACCATACTTATTCAATTTGTATGCTGAGCAAATAATCCGAGTAGCTGGACTCATTAACAACCTCTGATATGCAGATGACACAACCTTGCTTGCTGAAAGCTAAAAGAACTTGAAGCACTTACTGATGAAGATCAAAGACTACAACCATCAGTGTGGATTACACCGAGGGGCAGATTATCCAGGAAATAAGGTAAACACGGTGTTTACCTTGTTTAGCAGATTATCTGTAGTGAACAATTCCAAATTTTTCCACATCACAGATTCTGCTTCTAGGTATGGTTGGCAGTTGTCTCTCCCAACGCCACAGCACCTTCCTACAGAATCAAAGCCTGTTTTCAAATTTACAATCCCTGACAAGGTTGGATGACCCAGTAAGCAGGGTAAGCATGGGTTTACTTGTGCTTACTTACTAATCTGTAGTGAACAATTTCACGTGGGTTTTACTACATCTTTGATGTGAAATTGTTCACTACAGATTAGTAAGTAAGCACAAATACACCCATGGTTTTCTTCCCTATTGGATAATCTACCCCGATTACACTTTAACTTAAAGAAAACAAAAATACTCACAAATGGACCAATAAACAACATTATGATAAATGGAGAAAAGATTGAAATTGTCAAGAATTTCATTTTACTTGGATCTACAATCAATGCTCATGGAAGCAGCAGTCAGGAAATCAAACAATTTATTGTACTGGGGAAATCTGCTGCAAAAGACCTATTTCAAGCGTTAAAAAGCAAAGCTGTCTCCTTGAGGACTATAGCGCATTTGACCCAAGCCATGATATTTTCAGTCACCTCATATGTGTACAAAAGCTCCACAATGCATGAGGAAGACCGAAGAAGAATTGATGCCTTTGAATTAGGGTGTTGGCAAAGGATCTTGAATATACCATGGACTGCCAGAAGAATGAACAAATATGTGTTGAAAGATGTACAGCCAGAGCGCACCTTAGAAGTGAGGATAGTGAGACTTCAACTCCTTTACTTTGGACATTTTATCAGGAGTGACCAGTTCCTGGAGAAGTATATCATGCTTGGTAAAGTAGAGGGTCAGTGAAAAAGAGGAAGACCTTCCATGTGATGGATTGACACAGTGGCTACAAAAATGGACTCAAACATAGCAATGATTGTAAGGATGACACAGGATCAGGCTGTGTTTTGTTCTGTTGTGCGTGGGGTCGCTGTAAGTCGGAGCCAAATGGCTGGCACCTAGCAACAACAACAACAGCGCTGTGAAGTTTGAAGATATTCAGTGAATATGGTAAATATATGGTCATTGAAACTGGGCAGGACAGAGCAAAAATGTGTATCATTTGGACAAAAGGTTAGAAAGCTTTGATACTACAGCATATCCAGCTATGTCTGATACTGTCTGTTCAGATAATTTTCCAAATATTATTTAACAGAAACAGTATGTTGGAAAGTCTTTTCTTTATTTGGAAGGACTTTTTATTCACTTTGCCCAGTGATAAAGAGCTTGGCTGCTAACCAAAAGGCTGGTAGTTCGAATCCACCAGCAGCTCCTTGGAAACCCTGTGTGGTAGTTCTACTCTGTCCCTTAAGGTTGCTGTGAATTGGAATTGACTTGACAGAGCATTGGGTTTAATGGGTTATAGAAACTGTATGATATGTATCAAAATAGCTAAGTTTATACAAAAAGAGTTTTCACTTTGTTCAAGTTAAATATTAAAAAATAAACTTTAAAGATTAATTAATTGGCACGGTAATATTGGAGCTTTATCTAATTGAATATTGTTAAAAATAAAAAAAGACTAGAGAAAGGCATTTTAAATTTTCTTTTTAAATTGTGAATGCCCTTTAATAGTTTTGCCCTTAGAGAACTGAATTTGTGTACAAATCGAGAGTTAGGTGTTGGCCCTCCTGATTTTTGGAGGACCTGAGACTTCAATTCCTATGCTCATGTTCCTGTACTGTCTTTTACGGTTTTGATTAACGTTATAATCTGTACTATCATAGGAAGTGATTAAATAACTTGCTTACTTTAAAAACTGAAAGTAAAGAGGGTAGGAACCTCTATAAATTTGTTTTTATCATTTTATTTGTCCTATTGATTGTTCCTCTAAAATTATCTCCAATGATGTCATTGTAGTTCAGCACGGTAGACTGTGTAGTCATCTTACTTTTACCAAGTATGGCCTTATCATTTCTGTTCCTTCTTTGTAATGGACTAAGTAACACAGATTGGATAGAATACTATCCGTGCAAGTTCCAAGAAATACTGAGACCTAGAGGAATTCTAAATTTCGCAATATAGCTGTGGCATCTAACTCGTTGTGCAAGTGTACTGTTCTTTTACTATTTTTAGTCATTGTTACAGTACAAAAAAAAAGATTGGATGATGATGTCTCTTAAAGAATTTATCAAAAACCACGTAAGGTTCTTCTGGTCAGTGGAAGTAAAATTGGAAAGCAAAATATTTTTGAATTAAAGTTAAAAGGCATCCATTTATCTTTGCATAAAGCTCTGCAAAGAAATTCTGAAGGAAAAAAAAAAAAAAAAGCCCTCCTCTCAAGCATAATTCTTTCTCAAATTAAATTAATTAAATATTTAATTCAAAATAAAGCAGGAATGTCAAAACTTGTCATTCAATTTATTGAGAATTTATGACTGGAAATGAAGCTAATTAGACATGTAGGCTTTTGTAATGTTTAAGACATAACTAATAAAGTGGTATGCAATAGGATTAGAATTGGCCCTTTCTGCAATACACTAACCCCTGAGTGTTTTTTTCTTCTTGGAAACAGATATGAAAATTCTTATAGCTATGCTAAGCAATCTATTAAACATCAGGCACTTATAACCCACTGTTTTATGGGTGATAGACTATAACAAAAATGTGAAATAATTAGTTACAAAGTGATATCAATATAACAGCTAGATTACACGTGTGTTTATGCTTCATGAATGTTCACAAATTTCAAGGAAGTTAAACTGCTCAAAAATGCTTTCTTGTATAGTTTTGTTATCTCCTTATAATCTTTTCCTAAGTATGCCTAGTAGAAAAGAGAGCTGGGTGACACAATGGTGGTCATACCTGTTTGTTAACTAATGGGGGTTCAGTTCATGTCCTAGTGGGCACATAATTAGAAACATTCCATTCTCCATCCTATCCTGGGCCAACTGGTACTGCTTATTACTAAACAGTGAGCCTGGAGTACTTCAAAATGTCCCAGTCCCGGCAAGATGACCACAGTCTGAAAGTAGCCAGGGGTGTAATCCTAGAACATCAGTCAAAGAACACAGCTGCATAGCTCTTCAGTAGGCCAGACCTGATAAAATTGATTCTTTTAAAATAGATAGTTAGCTACTGTTTTATACGCAAAAGTTACATTGCTTCTTAGCAATTGAATGCTTACTGCTCCTACTAGGATAAAAATTAACGTGGATCTTAACAAATAAGCTAAATGTTAAGTATACAGAGATTCGAATATTTGATTCTGTCACTAATAATGACACTTTGACTTAGTTTTTAAATATATTTTCTTTCTTGTCTCTATCTTCTATTTTTAATGGTTTAATTCCAGTCGAAAAAGTAGCACTTCGTTTATCTTAATAGGAACCTTCGAACACAAAAGATCAAAACATATACCTTTAGTGATTAAACCCTTTAATTTGTAATATCATTTTGACAATTTTAATGTGCCCTCCATGTCGTGAATAATAATAATAAACTATTATGTTTAGACTATTCAGTAAAATCATCTATCTTTTAATATGTGATGAGACCTCCCGAAATCCTAATTCAATCCGCATATTTTACAGAAAAGAACACTGAAACTCAGAGCTGCTAAAGCACTTAACCCAAATTCTCAGTATGTTGGTTAAATCAAGTTTTCTGATTATTATTGTGTTCTTTAAATGCGTTTAAAATTATGATAACTAAATTATTTTGTTATCTTTTAGACATATATCATTTCTGCCATTTCTGATACTACATAAGCATCATATTTAGTACTACTAAGTGCTGACAGAGGAATTTTCCTGTATATATAGAATAACATTGTTTTGGGATTTGATTTTTTTTAATGTAGTGATGATAGTACAGGCAATAATGAGAATAGGTTAAAATTTATGTGATTTTTTTTTTGGTGGACTGTGGAAACCAGTTAATAATTATAAAGACTCAAGAATATGTGTGCTAATCTACTATAAATAAACTCTCCTCAATTTCTGCAGTAGTTTTAAAGACACATTGAAGATTGTGTTGACATTTTTTACTTTTTCATAGATGAGGAGCTATTCTCTGGAATGTATATAGATTTCATGGGGACAGATGCTGCTATTTTTCGAAGTTTGACTAAGAGGAATGCGGTCAGAACTGATCAACACAACTCCAAATGGCTAAGTGGTAAGACAGCATTGTCTGCATTTTTTTAGTATCATGTTGAAATTAGGTAAAACTGTTTAAAAAATAAAAATACCAGATCGTGACATGATTAATAATAATTCTGTACATCATGATTTAAACTATTTAAGATAAATAAATAATTTAAATAGCCATTGGTTCATATTTCAACTCTTTATTTTGTTATCATACAATTCTCATAGGATACATGAGTAAATAAAATGCCAGTGATAGTCATCACACTAACCACTACCCAAGCATCACTTTGAAAGAGAAGAAATCCAACAGCTGCTTAATTGTAACACATTACAATTAAATATGCATTTTGCAACACTTAGTCTGCTTAAATATTTTAATAATGCCAAATATAAAAAGTATCTTAAATTTTTGACATTTAGCTATAATGAATAGGTGATATTCAGAAACTCCTCTATTTTTTTGTGTCTGGATTTGATAAATTATAAAACTAGTGTATATTACTTTACTATAACTTTACTAATATTTAATGGCAATCACAGGTATGATAACTTTATAATTATCAGTGTTCAACTGTTTCCAATTCTTAGGGTCACATGGAATTCACAGCATGAAAGGCGCTCATTTGAATTTACTGTATGATTCCAATCAGTGCTGTAGTTTAAGAGGAGGAAGAAACCACTAAGATTCTTGACATTTCATTGACATTTCACCTTGGGGAAAATTTCTGACGCTGAATCTGGCAATTCACTTAACATTGCCCAGCTAAGCATGAATCACCACATTTAAGCATCTTATTTCACTGATAGGCCAGCACAAGAAAGCATTGATTGTCCATTTATTTCTTGAAATTATTCCTCTCGTACATCTGGAAATAGTGTTCTAAAAGTTGTTTTGTTCTTGAAATAAGGAAGCCTTCTATTTCTTCAAATGACTGAATTTTTTTGCCTAAAAACTTTCACCTTCATTTCATATGCTGTATTTTAAGAAAATGTGTTTTTCAGACCTTGGACTCCCAACTCTTCATTCTGCTTCAGTGAATTTGAGTTTATATGCACTAGATTGAAAACCACACTTTGAATAACAAACTTCCCCCCCCCCCCCCCGCCAATAAAAAGACCACCAGCTTCCATGGGAAATCACTGGTAGAAAAGCTTTGCCATTTTTTTAAACTTATCAATGCACAAAGAATTTTTACAATTACTACACTTTCGGAATATATGGAAAACAGAGAAAAATGGTTTAAGCTATTATATTATAGCTATACTTTGTGGTGCTTGGCATTCCAAATGTGGTAGGTTCAGTGTGTACAATTACTGCCCTTAGATATTTGCCTATGAACATTGCATTGTTCTCTATCTACATCATAGATGGAAAAGACATGTGCCTGTGGCCTGTGGTCTACTTGGATGAACTGTAGATGGACTTTCATCATGAGTATATATAGGCTTCATATTTTTTTACAGAACCTATGTTTGTGGCTGCACACGTCATCCCAGACGGCACTGATCCAAATGATGCTAAGGTGTACTTCTTCTTCAAAGAGAAACTGACTGACAATAGCAGGAGCACCAAACAGATTCATTCTATGATTGCTAGGATATGTCCTGTAAGTATTATGTTGTTCTAATTTGAAGAAAGACTAAGCAATTCAAGCTATATACATATGTTTTATTTTTCCTATAGTTTCTCTTCCTGCTTTTACTGTCTACTGTTATAAATTAATAAAATATTGAGAGAAGACATTTTCTATACATGTTTATTTGCATCAAACATAGGAGATAAGTGTACTCTAAGTTAAAAAAAATAATTCAAGGACATATTTCTGTTGTGGTGTTAAGCAAATACATAGTTTTGAACAATTTTTGCTTTTTCATTGCATTGGTATTAAAATGAAGAGCTAAAATATATATTACTGAAAGGAACAAAATGTTTTTGTTAATAAAATACAGATAAACTTTAATAAAATACAGTTATTGAAGAACTGTTAACAATAATGAAAACTAAGAAATGCCTTATTAAAATACAGTTTTAATTATTAGCTAACAAAAATGTTCTGTGCACAAACAGTAATTATAAATAGAAGCTCAAAAGAAGTCACCATGTTTTACTATACTGGAGTTTTACTGGAGTCTTGTCCTTTATTTATGATTACCATAATTTCTGCAAAAGCATTTCTTAAAGCATTTTTTGTTTATAATAGTTTGTCATTATATATTGCCTTATTCCACTAATTGTGGAGGTCAGTTTCTTCTCAACCATTTGGGACAGGGCTGCAAAGCCAGGAGAAAGGAGGAAAAACTTCTAGGCAGCTTTAAAAAATCATAAATATTTTACCCAGAGAATATTTGTGAATGATCACAATGGAATTTCCTTAGCCCTGCCAGAGAAATAAGTATATTAAAGCATCCAGATAGAAATAAAACCAAAACAAAACCCAGTGCTGTCGAGTCGATTCTGACTCATAGCAACCCTATAGGACAGAGTAGAACTGCCCCATAGAGCTTCCAAAGAGTGCCTGGCAGATTTGAACTGCCGACCCTTTGATTAGCAGCCATAGCACTTAACCACTATGCCACCAGGGTTTCCCCAGATAGAAATATTGAGGATTAATTGATAACACAGTGAAATAAAAGAAAGAGAACTGTTGGGGACCATTTGGTGTAAGGACAAACCCACTCTCCTGACCACAGTAGAATTTCCTGTATCCAATAATTTATGCTCATGTTGTAGATAATCAGCAAAAGGCAAATTAAATTGTATATTGTCCATAATATTTCTATCACGTATGATTAAAATTAGAAAACTTTAGGACATATATTTATGAAATTAATTTGAGACATTTCCAGCTGATACTATAAAAGAATATAACTACAGCTGTTTTGTAAAATGATACTATGTATCTTAAATATTCTTTAAACATTGTTGTATAGATGTGGGGATTAAAATTCTCATGCTTCAGCATTATAGCAAACGTCCAAGTAATAAGAGGCACAGTGGAATACACAAATATTTATTTAATCAATTTGACTGTGTTTACAAAATGGTTTCAGAATGACACTGGTGGACTCCGTAGCCTTGTCAACAAATGGACCACGTTCTTGAAAGCGAGGCTGGTGTGCTCAGTCATGGATGAAGATGGCCCAGAAACACATTTTGATGAATTAGGTATATAGATGTGAGATTGAAAAATGGTTTTGAAAAAGAGCTTGTAAATTTTATATATTTCAACAAACTATCAGAAGATGCATTTTCACTAGATATTTTTTAACATAAATAATGTGCCAATTTGAATTAAGGATCTGGATACTGTTCATAAATTTTCATTAAGTATTTTTACCTGTTTTGCTGCTGAGCGCACTGCTGAAACATGTAGTTGGTTGAATTCGTCATGATATATGGACGAATATGTGTGTGTGTGATGCTTGTAAAGTTTATAGATAGCTAATGATATGTTTGGGACTTTGTAGATGAATTTGTATGTCCCCTATATTACCCAAAAAACCCATTGCGGTTGAGTCGATTCTGACTCGTAGTGAGGAAGACCTAATATTCTTATTTGAAATCAGTTTGTATGAAAATACACTTATATATTTTCCTGTTGCACCTAATGGACAGAATAGAGGTTAGATGGAAAAGTATCAAACTAAAAATTATGCAACCTGTGCTCTTATCTTAGTTCTGCTTTGGTGACCTTGGGACTAAGTATTCTCCACATGAAATGAGGAGGCTTGCCTTTTCCAGGCCAACGAAGGCCTAACAGTGTGATTCCTTCCCAAAAAGGAACAGTTCTCTTTTTAATAAGAATAATTTGGTATACATCATAGTGTCACATTTAATAATTAACACTTAGAAATGATTTTTCCTTTGCCTTAATGCATTAAAATGTAAAATACTGATTATTCTCAGGCCTTAAGGTAGCTGATGAGATAAGCAATAAAAAACATATTACAATGTGGAAAAATTAATGGTTTTAAAAGTTGTAAAACTGAAGTAGGTATTTGGTCTCCTCAGACGTAATTACGTTGATTATGGAAACAGAAGTTTCTGTATCAGCTTTTCAAGGAAATAGTTCTGAACCTCATTTTGTGACTTAGCCTAATCACCCATTATTTTCCCAAAGTCATTTACAAGTATGTTTATGTTACAGTGACTTAGAATGGTTCAGCCTTTCTTGGTGTTTAGGGAAAGTTTGGTATTGTGAACCTTTGCTGACATGTTGGAAGGCTTGTTGCTAGGTGCCATCTAGTCAGTCAACTCATAGCGACCCTACCTACAACAGAACGAAACATTGCCCAGTCCTGTGTCATCCTCACAATCGTTGTTATGTTTGAGCCCATTGTTGCAGCCAATGTGTCAATCCATCTCGTTGAGGGTCTTCTTCTTTTTCACTGACCCCTCTATCTTACCAAGCATGATGTCCTTCTCCAGGGACTGGTCTCTCTTGATAATACATCCAGAGTACATGAGATGAAGCCTCACCAACCTTGCTTCTAAGAAGCGTTCTGGCTGTACTTCTTCCAAAACAGATTTATTTGTTCTTCTGGCAGTCTATGGTATATTCAATATTCTTCACGAAAACCAGAATTCAAAGGCGTCAGTTCTTCAGTTTTATTTATTCGTTGGCCAGCTTTCACATGCAAAGGTGATTGAAAATGCTGTGGCTTGGTCCAGGGGCACCTTAGTCCTCAAAGTGACTTCTTTGCTTTTAAACACTTTAACGAAGTCTTTTGCAGCAGATTTGCCCAATGCAATATTGAAAGGCTAGTGGTTATTAATTTATTACTTAAGAGGTCCCAAGTTTATTATTAATTAAAAATAAATACAGCTTTCTTTTTTTCATCTGGAAACTGCTAAATTGTCACTACATCCAGACCCTTTCTTATAATCCTGAAAATTGATTATTAATTTAGGTTTTATAGCAAAAATCTACTTTTAGGTTCTAATATTTGTTATTACACCTTACTATCCATACTTTTGTCATTGCCTTAATATTCATTAAACTTATTGTTGTTAGAGGAACTATTGATTAAGTAAAAGTCTCACTCACAATTTTGACCGTAAGCTACCATCGTCCTAAAAAGTCTTCATACACCTACTCCTCACTTACCATCTTGTTATCCAACAATATGCATTTACAACAGTAGTAAAAAATCTACTATCCAACTATTTTGTACATTAACAATGTATGTCTGGCAGTAAAGAACGTCAAGGTGCAAGGCAAGAATAACACTGGCTGTGATGGTTAAGGTTATATGTCAACCTGGCTGGGCCATGATTCGCAGTGGTTTGGTAGTTATATAATGATGTAATTTGGCAGTTATGTAATGATGTAGTCATCTACCATTTTGCGATCTGATGTGATCATCCTCCGTTTTAACATAATGCCAATTTTTAAATAACAACCTGATCTTTGGAACCTAACCATGTCGATACGTGAGGAGTGGATGTATAAAGAAAAAGTTGCTGTGAAAAAGTTTACTTCCATGTCCCAAATTTTAACCCTAGGTAAATAAAAAATCAGATTTTTAAATTAAAAATTAATATATTATCAGTAATTGATATTTAGAAAATATAGGAACACTCATGTTAATATCTTTATCGTATTATGGTATATAGTTTCGAGGTTCCATGGTGGTAGTACATATTACACACTATCGTACCTTTTCATTAGTGTAGTTCCCGTGTGGTTACTAAGGCTTCATAAATATCTCTTTAGTGTCTGTGTAATATTTCATTTCATTTGCTTTACCATGTGCCTTGAGAAATTATAATGATGCTGCAGGAATATCTTTTCAAGTAACACTTTCCATAGCTGAAGTCATTTCTTTAGGGTAGATTATGATTTGGAAGCCTTAACATAATGATATTTTCCCTTTTATAGAGGATGTGTTTCTGCTGGAAACTGATAATCCAAGGACTACATTAGTATATGGCATTTTTACAACATCAAGGTAATTATAAACAATTACATTTTTTGAGTTAATACACTTTTTTGAACATTAGTAATTATTTCAAATGCATTCTTCTATTCAACTTTCAATTTTATGTAACATTTGGGATATATTTGCCTTTATTTACTTTTGCCTGATTTTTTGAGCTGAACTAACCTTTCAAAAGAGTTTTGTACAAGAGTATTTGTAGTGATTATATGCTGTTTTTCTTAAAGAAAGGAAACTATGAATTACAATGCAGGAATAAAATGTACAGAATATTTTATTTTAAGGAAATAATTTGAAAACTCATTCTAATAAAAATATTGATATTTCTATTAAAAATATTTGTTTCTTCTGGGGCAATCTAAAATGATGGCTAATTAGAAACTAACAAAACAGAAGCAATTTACATGTTCTGTATGAAACTTTCGTCTATTTGATGTGTTCTGGTTTCTGATGCCCAGTCCCAATTATATGTTTCAGAACAATTCACCATATTCTCATCCTTTCCTATGCATACTCTTGTCTAAAAATTTTGCATCAAAAATGTTGACTATGAATTCAGCAAAATATTCCAGCTGTGATTTGGCCAATATAGAATATAATAGGTCCTTTTCATTAGACAATTAACTATAAAATGGAAATCTAAACATTTAGATCTTGATTTGGAATTCAAATTTGGATATTTAGTACAGTCATCAGTTGTTTTGTTGTTGTGGCTAAGATAAACAGTGAGAGACTATTTCTTGGAAACACTGAAAGGAACTTTTCTATAATTTATTATTATCTACTGCCTCCTTGGATAAATTAAAAATTTTAGTGCCTTATGTATCAGTGCCTTATTTCAAAATGATGGTAGTTTTTCCAACTTTATCCATATGTATCATAATATTCAGCTTTTCCAAAATGAATCATAGCAACTTTTTATCACAAACTTTGGCATCTATATTTTAAAATTGTATTTCAGTATAGAAAATGAAGAGAATAGATCTCATTCTGTTTTCTGCTTTCAGCTCAGTTTTTAAAGGATCAGCAGTGTGTGTGTATCATTTATCTGATATACAAACTGTGTTTAATGGACCTTTTGCCCACAAAGAAGGGCCCAATCATCAGCTGATTTCCTATCAGGGCAGAATTCCATATCCTCGCCCTGGGACTGTAAGTATCCAGGAAAATTTATTTGTTATCTTACTTTTGGAAGAAGTATAATTTAACAAGAAATGAATATCATGTTGATATTTGTTAAGTAAGCTTACTATATAGTTATTATAGTTTTTTAGCTCATGGGTTCCCAGATTTTGAATTTTAACAATATGTCATATATGTTACAGTATGCTCTATTTTTTTTCTAAGTGGTAGTGCTAACACAATCTCTAGAGGGGGCAGCGATATTTTCTTAATTTTATTCAGATAGAAATCATAGCCTGGAACTTGTTAATTTTCAGATGGCAGTGTAAGAATTTGAATGCTTGTTGCTAAAAACAAAAAACCAAGCCCATTGTCGTTCAGTCAAATCCAACTCATGGCAACCCCATGTGTTACAGGGTAGAATTGCTCCATAGGGTTTTCTTGGCTGTAATCTTTATGAAAGCAGATTGTCATGCCTTTATTCTACGGAGCCTGGGGGTAGGTTTGAACCACCAAATTTTACATTAGCAGCCGAGTGTAAACTGTTGCTACATGTCCCATATTAAGGTATTTCATTTACCTTAATGAAGTACAACCGTGTGAGAATAACTTATACTTTATGTAGAAACATTTAAATGGATATTTGTAGCTAAAAATTAAGCATTATATGTATATATCAAAGAAAGAAAATGTTTGGTATGTGTGAGCAAATAATTGCAACAAAAATGTTATAATTTAAATAAAATGTTTATAAATTATGAAATAATATGCAAATTAGAACTATTTAACCATTTATGTGCAGCTTAAATGATTAGAAATTCCCTGAACTAGAATTACTGTTTTTGAGGCATACAGATATATTTATGTCATGCAGTATTGGTAGTACTAACAAGTACGTTAAGAAGGCCTGGTGGTGAAGTGCTAACCTAAAGGCCAGTGATTCAAATACACCAGCTGCTCTGTTGGGAGAAAGGTGCTGGAGTCTGCTTCCGTAAAGATTACAGCCTGGGAAACCCTATCCCTTTCCGGACCCATGGGAAATACGGTATCCCACCTACTTTTTATGCCCCCGGAGTTCTTTGGAAAGGTAGTAGCCTGATTTTAACAAGTTTAACCTCAAGGTGGGAGCCATTTGAAAAGTGAAACTCAAAAATCCTGAATGGGAGCCTCATTTTTGTGTAGCTTGAACATTGTCTTAGGTGATGCCCTCAGATGTGTGGATTAACTAAACTTGTGACAGGCTTGCTTTTATGTCTATGAGGTAAGCTTCCTCGCTGTGTTTCCTAGTTACTATATTCTCGTGAGAATGTACTTATCGAGAGAATAAGCTATTGCCAGTCTTCAGTCATAGTGGCCATTTTCTCCTTTACGGCATTCATTGTTTCCAGGTGTGCTGGTTCCCTTCTTTTCTAGCTTCTGAACAGTAAATAATGCCTTTCCAACAAGGAATAATGTATTGCAGTGATACTTTTCAAGAGACTCAAACTCCTATAAGTTATTCTTACCCTGCATTCAATCTTAGGGCCCAGTCATTGCTTCCATGTGTAGCGGGTGGAATGCACTGCTGTGAGCAGTTCTGCAAGTATTTCAGGACGGCTATTTCTGCTTCTTAGCTGTTAGTACTGCTTTTGTTATAATGAAGAATACATTAAAAAAAAAAAAAAGAATACATAGCAGTGGTAATTTTCCTGAGATTCAAATTCCTTTAGTTTTATTTATTTTACCCTTAAGTATTGCTTTTGTAGTAATGAAGCAAACATTGTAGTGGAATTTTCCTGAGGTTAAAAAAAAAAAAATCTTTGGCTTTATTTATTTGGACTGTAAGTACTGTTTTTGCAGTAAGGAAGAATGCATTGTACCATGTTTTGAAAAGTTTCATGAAAATTAATAAAAAGGCTAAGAAGAAGGAAACTAGAATAAAATACAGTCATTGCCAGATGCCTACATGTTTTACCAATTGCCAAGAAATAAAATTAAAAAAAATAAATGATTTTATTATTGACTCGTATTGGCAGGATTTGCATTGTCTAGGGGCCGCTGGAACACATAGGATCTTAGATAATGGATATCAAAACTCATAACAAAAATTCTGAGTTGGTCCTTTACTCAGTATGTTTTCACTCATGAAAACACGTAGCATCAACAAAAAATTCAAAGGAGAAAATAATTGGGTCTCGAAAAGTTTATTAAGGGGCAGTTCTACCCTGCCCTACAGGTCGCTATGAGTCTGAATCGACTTGATGACAATGGGTTTGGTTTGGTAAGGAGTATATTGAAAAAGAACTTTTGCAGCTAAAGTTACAGACTGTCCTGGAAGATTAGAATTGGATTTTTTCTAAGACTCCAATGATAACATTATGTTTCATTTGGACCATTATAATGCTTCATTTTTGCACGTTGATTAGTTTTTGTCTCTGTAAAAGGACATACAGTACACTGATTGAGAGAAATGTTGTACAATTGGCCATCAAGAGGAATATAATGTTCCTTATATCTCTGCATGCCATAGAATAGAATTGAAGTTACAAAACTTGGTTGTTGTTGTGTGCCGTCGAGTTGATTCTGACTCACAGCCATCCTATATGACAGAGTAGAACTGACTCATAGGAATTCCTAGGCAGTACTTTTTATAGGAGCAGATCACCTTGTCTTCTCCTACAGAGTCACTTGGTGGGTTCGAATCACAGACTTTACTGTTAGCAGCCAAATGCTTAAAACTGCTCCACCAGGCCTCCTTGTAAAACATGATGGAGACCAATAAAGAATGGTTTTCTGAAAAACAAAAAGATAGCTATGAACATGATGTTTATTTAAATAAAGTGAAGCACTTTGCGCTTGAACTTAAAATTTCCTTTGTCAATATTCTTTTAGGTATCCATCCTATGTAATTTTTACAAAAAAAAAAAAAATTTTTTTTTTTTTTTTGTTGATGTACTTTATTGTTGTGTTGCCATTAGAGTTTATTTGGAAAGTATTGTTTATTCCTTTATTTTCTCATTATCTTAAATGACACTGCTGTCAATTTTTTTTTTTTTTTTTTTCTAAATAGGGAGAATAGTTTGCTAAGCCTTTAAAGAACCTATTTATTTACTCAGAATTAAAAGGGGTTGAGTTTGGTTCCCTTGCTAGGAAGTTCAAAGATTAATCATTGATATGTATTTTTTATATTACTATTAACTTTTAATTAACTTTGGAAGGATTATAGAATTTCTACTTATCCATGAAAGCATTAAATTTTAAAAGGCCATAATTAGTCATGGCTGACAACAAAACCCTATCATAGAAATCTCCTTTTTAATTATCTCTTGGATGCTGATAGCTCAGTAGAAGAAAAGCCAAACATCGAATTATTTTATGTACACAGGAGAAGTTATTCATCTTAGGGTACTTCAAGTTGAGGAATGTGGGATAAAAAGCAGGGATGACCTAAGAGAAGGGAGAATGGAAGGGGAAACAGCAACTTTCAACTTCCACAATGAGTCAAAGGCTTTCATTATTTTGTTCAATGTATATCATGAATTTTCCGAAAACTCACTAGTAGTATGTTCCAAAGAGAAGTCATATTTTTGAGAATTACTTTCTGTTTGAAGTTGACCTGGTCATAGCTTCATCGTAGTACAGACAATTAAGAGGTGGTTGTGATTTTCAGTGATTACATATGCTTTCATCAATGATTTTGATTTGTACAGCAGCAGTTGAAATGTAAACTCTTTATAACAACAAATCAATTTTCCCCCAAATAAAGCCTTAAGAGAAATCCCTCAGATAAAAAAATAAACAGGTAAAAGAAAGTCATTCTGATTGAATCAGGGTTCAAGGTCTCAAAGCCTCATGAAGTGTGTGCTGGAACCGGCTCGCACCAGCTTGGAACAGCACGTTGTGTGTGTCTCTTCCCAACTCAATGGCATCACAGTGGTAGCTTGAAATTAGCCATGGTGGTAATATTTACATCATGGAACTTGTCATATACTACAAATAAGGGATTTTTTTTTTCCTGAAAAAGTGTCACCACTGGCCCCACCCCTCATCAGGCCCTTCACCCACATGACAGCTCATAAGTCACCTTAACAGAAGCATAGGACTCTGAGAATTACAATGAGAAAACCACTTATATGGAGTAGCAAATATGCTATATAAAATTTGAGAATAGATAAACACTTTTTAGTAAAATAAAATAAACCAATGCTAAATTAGAAAATTCTACTAACCGTCCCACTTTTCACTATTTCCAAACTTCCAAAAGTGAGCATTTTTCCTGTTCTAAAGCATTATGGAATAGGCCCGAGCTTAGTGACACACATCTGGAGCAGACTCTGCAAAAAGGGAGTAGTCACTACTTGAGACATATTTCTGTAATGTGGTTTCTTAACATCTGGTGCTGAGACCAGAGCAGCTTCTTTAAATAAAAAAAGAATTGTCAGATGAGTGATCTTTCGGGAATAAAAGAGGCAGGGTGGGGGAGCGACCTCTGGAACTCCTCTTGGAAAAGCGTACCTCCCTGAAGATCTGGTTCCTCCACCCTTCTCCTAGCAACACACCATGAAATCAGCTGTCTGACTCAGAGTGGCCAGTGACCGTCTCTTCCTGGGCTCTCAGGGCTTAATATCCCACTCATGTAGCCGGAAGATCAGCAGCCAAGTGACCCAAAGCTTTCTGTCTTCTCAAGGGTTAAGAATGTTGCCTCTGAAGTGCTCCCAATGAAGGATCAACTGTGACTGTCAAACTCTCCCCCGCCCGCCCCCACAGTAGTCCAGTTGCCAGGTCAACCCCATAAATATATAACTGTGTTCTTAAAGAAATGACACTGGCAGAAATCTTATACCGTCACTCTAATGTGCCCTGTAGGCGTTTCCTTTAAAGCAGAGTTGATAGCTGTGTTAGCAAACAGCCCCAACCAGCAAGCCCAAGTCAGTAGGAAGAAGCCTGCCAATTGTGTCATAATGTTTTTCCATAAGTAATTCAAGTTTGTGGAAGAAACAAGACACCTTTGGTATGCTGCAAAGGGCAGCCAAAACTCCAGACTCTCTCTGTGGCCAAGCTAACATATTACATTGTTCCACTGCAATGTGTATAAAGCTTCTGCAGGACACTGTGTTTGTATATGCTATCCTGTTTAAGCAGAACCTAATAAGAGTGTTCAGTTTTAACATCTATTTATAATTGGAGGAGAACCATCTGCTTCTGTGATTGTGCTTTGAACAGGTCTGGTACTTGATGTGGCAAAGGAACCCAGAAAACTCATGGCCCACATAGTCAGCGGTGGCAAAGACAGACGAGTTCATTGCTGGCACTTTTGTTGGTTGTGTACATCTTCGGGTTGCTCTCACGTTAGAAGTATTTTTTATTCATTTTAAGATGTTTGAAAACAGTCGGTTAGGAAAGCTTACACTAAAATTGAACACATAAATCATACAGACATGAAGAGTTAATTATACAATGTCTCACATCATTATTCAAAGCCTGTGAATACTACAGACAGTATCATTAAAGTCAGAGGAGAGAGATCACAGTGGGACAACATTGTTTACATAGAAATCTACAATGTGAGACTGAGCTGTACTCCAAGGGGGATTGGATGTGGATACTAGGGTAAGGGAGGGTGTTTCAGGCAAAGGGTGCAGCAAACACACAGTGCAAAGAGAGAAATTAGTAAGTGAGTCTTGGAAGCTCTGCATGGGATAACAGGACTGGCACAGAGGCCCTGGTAGGCAGTAGAGGATTACTGTAAGGAAGGTGAAGGCCAGGTTGTACATAAACACATGTTCTCAACTACATGATTGTTTGAGGTTCAAATAAAAAACCTAAAATACCAAGAGTTTAAACATAAGCTCAGTATCTCTCCGGATGCTGTTTAAAAGAACAATGTTCAAAACAAGTCCAGGTTCTGGAACGCTACTAAGTCCCCTTCATCTTTTAAGGGTTAGGTCAGGACCGTGCCTCTCTTGACCATGCCAGTCACTCCCTTCTCTGACTAGTTTTGCATTTATTTCCTGCTGTCTGTATCCAGCCTCATCTCGTGTCTCTTTCCTCCACTTTGGAATCTGTGATCCAGCATTACCAAAGGAATTGGAGTTCCAGCTCTCTGAATACTCCAAACTTTGTTTTCTCACCTCTAAACCTGTTTACTGGCCCTGCCAACCTTAAGTTTGCCACTATTCTGAATTCTGTTAAATATTATTGGCTTTTACACATTTGGGTCCACTAATCATGAACCAACTTCTGGTGTTTATTTTATATTCATCTTGAATCATTTTTTGTATGTCTCAATTGTTATTTTGCTTTGAACATGTCCATTTTCCTTAGTAGAATACTTCTCTCTAGAAGACAATGTTGTTGTTGTTCTTGTGTGCCATCAAGTTGATTCAGACTCATAGCGACCCTATACAGCAGAGTAGAAGTGACCCATAGGGTTTCTAAGGGGTGGATGGTGGATTTGAACTGCTGACATTTTGGTCAGTATCTGTAGCTCTTAACCATTGTGCCACCAAGTCTCCCTAGAAGACAATAAAAACAAACAAAAACAAAACCCAGTGCCATCAAGTCAATTCTGACTCATGGCGACCCTATAGGACATAGTAGAACTGCCCCATAGAGTTTCCTGTTTATTCTTATGGCCCATACTGATCGCATCACAATGCTTTCTAAATAAAAGTTGTCCAAAGAATGGACATATATATTACTATTTGAATATATTAATGCTGAAAACTAGTATAATGGATGTGAGGATTAGAAGAACATTTACAAGTATCAGAGGTCAACAGATGTTTATGAATTCCTGAGTATAGGAAAGAAATTAGGTTCGGGCAATAATTGCTGATTGACTTCCCTAACATATGACTCGTGTTATTCCTAGCATTTCACCCAACACTTTAATAATCAA
The DNA here is from genome assembly GCF_024166365.1 of Elephas maximus indicus. Classification (NCBI taxonomy): domain Eukaryota; kingdom Metazoa; phylum Chordata; class Mammalia; order Proboscidea; family Elephantidae; genus Elephas; species Elephas maximus. The sequence continues at coordinate 50,585,635 of NC_064826.1, read as the reverse complement.
AACACTTAAAATGTCTCTACTCAAAAAAAGGAATTTTTATGGCTGCTTGATAAACAGAAAACTATAGGAACTGAGAAACAATGAACACATAAAAGAGAAGCTTAACGGAGATTATTGAATGGCTGTAAAGTAAAATTAGCCCTCTGAAGAAAGAGACATAAGCCTAATTAATGGACAAAGGCTTTTATTTTATGAGAGCACATGGATTGAGATTCAACACATATGCTTTAACATACCCCAAGATGAGGGAAGAGCTAATCACATTTTATTTGTGCTTGGCAGTGTTACTCTGAGCTAAGTGCAGATAGAAGAAATCTGCAAAGGGCAATCCATTTTTGTTCTTGTCACCATAATTGTCATTCATTCTATATCCTTATCTGCAGTTTATTCCGTGAATCAGTGAAGGGATTAATTACTATTGTCAAAAAGGATTCTTTTGTAATTTTGAAAATAAACCCTTATTAGAAGATGCTCATTTCTAAGCAAGATGTTCATTATAAATATAGAACCAATGTGCCAAATGGCTATGAATTTAAATTACTGCATGGACATTTTATCTATTCCACTAGAAAACAACAAAGTTCAATCCATGAGGGGTATAAAAGATCAAACATGTTCATTCTTTATGCTGTTACATAAATATAAGAAAAGGAAGAGGGAATTAGAGGTCCTTAGTGGGAAAGGGGGAAAAAAAGGTGTCCCTGGGTCATGCAAACAGTTAAGCGCTCAGCTACTAAAAGGTTGGAGGTTTGAATCCACCCAGAGGTGACTGTGAAGAAAGGCTTGGCAATCTACTTCCAAAAGATGAAAGCCACTGAAAACCCTGTGGAGCACAGTTCTGCTCAGACATGGGTCATCGTGAGTCAGAATCAGCTCTATGGAAATTGGTTTTTTGTTTGTTTCATGGGAAAGGTAGGAAACTCATATTTTCAATTTTGATCTTACTGATGATATAATCTTTTGGTTATATTATCTATTGGAAGGGATAATTTTTCATGTCAGGTAACTAGAAAAATAAGAATTCTTTGTTATCAGCTCGGACTCCAGTCCCAAACTCGAGTATTAAACTCTTAGTTAAGTTACAATACTTGGAAGATTTCTTTTTTCTCTTTAGTTAAGCCTTAAGCAAAGCAGGTTGAAGGTCTGTTTAGTCTATTTCTACCCCATGTCCTAAACCCCAATTTTGGATCAGATCATCTCAATATAAGAAGAGTTAAAATTTGTCAGAAAAAAATAGGAGAGAGAAATTTCCTACCAGTTCCTAGAGCAATCTACCACCAGCCTTGTTGGCTGCCTTCAGGCTTCGTGGGTCTGAGGATAAGATATCTCCCTAGGAGGGAAAGAGGTGTTCAGAATGGTTTAGAGAATTCTGTTGCTTCTCCCATTCCAGTTATGAGAAACAGAGGTAGGTTGGACCTACTAATAGGACCAGTTTTCCCATACACTACGGCCAAATGTTAATATGGGCTAAATATCTATCTTCAGTGATTTCATATCATTTTAAACATATCTCTATTTTTTTTAAATCTCCTTATTGGACTGTGAGTTCTTCAAGGCAGAGACTGTTTTTATTCATTTTTGTTGTGGCATGTGTAAGTGCATGCCTGGAATAGAGTAATTTCATGTATCACAAAATGGTATGTTCTTTCGATTTTTTTTTTTCATTTAAAGTTGATATTTTACCATTAGAAATGTAAAAGGCATTCTTAACTCATAAAAAAAAAAAAAGCAAAAACAGAACTCGGGACAGGTTTGGCTCACTTACCATAGTTTGCTAATCCTTGTTTGATAGGGTAAATTAAAAATATAGTGGCTGTAAATTATCTGATTTTGTATTTACATATTCTCAGTATTAATTGAACATTATGAATATTTTGCTTTTGTATTATGTATAATATTTTTAAATTAATTTTTACTTTAAAAACATCATAATTTATGAGACTACAATAGGGAAAAAACATAAGAGAATGCTTGGATTCCTATGCATACATCAATAGGCCCTTTCACTGTGCCCAAATTATGCTTATAATTTAAATCATTTTTGTTTTTAAGTAGGAAAGAATCAATTTTAAAGTGTTTAGAATTATAAAACATAAGTTTGTTTTATTCTTTAAGTGTCACATCCAACCAAGCAATTGAATTAAACTGCTTGTTTGACTCTGTTATGCCTATTTTGCTACCCTCGGCGTTCACCGTTCACAAAGAAGAAAGGACATATTCAAGAAAAGTAACTATATGTTTGCATATCTTGGAGAGTTAGGCAACATATTAAAAATAAGACAGTGTAAGACCCTAACTGATTGGAAACTGCAAATTGCTAGTTTCCTCTGTCTATAAATGTGGTAGAAAACACTGGTTGAAAAAGACTATAAAAAAAAAAAAAGCTACTGGTCATAAATGCCAGTTACTTTTGTTTATAAACCCTGAAACAAGGTCTATTTCCTTGTTAGTTGGTTTATATTTGCTGACAATTTAAAAATTTTTTTTCTTTAATTACTATTTCTTAACCAACAGTTTTCTCAGTCACTTGTTAGCATTCCCTTTTATTTCTACAAATTGGTGAACTTTTGATACTACAGTTTGGAGCAACCTGAAAATAATTTTTATCTGAATTTTAATTACCACCAAGTAAAACTCAGAAATTTAAAAAAAAAAAGTGATAATTTAGTAAGGTTATCACACACCAAAATAATTACTAACTAGAAATTATGTGGAATGTCTAGTAATATATGCTAAACATTAGATCTTTCCAGAACTTATGAATGAAGACACTAGCAAATATTTAATGGGACACCTCAGCTTAGCAAAACCATAATTGATAGTGTTTTATGAAGGGCTGGATGTATTTAAATGCCCCTGCTTTGTTCTTTCCGTGTTTTCATTCAGTGAGTGATGTATTTTCCACTTTGTGTGAAGAATGAGGGTAGAAAGGACCCATAATTCTATACTTTACAGAAGTATGGAATGTATCCATCAGCTTAGAACACCCTCAAATTAAATTCTTTGTCCTCATTTGGTCTTCATTGTGGGCATCTATAAACACATATATTTAAATATAATGCTTTTTCTTAAAAGAAAAACATACGAGCCCCAGATGAAAGTCTAGTTAATGGGAACACAAATGAGAGGCTTAGTTTTGTTACTTGTCTCATTATCTCTCTTCCGTGAAGTCATTTAATTGCCCCTTGTGCCTTTCTATAGTAAGAGAACTGTATTTACTGGTCCTATAAAAAATGCTGGTAATGCTAATTGATCAAATTCAGTCTAAAAATTGCATTCAGGATGATGCAGTCCACATCTGGACGAGTGAGGTCAAGTTAATTTGCTAAGACTTATTTGAAATCGTGAGTAGGCCTGGCAATAGTGACCCAGACGCACTAACACTGTTGTAGAGCTACGGCAAGTGTTTAACCCAGAAATTGCCATGTTTTTTGGCCCCCGAGGTTGTTTTTCTTTTTTCATTGAATCAGCATTAAAATTTTGGCATATTTCACATACGTTTCCACATTTCTGTCTTCTGTTGAAATCTGGCTACGTTCTATTCCTGCGTAGGCACGATTAGCTGGAAATAAGTATCCATTGTCACCTCTGAATAAAGCATATGCTTTCCATTTTGTCATATTCCATTGTTTTTGTTTACCACCTATGCTATGTCCGTTGCTGTTGATCAAGAAGCTTGCTTTGTTGCTTTCTTTTTATTCCGTACTTCTCTAAAGAGGATAAATAAAAACTAGAACAGGAGTACCATGTGTTTCTAGAAAAACATGATGAAGTGTTTTTGTTTCTAGAAGTACAAATATTGAGAGGGGTTTAGTAGGGGTCAGCAAACAATGTTTGCGTGTATTAAAAGACTATATGCAGCAACTTTGCTCTTATATCTTAAAATTCTGGCCCTAGTAATGACTGAATTTGGGTTCCACACTTTAGCAGCTCCCAGCCTACAGGTTTGGCTTCAGGTACCCTACAACTGGAACCTTCTCCATAAGGCCTCAGGAGCCCTTGTCTGGCTCTCTTCCCAGAACTACTGAATCTACCCAGGCAGTCCTTTTCTAAGGTCTCATTATTTTATTCTGCCTACTACTTGCCTGCTCTGACTCTTTCCTCTTCTAGCCACAACTGAGTATCATGCAGCCCCTGTACCAAAATCACAGGCCAAATCTAATAGAATAATTTATTCATTCAGCAACTTTTTATTGAATATCTATAATTTGACAGCTTTGTTATAGGTATGAGGATGAAACAATAAACAAAATAGGCCCCGTTATGGTGAACACACAGCTTACATTCTAGGAGGAACAGACAATAAATATACAAGCAACAATATACTAATACAACTAATAATATACTATTAGGTAGACAAGGCCTGTGAAGAAAAGTAAAACAGAATATGGAGACAGACACAAGAGTAGAGATGAAGAGGGGATGCTATTTTTATATGTGTCATCACCTTTGAGGAAGTAACTTTTAAACTGAGAACTGAATGTGGTAACAAAGAAAGCCATGGGGCTGTCTGGAGAAGAGGAGTCTGGACAGGGGCCAGCAAGTGTCAGCCCCCTGGAGGGGAAGCGTGCTTGGAGTGTTCAGGAACAGCAAGCACTACTATGGGAGAAGTAGGCTTAGGGCAGATCACACAGGAGCTTGTAGGACGTGGTAAATTGTTGGTATTACATTCTAAGGGTAATAGAAGCCACTGGAGTCTTTTCTAGAAGGGAATTGTCTGATACAATTTATTATCCCCAAACTAAGATCCAACCTCACAGATCTAAATTAGATGAAATAAAACTCCTACACATTACCATTCTGATTAAATTAATAATTATAAAATAATTTATTTTCACCAGTAGTAACATTAGATTATGCCCACAAGTTTTTTGTTTTGTTTTTTAAACAAAATGATATCTGATACAGAATAAGTAATATAAAGGTTATGGATAAGAATGGTGAAAGTTATATACAAAATGGTGTCTGTCTCTCTCTGAAGACAAATAGGGTAAAAAAAGTGGAGTTGGCCTCATTCAAATGATTAACTTATACAAAATATATATTAATTTCCTAAGATAGTAAAATCATTGGTTAGACTGTTTTCTCCTCAATAGGGGGCAAAACACTTAGAAGAAGCTGAGCGTCCAAGTATTTTTTTTAGTGTAGATGCTTTTTGATTATTACTAAGTCAAAGTAACTATTTTAATTTATTAATTTTTTTCTTAAAATATTATTTTAGTGCCCAGGAGGAGCATTTACACCCAATATGCGAACGACCAAGGAGTTCCCAGATGATGTTGTGACTTTTATTCGGAACCATCCTCTCATGTACAATTCCATCTACCCAATCCACAGAAGGCCTTTGATTGTCCGTATAGGCACCGACTACAAGTACACAAAGATAGCTGTGGATCGAGTAAATGCAGCTGATGGTAGATACCATGTCCTGTTTCTTGGAACAGGTAGGTATTTGAGCTATGAAACTTGAAGCTTCACTTTAATGCTTAGTAGAAAAGTGTACTATAATATAGATAGTAGTTAAGAGCCATGATATTAGAACTACAAAGACGCCAATGTTTACTTCTGTCTGACCCTGAATGAGTTATTTAACTACCCTATGTCTCAGTTTCCACACCTGTAAATGGAGTTAATAAAATGAATTACTTTACAGAGTTTTTGTAAGAATTACCTCCTCTGGTTGGTTGTCATACTGTGGTGTCTTGTCTGTTGCTATGATATGGGAAGCTATGCCACTGAAATATGAAATACCAGTAGGATCACCCATGGTGGACGGCTTTCAGCAGAAGTTCCAGACTAAGACAGACTAGGAAGAAGGATCTGGAGTCTACTTCTGAAAAAACTGGCCAGCGAACACCTTATGAATAGCAGCAGAACATTGTCTGATACAGTGCTGGAATATAAGCCTCTCAGATTGGAAGGCACTCGAAATACAACTGGGAAGAGTTTACTCCTCAAAATACAGTCAACCTTAATAATGTGGATGAAGTAAAGCTTTCAGGACCTTCGTTTACTGATGTGGCACTACTCGAAATGAGAAGAAACAGCTGTAAGTATCCATTAATAATTGGAACGTGTAATGTACAAAATATGAATCTAGGAAAATTGAAAGTAGTAAAAAGTGATATGGAACACATAAAGATTGATATCTGATGCATTACATTAGTGAACTGAAGTGGACTGGTACCAGTCATTTTGAACTGGACAATTGTATGGTCTACTATGCTAGGAATGGTGTCGCATTCATCATCAAAAAGAACATTTGAAGATCTAGTCTGAAGTGCAACACTGTCAGTAATAGGATGATAGGATAATATCCATACACCTACAAGGAAGACCAGTTAAATTTTGGCACTAATTACTAAGTACCAAGATGAGTAAATTGAAGATTTTTATCAGTTTCTGCAGTCTGAAATTGATCAGATGTACAGTCAATTTGACAGCTTTGTGATAGGTCTGAGGATGAAACAATAAACAAAATAGACCCAGTTATGGTGAACACACAGCTAACACTCTAGTAGGAACAATATACTAATATAACGAATAATATACTGTTAGATAGGCAAGGCCTGTGAAGAAAAATAAAGCAGAATATGGAGACAGACACAAAACTATAGTGAAGAGGGGACACTATTTTTACATGTGTCATCACCATTGAAGAGGTAACTTTGAAACTGAGAACTGAATGTGGTAAGCCTATTGCACTGATAATCATGAGTGATTGGAATGCCAAAGCTGGAAACAAAGAAGAAGGATCAGTAGTTGAAAAATATGGTCTTGGTGATAGAAATGATGGAGGAGGTCTCGTGATAAATTTTGCAAGACAAAAGACTTATTCATTGCAAATACCCTTTTTTCCACAACATAAATGGCAACTATACACGTGGACCTTGCCATATGGAATATACAGGAATCAAATTGACTATGTCTGTGGAAAGAGAAGATGGAGAACAGTCAGAACAAGGTCAGAGGCCTACTACGGAGCAGACCATTAATTGCTCCTGTGCAAGTTCAAATTAAAGCTGAAGAAAATTAAAATAAGCCCACGAGAGCCAAAATATGACTTTGAGTATATCCTACCTGAATTTACAGAATAGATTTGATGAATTGAACACTAACAACTGAAGACCAGATGAGTTATGAAATGACATCGAGTGCATCATACATGAAGAAAGCAAAAGGTCATTAAAAAGATGGGAAAGAAAGAGACTAAAATGGATGTCAGAAGAGACTCTGAAACTTGCTTTTGAATATAGAGCAGCTAAAGCAAGTGAAAGAAATGATGAAATAGAATAGCTGAACAGAAGATTTCAAAGGGCAGCTGGAGAAAACAAAGTTAAGTATTATAATGAAATATGCAAAGGACCTGGAGTTAGAAAACTGAGGAAAAGAGCCCGCTCAAGCATTTCTCAAGCTGAAAGAACTGAAGAAAAAATTCAAGCCTCAATTTGCAATATTGAAGAATTCTGTGGGCAAAATATTGAATGAAGCAGGAAGCATCAAAAGAAGATGGAAGGAATACACAGAGTCACTGTAACAAAAAGAACTGATCAGCGTTCGATCATATCAGGAGGTGGCATATGATCAGGAACTGATGGAACTGAAGGAAGAAGTCAAAGCTGCACTGAAGACATTGAAGAAAAAAAAAAAAAAAAAAAAAAAACAAAGCTCCAGGAACTGAAGGAAAACCAATTGAGATGTTTCAACAAATGGGTGCAGTGGTGAAAGTGCTCACTCGTCTATGCCAAAAAATTTGAAAGACAGCTACCTGGCCAACCAACTGAAAGAGATCCATATTCATGCCCATTCCAAAGAAAGGTGACCCAACAGAATTGGGAAATTGTAGAACAATATCATTAATATTACACCCAAGTAAAATTTTGCTGAAGATTACCAAAAGCAGCTGCAGCAGTAAATTGTCAGGGAACTGCCAGAAATTCAAGCCACATTCAGAAGAGGACGTGGAATGAGGGATATCATTGCTGATGTCAAATGGATTATGACTGAAAGCGGAGAATACCAGAAAGATGTTTACCTGTGTTTTGTTGACTGTGCAAAGGCATTTGACTCTGTGGCTCATAACAAATTATGGATGACATTGTGACAAATGGAAATTCCAGAACACTTAATTTTGCTCATAAGAAACCTGTACATAGGCAAAGAGGCAGTCTTTAGAACAGAACAAGGAGATACTGTGTGGTTTAAAATCAGGAAAGGTGTGCATCAGAGGTATATCCTTTCACCATACTTATTCAATCTCTATGCTGAGCAAATCATCTGAGAAACTGGATTACATAAAGGAGAACGCTGCACCAAGATTGGAGGAAGACTCATTAAAAACCTGCCATATGCAGATGACACAACAAAGAGGACTTGAAGCACTTACTGATGAAAATCAAGGACTACAGACTTCAGTATGGATTACAGCTCAACAGAAAGGAAGCAAAAATCCTCACAACTGGATCAATAGCAACATCATGATAAATGGAGAAAAGGTTGGTATTGTCAAGTATTTCATTTTACTTGGAACCACAATCAACACCCATGGAAGCAGCAGTCAAGAAATGAAAAGATGCATTGCATTGGGCAAATCAGCTGCAAGAGACCTCTTTAAAGTGTTGAAAAGCAAAGATGTCACCTTGAAGACTAAGGTGCACCTGACCCAAGCCATGGTATTTTCAGTTGCCTCATATGCATGTGAAAGCTGGCCAATGAATAAGGAGGACCAAAGAAGAATTGATGCCTTTGAATTATGGTGTTGGCAAAGAATATTGAATATACCATTGGCTGCCAGAAGAATGAACATGTCTATCTTGGAAGAAGTACAGCCAGAATGCTCCATAGAAGTAAAGATGGAAAGACTTCATCTCAAGTATTTTGGACATGTTATCAGGAGAGACCAATCCCTGGAGAAGGACATCATGCTTGGTAAAATAGAGGGTCAGCATAAGAGAGGATAATCATCAATGAGATGGATTGACATAGTGCCTGCAATGATGGGCTCAAAGTATAGCAGCGATTGTGAGGTTGCCGCAGGATCCGGCAGTGTTTCTTTCCGTTGTATATAGGATCTTTATGTATTGGAACCTACTCGACGGCACCTGAGAACAATAACAAAGCACCTAGAACAGTGCCTAGCATGTATTAGAGCAAAATACAAGAATCATGGGCTGAATTAGAGGATGGAGAGAAATGTTAAGTGTAAGTAAATTTTTCTTTCATTTGAAGCAAATTCTTTGACTTCTTCATATATACATGGGGCCATTTTCTAGTGATAATGGTAATGATAGAAATGTTCTAGAGTGTAGTAACTCTAGAATAGGCAGGTTTTTTTAAAATATAGTAACAGTACTATTTTAATAATCTACAAATTCTAGTTTTCAATTTACATTAATATTCAAGTTGAGTGAAAATATTCTTGTTCATAGCCTCCATGCTGTGGAATGACTAGCTTTGTATGTGCAATAGCACCGGTGCTCAAAGTGTGGTCCCCAGACCAGCAGCATCAGCATTATCTGAGAATATGTTAGAAATGAGAATTCTTAGACCCTTCCACAAGCACTCTGGGAGTGAAACTCAGCCATCTGTCTTTTATCAAGCCCTTCCAAGTAATTCTGATGCACACTAAACTTGGAGAACTACGACTCTACAGAAAGCCCTTTGCTTGCTAGTCAGGCAGTAGTTAATAATATATTTCAAACATCCCTGACTGTGTTGTAGATTGTCATAAAAGGAAATCTCTTCAGTTATAGTAATACCACCACTACTCCAGGAAATTAGGTAGTTTCTCTACTAGTTTAAGAAATAGATATAAAATATGTCTGTAAACATCGTAAAACATAGTGACTGTGGAATATGTAACTTGAGCTAACGAATGAATTGCACTATGACTTCAATCAATTTACAATCTGATTACTTTTATTTTTATAGGCTAAATACACTTTTCAAAGTGTACATTTCTTATTTTACTTTTTTTTTTGTTTTTGCCTAAAACCCCAGATCTAAATCCTTCGTTCTCATGTGATTTCAGCTTGTATTGTACTTAGATTGAAAGCCTCTGACATGAACTATTTGGCATCTTCTCCAACACTTTGACATATCTGAGCTTTCACTGGTCCTCTTTTGTCTTGAATTTGAGGAATATCCTTTCCTTCATAGACTAATCATAATCACTCTGCTCTCAATTTTTATCCCCTCCTGCCATTTTCTGGACCGCTATCAATTATATTCTTATTCACTTTATTCTTTTGTTTCATCTTCACTGAATCCTCAGCTTAAAAATCTTATACCAGGAAACTAGATCCACTCCTTCATGCATAGCCACCCGTCTGCTGTTCAACCAATTTCTTCAAGACATCCAGTGGCTTTTAATTGTTCAGATGCCTCAATCTCACTTTGAATCATTTAGTATTGTAAAGTCTCTCTTTTCCTCTTTGCTGTAACCATGCCATGAAATTACCGTGTTCGTCTGAGAATATCTTCTCAGTCTCCTTTGTTAGCCCAGGTTCCTCCTGCCCATGAGAGTGGGTATTCCCTGAGGTTCTATCTATGGGACTTTTCTTTTTATACATCCTTTGTCCTTTTCATTCAATTGGTTTCAATTATCCATTCCATGTGAACAAATCCCAAATGTACATCTCTAGTCCTTGCCATTTCATGAGCTTATTATTTGCATTTACAACATACTGTTAGATAACACAAATTGGATAACCTATTAAAACTTCAAACATCATGCTTCAACTCAATTTATTCTAAGACTCTCTAATCAACTCTTTATTCAGTCTCACTTATTTGTATTCATTATTGCACATCCTTCTCAAGGTTCTATCTCTCCTAGATATATAATTTCTCTCTACGTATATCACAGTACCTGGCAAGGTCAATATGTATTTGTCAAGATGAATTGAAAATCATAGCTATGTTTGTTGCTATACATGTAATCAACTGAATCAATAACTGAGTGCAAAAGTTAATCTTAATTTGCATATAAACTGTGTTCTCCAAAGATGTAATCTCCTTAGGAATGATTACAAAGAGTTACTTTCAGCCTCTGCCTGAATCATCCAATGTGGAGTTTGCCTTTGGAAAAAAAAACATTTTTTCCTAAAGTGAAGTTGTAATTTAAAGCCACCAAACAAACAAAAAAAACAAACCTGTTGCCGTCGAGTTGATTCTGACTCATATTTAGAGCCACAACTCTCCCTGATGTCTCATATTAGCAGAAGAGATGACCATTTTCTTTTTCTTCTCCACCCCCCCTCCACCTTTTCTGTAATTCTTGAAGCCTGTCTCGATGGTGGTCTTTGATGCCACAACAGTTGTGTTTTCAGGAAAGTCTGCGTAAGATATGTAGATTTCATGGGTGGAATTTTCAAGAAGACTTTATAAGCAGTGCAGCAGTGTTTATTCAGATAGAGGACGGTAACAAACATGTTTTTGCACAAATTCTTTGGCTTTATTTTACCACATAAGCGTCTGGCATCTTTACATAGACTTTTCACACTGGTATTGAAACACTTGTGTCATTTTGAAAACCAGTGTATAGGCATATGTTTTTAATTGTAGTGGGATATTTCTCTAGTGATTGCTTACAAAGCCACATGAGTCTCTTGAAGACTGTCCTATTAGGAAAGTCCATGCAGTGACAAAGCCTCTGCCAACCGCATCTCCCTGGAGAGATGGAGATTCATTTCACCACTGAACCTTATCGTCATTGGTATATCAGACTGCACTATACTTTAGTTGAAGGCAGTGGTTTAAATTTACCCGAAACTCTCACAACCAGTGTATTGATATAGAATATTTGCTGCCCAACCAGTTCTGGGATGGCTGGTGAAATTTCTTCAAAGACATTTTTCTGGGTATGTTTGCTGTTAAAAGTGAATACAAGAGCCGTTCCTGAAATGGCTCTTGGGAGAATCATAGGTCATTGTTCCCAGGATTTCTAAGCTTGGTGTATCTTAATTTTCTGAAGAAGGACATAATATTTCTTATATGTTGCCAAATCCTTGAGAACCAGAGAGCCCTTTGGCCACTATAAATAAATAATGATGCTCCAATTCTTGCCACAATGCCACTCCTCTCATGGCATTCCTTGTCTCTGAACCATCATGGAAACTTCAGGCAAATGCAACGAAGACATTAGTTGTCAAAGAAGATGCCATAGGAAAAACTTAATTTGACAGTTCATTGGAATGCAAATAGGGTGTCATGTAACTGTATTCACTTTAAATGTTATGAATGATTTTGTAGCTCTCAGGATCTCCATGGTAGTTCTGTGGGCTCAACGCCTGCCAGCTGTTAACACTTAGCCAAGTACAATGTATTACTCTAATTGTGAGGTGCTGATATTCTAGCCTTTCACCGTCATGGGACTGACTCAGGTCATTTTGGGTTCTGACAGATGCAATGAAAAAAATAAAGTGATCTTTATCCCCTACTCTTATTTCTTACAGTTTATATATCAATGTTTGGTCTAGGGATAAGAAGTCCCTGGGTGGCACAAGTGATCTACACTCTATCAACCTAAAAGTTGGCAGCTTAAACCACCCTGCAGCACAGCAGAAGTTCTGATGAACAGGTTCTGTAAACATTACAGCCAGGAAAACCCTGTGAAGCAGTTCTACTCTGTAACACATGGGGTCGCCATGAGTCGGAACTGACTCGATGGCCGTGGGTTTTAGTTTAGGGGTCGCAGCCTACTGCATGCTTCTCCATGGCTCATGAACTCAGAATTGTTTTTATATTTTTAAATGGATGAAAAAAAAAAGTATATTTTTGTGACCAGTGAAAATTATAAGAAATGCAAATTTGTGTCCATTAATAAAGCTTTATTAGAATACAGCTACACGCATTCGTTTGTATATCGTCTGTGGCTGCTTTTGCTCTTCAGTGGCACAGATGAGTAGTTGCAACAGAGACCAGATAGCCCCCAAAGTCGAAATACTGAACTATTTAGCCTTTTACAAAACAAAGTTTGCTGATCTCTACTTTGGTTGATAATTGTATAATTTTAGAAAAATCAAGACTTTGTAAAGAAGCAGTTATCTAATATTGTAGATATAATATAGGAATTCATAAATGTTGCCACAGATAAATACCTGTTCTGTAATCTTGAGTAAAACATACCTTGCTATTTTATTAAAATTTATACTGGAAACTAAGTTTCCAATTTTTTTTTTTTTTTAACCAACTCATTCATACTATCACTCTAGAAAAGACCACAGCAATGAAAAAAATACCTTGTGTTTTGTTTTATTCTGTATAATTTGTTGATGCGTTGAGAGATTTTTTTTCTTTTAATTTCTGTTTTAGAGTTGTGGGTATTTCTGATGTTCCTTACTTTTTTTTTTTTTTAGTTCTGTGTATTAGAGGTGTGGAAGTTTCTAGTCTTCCTTATTTATTTATTTATTTATTTATTTAGTATTTAGGAAGCTTGTAAAACAGCAGGCAAGTGCTTTCATGGGATTAACATTTCTATTTTAACTTTGCCACCTACTGCTTCTATCCAGGCCATTTGTTCCAAGCAGAGTATATTGCACAGTCGAGAGATTTTTTGCCTGTTTTCCTTTTGCTTCTGTAGTTATGAAAATATTTAAATGTCTAGATCAGGTTCAGACAACCTGGTAAATTTATATTTTTATCACTATACATGAGTCAAGACAACATGTGGGCTTTGAAGAAAGAGCGAGAGAGTATTCTTGTGAATGGCTGTTAGAGGCTTAGGATGATTTAAGGCAATTATGATTTTTTTTAATATAAGGTCTATACATGTGGTGGCCTGTCAAAATTCATATATAGTATGTACTGTTCCATGCTTCTTTTTAGCTTTTGTTTAACTGGGTAAATACTGAGTTGGGACGTTGGCCCCAGTAAGTCCTTTGAAAGTGTGGAATTTTAAAGTATGTGCCACATATGTGACGAAAGTCTTAAAATTCTTGCCTTGCAGTGTTACATGATAGCTGCCTTCAAAGTAACTAACCAGTTCTGGCAGTCACATCTCTTGGAATGGCACAGTGTTAATGAACTGCAGAGCCAGGCCTTTTGATTTTAAAGAATGTCCTAAAATACTCCATGTAAAATTTGATAGCTGGAGCAGTCCATTTGAGTTCAGAAAAGGCTACTGTCATTTGAAAGCAGGGCATGAATGTCACTCTAAGGATAATGTCTAGACTTCCTCCTTCGCTTAGCAGTAAGGAATAAATCTCTTTGTAAGTCACTGGTTTTTAATAACATTTTGGTTCAGTGCCTTCCAAAGTAGAATTTGGAAACTTCGGAGAGTTTACCAAAGAGTCTACAGAGATTGTCAAAGCAGGAAATATTAATGGAACAGAGTGGAATGATGGCTGAATTGACAGGAGAATGAGGATAAATCACGGTGTGATAGTTACTTGTTCATGCAGAAGAGTAGAAAAAAAGGATGTGTGAAGAGAAACAAAATGGAAGATAACCCATACAGTGATTACTAATCCAGAGTCAAATGCTCTCACTTAAATTTTACCTTAAAAAGACAATTGCAAAATAAATATATGGCTAATTGCTGAATTCTTTTCTTTTTATCTACTCTTCAGAGATATGTATATTTTTAAAGACAGTATAAAATCTCACTTAGTGAATATATAAATGTTGGTGTTGCTAGTTTGCCTGAAAAACCCATTTATTTATTCAGTGTTCTACTTATGCAAATAACTGTAGTATTGCAGGCTTCTAAAATATTTTATTACATTATAATAATGCTAGTTACAGTTATTTAAAGTGCTTACCATGTGCCAGGTATGTTATATGCATTATCTCACCCAATCTTCACAAATATTCTAATCGGAATCGTGGGAATGTAAGCTCCACGGGGGCAGCAATATTTGCCTGATTTATTCCAGGTCCTCAGTACCTAGAATAGTGCATCACTCAATGTAGTCCCTCAGTAGATATGATTCAAATGAAGGTTAAGGAAGATTAAAATTGCATATATACTTAGTGTATGGTACAGCCAGAATATAAATCCATGCTGTCTGGTCTCATGCCCTGAGAATTAACCCCTTCATCATTACTACCTTACTTACTATTGCCACTTTATAATTTTATCCTTTTATGAAATTCATTTTTTATATTTTCTCTTTTTACTATGAATTAAATGTTTCATCCACATATGTCAAGATGATATTAGGGAAGTGCCACATTCAAAATTAGCATTTGCATTGTTTTGAGTGGTGCCACTCACTGCAGCCCATTCACATGCTTTTATCAAGTCTTCTGTATGAAGCAAATGCCTGTTCCAAGGGGAGCCTTAGAGAACAAACTTTCCCTCGACACAGGCTGGCTTTTTGTGCTAGGATTGTGCTAGAATTTAACCTGTGTCTTTGTTATATCAGCAGTTAAGTAGGTAAGGCTGTTAGGAAAAGGGGTAGAAGAAGACGCAGAAATGAAGCAGAACATCTTACAACAGTAAATCTTTGAGCATTAAGCTTGTTTTAAAATGGGGCTTATATCTACATTCAAAATGTCACACACTCAGCAAAGCACACATAAATCTCTTTAACATGCTTCTGTTTACACAATCAAAATGGATTTTGCATAGCCATTTTGTGAAGCCCGTGGGCCTGTTTGGAGGATTTCAGATCACTCGAAGAGATAGAAGCTCTTTCTAGAAGGGAAGACAGCAATGGTTTACTCTGTAAGGCTGGAGCATTTACTATGCAATCATGGGCATTTTCCTAGATGACTTGAAAACAACTACAATCAAATCTCAAAGCTTTACATAAAAATGAATGTAGGAAAATTTTCTAGCCTTAAAACATTACTTTATGGAGTCTTTTGTATGTCTCTTAAGAATACAGCCACACTGTGTTCTTATTCTTGAGGTGCTGCCAAGGCTTCCTGAGGCCAACCTGGCAGCCTTTGTTCCAGGGAGAAGAATCCACAGCCTACTGCTCAGCCCCTGCCAAGCTTTCTCTGTGTGACTACCCAGAAAGAGGGCTACAACTGTCAGCTTTGATGGTGCTTTTTGTGGAAAGTCAGCTTTTTAAGGATTTTTATTTAACTGGGAAGAGTTCAAATACTGAAAAATGGAAAGATGTGTTTAATTTTGGAATGAGAAGTAGTGTAAATTAATTGGTACAAGAACAGCTGAAACTGGAGTCTCTGCCGTGAGTCTGGTATTAGAGTCATACATGTTTCGCATTACTTAGTAGTACCCTTATTTTCCTTTTCCAGAAAATAATGCCCACCCCGCCCCCCAAGATGTCTGGAACCTGTGACTGTGTTACTTTACATGGCAAAAGGCTCTTTGCAGGTGTGATTAATTATAGGCTGTGAGATGGGGAGATTTTCCCTGATTTTCTGGGTGGGCTCGATCTAGTCCTTAAAGGCATAGGAACTTTCTCACTGTAGTCGCCAGAGAGAAATATGATGATTGAAAAAGGTCAGAGAGATGTTACATTACTGGCCTTCAAGATGGAAGAAGAGGGCCATATGGGATGCGGGTGTTCTCTAGAAGCTGGAAAAGGCAAGGAAATGGATTTTTCCTAAAGCCTGTGAAAAAGGATGTAGTCCTGCTGGCACCTTGATTTTAGCCTCGTGGTATCTGTGTTGGATTCTGACCTTCAGAACTGTGAGATAATAAATTTATGTTGTTTAATGTATTAAGTTGGTGGTTAATTTGTTACAATAGCAGTAATAAGTTCACTACAACTAATTTTAGAAATCTAGCTTAATTTGAAGGCTGGAATAAAATCATCTTGATACTTAAAGAACTTTTAAAATTAGAGAATAGTCAATTCTGATGTTTTAAAACTATGACAAAGCCCTTATCAATTAATGCAAAAAAGATAATATGTTTAGGTTCTATAGTTCTTTTTCAAAGAGTATGGAATAGCAATAATGGCACATCATAAATTTGTTATTATTTCCTTCATTGGCAACATTTACTGAGCCTATTGCATGCCAAGGTTTATAATACACAGTGAATAAACAATAGCACTTTCCTTTAAGAAGTCCATGGTCCAACAGAGGAGGCAAGTCAGTGCAGTTTAATAAATATTTATTGAGTACCTATTATGTTCCAGGCACTCTTAGAGGTGCTTGGGTTGTATCAGTTAAACAAGGTGACTAAAATTCCTGCCCTTGTAGAACTTACATTCCACTGGGAGAGATAATGACCATTAAAGTGAACAAATTATATACTCTATTTTAAACTGACACATGCTATAGAAAAAAGAAAAATTAAAGCAGAGATAGGGAGTTTAGAAAGTATGATGGCCAGAATTTACTTCATTGACAGAGTTTATCAAAGACTTGAAGGAGATAAGAGAGTTAGCCAAAAAGCTAGCTCAGAGAAGAGCATCATAAACCCTTTCTAGAAAGCAGTGTGTTTAGTTCAGTTCTAAAATATAAAAACCTATAGAGTCCAGAAAAGGGATTGGCCACTTGTTAGGAATTTTAGATAATTTTCTATTCCTGTGAAATAAATTACCAAAAAATGAGTGGCTTAAAAGTACACACATTTAGTATCTCACAATTTCTGTGGATGATGGCTTAGCTGGGTGGGTTCTCTGCTCAGCGTCTCACGAAGTACAAATACAGTGGAGGACAGGCTGCGTTCTTTTCTGGAGCTCAGGATCTTCTAAGCTCACATGGCTGTTGGCAGAATTTGATTCCTTGCTGTCGTGGGACTGAGGCTCTCAGCTCCTGGAGGCTACCTGCAGTTGCCCACCAATGGCTGTCTTCACTGGCAGTTCAAATCATCGTTGTTTGCTTCCTCACGCCTCTCAGAGTTTAGTCTTTCATTATGTTAAGACTGGGTCTCAAATACTGTAATGTAATCACAGGATTGACAACCTATCAACTTTGTCATACAATATTAGTTAAAAGCAAGCCTCCTGTACTCATGTGAAGGGAATATACAAGGATATTTCTCACTGAGGTTACTTTAGAGTATGTTTGCCACACAGCCCCATATATATTTTAGATAGATCACCTTGGCAGTGATTTGGAGGATGCAATAAAGTCAGAGAAAAGGCCAGTCCAGAGACTTTTTGCATGATAAAGAAAAGAAATAATGAGAGCCTGAAGTGGAGGTTGAGAGGGATTGTCAGATTCAAGAGATATTTAGAAGGAAAGGACCTGATGATAATAAATCAATTTGGGAGAATTGGAGGGCTGAAAAAAGTGTCTAGAGTGCATTGTAGATTTGTGAGTTGGAAAATCGGTGGACTAGGGAATAGAAAATTTGTAAACAGATTTGGAGTGTAATGAATTCCTTTTGGAATGCCACACCTATCATTTTCTGTAGGTCATTAAGCATCAGAAACTGAATTAATTACCTAAGGTATATTATCTCATTAAAACCTTACAGCAACACAGTAGAATCATTAGCTCCGTTTCACAGTTGCGGAACCTGAGGCTTTGAGAAGGCAGTTAAATGACTTGTTTAAGGTTGTGATGCTATTAGAATCAATTAAATTTAAGCCTAAGTTTGTCTCACATTGAGTTAAAGATTTGGTGAGCCATCCAGATGGATAAGTCAAAGAAAGCTCTATCATAGATATGTTTCAGGAGACAGGACTGTTCTGGAGATGTAGATCTGGTAGTCATTAGCGATGTAGGTGTTATCTGAACCCCTGAGAGTGCCTGAGGTTACTCTAGGAGACTCTGCAGATAAGGATTTAACTCTGGGGAGTACATTTAAGGGGTAGGAAAATAGAGCGTGTTTACCAAGAAGATGGAGAATGAGTGATCATGAAAATGGCAGAGGAATAAACCAAACCAAACCCGCTGCTGTCGAGTAGATTCCGATTCAGAGCGACCTTATAGGACAGGGTAGAACTGCCCCATAGAGTTTCCAAGGAGCCGCTGCCAGATTCGAACTGCCAACCCTTTGGTTAGCAGCCGTAGCTCTTAATCACTACGCCACCAGGGTTTAAGAGGGAGTAATATCATGGAGAACTTGAGAGAGTTGCAAACAGGAACAAAGCGGGGGTCAAAATCTTCATAAGTGGTACAGTTGTGCGTGAGCGCCTTTGTCGCAATATGCTGCTTTCTTCATTCTCCTATCTTCTTACGGACCAGTGACATTTGATTGGAGAGTAACCATCCCCAGGGGAAAAAATGAGACGTGAACAGGAGGAAGTAGAAAGGGGATAATGTAAGGAGTAAATGTGGACTGGGAGATGACCAGATACAAAAGGGGGAATTTTCTCTCTTTACCAGAGTACCCCAAAACATAGACTGATGTTTCTTTTAGGCCAGTTTCATGTATTTTTTAAACTTTGAAAAAGAATGCAGAACGGCCTAGTTACAATAAAAATGATGCGGTAAAGCAAGCTAGTTAAATTAAAAAAAGTTAGTGACCATAAAACACATTAATCTCAGATGAGAAATTCTTCTTCAAAATGATAAGAAATTAAAGAGAGAGAGATTATGCACAGTTTTGCATTTGGGAAAGTTGTATTTTATGCAGGGTAGGTAAAAACTTGCATAGAGTCTATACACACACACACATATATAATGTACACTTGCACTATTGACCATAGGACAATTTGTTTGAAAACAGAATGTAAATGAAAGCAATTCTTGAGATAATGAATAGAAGAGAGACTAATGCATGTGATATGTAATTCTGAATAACTTTTGAAATACAGAAACATCAATTTTAGTGATTATTGAGGTTCTGTTTGGGTATTCTTTAGCTGTATCACTAGGAAATAACTATAATAATCTATATGGTCATCATTTGGACTGATACTATTCTATATCATAATTTTTTTATTAACCCTCATAGAATAAATTAGCTTTTAGAACGAGAATAAACACACACATTATATTTTAAGCTTGTGAAACACACTTTGGTATATTACATACACCAGGTATTTTTCATGAGGTCTGCCACCTTAGTTGAATAAACAAAATATTAGCTCAAAATTTTAAAAAGTCACATATGCGGCTTTCTAATTTTTGATGAGCTTCAATGAAATCAAAACCTTTAATTTAGTCACACCTTAATACATAATTTCTGGTTAAGTAAAATTGTTGATCTTAACATTTCTCTTTTAGATTTTTCTCAAAATTTTTTGTAACAGTCATAAGTACAAGCATGTGTGTGTTTACTTGTAAAATTCCAGAACTGCATATGGCAGTATGATATGGTAACTTAAAATTTCCAGTGATCTTTCCCCATAATGACTAGGCCAATTCTAAATTGGGTTGGGGCTTCTCAAAAACCTAGTTAAATATAAAATAAGCTATGAATGTGGTTTTGAATGAGTTGTCCTTGGAAGCATTCTAAGGTAGAGTTAGGAAACATACTTTGGCGTCCACAGGTCCTGGGTTTCAATCCTGCCTTCTACCACTTGCCAGCTGTATGACATCTAGTTTCCTTATTTGTGCCTACCTCATAGGCTTATTTTAAAGATTAAGTGAGTTAATGTGTATAAAGTCCTGAATACACTGTCTAATTTTTTGTCTAGCATATAGTAAATTGTCATTTTAAATATATGGTGGTTTTATCTTTTGTACTGCTAATTTGATGAATAAACATTAGAATTGGTTATCCTGCAGTAAATTACCTCTGAAGTCATGCACAGGAATGTCTTGTTGACATCTAGGCACATCATGAAGATAGAGAAAAAAGGGGAAAGAGTTCAGTATATGACTTTGAGATTTGTATATCTCTTTTCTCTACTAAGGGAATCAGGCTGCATTGTAGCTGTTACAAATTGCCGTTAATTAATAATACCTAGAATCAAAACTGGCTACATAATTTGGAGGACCCAGTGCAAAACAAAAATAGTGGCCTCTTTTTTAAATTTTACTAGGAATTTCAAGATGTTCATACCCTTTATTGCTGATCCAGTTCCTACTCAGAGCAACCCTATAGAATAGAGTAGAACTGCCCCATAGAGTTCCCAAGGCTGTAATCTTTACAGAAGCAGGCTGCCACGTCTTTCTCACATGGAGCAGATGGTGCATTTGAACCCTGACCTGTCAGTCAACAGTTGAGAGCTTAACCACTGTGCCACCAGGGCAAGCATTAAACCAAGTGCAGGAACCTCTGAGCGTGAGGACCTGGGTGACTACAGGTTGTATACCCATGAAGCAAGCTCTGACTTGAATATTTTCAGAAATTAGCAACAGAGGAAAAGGCTGGCCACACCTGATTAAGGAGGCAGGGTTCCCCCAAATCCTCAGTCGACCAGGAGCCTAGTGGCAAATGGTTTGGCACAGCATTTTCCTAGGAAACCCTGTAACTACTGGAGTTGAACTAGGACCCAAGAGATGGATATACAAATCAGCTATTCCACTGAGCTATGTTTGTTCACTTATTTGAGACAGCAAACACTTAAAAACCCAAACCAAACTCATTGCCATCAAGTCGGCTCTGACTCATAGCGACCCTGTAGGACAGGGTAAGACTGCCCCATAGGGATTCCGAGGCTTTATGCAAACAGATTGCCACATCTTTCTCCCACAGAGTGACTGGTGGATTGGAACCACCAACTTTTCAGTTAGCAGCCAAGCGCTTAAGCTTGCTGCCGCCAGGGCTCCTAGCTAAAACTCACTGTGCTGTAAATGCGGGCTGGTATCTCTGCTGGACACAGTGAAAGGTTTAAGGAAAATATTGCCATGCTTTCTTATATGAGAAAGAAAAAAAAAATCCTAGATAGTATAAAATAATAAGGCAGAAAGGAAGGTAGTCTAGGGAATTTTCTTTAAAGATTCAGTAAAACAAAAGAAAATTAGAACTACTTTGTAAGTTGATAAGTTCACTGACATGTTATCTTTGTATGTTTTTGTTGAGTGCTGTCAAGTTGATTTTGACTCACAGTGAACCTATATGACAGAGTAAAACTGTCCCATAGGGTTTTCTTGGCTGTGAAATTTAAGGGAGCAGATTACCAGGCCTTTCTTCCATGGAGCCACTAGGTGGGCTCGAACTGCCAACATTTCGGTTAGCACAGTCCAGCACTTTAATCATTCTGCCACCCGTAGCCCGTTGTCATCAAGTGGATTCCAACTCATAGCATCCCCATATGGTTTCCAAGGAGTGGCTGGTGGATTCAAACTGCCAGCCTTTTGGTTGGCAGCCGAACTCTTAACCACTGTGCCACCAGGACTCTGTTCTGCCACCAGGGCTCCTTTATCTTTGTATAGAAGTTTACATTATGCAAATCATTTCTAAGTTCTGTGTTGCTCCATTCATATAATGCCTTCATGTATACAGGTTATCTCTATTATCTATATTTCATAGATGAGAAAACCGAGGTTCAGAAAAAGTAAGTGACACCAATAAGGTCAAAAGTGTAGCAAGTGGTCAAGCTAGAGCTACAAAAGACCTTCTACTTACCGCACGGTTGCTGTGTGCCGAACACCATGCTAAGCTCTCTCCATGTTTTATTCATTTAATTTTTACTAAAAGTGACCACACACCTTACTCAAACTAGTTAAACGAAAAAAATTTTTTTTTCTCTGTTCAACTGGAACGTCCTGGAGGCAGGACTATACATATCAAATGCCGATTTTCAATACCAGTGATATATAATAGGATTATATAGGATGTAACCTTTTTTCAATAATTAAGTCATCATATCACAATGCTAAAAGTATATAATGCTGTCTCAATGTTAAAAGTGTATAATGCTGTCTTGTGAGAGTAAGTAATATTCTTAAGGTCCAAACTACAATGTAAATTCTTTAAGTCATTTATTATAGTTCAAGAATGCACACTTGTTCCAGAAAAGAGTGCTACTATTCATTAAAACTTTTGACTTCATAAGACTTTCGGACATTCTTTTTTCTCTCATAGTTATGCCTACTCTAAATACGTGCCAAACATAAGCTGCTCATTTTAGTTCCTTCTGAATTGTATGTAATCTCAGTTTAAGCGTATGCAATTTGAAATAAATTCAGCCTATTGCAAATGGCAATAGCTCAATATGTATAGTAACTTCTTGATGCCTAAGCAAATATGTAATATTTTTATTTCTAAGCCTGTAGTCTTAAATCTAAATGCCTTTACTTTAAAACATATATTATAACTTCTTATTGGTTCTCTCTTTACTTTAGATCGGGGGACGGTGCAGAAGGTGGTTGTTCTCCCTACTAACAGCTCTGTCAGCGGTGAGCTCATTCTGGAGGAACTGGAAGTTTTTAAGGTTTGACATCTCTTACATTAGATTCTTTAATCTTATAGCCATTGGAGAGGACAAATACTTTATAAAAGATCGAATAAATGAATGTTATAAATTTTTGAGGGCAGGAAACACCAGATAAAATAAGAAGTATAGAACAAATACTTTTTAAGTTTTTAAAAAATTTCTCAAGTTATCTTAACATAAAAGGATTTGTTTTTTCAGCCATCATCACAACTTGAAGAATTGTTCTTTAACTTGAAGAATTTTGATCATCAGTATTTTTTAAAAATGAGTTCTTGCGGTCAAGGTCTGGAAGATTTTGCCATGAAAAGGCTTTTATCATTTGCCTCACAAGCCACTGAAACCCAGCTGCCTTTACATAATTGATTGTTAGATAAACTTTCTCATATTTTTTCATCCATGGATTTTCAGAAAAACTACTTTGTTTTATCTTGCTTTATTGCTTTCAATTCAAATGTCACTGTAGTGAAATAAGACAAATGTTGTCTCTTTACCACTCAGAACTTCATGTTGTAGCTGAACTTGAGATTCACTGTATTAATCTCTTTGTACTTGAATTTAAGTTAAGAAAAGAAAAACAAAACACAACGAAAAGGCACAGATAGAGAAGGTCAGTCCTGCACAATCCCCCCTGGCCTTGGCAGAGTAACTGTTCTTCAGCATCTGGGAGCGAGTAGGGGACATTTGTGGTACTGTGCCACACCCTTCTCGCCTTACAATGCTGCTCACTGCAGGTCAGGTGGTTCCTTTTATCTGCACTTGGAAAGATGGGTAAAGCATAGCCACAGGGGCTATTTGAATTGCCAAGAAACCTTGGCATAGAAGCATTCTTGCGGCAGACCATCTTTTCAACGGAACCAATTAAGAAACAATGGTCCAAGGAGGACAAAAGATCAGAGTCAGCTTATGACTGAGTGAACGTAGCACTTTAGAACCCCAGGGAGTAGTCTATTGCTAGTCCAACAAGTTACTTTACTTCGTTGAGTGGATTCAGAATGAATCGACTCGTTAATGGACATTCCCACGGTCACCAAAAATACTGAATTTGTAATCACATAAGTGACTAGGATACAAGGCTGTTAGATAATGCTAATACATTTTAAATGTGAATAGATATAAAAAGGAGTCAAATCAAATAGAAAATCTGAAGAAGCCTGGCAAATTTCCCAATGCGTTATTTAAAATTCGTAATTCTTAATGTTAGAATCTCTTTGATTCATGGTCTTTTTGTGATTAGTATATTAGTATATTCAAATCATGCCCACTAAAGCCTGCTCAAGTATTTGCTCCCACCTTGTTTTATAAAGAAATGTATTGCTTCACTAGATGAACCAAATGACATTATATGTTTGATATTTTTCTTGCGTTCAATTCAGTAGGGACAGCTTGGCTAACAAAAATAAAGTGTTCCATTCTGGAGTTTTCTTAAGATAGCAAAATGTCATATTGCAGCACTTCATTTTTAATGCTGAAATATCTTTTTTTGATAGTCAGAAATATTGTTAATTAAGTGAGTTTGACATAAACCCAAACATATATGTTATGGAAAGGTTTTAAAGAAATGTGAGTTATTCTGATCATGTGGTAACTACTTATAGTCTGTTGTATGACTTGTGCCAGTGTTATCATCACAAAGAATAAACTCTCAGTGGAAAAAGAGAGACAGTGTAAATGCATGTGGGCGACATCAGCCCAAGAAAAAAAAAGCCCAAGAGGGCCTAAAAAAAGTTTCAGCTTTCTAACTGATGCCCGTGCCAGTGATTGATACGGCTAAGTCAAGAGACACACTTACCGAATACAGTTACTGTCTTCAGCGTAGTGTTTGTGTCACATTTTCTGAGGTGAGGTAAAAATAATTGGGTGTGTATGATATACAGTGACGGGCATGTGAGGAAAACTGCTTCATTTAAATTGAAGCAATCCCTTGGCTAAGTGTCACACTGATATACCACAGGAAAATCAATGTAACTTTTAAAAACCAGGCACTTCCTTTTTAGAGTGAAGAACCACAGTCTTTTCTTTTAAACCTTTTTTTGTAATATTTTCTAAAATAAGTCTAGTTTCCCTAAACTAAACTTGAATTGTAGGTACAACTATTAGAGTTTGTCTAGGTGGGTATAAGTTGTAAGGCTTTTTTTATGTATTTAATGGATGGTCAAAAATTGTTGCAATGAGGTGTTAAAGCTATTCCTGCTTTCTATTTTAAAATGATTATAAGTACATGCAACACCATAGAGAAAAATCATTTTGAGCACAATTAATTTTGAGAGCTTTCTCACTTGATTTATTCAAATATAACTTTATGAATCTTCCAAAGATTTGTGAAATCTAATTTTTGATCGTTAAAAGGAGCTAACGATGTTTAAGAGGTAAAGCTATGAATGCAGCAACTTTCAAAAAGGATTACTATTTCAGAAAATTCTCAGGTTCTTCCAGTAATTCTCATTTAAGGAAGGAGGACCTTTTCTAACAACATTTCTTTGTCTCTAACAAAGAGAATTAATACATATGGTTCAGGCTAATGTCTTTCCAAACAACATTTGGCAGGTGAACAATACTCTGTTACTCAAAGTCCTTGTGTGGTAGAGGAATATGATGGGAGTACCATTCCACAGCCTCCCCAACTCCAGTATCCAAGACCAATCCTGAGTTATTGATTAAACTCAGCATTCCAAGATATACTTTTTTGAATTATCTCTTCTCAGCTTTTCTTACTGTTGTTCTTCATCTAATCGTTCTTCAACTAATTATTCCCCTGACCTTGGTCGCCACAAGTCACTGTAAATTAGAAGCACTTAGGTGATCAAGGCCAACATCAAGCAGCAAAGCTATGATTCAGTTGGACAAATGTATTTGTGTTTGAACATGGAGTAATTGAAGAGAGAGGAAGAAGATGGAGAAGAAAGAAGCCATTTCATGGAGACCTTAAAATTCATCTGCTATTGATCCTGTAGGTTCAAGTGAATGATTATCCAGCAAGGTCAAAGAAAAGGCATTATCCTTTATGAAATAACCTGGGCTTATAACGTATATGAAATAGCATTAGGCAACCAGCCTAGACAACACTCCAAGGAATGGGCACTACAGTTCTTTGTTCCTCTGTCCAGAAATCTTGGGGAGTTAAAAAGCTAGAGAAATAAAAATATAGAAATGTGACAATTAATCAACCCATTCATCTTTAGCAGAAACGATGTATTGGGAAGTATATACCAATGATGCATTCCTAATAGTCCAGATAGGAACACTGTAACTTCTTATAAATCATGACACAGATAACAGCATTATGGGCAAAGAAATGGTATTTAGTACTTAATATGTTAAATAAAGATTTTGCATACTGCGTACCATTGCTTTTATAGTGGAATGGATTCTGTTTCAATAGCTAGGAAAAAACAATGGGACATATCCCATTAGTTAAGTTGCAGAACCTTGTCTTTAGAAATATAAACAAATAGAAACACTTGGGCGGGGGGCTTAGTTCCTCAGGATTTTTCTTCTCAAAATTTTCATTTTCTCCAATGCCTTGGTAATGCTCTTAACCCTTTGTTGTCGAGTGGATTCCAACTATAGGAACCCTATGTTGTTGTCAGGTGTCATCAAGTCGGTTCCGACTCATAGCAAACCTATGTTCCACAGAATGAAACTGCCTGGTCCTGTCCCATGCTCACAATCGTTGTTATGTTTGAGCCCATTGTTGCAGCCACTGTGTCAGTTCATATCATCGAGGGTCTTCCTCTTTTCCACTGACTCTGTACTTTACCAAGCATGATGTCCTCCAGGGACTGATCCCCCCTGACAACATGTCCAAAGTATATAAGACACAGTCTTGCCATCCTTGCTTCTAAGGACCATTCTATAGGACCCTATAGGACAGAGTAGAGTTTCCAAGGCTGTAAATCTTTACGGAAGCCGACTACCACATCTTTTTCCTGTGGAGTAGCTGGTGGGATCGTACCACTGACCTTTCAGTTAGCAGGCATGTCCTTAACCACTGCGCCTCCAATATTGATAGATGCGCTGTAATTACTACTTTGTTTCCTTTAGACATACACCTGTTTAACAAATCCATCCTTAGTCCCAACAGAGGAGAGACAAGTATAGACAAGTATTGTTAAACTTTGAAAGTATGTGTGCATATAGAGAGAAACGATAACCCTCAGAATATTAATAGAAAAGAGACATTTTTGAATGTGAGGTCCTTTTAATGATCATTTGAGCAACTAACATGATGTTTTTTAATATTTCAGAATCATGCTCCCATAACAACCATGAAAATTTCATCCAAAAAGGTAAAAAAAAAAAACTTCATTTTTATTTTCTTCACATGTTAAAATGTAACGCTATTATAGAAAATATATTTTATAATTTCTGAAAAATTAGTTTCAATATTAGCCAGATAGTTAACTTGTTTAAGGTATTGCACAAAAGTCACTTTGATTTTGATGTAGAATTTACCAGCTATTAGTGGAAGACTAAATAGGTTTATTTTTTTTATAAAAACTCATCAGAACAGAACATATAAACAGCAAGATATTCCAACCTTTTGTGTATCCTATATTCTAAAATATTACAGTGTGTGAAGCCAACCAAAATAAAACTAATCTTTTTAAGGGAAGTGTTTAGCATAATGTTTGGGCTACTGTAGTATCACAGACATTCTCAGGGGCTTGGGATGAGTAATCAGTCCTCTTTTTTGAGCTCCTACTACTGTCACATGTTGATATGTGCAACGCATTCTTTTATACTTGTGTTTAAGGAAATACTATTTCTTAGGGTTTATATATACCATTTAAAAAAAAAAAAAAAAAAGCCCTGTAGGTCTCAAATATAGGATATTTTCAGGTTCAGAATTTGGAGACAAAATGTTTGACTATGATTATCAGAAATGCTTAATTTTCTCATTTGTGCCTGCGCGTGCAAATATGCAATGATCGTGGAAAGGAAAATGCCAGTTTCAATCTCTGCAAAATATGAATCACTCCAGTACCCAAAGGTGTTATCTCTAAAATAAAAATCCTGAGGGACAGAGTAGGATGGACAAAATGAAGTAGGCTCCGGCGTGGGACTGACATGTGTTTCAATCCCAACGTGGCCGTAAATTATGGACACATCATTAACCTTCCCTGACCTGAGTTTCTGCATCTGTGAGGCAATGCATTTCTCACAAACAAGTTAATTTATATAAACTGTCTAAAATAAAGTGAGTCCTCGATAAATGCTATCTGTAAGAGCCTGAGATTATTTTTCTTGGAAAACAGAATAAAGGTTTTATGGTTAGCACCACTGATTACATAATTTTAGTGCTGTTCACCATATTTGGTCTGTTCCAGATGAATAACTAGTTCATAGTCAGTCTTGTCTTCTTTTTACTTGACTAAATTTTATGAAGAAAAATAAAGAAGGTACAACGGAGTTAAAGATCTCATCTGTGAAAATGTTGGTATGCTACATAACAAACATTTTCCCAAGTAACAAGAAGCCATTCATCATTTTGCCTAATATCCTAGGGAGCTGATCCCAAGTCAGAATTGGCTTTGAAGTCAGCAGGGAAGCCCTTTGTTTAAACTAGCTTGATGGAACGAGAAAGTATCAGAGCAAAATTCAAAAAGGACACAAAGCCATTTGTGTGGCATAGTAGTTTTTTATACGTTTCAAATTATTTGTAGTTCACAATCCATTCTACAAGATCGCAATATACAATGCACACACCTAAACATGGGGATAACTGAGCGTTAGATCCATTTCAACATCGGCATATTGTATTGCAGATAATTTTTTTTAACCAGCTAGGTTTTTTTTTTTAGATTCAGGGCAGGGGTAATTATTTGACTTTCTGTAATTCATTTGCACAACTATAAAATGCATTATTTTTTCAGTGTGAGGAGACTACAAATTGATAATAGTATTTTACAAATATTTAAATGCCATAAATTTAGCATATTTCCTACAGCTGAAACTATTTTATTAGTAATTATATGCTTTTTTATACTCTAATTTATCCTTTAACTACATGTAACAGAAAACAGTTGGATTAATAAAAAAGATAATTTTTAGAATGAAATCAACTGTATCCTTTTCCTCAAATAAATTACTTTCCTTAAAATATTTTAATGAAACTAATGTGTTCCCCTATATTATTCATTCATTTACTCAATAAACACTTTAAATCTTCTAGAGAGATGGTTATTGTCAAAACACAAAGTTGTTTTCTCATAGTTTCAACTCTCGACTTGGGATCAGTCATTTTCAGGAAAATTTCTGAAAAGTTAATTGATCTGAATAAAATGAGTATTTCACATTAAATGTAATAAAGTGATATGTGATTCAAATGATTGAGTGTAGTAGAAAATTTACAGATTCATAGTTTATTCCTTGATATTTTACTATACTACTACTATTAATTAAAATTCATTGAGCACTTCCTAGGAGCCAGGGACTATCCTAAGAATTTTATATGGGGTTAGCCCTTACAACTTTTAGTCTTCACTACAACTCTGTGGGGTAGGTGGTCTATTATCCCTATTTTACCAATAAGAAAGCTGATACTCAGAAAGGTTACATAAAAAATTAGTGTCTGAGATGGGATTTGAATCTATAAAACCTGGCTCTAGAGCCTGTTGAACCAATGCTCCCTTATAGATTATAGTTTTTAAATATATATGTATGTATGTATATGTATTTGTGGGAGGGGGGCATGCATGCACCTCCATCTATTCAAGCAGCGCTAGTACTATTGAAAATGAACCAGCTTGGAGATTGGATGTTAACATGGATTATATAATATCGGTCCTTTGAAAAATGAGAAGTCTTTATTGTAAATTCATTCCTTTGACTCTTGATACCCTTGTATACACAGCTGAAGGAATTGGAGCAGTGTCATGAGCTCTGGACATCCTACAAATGAAGGAGGCTGAAATAATATCAACTTTTTTTTTTTTAAACCTAAAAATGCTCATTATTTTGTTGTTGTTGTTAGCTGCCATTGAGTTGATTCTGACTCATGGAAATGCCATGTATGCAGAGTAGAACTGCTCCAGAGGGCTTTCCAGGCTGTGTCCTTTAGGAAGCAGATCACCAGGACTATCTTCTGGGCACTTCTGGGTGGGTTCAAACCACCAACCTTTGGCTAGTAGATGAGCACTTAACCATTTGCACAACCAGAAGAACTTACATG
Source organism: Elephas maximus indicus (assembly GCF_024166365.1). Lineage (NCBI taxonomy): Eukaryota > Metazoa > Chordata > Mammalia > Proboscidea > Elephantidae > Elephas > Elephas maximus. Next base: position 50,555,317 of record NC_064826.1, on the reverse strand, counting down.
GTGATGTATTGCCAGACTTGAAGAATAAAAAGGCTGTCTTGTGCTCTACTAAGAGACAGTATTTAAAGAAAAAAGAAAACATCATAATTTAAATCTGTAATATATTAGCTCAAACCTGAAATAGAGAACAATGAATCCCAATGTCTAAAACACATTACCACTCTACATGGTACTCTGAGCTTTCTTTCTTTCTTTTTTTTTTTTTTAAAAGCAGGAAAGTGGTAATAGTATCAGCATATTAACATATGAAAATTCTATTTATTTTGGCTTTATACCCTTCTGTACTTTGTGACTCAGTTTTAGTCTATTTCAAAATGAATCCAAGGGTTTGTGGGCGTGTATTATAATGTGTTCCTGCTGAAAGTCTTTTAACTTTCACATCTGAAATAAATCATCATCATTCCTCTAATAGCAACAGTTGTATGTGAGCTCCAATGAAGGGGTTTCCCAAGTGTCGCTGCATCGCTGCCACATCTATGGGACAGCCTGTGCTGACTGCTGCCTGGCAAGGGACCCTTACTGCGCCTGGGATGGCCATTCTTGCTCTAGGTTCTACCCAACTGGGAAGCGGTAAGTACTGCACATTCAGCCAAAATTCAGAATTGATATCACTAAACAGTATCGCAGTGCTTCACACTATTAGAGTCCAATCTATTGGGGAATACTTGAAAAATGGCACTAAGAGTAATAGCTATGTTTAACACTACAGATAGTCTTTGAATGAAGAAAATGACTGTGTTTTATAACACAGCCAAAACTGTTAAGTGTAGAGTACAAACCCATTGCTGTTGAGTCAATTCCAACTCAGAGTGACCCTATAGGACAGAGCAGAACTGCCCCATAGAGTTTGCAAGGAGTGCCTGGTGGGTTCGAACTGCTGACTTTTTGGTTAGCAGCTGTAGCTCTTAACCACTACACCACCAGGGTACTTTGGAAAGATTCCTTTCCACTTAAAGGCTCCTCTACATCCCTCCCCGCCCACTGCCACTGCAACCCATCATTTAGTTTTTTTCTGACATTACCTAATTATGTCTTTTTTGTTGTTGATGTTTTATATGATTCAGTATATCCTTAAATCTGACTTTCCTAGGGTTTCTCTAAGCTTTTTGATTATCTCGTTATTAAATGCCTGTCCTAGTTACAGGTACAGGAGTAGTGCTCCAGAATTGGTACCCTGATTTGCTTTCCAAACCTTGATGGCTATGCTTTTTCCTTCCCAACCATGGCAACTGCATGATTGCTGGGAGAGAGAAAAGGTAGTCTGATGCAGGATGTCTTTTTTCCAAACAGAGGCTTAGACAGAATACTCTGCACCAGGTTGGAAGGAACTGCAATGGAGAAACTGATTGTAAAGCAAAGAATAAGCAGAATTCAGGGTCAGCCAAACTCACATCTATTTTCAGGCATACCGCCATGAGTCATGATGGGTGACAGGGCCCAACACCTATAAATTAGGGTCAGCATGTAGAGAGAAAATAAAGCCAACCATGACTGACAATGGCCTTTCAAGTGAAGCACTGGGCCGATAGTATTTTCTAGTTCTTTTATTTTCTGTCACAGGTACAGGCCTTTCAGGACCTTGACAGAATAAAATAGTCCTGGTACTTCTACTACATTTCACATACTTTGGACGTGTTGTCAGGAGGGATCAGTCCCTGGAGAAGAACATCATACTTGGTAGAGGGTCAGTGAAAAAGAGGAAGACCCTCAATGAAATGGATTGACATAGTGGCTGCAACAATGGGTTTAAGCATAACAACAATTGTGAGGATGGCACAGGACCTGGCAGTGTTTCATTCTGTTGTACATGAGGTTGCTATGAGTTGGAACTGAATTGATGGCTCCTAACATTTTTTTTTTTTTTTTAACAACCACAACAACAGTACTTCTACATAGCAAGAATACTCTGGCCCTTTTTTCCATAAGCTTGTTCAACAAATATTTATTAAGGGATGAGTATTTGACAGGCAGTGTTCTAGGAGCCAAGCATATACAGTGAAAAACAACACTAGCAACAACAAAAAGACAAAAATCCTTGCCTTCTTGAAGAATAAATTCTAGAGGGGAAGAAAGACAGAAAACAGGAATTGCAATGTTAAGTGGATGATCAGGGAAGGCCTTCCGAGGGGGTGAAATTTGAACAAGAGCTTGCACTGTGATGAGGAATGGCACCAAGGCACTATCTAGGGTAATAGCATTCTCAAGGAGAACCTGCAATCCCTAAATCTGGAGTGCATCTGGATTGTACAAGGACAGCACCATAGCTAATGACACTATATCACAATGAGAAGAAGGAAGGATAGAAAGAATTGAGGTCAAAAGGCCGAACCGTGTAGGACTTTATAAGTCATTGAAAAGCTTGTATTTAGAGTAAGGTGGAAAACTACTGAAGGTTTTTGAGCACATGAGTGATATGATTTGCCTTTTAGTTTCGAAGGACTTCTTTAGTTGGATTAGGCTGGGATCACACTCCTGGGATGGGAAGAGTGAAGGGTAGCAGAAGCTGTGAAACCAGTTAGGCGGCTACTGTAGATATAGATGAGATATAATGATGGTTTGCATTGGGTTATACAGGTGAGTTGGTGAAAAGTGGTCTGCTGATGCATTGGATGTGGGCTGTTAGAGAAATAGAAGAGTCAAAGATGATCCAAGTTCTTGGAACTGAATATTTGGAAATATGTAGACACCATTCCCTGAGAAAGGGAAGGCTATAGAAAAAGCAGGCTTGTAGGGAGAAAGATGACCTTACGTTAATGGTTCCTATTATATATTCAAGTGGAGATGTTGAGAAGGCAGTTGGAAATGTGAATCTGGAGTGGCCTGGGTGGGAGTACATAAAGACATGAGATAGAACCAGAGCTCTTGCTCTTTCAACTAGGAGTTTTCAGTATCTGTGTACAAAGACCCTTTGTTCCTTCGTGTCGTTTTAAGACTTAGGCAAGAGGTCCATGGTCTCCTTTGATTTCTATTTAGAATTTCTGGACTTCATTACTCTGAGATCATCTGTCTTTGCCCTAGGCTGGAAGTCTGAACTCAGAACAAAGACAGTGAGATGTAAATTCCAAATGTGACCTCAAATCAAAAATACCGTTGGTATTTTTCAACCATATTTGTCTTGCACTCCCAAATATAGCACTAATATTTTGAAATTATTACCATAACCAAGTATTTGTAAGGCAGTATTTTATTGGGCAGTTCTACTCTGTCTTATAGGGTCGCTGTGAGTCAGAATTGGCAACAGATTACGGATTTTTACAGTTAAGAAGCTGTAGAATTTGGCATCTCTAACACCTGGAATACAATCTTCCATCTAGTAACCAGATTTAGTGCTGAAGGAAACCAAAGCACTACATTTTCCAAGGAAGAAATGCCTCTAATCTGGAGACCAAAGAGTGAATTTTACCATAGTCTTATAAAACTTTCAGACCTTGGCTTTGACCAGCATACATTTTGATTTACTAAATATTTTTCAAGTAAAATTTCACACTACATATAAACTATTATGTTGTATTTAAGCTAGTGTTTATATTTTGGAGGTTTCTGCTAATATGTGAGCTGGTTCATTTTCACCTGTGTTCTCCCACCTGTTACAACCCCAGTTATCCTTTCTAATATGTGTGCTTAAACACAGATTCTATATTGTCATCCTAACACCACAAATCATGAGCCTCATCGTTTCCTTTTAAATAAACAACTGAAGCTATCTTGCTGTGTTTTATTGTTTCAATATCAAGTCACGTGTTGTAGATTGAGATGAAAAATAGAGAGCTGTCTTGATCATCTCTAGGTCTTATTTCTACCATGAATATCCCGAAAAGAGACCTCTTGGCCTACACATATTCTTTGTATAATATACTGGGGGTTTCAATGAAAAAATCTATACTATTTAAATCCTCCACATTATTTCCAAACTTAGTTATGCATATACTTATACTTCCAGTGCATATACTTATAGTGAATATAATGTGAATACAGTGTATATGTCTATAACGAATGCTTGCATGTTTGCTGAATTAATAACCATATACTCCCCATGCAGTATTTATTTCCTTGAGAGATAAAATGGTAATGATGATAATGATCATTTGGATATTTTTCACGTTCATTTTCTTTAATAGTGTTACCTTGCCTGATTTTATTCTGATAGCACTTTCTATCTTACTGGAACACAAAAATACTTAGAGGAATTCATAGGACTGAAAAGTGAAAACAAGTCCTTTGTATGGAAACAGAGAAATACTTGGAAATCGATCAGAGTCCAGACTTTAACATAATAAAGTTGATAAATATTATTGGTTCAGTAGTTTCTTTTTTTTTTTTTAAGTTGGTTCGTTGTAAACCATGCAAGCATTTTTTTTATCTCTACTATCTAGTATCTTAAATATTTGTGTATTCATATCAAGTATTGCAATTTAGTCTCTTATGTTATTTACTTTGGATTCAGATATGTAGTTAGAAACTTTATTTTAAGACAAGACAATCAGTTCAATCTTCAAGTAAATATATTCTTTTTTATACAGGAAGAAAATGATCTCATTGTTTATCCAAAGGAATAGACTATAAGGGAGGGAACATTGGCAACTTGAGCCAAATCTCAAATCCTACATGTAATATAATATTACTCTGCCTACCAGAGTGCTTTTGGGATGCTATACAAATGCATTAAGGGAGACTACACATACCAAAGGCTCAGATGGCTGCCTTTCTGATCTCATGATTTAAGCCAAGCTATATATATATATTTTTTTTTTATAATAATGCTCCTCTTGTATTTGAATGTCTGGAAGCTTTGTGATATTGTAAATTCAGATTGCCCAGCTTGAGAGTTTGTATACATGAGTAAACCACTACATCACGCTGATCACAGTACAATAAATTCAACCATCCTGAGTGATATTGCTTGCCTGCCCAAAACCAAACCCATTGCCATCAAGTCAATTCCAACTAGATAGCTTAAAATGACCAGTTCATCCTAAGAACTCTCACAGGGTGCTCATTATAACATACACTTTCAAGTTGGTGGTAAATAATGTCATGACGTCAACATATAGCAAATGCAAGGTAGTAAAACCCTGATATAAAAGCTATTCTAGACTATGGTGTTAATTGGATTTCCTGAAATAAGTGTGACTAAGATTTCTATTTTTGTGTGTGTGGTTGTATAGAAATATATAATTAAATGAAGATTGAGTGATCTTTTTGGAAAAGGAATATTTAAATAGTCAAATGGTTGACACATATATTTCCATAAATAGATGAATATACTCCATTATATACATAAATTAATACCTATTTGCTGTAACCTTAAAATGAAATTATTTCTTCTATTATTAACAACTTTGAGATTAATTTTGCCTTGTAAGTTTAATAACAACTGTAAGATTATAATATTTTCATTTTTTAATGTTGAATATTTTAACTTATCTTTAAGGATAAAAATAGTAAAAGATTTAACAATTAACTCAATTAAGTTATATACTCATTTGTTTTTCAGCATTGAGAGTAAATATTCAGTTTAGCGGCTTGCCTCCAATGTTTAGATTTCTCTTCCTTCTTGCTTGTTGCATTGTTCAGTCCATGCTGCATTACAGAGAAGATTTCAGTTGCTCCATTTTGATTTATTACATTATGTAGTACAATTGAAACCAAAATACTTAATGAATCTAAGATTCAGGAAATCAAATAATTAATACAGAAAAAAGTAGATAAGGGTGAAATATTATGCCTACAACTTAATTTCTAAAGATTTTTATATATGTGGATATGCAGTATATAAACAAGTATACATAAGAAAGAAAGAAAGAGATATGGCAAAATATAACAATTCATAAATCTAGATATACCACCGTTTATTGTACTCATGTACCAACTTTTCTGTAACCTTGAAATTTTTCAAAATAAAAGATTGGGGGAAAATACTTATTCTAGTAAATGAACAATTTTGCTTAGTTTTATATTAAATAGGAGCCTTGATGATGCAGTGGTTAAGAGCTCGGCTGCTAACCAAAAGGTCAGCAGTTCAAATCCACCAACCACTCCTTGGAAACCCTATAAGGCATTCTACTGTGTCCTGTAAGGGTGGCTGTAAGTCGGAACTGACTGGACGGCAATGGGCTTGGGTACAGGTTATATTACATGTCCGTGTTCTATATATTACTTGCTTTACAAGTTGTTGACTTTTGTAAAATGAGTTTGTTTTTTTTTTTAAGAAAAGCTTTCATAAGATGGAAAATACTAGTGAGTTTGTACTTTGAAGGTTAACATTTTAGGAAATTTTGGGTAAATGACTAAACTGAAATTTGTACTATTAATTATGGAACATAGCATTTACCCATGGAGTCCCTGGGTGGCACAAATGGTTAAGTGCTCGACTACTAGTTGAAAGGTTGGTAGTTCAAACCCACCCAAAGGTGCCTCAGGATACAGGACTGGTGATCTGCTTCCAAAAGGTCACAGCCTTGGAAACCCTACAGTGCAGTTCTATTCTGCACACATGGGGTCATCATGACTCAGAATGCACTCAGTGGCAGCTAACAACAGCAACAATAAGAACTGACCCAGGACATACATATAATAGGAGGTTCATAACAATTCCATCACAAACAGTAGACGAGAAGGGACTGCATTTATTCTGACTGAAAAACAAGGATAAGTACCTACCCGATCATTGACACATTGAGTGAAAAATGTGAGATATCCAGGTCTTTTTTTTTTTTTTAATTTATGAAAGCCTAGGCAATCAAAAGTTTGTGAAATTAAACAATCATTTACTGCAATTTAATTGGCCGTGTTAACTCTAAACCACTTTTATGTGTTTCTGCATTTACAGGAGGAGCCGCAGACAAGATGTGAGACATGGAAATCCATTGACTCAATGCAGAGGATTCAATCTAAAAGGTACTAAAAGTGAGCAGTGGTGAACTTGGTAGAGTAGTTATGCTACATTTCACATTTGAATAAAGGAAATATCACATCAGATCCAACTATGTCATTTTAAAGAAAAATTCACTATAAAAATTATTTGTATTCATGTATGGTAATTATAAAATAAAATGTTACTTTGTATAATATTGAAAATTGTACAAAAACAAATACATGGGTACATAGATATCTTGGGTATGTTAGCTGATAGGTCTTTTAAAAAAAAAAACATGGATGGTAATCATAGACTTTCTTAGCTTCTGTTTTCTTTCTGAAGAAACTGACTTGGTTTTTCAACTAATAACCATTTAATAACCATTAAATGGTTATTAAATGGTTATTAGTTGAAAAATGGTTATTAAATGCTTATTAGTTGAAAAACCAATTAATAACCATTCCATGTACTTTTGACAATCTTACCTTGCATTCTACATTTAATCTGATCCCTTCCTTCACATCCTGACATGGAAATAATCTGTTATTACATTCCGCCCACCAATGCCCTCCCCACACTCACCTCCGTCATGCATAAGTAACTCCCAGCAGACCTTCCCCCGGCTCACCAAGGTGCTATAGGTGTGCTGCTGTTAACAACTAATGCTGAGATTCCTATTGCCAATCTTCATATGTGTTGACTTTTTTTTTAGTATAGAATGGCATCCTGGTTACTAACTACACCCAAGGAGCAAATTAAGACAGACTTTGCTTAATTGTTCCAAATGACTAATTGAAGTACCAAATCCAGATTACCATTTTTCTGTTTCCAGAATTTTTTTACAAATGTGTTTTATTTCCTTTTAATTGTGGTAGTAGTCATTGTGGTAGGAATATTGACAGTGGAGATAATGGGTAAACATTTATTAATGCTGTGTCAAAACCCAAGCTAAGTGCATTGTATTCAGAATGCAAGTTAAATGCTTTTTTAATGGAATATCATACTTAATGCTTGTTATGGATTGAATTGTTCTGTGCCTATGGTTATAATTCCATTTGGGACTGAGTTGTCTTTGTTGTGTTAGTGAGGCAGGATTAGGGTAGGGTGTGTATTGAATCAATCTCTTTTGAGATACAGAAGAGATTAAACAAGCAAGCAGAAGAGAGATGTGGTAAGATAGATGCCAACACACATGGACATCTCCAAGGAACCAGGAAATAGAAGCTGAAGAGATGAGGACCTTCCTCCAGAGCTGACAGAGAAAGAAGGCCTTTCCCTAGAGCTGGCACTCTGAATTCATACATCTAGACTCCTAAACTGTGAGAAAATAAATTTCTGTTTCATAAAGTCACTCACTTGTGGTATTTCTGTTACAACAGCATTAGGTAACTATGAGAGAATTTGGTACTGGGAGTGGGTTTGCTGTTCTAATAAATACCTACAATGTGGAAGTGGTTTTGAAATAGGGTAATGAGTGGAGGATGAAAGGGTTTGAACTGCCTAATAATAAAAGCCTAGATTGCCTTAAAGAGACTGTTGGTAAAATTATGGCTGACAAAGATGATTCTAGTGAGGGCTCAGAAGGAAATGAGGGGAGCTATGGAGGAAGAGGATAGCTATTCTCTATCATCTTAGAGAATACATATAGCACCAGCAACAGAACCTTGCCTGAAATGTGGACGTTAAAAGTGCTTCTGGTGAGCTTTAAAAGAAAATGATAAACATGTGATTGGACAATGGAGGAAGGGTGATGCTTTTCATGCAGTGACAAAGAACTTGTCTGAATTATATTCAGATGATTGGTGGAAGATAGAACTTGTAAATGATGAACTTGTATATCTGGATGATGAGATTTCTATACAGGATCCTAAAAGGATCATGTGGTTTTTCCTTGCTTCTTATAGTAAAATGGAAGATGAAAGAGACGACTTAAAAATGAACTACACAAAATGAAAACAAAACTTAAAGATTTAGAAAATTCTGCTGTACAAACTAAGAACACATATCCTAGAATTTTCACCAAGGCCATAGCTACACAATCTTTTGTTAAAGAGTCTAAGCCTATGACTGATGGATCTAACCAACCACCACAGCAAGAAACCTATCAACTTAGACTGAAGACGACAGAGAAAGAACGAATGGAAAGAATGCTGTCTGCCTCTTGGAATTCTACAAACAGCAAACAGGCCAAAGGATTACATCTGTTGTCCTCCAAGAAAAGAAAAGGACCATCTGTGGAACAGATCAGAGATCAGTAGAGCTGTTGGAAGGAGCATAGGAAGAAGGGACTTCTTGGTTTTGAAGGATGGGACCACAGTCTTCTGGATCTCAAAGTGTGGGGTCATAGCCTCCTAGGTTTCAAAGAATTGGGTCTTCTCTAACTTGGTTCCAGAGTGCGGGGCTGTCTTAAGATGTGCCAGGGGTATGGGGTTACCATCCAGAGCTGAGGGGTGGGGCTGCCATGCCCAAGGGGCAGAAGAACAGGGACTGCCAGGGCTGGGGGGGGTGGGGTTGCCACTTATACTCAGATGGACTAGGAGAATGAGGCCTCCCAAGGCCAAGAGAGCAGAGTTGCCATCCCAGTGTGCCTGGAAGGCAGAGCTGAAGTTCAGGACTGAGGGGCCTCCACCCAGAATCCAGAGATTGTGACCAACACCCAGAGTCTGGAGGACAGGACCATTGCCTAGATGATCTCAGCAGAGGATTATTTTCAGGCCTTGAGAGCTAATGTAATTTTTTCTGCCAAGTTTTCGACTTGCTTGGTGCCTGTTATCCTTTCTTTCCCTACAATTTCTCCCATTTGAGATAGAAATGTCTACGTTGTGCTTATTCCGCCATTGTACTTTGGAAACAGATAGCTTGTATTCTAAATTGCACAGGTTCAGAGATTAAAACGAATTTTGTCCCAGGGTGTAATACACTGGAAGTCTCACCCATATTTTGTTTGATTTAAATGATTCAAGAGATGAGATTTTGGACTTGGAGTTGATTTAAGACTTTTGAGATGATGTGATGTGGTGAATGTGTTCTACATGGGGCAAGGACATGAATTTTGGGGGGCCAAAGTATGGAATGTTATAGATTGAATTGTGTCTCCCCCAAAAATATGTGTTGTAAATCCTAATCTCTGTGCCTATGGTTATAATCCCATTTGGGAATCGGTTATCTTTGTTATGTTAATGAGGTAGAATTAGTGTAGGGTCTGTCTTGAGTCACTCTCTTTTGAGATATAAAAGAGATTAAACAAGCAAGCAGAGAGAGTTGGGGTAAGATAGATGCCAAGACACATGGAGATCTCCAAGGAACCAGGAAACAGAAGCTGAAGAGACAAGGACCTTCCTCCAGAACTGAGAAAGAGAGAAATCCTTTCCCTAGAGCTGGTGCTGTGAATTCAGACTTCTAGGCTCCTAAAGCTGTGAAAAAAATAAATTTCTGTTTGTTAAAGCCACCCACTGTGGTATTTCTGTTATAACAGCACTACATAACTGAGACATGCTCAAGTAATTGCACTAAAGTAGGGTCTATTTTTATACTCATTTTTACAAACAGGGATTCTGTTCATGTTATTGTAAAATCTAAGCTACCACATAATTATGCTAAATGCTTTTTATAATTTAATATTTTCAGTAAGGAGCATATGTGAAAAATATATTCCATGTTTTAGAGCTGAGGAAAACTAAGACCCAAAGAGGTCAAGTAACATGTTTAAGTTCACACAGCCTATAGTGCCAAAGTCAGGACTCTATCCAGGTATTTCTGATTCCAAAGGCTGTTCTCAACCACTCCATCCCACTACAGCCATGTCTTGCTTTTTTCCTTTTTCCGGTGTTTCTGAATTTCATCTATACCACATTAGGAGTGGAATTTAGGGCCGGGATAAATCAGGCTTCAATATTGACCTGGAACTGACTAGCTCTTTAGCTAGGATATGTTATTTAAGTTCTCTGAGCCTAAGTTTCCTCAGCTTTGAGAAAGGAAATATTACCTAACTCACAAGGATGCTGTAATAATTACATGTTCAAAGTGACGTTAAATACAATCTTTGAAGTAGAGGGATTCTTGAATAAGCATTCTTTATGTTATGCGTTCCCTCCTTCCCTTTTGATTAAACATAGCAGGTAAACAATGTAACAGTTTACCTGTTAAATGATTATCTCTCTCTTTTGCTGGTTGCCATAATTGATATCAATTTTATAGAGAAATTAACGTTCATACAGGAGTAAAAAAAAAAAATGCTCTAAATTCCATTGTTTCTCTCCCCTCCTCCCTTTCTCCTCTCCTCCCCTCCCCCTTCTCCCATCTCCCTGCTTTCTTTCTCTTTCTCTCTCTTTCTCCTTCTTTCCCTCTCTACTATCCCTCTCTCTTTTTATTTTTGCTTTTCAGCATACAGAAATGCAGCTGAAGTTGTTCAGTATGGAGTAAAAAATAACACCACTTTCCTTGAGTGTGCCCCCAAGTCTCCACAGGCATCTATCAAGTGGTTGCTACAGAAAGACAAAGACAGGAGGAAAGAGGTGGGTAATGCAGCGCTGCAGCAATCAGTCAGGGCCTGGGAGAGAACATTAAATCTCTGTCCCTCAGTGAGGATCAGATCAAACAAAAAGGAAAAGGCATATAAGCATCTTTTTATGCCTTTGACATGAAAAATATCACCTTCTTTAAAATCACTTGTCCTTAGAGTTGATGGATTAATTAGAAATCCTCTCTGCCTGCTCACCTGTAACATGGTAATTGAAACAAGAGCTGGGGCACTAAGAGTGTGGCATTGATGTGAGGAAGCATTTGTAAAAGAAACAAGATGTGCGCAAATCCAGAAGCCAAGTTCTCACACAACAGCACCTTTGTGTGATTCACCAGAATAAAAGAGGCTTTAAAAACACGTTCAGTTTCCTTCAGCAAGAAATTAGACTAAACTATAACGTTATTGCAAAGAACATTTTTCTGCTATGTGGTAATGTTTCCATTTTTCTATAAGCCATAATTCTCAGGTTTCGGTTAGGTAATATATGGAATCATTGTTTATGGGACCGTTGCCTTTATTTAGGGATGTTGGGATGGGGGAAGTACCCTAGATTTTGAAATAAAAAACATTTACGCTAAACCTTTCACTGGTTGGAATGATCTGCTTTTAAAGGGAAACAGTGTAAAATGGCAAGGGTGATATATTGTAAGTAATGGATTCCATAATATTGATGTCATATTGGTATGAAAAATGAGAAGATAGATAATAGGTAGGTAGATAGGTAGGTAGATTAAAAAAAAAAACCACTGCTATCCAGTTATTCTGACTCATAGCAACCCCATGGGATTTCTAAGCCTGTAAATCTTTACAGAAGCAGACTGCCACATCTTTCTCTTAAGAAGCTGCTGGTAGTTTCGAACTGCTGACCTTTTGGTTGGCAGTTGAACGTTTTAACCACTGCACCACCAGGACTCCCTCGAGAAAACCTGTTGCCTTTGAGTCAATTCCAACTCACAGTTACCCTAGAGGCCAGAGTAGAACTGCCTCATAACCTTTATGGAAGCAGACTGCCACATCTTTCTCCTGTGGAGCAGCTGACTGGTGGGTTTGAACCACTGACCTTTCAGATAGCAGCTGAGTGCTTTACCTTTGTGCCACCAGGGCTCCCACAGATGATAGACAGATAGATGATAGATAGACAGATGATAGATAGACAGACAGACAGACAGGTGATAGGTAGGTAGGTATGAGGTAGATGATAGATTAGATAGATAAGTAGGTAGGTGGGTAGGGTAATTTAAAATGTAGTCCTGTTAACAGTGCATCATAAAGTCTGATGGAGCTTTCCATATATATGGGCATTCTTCTATTATGGGCAATTGTATTGCTACATAGTAAGTTCATTAAGGCTATGTAGAATGGATATGGTCCTAAACTATAAAGAAAAAAAAAAAAAAAAACTATAGAAGACAGATAATCCAAAAAAAAAAAAAAAAACCCACTGTCGTCAAATCGATCCTGACTCATAACGACTGCATCAAAATTACCGAAATAAATGTTAGATCTATATGAGGAAATACTTTCCAACTCTCACACCTGTCTGTCCAAAGACAGCAGTTTGGGAAATTGTGTGTCTCAGTCACTGGAAAAATCAGCCATAGACTAATGACCACTTGCATAAAAGGAGATTTAATTATCTGGAGGAAACAAGCCAGACGAAATTCAATGCCCCTTCTTGCCTCGGAATTCTATGATTCTAAAAAAAAAATCTTTAAATAAGTTATAGTTTATTTTATGTGTGTGTGTATATATATATATATTTGCTACAAAATCTATCATCAAAGGAACCTTGTAGAATTTCTTCAATCTAATTAATTACAATTTTTTGGAATGGACGTGGGTTATAATAATATTTGCCTTGCAAAGTCACCAGGTTATAAACTAGAATGTATGATGGTGATTGTCACACAGAAGTGGAGTTCTTAGGCTAAACTGGGGCACTGGGTTATAGAATATATGGACATGAGCAATCTTTTCACCTCTCTCCTTTTTTCTCTAAAGCAATGAAGTTTTGATTTGGAGTTCATTAATAGTGAAAAGTCTCTTTGTGTACAACTTCACCGTTTAGAAGGAAATTCTATGTACTTTACCTTATTTTGATTTTGGTAGAATTCCTTGTTTACTCAGTGAAAGAGCATCCCAGAGTGTACACTTCAGGAAACTTCCCACCACTTGGTTTTTACCTGTTCATTGGCAACACTGGCCAGATCCGTGAGGAATATGGATTCCAAGCATTTAGCTAATGTCCCGCAGATAGTAATTCTCCAGTACAAGCCTCGTTAATATTAAACATACTTTTCATTACCTGTCATTGAAAGGTAAAGCCACTCAGAGGAACACCTTACTAGACAATGACATTCCAGATTATTTTCAGTTATTCTTTAGTGTGGTGTGATTGGAAAACAGTATTCGATAATGTTCAAAACGCTTCCTATGCTTATATAATTTTCATTTAGGAGAATATTCATTATTGAAAGAAGATGCAACTCAATCCCCTAATTGTACCTCCATTTTTTAAGCAAATAAGGGTGTTTTTGCTAAAATTAAAGGTAAGTACTACAGAATGAAATAGATATTTTAAACAATCTGTGAATTTCACTTACGTGTATGTTGTCTGGGATTCAGATTCAAAAATTAATCAAAACTTTGTGCTTGTAACAATGTGAATAGTGGGATTACATCCATCAGAAGAAAATGCACTTTAAGCTATTTTTGCCGGGGTGGATGTCAAGCTCGTATTCTCTTTAATAGATTCGGTATCCTGTGATGAGATCTCCCATATAAAAAAGGCAAAGGGGCTGACCAAAAATCTGTTTCTGCTGAGAAGGAAGCTAATTAGCACTCAGTGCTCTTGCCAAAATTGTGAAAGTCAACAATACTCTGTATATGTTGATCATATATATTTAAAAGATGTAGAGTGGGGTTTTCAGAACTCTGATTTGTCTCTCTCCCAGGTCAAGCTGAGCGACCGAATCATAGCCACTCCACAAGGACTCCTGATCCGCTCCATTCAGATTTCTGACCAAGGACTGTATCATTGCATTGCAACAGAAAACAGTTTCAAGCAGACCATAGCCAAGATCAACTTCAAAGTGTTAGATTCAGAAATGGTTGCTGTTGTGACAGACAAATGGTCTCCATGGACTTGGGCCAGCTCAGTGAGGGCTTTACCCTTCCACCCAAAAGACATCATGGGGGCATTCAGCCACTCAGAAATGCAGATGATTAATCAATACTGCAAAGACACTCGGCAGCAACATCAGCAGGGTGAAGAGCCCCAAAAGATGAGAGGAGACTACGGCAAGTTAAAAGCTCTCATCAATAGCCGGAAAAGTCGAAACAGGAGGAATCAGTTGCCAGAATCATAATGTTTTCTGATGTGGGGCTTGTGCCTCCAGGAACAAGTGTTCTGTCTCCACTGGTCAAGTTTTGAGCAAAGAATCTTGTGCTTTACCCATGGGAAATTTCTGAGAAAAGAGGTTACTCAGTCCTGAAGTGAATTTTACATGAACTGAAATGAGCATGCATTTTCCTGTATGATATTGACTAGCAGTAGACATGTCATGGTCCTCATGGTGCATATAAATATTTAACTTAACCCAGATTTTATTTATGTCTTTATTTTACCTTTTCTTCAAAATCTGTGTGGGGGCTACAAGACTAGAATTGTTACATCCCTCAATTAAAAGAGGGCCGTAACCCTGTGGTCTTCCTTCCCTGCTTGTCAGTGATTTTTATATATGAAACAAATGCCAAGTTCACAGCTTTCACATAGTAAAAGTTATATAAATGCATGTGACAGGGCAGCTCTTAAAAGAAGTGTAGCATAGATAAAAGACAGGGAAGAGGGCATCTGAAAGGTGTATAAAAACATAAGTGATTCATAAAAAAATACAATGATTTTATATGCTTCTAGTGAAATATATTACTGGTGGTTTTAAAGATAGATTGTAAAAATTGTCAGTTGCTGATATGTCATTGACCTTTGTTCCCTTGTTTCAGGAAGATAAAATGAATAACTTACACCATAAAGATCTTTGTTGAGAGTTACGTGAGTGAACCATTGAAGCTTATATTCTTACGTTACTATCTTCCAAACAGAAGCACTTTCATTTTTGGAAGTTATTTAAGTTATTCTAGACTCAGAGAATACAAACTTACATTGTTTAATTTAATTACTGTTTTTGTCCTGATTTTTTATTCTGTGTGTCAAATTAAGAAAAAAAAAAAACACTTTTGAAGTGTCAAACTTCTATAGGAGGGACAAAGCCATCAAGAAAAAAAAAGGTAGATGCAACTTTATTAAAACAAATTTATGACAAATGTTGGACTAGGTTTTCAATTTCAATAATTAAATTCAATGATTAATTTACTTTTTTCTTTTAACCAACTGTAGCATACTGATTTTTAAGTTAATGCTTTATTTTTTTTTTAAGGATTTCTTTTATGTGACAGAGAAGTGCACCTTATCTTGAGAAGTAAAAAAAAAAGAAAAAAATTCCTATATGAACAAAAATAAGCATTCTTTTGAAAAAGTTGCTGTGCTAGGTTTACTGGTACATAAATACAAATATGGCAAGTTTTATGATGAACGAGATCAAGTTTCTTCTAATTATATGTTTGAAGAATTTTATTAAAATAATATTGAAATTTTTTACTCCAAATATAAATCAGATAGGAAAAATATGAAAAACTTCCTGTTTTACTCATTCGTTTAAATTTCTCTTAAAAACACAACTTAAGCTTTTTCATTTTATTTGCTATTTAAGACGTTTTCATGTTTCAGGGTGAAAACAGAGGTTGATTATACCTAATCAAAATCTGGCGCAAAGGCTTTATGTGTAGTGTAGTGTAGTATGGACAGTCCTTGAAGAAGGTAATAAAGGTAAATATATTGCCTTTTTGGAAACCCTGGTGGCATAGTGGTTAAAAGCTATGGCTCCTATTCAAAAAGTCAGCAGTTGGAATCCTCCAGGTGCTCCTTGGGAACCCTATGGGGCAGTTCTACTCTGTTCTATAGGGTCGCTGTGAGTTGGAATCAACGGCAACAGATTTGGTTTGGGTTTGGGTTTATTGCCTTTTTAAGCACTGCAGTATAAGGCTTCAAGAATTAATATCAAAATGGATACTGTCATTGATCAGAATCTAATAGTACAATTTATTACTTAAGTGGTGGTAAATTACGATATTTTAAGAGGAGGCCTCAATGGGACAAAAAAAAAGTTAAAACGCACAACATTAATAACACCAAACTTCCTTTAAAAAAAAAAAAGCAATTGTTTCATATGTATATGGTTCTAAAATAATCTCTAAACCAACTTATAATGATTTACCTGCTTAAAAGGTGTAATTAAGAAACCTTTTTTTTCTTCCTCTACATACACAAATAGAAATGTGTATCAGGTAAGGCCAAAACCATCTTCTATATTATGGCCGATCTATTCTATGTACCAAGTTGAAAGTAAAATTGTTTTAGAGTCAGAGTATAGAGTGATAAACAGAGGTCCCCTAGCTTCATGTAAACCCAGAGTGATAGACAATAAGGGTGGTTAGTTACATAATATTATTTGTGCTATTTAATACCTTCTATTTTTATTTTGAACATTATTAAAATGTATATATTTTATTATTTTTCTTTTAAAAATATAGAAATCCTTCTTGAATATAACTATGCCAAATGTAAAAAAAATTCTTAAAAATATCATTAATGTATAGTGAATGTTGGTGTTTGATTGGTTTTATGTAGCTTGACTGTTTGATGACTTAACATGTTTTTCATTTGAATTGTATATAAAATGTCCTAGAAATGCACTTTTTTTCAAAGTGTAGGTTTGTGAATAGATTTTAGCTTGATGAAACTGTCATTACAGTGAATGTTCAATCTTCTAAGAAAAGTAACTAAATGTAGTTAGCGCATTAATATTTAATTGGATATTGAAGATATCATTCGCCTAGCAAAATAAAACATGTTGAATTCCGCAAAGATGTCTTTAGTGTTTCTTTTTAATGTAGGGGTAAATTACTTGTTGACATGATAGAATGTAATGAATTCTTATATTTTTTTTATCTTTTTAAATTTACTGTTATTTATCCATTTTGTGACAGTAATGCCTATAGATAGTTCAAAACTTAACACTTCCAGAATGGTACACAAAGAAAACTCTGCTTTTGCCACGATCCCTCATTTAACCATCTCCCAACCTCAGCAGCATCCGGTGTCATCAGTTTCTTGTGAATTCTTCCACCATTCTATGTCTACCATGTCTGTCGACAGTGACTCAGAATGCGTTGCGTCAACATTGGAAAAGAAGTATAGCTTAAGAGTGCATGGGCTTTGGAGCCAGACTGCCTAGGTTTGAATCCAAGCTCACCATCTTATCTTGTCAAAATTATTAAATCTCACTTTGTCTTAGCTCTCGGCAAAGTACATACCAGTAAAATGTTAGAACAGAACATATAGTAAATATTCAACAAATGTCTTAATGTTTCCATCTATATGAGGTGACATCTTTCTAGAATAGGGAGGAAGCTTTCCATTGGGTTCCATGTTAGGTTAAATCCAATGATCCAGGCTGGGGATCATTTAACAGTTATTGGGTCAGTGAACTTAATAACATCCTATCAATTACAAGAGGCCTTTATAAAAGTGGGGAGAAGGGAGCCACAGGTTAAATTAACTTAAAATTCTGCTAACACGTTTAAATAATGGAACTATTGGAGCTTTCTTCTGTCTCCCCCTGGACTTTAAATCTGTAGTAATGTCAGTGAAGAAAAACAGAAACAACAAAAATTAAAAGCTGTTTCAATAGGTCTTCCAACCCAACGATTCTGTGCAACTCCCTAATTGCCTTCATATTTCTCAGTATCTATCTTGTCTTATATTTCAACTTAACTTTAATTTTTAAAAATATTATAATTTTAATGTATTTCTGATACATTATGTCTCCTACTTATGTGAAAAAAATCAAGAAAAAGATGATTTCCTACTAAAGCCTAGCTAAAGTCAAGAGAGACATGGCAACTTTGTTTTGCAGCCTAGTTAAGCCTGTGAAAGAAACTTCAGTTTAGACAAGGAAATGAGCAAAGTAAATTTTTTTTTTTTTTTTTTACTTAACCAGAGGCATTGAGAATTTCATTATATTCTGTGCATGATGACAAAGCTATGGAAAATAACCTTTATTGCCTGGCTTTTTTTTTTTTTCTTAAGAGTTTATCTCACCTTCCTTTTATCCACCATCTTCTGTATACTAATACAACTTCCCTACCAAAATCAAAATGAAGAGCAACAAATTCCATGTATGTGTCAGTCAGTGAACTTCATTGTCAATCTTTTTTTTTTTTCCCTATACGGCCTCTGGTATATGTTTCAATTTTTATGGTTTCATAACAGTATTGCCTTCAGATTGCACAGGTACTGAGAGTTAGAAGAACTAGCTCCAAGATAAGAAAATGCCATCTTCTTTTCAGTGACTCTAATGTATTTGTCTATTCACCTCATAAAATAATACTTCCCACACAGTTCGAATTGTGTATTTCTCAGGGCTATTATGTTGCCATGCTTGAGTGTTACTTACATAAAGTGCTATTAAAGAATGACATTGTAACAAACACATTAGAACTGTTTATTCGATGTAAAGTTACCTCTCCACTCCAAGTACTAAACCAGGGTTAATTCTATTCCTTAAGTGTTTTTGCTCTGAATTATTTATACAAAAAATGTCATGCAAAGGATTTTGTGAGATCAAAAGCATTGTGATATGTGCAATGCAAAATGGACATAAAATGAAATTGTTATGAAAATAAAAGTCATTGTTTCTCTGGAAACAACATGATCATTTGGCTTATAAGGGGTATGAAGAACTGAAAAGAATAGTCTACTTTCTTAGGTCTTTTCATGTCTGTTATTTCCACAATTCTACTTAGGTAAACAAAGTTATGTTTTACTTTTCTCTTTATACTGCGTTAGGGGTAAATTATGATTATCTTCCCTTCTCTGCTACATCATGGTTAGTCAAACTGAAAATTAGACCATTAAATAAGTACCTTTTTTTGAGTTGATATGAACTGGCAGTTGTTGTAAGTTGTAGTTTGAAGTGAAAGCTTGACTTATGAATAGGAAAAAGGCAAGGGAAGCCAAAAACAAAGATGTGATCCAAGCTACACCATCCTGGAACATTCAATGCAATTTCAATGATAGTTTTAAGTATGAATATGTAGGTGTATGTATATACCAATTATACCCAAACACACAAACTAGCTAAATTCAATGAATTTATTATTGCAAAATGATATCAGTTTCTACTTTAAGTTCTCATCCAGATTCTCCACTTATTAGACATATAACCTTGGAACAGTACGTAATCCCTCTTGATGTGTTAGTGTCACTTTCTCTAAAATTGGATTTATGATAATACCCAGTACATGTGGTTGTTGTTATTGTCATTGTTAGTTGGGATGGAGTAAGTTCTGACTAGCAACTCTATGTACAACAAAATGAAACACTGCCTGGTCCTGCACCATCCTTACAATCATTGCTATGTTTGAGCCCATCTTTGCAGCCACTGTGTCAATCCATCTCGTTGAGGGTCTTCCACTTTTTTGCGAATCCTCTACTTTACCAAGCATGATGTCCTTCTCCAGGGATTGATCCCTCCTGTCCAAAGTACGTGAGAAGTCTTGCCATCTTCACTTCTAACAACTACAACTACATGTGGTAGTTGTGAGAATTAAATAAATTAATACATGGGATGTTATTAAAGTGCCTGGCACATAGTGAAAGCTCAGTGAGTGCATGCTATGATTACTCCATCAGGAGAGCAAAACCATTTTATTCTGTTATTTGAGCAATTGCCTCCCTTTTACCTGAAGTTACTTCTAAATAGTTCAATTAATGTTTGATGTCATTTGTCTATATTCACACATATGGCAACATAATTGTTCTATTTGACCTTTGCCATCACTTCACAAGTGTCCTCTGAGTTGTCCCTTGTTCCTGTCGCAAAGTTCCTTCAGGGAAGCTGCACTTTCCACTATTCCCAAACATACAAATAAAGGGGATTTTCCTGGTATGCGCGCACCATTCTGACAGACAGCTGAGAGCCTCTACCACCTAAAATCAGGAAATTGTGTATGTGTGTGTGTTGTCTCCCCCTCTAGGATCTTGTGCCTTCCCTGGACACAAACCCGAAAGTGTGGTAGAAGTAGTATAAGACCCACAACCCCTATGCATTCACCATCCTTCCTCCTTCATTTCGCTCCTCGTTGCCGTGGTCTCTGATGCATGGATTATCCACTGAATATCTCCAATGAGCCTGAGCAATGGATTTCAAATTTTGTCACTCAAATACCTCCTAAGAGAATTTTGAAAAGCTATGTAACCTCTCACGCATTTTGAAATTAACATCTAAATTTTTATTCTGTTTAATTGCAAAAAATATAATTTCCAGTGTGATATGAATTAAAAAAATTTTAAATAAAATACTGTAGTCACTTTTTAGAATGGCAGCAATGGAATAAAAATGACAAGAATTTGGTATCTACCATCATATTTTTAAATAATAAATGGTAAACTTTTTTAACAATGAAAATTTATATTATTTCTATTTCTCATTCTACATGCTCCATAAAATTTAACATTTTATACTTGAAACAATTTTATTGATAACTTTCTTATACACCTCAGTAACAAAAATATGTATATTTGTTTAATTTTTATTTAAAATTCCCTATGATCTAAGTATAATTTTTTTCTTTTGGATTAAATTAATATTAAAATTATCTATTATAACTTATCAAAGAACAGAAATATTACAAAATTTGAAAATCATTAAACATGAAAGTAAAATGCTAAAGGGAAATGCATAGCATGAGATGAATGAAATTTATTTTTCTTCAGCTAATTAAATTACATGTGGATGAGTCTTATTTATAGAGAGGATGAAAGAAGATTCAACCACAATGCTATTTCTTATATATATATTTTTTTAGATATAAAAGCAATGAAGAACTGTGCTTACATATTAGGTGAAGATGGAAAAGCTTTTGTTATAGTGCTGTTGTTCAAATATTTGAATACCTTTTGAAGAATATGCCTTATATGGTCTATCAACAAAATTTACGTTAATGAGCTGACAATTTGATTAGATTTTTGCTACAATTTTATTAAGGAAAAATATTTGAAAACATTATTATTCTTCTCAATACTTGTACCAATACTCCCAGTTATACTTTTGCTGGGTTCTCTGGCTTTACTGAGCTATCTCCATATTTTGTTCTGTTTTTCCAGAGTACTCCTGTTTCTTCTACTTATACAGACTCCCAGCAGCCACTTGCTAAATGAGTGAGCTTGGGAAAAGTACACAACCCCTCTGTGCTTCTTGGGTTTCTCATCTGATAAATATAAATAATATTAATCACCTCATAAGGATGTTGTGATCAGTAGTGTTCACATATAAAGTGCTTATCACATGTCTGCCACATGATTAAGATAGTATTATTAGTTTGATTTTTTTTTTACATGCTTTTATAAAACCCCTCAGCTTTATTCAGAAGCCCCAGTGACTATTCGTTATCTTTATCATTATTACATCAATCTCATAAGGCTACTATAAAGGTTTATTGAGATAATGCAAAGTACTTATAACTCACCTGGTATAAAATACATATTGAGTAAATATTGGCTATTTTTATTACCACACCTATGATGCTGGAAATGCCATTTATTAATTCTTTTAACAAAACTCATTGAGCATTTGCTATGTTCCTGGTAGTATTTTAGGCATTAAGATTATAATAGCAATGTCCCTGTCACTGTGAAGCCTACATTTTAGAGGAGAAGAAAATTAAAAAATAAGCAAATAAATAAGGAATATGTTTGGTTGAGATAAGTGCAATAAAGAAAATTAAAGAAAGATAAGGAAAGGGTGAAAAGATCAGGGGAAGAGCACCCCAGGTAGAAGGATAAGATAAGATCCAAAAGGTAGAGGAACCAAGTCACTTGGGTCCTGATGATTATGGTGAAGAGTTTGGGTTTGATTCAATGGATATGGAAGCCACTGGAGAATGTGACATGAGTAATTTAAATTCCATAAACTATACATTTATGTCTGTATTTCAAAGGACACTTAAGAGCAAGAATGGAGAAAAAACACAAAAACAAACTTGGAGATCATGACATATTTTAAAAAGAGCACATAGCTCTGGCAGATTCAAATATTGACCTTCATTCACAAAGAGGTATAAACACTGGTAATAGATTCTTCCTTGAGTACAGTTTTAGAATAAGGGGAAGGAGTAAAAAAGCAAGAGTATTCAGCCCCTGAGAGTGAGGAAGGATGAGTAGTGTCTTGGTTATTTAGTACTGCTATATTTTTTTTTTTTTTTTTTATAACAGAAATATTACAAGTGGATGGCTCTAACAAAGAGAGTTTATTTTCTCACAGTCCAATAGGCTAGAAGTCTAAATTCAGGGCCCTGGCTCCAGGGGAGGCTATATTTCTCTGTTGGCTCAGGAGTAAGGTCCTTGTCATTAGTCTTCGCTTGATCTGGGAGCATGTCAGCACAGGAACCTCAGGTTCAAAGGATGCGCTTTGCTCCCAGTACTGCTTTCTTGGTGGTATGAGGTCCCCCTGTCTCTCTGCTTGCTTTTCTCTTTTATATCTCAA
Source organism: Elephas maximus indicus (assembly GCF_024166365.1). Lineage (NCBI taxonomy): Eukaryota > Metazoa > Chordata > Mammalia > Proboscidea > Elephantidae > Elephas > Elephas maximus. The sequence continues at coordinate 50,532,276 of NC_064826.1, read as the reverse complement.
GGAGATTGGCTTAAGACACTATCTAATCTTGCATATCTTATCAATATAACCGCCACTAATCCATCTCTTTTCATCATAGTGATAGGCTTTACAACACATAGTGAAATCACATACAAAGGTGGACAATCACACAATACTGGAACTCATGGCCCAGCTAAGTTGACAGATATTTTTGAGGGACACAATTTAGTCCATGACAGGTGCTGTTCCCCAGAAGAAAAAAAAAGACATAAGAAGTGATTACAAAGGACTAACCCTAGCAGTGCTCCTAGAACAAGGATATGCACAAACTGCTAGAAGAATTTATTACCCAGTAATAAATTTTTTTTAATGCCCAGCAGGAGGAAATAACTTAGAGAGTTTACTATTGAGAACCAAAGCAGGCAAAGAGAAAAATCCAAAGGCCATTAAAGACAGTGCTGCGTGAATACTTTAAAATAGGCTCGGGTTACATGGACAGTGGTTCTAAATAACTGGTAATGCGAATTGTCTCTATGGATAAGAAGCCACAGTAAACAAGCTTACTGCAAATAGAACAAGACATGATTAAGAGACCAACTCTTAGTAAAGACCAGCTGCCTTAATGGCCTTGTTCCTTAATCCTGATTTTATTTACTGGGGAAATGATGCACTTTAATCCTGCATTTAGAAGCAAGCTGTCTAAGTGAGGAGAGCATGTGGTGAAATATCCTTTTTGAGATGAAAGGGCATTCACCGCGTAGTTTCTGTGAGAACTCAAATCTTTATTTGGGTCATTAGAGTCAGCATTGAAGCAGTGTTTCTGGGGCTGTGACAACCCCTCACAATGGATCCTCTCACCATAAATCACTGCCTTGCTCTGTCATGTGAAGAAGGGAAACTAATTTTTTTCCAGGAAGACAATATCTGGATCCCATTGAGGCAGAATCATCAGAAGTTGGCATTGAGGCTTTAAACATGGAAATATAGACAAGTTCCTTCTCAGGAAAGGAAAACTTATAAACACTTAAATAGAATAGGAATCTGAAAAGGGGAAAGAAGAAAGGAAAGACTAATTCATCACTTCACCTCTCCTTTGAGAGCATTATTCTACATCATCCCTACCACCAACCAAAACCCATAGCCATCAAGTAGATTCCAACTCATAGTGAGCCTATAGTAGAGGGTAGAAGTGCCCCCATAGGGTATCCAAGGAGTGGCGGTGGACTCAAACTGCTGACCTTTTGGTTAGCAGCCAATCTCTTAACCACTACACCACCAAGACTCCATCCCTATCACCACCATCACCAAAATCAACAGCTTGCCTCAAGAAAAAATGTTCATAACTATTGAACAGCAAGGGGATGCTTAACACGTTCTGAGATCATCAGCACTTGTTCTTTTTTTAATTATCAGGAGGAATAAAAATCATTTTACAGGCTACTTTGAAATACTCTCATTTAGAAAATAAATAAAGCTCTGTAAGGGCTTCCTCTACTTCTCCCAGTTAGTTTGTCCCTCTTTGCTCTTCCCACATGGCTTGGTTAATACTGTTTTATAGCACTCACTATTTATTAAATTTGATCTGCCATTTTTTTTTATTGCCAGCTATAGTGTGAGCTTCTTATCTGAATCACTTTTTATTTTTAGTATCTAGGACATTACTACTCTCCTGATAACAAATAGGTACTTAGTAAACATGAGTGAAATAGATTTCCAGTCTTTCCTTTTTTATAGTATTCAGTGAATCTTTACATAATCCGTTGTTGTTGTTAAGTGTCATCTAGTCATTGCGACTCATAGCGACCCTATGTACAACAGAAGGAAACACTACCCAGTCCTGCGCCATCCTCACAATCCTTGCTGTGTTGACCCCATCATTGCAGCCACTGTCAATCCATCTCATTAAGGGTCTTCCTTTTTTTTGCTGACCCTCTGCTTTACCAAGCATGATGTCCTTCTTCAGGGACTGGTCCCTCCTAATAACATGTCCAAAGTAAGCAAAATGAAGTCTCACTATCCTTGCTTCTAAGGAGTATTCTGTCTGTACTTCTCCAAGACAGACTTGTTTTTCCTTCTGGCAGTCCATGGTATATTCAATATTCTTTACCAACACCATAATCCAAAGGCATCAATTCTTTTTTGGTATTCCTTATGCATTGTCCAGCTTTTACCTGCATATGAGGTGACTGAAAACACCGTGGCTTGGCTCAGGTGCACCTTAGTCCTTGAAATGATGTGTTTGCTTTTCAACACTTTAAAGAGGCCTTTTGCAGCAGATTTGCTCAATGCAATATGTCATTTGGTTTCCTGACTGCTGCTTCCACGGACATTGATAGTGGATTCAAGTAAAATGAAATCCTTGATAACTTCAAAATTTTCTCTGTATATCATGATGTTGCTTACTGGTCCAGTTGTGAAGATTTTTGTTTTCTTTATGTTGAGGTGTAATCCGTACTGAAGGCTGTGGTCTTTGATCTTTGTCAGTAAGTGCTTCAAGTCCTCTTTGCTTTCAAAGAACAAGATTGTGTCATCTGCATATCACAGGTTGTTAATGAGTCTTCCTCCAATCTGGATGCCATGTTCTTCTTCACGCAATCCTGCTTCTCAGATTATTTGCTCAGTATATGAATTGAATAACCATGATGAAACGATATGACCCTAACACACATCTTTCTTGATTTTAAACCACACAGTATTCCCTCGTTCTGTTCAAACAACTGCCCCTTGGTCTATGCACAGGTTCCTCATGAGCACAATTAAGTGTTCTGGAATTCCCATTTGTGGCAATGTTCTCCATAATCTGTTATGATTCACAGGGTCAAATGCCTTTGCATAGTCAATGAAACATACATAAATAACTTTCTGGTATTCTCTGCTTTTGGCCATAATCTAACATCTAATAAATAAAATCAAAACCAAACCCATCGCCATAGAGTTGATTCTGGGTCATAGGGGCCCTACAGGACAGAGAAAACCATATGGCTTTCAAGTACCACCTGGTGGATTTGAACTACCAATCTTTTGGTTAGCAATAATAGCTTTTAACCACTACAACACCATAAATATGGCATCATAAATACTATATACTGAAATACGGCATTTCAGAACGTGAACATATATTGCTTTGAAAACCATTATGGCATGTAGGACATCAACTAAAACTTATGCTCAAACATGACAATTAAGAATCTGCTAACTGCCCCATAATAATACCACCCCTATTCTCCAAGGGCAAATCTGCTGTGAAAGTCTCTTTAAAGTGTTAAAAATCAAAGATGTCACTTTAAGGGCTATGGTGCACCTGACCCAAGCCATGGTGTTTTCAATCGCCTCATATGCATGTGAAAGCTGGACAATGAATAAAGAAGACCAAAGAAGAATTGATGTGTTTATGGTGTTGGCAAAGAATATTGAATATACAATGGAATGCCAGAATAATGAATGAGTCTGACTTGGAAGAAGTACAAGAAATGCTTCCTTAGAAGCAAAAATGGCGAGCCTTTGTCTCATACTTTGGACAGGTTATCAGGTGGGATCAATCCCTGGAGAAGGATATCTTGCTTGGTAAAGTAGATGGTCAGTGAAAAAAAGGAAGACCCTCAAGAAGACGGATTGACCCAGTGGCTGTAACAATGGACTCAAGCATAACAATTGTGAGGATGGCGCAGAAACGAGCAGTGTTTTGTTCTGTCATGCATAGGGTCACTATGAGTTGGAACAAAATAGATGGCACCTAACAACAACAACAATTCTCCAAGGGAAACCTAAGCCAAATATAAGATATTTAATAACAAAAGATAACATTCAAATAATTTATGTCACAAGGACAAAAAGAAAATATGATTAAAAATGTACATTATTCTATTGGTGTAATATTTAAGTACTACTTATTCATTGTCTCATCTAATTCCCCCAGCAATACTTATTTGGTGAGTATTATTACATGAATTTTATAGATGGCAAAACAAGTTCATAGTTTCCACAGCCAGCAAGCTAGCAAGACTAGGGTTGAAAACTACATCCGCTCTTTGTCCAATAACAAGAAAGGAGTAAGGGTTTAGAGAATGAAGATTTTACTGTAGTAATCTGGGAATATAATTAATGATATTGTTCAGTAATTTCTGCATTCTGTTAGATAATCTTTCTTTGGAATAGACACAAATATGGATCTCTTCCAGTCAGTTGGCCAGGTAGCTGTCTTCCAAATTTCTTAGCATAGATGAGAGAACACTTCCAGCACTGCATCCGTTTGCTCAGTCAGTATCCCATCAATTCCTGGAGCCTCGTTTTTCACCAATGCCTTTGGGGTAATTTGGACCTCTTCCTCCAATACCATCTGTTCTTGATCATATGCTACCTTCTGAAATGGTTGAACATTGATTAGTTCTTTTTGGTACAATGACTCTGTGTTTCCCTTACATCATCTTTTGGTGCTTCCTGCCCACAGAATCCTTCAAAATTGCGACTTTAGGCTTGAAATTTTTCTTCGGGTCTTTCATCTTAAGAAATGCCAAGAGTGATTACTCTTTTTTGTTTTTTTAACTCCAGGTCTTTGTACCTTTCTTTATAATACTTTGCCTTTTCAAGCCACCCCTTGAAGCCTTCTGTTCAGCTCTTTTACTTCATCATTCTTTCCTTTTGCTTTCACTACTCAATGTTCGAGAGCAAATTTCAGAGCCTCTTCTGACATTCATTTTGGTCTTTTTTTTCTTTCTTGTCTTTTTAATGACTTTTTTCTTTCTTCACATATGATGTCATCTCACAACTTGTCTGGTCTTTGGTCATTAGTGTTCAATGTGTAAAATCTATTCTTGAGATGGTCTCCAAATTCAGGTGGGATATACTCAAGGCCCTATTTTGGTTCTCCTGGACTTGTTTTAATTTTCTTCAGCTTCAACTTGAACTTCCATATGAGCAATTAATTGTTTGTTTTGCAGTCAGCCCATGGCCTTGCTCTGATTGATATTGAGCTTCTCCACTGTCTCCTTTCACCAATGTAGTGGGTTTGATTCCTGTGTATTCATTCTGGTGAGGTCCATGTGTCTAGTCACCATTTATGTTGTTGAGCAAAAGGTATTTGTAATGAAGAAATTGTTGGTCTTGCAAAATTCTATCATACCATCTTTGTTGTCATTTCTGTCTCCAGGGTCGTATTTTCCAATTACTAATACTTCTTCATTTCCAACTTTTGTATTACAATCACCAGTGATTATCAATGCAGCTTGATTGCATATATGATAAATTTCAGACTACCAAAGTTGGTAAGAACCTTCATTTCCTCATCTTGGGCATTAGTGGTTCATGTGAAAATTTGAATAATAGTTATATTAACTGGTTATATCCTATCACTGACAGCGTTGTGCTTCAGGATAGATCTTGAAATGTTCTTTTTCACAATGAATATGACACCATTCCTCCTTAATTTGCCGTTCCTGGTATAGTAAATAATATGATTGTCTGATTCAAAGTGGCCAATACCAGTCCATTTCAGGCCACTAATGCCTAGAGTATTGATCTTTATGTGTCCATTTCATTTTTGATGACTTCTAATTTTCTTAGATTCATACTTCATATGTTCCATATTCCAATTATTAATAGACATTTGCATCTGTTTCTTCTTATTTTGAGTCTTGCCACATTAGCAAATGAAGGTCCTAAAAGTTTGACTCCATCCACGTCACTAAGATTGATTCTTTTTTGAGGTGGCAGCTCTTCCCCAGTCGTATTTTGAGTGCTTTCCAACCTGAGGGGCTCATCTTCTGGCAATGTATAAGACAACGTTCGCTGCTATTCATAAGGTTTTCACTGGCCAATTTTTTCAGAAGTAGACCACCAGGTCCTTCTTCCTAGTCTGTCTTAGTCTGGAAGTTCAACTGAAACCTGTCCATAATGGGTGACCCTGCTGGTGTCTGAAATACCAGTGGCACACATTTCAGCATCACAGCAACACACAAGCCACCTCAGTAGGACAAAGTGACAGATGCTTGGTGGTAAATTTTTGCTGAAGATAATTCAAAAATGGTTACAGTGGTACCTTGACAAGGAACTGCCAGATTGAAGCCAGCTTCAGAAAAGAACATGGAACAAGGGATATAGTTGCTGATGTCAGAGGGATCTTGGCTGAAAGCAGATAATACCAGAAAATGTTTACCTGTGTTTTATTGACTATGCAAAGGCATTTGACTCTGAGGGCATAACAAATTATGGATAAGCTTGCAATATATGTGAATTCTAGAACACTTAATTGTCCTCATGAGGAACCTGTACATAGACCAAGAGGCAACAGTTTGAACAGAACAAGGGGATACTGTGTATTTCGAAATCAAGAAAGGTATACATACAGTTGTATCCTTTCACCATACTTATTCAATCTCTATGCTGAGCAAATAATCCAAAAAGCTGGACTATATGAAGAAGAATGTGACATCGGGATTGGAGGTAGACTTATTAACAACCTGGGATATGCAGATGACAAAACCTTGCTTGCTGAAAGCAAAGAGGATTAGAAGCACTTACTGATGAAGACCAAAGACTATAGCCTTCAGTATGGATTACACCTCAATTAAAGAAAACAAAATTCTCAAGACTAGGCCTATAAGAAGCATCATGACAAATGGAGAAAATATTGAAGTTGTCAAGGATTTCAGTTTACTTGGATCAGCAATCAGTACCCATGGAAGCAGCAGTCAAGAAATCAAATGACATACTGCACTGGGCCAGTCTGCTGCAAAATACCTCTTTAAAGTGTTAAAAAGCCAAGATGTCACTTCGAAGACTAAGGTGCGCCTGGTGTAAGCCATGATATTTTCAATCACCTTATAGGTATGCAAAAGCTGGCCGATGAACAAGACAAGCCAAAGCAGAATTGATGCCTTTGAATCATGATATTGACAAATAATATTGAATATACCACGGACTGCTAGAATAATGAACAAGTCTGACTTGGAAGAAGTACAGCCAGAGTGCTCCTAGGAACTGAGGATATTGAGACTTTTTCTCACATACTTGGGACATATTATCAGAAGAGTCCAGTCCCTGGAGAAGGTAGATGGTCAGTAAAAAAAAAAAAAGAAAGAAAAGAAAACCTTCAACGAGGTGGATTGGCCCAGTGAGTGCAACAATGGGCTCAAACATAGTGATGATTGTGAGGATGGCACAGGATTGGGCAGTGTTTCATTCTTTTATACATAGGGTTGGTATGAGTGAATTCTGTCTCATAGTGACCCTGTAGGTCTGAACAGAGCTTCCCCTGAGGAATTCCAAGGCTGTAGTCTTTACAGAACCAGATTGTCATATCTTTCTCCCTCGGAGCAGCTGGTGGGTTCAAACCGCTGACCTTTCAGTTAGCATCTGAGTCCTTTAACCACTGCTCCACCAGGCTCTTTATGCAGGATTTAAGGATTATAAAAATCTCTGGCAAGAGGAACACATTGTCAGCACATGCTGAAACAGCTGGAGCCAGAGAACAAAGTGTTTTTAGTTAAATGGCTCTTAAGTATTGGAATACTCTGGGTGAAAAGTGTGAGGTCAGGTGGGAAGACCAGGGTGGTCCCCAAAGCTGTCACATACAGCCATTTTACAGATGATAAAACTGATACCCATAAAGAGGATACACAACATTTTGTAGCCAAGCCAGGTCTTCTATTTTCTAATAAACTGCTTTTTCCACATATTCAAGTGACCTAGAGATGTGGTTATGCAATGCAGACAACAGTGCACAAGACCAAAAAATTACTCTTTTCAGCTGTCAGCATCAAATAAGTGAGAGCTTGAGTTTCTGGGCTCCTATGTCATGGGATGGCTGCTGTTCAATTGCACTGTCTAACCAAACCAGATTTCTTGGTCAGTCTCATTTGGCTTTGCTCAGCCGCACATGGCCTTGGTGTGAAACAGGGCCAAAATGAAAGGAGAATTTACTTTTTCTTAATCTACATTTTCTGCTTGGTGAAAAAACAAAGATCTTTGCCCTGAAGGTCACAAGGACAACTTTCTTCAAATTTCTTATCAGTAGTTGAGGATTATTTTGTCAGCATCACTGTCTTTTTAACAGGTGCTAGGAATAAGACAACCAGCCGCAGATGTAGAGGATAGAAAAGTCATCTGAAAAAAGAGTCATTAAAAAACTTATTTGTCCTCTGTTATGCCTCTTTGGAAAGAAGCTAGTATACTACAGCCTGATTACTAACAGGATGCACAGTACTTCTGGTCTAAATTAGGATTACCCAATTAGCAATAAGCAATATTTGCTTATTAGCAACAATTGCCTAATAAGCAGGTATGGATTACCCAATAAGCAAAGGATGCAGGTTGAAAAACAGGTGATATTGTGTACCACAGATTAGTAAGTAAGCACAAGTAAACATGTGCATACCTTGCTTAATGTAAACCCGCTTGCACCTTGCTTACGGGTTAATCCATCCCCGGATTTAACCCAACATCATCTTACCCTCCTCCCCAAGCCCTTCTTTTTCCTACTTCCCCTATCCCTCTATCTCCTCCATTCCAGCGCTTCTCGAACTTTAACGTATATTGAATTACCCTTGAACCTTGTTAAAAGACAGATTCTCATTCAATAGATCTGGGGTTCCTTTAAAGGGTCTGCATTTCTAGGAAGCTCTAGGTAATTTTCTAGGTAATGCCCAGGTGGTGGTCTGCAGACTACACTTTGAGTGGCAAAGCTCCATTTCAATTTATGGTAAAGGACTGAGATGATGCAGGTAGATTTGGGAGGAAGGGAAGAGAGAATTAATTTCATTCTCCTCTTCTCAGCACTCACGCTGAGCACTTAAGCCCTTCACACTGAAACCAGCATTCCTTTTCTTTGAATATGAGAAACAGTTTTCAATTGGAACAGCGGAAACAGACTCTAAGACTATACAATGTATCTTTTCATAAAATAATCTGTCTCTTTTGGTGCAATAAAAGGAAAACCTTTCTCCAAAAAATCTGATGTTGTTCACTGTTCATAGCGGCTGCTCATTAAATTTAATGTGATTTTTCTGTAGGCTCATTTTAAAAACAAAGTAAAATTATTTTCTCCAAGACTTAACCTAAACTAGTGTTAAGGCCAGTGGTGTACTGGTCAAAGTTTAACAGCTGGTTCTCCAGGGTGAAAGGGGGAAGAGGGGGAGAAACCCTGATTTGTAGCATTTTCCCATTTCCTTTTTTGTAAATACTAGCACCATAACAATTTCAAGCTATCAGTGTGAGATCACTGAGTCATTGAATATGAAATTGGAAAGAGATTCACATAATTGGTCTTCAGAGCCAGTAAGAGAAACCAATGAAAGACTCCACCAAGAGATAGTTGAAGCTGCAAGAAAGGATGACAAAATTCAAAGAAAATCACAAAGCGAAAAGGATGTTGATGACCTTCCACAGACATTTGCATCCATATCAAGTCCTCTGTTTCATTTATCCTCATCTCATAGTTAACTTTGGTTTGTCCCCAGATACTACATCATAAACGAGTGTTCTAAATATCTTTGGTTTTTTATTGTTTACAGTAAATGATTAATTTTTTTTTAATTTAATTGAAAATTTGACTCCATTAAAACTATTTCTGAAGAAAAAAAATAGTGCCCAAATTTTTGAGTCTTTAATTAAAAAATGAAAGGATAGATTAAATTGCTATGGTGGCTATCTGTGATTTTTAAGGGAACAGGCAGTATCTCCTAAATTATTGCTATTGAAAACAAATTTCTGTTTTGCTGAGATTAATTTTACCTGAGGCACAGTTATTTTATAATTGTGAAGCAGCTTTCTGGATTTGAGAGGGAGGAAATGTGTACAATAGAATCCTGAGAGAAGAAATAGATAGTAAAAACCTGCCTATGAGAGGCATAAGTGATTCAGTCTAGAAAGCAGAAAACAGAGATCACGGGACTTGCCTTGAGGGCAAAGGAGATAAAGACATGTAAGTATTTCTTTTCAAATAATTTAAGTTCATGATCAATTGAAACAATGAATCAAGGAAAAGTATTGAACGGAAGTACTGCTTAACTGTAATAACACAGATATTCATACCTGAAAATACTAAATAAAAATGGAAAGCTGCTAGATAGAACAATTTTGAATTTAAAGGACAAAATTATACATTAAACTTTTCTATGCTGGATTTTTTATTGAACTGTAGACCTGTCAATGATCTACTTATATATGCATTTCCTATCTGCACATTCTTCCACAGCCTAATGCTTCTTGATTTTAAGCGACTTCTTGAGAGTATTAGGATTTGAATAATTTGTCATAGAGGAAGACCAGAAACTGTCAAGGACAAGGTTGTCATCTAAAGAGTCTGTTTGATAACATACCTGGTAGTTTTGTCACAACATCCTAGTGCTAGCATAAGCAGGTGCCATTATTTTAGAATGATAAAGTATAGCTTTGAGCAAACTATTCTTTACAGTATTCTGTACCTCGTTGGCCAACACCAGACCACAAGGGGAAAAGAAAGATACATGATGGTGTTTAGAGATAGGATGATTTTCTCTGCTCTCATCATGGTGCTGTACTTACAAACATGTAGACTCGTGTGTCTAACATCTGCTTCTCCGATAGCAGTTACCCAGAGGTACAGACTTAGATCTTTCTTGAGATAAGCAACTAAAATACTTTCTTAACTAATGGATGGATAATGATGCCATCAATTTTATCACCTCTGCAGATTCATCTTAGGACACTATCCAAATTACCTTCAAATGTGCATTTAAGTATCGGATACCACCTAAATGTCAGAGGGAGAAAAATAAGACCAATCTGGGCAGTCTGGAAGAGCAATGTTGTCAAAGGTCATCACCAAGTCTGACAAAGCACGTCCTCATTTACAGTGCCTGTCAGCACCTCCATTTGGAAGTAATTTGGATATTTGCAGTGACCCTGTCAGTTCTGATTGGCTGGGCAGTGACCTTGACCTGGGTGAAACCTGTTCAGTGTAGCACATACAATGCACTGTAGGTGGAATCCAGGATGACAGATGGCATTGGGGTCAGTGAAGAGGAACTTGTCCATCACTGCTATTGAAGATGAAGTCACTCAACAGTGTAATTCTATTGGCACCGGAGCTGTGGCATCCACATGCCACAAGAAAATTGTTCAAGTTCTTTTATTTTTAAAGAAATGCTATATTCTAGTGATCTCAGATTTCATGAGACTGATGAATAAGTGGAAAAGAAAGCGTAGCTGTTAAAGTTGAGCAACAGGCTAGTCATTTCAAAGCTTGTCTTTGACTGACTAGCCAAGATTTAGAAAGTCATGCTGATTGCGCTTTATTGTGGATAAATTCCTGATTAAAAGATAGTTCCTTTGGTTATTTTCTTCATCCTTACTAACACATTGGGTTGGTTTCCTGGAGACAAAATTGCCTTTCTCTTCTGATAGACACATCCTTTCCTTTTACCTTAATCACACACCACTGTATCAGTATGAAATGTAACTCTGATAAAAAAGCACAGTGTATTTTCTAAATGCCAGATTACTAAAACTATAAAAACAATTATAACATATTCTGGAAAAAAATAGCCTCTGTGAATATAATCTGAATGTGTTCTGTGGTTTTAGAAGCAGATTTTTTTTTCTATAAAAAAACAGGAATGGACAGAATGTTGAACAACATATTGTACAGCATTCTGAGTCAGTGGTTCACCAGTAATTTAGTCCTAAAAATCACAAGACTCAGTCATAGGCCAAGGGCCAAATGAAAATGTATGTGAGTCCAAGAAGCATGAGATGATGAATCAATAAGAAATACACACAACTTTCAATTACTCATGGAGTGTTTAACAACCTTGGGGAGAATCTCTAAGAACTGAAGACCTTTCCTCCTCGTTGACAGCTTGCACTCAGGAGTTTCTCCCAAATCTCCAACACTGGTTTCATTGCCATGTTTTTGGACCAAACATTTAAAAGAAAGAAAAATAAATAAATAAAACCAATCGGCTCCAACAAAAAAATGAGTAAAAAATAACAGGTGAATCAATTTCACAGAATAATAAACTATTAAATTAGACTAGAAGAAAACTTACAGATCACGTAGTTAACTTGATTTCCTGCCTTGTGAATTCCTCAATGTCCATATCTGCCAAAGCATTTAGACTTGCTTCAGAGACGTTTAGGACAAGATGAGAGACTTTATTGGAACTCACTGAACTCTGCTTAGTAATTAGACATCAGATTTCTTGCCTATTAATCCAAGTTTTAAAGGAGATTTGCTACAAGGCAAAGCTCTACTCAGCCCATCCAGACACAACATACAGACAGACATGGCTTAATTATCAATTTAATTCTTTCATTTGATCATTTTATCCATAACAGATAACATCACCCAAATGGCTTTTAAGATAATGAAGCATTTTCCCTGAAACACTTTCCCTGACTGAATTTGACTTACCTCCCATTTGGGTAGAGTAGCTTTTATAGGAATTGCTTCAGCCAGGCTCATTCCGACCATATTTATACCACCTATTTTAGTGTGCATGTTGTCATGACCCACAGAGACTGCATTACATAATTAAGAGACAGACCACATAGTGTCATAGACTGTAACTGAATCAATAACGATCTAAAAGTGTCACAGGTGGCAGGATTAGGCCACAACAGGCTGAGTCAAGCAACAAGGGCCCAAATGGGAGCATCTTAATTTGTGACACCGTGTCGCTTTCAGCCCGTTTTAATTAGTCATGAAACATAGACTAAGCCACATTGCTAACTAAACCCTTCAAGACAGATTCTCCTTTTCCTTAAGAAAGATTTGAAAAAGAGCTAAAGATGAAAGTCAATCTCCAGTTGAGCAGCGGAAGAACAGGTGTTAATCTTTTCTGCCCTTCTAAGACATGGTTTATCTCTTTAGGGGGAGCTGACTCCTGTGATTGCTGCAGGTTTTCTTGTTTTCTGCAGGCTAAAAGAAATCGCCATTTTAAAGTACTAATGCCACCGTAAACACAGTTCATTTTATTTGAGTTTTTATAGCTTCACTGGTGAAAGGACTATGCAGCTGTTGTTTGCTAAATTGTCATTTGCTGGGTTAAAAGTTCGTCCTACACATGCAGAGTATGGTCACTGCTCAGGCATCGGATGACCACACCAGAGCTACACACTATGTGGATCATATAATTTGTTTTGGATCAGCTTCCCTCCAGATGCTAAAATCTGCTGTATTTATGAAGAGTTGGCTTCATCCCTAATTCATCCTAAAGTTCAACTAAAACTGACTAATTGAGTGGGACCCATCCCAACACATATGTCTCCTCGAAGCTGAAAGTGATTTAGCATTTGATGGCAATTAGTGACCATTGGGTAGATTTGTACTCATTCAAGGCTGTCACTGTGCAGCAGTGTTTCTAGTCGACTAGAGAACTTGAGGTAAATATTTCCCAGATGGCTTTTTTAGACATAGATCTCTTACAAAAGAAGAGAACACTTTAGCAAAGTCCAAAGAGCAGCTCATATTTAAGATTTTCTTAGGAACAAATGCAAGAGCCTTTTCAGACTCTATAGGGTACTTTCGGAATATGTCTGGAATGTAAATACATACTTGAATTGCCCAGCTGCCACCTGGCTTGGAGTGTGACCTTTCATATAATTTACTAATTTTATAGCCAAAAGGAATCTTGGTGGGCATCACAGTTAGAACATCCTCTTACTGAAAAGAAAAATGAGGTTGAAGCATACATTATGAACTTGACTTCTATCCTAGTTTTCACATAGTCGTCCATTCCAGAGGGCATCCTGAGTTCTGTGGCATAGGTGCCACTCAGCAGTAGGGCACTTATTGGTGACATTCTCTCTCTTGCTTTTATATTCACTTCTCCTCCTTTCACTTCTGCTTCTTCCTTTCCCTTTCCTCTGCATTTATTCCCACTCTCCTAGTCCTTTTATGGTACCTCTCTTTTTTAAAACATCTCCCAGTTCTAGATAGCCTGCTGAAGCAAATAAATGAAATGGTCTGCTGAAGAATTGTCCGTACTGACTTCTGATTTCTCTCAATGTTCAACTGAAAGCGATTAGTGTTCGTAGCATTTATCTGAAAAATGGGTTCCCTTATGACATTAGGAAACCCTGGTGGCGTAGTGGTTAAGAGCTATGGCTGCTAACCAAAAAGTCAGCAGTTTGAACCCACCAGGCATTCCTTGGAAGCTGTATGAGGCAGTTCTACTCTGTCCTATGGGGTCGCTATGAGTTGGAATTGATTCGACTGCAGTGTTTTTTTTTTTTTTTTTAACGACATTGGGGCTTATTGCTATATATTTAATTTTATTTTTTATGTATGTATGCAGAGACAAAGGCATCAGACTGTTTTGAATCACTAATACAATGACTGGGCTATCTTAGTTCAGTGGTGGGCTATTCAATTATTTAAAGAAGTTGATTTTCCATCTAGGTCTTTTAAATTAGTGGTTTTGATTTAGAAACTTTTTTTCCTCTCAATCAATCAAACGTTTAAGGGGGAAACACTTCTTTAAAAAGCAAACTTACCTATGTACTTTAAATCAAGCAGGAATTTGAGTGTACCATTTCACAGCAAGGTGAGCTAATCCTGAGTATTTAATTCAGGCTTTTTAGGGTTTTAAAGTATCTATTTGACAGCTGGTAGCATTTTAACTTCTCTGCCGAACTAAGAAGTCTCAAATCTTTCTGTCATTCTCTGCTTCCACTACACACATACAGTCATACACACTCACACGCCCCTCACTACAGCTGCAAATGTGCCACAGAAATAAGAAGCCCATTTTAACCAAAATAGTTTATTAACCTAATCTTCAGTCCTGTATTTCCAGAATTTGTGTGATAACCACAACAAAATAAGGGTTCGAAATACCATGCTAGAATTACAAAAATATGTTGTCATCCTAATCATTAAACATAAAAAAAAAAAAAAAAAAAATTGCCGTAGAGTCGATTCCAACTCATAGCGACCCTATAGGACAGAGTAGAACTGCCCTATAGAGTGCCCAAAGAGCACCTGGTAGACTCGAACTGCTGACCTTTTGGTTAGCAGCTGTAGCACTTAACCACTACATCACCAGGGTTTCCTCGTTAACCATAGTGGAGTCTAAAAATCAAAGAAATGAGAGTAACCCAGGGCAGTGCAAAGGCTTTGTGAGAGAGGAGCAGAAAATATTCAGAGTGAGACAGAGGTAGGGAAATGTGTCATGTGGAGGGGAAGCTTGACTAAGGGAAGGCATCATGGCCTGGCAGAGACTGATCAGAGCATAATGCGAGGCCAGTGGGGAGTGGGTACAGCATGCATTGGCACAGGCTCAATGGCAAGTGCTGCAAATTGACCAGTGTGAAGCGATCACCACTGCTGACTACCGTGGTCACAGGAATGTGAAAGTTCAATCAGCGG
Organism: Elephas maximus indicus; assembly: GCF_024166365.1. Classification (NCBI taxonomy): domain Eukaryota; kingdom Metazoa; phylum Chordata; class Mammalia; order Proboscidea; family Elephantidae; genus Elephas; species Elephas maximus. The sequence goes on along the minus strand of NC_064826.1, from coordinate 50,516,969 downwards.
CAAATTGGTTGACTAAATTTGTCCTTTGTAACTACAGAAGTACCGGGAGCACAGACAGATTACCCAATAAGCAAGGTACGTACTGGTTTACTTGTGCTTACTTGCTGTTCAGTAGTGCACAAGTTCACATGGGTTTCACCACAGTAAACCCGTACATACCTTGCTTAATGTAAACCCATGCACCTTGCTTCCTGGTTAATCCACCTCTGACTGGGAGTGAACTGTTAAAAAGTGTGTGTATATGTATGTGTTTTCAAATATGGCAGGACACATTACTGAGACAAAGTATTTTGCTCTCCCTGGATTTTTCTGCCAGTCCCCTCCCCACCCAATACTTCTTCTAAGCCATTAACCAGTCAAGGTAGTCCTTTGCCCCAAGGGAGATGTGTGTAGCTTGGTTAAATTATTTAGGAAAATTTGATTCTGGGCTTTTGTTTTCTGGTGCCTGAAGTCTTTCAGAGAATTATACTGGGGAGGCAGAAGAGAGCAATGGCTGGGAGGATGGAAGAGGTAGAAGGGTTTTCACAGGCTGGGCAGGGAGGGAGGTCTCCTGGTCCCAGAGGAGCAGAGAGTTTCGAGGCACTCTGGGAAAAGGTTGCAGAGATCCAGAAGGTGATGGGAAGAACCCAGGCTGCACTGGACATGCGATCAGCAGAGCCACCAGCTCCAGAGTCCTCAGGTGGTCATCCGGATGACCTCTTACCTGGGGAGACACTAGGGAGTCTCCCAGTACAGTCCTGTTTGTAGTAACGACTGGTATCGGGAAAAATCATTTTTTATTATTTTAAAAATTATTATTTAAAAAGACAGTACTAAGCTAAAGATAGTTTTGTTGTTTGGGAATTCGGAAATCTGACCCATAAGCAAAGAGTCTCTTACTCTGTTTTTTACTTCTTAACGCCACACCATCCACAGCCTGCAAACCCAGGCAGATCTGCACGTGTGCAAATCTTAAAACAAAAGTAAACCCATCACCTTTTGGCTCATGTTTCAGAGTAGAACTGCATTCTGTAAGGTTTTCAATGGCTGTTGGTTCTAACCTTATGGAAGGAGTCCCTGGGTGGCACAAACCATTAAGCCCCATCTGTTCACCATGGGTCACAGTTGACTAGAGGGCAACCAACAACATCAGTAAACCTTATAGAAATAGATTACCAGGTCTTTTTTCTAAGGTGCTGCTGGGTGGATTCAAACAGCCAACCTTTTGGTTAGTAGCAGAGATCAAACTTTTTGTGCCATGCAAGGACCCAACAGGCTACTGTATTGAGTTACTTGCCATTCCCAATCTAAGGAAAAGAAATAAACCCTCTAATTCAGATTTGTGACTTCTGCAGGATTTCAACATGACAGACACTGATACACATAGTTCTTCATTAGACTTCACAAAAGCACACACACACACACACAAGATGAATACAAGTTGCAAAACATATTTGAAACTAAAAAAAATCCCCCAAAACTGAAAAAAAAACATATGAATTAACCTCATTACCTAAGTATTTATATTAAAAAGCATGTTTAAATTTCATATTTCAATAAATTTATATTTGATTAAAAATTTGTATCATAAATATTGATAAATATACTAAAAATTTATATAACATAATAAATACATGATATATGTATATTATTTACATTTTGTGCACTATATAAAATTTCTCTCAAAATAGATTAATATTTAGTATGTTCTGATAGCTTGTGGTACTCATGTCCTTCAGCCTATTTTCTGGAAAATGAAATCACTGAGGCTGAGAGCTTTCACTTCTTAAAAAAAAATATGCCCTCTAAATTTTGAAGGAGAAAATGGAGCTCTTTGCTTGCTGGGCTTTAAGGAATTGTTGATGCCTTTTTGTCAGTTTGCAGCAAAATGTGCTGTTGTAAGACAGTAAACAACCAGCACACAGACCCTGAAACAGCAGTACCCACAGGTGCAGAAGCAACACTGTTCCTCAAACATGAGATGAACAGAACACTCTCAAAACCATCTCTGAAAGCCCTAGGCAAATGTCATGCCATTCTTTCCAAGAATTGAAAATTCCTTCACAGGTTGATAAGAAGACTTGATGTTCTCTTTCAGGACACGATACAGCACTGGGAGAAGATTCTTCCCTCTTCTTCTCTGCCTTGGCTCTCACCCACTTACTGAAAGAATGATGGAAGGATCTTTTCACTTTTTTGGCTTCACAAGATGAATCATTCTGAGTTATACTACTGAAAGGAGAAAATTCATCATGATAATCATTCCATGCTTTCAACGTTCCTAATGTATCAGCTGGTTCTGGAAATGCATACAGAAAATCTGGGCACTGGGTGAGCAGTATCACCTTTTTATTTTCTAAGAATATTTTACCTGTTTCGACTTGCTGAAATGTTTCCTTTCTGCCGTATCTTTCTTTTTCAAATTTCCTACTTATATGGGCTGCTGAGCTGAAAGGCTAACTAGCTAAAGTGCTGGGTAGGGCCAATGAGATTTTTAATTTTGCTCTGCTTTCAACGTGAATTGAAAGCAGAAATTGGTGTTCAGCATGTTTAGTTGATTGATGCCTATGGTACCCACGGCCTAATGCAATCAATCAACTACTTATTCTATTCCACCAGAGTCGATGAGAACACCAGAGAATCCTGATCTTGGAGCTGTAGCCAATCAAGACAATCAGTAATTTTGAAAGCCCGTGCATACACATGACTGTGTGATTCATCAATGGTAATGCCCTTAGAAATGAGCCTTGGTTGCACAGTGGTTAAGCACTCGGCTGCTAACCGAAAGGTAGGTGGTTTGAACCCACCAGCTGTTCCATGGGAGAAAGATGTGGCAGACTGCTTCCATAAAGATTACAGCCTGGGAAACCCTATGGGGCAGTTCTACTCTGCCCTATAGGTCACTACGAGTCAGAATCGACTTGAGAGCAGTGGGTTTGGTTTGGACTGGAAAGCCCTTGGAGCAGAATTTTTCAAACCGTGTTCTATGGAACACTAATTCCCTAAAATGGGCAGATTATCCAATATAAAAGGTAAGCACAGTGCTTACCTTGCTTACCAGATCACCTGTAGTGAAGATTTCACATTTTTCTGCCACATCAAAGATTCTGCTTCTAGGTATGGCTGGCGTCTGTCTCTCTCCCAACCCCACAGCACCTTCTTACAGAATCAAAGCCTCTTTTCAAATTTATGATCCCTAACAGGGATGGAAGACCCAGTAAACAAGGTAATCACGGGCTTACTTGTGCTTACTTGCTAATCTAGTGAACAACTTCCCATGAGTTTCACCGCATCAAAGATGTGCTCTGAGACACTCCAGCAAGAAATATTGCATACCACATTCCTGTCTTCTTAATATTCACACTGCCCTGTTGTTTACTAATGACAGAAGAATTCTGCAATGAGCCAACCTATTTAACGTCAGGTACTCCATCCAGATTTGTTCAGTTATTCACATAGCCTGCCTCTCTACTTTCTTTTTCTTTTAGTAAATACTATTAACATTTCCCGGAAATAGTTTTTCAGTATCACATGTTGGAAAACATTGCTCTTAACAATTTAAAACTTAAGAAAAATAAAAATAGTCTAGCCAAGTTAGAAAGCTTTTTTATTGCCTTAAAATTTTAAGGCACTTTTTTACCTATTTTATCTAGACTTTTCAATCCTCTGACATGGTTAAGCTCCTTAAATCACATTAAATTTTATTATCCCCATTTTACAACAGTTAAAATAAAGGGAGTGTCCTTATACAACAGAATGAGGGATAAAAATTAGAAATTCTAACTCCTGGCTGTGTGCTGAAGAAGGCTCATTCTTTGGCTTGAGGATTTAAGATTTGGTCAGCCTTCATTGCTGGATGCTCTTAGGGACACTACTCTCCTCAGTTTAGAAAAGCTGAAAGCATGGTTAGTTCAACCCAAATATTAATCCCATTTGGCAATAACAGATATCCAGGAATTCTGAGCCTGACTCCCAAAGTCCCTCAGCCAGATGCAAGACCACAGGAGAGTAGGAACTCAAGAAAATGAAGAGGTTGACAGCATCACATGGAAGCCTGGAGGAGAAAGAATCCAGGAGGGTGTGCCTACAATGAGATGTGTGATGTGCTGAATACACCACAGAGGGACCATGTGTGAATAGAGACCCAGAGAGGGCCCAGAACTCCTAAGAGCCCAGCTGGGTCAATCACATGCACAAGAAGAAGACAATTGGGTCATGAGAAGAATTCAAATGTTGGCTGGAGCTGCTTCGTAATGACAAATATAAACCTATTAGAGACATGCCAGCAGTATTCATCACACTTTCACCACCTGTAAATGCTTACTATTAGCATGAAATTTACAATTCTGATCAGAAATGACCGCTGTTACCAGATAGCACTTCTAAGGCTAAGAACATCACTCTACTCAACCAAAACCATTTCCACTTCTGTGTTGCCTGTGTCGGTGATTGGTACATCCATTCATCAAGCTTCCCAACCACCCAAATAAAAATTCTCTTATGTCCTGCAAATTAATCAACAGGCCCTTTCAGTACAAACCTTTTGATGTTTCTTGAATCCCATCAACATTGCTTCACTCAAAATTGCAGCTATCTAACTTTGGATTACTGACATCTTTTGCTGATATTGTTATAATGTCCCCAATACATACTCTACACAGCAGCCAGGATGATCTTTCTAAAATATTACTCACTAGCATCACTCTGGAGTGATGTCCTGCAAAGATTTGGAGTTAGAAATTAAAAAGGGAAGAACATGCTAGGCATTTCCCAAGCTGAAAGAACTGAATTAAAAATTCAAAACTCGAGTCACAATATTGAAGGGTTCTATTTTTTTTTTTTATGGGCAAAATATTGGATAATGCAAGAAGCATCAAAAGAAGGTGGAAGGAATATACAGAGTCACTGTACTAAAAAGAATCAATCAAGGTTCATTCATTTCAGGAGGTAGCATAAGATCAAGAACTGATGGTACTGAAAGAAGTCCAAGCTGCACTGAAGGCATTGGCAAAAAACAAGGCTCCAGGAGTTGAAGTAATACCAGTTGAGACATTTCAACATATGGAGGCAGCACTGGAGTGCTTACTCACCTATGCCAAGAAATTTGTAAGATAGCTATAAGGCCAACCAAGTGGAAGAGTTCCATAATAATGCATATTCCAAAGAAAAATGATCCAACCAAATGCAGAAATTATCAAACAATATCATTAATAACACATGCAAGTAAAATTTTTTTGAAGATAAACCAAAAGTTGTTGCAGCAGTATGACAGGGAACTGTCAGAAATTCAAGCCAGATTCAGAAGAGAATGTGGAACCAGGGATATCACTGCTGACATCAGATGGATCTTGGCTGAAAGCAGAGAATATCAGAAAGATGTTTACCTGTGTTTTACTGACTATGCAAAGGCATTTGAGTCTGTGCATCATAAATTATGGATAACGTGAAGAATGGAAATCCCAGAACACTTGATTGTGCTCATGAGGAACCTGTACATAGACCAAGAGGCAGTAGTTTGAACAGAACAAGGGGGTACTGCATGGTTTAAAATCAGGAAAGGTGTGCATCAGGGTTGTATTCTTTCACCGTATTTATTCAACCTCTATGCTGAGCAAATAATCCCAGAAGCTGGACTATATAAAGAGGAATGTAGCATCAGGATTGGAGGAAGACTCATTAACAACCTGCAACATGCAGATGACATAACCTTGCCTGCTGAAAGCAAAGAGGACTTGAGGCACTTACTGGTAAAAATCAAAGACCCCAGCCTTCAGTATGGATTACACGTCAACATAAAGAAAACAAAAATCCTCACAACTGGGCCAATAAGCAATACCATGATAAATGAAGAAAAGACTGAAACTGCCAAGGATTTCATTTTACTTGGATCCACAATCAACAGCCATGGAAGCAGCAATCAGGAAATCAAAAGACATGTTGCACTGGGCAAATCTGCTGCAAAAGACCTCTTTAAAATGTTGAAAAGCAAAGATGTCACTTTGAAGACTAAGATACACCTGACCCAAGCTGTGATATTTTCAATGGCCTCATATGCTTGTGAAAGCTGGACAATGAATGAGAAAGACCGAAGAAGAATTCGTGCATTTGAATTACAGCGTTGACAGAGAATATTGACTATACCATGGACTGCCAGAAGAACGAACAAATCTGTCTTGGAGAAGTACAGCCAGAATGTTCCTCAGAAGCGAGGATGGCAAAACTTTGTCTCACATACTTGGAACATGCTATCAGGAACAGTCCCTGGAGAAGGACATCATGTTTGGTAAAGTAGATGGTCAGCAAAAGAAGGAAAGACACTCAATGAGATTTATTACACAGTGGCTGCAACAATGGGCTCAAACATAGCAAGAATTGTGATGATGGTGCAGGACTGGGCAGTGTTTCATTCTGTTGTTCATAGGGTAGCTATGAGTCATATCCAATTTGATGTACCTAAATACAAGAAGCATCACTTACCTCCTGGCGTCTCCACATTTTTCCTCAATAAATCCAGTACGCTTTAAGCTTCCTTAGAGAATTCTTTTTTGTTTTTCCACCGTTTATCTCTTCAGCCTCAACTCTTGCCCATCACCAACTTGTACTTCAGCCTTCAGCCATACTAAACTTGTTTTTGTTCCTCCACTAAATCTTTTCAAATGACCTTAATTCTAGTTAGAACTCACCTTGATTTGATTTCATTAACAACTAATGAAGTAATAAGTATCAGTACTCCCTACCTTTTTTCCATCTGAGTGTTTCGGTAGCCTTCTATTCTGGGCTGACCATAGCAGCTAACAATGCATTCCAATTTCCCATTTACTTGTATTTATTCCCACTAGATTGAAAGCTATGTAAGTTGATCTTGTTCACAGCTGGGTAGATGACAGAGCCATTTACTAATGTAAGGAATAGAGGAAAAGACAGAATGGGGGAAAGGTATTAGTTTAATACATCTCTATCTGCTTTCACAAAATTCTCTGTTGTGTATCCAATGTATCTTTTCCGGCTTCTGCTTTTTCAGTAACTTCTCCTTATACAGGAAGCCTTGGTGGCATAGTGGTTAAGAGCTACAGCTGCTAGCCAAAAGGTGGGCAGTTCAAATTCACCAGGCACTCCTTGGAAATCCTATGGGGCAGTTCTACTCTGTCCTATAGAATCGATATAAGCCAGAATTGACTCAACATCAATGGGTTTGGTTTCTGGTTTTTATCCTTATACAAAACCAAAAACAGTACAATTTTTATTAAGCAAAATTATCGGATTAAGCCTCAAAACCTACAAAATAATAAGGAACAACTGTTTGGAATAGGAGTTAAGAATTTCAGTGAGAAGAACAGTAAGAAATGTTCAACTTTTGCTTGATGACTTGAATCAAATTTTACATAGTGGTTTTCCATAGGTCACATGAAAATTTTGAAAGTGTTGGGGCCTTAAAAACCACCAGAGAGAAATCTAAAATAAAGTTGAGTGAGGGATATGAACAATCAAGTGTCCTTATTGTGAGATCCCAGAGGAGACTATTTCTGTTTTTGTCGTCATTTTAATGAGAAAATAAAATAGAGAGTTTTGATTTTGGGATATCTTGATTTTTTTTAATTGTGATATTTATAAAATGTATAAATATCCGCACGCCCCTTATGTTTCAGCTTAGTATAGCTCATATTGTTGTTGTTAGGTACCTTCTAGTTGATTTTGACTCAGAGCGACCCCAAGTAACAGAGTATAACTTCCTCATAGGGTTTTCTAGACTATAATCTTTATTTACTTTCGATGTAGGATTTTTAATTTTTATTTTTACCATTTTGTGAATATTTGTCTTTGAACAGAAGGGTTTAATCTATTTATTTGTTGTTATAATTAATGTCTTTAATCATGTATCTGTCATTTCAATCTTTTTTATTTTACTGTGCTTTAGGTGAAAGTTTACAGCACAAATTAGTATCTTCATTTAAAAATTTATACACAAATTATTTTGTAACATTGATTACAGTCCCCACATTGTGTCAGCATTCTCCCCCTTCCCTTTTCCCGCTGGGATCCCCATATCCATTCACCCAGTTTTCCTGTCCCTCCTGCCTTGCTCGTCTTTGCTTTTGGGTGGATGTTCGCCCATTCATTCATGTACACTTGACTGAACTAAGAAACGAGTTCCTTGTTATTGTTTGTTTTATTGCTGCTGTTAGGTGCCGTCGAATCGATTCCAACTCATAGCGACACTATGTACAACAGAACAAAACACTGCTGAGTTCTGCGCCATCGTCACAATCTTTGTTATGCTTAAGCCCATTGTTTCAGCCACTGTGTCAATCCATGTCGTTTAGGGTCTTCCTCTTTTTCACTGACACCCTACTTTACCAAGCATGATGTCCTTCTCCAGGGACTGGTCCTTCCTGATAATATTATCGAAGTATGTGAGAAATAGCCTCGCCATTCTTGCTTCTAAGGAGCATTCTGGTTGTACTTCTTCCAAGACAGATTTGTTCGTTCTTTTAGCAGTCCACGGTATATTCAATATTTTTTGCCAATACCATAATTCAAATGCATAAATTCTTCTTCAGTCTTCCTTATTCATCATCCAGCTTTCACATGCATACGATGCGATTGAAAACACCATGGCTTGGGTCAGGTGCACCTTAGTCTTCAAGGTGACGTCTTTGCTCTTCTTCACTTTAAAGAGGTCCTTTGCAGCACATTTACCCAATGCAATGAGTCTTTTGATTTCCTGACTGCTGCTTCCATGGCTGTTGATTGTGGATCCAAGTAAAATGAAATCCTTGACAACTTCAATCTTTTCTTCGTTTATCATGATGTTGCTTATTGGTCCAGTCGTGAGGATTTTTGTTTTCTTTATGTTGAGGTGTAATCCATACTGAAAGCCGTGGTCTTTAATCTTCATCAGTAAGTGTTTCAAGTCCTCTTCACTTTCAGCAAGCAAGGTTTTGTCATCTCCATAATGCAGATTGTTAAGGAGTCTTCCTCCAATCCTGATGCCCTGTTTTTCTTCATATAGTCCAGCGTCTTGGATTATTTGTGCAGCATACAGATTGAATAGGTATGGTGAAAGGATACAACCCTGACGGTTTGTTTTATAGGTGCATCTAATCTTGGCTGAAAGCTGGACTTCAGGAGTGCCTTTAGCTCTTCGTTAGCAGGGTCTCTGGGGGCCATAGTCTCAAGGGTTTCTCCAGTCTCTGTCAGAACAGTAAACCTGGTCTTCTTTTTTGTGAAACTGAATTTTGTTCTACATTTTTCTCCCACTCTGTCTGGGACCTTCTATCGTGATCCATGTTGGAGCAGTTCGTGGTGGTAGCTGGGCACCAACTAATTCTATGCTCAGGCTGGTGGAGGCTGTGGTTCATGTGGTCCATTAGGCCTTCTAACTAATATTTTATTTGTGTCTTTCTTTTGTTCTTCTTTGCTCTGAATGTGATTGGACCAATAGATGTATCTTAGATGGCCGCTCAGAAGCTTTTGAAACCCCAGACTCACCTGACTTATCTGACTCACCACAGTCAGATGTAGAACAATTTCTTTGTGAACAATGTCATGCCAATTGACCTAGATGTCTCCCGACGGCATGGTCCCTAGCCCTCAGCCCCAGTAACTTGGTCCCTCACAGTGATTAGATGTGTCTAGGAAGCTTCTGTGACTTTGCCTTGGTTGCGTTTGCTGACTTGCCCTATATAGTGTGTTGTCTTTCCCTTCACCAAAGTTAATTCTTCCCGAGTATCTAGTTAGTGATTTCCTCTCCCCAGCCCTCCCTCATAACCATCAAAGATTGTTTTTTTCTTCTGTGTAAACCTTTTCTTGATTTTTTTTAACAACGGTGTCATATAGTAGTTGTCCTTTTGTGACTGACTTATTTCACTCAGCATAATACCATCCAGATTCATCCATGTTGTGAGATGTTTTGCAGATAAATCATTGTTCTATACCATTGCACAGTATTTCATTATGTGTATATGCCATAATTTGTTTATCCATTCATCTGCTCATGGGCATTTATGTTGTTTACATCTTTTACTACTGTGAATAATGCTGCAATGGACTCATGTGTGCGTATGTCTATTCACGTGACAGCTCTTATTTCTCTAAGATATATTCTTGGGAGTAGGATTGCTAGACCATATGGTATTTCTATTTCTAGCTTTTTAAGGAGGAACCGTATCATTTTCTATAGTGGTTGTATCATTTTACATTCCCACCAGCAGTGCGTGAGAGTGCCAATCTCCCTGCAGCCTCTCCAACATTTGTTATTTTCTGTTTTTTTTTTTTTTTTGATTAGTGTCAGTAATGTCTGGTGAGATGGTATCTCATTGTAGTTTTGATTTACTTTTCTCTAATGGCTAATGATCATGAGCATTTCCTCATGTGTGTGTTAGCTACCTGTCTTCTTTGGCGAGGTGTCTGTTCATATCCTTTGCCCATTTTTTAATTATTTGTCTTTTTGTTGCTGAGGTGTCGAAGTATTCAATGGTTTTTAGAAGTTAGACCCTTGTTGGATATGTTGTCGCCAATTTTTTTTTCCCAGTTTGTAGATAATCTTTTTACTCTTTTGGTGAAGTCTTTGGGGAACATAAGTGTTTAATTTTTAGGTGTTCCCAGTTATCTAGTTTATCTTCTGGTGTTTGTGCATTGTTAGTTATAATTTGTATTCTCTTTATGCCATGTATTAGACCCCTAGCTTTGTCCCTATTTTTTTCCCATGATTTTTATTGTTTGTTTTTATATTTAGGTCTTTGATCCATTTTAAATTAGTTTTTGTGTATGATGTGAAGCTTGGGTCCACTTTCATTTTCTTACTGCTGGACATCCAGTTTTGCCAACACCGTTTGTTCAAAAGGCTGCCTGCCTTTTTCCCATTTAGTGGACTTTGGTCCTTCGTTAAGTATCAGCTGACTCTAGGTGGATGGATTTATGTCTGGGTTCTCGATTCTGTTCCATTGGTTAATGTATCTATGATTGTACCAGTACCAGGCTGTTTTGACTACTGGGGCTGTATAGCAGGTTCTGAGATCAGGTAGTATGAGGCCTCCTACTTTGTTCTTTTTCTTCCGTATTTGGGCCTCTTTTCTTTCTATATAAAGTTGGTGATTAGTTTTTCCATCTCTTTAAAGAATGCCATTGGTATTTGGATTGGGATTGCATTATATCTGTAGATCACTTTGGGTAAAATTGGCATTTTCACAATCCTATCCATGAGCATAATCTGTCTTGAAAAAAGTACAGCCAGAATGCTCTTTATAAGCAAGGATGGTGAGACTTTGTCTTATGTACTTTGAACATGTTATTAGGAGGGACCAGTTCCTGGAGAAGGACATCGTGCTTGGAAAAGCAGAGGGTTAGTGAAAGAGAGGAAGACCCTCAACGAGATGGATTGACACAGTGGCTGCAACAGTGGGCTCAAGCATAACCACGATTGTGAGGGTGGGACAGGACAAGTCATTCTGTGGTACATAGGGTCACTATGAGTTGGAAGCTACTCAATGGCACCCAGCAACATCTAATAGCATGGTATATTTTTCCATTTATGTAGGTCTTTTTCGGTTTCTTGCAGTAGTGTTTTGTAGTTTTCTTTGTCTAGGTCTTTTACTTCCCTAGTTAAATTTATTCCTAAGTATTTTATCTTTTTAGGGACTATTATAAATGGTATTGTTTTTCTGATGTCTTTTTCGTAGTTCTCTTTGTTGATGTATAGGAATCCAACTGATTTTGGTATGTTGAGCTTGTATCCTGTTACTCTGCTGAATCTTTCTATTAGTTCCTGTAGTTTTCTTATGGAATCTTTGGGATTCTCTATGTATAGTATCATATCATCTCTAAATAGGGATAGTTTCACTGCTTCCTTTCTAATTTGAATACCTTTTATTTGTTTTTCTTGCATTATTACTCTAGTTAGGACTTTCAGCACACTGTCAAATAGGAATGGTGGTAGAGGGCATTCTTCAGAGGGAGTTCTTTTAACCTTTCTCCATTGAGAATGATGTTGGCTGTTGGTTTTGTATAGATGCCCTTTTTTATGCTGAGGAATTTCCCTTCTATTCCTATTTATTGAGAGTTTTTATCAGGAACGGATGTTGGATTTTATCTAATGCCTTTTCCATGTCAATTGAGATGGTCATGTGATTCTTTTCTTTTGTTCTATATATATGGTGGGTTACATTGATTGGTTTTCTAGTGTTGGACCATCCTTGCATACCTGGTATGAATCCTATTTGGTTGTGGTGTATTTTTTTGATATGATGATGAATTCTATTGGCTAGAATTTTGCTAAGAATTTTTGCATCTATATTCCTGAGAAATACTGGTCTGTAGTTTTCTTTTTCTTTTACTTATTTATTTTATGATGTCTGCTTGGATTTAATGTCAGGGTTATGCTGCCTCCATAGAATGAATTCAGGAGTATTCCTTCCTTTTCTATGTTCTAAAATATTTTGAGTAGTACTAGTGTGAGCTCTTCTTTGAATGTCTGGTAGAATTCTTTAGTGAAGTTGTCCTGTCCAGGGCTTTGGTATTGTTGGGAGTTTTTTTGTTTTTACCTTTTCTCTTGTTATGGTTCTGTTCAGATTTTCTAACTCAGTTTCTGTTAGTTTACGTAAATAGTGTGTTTCTAAAAATTTGTCCACGTCCTCTAAGTTCTCAAACTTGTTGGAGTACAATTTATTTCTAGTATTCTGCTATGATCCTTTTTATCTCAGTTGTTGTTTTTAGGTGCCATCAGGTTGGCTCCGACTCTTTCTGTTTGTAATACACCCATCTCAATTCATATTTGGGTTATTTGCTTTCTCTTCTGTTTTTCTTTTGTCAGTTTGGCTAATGGTTTGTCAGTTTTGTTGATCTTTTCGAAGAATCGACTTTAGGTCTTGTGTCTTTCTATGGTTTTTCTGTTCTCTATTTCATGTCTAATTTTTGTTATTTCCTTTCTTCTTGTGACTATGGGCTTCTTTGCTGTTCTGTTTGTTCAAGTTGTAAGGCTAATGTCTTCATTTTGGCTGGTTCTTCTTTTCTGATGTGTGCATTTATTGATTCTAGGAATTTTTTTATTTCCTTTTTGATCTCTTCTATTACTCAGTTGTTTTTAAGCAAGATGCTATTAAGTTTCCATGCATTTTGTTTTTTATCCTTGCTCTTCCTGTTACTGATTTCTACTTTTATAGCGTTCTGATCAGAGAGAATGCTTTGTATTCTTTTGATGTTTTGGATTTTATTGAGAGTTGCTTTGTGGCCTAAAATATGGTCTGTTCTGGGGAATGTTCCATGTGTGTTGGAAAAGAATGTATACTTTTCTGCTGTTGGGTGGAATGTCCTAATGTTTCTGTAAGGTTAACTTGGTTGATTGTGACCTTTAGATCTTCTCTATCTTTGCTGAGTTTCTTTCTAGATCTGTCCTCTACTGACAGTGATGTATTGACATCTCCTATTACAATTGTAGAGCTGTCTATTTCTCTTTTCAGTGCTCTTAGAGTTTATTGTATGTATTTTAGAGCCCTGTCATTGGGTGAGTATACATTTATTAGGGTTATGTCTTTTTGGTTGATTATCTTTTTAATCATTATATAATGTCTTTACTTATCTTTTATGGTTGGTTTCGCCTTAAAGTCTATTTTATCTGAGATTAGTATTGCTACTCCTGCTCTTTTTTGGTTACTGTTTGCTTGACATTTTTTTTTCCATCCTTTGATTTTTAATATATTTATGTCTTTGTGTCTAAGGTGTTTCACTTGTAGAGAGCATATTGATTGGTCATTTTTTTTTTAATTTATTTTGCTATCTCTGTCTCTTTATAGGTGCATTTAACCCATTACTATCAGTGTTATTATCAATAGGTATGAGTTTATTGCTGTCATATTGTTGTGTTTTTGTGTGTGTGTGTGGTGGTGATATTTTCTTTGTTCCTTTTATTTTCCTTTGCTGAACCCCTTTAGTTTGTGGATTTTCTTTTCTTCTCTTTCTTTTATTATAGATTTTGTGTTTACCGAGACTTTACGTTTTTTCTTCTTTTTTATTCCGATGAGTGGGTTTGTTAACTTGCTTTGTGGTTATCTTGAAATTTACCCTTACCGTCCCAAGTTTGAAGCAGTCTTTTAGTACTTGATATCACCTTGACTTCCTCTCCAGTTGAAAGTTTTGTACCTACACTGTTTATTCTTCTTTTTACTGTTTTGATGTTGTCGTCATTTGTGGATCGACATCTCTGTTTCCCTCTTTTAAATATTTTAGCTTTGTTTTATTATTGAGAGTTCTTTACCTAAGTTGGAATTAGCTCTCTGCCATCAAGGAGTAATTATCTAGTTAGTGAGATAAAGCATAAACTGAAAATAAATTTAATTACATAGGAGATAAATGGCTGTCCTGTGTCCTAGACTCAGGTTGTTGTTCAATATTGTTGATTATTTCTCCTCATTCTCTGTTTTCTGTCAGGTTCTTTTTCCATTCAGTGTTTGCTCTAGTTCTTTATCCCTTCATTTGATGCTTAGGGTTCCAGGATTGATGTTCATACCCGTTTTACAGGTCTTCCCTGCAGAGGAATGATATGATGCATCTGTCTAGAGCACCATGTTGGCTCCTTCTCTTTCTAGACTGTAATCTTTATGGAGCAGACCCCCAGGTCTTTCTCCTGCAGAGCTGCTGATGAGTTTGAGCCGACAACATTTCAATTAGCAGCTGAGTGCTTAACTCTTGCACCACTAGAGCTCACTTAGCTCATATTACTATTAAATGCTACAAATTTAAAAATATATTTATGGACAGAACATTGTATACTTATTTACACGAATTATTTCCTGTTGGGTGATATTAGATCTTGACATGCTCAATTACGCCTTTTATCTGGTATATTATTAAATTTATTTTGTGTTTATGTCTTATCTCACTAACTAGATAATTACTTCCTTGAAGGCAGAGACCTGAGCTTATAATTCTTCCATTTTCCCCATAACAAATAGTATAATTCGAGGCACACAGCAGATATTCAATAAATATGCTTTGATTAATTGAGTACATTTGGAGTCATTCTTCTGCTTAATGTTTACAGTGTTAATCACCATCTGTACATCCATTGAATCATTGCTACATAATTACATCAAAACCAAACATGTGCTCCCTGAGGATGGTCTCCTCCAGGTCAGTGACTACTTAAAATTCATCCAGACTTGTAAGTCAGCTAAGACACTCCCACACATACAAGCGCACACAATTATTGGAGGATTGAAGCCGGAGGCTGTTATGGGTTGAATTGTTTCCCCTAAAAATATGTATTGGAATCCTAACCCCTATACATATGGGGAAGGAACCTTGGTGGTACAGTGGTTAAGTGCTCAGCTGCTAACAGAAAGGTCTGCAGTTCAAACCCACCAGCTGCTCCATGGGAGAAAGATGTGGCAATCCGTTTCTGTAAAGATTACAGCCTTGGAAATTCTATGGGGCAGTTCTACTCTGTCCTATAGGGTTGCTATGAGTTGGAATCGACTTGATGGCTAGGGGTATACATGTAGATGTGTGATTCCATTTAGGAATACAGTTTTCTTTGTTATGTTAACAAGACCATATCAGTGTAGAAAAGAGCAAATTAGTCACAGAAGTAAAGAAGCACAAATGGGAAAGACTGATACCACATGGAGGTCACCAAGGAACTGAGAAAGAGAACTTGAAAGAGACAAAGACTATCCCCCAGAGAAGACAGAAAAAGCCTTCCCCTAGGGTCCGTGCACTGTATTTGGACTTCCAGCCTCCTGAGCTGGGAGAAAATAAATTTCTGTTTCTTAAAGCCACCACTTGTGGTATTTCTTTTACAGCAGCACCAAGAAACTAAGACAAAGCGTAAAACTGATTTTTTTTTTCTTTAGGCATAATATACTGCTTCTTCATATATACATTTTTTTCATATATGGTGCTGTACCTAATTCTTCAGTACCCACAAGTTTACTCCTCAGAGATATCACATATGTGTAGGTTTCAAATATTTCTTTTCAACAAACATTTTTTATTCCTTCTGCATTGTCTTCTTTCAAAGAATTGCATGGGGGAAACAGACAATTATACTCATTTGTGATAAATACTCTACTAAAGGGAAACAAAGGATTTTTTTCAGAGCACATAGGAGGAGCAACTGCTTTATACCGGGGTGGATGAAGTGGGTAAGGACAGGTCAGGAAATTCTCTGCAAAAATAGCTGGTGGAAGGCTGAAAGATTAGTAGAAACCATTCAGTGTTCTGGTTTTCTATGCCAATATATCAAACTGTCCTAAATTTAGTGGCATAAAATAACAACAATCATTTATTATTATTGTTTCTCCAGGTTCTGGTGTTGATTGGGCTCAGCTTGGCATTCCAGCTCAAGATCTCTATTTATGTTATAATCAGATGGTGGCTGAGGTTGGAGTCATGTCAAAAGCTTCTTCACTCACATGTTGGAAAAATCTGGAAAGACTGCAAGAGCTGGAGACTGGAAAATTTGGAGCTGTGTGGAGATTTCTCTTTTTCTGTGTGATCTTGCAAGGTCCTTGGGTAGCACAGTTTGCACTCGACTACTAACCTAAAGGTTGGCGGTTTTAACCCAATCAGTGGCTCCCTGAAAGAAAGACTTGTCGACCTACTTACATGAAGGTTACAGTTAAGAAAATTCTATGAAGCAGTTCTACTATGCAACATACAGGGTCACCATGAGTTGGAATCGATTCGACAGCAACATGTGTGTTGTCTCTCCACCTGATTTCTCCAGCATGGTGGCTTCAGGAAAGCAAAGCTTATTACATAGTGTCCCAGTACTCTAAAAGTACATGTCTCAGTAAAGAGACAGAGCCAGAGCCAGAGCCAGAAAGAATCCTTTTCTCCTTTTATGACTTAGCCTTGGCAACCATGCAGTGTCATTTCTGCCATATTCTATTGGTTAGAAGTGAGTCATAAAGCCAACCCATATTCAGGGAGAGGAGAATTTGACTCACGTTTTGGCAGAAGTATCAACAAATTTATAGATATGTTTTATGACCACCACACCCAGTGAAGAAGTATCTGTGTGCATTTGTATGTGTGCTGGTAGAAAGAAGGGAGGAAAAAGGCAGCTAATCTGGAGAGAAGGAGCATGGTGGGAGAGTGCTCATGGAATATTTGTAGAGCAATATCAACTGTACTCTCACAATGTTCTTCATGCCACCATGTCCAATGGAATTTCTATCAGTTTATCTTGCTTTGATAATATTCCCCCACCCCCCAGGATGAGTCCATCCTTTGGCTCTAAGTATGCCCCCACTTTCCTGGCTTTTCTCTGTTTACTTTTCTCAGTCACCTTTGACAACTCAATCACCTCTTCTCTAACATGCCACATGAGCCACTGACCAAATCCTGACATTTCTATCTCCTACACATCACTCACATTTATCCACTCCTGTCCATCCCTACTACCATGCCAATATCGCCATTTCTTTCACTCAACATATATTTCCAGACCACCTACTATATGCCTAGCACTGTTCTAGGAGATGAGGATACATTAGTAAACAAAAGAGAGAAAAATTCCTGTTTTCTTTGAGCTTACAATTCCATGGGGGAAGGGGGAGTAGACAATAAACACACATACATACACATATGAAAGGTTGGAGGTTCGAGCCCACCCGGAGGTACCTTGGAAGAAAGGCTTGGTGATCTACTTCTGAAAAATCAATCATCGAAAACCCTATGGAGCAAGCTCTCCTCTGCTGCATAGTGGGTCGCCATGAGTTGGAATTGAATGGTTGATATTGTTAAATGCCCTCAAGTCTGTTCTGACTCATGGCAATCCCATGTAATGGAACAAAACGGTGTCGGGTCCTGCGCCATCCTCTGAATCATTGCTGTGCCTGAGCCCATTGCTGCAGCCACTGTGTCAATCCATCTCACTGAGGGTCTTTCCTTCACTGACCCTCTACTTTACCAAGCATGATGTCCTTCTCCAGGGACTATTTCTGTCTGATAACATGTTCAAACTTATTTCTAAGGAGCATTCTGGCTGTACTTCTTCCAAGACAGGTTTGTTTATTCTTCCATGGTATATTCAATTTCTTCACCAACACAGTATTTCAAATGTGTCATTTCTTCTTCGGTCTTCCTTATTCATTGTCCAGCTTTTGCACACACATGTATATATCACATCATAAGAGATAAGTGTAGCTAAGGAGAAAATAAAGCAGGAATAGGAAGAATGGGGGGTGGGTAAAACTTAAGTAGGGCAATTAGGTAAGACCTTGTGGGAAGGTTATTTTTAAGCAATTAAGTTGCCTGGATGAGGGAGTGAGCCGTGAGAACATTTGGAGATGTAGATCTTTTCCCTCAGGCAGTGGGAGCAGCAAACGGAAGACCTTGCTGTGGGAGTGTGCCTGGCACATGCAGAGACAGGCAAGGAGGTCAGTGAGGCTAGAACGAAATGATGTAGGTGGAAAGGAATAGAAGAAAGGTCAGAGTGTTAAAGGTGGAGGGTGGACAGTTCACCGGCACCCTTGAGGGTTACTTCATGAACTCCAGCTTATAGATGGAGTGAGGGTTTTTGGCAGTGGAGTCACAGGGACCAACGTTGGTCAGGAAACTCTGCTGGGTCGAGAATAGACTGGAAGCTGGGGGGTGAGGGGGGTGGCAAGGATGGAAGGAGAGAGACAAGTTAGGAAAGATAAGGTAGCTTAAACCACTTGCCTAGAATAACACAAGCAGAGGGATTTTTGTGTGCTTGCTTAAGTTTTATTAAAAAGAGGAAAGATTTTAGCACAGTGGTTAAGAGCTATGGCTGTTAACCAAAAGGTCGGCAGTTCGAATCCCCCAGCTGCTCCTTGGAATCCTATGGAGCAGTTCTATTCTGTCCTATGGGGTCTCAAAGAGTCAGAATTGACTCCATGGCAATGTGTTTTTTTTTTTTTTTTTTTTTTGCTTATATACTTAAATGGAAGGATTATCCTTAGATAAAAAAAGGGAATACGTCTTGCACTGACAGAAAAATGAAGAGATTTAGTTGGCTGAAATAAATATAAGAATTCTGGTGACTAAAAGAAGTCCTGGTGGCTCAGAGGTTAAGTGTTCGGCTGCTAACCAAAAAGTCAGCAGTTCGAATCTACCAGCTGCTCCTTGGAGACACTATGGAACAGTTCTACTCTGTCCTGTAGGGTCATTATTAGTTGGAATCAACTCGATTGCAACAGGTTTGGTTTTGGTTTTTGGTGACTAAAAATCAATGAGAAATGTCCAACACTGTGGCCTGTTTGCTCTGTGAGTTAGAGGGTGAAGATATGGGCTGTCTGAGCAGGACAAAATGGGATGAGACCTGTCCCTCAATCTCCAACCAACACTTGTAAGGGATGTGATCAGAATACGCAAAGGCTGGCAACTTACTCTGAAGCCTCGTTATACACTGCTTTGGACTCTGCTGTGGATACTCACTAGTATTCCTGCAGGTTTCCTTAACCTGAGGTTGATATTAGCATTGTAATAGACAAGGTTATTAGTATATAATTCACATATATTTACTAGCTGGCCTCTTTCATGTTGCTCTATGTAGAAATTCTATTGCCATAGATTCTGAAGTTGCTCAAGTGAAAAGCCGCTAAAGAACACGTTAAAAATCAAACCTGTTGCTATCAAGCCGATTCCAACTGATGGCAACCCCATGTGTCACAGAGTAGACCTCTGTGGGGCAGTTCTACTCTGTCCTATAGGGTCACTATGAGTCGGAATTGACTTGACAGCAATGGGTTTGGTTTTTTTTTTTTTTTTTTTTTGGTTTGCTGCTTTCAAATTAGGGCAAATTTCAATTAAAAGTACTGTTTGATTTTTCTGTTTAAGATATCCTAGATACCGTGTCCCATTGGAAGTCACGTGGGCCTTTGTTTCTATCCCAGTTGCATCTGCTCTGGAGGTTGACAATTTTTATCTTTGAGGATTATTCATGGGGCCATTTAAAGTCAATTGTATGTACTCACAATAGCCTCTAGTCAAATCATTCCAATCGTAGTCATCAAGTTTGTTGTCATTCTCTCTGGTCATTTGTCTCCTCTTGGTAACAAAAGGACAGAAATTTAATAATAGATATGTAAAAGATACCGGGGGACCTTGGTCTTGTGTGAAGATTTTTAGGGGCCTTAGAAACCAGTTAAGTTATCCACCATTCTTCTTGTTTTATCTTGTTCTGATCCCTCTGAAATGTCAAAAACTTTGGAGAGAGTAATTTATTGAGAACTCATTGGCATTTATGCTTCAGTGTAAGTATAAATCTGGTAAGTAAGATTTAATGGGTAGGAAAAACAGCAAAGCTCAAATGCAGGTACACTACTGGGAAATTGGTAGCGACATGTTACCAGAAAGAAATCATAGTGGATCAACTTCACCTCCTCCCCTAAAGAGGGCAAGTGTGTCTTGACAATATTAACAGTTGAGGAACTTAGGTTTCATCGTGAAAAATTAACAAAAAGATCAGAGGAACAGCTCCTATGACAGAACGCATATTTCTCATAGCCTGTACATAGCAGAGAAATGTTATTTTGGAACTTAGGGTTTATTATTTGAAAGCTTTTGAGATTGTTCAAATACTCCCAGTGTTTCTAAATGGAATGGCGGTATCACCCTCTGGCTAATGCACTTGAACCAGACTCGCTAATATTATCACTGAATACAGTGTAGCCAGTTCAGTTGCAACCTTTGTTGGGGATATTCTTCAACCCATTCTGCTAACTAGTTACAGCTCTGACAAGCTGCGTTCTCTTTCCCTTCCACATGTGGAATAACACGGATGGTCATCAAGTAGTGCCTACTACAGGTAGAAGTTTGATGTACTCTTAAACTGTAATAATTTATGTCTTAAACGAAGCATTTTGCTGGGATGTGTTGGAACTTGTGAACCTATGCCCTTCTTGTGGATATAAAGAGAACGTTGGGGCTATTGCTGAGTCTCTGAGTTACTGGAGGTTTAAACAGTTCCGGGAGGAAGTTTATATAACCTCTGCAAAAAGATCCCAAAATGGGGCAGGGAAGTGAGAGGGGACTACAAGTATGAAACTATCAGGTTTCTGTCACATACATTTGAAAATTACGTGACTCCAAGAAAGTGACTGTGAAGAAGTTTCCTATTTTTCTCTCATAAGACAGCCAAGGGAGGGCTTTAACTCTCAGAAGGAGAGGAATCTTTGTGATACACACTAATAGAATGAGCAGACTGTCTTGCCTAGAGAAACATGGAAATGTCCAAAGGAGTCTGGGAGCGAAACACAGACACTGTCAGGAATCAGTGGAAGCTTTGGGTCCTGGAACTTGAGGGCACTGAAAGGCCTTAACAGAGTGCGGGGATTGGTTGTTGTTGTTAGGTGTCGTTGAGTTGGTTCCGACTCATACCGACCCTATGCACAACAGAACGAAACACTGCCTGGTCCTCTGCCATCCTTACAATCGTTGTTATGCTTGAGCTCATTGCTGCAGCCACTGTGTCAATCCACCTCATTGAGGGTCTTCCTCTTTTCCGCTGACCCTGTACTCTGCCAAGCATGATGTCCTTCCCCAGGGACTGATCCCTCCTGACAACATGTTCAAAGTGTGTAAGACGCAGTCCCGCCTTCCTTGCCTCTAAGGAACATTCTGGCCGCACTTCCTCCGAGACAGATTTGTTTGTTCTGTTGGCAGTCCATGGTATACTCAATATTCTTTGCCAACACCACAGTTCAAAGGCATCAACTCTTCTTCAGCCTTCCTTATTCATTGTCCAGCTTTCACATGCATATGATGTGATTGAAAATACCATGGCTTGGCTCAGGCGCACCTTATTCTTCAGGGTGACATCTTTGCTCTTCAACACTTTGAAGAGGTCCTTTGCAGCATATTTGCCCAAAGAAATGTGTCTTTTGATTTCTTGACTGCTGCTTCCATGGCTATTGATTGTGGATCCAATAAAATGAAATCCTCGACAACTTCAATCTTTTCTTTATCATGATGTTGCTCATTCGTTCAGTTGTGAAGATTTTTGTTTTCTTTATGTTGAGGCGTAATCCATACTGAAGGATCTGGTCTTTGATCTTCATTAGTAAGTGCTTCAAGTCCTCTTCACTTTCTTGTGTCATCTGCATAATAAGTCTTCCTTCAATCCCAATGCACCATTCTTCTTCATATAGTCTAGCTTCTCATATTATTGTTCAGCATACAGATTAAATAGGTATGATGAAAGACTACAACCCTGAGGCACACCTTTCCTGACTTTAAACCAATCAGTATCCCCTTGTTCTGTCTGAACAACTGCCTCTTGATCTATGTAAAGGTTCCTCATGAGCACAATTAAGTGTTCTGGAATTCCCATTCTTTGCAGTGTTATCCATAGTTTGTTATGATCCACACAGTTGAATGCCTTTGCATAGTTTTTTAAACACCCTTCTGGTGTTCTCTGCTTTCAGCCCAAATCCATCTGATATCAGCAATGATAACCCTGGTTCCACGTCCTCTTCTGAAACTGGCCTGAATTTCTGGCAGTTCCCTGTTACTATACTGCTGCAGCCGTTTTTGAATGATCTTCAGCAAAATTTTGCTTGCATGTGATATTAATGATATTGTTCTATAATTTCCACATTCGGTTGGATCACCTTTCTTGGGAATAGGCATAAATATGGATCTCTTCCAGTCAGTTGGCCAGGAAGCTGTCTTTCATATTTCTTGGCATAGACGAGCGAGCACCTCCAGCACTTCATCTGTTTGTCGAAACATCTCAATTGATATTCCATCAATTCCTGGAGCCTTGTTTTTCACCAATGCCTTCAGAGCAGCTCGGACTTCTTCCTTCAGTACCATCGGTTCCTGATCATATGCCACCTCTTGAAATGGTTGAATATCCACTAATTCTTTTTGGTATAATGACTCTGTGTATTCCTTCCATCTTCTTTTGATACTTCCTGCGTCGTTTAATATTTTCCCCATGGAATCCTTCACTCTTGCAACTTGAGGCTTGAATGTTTTCCTTAGTTCTTTCAGCTTGGGAAACGCTGAGTGTGTTCTTCCCTTTTGGTTTTCCATCTCCAGCTCTTTGCACATGTCATTATAATACTTTGTCTTCTCGAGAGGCCCTTTGAAATCTTCTGTTCAGTTCTTTCACTTCATCAATTCTTCCTTTTGCTTTAGCTGCTCGACGCTCAAGAGCAAGTTTCAGAGTCTTCTCTGACATCCGTCTTGGTCTTTTCTTTCTTTCATGTCTTTTTGGTGACCTCTTGCTTTCTTCATGGATGATATCCTTCATGTCATTCCACAACTCATCTGGTCTTCGGTCACTAGTGTTCAATGCGTCAAATCTATTCTTCAGATGGTCTCTAAATTCAGGTGAGATACACTCAAGGTTATATTTTGGCTCTCGTGGACTTGCTCTGATTTTCTTCAGTTTCAGCTTGAACTTGCATATGAGCAATTAATGGTCTCTTCAGCCCCTGGCCTTGCTCTGACTGATGATATTGAGCTTTTCTCTAGTCTCTTTCCACAGATGTAGTCAATTTGACTTCTGTGTGTTCCATCTGGTAAGGTCCATGTGTATAGTCACTGTTTATGTTGGTGAAAGTAGGTATTTGCAATGAAGAAGTCGTTGGTCTTGCAAAATTCTATCATTTGATCTGCAGCATTGTTTCTATCACCAAGGCCATATTTTCCAACTACTGATCCTTCTTCTTTGTTTCCAACTTTCACATTCCAATCACCAGTAATTATCGATGCATCTTGATTGCATGTTCGATCAATTTGAGACTGCAGCAGCTGATAAAAATCTTCTATTTCTTCATCTTTGGCCCTAGTGGTTGGTGCGTAAATTTGAATAATAGTCTTATTTACTGGTCTTCCTTGTAGTATGGATATTATCCTATCACTGACAGCGTTGTAGTTCAGGATAGATCTTGAAACGTTCTTTTTGACAATGAATGCAACACCATTCCCCTTTGAGTTGTCATTCCCAGCATAGTAGACTATGTGATTGTCCAATTCAAAATGGCCAATACCAGTCCATTTCAGCTCACTAATGCCTAGAATATCGATGTTTATGCATTCCATTTCATTTTTGACAATTTCCAATTTTCCTAGATTCATACTTTGTACATTCCAGGTTCCAATTATTAATGGATGTTTGCAGCTGTTTCTTCTCATTTTGAGTCATGCCACATCAGCAAATGAAGGTCCTGAAAGCTTTACTCCTTCCAAGTCATTAAGGTCGACTCTACTTTGCTTTTTTCTACTTTGAGGAGGCAGCTCTTCCCCAGTCATCTTTTGAGTGCCTTCCAACCCGGGGGCTCATCTTCCAACATTATATCAGACTATGTTCCACAGCTATTCATAAGCTTTTCACTGGCTAATGCTTTTCAGAAGTAGACTGCTGGGTCCTTCTTCCTAGTCTTTCTTAGTCCGGAAACTCAGCTGAAACCTGTCCTCCATGGGTGACCCTACTGGTATCTGAATACCGGTGGCATAACTTCCAGCATCACAGCAACACACAAGCCCCCACAGTGCGACAAAGTGACAGACACCTGGTGGGGATTTGTTAGGAAGGCCCATATGACTGGAGGTCCTTGGCACCACCATCTCCATTAAGCAACGCAGGGAAAAACACTGTAATAATAACAGTAATTGACACTTGTGTAGTAATTTATAGTTTACAAAACAATTTTCTAAACAATCCCAAGAGTAATCCCCCAAATTAGTAGGATATTATTTATTAACTCCATTTTTATGAGGGAGAAGATAATGTTCTGAGAGGTTAGATGACCTACTCAAGATCACTTCCTTAATTAGTGTCAAAACTGTGACTTGTACCCCAAAAAACTTGTTTTTTATGCTCCTTTCAGCGTCCCAAATAACTTCCACCATTGTATGTATAGCCACATTGGTCCCTAAAACCCATTGCCATCAAGACAACTCCAATTCATAGCGACCCTATAGGACAGAGTAGAGCTGCCCTGTGGGGTTTCCAAGGAGCAGCTGGTGGATTCAAACTGCTGAACTTTTGGTTAGCTGCTGAGCTCTTAACCACAGTTTGCCCTCAACTACTAAACTAAAAGTTGGTGGTTCAAACCCACCCAGAGGTGATGTGGAAGAAAGTCCTGGCGATTTGCTTCCATAAAGATCACAGCCAAGAAAACCCTGTGGAGCAGTTCTATTCTGTAGCACATGGAATCACCATGAATCAGAACAGACTTGACAGCTCAGGGTATGCATGGCCATGACATTGGTTCAATTTTAAAGAAACTAATGCATAAAAAGTGTTTCATACAAAGCCTATCTCCGTTTATTAAATCAGTGATGGTAGTGATACTAACGAATTGAATAAATATGTCAAAGTCAGAAACTGAGCCTTTCAATAACGAAATGACTTGCTTTTCCGTTTTTTCCCTTTGGGCCCAATATATTTAACATTGAGTTTTTACTGCCATCTAGTGGAATTTTGAGAAATCTAAGAAGTCTTTCCACGCATTCTATTGCCCCATCTGTTCCGGAAATTTAATCAAAACCTGTCATCTCCACCTCTTGCTCTGTTTAAGATCTTTCATGTGCAGAGCAACAGAAACATTGAATACCTTGACCAATGTCACAAAGTCAGGCAATGATAAAAAACAGTTAAATTCAAGAATTCTCTC
Source organism: Elephas maximus indicus (assembly GCF_024166365.1). Lineage (NCBI taxonomy): Eukaryota > Metazoa > Chordata > Mammalia > Proboscidea > Elephantidae > Elephas > Elephas maximus. The sequence continues at coordinate 50,491,398 of NC_064826.1, read as the reverse complement.
TTGTAGTCTACAGTATAAGATCGCTTTGAGCTGAATTGACTCGATGGCGGTGGGTTTGGTTTTTTTGTTTAGTCTGTGCTTCTGCCTGCAGACCACCGGCATCAGCATCCCCTCGGAGCTTGTGAGAAACGCAGACTCCTGGGCTCATCCCAGCCCTACAGAATCAGAATATGAATGTTGACAAGATCTCCAGGTGATTTGATATCCGTTAAATCTTAAAAAGCCCTAGTCTAGCCTGAGAACCACGTCCAGATCAAGACGCCTTTCCAAGGTATTTTAAAAGTTAATGTTTTGTGTAGCGTTTGAGAACTATTTGGATCATTTTGAATCTGAACACAATTTTAAATCTGGAAAAATATTCTCTCAAGTGAGAGGATGAATTTCTGATTAATCAAATCTCATCAGATATTCAAAATATTAAAATGCGTTGAACAATCTCAATCAGATTACTTTGGAAATACAATCAGGATGTTTCTATGGCAACAATATGGTAAATAATGTTTACCCCAAAATGAAGTATGAGCATAAAAATGGTTAAATAATTAGTAAGATATTTAACGTATAAGAGTGAGAGAAGAATTTCAGAAAGAAATGGCAGGCAGCTAAGGAGCTGTTCAGCAGATAGCTTAAAATGGTAGCTATGTAGACCAGGAGTGTGTCACGTGAATCAGAAAATGAACAAAACAACGCATTGACTACAAGGGTCAGATGATTAAGGTAAAAACATGTCAGTGAAATCCGTAGGACAGGGAAAACAACTAACCTTTCAAATACTGAACACTTTTTTGTGTGTGCCTTTTCCTGTCCTGTTGCTGTTATAGTTAGCTGCCATCAGGTTGGCCCCCAACTCATGGCAACCCCGTGCACAACAGAATGAAACACTGGCAGATCCTGCACCCTTGCCTTGATCACTTGCTAATCAGACCATTGTGCTCCATAGGCTTTTGATTTGCTAATTTTTAGAAGCAGGTCTCCAGGCCTGTCTTCATGTTGTTGTTGTCAGGTGCCATCGAGTCGGTTCTGACTCGTAACGACCTGTCTTCATGGTTCATCTTAATCTGGAAGCAACACTGAAACCTGTTCAGATCACAGCAACACACCAGTCTCCACTGACAGACGGGCAGTGGGTGCACATGAGAATCATTGGCCGGTAATCAAACCCTTGTCTCTGTACTTCATACCTGTGCGTAGATTAAATGTCTGGCTAGCTCATGGTGAGCTTAAAAAAGGAAGTGCCCCAAAATTTATGTGAAACAAGCAAAATAGCTATAGCCAACAGTGTTTTTTAAAATGCTTTCTACATTCCTAAGTAATTATTCTTAAGTAAAAGCAATCCATGGTCATATAACATTGGGACACTAAACACTAATTTTTCCTCTTGGAGATTTATTACAAACATCAGCATATTAAAGGCTCTGAGAAACTCTTCCAAGAAGAAATCAGTATAATGGTGTTTATCCACATTTACCAAAGTTTTGACATACAGCTAGAAAGGGTCAAAACTTTTTATCTGAACAAACTGTTCTGTGTTCAGCGCTATTGGAAGAGGCCGTTCTCCCTGGGCCTCTTAGGCTCCTCCATGTCTTACTGGGTGTGCCAAGAAAGAAAGTCTCTTTACCTGGGCCATTTCTTGGATTTATGTTTTATAAGCCGGCAACCAGGAGGGATGAGGTAATGCTTCCCCCTGCACCAATGATAAAAAGCAGACTTTTTTTCTGCTTGCTTTAAAAGTGATGGGTTTCCCAAACTCAATTCTCCTCATCTGTTATGTAAACCAGTGGTGTCACTAACACCATAATGATCCCAGGGTCCTTGGCTGCAGCAGCAGCAGCGGGGAGTGAGCCGGCACTGTCGGGGAAAGTGCCACCAAGACCTGCCGTCAGTCAGTCACAGCCGGGGAAGCTGGGCCATGGTGCTGCCGGTAGGCTGTAGGCAGAGAGGAAAGTCTCGGCCTAGCCAAAGGAAGAGGGGAGGAGCTGTGGGGAGCCACGGGGGTGGGACCAGGATGGGCAGGGCCACACTGTGCTGTGCTTGGCCCTGTGCTGGCTTGTGGCAGGTGGGGCGCTCTGCCATTGGCAGTCCATCCTGTAGGGGTGGGAATTGGCAAGGGTGACACGGTGAGTTACCGCACTGGGTGACACCAACCCCAAGTGATGCCACTGATGTAAACCCACTGTGTGCATGGCATCCATCTGGGCCATGTTACACTGCTAGAGGAAGAAACAAATCTGTCTTGAAGGTATAGCCAGACTGCTCCTTAGAAGGGAGGATGGCAAGACTTCTCTCATTTACTTTGGACATGTGATCAGGAGGGACCAGTCCCTGGAGAAAGCCATCTCGCTCAGTAAAGTAGAGGGTCAGTGAAAAAGGGGAAGGCCCTCAACCAGATGAATTGACATAGTGGGTGCAACGATGGGCTCAAACATAGTAACAACTGTGAGGATAACACAGGCTCGGGCAGTGATTTTTGGTTAAACCTAGGATTGCTATGAGTTGGAACCAGCTTGATGGTATCCAACAACATCAACACTTGAAACTCTGAGTCAGGGGAACTAAAAGCAAATATGCTGATGCTGAGGATGCTTTTTTTCTGTGCTGTAAGTACACAGTCCTTTGTCTCTGGCCCTGTAGTATTACATGCCTTTGGCCAACATTCGTGAAACGGCATAGGCTAGTTTATGAGCTTGTAATTTGTGTAAATTTAAATCCTAGAGCCAACAGTTTTTGTGGTTAGGTACCATCCAGTCGATTTCGACTCAAGGCAATCCCATGTGACGGAGTAGAACTGCCCCACGGGGCTTTCTAGGTGGAAACCCTGGTGGCATAGTTGTTAATTTTTGCTATGGCTGCTAACTAAGAGGTTGGCAGTTCGAATCTACCAGGTGCTCCTTGGAAACTCTATTGGGCAGTTCTACTCTGTCCTATAGGGTCGCTATGAGTCAGGATCGACTCGATGGCAGTGGGTTTTTCAGTAATCTTTACTGGAGCAGATCGCCAGGTTCTCCCATGGAGCCACGAGGTGGGTTCAAACTGCCAACCTTTTGGTTAGCAGCCAAGCACATAACTGTTGTGCCAGCAGGACCCAGCAGTACAAAAATGGCAACAGCATACTTACAGCTCTTTATTTAAGTTGATTAATGTGAGAGATTTTCCAGGAATACTACTTTTATTTGATGGAGGAGAAGCATGAGTTATTAAACAATCAACTTATAGTTACTATCCTCTATCAACGTTTCATGGCCTTAGTTAACATTTGAGTGTTTACTGTTTCATACACTGTGGAAAGCACTTTACATGTGTTAACTCATTTAATCCTCAAAGCCATTCCATGGTGGAAGTACTATTTTCTTCATTTTACAGAGGGGGAAACTAAAGCACAGAGGAGTTAATTAACTTTCACAAAGTAATATAATAAGTGATGGGCCTAGAATTCAAGCCTAGGCACCAGAATGCAAATTCCCATCTATCACACCAAGAGAAAGGAGACACTATTTAGGAATTTCAGATTTAGCCATAGCAGAAACCAGAACAATTGTAACAAAAGAAGTAATAAAAGACGTAATTGAAGAAACATTTTTTTAAAATATGAAAGACCTAAATCCGCAAATGTCTTTCCATTAAAAAAAAGAAAAGAAAAATTTTAATTTCCAACAAAAACAAAGAATATTAGGGAAGAAAGCAAATGAGTAGTTTTGAACCACCAATTCAACATAAGACAATAATTCTTACTTGATCGTTTACATATCAAGCAGAGCGGTCCAGTGGCATCACCACCTCCCCTCCCATGGGCCTCCTTGGGTACCAGACCATACAGAATCCTTGGTAATGTTTTTAGAACGAACGTTACATGTAAATCACAACTCCCACATATCACTCCTTCTTTTCATTTAATTACTACTTCATTCTCAAAAAATCTATTGATATAGGCTCACAAATACTAATTACCACGATATTGTAGCAAAAACACCAAAAAATTTGTCAACATCAACAACCATAAAAACACCAGCAGCAAAGAAAATAACAACACACGCTTGTAGCTCGTGCAGACGAAACCTTGTAATTTAAAGCGTCACTGTAATTGGGTAATAATGACAGCTTTGACCAGAGGGCATTAGAAGGTTCAAAAAGTAAATTAGCGTAGAGTCTTAGCCTTGTACGTAAATTCATACATGTAAGCTGGGCTTACGAGAAGTGTTTTTGTTGTTATAACTACAGGGATATTTTTATAAAAAATAATAAGTTTCTGCAGAAATACTGCAAAAAAAACAGAGCAATTCTAGCAGTTAAAAAAAAAATCTATTCTATATAGCTCAAATTCTGGATGACATATGCTATATACAGCTGTGATAGGATAGTGCAATCTTAGTGTTATAGGAAACTTTCAGGTTAACCAAGCCACTCAAACTAATTATCCATAGTACTATAATCTACAAAGTTTAAGTACCTTCTGATAAACTGGCCCATGAGCCAAATGCAGCCCACCCCTCTTTTTGTAAATAAAGTTTTATCGGAATACAGCCATCTGTTGATATTGCCCATGGCTGCTATCGTGCTTGGATGGCAGCACTGAGTAGTTGCAAGACTCTGTATGACCTCCAAATCCTAAAATATTTACTATCTGATCCTTTGCAGAAAAAGTTAGTTGATTCCTTCCTATCTTAGTAGCACATTTTAATCAATGATAAATATTTTATTTGGCCTGTCTATGAAATTAAATCAAACATGTAACTTTAATGTTTAGCAGCAAAGCCTTCTAAATATTAGATAAACTTTGAGAGTTTTTGTTTGTAAATATTTCTACAATGTGGCAATTAACTGAGCTAGTTGGGCATAAATGTTTATCCCATCTAATGATGCCAAAGCTTAAGCCCACACATTAAATTGCCCATTTCATGCAGTTCTTTTTAGGAGACCCTCTTCTAGGGACTCCAAAATTCTTGTAACATTTACTATGATAGAACTTATAACTTCTTAGGGTGTTTTGTCCACACAGATCTTAAATCCATCTTCAAAATTTTATCAACCAAATTATTTCAGGCAATTACTATCAAACAGTTTATAGAAGAAACTCATTTGCTACCTGGGCCTTATACTGTACATGATATTTGTAGTTAATTATTTATTTAATAAACTCATTAAAATCTTCATATGTTGCATGCTGACTTGCTTTAAACAAACAGAAAAGTGTTGTTTTTAATCCAATATAAGAACTGTAGTGTTAAGTAGGAAATCACCTTGATGCAATGGTATATTCCAAGTATACCACAATGCAAGCTATCCCAGAGGTCTTGGGACGGAAAAGTTCAGAGACCAACTTAAGAAGCATAAATAACACAAGTTACTAATCAATTTAAAACACACAGTGAGAAGCTAGGGGCGAAGATGGGGTAGGTTTACACATTTAGGGTAGGATCCCATTATACCTGAATCCTGGGGTACCCAGTATTCATATGTACTGTCTCTCCTGTTGCATCAGCCTTCCTTGCTGATGCTGAAAATATATCAGAATTGAGGTGAGAATAAGGGGAGGTCCAAAGAACATAAAGTGCCTTCAGCCAAAATCTCACCTTGTTACACTGGAATCACAAGGGCAATTATGACTGGGCATAACTAGAGAGAGAGACCTGCTGAAGAGCCATGATTTGTTTTTTTTTCTGTATGCCTCAGGCAAGGAACAATTAAGACACCCCTATGGCTCATATAAATATAGCGCATTACGTACATTTAGAGGCCCATGTATAATGAATGCCTACTTGATTATTCCATTCCTTCATATGTTCAAAGGCAAATGCTCTATGTTATATCTAACCAGTCACGCTAGCTACTTAATTCCATATATCTATCTTGCTTATTGGAAACCCTGGTTGCATAGTAGTTAAGTGCTATGGCTGCTAACCAAAAGGTTGGCAGCTCGAATCTGCCAGGAGCTCCTTGGAAACTATGGGGCAGTTCTACTGTGTCCTATAGGGTCACTATATGTCGGAATTGACTCAATGGCAGTGGGTTTGGTTTTTTTGGATCTTGCTTATTTACTTTTCTTATTAGCCAAGCTGAATATTTTTAAATAATACAATGAAATAACACATTCCAATAAAAATTCTTTGCTGGAGAAATCTCTGCATCCAAGGAACCCTAACCAACCAACCAGTTGCCATCTAGTTGATTATAACTCATTGCAACCCAGTGTGTTTCAGAGTAGAACTGCGCTCCATAGGGTTTTTAATGGCTGTGACCTTTCAGAAGTAGATCGCTAGGCCTTTCTTCCAAGGCACCCCTGGGTGGATTGGAACTGCCAACCTTTTGGTTAGTAGCTGAGCACTTAATATTTTACTCCACTTAGGGACTCCTCAAGGGACTTTAGTTTATTTGGTCACTCTACTGATGTTCCCATGGTTTACTTGATGTGACCATTAAGGTTGTGTTTCAACTTGGCTGGGCCATGATTCTCAGTGGTTTGACAGTTATGATGTAGTTTGGTAGTCATACGGTGATGTGATCACCCCCATGATGAGATTTGATATAACGTGATCACTTCCACGGTGGAACCTTCAGTGAGTAGCCAATCAGTGAAAAGGGAGTTTCCTTGGGGGTATGACCTGCATCCAATATAAATGGACTTTCTGGCAAGGCTCATGGACTTTTGCTCACACTGTATCCTGCAGCTGGCTCCTGTTAGTCTGACCTCCAGTTCTTGTGACTCGAGCTCGTAGCACCTGCCATCTTGCCTGCCAATCTTTGGATTTGTCAGTCTTTGCATTCTCTGAGCTAGATCCTTGCTGTCTGACTTGCAGATCTTGGGTTCATGAGCCCCTGCACCTATGTGAATCAAGAGAAGCACCCAACCTGACCCACATTTCAGCTCTACAACCACATGAGCCATTTCCTTAATATAAATCTCTTTATATATTTATATGCTTTACTGGTTTTGCTTCTCTAGAGAAACAAGCCTAAGACATTTGAATGTCTTCTACTAAACACGCTGTATGTGTGCTGGTAGCAGGGCTAGGATGGAAGGGAAGGGGTGGTTGGGTAAAGGGAAATAACTTAGTAGCCAATATATAGTTTCACAAACTCATAGGACCATTGCTCTTAAATAATTACTCAGAGATATCTGAATAATCAATTTAAAGTAGTGGTCCTATGAGTTTGTGAAACTCTAAGGAAATATACAAGTCCCTGGAAGACCCAAATAGTTAAGTGCTCAACTACTAGCCAAAAGGTTGGCAGTTTGAACCCACCCAGAGGCTCCTCAAGAGACAGGCCTGGCAATCTGCTTCCAAAAGGTCACAGCCTCGAAAACCCTATGGAACAGTTCTACTCTGTCCACATGAGGTTGCCATGAGTTGGAATCAACTTAATGGCAACTAACATCAATAACATGGAGAAATATGCAACATTAACATCCATCGATATTTCAAATAGGTTCCAGAAAAGAGAAACTTTTCAGAGTCCTACTTCCTAGTCTATATCAAAAGAGGAAATATTTAAGACTTTCTGAGAATCTGTAGTTCCATTCTAAGATGGTTCCATTGAAGTCTCAAATGACTAATTTTTCTTCTTTAATTCTTAAGAGGTAGCATATAAGAAAATAAAATAATAATAATAATAAAACCCAGTGCCATCAAGTCGATTCCAACTCATAGCAACCCTATAGCACAGAATAGAACCGCCCCATAGAGTTTCCAAGGAGCGCCTGGCAGATTCTAACTGCTGACCCTTTGGTTAGCAGCTAGCATCTATAGCACTTAACCACTATGATTTCCATAAAAAAACATAGTACCACTTAATTTCTACTCTTCTCTCAGTCATAAGAGCCATCCCTACATAAGGGCCAAAGTCTTCAGCTGTGCACACTGAAGATAGATTGGATTAGGGCAGAACCATTGTCAACTTGGCACTTTGAGCCCAGACAGTTCCGAGCTCAGCTCTATCTTCCACTCTGGCCTTTAGTCACACTTACATAATTGTGTAGATATTCTCTGCCACGAACAAGCACTCGTATTTGTATTCTTCTTCCCTTTAAGTCCTCCCTTGCTTCAGCTCTGTGCCCAATCCCAGCTATCCAGAAATCAAGCAATCTACCCCAGTATTCTGCTCATACTAAAGTTCTGTAGCTATTATTCATTTATTATGATTTATACAATATATAAAATAACTGGATCCTGAAGAGTTCCATAGCAGATAAATTCTAAGGAATATCTCCAGATTCAATCTCTCTTACCAGGCCCCAAACTATCCCCTAATTTAAAAGCAGTAAATATGAATATTACGAAGATAATGTCAAGCAGATCAAATAACACATTCCAGCAAATCCAGATAATATAGTTACTATCACCACATCTTTTTCTAACTGCCATATTGATTACCTTTATCACTGTCTGAAATATAATTTACAGGCTCAACAGGACAAATGACAATACTTAGTGAAATATTTGTGGCAACGTTTTCAAGCCTGATGAGCTTCCTCTCATCTAGTAAGCTTGGGTAGTTTTGATCACATAAGGCCTTGTGCTAGTAAATCAAATTAATGCCACAACAAGTCAATAAAATGAAAGTTATTACACTTAGTTCAACTCCAATATGACTTCAATCAAGGATTTTCAAACTTTTATGTGTGTACGAATCACTTGGGGCTCTTGTTAAAATGAAAATTCTGATTCCAGATCTGAGATTCAGATTCAGAGACCAAGATTGTGCATTTATAAAAACTTCCTGGGTAATGTTGAGGCTGTTGGTTCATGTTTCACACACTTCAAGTAGCAGGAGTTTAAAACATTTCAGTTTGTCCTAGTTATATCACAGTTCTCCTTCATGAACATGTACAATGGAGTATTGCTGAAATATATAGATATAAACAACTAAGAAGATGGGTAGTACAAGCAGTTTGCAATTGGCTGCTAACTGAAAGGTTGGTGGTTCAAACCCACTCAGTGGCACCAGGGAAAAAAGGCCTGGTGATCTTCTTCCATAAAGATTACAGCCAAGAAAACCCTACGGAGCAGTTCTACTCAGTAATACATGGGTCACCATGAGTCAGTGGCCAACTCAATGGCAACGACAACAACAACATCTGAGAATAGAAGGTAATGGAAAATAGGCATGATATGTAAATAACTCATGAATAGACAATACAAAGTATAAAATTATAGTAGCAGTATTAAACAGCCCAGGAGTCAGATACACTAAAAAAACCAAACATTTTTTAATAAGAGAAGTATTTATTTTCACAAATATTTAAAATTTCAGCTACCTTTGAGCCACAAAATAAAAGAGCAGACTCTTTGAGTATCTATTTCATACAAACATAAAACACTAACTTTTTTCTTAGTTCATTAGTTCAGCTCACTGCAAATATAGTCAGGGAAAATCGCTCATAGGCAATTCTGTTGGTATCTGAAGAAAATAATAATGGACGGTGGTTATTTAAAGAGAGTGCAAAATCTACTTAAACTGGTCGGTACACCAAGAGAGTCAGATGCAGAAGGAGTGGCCACAGTGTCACTTATTCAATGGACTTCAAACAAAAAAACTGAACTATTGATTGAAACACACCACAATAAAACTCCAGCTAGAAAGATATTTATGGTGTTGCTCAGACATTCATAATGGGTTAAGAGATTGGTGGGTTATTGCACTTGTAGAAATCTTAATACAAACATTCAGCACTTTTACAGGGTGAATTTTTGCCGATAATCAGTTTATCCATAGCTTGATTTTCCCTGAAATGATCCCACCTTTTCCTTTTTTTCTTGAAAACTGAGAGCTACAAAGACAGCTGTCCCCTTTCTTAATGTACTTGTAAGTAACAAGAAGCATTAACCCATTTGCAGATGCTATAGATTTTCAAAATTAAGTTATGAACAACAACCAGTTTTGCGGGTTTATAAACATAGTCTGGAATGAAAAAGTGTGTACCCACAAAATGGTGCAATCTTTCTATGGAATAAGCATACAATTTCATCCATATACAACAATCAACAGTCAAACATTTCCCCTCACTGAAAACCATACACTTTCACTAGGCTAAAACAAAGAGTCACACGTTTAATATACATGCAAAAATGCTCCCCACCCCAAAACACAGCACACAAACCTAAACTCTAGTTTTTCTTATCAAAAAGTTGACCTCTCATTATTTAAAGAAAGTATAATTTTTCCTACTGAATGTCTTTAGTATAATCCCCTTATCTTTGTATATGGATTTTTTTTCCTCTTATACACATTTTATAGACTTAAAAAAAAAAAAAAGACTTTAGAGAACAGAAATGCTGAGGAATGATAACAAGACCAGGATATATATGTATTTAGTTCAACAATACTAAGGGCACAGAAGTCAAAATGTTTTCCCAGATACCTAAACGCCATGAGGTGGAAACCATTTCTGTAAGAAGATTTTAAGACCTGAGCCATTGATTGGATGATAGACCTTATGTGAAGTGTCACCCCATTCTTTTGCACAGTTTCCATTTTACATAGTATAGCCCTACATATCTCAAGAATTAAAGAAATTTCCTTTTTATTTCTTTTAGATTAACATATCCCCAAATACAGTCATATAAAGACAGAATGCTTTTATTTTGATTATCAGGGCGGAGGTCTAGAATATCATCTTGCCTATCAATATCTTAGACTAATACTTTTTTTCCTCCAATTAAATGGTAAGGAACTCTATCAGCATGTTTTGAGTATCTAGGGATTTTTCAAATCCCTCCAAATCTATGGTGCCTTACTTTTGGGTTTTCAGTAGGATTCTTCAGCATTTACCCTGGCATCTTTTATAAGGAGGCCAAGATATTCTTAATTTCAGTTTCCCAACAAGCCAGTTCCTACTTCTTCATCCTGTATTCCTCTGTGTGTAAAACACAAGACAGAATTTGGCTGGATTCCCCTTCTACGCTGGAGCTTTTGGAGGATTAGTATTTTTGGCAGCCAGTGAAGCTTTGCTGAAGAAAGCAGGGTTACCTATCAGTGTGTCTGCTAAGAAAAAGGAGACAACTTCACAGAAAAAACTAGACCTCAATTCCAGCTGCTGTAAAAGATAAAATCAAATTATCTTTCTTTTTTTTTATATTTTCCTCCAACTGGCTTAAAAATTGCCTAGCCAAAAGTGGTAAAAAAATAGATTAAGAAAAGAATATTTCAGAAAGAAATATGAATTCATAAAGATATATAGATTGAGAAAGAATACTTCAGACAGAAAATCAGGGCAAAATTTTCGTGACACCACAGGAACTAGGCAAAGCACCAAAACAGAGATCTTTTAATGGTTGAAACCAGTCTTTCTGAGGTCTCTGTGAAAGCGAGACATACTAGAACCAACTATTAATGCACTTTCTACTCTTTGTAATCTTCCATACAATAATTTCTTTATTATCATTTTCCTCCTTTAATATTAGCACACTATTTTTATTCTCAGGTTGCCAAGCATAAGTTGCAGTTGAGTAGAAAGGTCAAAGTCTACTCAGACTTTCCAGAACAGTTGCAGAACTTGGAAAGTGACAAAGTCCTTAAACATACAGAGCTAAAATGTCCTAAAAAGAATATCCATTTGCATGATCAGTGACAAAAAATATATCAACACATATTGTTAAAAGTAAGAAAAATTGTTATGATACCTACTGCTGCTGTACAAAAGTTCCATAGAGAAAGAAGCTGAAGTAATGGATAATAAATGGCTGATAAACCGATAAACCAGTCATTTCTTTTTCAATATTAAATGTCTTTCAAAATATTTGATGCTCATAAAGTGTGATGTACTATCAACAGTCCTGGGATCTGCCTGTTGCAACCAAACAGGGACAGGGTCACTGATGAGGATGATGAGGAAGGACAGGAGTCTGGGATCAAGGATTTGTTTACAATGTCCACTCCTCTGCTGAATTTGCCACCAGGGGACCAATTAGTCAAATCAGTACCAAACTAGTTCATGCTTGAGTCAGTTCTGTAGAAAGTGAAATCAAATCGATCTTGAAAGTGATGACTTTTAGAAGGTACATGGTGTTTGGTTCAAAGTATAGATTTAAATGGCATCTTAAAAATCCTTTAGAAATGTGCTGCTGGTTAGGGCGAAAAAAGAGCTCTGTCTTTCTTCAACTAAAAGGTAAGTTATGTTTTATATATTAAATCTTCATTCTGTAGACCAATGTTACCAAACATTCTGATGTAGCTGGTGCATAAGTGCAAAGGCTCCATTTGCTGCCTGTAAAGTAGAAGAAATGTTACTACTTCTCAGAAAGCAGTGGAATTATGAAACTGGTAATACTAAAATTCTAAGCATCCAAGATGTCACAGTTTCTATTATTCAGCTCAATTTTTCAAGCTACAGAGAAAAATTCTCTGAGGGAGCTCATGGATAAAGCAGTTCACGTGTCTAGTCATGAAAGATGTGTGGTAAGGCTCTTCCCCAACTTCCAGAGGCAACACATAACCAGAAGGGGAATGATGACAGTCAACTAGATCTGCTCCAGACAAGCGTTTCCACACTTTTTGTTCTCCCTTCAGACCATCTTTCCTTTAGAGTTGTTTGTATAGAGTGTAGTGTACTACTACTTTCATAAAGACCGTTGGTTTATTCTCTGTGATCCACTCAATAACTACACTTCTGCTCCACCATCCTATACTTTAATTGCTTTTGTGCACCCATCTCCTTACTTTTTTCAATGATCACAAATCTGCCCAAAGACATAATTTTTAGAACATTCAACATTGAGGCTTGATTAAGGAAATCTATATCTCCAGTGATTCTTCCAATAATCAAAGAAATGCTTTTCTGTACTTGTAAAGTAACCAAAGACATATCCTCAAAAAGGGCAGTCACTTTTCCTTATAACCATCAAATACATTAGCAAAACTAATATATATGCTGACAAAGACAGTTGGGAAAGCTTTCAATTCTTTACCATAATTTAGCCATATATGGACCAAGGAATCTGAAATTCAGGGCTTATTAGATACTGATAAAATTTATAATATAATTTGAATGCAGAACACTTACAAAACATTTTGTAACTATCTCTATTTCCTTTTGAAGGTAAGTTTTTCCACTAGAACAAGCTTTTGTTGTTTTGTTTTTCTTTTCAGTGGATGATCTTTGCTGTCTACTATATAAATTGTCATATGAACATCTTTGTTTAATCATAAATTACTTGTTACTGGGCTAAAGACAAGTGCTAAAAGTGATGCAATATTTCCTTTGTTTATTATAATATGACTACTTTAGGTTAGCATTTTGAATACATTCTGTCCCAATTGATCGTAGGTGAATTGTGCAGTCTCATTTTCAGTAATTAAACAACAGTGGCAGTAAAGGTCAGAACAAAAGATCGAGTTGCCTCCCTAAACACAGCCAGTCGTTCCTGTTTGTGTATAAGGTGACATGCCACTCTAAAGGAAACCCTGGTGGTGTAGTGGCTAAGTGCTTATGGCTGCTAACCAAAGGGTCAGCAGTTCGAATCCGCCAGGTGCTCCTTGGAAACTCTATGGGGCAATGCTACTCTGTCCTATAGGGTTGCTATGAGTCGGCCACTTGAAAGCACAGAGGACAGAACCACCTCTACAACTCTGCCACAAACTCTTAGATCTTGTCCACATTTAAGTGGTTCTTCCTCTAAACTCTGAGTGATTTGGTTTTACTGTGTTGAAAACTATTTCTCCCTACTCTCTTTTACTGTTATGTTCAGGTTTTAGCTCATGAGTTTCAGTCATCCATCAGGGCTTCTGCATTGCATATTTAGGGTGCATACCTGGAGTTGAATAGCACATGGCCAGCAAGTCTACATGTTGCAACCCTGTTTTTATATTAATACTTTCTCTTTTGCTTCACTTACCTCAGCTTTTATTTTTAGAATAGCATAGTGTATCTATAGCTTTTCTTGTTGTATTTAGTTCTTATTATTTTCCATTATAGATTAATTGATATTTAATTGATATATTGACTTAATTTTTCTTTTTCTTTACTTTTCCTTAATACAATTTTGTAAATTTTGATCTCCTCAAATATCCACCATTTTTTTTAACTCTTCCTAGTGACAAGTATACTAAATTAAGTATTTGTGATTTCTTGAATAATTAACTGGTTATAAATAATAGAGAAATGAATAAGTCGAGAATTTTGGATAAAAGAGTTATTTGTACTCACTTCACAAAGATGACAATTACATCTTTTATCCTATTTCTCCCAGAATTAAGGATGTCTTCATTTGCGTCTTAAATTAAACACTTGAAAAACTTGCTGATGTATTAAAAATGACAGTTCGTTAGGCGTGTCCAGAAATATTTAAGATTTAATTTTTAACGCCTCTTTGACAAAATGAAAACAAGTAATACATAAAGGAATGCTACGCAGTAATAGATTTTTTGCCTGTACTTACTCATTTTACTTTCTTTAATCTGCATGCACAGTACGAAATCATAAAAGCAACAAACATCACCACACCAACACTGAGCAAGACCATTTCAACCAGGCCAAGGAGGCTTATTTTTCCAGTCACTCGATTTCTGAATAGTTCTGCTTTTTCATCACCAATGGTACCAGTCTGTAACCAAATTAATAATTAGCATCAAGTGGGTAAAAAAAAAAAAAAAAAATTTTATTTTATTATCAAGTGGGTAGATTAGTGAAGAAAAACACTCACATCTTCCAGTTATATATCACCCTTGCCTCCAAACACCTGTATATGCGTTAGACACCTGCATTTATAAAACAAACCAGTGGAATTCCCCTTGATTGCCGAAGAAGGAAGTAAATGCCAAGATGGAGAGTATTTAAAAGTAAAATATAATCCCCTTCTTATTAAACATATTTTACAGCAGTCTTCGATGTATTAGGCCTCACTCGATCTTCAAAATCATCTCTCTGAAATATTTCACAATTTTCTAAGAGATATTTTTCAGTAATAGAGGGAAATGTCAAGAGTCAATAGTTTCAATCCCTTTAAAGTCTATGCAATGCATTTCCTAAGTCTGTGGATAATCACCTCAGTGGTTTCCCCTAAAAATATCTTGCCAGGCAATAGAATAGAGTACCTGTGCCTACTCTAGCCTGGTCTTTACAAGCATAAAAACCTGTTGTTGTCGAGTCGATTCCAACGCATAGCAACCCTATAGGACAGAGTAGAGCTGCCCCATAGGGCTTCCAAGGAGCACCTGGTGGATTTGAACTGCCAACCCTTCGGTTAGCGGCCATAGCTCTTAACCACTACACCACGGCTTTTATTGTTGTTGTTGTCAGATGCCATCAAGTTGATTCTGATTCATAGTGACCCTATGTGACAGCGTAGAACTCCCCCGTAGGGTTTTCTTGGCTGTAATCTTTTTTGTTGTTGTTGTTGAAAATATACACAGTAAAAAATATATAGCAATTCAACAGTTTCTATATCTACATTTCAGTGACATTGATTACATTCTTCAAGTTGTGTAATCACTCTCACCCTCCATTTCTGAATCTTCCCTCTGTCATTAACATAAACTCACTGCCCCCTAAGCTTCCTATCTATTCTTTGAAGTTAATATTGTCAGTTTGATCCCATATAGCTAGTTCTTTGAAAGAGCACAATATTTAAGGCAGACATTCTTTATTAAGTTAACATACTGTTTGGTTAGGAGCCCTGGTGGCGCCGTGGTTAAGTGCTGAGCTGCTAACCAAAAGGTCAGTGATTTGAATCCATCAGCTGCTCTGCTGGAGAAAGATGTGGCAGTCTGCTTCTGTGAAGATTTACAGCCTTGGAAACCCTGTGAGGCAGCTCTACTCTTGTCCTACAGGGTCGCTATGAGCCACAACCAACTTGACAGCATCAGGTATTGTTTGCTTTAAAGAAGACTTCAGCGGATATGTTTGGCTTAGGAAGCAGATGGCAGTCTTTCTTTTGCAGAGCCGCTTGGCAAGTTTGAACCTCCAACATTTTGGTTAGCAGGTAAGTGCTGAACCAATGCGCCACCAGTAGGCTTTTATTAGAGCTATAATATTTGCTGGGTTTTAATTTATTTGGAGTTACATGTATGCATGCCTCTTTCCTAAGAAAATCACTAAGCCAGGAAGAAGTGTTTAATAGATACATTTTGAAAAATAATCTTAAATGACAGGAAGTGCCTTGTTTTCCTAAAGATAAAACCGAAAACTAACACAAACATGATATTCCCGTGTGATTCGGTTTTCTCAAGCAGGTGTAATCAATAATTTATAAACTGATCAGTATTTTATTATGGGCAAAAAAAAAAAAGCATACAATTTCAAATACTATACATGCATATCCTATTTGGAAATATCAAGAGTATTTTTATGTACGAAGACGTTTACCGCCTTAATAGCTAATAGATTAATATACTAACCTCATTAAGCCAAAGGATAGGTACAATATAGTTCCTCTTCAGACCCTTTAATGCCCTGTAATAGACATTGAAAATAACGATGGAAACATATGCTAACAAATGTATACATATATAACAGAACCCAAAGCAAACAAACAAACCATTGCCATCCAGTCGATTCTGACTCATAGCGACCTTATAGTACAGAGTAGAGCTGTTCCATAGGGTTTCCAAGGAGCGGCTGGTGGATTCAAGCTGCTGACCTTTTGGTTAGCAGCCGTAGGCCTTAATCAATGTACCACCAGGGCTCCATATATAACAGAGATTTTAGTAATTATTACTTTAAACAAATGTTCAGAAATCAGTTGCCCTTGAAAATTGCTTGAATTTCTTGACTTTTTTTTTCCCCATAATGGATCATTTAAATTTTAATATAGCTGTTTCTCAGATTTTTCCACTCTTATAATTCTTCCCATTAGATTGACTCTCAAACTCAGATTTTCCCTTTCAAAAAATTCTACTCTTGAAGGTAAAATATGAATTCTGGAAATTATTGTCATAGAAATATTTGGACATCTAGCAAAATGAAAGATGTCACCAAATACTCAAGTAGAAAACATTATAAAATATGTATAAATACAATTTCAATAAACACTAGATATGATTCTAAATTATAATTATAAGCATTTAATACAGAATGTTTAATGACATTAAGCTAAAGAGAAGTTGATATTTGATATTCTTTCTACTAACTTTCATAGATTCATTCACATTCTTACAAGAAAATAATAACAATCATATGATAACCTTGTTCAAGACACTCACTCAATTTTTTTTGCTGGCTTGACCAACATATTGACCTGCAGCCGTTTTGCAAATTGTAAAGTAAATCCAGTTATCTAAAAGGAGAATAAAAACTCTCTTAACAAGTTTAAAATAAGCATAGAAGAGTAATTTATATCAAATTGTTTAAAGTCAATTAGAAACATTTCCATTATTGGTACTTCTGACCCCGTAAACTACTAAAAAGATTTATAAAGTTCATACACTAGAAAACTAACAATGACTATCAACATTTTGTATGCAACGATAGGAAGAAACCAATATAAGTTTCACTGAAATGAAAGTTTCAGTAATTTATCAAGAAAGTAGTAATCTGATCAATAAATTGTAGTTGACAGGAAGGAGAGTATTTATTTTTTCTTTCATTTTAATTTTTAAAAACTAATGTTAACAAAATCAGATCAATAATATATTTGCTTACAGGTTCAACATCCAAATATGTCCTATGTTCTTCTTCATTTGGATGTAAGCCTTCAACAGATTCCATAATATCTGGACTTGCATGTAGAAAATGGGGAAGGGAAATGTACACAGGTTTTCCTGAAAACAAGTTTTGAGAGAATTGGGAATTAATGATTTTCCTCATTTCAAGTACCACTCAGAAAAGATTTCATTTAAAATAAAGCCTTTTAAAATAAAAAAAAGAAAAAATGTTGTCTTAGACATCTAGTAGGCTAGAAGTCCAAATTCAGGGCATCAGCTCCAGGGGAAGGCTTTCTCTCTCTGTTGACTCTGGAGGAAGGAAGGTCCTTCTTGTCAATCTTCCCCTGGAGTAGGAGCTTTTCCGTTCAGGAACCCCAGGTCCCAAGGACGTGCTCTGCTCCCAGTGCTGCTTTCTTGGTGGTAAGAGCTCTCCAACTGTCTGCTTGATTCCTTTTCCTTTTATCTCTTTTCAGATAAAAGGTGGTACAGGCCACACCTCAGAGAAACTCCTTTTACATTGGATCAAGGATGTGACCTGGTGTTATATCCCACCCTAATCCTCTTTAATCACAGGCAGAGACTATGATTTATAACACATAAGAAAATCACAAAATGGAGGACAATCACACAATACTGGGAATCATGACCTAACCAAGTTGACACATATTTCGGGGGGACACAATTCAATTCATGACAAGTACATAGTTGGTTTTGAATCCTGAATTGGGGGTGGGGGGTAAGAATGAGGATGATGGAGAATTTTAACATCACATCACTATTGAACAAAATAAAATATAAAATTCTGTATCTTCCTACTGTTCCTCAGTTAACGTCTGTTGGTCATACTTAAGCTGTAAATGTTCAACGTGCAAGGTTAGCCTCTTAACACAAAGTTTCAACCATACATGTTGATGTTTCAAAAATACCTCCATTGACTAAGAATTAATATCTTTACTTTAAGAGTAGCTTTTTTTTTTTCTCCATCACATTCCACTATGATGAAAGTGAACAAGATAAGACGGACTTCAAACTTTGTGTTTAAGTCAATTCTTGTTTCAGAGACATATTGAAAGTATGTTTACTTATATTTACTATAAGACCTCAGGCTGCTAATCAAAAGGGTTGGTAGTTCAAATCCACCAGCCACTCCTTAGAAACCCTGTGGGGCAGTTGTACTCTGCCCTATAGGGTCACTATGAGTCAAAATCGACTCAACGGCACACAACAAGAAGGATCGAAAAAGGTAGAAAAAATGTTAACTAGATAACTTGGGACACTCAGAGTACTCTGGAGATTATTCTTATCTTACCCAAATCCAAAATTAGCACGAGGAAATATAAGTAGTGTTCACCTAATCACCTAATGATAACTAAGCTTTGCAACACAATTGGGACCTCAAAAACAGCAGAAAATCAACACCAAAAATTTGCTGGCACCACCATTGCCATTTTGCCCTTATGTTTTATTACTTTAATTTTAGGACTTCATGTGGAAATTTAGTTAGGGTAAATGCCACATTTCAAAGAATCTGGAAATTATGCCATGGACCATGATACTGAAAATATTTACTCACCGTCTTTGCATTTGCCAATGTCTAGCACACCATATGATGTGCAGTTCTTTGAGATTATTCGTTCTGTGCAGAAACAATGATTGTCTGGATTTTCAAGTGGAGATGCGAAGGCTCTGGATGGAAGGACAAATCTATACACAGGAATTCCTTTCAGATTAACTTCAGATCCAAACACAGCATAGATTGACCTAAACATAGGTTAAAGAGAGAGAGAGAGCTTCATTTCAGGAACCTGATATATATCCCGGAGGTATTTTTTAGTTTTATATTCCTGCTTCAAATTAAGAAAATACAATACTTCTGTTAGAATTTTAAGTTCTTGTTTAATCTTAGGAAAATAATTCTTGTGAAATTTTAAGACATATCAAAACTTGATACCTGAGTATGAACTATTCTTACCCTTGTTCTGAAAAGCTTCTCAGAGCAGGCTATGCTTGTGAGCTACCATGGAGCACTGATACTAAAGACAGTTCTCCGAGTTAATTTTCTGTATATATTAAATATTTATATGAATTCCTTCAAATCCCTTAATTGTACCCAGTTCAAATGAAATAAAAAATAAAGCTTCTGTCTTTCAAAATTTAATCCTGGAAAGAAAGGCCCTTCTGTCACTTGGGTAGGTGCCTGTGAATGCTCGATAGAGATCTCATTCACCTCCAACCTTTACCAAGTGTCCACCAAGGCCTAGGGCTCAATACTCATCCTTCTAATCCCTTAGGTAACCCTGTGTGAAGAAGCACTGTTCTCTTCAGTTTTACAGACAAGGAAAACAAGAGTCAGAGATGTTAAATGCTTCCCCACAACCATGCAGTCTTTATGGACTGGTTGGGATTCAATAATGGCATGGGCTCCAATGCCTGTGTTGTGTTGACTGGGCCTCACCCATCTGAAAACATGCCACAGCAGTGGTCCAGCAGATTAATTAACATAGCTCTGGAATAGTTTCGTCATCATCTCTAAAAATCTGGAGAAAGATTGTGCATGCTCTTCTGGACTGGATTGTTATTAAGTATAACAACAATATATAGTACTAGTTTAACGAAAGAAACAGTTCTTGCTTCGACAGAAATGAAAAAGAGAAAAATCTTTCGTATTATGCGTAAT
This sequence comes from Elephas maximus indicus, assembly GCF_024166365.1. Taxonomy (NCBI): domain Eukaryota; kingdom Metazoa; phylum Chordata; class Mammalia; order Proboscidea; family Elephantidae; genus Elephas; species Elephas maximus. Next base: position 50,471,150 of record NC_064826.1, on the reverse strand, counting down.
ACCCTACTACCACCCTTCAAGTTTTAAAGAGATAATAGACACTAATAGACCCATTAGGAATTCCAAATTGTATTTATTTTTTAAAAATCAAGAAAAAAAAATTCTCTAAATGATTTTTTTTTTTTTTTCTCCAAATGACATTCTTGGTTTGTGTCTTGTCACTTGGGGGAAAAAAAAAAAAAAAACTTCTGACTCACACAAATGCATTGGTGTCTCAGTTTTACCTGCATATGTCAGAAGAAAAGAACTGCAACACTCGGGTCTTCTCAACAAAAGGGGGAAATGAGGCTGCATCTGTTTAGAAATCAAGCAAGTGATATTAGATTGAATGTGTGCTGTAGAAAAATCTGGAAATCTCTATTCCAGTGTGGTCCAATGGAAATATAATGCAAACCACACATGTAATTTTGAATTTTCTATTAAACATTTTAAAAAGTAAAAAAGAAAGTGTATATTTTATTTAACTCGATATATTCCAAATATTATAATTTCCAGATGAAATCAACATAAACTTACTAATAAAATAGTTTATATTATCAAAATCTCAAAATCCAGTGTGTATTTTACCCTTACAGTACATTTCAGTTTGTTCTAGTCACATTTCAAGTGTTTAGCAGCTACATGTGGCTAGTAGCTACCATATTGGACAATGCAGCTATATACTATACACATTCACTGGTATTCAATTGCATATTAAAGTAAATTTTCTCATAAAATAAAACAAACATTTAAGAAAGAATGGTGAAATCACTGATTGTTGAAACTGTGATTGTGTTTTGAAACCCCATCCCCCACTTCATCATTAGAGTGGTATTTTCTTACCATGAAGTTCATGTAGAATGTTTATGATATTTGTGTTGTTCTTATTTTTGATAATGATTTATTTATTTATGGAGCCCTGGTGGCACAGTGGTTAAGAGCTCAGCTGCTAACCAGAAGTCCAGCGGTTCGAATCTACCAGCCGCTCCTTGGAAACCCCATGGGGAAGTTCTATTCTGGCCTATAGGGTCTCCATAAGTCAGAATCGACTCAACGGAAACAGGTTTAATGAGTGGCTGTTGAATATTTTAAAAATTATTTATTAAACTCCTTTCATTTAGATTTCCTGCCAATGGCATGAAAATATACCAAATTAAACCGTGCATTTATTGAGTTTATTAAATTTCTATTATGGTTATGATCCTATGGCACACACTAGATATATGAGGAAATAACCAGATAACATCTCCATTTGTTTCTCAAATTCGTATCACCAGAATTTGCCATTGTTCAATGCACCTGTTTACAATTAGGTTCTTTCTTTGGCAAGTATTCCAAACTTGTGACCTTGTTATAATTTCACCTTTAGTCCTTTTGTGATCACTGCCTGATCCCGGCACTTGAAAGAATTGGAAATTAACCTCCAGCTTAAATTTCCCATATAGGTCCCTATATGGCTATTACCTACAACTGCCTTTCCCCGTGCCTTAACAATTAAACGAAAAGAATACATTTAAAAGCTTTAGAAATCATTATCTGAAATTTCACTGATTTTATCCTAATTATATCCAGCAATTACCATGGGCAATAACCGCAAGATAGCTGATACTAAACCAAAACCAAAACCAAACCCATTGCTATCCAGTTGATCTGACCCATAGCAACCCTACAGGACAGAGCAGAACTGCCCCATACAGTTTCCAGGAAGAGCATGGTGGATTCGAACTGCCAACGTATTGGTTAGCAGCCATAGCTCTTAACCACTACACCACCAGGGTTTACTAGCAGGGTTTTATTGTTGTTATTTTAGAAAGAAACATTCTAAACGTACATCAACAATTTCTTTTTAAGTTTCTTCAAACTTACTGAAAGAGGTAAAGGAAGCACTTCAAAATCATGATGAAAACACATCAGAAATTTTTGTTTCATTCGTCTCTTTTTCCCAGCGCCGTAACCAAGATTCTCTCTCACAGGGATGGCATCTTCGTCCACTGCCTTCTTCCATCTCTCTCTGCTCCTAGTTTGTTTTACTTCTAGCTTCTTTTCATTTCATGCCTGAGGCTCATGGATTTATACTATTGTCATTAATTAACCTTCTACCTCCTCTTGTTAAAAACAACTACTTCTCAGCTTTGAACAGCACTGTTCAATGATTTTATTTTTTCTTAAGTGCATAAAGACATCTTCCCTAATTAGGAGGAGCACAGCGTATTTCTGTATCTAAGGACTGAAGTTTTATGCTTACACAACCACCACAGTTAGTACTCCTTGAACACTGATGCTTTATTTGCAAAAATGCTTTATTCAGGAAGGAATGTCTTCATCTCCCCCCACAGCTCAAAAACTCACAAAGTGAATCAACCGGTTGTTGCTTTTTTTCTACAAGCAAGGGATAACAAAATTAAATAAGCAGGCAAAACTGAACCATACCTTTGAAAAAGTAAGAATTCCCTGTATTTTTATGTAATTTTTCATTTAACTTTGTTCATAATTTTATATCTTTTTCTATAGGGTACTGCCTCACTAATTTTCTAAACACCACGCTTCTGCTTCTCAGTAGTTCAAAGTTCACCTCTGACATTAATCGCCTCACGGAATTAGATTCCCATAGCTTTTAAAAGTCTTTGTACTTAAGCTAATAGGCATATTTCTACTTTGCTTTTTCTTCAAGTGAATAATACACCAGAGCTAACCATACCTCAAATTCGTAGCACTTACTTTTCTCCCAGTTCTAATTCAGAGTTCTCAATTTTTCATCTTTTCCATGGTTTTGAGATATCTAACCTTAGTTTTTTTAATTTTTATTGTGCTTTAAGTGAAAGTTTAAAAATCAAGTCAGTCTCTCATACAAAAATTTATATACACCTTGCTTTTTACTCCTAATTGCTCTCCCCCTAATGAGACAGCTTGCTCCTTCCCTTTTCGTGTCCATTCTGCCAGCTTCTAACCCCCTCTGTCCTCTCATCTCCCCTGCATATAGGAGATGCCAACATAATCTCATGTGTCTACTTGATCCAAGAAGCTCATTCTTCACCAATATCTTTTTCTATCCCATTTTCCAGTCCAAACCCTGTCTGAAGAGTTGGCTTTGGGAATGGTTCCTGTCCTGGGCCAACAGAAGGTCTGGGGGCCATGACCACTGCGGTCCTTCTAATCTCAGTCAGACCATTAAGTCTGGTCTTATGAGAATTTGGGGTCTGCATCCCACTGCTCTCCTGCTCCCTCAGGGGTTCTCTGTTGTGTTCCCTGTCAGGGCAGTCATCGGTTGTAGCCAGGCACCATCTAGTTCTTCTTGTATCAGGCTGATGTGGTCTCTGGTTTATGTGGCCCTTTCTGTCTCTTGGGATCATAATTACCTCATGTCCTTGCTGTTCGTCATTCTCCTTTGGTCCAGGTGGGTTGAGACCAATTGATGCATCTCAGATGGCTGCTTACTAGCGTTTAAGACCCCACATGCCACTCTCCAAAGTGGGATGCAGAATGTTTTGTTAATAGATTTTATTATGCCAATTGACTTAGATGTCCCCTGAAACCATGGTCCCCAAACCCCCGCTCCTGCTACACTGGCCTTTGAAGCATTCAGTTTATTCAGGAAACTTCTTTGCTTTTGGTGTAGTCCAGTTGTACGGACCTCGCCTGTATTATGTGTTGTCTTTCCCTTCACCTAAAGTAGTTCTTATCCACTGTCTAATTAGTGAGTACTCCTCTCCCTCCCCCCTCTCGTAACCATCAAAGAATATTTTCTACTCTGTTTAAACTATTTCTCAAGATCTTATAATAGTGGTCTCATACAATATTTGTCCTTTTGCAACTGACTAATTTCACTCAGCATAATGCCTTCCAGATTCCTCCATGTTATGAAATGTTTCTCAGATTCATCACTGTTCTTTATCGATGTGTAGTATTCCATTGTATGAATATACCATAATTTATTTATCCATTCATCCGTTGATGGGCACCTTGGTTGCTTCCATCTTTTTGCTATTGTAAACAGTGCTGCAATAAACATGGTTGTGCATATATCGTTTGTGTAAAGGCTCTTATTTCTCTAGGATATATTCCAAGGAGTGGGATTGCTGGATCCTATGGTACTTCTATTTCTAGCTTTTTAAAGAAGCACCAAATTGATTTCCAAAGTGATTGGACCATTTTACATTGCCATCAGCAGTGTATAAGTGTTCCAGTTTCTCCACAACCTCTCCAACATTAATTATTTTGTGTTTTTTGGACTAATGCCAGCCTTGTTGGAGTGAGATGGAATCTCATGGTAGTTTTGATTTGCATTTCTCTAATTGCTAATTATCATGAGCATTTCCTCATGTATCTGTTAGCTACCTGGATATCTTCTTTAGTGAAGTATCTGCTCATATCCTTTGCCCATTTTTTAAATGGGTTATTTGCCTTTTTGTAGTTGAGTTTTTGCAGTGTCAAGTAGATTTTAGAGAACAGGCACTGATCAGAAAAGTTATAGCTAAAAACTTTTTCCCAGTCTGTAGGTAATCTTTCTACTCTTTTGGTGAAGTCTCTGGATGAGCATAGGTGTTTGATTTTTAGGAGCTCCCAGTTATCTAGTTTCTCTTCTGCATTGTTAGTAATGTTTTGTATACTGTTTATGCCACGTATAAGGGCTCCTAACGTTGTCCCTATTTTTTCTTCCATGATCTTTATCGTTTTAGATTTTATATTTAGGTCTTTGATCCATTTTGAGTTTGTTTTTGTGCATGGTGTGAGGTATGGGTCTTCTTTCATTTTTTTGCAGATGGATATCCAGTTATGCCAGCACCATTTGTTAAAAAGACTGTCTTTTCCCCATTTAACTGTTTTGGGGGCTTTGTCAAATATCAGCTGCTCATATGTGGATGGATTTATGTCTGGATTCTCAATTCTGTTCCATTGGTCTATGTATCTGTTTTGACTACCGTGGCAGTACAATAGGTTCTAAAATCAGGTAGAATGAGGCCTCCCACACTGTTCTTTTTCGGTAATGCTTTACTTATCTGGGGGCTCTTTCCTGTCCATATGAAGTTGGTGATATATTTCTCCATCTCATTAAAGAATGCCGTTGGAATTTGGATCAGAATTGCATTAAATCTATACATCACTTTAGGTAGAATAGACATTTTTATGATGTTGAGCCTTCCTATCCATGAGCAAGGTATGTTTTTCTACTTATGTAGGTCTCTTTTGCTTTCTTGCAGAAGTGTTTTGAAGTTTTCTTTGTATAAGTCTTTTACATCTCTGGTAAGATTTATTCCTAAGTATTTTATCTTCTTGGGGGCTACTGTAAATGGTATTGATTTGGTGATTTCCTCCTCAATGCTCTTTTTGTTGGTGTAGAGGAATCCAACTGATTTTTTTTATGTTTATCTGGTATACTGATACTCTGCTGAACTCTTCTATTTCTTTCAGTAGTTTTCTTGATGATTTCTTAGGGTTTTCTGTGTATAAGATCATGTCATCTGCAAATAGAGATACTTTTACTTCTTCCTTGCCAATCTGGATGCCCTTTCTTTCTTCATGTAGCCTAATTTTCTGGTTAGGACCTCTGGCACAATGTTGAATAAGAGAGGTGATAAAAGGCAACCTTGTCTGGTTCCTGATATCAAGGGGAATGCTTTCAGGCTCTCTCCCTTTAGGATAATGTTGGCTATTGGCTTTGTATAAATGCTCTTTACTATGTTGAATAATTTTGCTTCTATTCCTATTTTGCTGAGGGTTTTTATCATGAATGGGTGTTGAACTTTGTCAAAAGCCTTTTCTGCATCGATAAAATCATGTGATTCTTATCTTTTGTTTTATTTATAAGATGGATTACATTAATTGTTTTTCTAATGTTGAACCATCCCTGCATACCTCGTATGAATCCCACTTGGGCATAAATTCTATTGGCTAGAATTTTGTTGAGGATTTTGGCATCTAAGTTCATGAGGGATATAGGCCTGTAATTTTCTTTTTTGTGTGGTGTCTTTACTTGATTTTGTTGTCAGGGATATGCTGGCTTCATAAAATGAGCATAAGAGTATTCCATCCTTTTCCATACTCTGAAATACCTTTAGTAGTAATAGTGTTAACTCTTCTGTGAACCTTTGGTAGAACTCTGCACTGAAGCCGTCTGGGCTGGGATTTTTTTTTTGTTGGGAGTTTTTTGAGTACTTTTTAACCTTTACTCTTGTTATAGGTCTATTTAGTTGTTCTACCTCTGTTTGTGTTAGTTCAGGTAGGTAGTGTGTTTCTAAGAATTCATCCATTTCTTCTAGGTTTTCAAATTCATTAGAGTACAATTTTTCATAGTAATCTGATATGATTCTTTTAATTTCAGTTGGGTCTGTTATAATATCGCCCACCTCATTTCTTATTCAGGTTTTTTGCCTCCTCTCCTGTTTTTCTTTTGTCAGTTTGGCCAATGTTTTATCAATTTTGTTGATTTTTTCCAAAGAACCAGCTTTTGGTCTTGTTAATTCTTTCAATTTTTTTTTTTTTTTTATTTCATTTAGTTCTGCTCTAATTTTTATTATTTCTCTTCTTCTGGTGCCTGAGGGTTTCTTTTGTTGCTCTCTTTCTATTTGTTCAAGTTGTCGGGATAATTCTTTGATTTTTGGCCCTTTCTTCTTTTTGGTTGTGTGCATTTATCAATATAAATTGACCTCTGAGCACTGCTTTGCTGTGTCCCAAAGGTTCTGATAGGAAGTGTTTTCATTCTCACTGGATTCTCTGAATTTCTTTATTTCCTCCTTAATGTCTTCTATAACCCAGTCTTTTTTGAGCAGGATATTGTTCAGTTTCCAAGTGTTTGATTTCTTTTCCCTGCTTTTTCTGTCACTGATTTCTATACTATGGCCTATGGTCAGAGAAGATGCTTTGTAATATTTCAATGTTTTGAATTCTGCTAAAGCTTGCTTTATGACCTAATATGTGGTCTATTCTAGAGACTGTTCCATGTGCGCTGGAAAAGAAAGTATCCTTGGCTGCCGTTGGGTGGAGTGTTCTCTATACGTCTATGAGGTCAAGTTGGTTGATTGTGGCATTTAGATCTTCCATGTCTTTATTGAGCTTCTTTCTGAATTCCAGTCCTTCACTGAAAGGGGTGTGTTGAAGTCTCCTACTATTATTGTGGAGCTGTCTATCTCACTTTTCAATACTGATAGAGTTTGTTTTATGTATCCTGCAGCCCTCTCACTGGGTACATAAATACTTAATATGGTTATATCCTCCTGGTGCATTGTGCCTTTAATCATTATATAGTGTCCTCCCTTATCCTTTATGATGGATTTAACTTTAAAGTCTATTTTGTCAAAACTTAATATTGCCACTCCTGCTCTGTTTTGATTGTTGTTTGCTTGATATATTTCTTTCCATCCTTTGAGTTTTAGTTTGTTTGTGTCTCTAAGTCTAAGGTGTGTCTCTTGTAGGCAGCATATAGATGGATCGTGTTTTTAAATCCATTCTGCCACTCTCTGTGTCTTTATTGGGCATTTAGTCCATTTACATTCAGCATAATTATGGCTAGGTATGAATTTAGTGCTATCATTTTGAAGTCTTTTTTTGTGTGTTGTTCACAGTTCCTTTTTTGCACTTAATTTTTTTGTGCTGAGTAGATTATCTTTATACATTGTCTTTTCCTCATATTTGTTGTTGATTTTGTTTCTGCTGAGTCTCTATTTTTTTTCTTGTATTTTATTTTGATGTGCAGGATAGTTTGTCTCCTTTGTGGTTACCTTATTATTTACCCCTACGTTGATAAATTTAAACCTAACTTTTATTTCTTTGTATCACCTTGTCTTCCTCTCCATATGAAAGATCTATGCCTACATTTCTTAGTCCCTCTTTATTGTTTTAATGTTCTTTTATATAATAACATCACTGTTTCACTGTTTTGAGCATTTTTTTAATCTGGATTTATTTTTTTGATCTCCCTGCCTGGGTCGACTTCTGATTGCTCTGCCCAGTGTTCTAGTCTTGGGTTGATACCTAATATTATTGATTTTCTAACCAAAGAACTCCCTTTAGTATTTCTTGTAGTTTTGATTTGGCTTTTACGAATTCCCTAAACTTCTGCTTATCTGGAAATGTCCTAATTTCACCTTCATCTTTGAGAGACAGTTTTGCTGGATATTATTCTTGGCTGGCAATTTTTTTCCTTGAATGCGTTTATATAAGTTATCCCATTGCCTTCTTGCCTGCATGGTTTCTGCCGAGTAGTCTGAGCTTATTCTTATTGACTCTCCTTTATGGGTGACTTTTTGTTTATCCCTAGCTGCTCTTAAAATTCTCGCTTTATCTTTGGTTTGGGCAAGTTTGATTATAATATGTCTTTGTGACTTTCTTTAAAAGCTACCTTACATGGAGTTCGATGAGCATCTTTGATGGACATCTTCTCATCTTTCACGATATCAGGGAAGTTTTCTGCCAACAATCTTCAACAATTCCCTCTGTATTTTCTGTTAGCCCTCCCTGTTCTGGTACTCCAATCACTCATAGGTTATTTCTCTTGATAGAGTCCCACATGATTCATAAGTTTTCAAAAAATTCTTTTATCTGATTTTTCTTCAAATATATTGGTGCCAAGTGCTTTATCTTCAAGTTCACAAATTCTACCTTTCACTTGCTCAATTCTGCTCCTCTAACTTTCTATTGAGTTGTCTAATTCTGTAATTTTATTGTTAATCTTCTGTATTTCTGATCGTTGTCTATGGATTTTTCCAGTTTATTAAATTTTTCATTATGTTCCTGGATAACCTTTTTTAATTTCTTCAACTGCTTTATCTGTGTGTTCTTTGGCTTCTTCTGTGTATTGCCTCATTTCCTTCCTGATGTCTTAAAGGGTTCTGTATATTAATCTTTTGTATTCTGTCTCTGGTAATTCCAGGAAGGCACTGTCATCTAGAAGATCCCTTGATTCTTTGTCTTGAGGGCTTGTTGAGGCAATCATGCTCTGTTTCTTTATGTGATTTAATATTGACTGTTGTCTCCAAGCCATCTATAAGTTATTGTATTAGTTTATTTTATGTTTTCTAACCTTACCTTTGATGTTCAGGGCTCCTAGCTTGTCATAAATATACTTGTTTCACTTGTTTTTTGGGGTCTTTGTTGTAAGGGGGCTTGCCAGAAGTGTCTGTTTATTTTGCCATTGTGGCCCCACCTCTCCAACCTTAGTCTTGCTGTGTTTTCTTTTCTTTCTCATTCCTGACCATCTTTTCCAAAATAGATCGGTCTGTCTTGTACCATCACTGATTCTACCTCAGCTTTAAACCTCACTTTTTTTGTTTTTTCTTTTGAAATTATCTTAATTTTTTTATTCTTTCAATTCTAAGTTGTTAGCTGAACAGTGTTAACAAGGAAGTGAACAGTAACTATCCTAGGATTTTTTAAAACCCTTATTTGTGCTTCTAGCATGGGAGACTGTGAAGTAAAGTTTTTACAAAGGAAACTTTTCCCTAGTAATGCAATAAGAGCAAATCCTCTGTGGTTAATCTTTGGGAAGCTTGTCACATTAATAAAAACAGACATTTATTAAGCCTATGTTAAAATAGAGACCTTTCATGCTGTGGGGATATAAAGACAAATAAACTCATACCCTCATCTTTGAGAACACAGTAGACATCATGGTGAATTTGTGGGAGAGGGTGAGGAGATTTCATTGGATTCTTAACACAAAACAAGGTGTCCTTACCTGTGCCATTAATCATGTCACAATAACTTGTCCAATAGGAGAGATTCCTTAGGATGAAAAAAGAAAGAAAATTAATAGAGCATTCTAATTTCAAGAGTACCTTTCTTTCTCACAGTACTTTTTTTTGTGTGTGTCATTTAATACTTCGGCTAATATAATGAAGATTAAGTGTGACATTTCTTAAGTTTAAGAAATGTCCCAATTCATTTGGTCCATGTTTGAAGGTTTCATCTTGTTAAGCTGAATTAAGTGACTGATTCCTCTAAACAGGCCGATTATAAAAGAAAAATTGCAAAACTCTAAGCTAGTTAGAAGCAACACAGTTCTGAAAGAAGAAAATTGAGAAACATTTATAAGAAACTTAGATATCTACTAAAGGGAGATTCCCCCCCCACCCCCAATAGGAGAAATAAACTATTTGGTAGTAGGTTTAAGTGTCTGCACTGAATAGAAGGGAAGTATTTATTAAGGGAGTAACTGATAGAAGTCTAGTATGAGGTAGAAGAGGGGAGTGGGGAGGAGGGGATTAAAAGAAGCAGGTGTTTAGATGAATAGAGATTAGAAACATTTAGACAAACAATTTATACTTTTTTGCCCTTCTAGTTCTTTCATGAGACTAGTTTTTTTTTTTTTTTAGTTCTTTCATGAGCTGGCATTAAAGTAGGACAGATTTTATTAACTTATGTTCTGGTACCTAAATCAGCCATACACAACCAGAAATAATAAAAAAATTGAGTAATAATTTCCCTGTAGCTTCACCACTTTTTAGTGATGTAAAAACTTTTTCTCCCACTCTTAGCATCCAGTTAGATGTCAACCCAGGGTGTTTCTGTTGCTGCTGCTTTTTTTAAACAGAAAATAAAATGTTGATCAGGCTCCACCTTGCAGTAATCAGTAAAATCAAGATTATCGTAACCTTAAACGGATGTGAAACTCTGACTCCAATTAGGACCTCTTAGCCACTCTCCTCAAAACTTCTTTATAATATGGAAACAGTGAAATGCTCCTTAATAAACCAAATATGGATGTGATTTCCACCAAAATGAACATTTAGAAGTGTCTCTTTTTTTCCCTTAAATGTTTCTGTAAATAAACATGTAACTACGGGATCTTAAGAATAAAAAGTTCTATATTAGCAAATATTTCACTGATACAAAATGCATAATTTTTAGATAATGGCTCATTATGAGGCAATGATTATTGATATTAATAAAACATCTCTTTCCATTTTTATTTATTTAATCTCTGTAAGTTTTTATTACTTTATTCTTTTTCAGGAAATAACTAGTCTAAAACATACTTAATGAGTTGTTTTTGTTAGGTGTCCTTGAGTTGGTTCTGACTCATAGGAACCCTATGCACAACAGAATGGAAACTGCCTTATCCAGTGCCATCCTCACAGTTGTCATTATGCTTGAGCCCATTGTTGCAGCCATTGCGTCAATCCATCTCGTTGAAGGTCTTCCTCTTTTTCACAGACCCTCTACCAAGCATGATGTCCTTCTCCAGGGACTGGTCCCTTCTGATAACATGTGCAAAGTATGTGGGGCAAAGTCTCACCATCCTCCATTCTAAAAAGCATTCTGACTGTACTTCTTCTAAGACAGATTTGTTTTTTTCTTCTGGGTGTCCATGGTATAGTCAATATTTTTCACCAACACCATAATTTAGAAGCGTCAATTCTTCTTTGGTCTTTCTTATTCATTGTCCAGCTTTCAGATGCATATGAGGCAATTGAATATACCATGGCTTGGGTCTGGCAAACCTTAGTCCTCAAAGTGACATCTTTGCTTTTTAACACCCTCAAGAGGTCTTTTGCAGCAGATTTGCCAAATACCAAAACATCATTTGATTTCTTGACTTCTGCTTCCCTGGGTGTAGACTGTGGATTGAAGTAAAATGAAATCCTTGACAACTTCAATATTTTCTCCATTTATCATGATGTTGCTTATTGGTCTAGCTGTGAGGATTTTTGTTTTCTTTATGTTGAGGTGTAATCCATACTGAAGGCTATATATTTTTTGATCTTCATCAATAAATGCTTCAAGTTCTCTTCACTTTCAACAAGCAAGGTTGTGTTATCTGCATATCACAGGTTGTTAATGAGTCTTCCTCCAATTCTGATGCCCCGTTCTTCTTCATATGGTACAGCTTCTTGGATTATTTGCTTAGCATACGGAGTGAATAAGTGTGGTGATAGAATATAACCCTGGCACTTACCTCTCCTGATTTTAAACCATGCAGTATCCCCTTGTTCTGTCCAAATAACTGCCTCTTGGTCTATGTACAGGTTCTTCATGAGCACAATTAAGTGTTCTGGGATTCTCATCCTTCACAACATTATCTATAATTTGTTAAGATCCACAGTCAAATACCTTTGCGTAGTCAAGAAAACACAGGTAAACATCTTTCTGGTATTCTCTGCTTTCAGCCAAGATCCATCTTACATCAGCAATGATATCCCTCATTCCACATCTTCTTTTGAGTCTGGCTTGAATTTCTGGCAGTTTTCTGTTGATGTACAGCTGCAACCACTTTTGAATAATCTTCAACAAAATTTTACTTGTGTGTGATGGTAATGATATTGTTCAATAATTTCTACAAAGTTATCCTTTCTTTGGAACGGGCAGAAATATGTATCTCTTTCAGTCACTCAGTGAGGTAGCTGTCTTCCAAATTTCTTGGCATAGACATCCGAGCACCCCCAGTGCTGCACTCTTTGTTGAAACATCTCGGTTGGTATTCCATCAATTCCTGGAGCCTTGTTTTTCTCCAATGCCTTCAGTGCAGCTTGGACTTCTTCCATCAGTACCATCAGTTCTTGATCACATGCTACCTCCTGAAATTACTGAGCATCAACCAATTCTTTTTGCTAGAGTGACTCTGTGTATTCCTTCCATCTTTATTTGATGCTTCCTGTGTTATTCAATATTTTCCCTGTAGAATCCTTCAATATTGCAACTGGAGGTTTAAATTTTTTCTTCAGTTCTTTCACCTTGAGAAATGCTGAGCATGTTTTCTTCCCTTTTAATTTTCTAACTCCAGGTCTTTGCACATTTCATTATAATAGTTTGCTTTGTCTTCTCAAGCCACCCTTTCAAATCTTCTGTTCAGCTCTTTTACTTCATCATTTATTTCATTGGCTTTGGCTACTCTACATTAAGTAGCAAGTTTTAGAGTCTCTTTTGACATTCATTTTGGTCTTTTCTTTCTTTCCTGTATTTTTAATGACATGTTGCTTTCTTGATGTACAATTGTCCTTGATGTCATTGCACAACTTGTCTGGTCTTTGGTCATTAGTGTTCAGTGAGGTAAATCTCTTCCTGAGGGGCTCATCTTCTGGCACTATATCAGACCCTGGTTCTGCTGGTATTCATAAGGTTTTTACTTGCCAATTTTTTCAGAAGTAGATTACCAGGTCCTTCTTCCTAGTCTGTCATAGTATGGAAGTGCCACTGAAACCTGCCCACCATGGGTGACTCTGGCTGGTATTTGAAATTCTACTGGCATAGCTTCCTATCATAGGAACACACAAGCCACCACAGTACAACAAACTGACAGACAAGTGGGGTTTTAATTGTGAGGAGAAGAAAAGATGTCATTCCCTACTGTAGTTCTCTTTATTTTACTCACATCCTAAGTTATGCATCCTCAGATGAACAGGCAGAAGCTATGAAAAGAATGGAAAGCATGGCTATACAAAGATAGCTTATTCTTTTACCACTTCAAAGGATGTATGCTTTTCATTTTTAGGTTTAATATGTAAGTTTTAGAACTGTATTGAAGTACTAATTGCATTTTTGCACTGATAAAAGTTAAAAAAAAAGCTGAGTTATTAATATACAAAAATATTTCAATATAGTTTTGCAGGGGAAAGGTCATGAGAAGAATTGCATAGGTTCAATGAACTTCATTTTTAGAGACATTTAGGCCATGACACTGGAATGCACAATGTTTATTTCATATGCTCAATTTTTAAAAAAGTAAATTAAAAAACACAGTAACATATTTTTCTACCTAATGCTAAACAATTAGTTGTTGTATTGATTATCTTCCTTTTCATTTGTGTTTATATACTGGTATGGGTGATATGTATGTGCTGGACATGAGTGGAATTGGGAATGATTCCTTTGAATTTCTTTATGTAAGAAAAAGTGAAGCAAACCCTAAAGTAAGACCGATACTCAGCAGCTACGCACTGATGTGGCCCTTCTAGTTGTCAAAAATAAGTGTTAACACCTGGCACCATAGACAATTCCAGGAGGCTGAGACAGAGCCAGGTCTGTTCCATAGGTTGGTGCCTGTGTCTTAACAGTAGATAAATGAATATCACTCTTGCCTTAGAGAACCTCAGTAGCTAACACACACACACACAGTGTTTACATGGATACTTACTTTTTACCTTTGTAAGTGTCAATTATGGCAACTTTGTTTATGTCATCTTTTCCATTAAAAACTTTATAAACTCCATCTACAGTATTGTTGTACTGAAAAGAACAAGAAAAATTATTTCTAGGACAAGTCATATTTCCAAGTCATAAAATCTGTACCTCACTTTCACTTTTTTCAAACACTAGTTATTCTTGTATGATTTGAAATATATACGTAATTAAGGTTTTAAACTTATTAGTCTTTTTAAAATTTAAAGAATAGACTGTAAAAGGTGCCTAGAAACAAATGCTAGATGCTAAGACAAAGGAAGACAATAAAACGCCGGAAGTCGACATGATCAAACTCCAGTATTCTTTGTCATAATTAAGCCAGTGAGGGAATTTTGATCATTACCCCTATTATACTGAGGTGAAAGGACATCGAACAAAACCTATGGGGACAATGATTTCTAGAGGTATTCTAAACGTGATGATCTTTAATAAGTGGGTATACAAAGATGTATAGGTAGGAAAAAGATGAGGTATACAAAGTTAAAAACAGAATTTGCCAAGTCAGGGAAAGAGTTAATGAGCATTTAAGCTAAAATAATAATAACTAAATCTCTGATCCCTTAAGAATTTCTAAATTCATATTTTAATTAATATATAACCTTGCAATCCCAAGGATTGTCTAAAAGTAAAATGCTGGCAATGAACAGTAGCATATAACAACACCTGTGGTGTCAAATGAAATCAGAGTCAAAATTCCAACTCAATTGCCAGCTTATTCTATTTTTAATTTGAAACATTAATTAATAACTAAATACACCACCAATTCACACTTTCTTTTATCCCCAAATTGCCATTTCATGGCATTCGGGGACCACTTGAAGTTCTTATTCACAAACACTATTAAAATATGGCAGGCTGACTTAAAAATCTGATTGAGATATGCAAATTTAGGCTAACTTTTTAATTCAAATTAAAAAAAAATTATGAGATCTAGAGAAAGAAGAATTATAGTGAGAATACATCAATACATTAAAAGCTGGTGTTGAACTCGATTTTATGAGAAGGGAAATCAAAGCAAAAATATTTTATAAGTTAATTTTAAACAAGTTTCGTATTTATAAAAGGCAGAGCAGAACCTGTTTAAATCTCAGTTTGTTAATTTAAATTTGACATTTAAATTCATGTAAGGAAATTTTCCTAACTAGGAAAGTTGAAGTCATGTGATATGAGGACTTTTTTTTTTTAATTAAGAAATACATTCCCAGATCAGCAAAAGGGTTAATACACTAAATTAGAAAACCATGCTTTGCCAATACTACTGTATTTATCCAATTAAAACATAACAATATTACCATTCATATTTGGTACTTACAGGAAAAAATACACCTACTGTAGTGGGAACAGGATATGGAACCAAACTCAAGAATGGATCCTTGTAGCCCCACAAGAATTCTTTCACAGTTCTGGTTTGAAACATAGAAGATTTTGACTTTTTAATAATTGAATTGAGTACTACCTGAACAAATGCATTTGGATAGAGGTGGGGTAGGGCCTACAAAAAAAAAAAAAAAAAATTCACGGTTTAAGACACCAATGCAATATCAGACTTTACCAAATAAATAGACTAAATATTAGAATTGAGTTTAATAAGGAATTCTTTTGTGTCCTTAAAAATGCTGCCAAATCTGGCTAAGACTAAAAGTGTAATTGATCTAATCCATAGATAATTACATTTCTCTACCTAAGAGTCAGCCACATGAAGAAAACACACCAAGTTAGTTCACCCTCCCCCCCGTTTTTTAAATGGTACACTTTTTGCAGCCTCTTAATTCAGTTGATTATTAAATGATTTTGCCATCTTTCCAAATGATCATAAACCCATTCACAATAACTACATAAAAACCCATTTCATAAAAAATGGCAAAATAAAATCCATCATTCTAATGATAATTATTTCAGGTTCTAGAGTATTTTAAAACAAATAATTTTTCTGTTTGTCGACTCACTGCAACAGCCAGATTGAGAACTGTGAAAGTGTCATTCTCTGTTCCAGCTGATAGTGAAGGTTCAAAGATGGCCCCATTGGGTTGTACAAATGAGACTGTGTGGCTTTCAGGGTCCTGAGTTATATTATCCTTGGCTAGATAACGAACTCTGAAAAGCAGAAATAAATAATTATTTTTAAAAAAATAGCCTCAAGCGATTATTAAGTCACAAAGCCATTCATTCATTCCATAAATCAACTATTTTAGTACATAAACCCATACCCATTGCCACTGAGTCATAGAATATGCAATAAATTATGCTAAAAATAGTGTTAAAATGATAAACCAGTGCTGGGTCTCCACCAAATTAATCAGTGGAGGTCTTAAAGTTGCAAGCAGGAAATTGGAATAGCAGGGAAGTAATATGTGTTATGCTGGGAGTTTGCACAGACTCCATGGGTAAACACAGAATACATACAAGTCTAGGCTTGGGGTGGTCATGTTAGGGATGAGAGTCAAGACACATTTGGGTAGAAATTCCACAGAAGTGAATGACAGGTGAAGTAGGATAAGGAGCACCATCCACAAGATAAAAAAAGAAGTGAAAAAGAACATGATGTATTTTGAGAAATGCAAATGGTTAAGTTTGGCTGTATCACACAGTGAGACTAGGGAATGTGGAAAGCCCTTGGTAAAAGCAGCATCTCAAACATAAAAGGGTTGCATCCCTTAATTGTCTGTTTAGACTTTATGCTGAGAGTAAGGGGACAGTTGAGAGGTTTACGTAGGGGAATATTAAAGAGCACAATTTCTTATTCAGAAAGAACATGCAAATACCCGACTGCCTGTCTAGTACTGGCTTTTCCTTCTTTTAAAGGACCTTAATGTGAATTAAAGATATGGTTAAGTGTTTGGCTGCTAACCAAAAGGTCTGCAGTTTGAATCCACCAGCCACTCCTTGGAAACCCTACAGGGCAGTTCCACTCTGTCCTATAGGGTTGCTATGAGTCGAATGGACTTGATGGCAATGGGTTGTTTTGTTTTTAATGGAATATAAATATAAATTCTTCCCCCATATGTCAAGCAAAATACTTATTAGTTCCTGGGTCTAACATCTCTAAGCTGCAGAGTATCAACTATATTTTAGGAATGTGGTAGAATGTGACTGATATGAAGGAAATTATTTTGCAAGTATGGAATACTCATTGAGGCTAAACAAGGTATCGTTTTGCTATTATGTATTTGAATGTCTAGGATGTGAGGTGAACAGATAACTAGGTGTAAAAACTGGGGGGAAAACAGGACTGAAACTGAAAAATGTACATTTCACTCAACGGTCATAAAAGTGTACATTTCTGTAGGGTAAGGATAATGAATGCTTTGTATCTCCAAACACAGTATCTGGTAAAGAGTAAGTTCTTAATAAATATTTTGAATGAATAAATTAATTAATAAATGGCTCACATTCTTAAAAAAAAAAAGATAAGAATTCCCCATCAGCTAGAAAGATATTTTATTTTTAATATAATTCCATCAAACCTTTTATTATTTATTCTGCCTGGAGTCCTAGAGAAATACAAACATAAAAACTTCACTGAAACAGCACACAGGGTAATGAGTTACCAGTAATGCTTTTTCTGTCAAATAACTGAATGTTAAAATCAGATTAGATACTATTGGCATTTCAAATAGGGGTACTTTAATTTTCAGGGAAATTTATGTATATGTAGCACTTGAAACCAGAGCAAAATAATTGTGTTCCAAATTCTAAGTCTTATTTAGATTGCACTTACAATATTGTATCAGTAGATGGCACTCACTAACAGAAAATTCTTGAAACAGGCTTCTGTTTAGAATGAACTTTTAAAAACAACATAATTACTTACATTAAAAAAAAAAAAGATTGTATACAAGTTTGGGAAAAGGTCAGTTGATAGGGACATGGGAAGGAATTTGCCCTAGATTTTGCCTAAGATGGCTTTCTTTTTATTCCTGCCAAAACAAAGCTACTTAAAAATTTGATTTATGTTAGCTATGAGAATATTCCAAAGAAAAAGACTCTTCATAGAGATGAAGTTGGCTGGAATATAATCACAATCTCAATCTAGGCAATTTTATGCTTTGATTCAAGTCACTACTTTGTCAATCGAAGTTTCGTTGAGCTCAAATTAGCAGCCATGGGCCAAATAAACCTGAGGTGGTGTTTGAGGAGGGAAATCCTCCTACATTTTCATTTTCAATTTGATTCAGGGTTTAATTTATGGGGAAGCAGTTTCAGCTCAATACATGGAAGACTCTCAAGCTATTAACTTTTTTCTAAAAGGTAACCAGTTGTTTGTTTTCTCCTTACTTAAGGTATTCAGGCAGAGACAGACTCCATTTTGGTTACATCATGGGACAAAATGACCTTTTGTGGATCAGAAAGCCCTTTAGCAATTGTTAGATAAACAGGAGGCAACTGTTAAACATTTTAGCTGTAAACCCAACTCTTTTTCTCAACACCCCTGATAGCCTCTCCAAGCAAGTCAAGTATTATCTGCATTCCATTCCATATTTTTTGTCCCTCAGAGAGATATATTTAAAGACTCTAAAGGCCCTAAGCATATAATTTCTATTTGCTACCAGCTATTTTTTATCTTTATCTTGCGTATGAGTCGGAATCAACTCTATGGCGACGGGTTTGGTTTGGTTTTGGATCTTGTGTATGAAAATTATTGGTATCGGGGAGAACTAGGTCCAACAATGACACATATATAGTCTTCCTTTGATACCAATAATTTTATGTACATAAATTTATACACATATACCAAAAAACAAAACCAAATCCATTGCTTTTGAGTCAATTCCAACTCATAGCGACCCTACGAGACAGAGTAGAATTGCCCCATAGGGTGGGTTTTCAAATAACTGCTGGTTGATTCAAACTCCTGATCTTTTTGGTTAGCAGCCCAGCTCTTAACCACTGCACCACCAGGGGGCAGTTCGAATCCACTAGTTGCTCCTCCCTGGACATTCTATGGGGCAGTTGTATTCTGTCCTACAGGGTTGCTATGAGTCGGAATCCACTCAACAGTTTTTTTCTTTTTTTTTTGATACATATATTTCCCCATCTCACAAATAATGTCCTTAGAAGTGAAATACATAAACCCTCTCTAAACAAACAAAGAACAAAAGGTGAGTTTCCCAATCTGAATAAACATTCTCTTTCTTTCTAATTATTCAGTTGTCTCAGGTTATGATTTTTGAACAATTATGCTTAGTCTATCACATGAATTCTAGGTTTTCATAGGTACAGATCATAGCTGCAAATATTCTTTTGGAACAAGATATTCACATAGACTTTGCTAATAACTTAAGAAACATGAAAAAATTAAAATAATTGCCAAGGTATGATTTTTTATGTAACAGTGAATACCAAGCCTTCTTTAGCAAAGTCATGGATATTTGGCAACATATGCCACAAATGAAAAAAACAGTTACTTTTAAATGCAGGACAGTTGCTTTATGCTAGTAATATTCCTTTTCTATACAGTATCCACTAATAATGAATATTTGGATAATTAACTCGTAGATTCATAGATTCATACACACACATATATACATGCATATATATAATATACATATAAAAGAAGGGAAAAAAAAAAAAAAAACCCTTGCCATCAAGTTGATTCCGATTGATAGCGACTCTATAGGAGAACGCAGAACTGCTCCACAGGGTTATTAAGGAGCAGCCAGCGGATTCAAACTGCTGGCCTTTTGGAGAGAAGCTGAGCTCTTAATCACTGTGCCACCAGAGCTCCTTGATAAATATTATAGGCAATATAATGGCAAGTACATTTCAATAAAATGCTAGTCATCAAATGGAAGCATTTGCAGAAATACATATGGTCAAGAAAAGAGTGCCTCTTAGCTGTGGGGACTTACTCACCTGTATGTGTAAGGACCTCTTTGCTTAACCTTAATGTTGCTGCTGTTAACTACCACTTCTTCTGGATTTTGCACTTCAAAGATCCAAAACTGTCTGTAAACTTCAGTGCCTGTTTTAACCCAATTCTTAAAAGCAATTGTACCTTCTTCAAGGACAGCTTCCTATGAAAAAGAAAACGAAGTCTGGGTTATTTCTTTGTAGTAAATACAAGCACTTTTGAGAGTTTGTTTATAACCTTTCCAAAACCCAAACCAAACCTACTGCTGTTGAGTCGATTCCGACTCATAGCGACCCTACAGGACAGAGTAGAACTGCCCTGTAGAGTTTCCAAGGAGCGCCTGGCAGATTCAAACTGCTGACCTCTTGGTTAACAGCCGTAGCATTTAACCACCATGCCACCTGGGTTTCCTTATAACCTTTAGTGGGCCAAAATAAAAGTACCTTGTTCACAAAAACCTTTGCAACCTTGCCACATACTTGGGACAGAAATGTTTTCAACAAATCATTGTAGCAATGTATTTTAGTTAACCTTTTACAAAGAGAAACAGTGTGTAACATCACAGAGATGTCTGCTGATTTTAAGACAAACCATTAGCAAGCTTTAGAGTGGCCCTGTGACAATATTGCAACAGTTGGTAACAACATTTATTAAGTAAATTTTATTAAAGCTGTTCCAAAAAAACTTTTATCAGGTTGAATATTAACTTCTTTTCTGTTCCTAAGTGAGTTGGAATGATGAGGCAAGGCAGAAAAACAGAAGAATCTAGCATATTGGAAGCTTTTTCCTTTTCTTCAAAGGTTGGACAATTCACAGGATGTTGTCTTACATTCATTAAATTAAGAAGATAAACTCTTGTGCATGAAAAATACAGTTTTGACTTTTTCCCTTTAAAATCTTGCTAATATGGCTTCCATACCCCTCAAGTTATTTGCAGCAACCTAATAATACATGTTTTCAAAAATTACAACATCCTAATTCTATGACATTGTATTACTATTTTTAAGAGAAAGACAAGATGAGGAAAATTGTCATATTATCAATTTGTGGAATCCACTAAAAATCAGTGATGCCATTGTACTAAAAAAAAAAATAATTTTTTTTTTTTTTTTTAGACAGGTCCAAAACAAAAACCCACTGCCATCAAAAAGACAGGCAGAAAAAAAAAAAAAAAAAAAAAATCAGTGGAAGAGTCAGAAAACTGGTTCCTAGCTTTAGGAGCTATGGGACAAAGTACAAAGTCACTAAACTCCTCAGGGTCGATTTCATTAATGATGATATGAGAGAGTTACCACAGATGTTCTCTCAGTTTCCTTCTACTGCTTTATTCTCTGAATTGTGGGTCTATGAAGTTATAGTAACTAGTGCAAACAAAGATGATATTGTACCAGGCATTATTTCCTACTAAGTACCTTGGGAAGAATGCCCAAGATGGAGAGTTCCAACTTAGAGTGCTAGAGGGAAGAGGAAGTAAACTATTTCACAGAAAAATGAACCTAAAGTGACCCATGAATACAAACACAATCTGAACTCTTTGTTTCCTTCACCTGGAAGCATCAATTCATAGAATGATGGATCAGGAAAGAACGCTGGACATTACCACACTTTCTAGTATAAGACACTGAGGCTCTGAGAAACCAGGAGGCTAGGTCAGGGGTAACTCCAGCAAACAGTAGCAGAGTCATCATGAGAATCTAGTCTTTGACCCTTATAGACTCATACCATTTTACACCATATACTACTACTGCCTTTTCTTTCCTGTTACCCTCCTTCACCCCTGCATTTTGTTGGCAGAAGTCAAATTAAATTTCGTATCTTCATGCTATTTCACTTACTGCTTAATGCAGAGTTTAAGGGAATTCTTTCCAGAAGATCTGGCTGCCAAGTTATAATGCAATAATGAAAGCCTGTGCTGTTGTAATCCATTTACACTGAGTACATTGGGGTTGCTAAAGTGATAATACAATGTCTATTGCTTTTTTATAACTGTCATTGAACAATTTTTTATTTGCTCCCAAAATGCTTATTCCCACATTAACAAGCCCAATATTAAGGCAAAGTTCCATTTAGATAATTAAAGTATTATGACTATTCTTCTAAATGTAAAATTCCCTTCTATCCCCTTTTTTAATGAGCTTGTTGAAGCTGAAAGCAAGAGACTTTATAGAGGGAAAATACACATGAGTATACACACAAACCACACAATAGTACTCTGAAAAAAAAAAATGTTAAAAGCCCTCTATTATTTATCAGGTATGCACCTCTCAAGGGAAACCCTGGTGGCGTAGTGGTTAAATGCTACGGCTGCTAACCAAAGGGTCAGGCAGTTCAAATCCACCAGGCGATCCTTGGAAACTCTATGGGGGCAGTTCTACTCTGTCCTATAGGGTCGCTATGAGTCGGAATCGACTCGACGACACTGGGTGTTTTTTTTTTTTTTTTTTTTGTACCTCTCAAGGCACATGTATTAGTTCTTAATAAAAGGAACTCAATAACTTCTTACAAAATTAAAAAGGGACCGTAGCAGTTTGTGCTTGGCAGGACAGAATACCTAATAACTCTAATGTGTGTGCATCTAGATATCTAAAGACAAGGTAAATAGATCGTGCCTTTTTTTTTTAAGACGGAGAATCACTTCGACTTATTTTTTTATCTGGAGACATTTTAACAAATGGGAAAGTTGAAATATAAAAATACTGAAATGAATGTATCGAATTAAAATTATCAACTGTTACAGAGTTAGGACCATTTAATCTCATTCATTCCCCCCCCCCAGAGGTAAGAATGGGTCCTTTTTGGGTCTGGGTTAAAGAAAATAATGTCTGATTCAATGTTACATGACAATTTATAGCTGATATGGAGAAGTCAGGAGCCCTAGTAGTGCAGAGGTTAAAGTGCTCAGCTGCTAACCAAAAGGTCAGAAGTTCAAGACCACCAGCTGTGTCACAGGAGAAAGATGTGACAGTCTGCTTCCATAAAGATTACAGCCTTGGAAACCCTACAGGGCAATTCTACTCTGTCCTACAGGGTCACTATGAGTCAGAGTTGACTCCACGGCAACAATTTTTCACTTCTGGTTTTTTTTTAAATGGAGAAGGTAGGTCTTTTGACTGCCATCTTGGATTGTTTCCATGGCACCATGATTTTCTCAGGGACAGGAAGAAAAATGTGGTCAAAATAGAAATGCAATTTTTCTGATGCTGATACCACTATACGTACTAGAAAATTTTGTAGCCACTCCTTCAGCACCATGACTAAATACATCACAAGTTCCTCTAATTTTAAAATGTAAAAGAGATTTTATGTCTTTTGCTAGTTTCAAAGGGCTTGATTTTCATTTAGATTTGGACTATGTAGCCTGTTTTGCAAATCTTTCACTAAATTTGGAGTACAAGGCTAATAGTTATGTGCATAGAGAAAGTAATATAATTTAAGATCCTCTCTGTTGTCTGCTGTGTGTATCAGTATCTGTTCCTGACTACACAATCCCAGCAGCAGCTGGATTCTAACCTGCTGACTTTCACATAGTATGATCTCAAGCCATTGACTTTGAAACTTCTCCTAACTTCATCTGAAAGCAGATGTTTGGGACAGTAATAGCTTCTGCATAGTCACATGCTCACGTGGTTATTGCTGGGGCATGAAAACAGTGTTCATCTACATGACTTGCAATTATTGAAATGTGTGGGATACAGAGAGTACAAGTGCTGACACGATATTGCCCCAATTCTCAAGGACATTATAAAGTACATGAGACAGAATCATGTGCGGCACATTTTAATCTGTGAGTTCTAGTCCCTTACCCTACCCCTTCCCTAAGCAAGTGCAGTGGCTTCTTCCCTAGAGCACAGGGTTAAGCGGTTAAAAAACAAACTGGATGCTATGAGTTTGAGCCCCAGTTCTGTTACTTGCTAACCATGTGTACTTAGGAAAATTATTTAATTTCTTTGTGCCTCAGTTTTCTTGTCTTAAAATGGGGATAAAATAATAGCATTAGGTTGAACCGTATGAAATTAATATTTTTGAAAGTCAAAAAGTGTTGAATATTGGCAGTTTTATATGGTTTAACAAATATAGTCTCATAGGTTGTTATGTGATTAATAAATGTGAACACTTAGAACAGTGTTAGCACATAGTAGGTATTCAACAAATGTTAGGTACTGTTGCTATACAAATACTATTTATTCTTTAAGGGAAAATTCTATTGTCATTGCTCCCCAGATCTCTAACTGCTTGGCTCATACTATTTACTGTTTAAACCAGTCATATGGCAAATACTAGTGCAATATCATATGACACTTCTTTTTCTGCTAATCAGTCATTTTTATACTTATTTTTGCTCCAGAAAAATGAAAACTTCCTTAAAAAGCAGAACCATAAAGTTCTGACAATATACTGAAAATTGCCTCCATTCCTTCATACAATTTGCTTAGAACTGGTTCTAAACAAAAATTTTGCCATGTTCAAAATTTTTCTCATGTGTTTATATGTGCATGTTCTAAGTGAATGAGAATAAGAGAGACTGAAAGAGAGAGAATGAATTAGTACATTAGCAATAGCTATTCTGAGAGACTTGCTGGCCTGACAGAGACTGAAGAAACCCTGAGGGTATGGCCCCCAGACACCCTTTCAGCTCAGTAATGAGGCCACTCCTGAGGTTCACCCTTCAGACAAAAATTGAACGGGCCCATGGAACAAAACAAAACTAAAGGGATTCACCAGCCTGGGACAGGGACTGGAAGGTAGGAAGGAACAGGACAGCTGGTAACAGGAAACCCAGGGTTGAGTAGGTAGAGTGTTGACATGTCATACAACAACGTGTGTACTGTTTGATGAGAAACTAGTTTGTTCTGTAAACCGTCATCTAAAGTTTAATAAAAAAAATTTTTTTAATGTTGTTCTAAGAGGCAGAAGACTAACTTCAGTCTCAGATTACCAAGTCATCAATTAAAAACCAGAATAAAACAGACTGGAGTAGTAATCTTCAATATGCTTCTGATACCCAGGAAATTAGACTCCAAGGATCTATATAAAAACCTAAAATGGGAGATTTTGTATTTTGTGTGAAAGATAAACTATGCTTATATTAAATTGGGCTGGAGGGAGAAAATTATATATGTGAAGGTGCTATTTCTTGAAACATTGTTTTAAAGAGACATACATTATTGCAGTTAAATGCAAATATTTGTAATGTTTCATCAATTTTTACTGCTATTTTAATTCCATATTGTTTTCAATCGTTTCATGTTTTCATCTCATGCCTTTCAATATAAGCAAATTCTACCACCTTTAATAAATAATACTTCAGGCACTACTTTTTGAGCTCTTTATATACTATAAAAAGTACAAATTACTTTATCAGACCTAGAAATAATATAAGCATATTCTTAATTATTGATTCAAAAATCATCATTTTAATAAAAATAAATATTATTTCAATTTACTTTATTTTACCTGAAAACATGTCTTAGAAATTACTACAGGACCATTCTTTTCAAGAAGTCTAGTCTATTAACAGGAAAAAAAAGAAACTAATTCCCTTTTTGGTGTTTATAGTTAATATCATAGGAAAGTCAAATTAAAATCTGTTTAAAATCACCGCTGTTATTCACGAAAAATTTTACTCAAGTGGTGTCACCAATGTCTCATAATAAGCTAACTTTTGTAAATGGTGGCAGAACTTTGACCTTTATTAAAACTGCTTTGGCAGCTGCTACATTAGTGACACCTCAGGCCATTGATTTTTAGTCTAACAAGATTGTTGCATCAGCCTACTGGCTTTACACAAATCTATTAGGAATCATGGTCAAAAATACTGGCAAGAAAGATTTCAGCTATAATCCATGAAAATTATGAAGCCCATAGAATTCATCTCTTGGAAATAAAAAGCAAAAAAAAAAAAGTTAAAAATAAATATTTCTAGGCTGTTTTAGACCATTTCCAACAATAGTTTTTTCATACCATCTTTTAGAACCGGAAAATACCACAGGATTCTAGCTCTGTATTTCATAAATGAAAAAACCTGCATCTGTTTGAGAATATTTCATTCCCTATTTCTTTGAGTGATGGCTTCCTATTAAATTCTAAGCAATTATACTTTTGTTTTTATTTCTTCCGGTAAAATTGTTTCTTTTTTTCTTGCCTTTGCCTTTCTACCATCTGAATTATGAATAAATCCTACCATAACCCTCTGCTCTTTTTTCTCTAC